>NC_038050.1:59695991-60931772 GCF_002211085.1 Panicum hallii | reverse complement strand
ATTGGTAATGACTGTATTTAAACCGGCCATGTTTTTGTTTGCTAGAACGGCTAGCTCTATCCGTCACAACCATCACGCACGACCTTATCCTTTCCATCGTGGCCAGGCATTTTCCTCTTCAATGTTCATACAAACGCAGACATGTTGCCCTCTCCGTTCTCCTAAGCCGTTCTCTTCCAATCCTTCGATTCGTTCGTCAAGCTCCGGTGGAATCGTGGCCGAAGGCCGGCGACGACGCAGGTCCTCCTCCTCCTCCTCCTCCTCCTCTCAGATAGAGGCATGATTGGGTTAGGGTTCTGGGATTTTGAGGCTAGGGGTTAAGGTTCGGGGATTATGGCTGGATGGCCGACGACGAGGCCGTGAGCAGCTGCTCCAAGATCTACGTGGAGGCCTACACTTCCCTCCTCTCCCTCGGCCTTGACACGACGGCCGTGCGCGTCCCTTCTCTTGTCTGCCCAGAACCTGTTCGACAAAATGTATTTGTGGCTTGTTCGAAGTGTTGCTTATATGTATCGTTGCTTGCTCCTATGTTGCGTCCAGGAGAAGCTGTACAGCAACAAGATAACGGTGGCCAGTCAGGAGATGGTGAAGGAGCATGTGGACCAGGTGCCGCTTGAGCCCGCCGACACAGACGTCGCCTTCCTTGTGGTAGTGACCCATTCGAGTAACAGATGCTTTGTTTCTAGTTCCTTTTTTTAGCTGATTGTGTCAGTTTTAGAGCGTATGTGGATAGCAGATGTGTGCTCATCCCACCTATAAAGTTGTTGATGACCACATGCGAGGAAGTCTGATTGGAGTTGCCTGCCAGATTGTATTTAATTTTGTGAATTGGTTTCGTTTTGCTTTGAATATTTCTGCAGTAAGATAATAGGACAACTTGCCAGTCCAATTAGTATAAATTATAGCATAGATAGCTCTTTCAGTCATTGTCCTTTCTCTGGTTTTGACAACAACTTAGGTTGGGACTCATGGCACAGGTTAGCATTATCCATTTTTTATTAGTATTTTTGTGTCCAGATAGACTAACACATTGGAATAGAGGATATTAAACTTATGAGATGCTCTACTGATATCATTAAAATGCCTACTGAACACTAATCAAAATGCTTATAACACGTTGCTTATGATTTAAACCAGAATTTAAAAGGCTGGTGATTGGTTGAACACATAGAATTCCTAAAAGTTATCATTATACTAAGCAATATTTTTGTTGTACATAGGCAATAATCTGCTATTAATTAGACAAAATACTATCTCAGTTAGGACCAAAGGCTCTGTTCTGCATTGGGCAAAGTGTTGTTTTTCATACACGTGAGGTCCCTAAGGTGAAGGTATGAATTTTATTTGGTGGCAACTTATGCTAAATCAACAAGCAATTAATTCAACTAGTATAGCGTTTGTGGTGTTCTGATTTGAGTATTTTCATGTATTTTCAGGATTTCCCATTTTGCTTACTGAATCAATTTTAATTTATGCAGGTAAACTAGGAAGGACAGATTTGGTTACATATATACATAGTCAAGCATGTTGAGGTAAATTACAATGTCCACTATGCAAAGCTACTACTCCATTTAGGTAGATAATTGTTTTTTTAGTAGGTAGTTCTTTCTTCAGTTAGGTGAAACCCAGTTTTATATGTAAACAAATCTATTTCTACAGTTAGCCAAGTCCTATTTTATTATAGAAGATGAGGAACATTAACAATTATATCAAACTGGATGCGTATAGAGACGACAAATTTGCAAAATTTGAGGTATATTATTCTCTATGTTTTTTCCAAAGCATGCTGCAATGCACCATGATTAGATAATAATCATCTTTTCAATTAGGCAGTACTACTGTTATCATTATGCAATGCTACTATTTATGGCTCGATTGATGATTTTCTAGACTACAAGTTACTTGATTATTTTAGTGTACAGACTATTTAGAACTACTTTTTTCATGTTTATACCATTTATAAAATTGTTTTAGTGACAGATGCTCTATGCAATCTTAATATATGCATGATCTCGCTACATGTTCCCCCTTTTGCTATGCGAGAGATATTTTATATTGTAATCCAATTGTTTGAATGTATAGAATAGTTTCTTTTTCCATATTATTCTGAATACCGAAAACAAACATATTTTGCTGCTCCCAAATTAAACCATGATATTAAGTGAACCTAGAATTTAGACAATTTAACACATACATGTAAGTATTTTTATGTAAATAATTTTAGTTTATGAATCCCATAATGCAGGCAACTTAGCAGACTCATGCAAGTATTTTTTATATCCAATAAGTAGGCATGTATAACTACGCCATGCAGTCTAGTTATGCATGTTCAATTTATACCTACTATATCCACCATGTTCTTTTTGTTTTCTGAGCAATAGTTTGTTTTGTTCATAATTTTTAGTGAATGAGTATAACCATTATTATCAAAGTTTCATAAGCATTTGTTCTTGTCCATCTAAAACTGAACTCCTTGCTTGAAGAATTTCTTGCTGAGGAGAACTTGGGTGAGAGTGAAGTATGTGAATCTCATCTTATCAATAACACAGCTCTTGGTAATAATGGAGTTCTAGATTATACAAAATAATACACGTTACATGCAATTTTCATTGAGCATTTCGTAATTCCTTTTTGATTGCTTGCCTTCAGTTGTAGTTCTCCTTTCAACTGTAGTTCTCTAGCTCATGTACAGCTACCAAAATTGAGACTAGATATAGCTCTTTAATTTAACCTATTTTTCAATCACTATATGTTATCTGATTATTGCTTTATTTTGCAGTTGTTATTTGCTTGGAAAAATATGCTTGTAGCTGGTGCAATCCTAACTCACATACTCACATACTTTTATTTTTATATTCTGATTTAGTTTGTTGCTTAGTATTTTTTTATAAGAGTTGCTTGGTGTTAGTGTTGGCTCACACAAAGCTAATGATGCAGCTAGTCCATGCGTGCCTTTGGTGCTAGAGGATCAGGCACGAAGACTTTTTTTTTATGTATTAATGATACTCTCTTGTTGTAAATGCTTTTATTCATATTCTAATATGCTCATAATTTATAAAAACTTTGCTTATGAGGTTCCTCAAAGTTGCTTATTGTATCCGTTGACTTGAATTACCATAGAATGCTACAAATTACGAGGCATGGGCCAGATGAAAAAATTACTACATGTGGAAAAAAAAATTTTGATTAGCAGACTTTTATACCATAAATACATCCAGCAGGAAGCATTTAATGCTATCTTACTCTATGCAGACAAGATGTGAGTCTAGAACCCTGTTTACTATGCACTCAAAATGTTATAATTTTTACTCTCTCTCCGTCACATCAATTTTGGGACCCATGCATGGAGCAGTAAATGTATGTAAAAAAATAATTAATTGTAAGTTTAATTGTACATCACGAGACGAATCTTTTAAGTCTAGTTAGTCCATGATTAGATAAAATTTGTCAAATACAAATGAAAACGCTACAGTTCCAAATGTTATAAAGTTTTGCAATCTAAACGGGGCCTAAATAACATACCGGCGACAAGACATAAAGTTATCATGCCAGAGAAGGAAAACTGGCAATACAAATTTTATCTTTCCTAAAAGAAAGCAGTCGTACAGACGACCCATGTTACGGCCGGCCGTAAGTTAGCTGCATCCATATAAATTTATATAATTAAAGATATGCTAAATTCCAGTGATGCTCTTACGTTACTCTACATACTTTTTATTCTATTTTCTCATCATGTAAGATTTTAAGTTCCTTTGGGACATCAATTACAATTAATAGATGATCCCATTTCAAGTTAAAATTTTTACCCATGCCACATAAAAATTACCTCCACAAAGTTAGACTGGAGGCATGCTGCGCCCCTACAAGATTATAGTATAGGGTCACATCCCAATACTATACTGGAACGGATCGGAGAAATTTGACTCTTGAATATGAATATGGAACGGACTGGAGAAATTTGACTCTTGAATATGAATATGGACATGAAGTAATAGGCTATAAGCAAAGGGCAATGACTACTACTAGCCTAGCAACTCATGTAAAGTAATTTCAAATCATCACTGGTTTTTCAAAATCTACCTATTTCATGTCCATCCTCCCACCTCAATCGTTGATCCGTGTCATCGTCTACTCATGTCACTCTTACTAGGAGCCTCGCCCCCATCGATGATTAATATTGTTATCCTCTCATTATCAATCCAACTATTATCACCATTCTTATTTCTTTCCTAGCACTGAACTACCATCCTCGCCTTAACTTCCCATGGAAGTCTGTCTAGGGTGGGAATACCATCGGACCGAATTTTACGCTGAATAAACCTACAAATTCTCTTTTTTATTTGAAATTTTTAACTCGTATATTGAAAAGAAACAAATTCAAACTACAAAATGATAATGGATTAGAGATCAAAGCCAACAAGACAACAAACCTCTTTATTCCCCTCATGCCAACCCTGCCGCCGTAGGCAAACCCTCCCTCGCAGCCGCACTCACTCAAGCGGTCAAACTTTCTCCATAAAGGCTCCCCCCAGCCCACGCCTCTCCCTGGTCCCTGCCGTGCCGCCCCCCCTCCTGACCTGTCCACTCCCCGCGTCCCACCAACTTCCCCACCACACCCCGTTCATTCCCCACTCCACTCCGCTCCTCCCCCACTCGAGCCGAGCGCCGCCGCAGCCATGGCCCTCACCGCCCGCGCCTCCGCCGTGGCGTGCCTCCTCCTCGCGCTCGCCGCCTCCGCCGCGGGCGCGGGCTCCCACTCCCCTGCCCCGGCGCCGGCGGTCGACTGCTTCGCAGCGGCCTCGAGCCTGATCGACTGCATGGGCTACGTCTCCCCCGGGAGCACGGAGAAGACCCCGTCCAAGGCCTGCTGCGGGGAGGTCAAGACCGCCGTCGCCAACCCCACCACCGTCAGCTGCCTCTGCACCCTCGCCGGCTCCAAGGACTTCCCCGTGCCCATCGACATGAAGCGCGTGCTCGCGCTCCCCGGCGCCTGCGGCGCGTCCAACGCCGCCTTCAGCAAGTGCCACAGTGAGCACCGCCGCGCCTTTCCTCCCCCCCTCCTGCTTCTCCATGGACCATGGGCTTGTTTCCTGCTTGCATTTCAGCATACTATGCGTGTACAAGAAACTTAGTACTACCATGCAGTCATCTCCTCCAAAAATTTCCCCCTTTCCCCTCAAGAAACCATGCCTAAATTATGATTTTTTTTTGTTGGGATTTCACCGTCTCGTTGATTTCTCTAGGATTTTAGTGTAGAGTTTCAGAGTCCGTAGTTCCTGATCAGTTTGGTTCTGTTCTCCTCTGCTACTCTAAGCAATTTTGGTTTGATCTAAACTAACATCTCTCTCTTTTGCTTTCCTTGCTTGCAGTTTCCGCGGGTTCTCCGACCGGAGGTAACTCCTCTCCCTTTCTGTTTCGGTATCATGATATCCGCCTGATCTACACGCCTCTATTATACCATGGATGAAACGTAGGATCAATTGGCACGTAGTACTAGATTGTGCTCTATGAATTTTGTTGTCTTGGGCTTGTTTGGATCTTCAAGTATGAGCAAACCAAAAAAATCTGATAATACTGTAACTTTAACTGGGAAAATAAAATCTGAATTTTAGCTGTCACACAGCACGGCACAGATCAAATGCCAACAAAAAATGAGTTGTCTTTCTACTAGAAGGAGGTGAGCTGTAACCCGCTCAAAACAAAGAGGCATTGTTCTTTTCCATGAGTGGGCACTCCGTGTGGTTCACAGGATTGGCATAAACGGTCCACCACAGTGTTTAATGCCCCCGCAAACAAAGTAGTAGCCTATTCTCAGTTTTCCTGTTACCTTTGCATATTTGTGATTTGATTGCATGGCATATTGGCATGTGAGCTAGCAAACGATCTAGACAGAAGCATACGAATTAAAACAAGCTACTCCTATCCGTTGCTAGAAAGACAAATCAACCCATGTTGCTAAAAAGACAAACAATCTAGGTAAAAATGTAATGGTTGTGTCATTTCTGTTAACTTGTATGCTAGCGAGTGATTCCCTTCCTATCCGTTGGCTGCTTCATTTGGGCAGTAGAAAGCGACACTCGAGCCACTTCATTAGGCAATCTTGTGAGTGGTGATAGCCTGATAGGACCTACCTCTGCAGCCCATCTGAATCTGTTATGAAGACGAGACACTTTCATTAAGCTACTCCAATTCTGTGGCAGAGTAGTGACTCATGTCAGCACTAGTATATTCTTGGGTTAGCATTCCAACCTGGAACATTTCATTGTTTGTCCTTAACCTGACCACTTGATTGTTGATCGCCGTGCAAAAGTTCCATTAGTTAATTCCTGGAGATCTGCAGCCGTTTTTGTCACTGTAGTCACGGGCTCAAGCTGGCTGCCAAGTCACGGGGGGCACTCAGGCTGCAATCAAAGCAGGCAGCCAGCATTTCGCTGGGCCACACCACGTTCTAGTATAGAGCACTGTCTCAGGGTTTCTCGAGAGACCGTGGAACGTGTTGAGTAATCTGGGACCGAGATCTTGTGTGATGTTGATCTCAGAGAGCATGCTGGAGTGAAGGCAGCCCGTGGTCTGGATGGCATTTTGGTCCAGTTGCCATGTCTGGTGCCCGCCCCCTCGGGTTGTTGTTTTCACTCCATGGTTGAGGAAGGAGAGTTTGCTTTCCTCTCGTGGTTAAGATGTCTGGTGTCCGCTCCCTCAGTGAACAGATGGTGGTGAGCCTAGGAAACCGACAACTCGCGTGGTTTAGATGTTCCAGGAATTGATGAGAGCCGAGACAACCGTCTATTTACCCTCAGTTCGGAGTGCTCGCCGTTGTGAAACTGCTATTGTTTGTTGTTGTCACGCATGGTGCAGGGTGTCTCAGTTTCAAACTGCTTTTGTCTTACATGATGATCCATCTCATGAGAAACTCCTGTAGATTCCACCGTGAGTTCACCGTTCGATTCCGGCTTCTGACTATTGTTGTTGTCGTCGCTGCAGCACCTGCGCCATCTGCTACCGGAGGATCATCGAGCGGGGGGGCGACCACGACACCACCACCGCAACCGGCAGCGGCGAGCTCTCCGACGACGGCGACCGCCCTCGTGGCCGCCGTGGCGGCCCCGCTGCTCGCCTACTGCTACCTCTTCTGAGCTGGGGATATCTTCGTTCTGATGCTTGAGCTGCGCGCCGTGCTGGCTGAGTGACCGCCCTTTATTGTCGAGCTGCGCCATGATTCAGTTAATCTGTTGTCGAGACTGCTGTAATGCTGTTACTTGAGCTGTTCTGCGGAGTGTTTGACGTGACTTCTCGTGCTGCCTTCGGTCGATTTTGCCCGAACTCTGATGCTTCGAGCTGTAGTGGTAGAATCCGGTTACGATACCACGGCGTGCAAAAGTGCCTTTTTGTTTCGGCTCGTGGTGAGTGATACCGGCGCGGGCCGAGCTGCGTGCTATGGAGCCCAAGTGCATCGGTGGGCACCGGGCAGACGGTGGTCACGCGGAGGTAGAAGATGATGGGGGGCAGGCAGCATTCCAACTTTCCAAGCAGGGCACGTCTGGCAGTGGGGCCTGTGAGACGACCACACCGCTGTTTGCATGCAAAATTTGAACGGGATCTCGAGAAAAATCCGCACGCAATCGCGGGCCGAAACCCACTTATTGCCGGGCTCACCACGATCGTGTAGCTGAAAAGCTCCTCCTTTCAGCCCGATCGACCACAAAATGAATTAGCGATATTGCAGTATGATCTTGCAAAATAAATATTACCATGACGATTATTTAACAAATTTTGTCTTGCGCGACCTGTCTTCATGTAGGCAACTAAATAGCATATCTTCTCATCCTGGATGAGGTGCGCGTGGTTCTCCATCCTAAAATATAAGTTATTCTAGAAATTTTAGGACAGATTAATAAAAAGGTAAAATAATTATATTTATCCCTATTTATTATCCATATTTAGTAGTAATTGATTCTTACATGCACATGCACTTTCTAAATAGGATGAAATAATTTGTTTTCTGGGATAAATTTTAAATCCTAAGATGATCTATTTTTTGAAACAGAGCGAGAGCCACGTCGAAACATGCAGGCAACCAATCAGTCCCGAAGAGTACAGGGGAGTGGGGATAGATCGATTACCTGGATTCTGGTCAGATGCATCCGGTTTTGTATTGTCACGGTGCTCCGAAAATTCCTTTGTTCTGGCTCGTGATGAGTGAGTGATGATGTGCATGTGCTTCGAACGAGCATCGCGTATGGCCGTGTCTCAGCATCCGGTTTTATATATTGTCACGCCGCCCGTGTCGCCGTGCGTAGCGTTAACATGCTGGCAAGCACACCATTCCGACCGAGGCGGTCGTCACGTCTGCCAGCGAAATCTCTTTATTATCAGTACATCATCGTGGGCCCAAACAAACTTATGGGCCTGTCTCCTCCCTGGGCCCACCACGGTCGTAGCTGGCTTCTGACCAGGCCGCCGGCCCGGCCTACCACAGCTCTGCACGGGCCACGCACGTTACTCCGCGGGCCGGGCGTGTCGGTGTCTGCTCGGTTGGATTCGTTCAACCAGGGTGCGGTTATGCCTCGCTTCAGGCGTACCTGAATATATTTATGTGGGACACTGTTCAACGAAATATATTTATATGGGACGCCTAGGCGGATGTGGGTGTTTTGAGCCGCAATTAAGTCTGTTTGTAGTTGATTTTCTGCGTATAAAGTTTCCATGCATAAAAAAGAGGGCAGGATGATGATATCACTCACATTCATGCAAATTCAAAATTAAGAAAATATAAGTATTAAACCGAGCATTCAAATTAAATTTGAATTGCACCACTATCTTTCTTATGATAAGATCTTCAAAATAAGACCAACTTGCCTATGTTTGCAAGATATTTTTAAATTAAATACTCAATAATGAATCTTAGCTACTTGGAATAAATATTTTAACAACGCAAATAAATAATTATTTTCTATGAATAAAAAGTTAAACATAACGAATAAAATATTACACATCACGAACATTTGATTGTATAGGATAAATAATAAAAAATGAATACCGCAAATAAATGAGTTAACACTACGGAACAATTTAATCTACAAAATGAACAATAATTTAGTGTTGCGAACAAATTAGTTACACGCAGATAAATATTTTTACATGAAGATAAATGCATCTACATCATAAAAAATAATATTTTTTAAGCATATATACATGTGCTAAACAAGTTAGCATATAAAAGAAAATAAATCATTTCACACACCAGTTTATGAATCTACAATACAAAGAAATGAATCTTCATGTGAAAAAAAATATACTAAGTAATAGCAAATTTGGAATGAATCAAGACACCAAATCTGCATATTAAAAGAAATATACTAAATAACAAATACACTAAGTGTTGTAGTATAATTTTATATTAAAAGTTAGAAAAGAAAATATAAATTTAAAAATGAGTCGTACGAACAACTCATTGAACAAATTATTATACAAAATAACTTAAGAAAGAAAGAAAATGTAATCTAGAAAAATTAACTTAAAATACAAGGAAGAAAACTGAAAGTAAAAAGGAAAAAAATAAAATAGAAAAAAAACATGTTAAAATAGAGAAATAAATAACGGAAGGAAAAATGAAATAAAAAATATGGAAGGAAAAGGTGGAAGGGAAAAAGAATGAAAAGAAACATGAAAGAGAATGGAAAAAATAACGAACCAGTGAGGCACACTTCTTTTCTAAAGAATCAATTATGAATTTGTGTAGATACAGGAAATAAAAGAAGAATGATATGTGTTATAAAATAGAGAAAACATCTACTTAGAAATAGAAGAAACATAAGTAAGTAAATAAGAGGAAAAATAAAATAAGACTTAAAAGATGCGTAGAATGGATAAAAAAGAAAGTGTAAAGGAAGAAAAAAATGGATTGGAGAAAACGCAACTGGTAACAGAAGAAAAGAAAGCAGAAAAGGAAAGATCGATGAAAACGAAAACGAGAAATAATTTTTTTCTTGTCTATTAGCGTGCGATGGTGGGCTAGCTCCACCGGCAGAGAGACCTGGGGGCTGGTACTGATACTGCCTTGGGCTGCGAGAAATAAAAGAAAAAGCTCGCATCAACATATAGGAATGTGATAGTGGGCCGAATTTACACCACTGACCTAGGCCGGAACTCCTTCAGACGATTCACAGGACAGGCAATATACAGCCTCCCCGGTTCAACCAGATTTCATTCACGAAAGAAAGTATCTATCATCATCCTCACTGATAGTGACAGCTTGCTTGATCTTGGTACAAAAACCACTACTACCGGCACGCAAAATCTACGACGATCCGGATGAAGATGAAGAGAGAGAGAGAGAGAGAGAGAGAGAGAGAAAACACTGTCATCGAGTGGTGTACGGAGACACGCGATTTCGGATGAGATGGGAGAATTGAGCAGGGACGCAGCGGATTGGCTCCGCACCAATCATCTAGTAACACGTGCGTGCGGAATGGATGATAATACTCCTGTTATCCATAAACGCAGGTCTCCATCGATCAAGCTGCGCGGATGCTCCGTGGCCGCGCGCAACTCGACCGACCAACCAACCGCTTCCGGTCAAACCGACCAAAATTAATTTAGGTTTGAATCGAGCAGCGGCTTCGTTCCGGGACGACGGCGACGGTGGCGCGAATTGATTTAGCCTCCGCTAGCGGACAAGCCGTCGGTTAATCTGGTGCCCGACACATAAACTCGAACGGTGTCCACGTCTTCTCGCCGCCGGTGGGGCTCCGCCGCTCCATTTCGCTGGCCGGACGCCTGCGGCCCAGCCGCCGTGCCCGCACCAGGCGCGTGCGCGTCGCATGCATGGCTGCCGACAGCGTCCGGCGCGCGCGTTCACATCCGACCGCGACGTCCACGTCGTCCGGGAGAGGGATGGAGCCGAGCAAGCACGGCAGCCACGCGTCCGCTCAGCTTGCTGCCCAACGCCGGCCGCGACCTGCGGCTTTGGACGGACACGCGGGCGCCTCCGCACCTGGCGTAGTGGGACAAAGGACTAGGGAGGCCTGGCCGCCTGGCCTGGGAAATGAATCGGAGCACTTGTCGCCTATCGGCGAACTTGCGCTATCCATCCGTGATCAGAGGGCAAGCACAGCCATCGCGTGCTGCCTGCTGCTGCTGCTGCCAACGCGAGTAGCACATGCCAGCGCTACTCCTATTGTCCGCCACGTACGGAAGCCGATTGAGACGCGACCATTCTTTTTACGTTTTAACCGTTTTCCCCGGGCGAATGATCGCGGCAGAAAGATTTTCAGATGGACGCTGTGCTGCCGTCGACCTGAAGAACAAACTCAATTCTCTGTTCTTCACTCCCCTACTGGTGCAAGCGGTGCCAAGCGGAGGAAACACCAAAGCTGACCTACCTCGTCACTCCCCTACTCCCCCTGGCCTTGGACGCGCGGCGCCGGGATCCGATGCCGGGACGGGTGTCGGGGAGACGGCGAGGGCAGCGCACGCACAGAGGCGGCGTGGCGCGTCGCACGTGGCCGCGCACCGCGGCACCTGGCGTAACCAACCCATGCAGACCAGGGCCCCACGTGAAAAACCAGGAGCGCGCGCGTGCGGGCCGGTGACGGTGAGCTGGTGGCGCGAGCGGGGCGCCTGGGAGTCTGGACCCGCGCCCCACCACCGCCCCGACACGGGAGCGGCGGCCACGTCAGGCCCCCCCCCCGCGCGCGCGCGCCTATATAAAACCAACCGCCGCGGCGAGGGGAGGACCCTTCTCCGCAACGCTTCCCCTGCCCTGGTTTCCTCAGCTCCACTGACCACGCTTCGTCGCGCGCTTGAACTTGAAGCTCCAGCCCGGAGGTCCGGAGCTCCCCGCGCTGCACTCCCCTCGATTCGAACCCGACGACCAAGCAAAGGAAGCTGCTGGCTCCCGCGCGCGCGCGCCTGTTCGCCGCTAGCTTCAGACGGCCGGTATCATGGCGCACGACCTACGCGACGACCTGGAGCTCGTCGGCGGCGACTACTACTTCGACGACGACGACGACTTCGATGACGGGTTCCAGACCGGCAGCGGTGGCTCTTCCGGCCTGCAGGTATGGCCTAGTGCCCTCTGCTTTCGCTATAGCGAGTATCACGCTCCGTTAGCAAAACGAACGGACCAAGAAGAAATTTAAAACATCTCGAGCTAGCTTTTACATTCTTGTTCGTGATTTGCAATGATTTACTTAAGTTGGAGCGTTCAAAAAGATCTCGTTTATTAGTAGTACAACTCGTTTTGTCTGGATGAGAAGGCATGACGGATTGCTCCAAAGTTTTGAATTTAGCGCAGATTCTAACGGTACCTTTTTTTTTTAATGATCCGATGTTCAAGTCCTGTCATCTCAGCTCTGCTTGCCCCGTGGCTGAGTGCTCTCTGATCTGCAAGGTTCATATGGAACTGATGACGATTCAGGGCTATGATGCCCTTGCAGCCTTGCTTCTTCACAAGGGATGTTATTATTATGCCCAACTAGCTCCTGTGGAAAATTTAACTACTGAATAACCAAGTTAGCAAAAAACCGGGCAATACAGTAAAGGTCACTGTCGCAGTGTTTAGTGTCCAAATCCTAGCAGGTGATCTGCGTGTTCAGACTTCAGAGAGAACAAACCTCACACACCAAGAATGTTTTCGGCCTTTCGGCTTTCGCCACTGTCCTTCAGAAAATTTAAGCAGATTCTGTGCAATTTGAGCTCGTGTTGTTTTCATATTAGTACTGACATAAACCCACTAGGATTGTAGTAAACGAATAGTATACTGAAGGACACTTGGTTCCTATAGTGTACTGATTTTTCTTCATATCCTTAGATTTTGGTGTTCATGGTATGGCATAAAATCTGAGGATCGCAGATTAATCCTCGTAATTCAGGTCTACTAAATTGACTCGGGATAATAAAATTGGATACTTGGATTAGTCCCCATAGTTAGGTCTATCCGATTGACCCAGTATGAAAACTCAGAAGATTCAGAGCTATTCCCTATCGCGTTGTACTAGACTAGTATAACATATGGTTTACTTCGACAGCATGAGCAAATGGATGATACTTCAGCTTCGGATTATAAAGAAGGGAAAGACATCCAAGGGATACCCTGGGAAAGATTAAACTACAGTAGGGACCAGTACCGCAAGATGAGGTTGAAAGAATACAAGAACTATCAGAACCTCACTAGGTCACGCAGCGGACTAGAACAGGTGAGAGCCTTATCGTTTCGCTGCTTTGTAATCGCATTTACAGTATTGTTATTGGTTACGCAATTCCTGACACGTTCGTTTTGTTTATAAAGGAATGCAAACAAGTGGAGAGAAAGGATGCTTTCTATGATTTCCAGTCCAGTACGAGAGCTGTCAAATCGACGATAGTCCATTTCCAGGTACAATTTTACTTGGACAAGTTCATTCAAACACTTGCATGCATAAATGACTGGCATCGGGTGAGGATGTGAAGGTGCCATTCGATTAACGCTCAAACTATTATCTTTTACCTCAAAATATTGAGGTCCACAGTACACACTAACACAAGTATTCAGCTGTCGTTGCTAATAGCTATTTCAACCACAAAATGGCGTTTCTGCGTTCATCAAGTGGCAGAGTTGCAGTGTACTTATTTCATTCCTTTGATCGTGGGTTCATGGGCTGTTACAGAAATCAACAACTTAAAAGTAGTTGCGCCAAGATGCATAGTGCTTCTTGTTGATTTTGTGTTACTTCACACTTAATTACTTCACTTTGCATCATGGAGCACAGTGTTATCCACCTATTAGGTGCTTTGTGTATATGAATCTGGAGGGTTGGTAAAAAGGGCCGATTGCTTATACCCATTACAGCCTCTGTCCCATTTTTGGAAAAAATACAACCCAATCCCCCTTGCCGCAGTTACATGTTTTGTCACTGGGGCAAACAAATAGAATTACCAAACTGAGATATCTACAGAAGTGCAGAGTCTATTTTGAGCTCTTATTATACTTTCTTCCTGACAAGTTTACCATGTAAGCAATAGTAGCTCTAATTGTGAAATCACCCTTCTTAAACTTCCTTGTTCGGCATGTTCGACTACCTAGCAACAACAAATGCACTTTTTCTAAATTGTTAACCTAATTGTCCATCAGAACATGAAAATATTTTATACTGTCGTGCATATCATCTTATATGAGTTACTAATTTGTATAATCTAATATTAAATGATGCTGCTATGATTGTGTTGCTACTTCCTCTGCATGAACATAATACTGATTGCAGGTCATGTAACGAGTTGGGTTGCACCATTTGCAATTGATCTTGTGATATTAGGACGTTTGCAGTACCTTGTTTCATCAGGTCCAAAAGCAGGTGGTGAGCATCCTCAGCAACTGGAACATTAACTACAGGGTTGGAATATGGTATGATAGGATGTTTCATGTTAGGAGAAGATGTTAAATCAATCAGTTTGAATTAGTTTTTGCAGGTTGGCTGAGAGAACTCGAGTTAACTAATTATTTGCTGCACGGACATTCGTTCTTAAAACCTTACACATTATTGTGTCTGATAGGGCTTCTCATGCTAACGGACATCATGTGCTAACTTACCTTCGTGTTACAGTTTCATGCTAATTGAATAGTGCGCAAATCATGTTCTCCGTTTGGAGTTATTGTGTGTCATCATTCTGAAGACAATGCTAGCATGGGACCTTGACAATACAAAGTTCATTCTTCGCGTTACAATTTACAGTTTTTTTTTAGGGGAGATTCAGATTGTATACAGAGAAATTGGAACATTGAACATTCCATTCAGTCTTGTGTATTGTCCATGAAAATAGAGACCCTGCCAAAACTAACATGTCTGCAAGGCTAATAGTGAGATCAGTTAACAAGGGCGTGAGAGTAAAAAATTTGAATTAGCATCTGGAATTTTCTCGTTTGTCTGTGTGCAAGAACACTAGATGCTGTTTGTTGGGTCTGCGCTTATGAAATTGTGCATTAGTGGGATCACACATAGAGAGGCATAAAGTTCAGCTTATTTCCCCCATATGTACATGGGGATAACTGAACGGATGAAAGAGTTGCATGGTACTTTCACCATTATGAAAAGACAAGTGTCACGTACCTGGAATCATGCATCATCGCATCTTTGTAAAATGTTTTATTTATTTGTTTCCTTTGCATTCTCTGAAATCAAGTGTAATGACCACGTTCAAAACATGCGCAGCTGAGGAACCTCCTGTGGGCTACTTCGAAGCACGACGTATACCTCGTGCAGAACTACTCCGTGATGCACTGGTCTCCCCTGCTCCAGAGAGGAAGAGAAGTGCTCAATGTGGCCGGACAATTGACTCCCACAGAGGTCTGCAGCCTGCATCGACGCATTACTGCTATCTTATTATGAATTTATGCTCATCAGTCTGTAACCTACAAATGCGACCTGCTGTGCAGAATGTCAAGGGGGCTGGGCGACTGTCGAGGGTTCAGGTCAGCACCATGGCTCTCGAGGACAACCTCATGGTGGCCGGTGGCTTCCAGGGAGAACTCATCTGCAAGGTAGTAGGGGGAGCGCGTTCTCTGCAGACTCATCAGTGTCTTTTCTCTTCTGAATTTCATTAGCTTACAAGACTCTTTTTAACTCTTGTGCCATCAGTATATTGATAAACCTGGGGTGGCTTTCTGCACGAACCTGAGCGGCAACAACAACTCCATCACGAACGCCGTGGACATCTACCGGGCGCCCAAGTAAGCGATTCAGATTACGAGTTTCAGATTCTGAACACGAGCTTAGGAGCATGTGGACTGAACTTCTTCATTTCTGAACTCTGTTGCAGCGGCGCCACCCGAGTGACGGCCGCGAACAACGACTGCGTCGTCAGGACGTTCGACACCGAGAGATACAGCCTGCTCACCCAGTTCACCTTCCCGTGGTCCGTCAATGTGAGTATCCATCCACTGTTCCAGAGTAACAATCTTTGGTGTTCCGTGATCGCTCGTGTACTGAGTTTTTGACACTGGCAAATGGATGCAGAACACGTCGGTGTGCCCCGACGGCAAGCTGATGGCGGTTCTCGGCGACAGCTCCGACTGCCTTCTCACCGACTCCCAGTCCGGCAAGGAGATCGCGAGGCTCCAGGGCCACCTGGACTACTCCTTCGCGTCGGCGTGGCACCCCGACGGGCACGTCCTGGCCACGGGGAACCAGGACGCGACGTGCCGGCTCTGGGACGTCCGCAACCTGTCCGAGTCGCTCGCCGTGCTCCCGGGCCGCATCGGCGCCGTCCGGGGCCTCCGGTTCTCCCCCGACGGCCGGTTCCTGGCCGCGGCCGAGGCGGCCGACTTCGTGCACGTGTACGACGCCGCGGCCGGGTACGCCGGCGCCGAGCAGGAGCTGGACCTGTTCGGGGAGGTGGCCGGCGCCGCGTTCAGCCCCGACGGGGAGGTTCTGTTCGTGAGCGTCGCCGACCGGACCTACGGCGGCGTGCTGGAGTTCCGGCGGCGCCGGTCGTACGGGTACCTCGACTCGTGCTTCTTCTGAGGTGTCTCGGCCTGGCCGACCGGCGTGCCGGACTATAGAGTGTGTACCGTTGGTATTTTTTGCAGTGTAAAGGCGCAGTGTTTTTTGCGTGCGCGGGTCCTGACCTGATTGGTGCTGCCTGCATTTCGCTCTTTTAGAACTGCGGGGTGGCAGGTACTGTCAGGAGGTTTGTTTGTGTAAGTAGGCACCTTAAACGTGGTGTTTTAGGCACTGTAGTGTATGAATCGTAAATCTGTAAATCTGTGGGGTTTGCTAATGTAAGAAGAGGGCTTGTTTGCTAGTTTTTTGGGGTTAGTTTCTGGATTAATTCCGGCCCTGTTTGGTAGTGGCCCCTTTTTGAGCCATTAATATCGAGAAATTGGCCTGCAAAGCCCAAAAGCGTCATAACAGGCCGATGAGGGTTGGGCCGAGGCTGGCCCAGCACGTGTGGAACAATACGATTCCACCCTTCTAGGTTTCGTTTGGATGTTAACTTCGAAGGGTTCGGTATTGAATTGAGTCAATAGACTAGTTTTGGAAATGAACCATAATATCAAATCTATTATTTGAATGTTATTTGGATGTTACAAGATTGTTGGATAGAATTCAACAAGGTGGTTAATATCAATTTATATTTGGATGTGCACACACTCAAATTGAAATAGATCCATCTTCTTCTCCACTGCGCCCAGCCCCATCGTCGCTCCTCCTTCCATCACCAGCACCAATCACAGCCCCTCCCGCTCCTCATCCGTGAGCTAGCCCCATCGCTGCTGCTCCTCCGTGAGCCAGGCTCCATTGCTGCTCCTTTTCCGTCTATCAGCCTCATCGCTGCTTCTCCTCCGTGAGCCAGCCCCATTGCTGCTCCTCCTCCGTCAGTTAGCCTCATTGCTGCTCCTCCAATCGCTCGAGCTCCATGGCTCCGACCAGCCCATAACCGCCGGAGCTTATCCTTGAGGTCGTGGATGCCTAGATCTGCAGCCCATGGAGCAAGAGGCGACCATGGAGACCACTGCTATGGAGAGGATAAGAGCGGCAGCGCCCCTGCTGGATAAGCAGAAGAGAGGAGATGGGGATCTGCTGCGCAGCTAGGGATGGGGAGAGAGAGGGAGAGGGGGGAGATGCGGGTGAAAGAGAGGGAGAGATGCGTGAGGCAGGAAGAGAGAGACATGCGGGAGAGGAGGAGGACAATTTCAGCCAATACGAAGTGGGAGAGCTCGGCATTGTGGAAAGGACTGCGCTAGCACGCTGAGATCATCCAAACAACTCGATTGCCCACAATACCAATTCTGAATTCCAATATCTACATCCAAACAAAGTTTTAGTCCCCAAACTCACAGCTGCCACGGTCAAGGAAAGCAAAGCCCTGGCTGCAACTGCGACCATCAGCAATCCTCCATGGAGGACCGATGTTGCCTCGGGCGCAACCGCGCAAAGGCGATTCGCTCTCCTCTGTTCCCCCGTTTCTTCCTTCCCGTTTGCCGCTGTTTCGCGTTGCATCTTGCAACTACTACAGCATGTGCAGAATTCTTCACTCAATGGTGCTCATGGTCTGGAGAAAACGTTCCCTTCAAGAAAGAAACACCAGCACAGCAGAGTTGTCGAACTTGTCCTACAGATTCGGCCGCGCAAGCGCTGGGCTTTCTGCTCCACCCGTCTGCTGGCAGCCCAACCCGGCAAAACAAGCGCGCGTGCGGGTTGGTCGCTGTTCCGGTCAAAGCAAAGCAAACCAAGCACCGGCCGCGGCCGGCGGCGGCGCGGACGCGAGCGAGCGCGCACAACTCGTCGACGCATCCATGATTCCATCACATGTGATGCTTCGGCTCCGCATTCGCCTCCGCGTGCGGCCGTCTGCCTGCCGGAGGTTCCAAGCCCAGCAAGCAACTGCGCCGCGTCGATCAGCTCAACTACTAGTCTACTACTGTATCGCCACGAAACTGTGAATCGATGTCTCTGCAAGGGAATAAAGCGCGCGCGCATGGCTCTCCTGCGAGAATTTTTTTTTGTTGATAAGACTCCTTCGAGAAATTGTTTTTTGTCTGCCGTTGATCTCTGCTTGCCGGCCGGAATCATGGCCTAATTCGAGTCTGCTTTTCGACGAGTTCTTTGCGATCTTTTCAAAGGTTCTCGATCCGAGTCTCGTCTCTGAACAATCTCGCCACGCCTTCTTCAGTCCGTGGCTCGCTCTTCTGCCACCCCCCTAGTTCTCTGTACCATGCGCTGATCCCTACGGCATGGTACTGAACTACTGATATAAAATGTCAAGCATTCCAGCTAGTCATCGGATCCTTCTAGTGATCAATGTGAGCAACCAAAGGCTTAACTGTCTGATGCTACCGAAACTCGAAAGTGAGGACTGTCGCGCACCTTTTCTCTCAAGACTCTCTTACGGCATATGTTGTCTGTCAGATTGTCACACGCCTTTTCTGGGACACAGACTCTTTCTCATCTGGCTCCTCTGATCCCTGGTCAAATGTTTTAGGTCAGGACGAACACGCTAATAATGGTACTACTATGTGTTTATTAACTCAAGTTGCTAACCTAAACCTTGGGACCATTTTGACTTACTTAACCTAATAGGTTATTGGGACGTACTAAAGGTAAGCAGCTCTCGTGCGTACCCGAGAAACACAAAATCGAATAGGTACTTGTAAATTTATCAATACCGTTGTTTCAATTGCTGAGACCTTGACAAGTATGAATATGATGTAATCAGGGGACGAATCAATGGTTTCCAAAGAATATCTAAAGCTCGCAAAATGCAACGCTTTTCATTTTGTGGAGTAGTAGGTTAGAATAAAATTTTAATCCAAAGTTGCAACAAGATGTCTCACACAGGCATCCTTAATTCACCTTCACCTTCAGCTCCATCTCCATTCTCCAACGGAACTAGACACTCGCAGCTCCAATATTTCGTGGAGCTGGAGCGCTGCCGTGAGTAGCACTTTTTTCCCCACTCTGGTTTAGGCTCCACCCTGTCTCAGATAGCATCATATTTTCGGCTGTAATAGCATTGTATCCAGGGTAATTTGAAATAACTTAAACCATCATTATGTCCGGGCTCAAGGGCCCAAGAACATCCCCGCGGGCTGAAGGATTTTGGGGAATCCGTTAGATTGCCCGCCACCTGGCCCAGCCCACACGGCGCACCGGAGGCAGTTTCTTCTTTCGTAGAACTCGCGATGGATTCCTATTCTGTATTTCTGTTCTGTTCTGTTCTGTACTTCTGGTCTTCTCCTACCGTCGTTTCGCTCTGGTCGCGCCGTGTGTCAACGCCGGCGGTGCATGACAGGGAAAGCTCTCGCCAGATGTCGAAGCATCTCGCACCCCGACCAGACCCGTCCGCTTCACCTCCACTCCCCAAACGCTGCCCTGAACCCGGTCAAAGCAGGAAACCCACGAGCAAGCCATGCAGATCTCTCTGCACGTACGCATCGAAGACGCACGCAGCTGCTTGTTGCCGTCTCCATCTCCATCGATGGGCGCAATCGGCATAAAGGCTGCTCGCCTTTCGCCGTCGGTTTCTTCCTTGCTGCTTCGTGTTCCTTCCGCCCGGCCGCGACCCACCCAGGAGGATCAGAGGAAAATAAAACTAAGGCGGCGATCCATGGTCCCCTACATCGTATCGCCGGTACGAGCTCTGACGGTGCTATTCTACGGCCTTCGCCGCCCCCCTACGCGGCGTTGCTCGTGGTCGTGGCATCCAGTTCCCCGAGGTCGCTGCCCGAGCAGAGCAGCTGCCTTTACAGCGCGTCCACCATGTGCAGAATGCTCCGTCCGCCGGTGTCCATTGGCCTCAAGGAACCATCGATTCAGCATGAAAATTGCAAAAGGAGCGCCAGGTTCAGGTCACATTCTGCCACCTCCCCGCCTTACAAACGCTGGCACTACTTGCAGCACTGTCTTTCTTTCCGTCAAGAACATATACTAGTACTAGCACAGCCAGTCCTGGATGCAGATTTGGTCGTGGACGCACACGGCTTTCTCGATCCGCCGAACCGGGATTGCAGATCCAGGCAAGCGTGCGGTTCAATCGGTCGGTTTGCCGGTCAACCCAAGCAAGCGAGGCATCCACCGGCGGCCGGCGGTGGCGAATGTTCCGCCCCCTGAGGCCTGACTGACGACGAAAGATGCCGCATGCGAGCGTGCGGCGTGCGCCTTTCTCTCCTCCAGTCCTCTGAACATCCATGTGATCGACGCCTGCGTGTCCGGATCCGCATTTGCATCCGCCTGCCTGCCCAAGATTCCAAGCCTCGGGGCTAAGCAATGAGCAGCAATGTCGCTTGCAGTGCCACGGAACTGAGCGAGTTCTTCCTTCCTGGAATAAAGCGCGTTCACATGCATGGACACGGGCGGGCGTGCACATGGATTTCTCGGAAATTCTTTGTTTGACGTCTGCCTGCCTGCCTGCCTCTGCTTGACGGAATCATCATTGCCTAATTCACCCCTAATTAATATACCCCAGAATCATTCCATCACAGCAAGAAAGAAAGAAAGAATGAAAGAAACAAAGATCTCCATCGATGCAAAGCTAGCGTTAGGTGTTCGTCAGTGCAGTACCAGCCGATCGACTAGATAGCACGGTCAGAGCCAGAGTTATTCCACACGGTTACCGTTCTTCTTCTTCTGCTGCTTCTTCCAGAAACACCAATAATCTCCATTCCATTGCCACACACTTTCAAGGCTGTCGATTTCCATGCCGCCTTCTGGCATCTTTACGCTACTCCCAATGGATCCGGCCTTGCACACCACGCTTTAGAGCTGCCGTTGGCATGTGATTTGATTAATGCAGCAAATCAGTGACACATGCTAGGCATTTCTAGTAGAACCAAAGGCTACTCGATCTGATGCTATGTTCAGTAGTGAAGAGACAAACGAAGTACATGGCCTGTCAGCTTTTGTGGGGACACGGCATGCACGTCATACTCTATGCGTGATGCTCGATGCAAAGACTAATGGACTGTTTTCTGAATTCTGATCTGCTTTCTCTTATCCCTGGTCAAAAGTTTTAGGTCAGGAGCACGCTAATGGCGCTATCATTTTTTTATTACTGGAGGTACGAGATAAACCTTGGTACCATTTTGAATTTTTGGCTCCCTGCATCCGGTACTGGTACGAACACGGTTTTTGACGATGACAGGAAATCCAGACTTTTTGTAAGAACAGCTCGAGTTGGAAATCCAGACTTATGACGATCTACAATATAACCTGAAAAACTTTGAGAAAATAAGGGAAATACCTTCCGCGGAGGTGGGGAACGTTTTCTCTTACTTTTCCCATCCCAAAATGCCGGATTTGGGGGCGGCGGCGGAGGGAACTCCCCTAGGGAAGAACGGAGCTGGCGTGGGTCTAGGACGCTAAGCCTATCGCGCTAGCCCGCCTGTCACAACAAACCCTGTCGCGCCATGACATGCGGCGCGACAAGGTCCGCCACGTTAGCACAACCTGATGCCACGCTGGCTGTGCCCGCCAGCATGGCGGCCCTGCCCGGCGCGCCAACCAGCCCGGCGCGACCAAATAGGCTACGGGGTGAAAATAAAACTACAACCGGCTAAACTTAAAATATTCTTGAAAAAAAGTTAAAAATAAAAAAACCACTATTATCTGGGCTCGAGAGCCCGGTAGTATCACCGCTGGCTGATGGGCTTGGATCTGGTGGATGGGCTGAATAAAAAATCTGTCCCAGAAATCGCATCGTCATTCCTGCCATCGTCATCCGGTTCCTTTCTTCTTCCTCCTACCGGCGTTGGGTTCGTTCGTGTGTGAAGGCGACAGCCGACGTGGCATGGCATCGGAAGCCTGCAGATACATGCATCGTCAAAGCATCTCCGAGGCCTTGACCAGCTGCTGCCATGCAATCGTCGTGTATGGCTCTGCAAGCCTGCAACTGCTTCCACCTCCATCGACCACAGGCAGGGATCGGCACAAAGGCGATTCGGTTTCCCTGTCCGTTCCTTTCCTTCCTGTTTCGCGCCGATTCTGTTCGCATCTAGCTCACGATCTCTACCTGATCGTCGGCAGCTGCGAGCGAGAACGAGCGCAGCGCGGCGATGGTCCCCTGCATCGCCGGTACAGCAAGTAGACAGTATTCTACAGCCGCCGCTCGCTCGCACTCCTCGTGGTGGTCGTCGTCGTCGCATCCTGTTCGATCCAGCATGTGCAGAATGCTGCATACATTTTTTTTTCGAAAGGGCGCGGCAAAAGCTTTGCCGTAAATTTTATTAGAAGGGAAGGGGAGAAGCAAGAAGAATCGGCCCAGATTTTTTAGTGGAAACTGGGCAAAAAAAAAACTTAGAGAACACCTAAGAGACGGAGATGCTGCAGGTTTGGCCACGGACGCAGACGGCTTCTCTGCTGCTCCATCCACCTGCTGCTCAAGCAAGCTCAACCAAACTTCTCCACGAGCACGCGCGCGTGCGGTTCAGTTGGTTCGTTCGATGTTGCTGGTCAAAGCAAGCAAGAATCCGGCGAAAGATGCGGCATGCGCCCGCGCAACTTTCCAGCGTCCATGTGATGCATTCGCATCCGCATCCGCATGATGTGTGTGCCTCCGCAATCGCCCAAAGGAAAGGATTCCGCTGCAAGCCTTGGCTGCTCGATCGATCGGAAACTGTATCTCTGACGTGCCTGGCAGGCTGACGGCAACATGGCCAAGGAATTGCTCTGCCCGTCAGCTGCCTCTCAGCAACAACAATGTTCTCAAATGAAGAGCATTCCTGCGCCTGTTCTCTCCGCTCGGCTCTGAATTGTTCGTTTGGCGTGTGCTGTGGCCTGCCTCTTCGTGAGCCGGAATCATGGCCTGATTTATCGCTAATTTATCCAGGTTCGAGCTGTTCTTCGATTTTCAGATGAAGAGTAGCTCTTCGGTGGCGGGAATGAATATCGATGCAGATTAAGTGTTAGGTGTTCGTCAGTACTGGCGGCCGATCAATTATCATGGCCGGTAGGCGTCAGAGTGGTTCCCACGGTTACTGTTCTTCTTCCAGAAACAAGAATCTCCATGGTCACACATTTTCAAGGTTCTCGGCCGACCGTCTGAAGAGAGAATCTTGGCGCCCGTTTTCCGTGGGTTCTGGCATCAAGTTCCCAATGAATCTCGCCTTGTACACCACGCGTTGTAACGCTGGCATATGCTTGATTGGTTGCTACAAAAAATCAGCAACTACATGCTAACCGATCGAGTAATCAAATGCACCCAACCAAAAGCTACTACATTGCATTGTCAGTACTGCAGAGACATGGAAAACAATGTATAGATACTACGTACTGCAATTGTCTGTCAGCTTTTTTGGGACACGGTGTGTACGTCCATAATCTATGCCACGGTACCCGCATAATATATACTCAATGCAGAATGGCCTGTTTCCGATCTACTTTCACTGATCCCTGGTCAAAAGCTTTAGGTCAGGAACAGCTAATTGCCATTTTATTATGTTTGTTAACTAGGAAGCAAAGCAACAAAACTAAACCTTGGGACCATTTTGACGCCCTGCACCCAGTTGGTAGTTCCAACATTTTAATACAGTGCATGGCTTGAAAGTACTGACTTCGACAAGTATGAACATGATGTGTTCAGAAAAGCCAACGTCGGTTTTTTGTAAGAACAACAAGAATTGGCCACCCCTGTGCATCCAGTTGGTAGAACCAACATTTTGATACAGTGGTTTATAATTTGAAAACGCTGACTTTGTTAAGTATGAAAACATGATGTAATAAAAAACCCAAGGTGAAATTCTTTTTCCTAAGAACAACTGAAGTTGACCAATCGCGACACATTTTTTTTTATCATGAAGAAACAATTTTAAAGCAATTACACTAATATTCCTCTTTTTGGAAAACAGTCTTTAACGCGTGTGTTCAAGATGGTGGATCAAACCTAGATCACGGGCGGCGCACTCCTGCGACTTTAACATTCGCTATATTATGAAATGAAGAAGAAAAAAGAACATATGCCTGACAAGACAATACTTCTGTTCACCATTTGACTTTTGCTGTCAGACATGACACTTCTTTAGATACCTTACGTATATATGATAATTGCATTGACCAAATATGCTGATTTAGGCGCGGTGCTTGTCGAGATAGCATATTTTCTGTCTATGTCATCGTATCTACGATGATTTGAAATAATTTAGGCCACAAAATCTCGTGCCGCCATCCTTTGGAGATATAATCAATGCCAACACATGGACAATTTTACTTTCTGCAGCTCCATATATTCTTCTAACAAAGACAATAGGTGTACAGAGCAGATGCTAACATCTGATAGAAAGCTTCACCAGCTAAAAGGCTAAGGAAGGTCTTGCCAATCAAAGAAATAAACCTGACTTGATGAGTTATTGTAGCCAACCTTTACAAATTTGGCCCCAACAGGATCATTATTTTGAATTTTAATCCAGTAGACGGCAAAAACTTGCTAGTTGGGAACAGCATATATTCCCACTTCTCACTGCTTTGCTTCATTCCCAAATCAGCCTTGCAAATCAAGAAAAAAAATTGTTCTCTCAAGTATCACATATGCTAGGAGCTAAATTTTGAAAGTATTACTTCTTCTCCTGCCTCCGGAATTTTACCCATCAAATTTCATGCCTATTAATAAATAAACAAGGGATTGGACAAAATTCTCAATGGCAAATAGACCACCTTTTTTTAACTTAACTATGGAGTACATTGCTTTCAATTCCGTTAAATTATAATCTAAAAGTACTCTATATTTGTCCGTGGATTCTAACATTAACTTAAATTTAATGCATTCATATATAAAGTATAAAATTCTATTAATTTATCACAACTAATATTGGGAACCCTTGCTCCAAAATTTATGTCATACTCATACCTCCAATATTAAAGTGGAAACTAATTCCCCACATATAAGTTTTAATTGCATAATAGATATATCTTGTCAACTTAACGACAAATTACTGGTCCGCATATAGTTATGAAAGCCTCCAACTAAAAGAACATGTATGTATAGCTTTTTTATAAGGCATATATGCTAAAGAATGATATTGTGCAGGCTGTATGGTACATCATGTTACTTTTATTCTCAAAACGCATATACACATTCTTTTCATTCACTTTTTCATGTGAATACACTTATGTAAAAAAAATAATTCTAATCCTCAAAGCACTAACGCCCCCCCCCACCAACCCATCCCCAACACACACGCACACAAAAAATCCTCCCTTAGGGCGAGGGTGAGAAAATGACTTAGAAGGTTTATAGTTCATGAGGTCGTGGAATGTCTTTCTTCTATTCAAAGTGTTAATACCAATGGAGACATTTTAGCCTATAAAATTTACAACTAGCACATAATTTGTGCTACGAATGGGAGGAGTTCTTGAAGAGTCGACCCATGTTGTGCTTCCATTAGTGGGAATTGCAATTATTGAAGTCATAATGACCAGATCACTTATCTGAGGATGCTCTTACAACGAATTGCCAATTGTTCTAAGTATCCCAATGATGGGTTTATGATGCTTGTGGGATGAAAAGAAGCATATATACAAACATGATCAGGGGATTATCTGAAGATATTGTCCTGTAAAACATCGACCTATTTGGAAAACTGGAAATGGTCATTTAGTACTATTTGCATTGCTGGATGTTTCAATATTGACATTAATAGAGTTGAAAAATTATGTATTTGTAGAAATTCGATATAATAAGAAGTACCACATTTGTTAATGCATGCTTTAGTTTGCATGTGTAAAATCGTAACTGGGGACATAGTTATTGAAACCTGAAAAATGTAATTTGTGACTTCACCAGGTTTGCAAATATAATATCATAAGAATTTATTAGTTGTTAAATAAATTGCTAGTTCATAGAAAATTTCAATTAATGTACATATCTTCTGGCCAGCTGCAGGTGGAAACATGGTTAGTATATAGTGGGAGTCTATATATGAATATTCGCTAGTCAGATTTTGATTCGAAAGTTCAAACGTTTAACTTGGCTTAAAAAGATTCAGGTTCAAACTATTCCAAGTTGAAATTTTTAAATTTAAGCTTGATGATATACTAGAAACTCAAAGTGTAACTGTCCACAAATTTTGAAGCTCGTGTATCTTTGGTAGATAGCAAATGTTATGTTATACCATTATGGTCTTGCACAGGGGAGCACCAAAAGAAGATTTGCATATATGGATGAGAAGCATCCAACTTGTACTAAATAAACGGAAAAAACAAGGCATTATTATAGCATCTTCAAAAGGAAAATTAATATCAACAGGCCTAAATCGAAAGCAAAAGAATATCAACAGGCCTAAATCTATATACGTGTGCAGGCACAAGCAAGCAATGCACTACTAGTCATAAGATACGATCATAATGTAAGTAGCTGAAAGTAGATGTATATCTATGCATGATGAGACAGAAACAAAACTAACTTAATGATCAAAAGGTATATACATATATAATTGATCCCAACAGGATGCTCCAGAAAATGGCAGAATCTAGTCTAGTTGTGTCATTGAAAAAAAACAATGCTGGAAGATGCTCCGTTCAGATATTTGCTGATTAGGATATCCATTAATCTTGTACAATGTGTGTGTGCACGCTCGTGCCTGCGTCTGTGTCTGTTTATAGACAAGAAGAGCGCCAATAACTTTGTCACACATGTCCGCTATATTCTCTCGCTGGCAGTGCTCACTTTACGTCATATTTGTAGTTTAAATCTAACATTGTTCTACTTTACATATCATTGTTATAGTCTCTGATACACATCTAGATCGCACACTATTTATCTAAGTTATCTGTTGCTATAGTAATAGGTCTGAAATATATGATGATATGAAATTACGTTTGATGGACAGTTTTTTTCTTTCCCACTAACAGTTAAGTGATTTTGTGATAGTCGCAATAAGACTCTTCTTAAATTTAGCTCTTGCTATCCTAAGTTCATTTAAAGTGAACATTTGAGGACTATATTTAGGCTCATCATTAAAAAGTGTTTTATAATGCAAAAGTATTGATAGATTTATATGTAGTAAGCATAGATTATTAATGGACGGAGTCGTCTATATTTGGGATTGTGTTGATTTTAGGAACATCACTTATTTGTATGTTGACACCTGGAAAATGATAGTTACTTTGTATGTATTTTGAAGAAGTGTATTTGCTTCACAGTCAACCTGTCTTGAGTTACCTGAATTTTTTCTACCTAAGTACTAATGGATTGCATTTGATTCATAAGCACAGCTGTGAAATAATCAAACTTTCTTGGTCCCATGGGCCATCATCTTCTAAAAACCTTCTACCCATAAGTGTTGAAATTCATCTAGCCACAACATAATAACCTGGATCCTTGCTTCTGCAATAATTTGTGTGACTGTGGCTTGCTGAAAATAACCCTGCCATTTATAGCCAATATGGGGCAAGATGCTACACGAGTGCTAGAACTGTAGGAGTGAGATCGAATGGACAAAATTGAGAGGTGCTAAAAAGATGTCATCATTTAGAAGAAGGGTTCAAAAAGCTCTGTGTACGGATAATTTTTTTTAATAGAGCAGTTTTTAACCGATCGATCGTGAACGTTAGGATTGCAATGCTTTCTTCAGGTTTCAAAAAGCTACTTTTGTATATATATTTCATACAAAGAACCACAACATGGTCATATCTTAATTATAAATAGGTGGAGGCAACCAAAGGAATCAGATACAAATCTTGTTGGTAGCAATTACAATAGCATCGAAGAAGATCGATTTTAGAATATGTTGTCGACATGCGAAAGACTTTGTTGCGGCATTGGCTCCAAAGTGGCCTAGAGGGGCTTGCAATGCTCTAGAGGTGCATGCAGCCTAACTAGGCCAACTAGTTACTTGGAATTTTGATGGACCCGCATTCTACATTCTATATATTGAGCCTAACACAGTCAGCAACCATCTTGCATTGGCAGATACTACATGAGATTGTGACAGTGATAAAGCCAGCGGCTTTACCTAAAGAGAAGATAAACAAGGTATCGAATGCAACCGCTTTCAGGAAAACATTATGGAAAAAAAAACGGATGGTTTTAAAAAGAGAAGATCAGATTTAATAGTGGCTTGGGTTCTCAGGGGAAAAAATAATAGTGGCTTCAGTGCTACCCCTTTGGTTGTTTGTTTAATCAGAAATGTAATCTCTTCCGATCACCTTTGTATACCTTTTGCGCTAGAATTTAGTTCCGAAAATACCAAACGTTGGCCAGTACTTCCTTGTCCGAATACGTACTTAATGGAATCCCGTAATATCTTTTCAATTGAAAAAAAAAACAGATTGTTTCCTGAAGCTACCAAAGAGTTTAACTGTTACGTACATGCACACACATAAATACTGGAGCCTTTTACATAGTACTTTGCAAGAATAAAAAGGCCAAACAGTTTAGGATCGGACATGCACATATAGTGGACACTTCATTAGGAAAGAAAACTCTGTCAAACTTCATTTTGTCAATGCCTCTCAGTTTTCATGCATGTTATAATGTGTATATCCCAGGTTTTAATATGCATAGCGTAATTTGTCACTCATTCTCGGTGAAAGACACAGGTCGTCTTAGCTAAAGAGAGAAACAAGAGATAAAAGCTAAAGGAGGATCAGAGGATACATGTACTTTGCCAACAGATCACCTTGCCTTTCCATATCACCCAATCATAAACTCCAGTCACCTACCATTACTATACTCTCCTCAGGCCACGTCTCAACTGCCCAGCTTTCTATCACCTGGATCCTTTTTCTCTATCCCGTAACCCCCTTTCTCCTGCACACTAATGACCAATCAACACGCTAACGACGCGCGGATGCAACACGCGTGCAGTGCGTGCCTGGGCTCGCCCGACATTCCCAGGTCGCTACCAGCGGCCGCGTCAAATCCATCCAGACCTGACTCACAGCTTTGCTTGCTGTCACGATCATCTTCAGTAGAAAACGAGGTGCACTGGTTCGCAAACCTAACACCGGGCTCGCTTTGGACCATGAGGACTTCCGGTAGGAGTAACTTGGCAAGCTCTTGGGGAAGCTTCTGCATTTCGAGTATTATTGTACTCCATACTGCCTGCAGAAGAGAGAGCAACGAACTGCATGGCAAAAGCTACAAAGGTCAAGAGATACGCGTACATGACTTTGGTGGCCAGCATCGCAGGAGAAAAATGAGGAGGTGGTTGAAACTTGTAAGAAACGACTAGCTAAGTAGCAGATAGTTTGCTGCTGTTTTTTTAATCTACAAAATGAACACGTATAATTGACCATTTGTGTAGAGGTGATAGCAACCAGTGGGTGCAGTTTCTTCTTAGTTCTGTAAGGGGGAAAATGAACATTACATTAAGAGAAGAGAACCAAGCAAACACGTAGGTGGTAGAACCAATGGAGGTGATTATATTATTGAACTCGGCCCTATGGTCTGATTAACGCACACCTATTTCTTTCAGTGGTAGATGGCGGTGTCCACCAACACCAAGACGTATGATGGTTATCTATCTCAGAACCTGATGACTTATTCTTCTGTATTCATATCATTGTTCGTCTACACGGCCGTTTAGCCCATGTACACGCCGTGTATACACTACACAGTGACTAGCCGTGTCCGTCTAATCAGTTGTTTACCCTATTTAATGACTGTTTAATCTGTTTAAATGACAGTTTAGTCTAAATAAACACTTAAATAGTAGGTGACCGACTACCGTTTAGGCTAACACTGATTCTTAGATATATAGAAGTAAGGTGTACGTTTAGGCTAACACTAAATCTTAGATATATAGAAGTAAGGTGTACGTGAGTGTGTATTAACAACGGTGGGTGTGCGTCCAAGGGTCTGCGACTCTCTATTAATGTATTTTGTAAAAGAAAAATACTAGCTAGAGCAAAAAGCCGTTTGTGGCTGCTAGCGAGTTTGTTACCTCGATGCACATTGCCTTTCATCCGCTTTGCATGCAACCACGGTCTCGTAGGATCTCTATATCCCATCATCCTATCACTTAATTAATCCATTCTGCCTACTACCGAGAGGTGATCCTACGGACTAGGGTACCTCACTCCCTTTGTCGCCCCATTAGGCGATAGAGTATAGTTCCGTTCTCGTTAATGGAAATGGGGCGGAGCCTCGCGTCGAAAAAAAAAATAGGCGATAGAGTAGAAAAATTAGAGACGTAGAAGCACATAATAAAAGGAAATTGAGAATTTGTTAATTTTGCAACGGCGCTAATTTTGCAAGGGCAAATCAAAGCAAGAAGAAGTGAAACTGTACCCATCTCAATCTAAAATGTAAAACACTTATTAGGGCATCGATACAGTCTCAAAGGTGATACTTTAGTTAGAAGTAAAAATGTGAGATTTAAAAAATATAGCATATTGAAAAGTATTTTTCATATTGAATCTAGCAGACAGTCTTGTTAATCTATAAATTTGTTAAATATGGTAAGTTAATGGAAAGGTTGATCTGCTAAAATGCTAAAGCAACTGCACTTTGGATAAGATAGGATAGAAGTTGAAGTTGTTGCTGAAACGGCAGGAGTGGAGAAACCTATAATCACCTAAAGGCAAAGTAAAGTAAAGCACTATCCAATGTAATTATTACTAATACCATGTCGACCATTCTATTATACCATTGCAGCTAACTTTTGTGTTTACCTTGAACCATACTATGCACCACGTGGCACTAAACATATCGTCTAGTAGAAGTGGATCGTTCATGAAAGGTGTTTCCCACTAGGTTTGCAAAGGCATACTATCATCGTGCTATCGCGGCGAAAACTTATAACTTGTGTGTGCTTTGTGTTCAGCACTCTGCTCATTACTCGTTAGACACTTCGACGTAGCCAAATACCCAAAAATGAAATAAAGAAGCAAGACTCGGAGTTTCTTTTCTAGTTTCGAAAACAAAAACCTCGGTGGATTTTCATTTCTAAAAAATAGGAGACTGTCGCTGCCACTGCTGCCACACCTGTTAGCGTGACGGTTAGCACCCGGTCGAACGAGGCGGATACTACCGTGGACCCCGCGATAGTCCGGCCGCCCGGGCCCACTGGCAGGCGTGTCCACTGGGGACGGCAACACATCAACAGGATACCCGAAAGAAATGCGTGTGATGAGTAGGTCCAGCCACCGACCATGGAATTGGAGAGCCCCTTTCAGAGCATAGGCTCTTGTTCGTCCGTCAACGACGAGCCCTCGACGTGCATGTGTACCAAATAACCGCTGGCACATGTAAACCTCTGTGCAAAAGACCTTTCCGTCCATGACGAGCACCTGCAGTCCACTGTTCACCATCAATGCTAGCTACCGAGAGAAGCTTTCAGAAATAGCATTAACCATTCGTACAGTACAACGTATCCTATATTTCCTTTTTCAAAGAAAAATATACCCATTTTCCCCTTAACTCCTTAAGTCACATTATTAACTGACTGATATGGGGAAGTCGTTGTCAGTAATATTTTCACAGTAAAAGATATCCAGGTTACAGCAGAAACACCATTAACCATTTGAGAAAATTCTAGAGGTAATCAACAAATACTCAGCCATCATACACACATAACCCTCAAGAAAAGATATCCTGCTTGATCAAAACCAGAATTTTTCAATTGCAGACAAGCAACTAGGTTTCTGCTGGATTTTTGGCTACTATATTTTGAGTCACCAACCTATGCCTATTACTTAATTACATAATTGGTAGGGTTCATGCGGCTCCAATAGAGGTGCAAATTGGTGACTCTTAGGTGTATCTATCAACCCTCTTTAGTTCAAATATTTGTACTACTTTTTTTAAAATAGGACCTTATTTTGGAGAAGCAGTATAAATATTTGAACTAAACAGAAGGTGCACCTAAGGATCATCAATTTACACCCCTAGACCCCAAGTTATTAACATTCTAATTTTCCATGTTACTGTGTCTACACTTCTTCACTGAAAAAAAAAACAGTGCTGAGAAGAACCCCACCCCAGACAACGCCTTAGGACACAAGAATATTATTATGCCGCAGGATGCATGCATGCATGTCCCAGCAGTGCCGCAAGATGCAAGCACAGATGTACTAAGTGTACAAGTTACATTTCATTTCGGGCACGCCCTAACTGTGGCCCTACCGTGTGCTTGGCGTCCAAGTGGCCGGTGTGACAGCCACACAAGTCACTGAAACCATACATGCATGCTTCAACCTAACACAAAAGTTGATTCAGGTGTCAACCAAGTGACACGACACAGGAGACACAATTAGGTCCTTGCAACCAAAGGTCAATCCGGGGCTAAATAAAAAGGAGGGCGACTTTTCGGCGAAGAGAGAAGGATTAGGAGGCTGCCATGCTCCCGACAAGCGTCCATTTAACCTTAATAAATTATTATCTCTTAATTTGTAGCTTATTACGAGCCCGTTTTAGTTTAATCCATGGGTGTTTTGTCTACTGTATATGTGGTGCAGCGCGGTCTCTGTCATCAGAAATGGCAGGTTCCTCGCAACTACCAGGCTTGAAGAACCAGTGAAGAGTGAACAGTAGTGCGAGGCATCATTGTCCACGGCTGCTACATACTTGTATATATGTAAATGCCGTGTTAGTTTGACAGGCCAGCCAAGTGACTTGCTTGCTACTACTCTCCAGTAGTAGGAGCAGTGAAGTAAGGGCGTGTTTAGAGCTCCTTTGGCACAGTTTTTTGAAGAGTTTTAAAAATAGCTTCACATGAAGCTGTGCTAAAGAGGTATTTTTTCAACAGCTTCATCCATGAAGCAACGGGTGAAGCTGTTTTCATCTTACACTGGGTAGGAGAAGCTGGAAATCGTAGCTTCGTCGAGTTTCTCCCATAGGCCCATGTTTCACCAAATAATTTTGAAAACAATTTCAGCTTCACCAGAGAAGCTGCTTCAGGAGCTATCTTAGAAAAGGCTGAAGCTATGCCAAACAAGACCTTAGTATGGCTCCGACTTCAGAAAATTCGTGGAGTTCTTGGAGCTCCTCATATCTAGCTCCAGAAATTCTTAGAGCTAGAGTGGTATATAAATCAAGGGTCTTTTGCTGAGTCATTACACTTTTATTTTACATTTAAAATAAGAAAAATAAAATATTTTAATCTATTTTACAAACTTCAGCTCCAGCATGGATCTCAGAGCTGGAGCCATGCCAAACAGGCCCTAAGTGTGCATGCTCCAACACATTACATAGATAGATTAAAGAACTAAAAATTGTTGGGTTAACGTATAGGTACCATGTATCCTACGCACAGCCACGTTAACCACACATGTAATGCAACAATGAAGCTGAGATCAGCATGTGTGAACTATGTGTAGCTAGTAGGACTTTAGGAGTGGTAAAAAGGTGTGCGTCATGCAACCTGATGACAGGAGAGAATGTTAGAACAATCAAAAGAATGGACTCTTGCATTTGCTATAGGAGACGGCCGAGGTAAGGACAAGGGCAGCAGGTACATGGTGAAAATCACACACAACCCAAACCAAAAGCATGGTACTTTTAGTCCCGTTTCATGGCGTGTGGAGCTGGACAAGGACCGGCCGTCGTGTCTGGCCGGCGCAAGGATCTCTCTCAAGCAATCTCGCACGGTGTTTTTTCAACACCAGCAAGGTAATATTAATTATCACGTTTTTCCAACAAGGAAAAGTGACAGAATGCGCTGTCATCGTCATTTTAATTTGAATAAAATGCACGGGCAGTCCTTAAAATTTGTCATGAAGTGTCACTCAAATTCATGAACTTTGAAAGTGTAGATAAAAGTCCAAACTTGTTAAACTAGTCCATCTAGGTTCAAAGTGCCCAAAAAATAGCCCGATTTTGACTTGTCAAACTGGCATACAAATACCACATTAACAAGGGTAAGGATCTGAAACTTTCAAAGTTTATGCATCTAGATACGACATTACAAGACAAACCGACCATGCATTCCCCTCTTTGTATTCTTGGTAGAAGCCTCGCTCTCGAGCTTTCTGCCACATGCGCAGTTGCCTTTTCAGTGTATGTGTACCTTGTGGAAGTTAAGAAAAGAGAATGCATTGCTTGCAGAAGCCACACAATTCTGGCGTGGACTGCGGAGATTGCACGTTAACACATTTTTTTTAGCAAGTAGTACTAAGAAAGTTGTCTATGATGTAAGATATCCTAGCAGCAGTTGCGCTAGCTGTCGTTAATGGTGGCATTGGAGACTTTGACCGGAGCGACTAAAAAAATTACTACTCCGAATCTTTTCGTGCACAGTGTAGCTAGCCTTTTGTATTCAGCAATCCTTTCTGTGTTCCGGGCATCGTTGCATACACATGGTGTCCGGAATCTTGCAGGCAAGGAGTAGGAGTGTCCAGTCCACACCCATCTCATCTGTGTCGCCTGCTGAGCTCTGTATTTTATTTCCAACACTACGAGGCAGCAAATGTTTCACATCTAGTTATTCTTGGATTGGAAGATTTTCCCCTTGCAAACTCAGAAAACCAGCTAAACCTCTCCCCAACGATCAGCCCCGTCCGGAAGCTACGTGTAAAATTATTATTCTCCAAGTTACAAGCAAATGACAGAGCAGGAAGGAGCGAGGCAGCTTCGACGGCCGTCCAGCTAGCTGCATTGCTTTGCTGGGCCCCCAAGGCACTGTCCTGAGTCAGTCACCACTCGTCCAGTCATGCATGCAGCTGCAGCGGCAACCTTTTCTTCAGAGTCAAAGTCAAGTAGACAGCAGAGACTTGGACTTCTCCTCGATCACAAGTTGCTGAACAAAAAAGAATCAGTACAGAACACACTGCTGGGGACGAATCAATACAGTAGTTTCACATGCAATTGAATACTACCAGCAACTCGCAAACACAAGTCTAAAGCTCTGACACACACGCCGGACTTGTATGCATATGCGTACAATTATGCGAGCATACAATTACACTAATAAAAAAACTGCACACAATTATGTGCGTGAAGAGGGGTGGTGACCTAGAAACTGTGACTTTGACGGTCTCGCTGCTCGACTGAAGAATCTTCCAAGCATCGTGCATTTGAATATTGCTGCATGCTTTGGCCCCGGACCCAGAGAGGAGGAGCAGCAGCAGCAGCCGCCGGCAGAATCCTAGATGGGTGCACGATGCCTCTGAAACTTCTACGTGCCTGAAGTTTGCAGCGTTCGAGACTCTGGAGTGATGGATGATCTTCCCTCCCCTGCCTCGACAAGCAATCTGAAACAGATCCATCTTGCGGACCAAGGGTAGGGCAGGATGGGAGCAACAGTTAACCATGACGTCAGGGCACACGATCTCGAGGCAGTGAGAGCCGTTTCATGAATTACCGTGCTTGGAGTAGCGTAATATTTTTGTTCATAGGTAAAGGCGTAATGGGCATCCAGTTCTAGAAGGGTGTGCTTCCCTCGATTTCTTTTTCTGAAGAAAGGAACAGTAGTTGGTGCGGTGTCCACGACGGGTGAAACAGCCCACAGATGCACAAGAGGTTTTCCAATGGGCGTTGGTTGGGGTAGGGCCGTCTACTGTCTTTACTCTTTAGGGGAGCCTCCTGGAAAGGCCACTCACGGCTTCCCCTCAAGAAAGGTTAGGTTAGTTCAAGCCTTGGGAAGCAAAAAACCGAGTTGCTTTTTGCTTGCAATCGAGTCCTGTTCAAAAGTTAGCCAGCTAAAGGTGCCAAATTTGTTCAAAAGTAAGGAAGAGAGAGGGAGAGAGATTTCTATCAAATTAAACACAAGTGTGTTCTCATGTACATTGACAACATAGATATTATTGACAGCATAGGTATTACTGTATTTATCCAAAAGAAGATTCTTCCGTGATATTTAATCATCTTTATCTAAAACGTCATTTTCAAAACAAATGCAAGTGTGTTGATGTCCGTAATTGTTAAATATATTGAATTGGAGATAGTAACATTTATAAAAGCTTTCCTATGATTTCATCTTAAGAAAATAGTGATGATGACATGTTTATCTTTTTTCAGAAAAACTTATCTACCCTTATATTACTATATTCTTCTTAAATCTAATTTGCAACTGTTTCAAAAAATAAATTGCACCTGAACTGCAAACCACGTCTCGAAGCAGTTTTTTTTCAGAATTATTCCGATTTTATCCCAATAAATAAATGGGATATTATTTGAATTTCCACTGCCGTCACCCTTTTTCCACCCGGGTGCGCCATCACAGTTACAACAGCATACGCACACACCCCCTTGCACGACAGCGAGAGGGAGCCGAGTACAACAAGCCGGACAGGAACAGGAGCTCAGCAGCTCGGTGCATGCGGGGCCCACCCACCGGGGCCCCCTCCATGTCGACGCGGTCCCGCGCCCCCCCCCCCCCACTAGCTCTCCCGCGGAGGAACACGTGGACGCAGGCCGGGCCCCAGGGCGGCGCGTCCGAGCTGGCGCCGCTGCGCGGACGCGTGGACGGCGACAGCGCACCCGCGACCGGATCCGACGTGTGTCCCTCCCCCTCCTCCCCCTCTGTTTGCCAAATCGCGACGTCGCGTTAGTTAAAGCGGTTGGTAGGTGCGTCGGTTAACGCGAAGGGTTTTTTTTTTCTCTTTCTTTCTTGTAAATTGTGTAGCTGCCTGAGGACTTTGGATCCGTCTGCAGCCGCGCCTCCGTCCCTCGGCTGCAAACCTTGACCAGATCAACAGCTGACTTTTGCTGGTGTTTTTTTTCTTCCTTTTATTTTTTTTTGAGGGAACTCATCAGAAAATAAGTGCATCACGAAGTAGAGTCCTAGCTAACTGTAGTACAAATGGGGCGCTGGTTTACGTTACTATCTTTTTTTTAATACATTTTCATACTTCTGACTTACCAGAGTCCGATTTTAGTACGACGTAGGCTCTTGTTTTCTTCTCACTCCGTTTCCACTCATTGCTTACTAGTCATTTGGTAACAATTTAAATGTGTTCATACCGTTTAGCAAAAGTTCAGCAATTGAAAAAAGAAGCCACCCATGTACTGAACCAAAAGAGGAAGAGAAAGAAAGGTCCCACATTTAATACCCACTTGTGATTTCCTGAGGTGCATGTTTCTCAACAACCCAGGGGGCAAGAAAACTCCCGTGTGGTTGTAATTAAAAAAATCAAATAGAGAGGAAAAAAACAGGCACCGAAAAGGGTTGGCCAGGCCCTGCCCCCTCCCCCTACCTATAAATACCCTCCCAACCATCCCCAAACTCCCCCACACAGCCGAAGCTAGAAGCATCCCTCAGCAGCTTGAATCGGCTTCCAGCGCCTCCCTCCCTCTCCCTCTCTTCCGATCCACACCTCTCTCTCTAGCCAGTAGCCACCGCTGCTGTCGTCGGTCGACCGGCGGTGGTCGGTTTGCGGAGTAGCCATCACCGCTGACCATGACGAAGCACGGCGTGGTGCTCGGCCCCGAGGACGCCGTCGTCGCGGCGGCGGCGGCGGCGCGGCATTTCTCGTTCCCGCCGCCGAGGAAGGGGGGCGAATCGTGCCGGAAGCTGGCGGCGCAGGTCGACCTCGGCGCCGCCGTCATGGGGTCCTGGCTCGACTCCATGAAGGCCTCCTCGCCCAGGCACAGGCTCATGGCGCCCCTGGCCGGCGCCGCCGACGCGGAGCACGACGACTGGATGGTAAATACACGTCGGCCGCTGGATGGCCAGACGCAAAAAAAATATATATTCTTGGTTCCGATGGCCGGCCGAATCCATGGCGCTGAAAAGGAGCAACCAACTGACTTGTGTGCAGGAGCGGCACCCGTCGGCATTGGACCGGTTCGACGCGCTGGCGGCGGCGGCCAAGGGGAAGCAGGTCGCCGTGTTCCTGGACTACGACGGCACGCTGTCCCCGATCGTCGAGGACCCCGACCGCGCTGTCATGACCGACGAGGTGCGTGCCTGAGCCTCCGCTCACTTCCTCTTCCTCCTCCTCGGCTCCTCGCCTCCGTGCTTATGAATAGGAAAGCAGAGCATGCTCTGCTTCCCAAAGCAAAGCTTCCTTTTACTACTTCTTGGCCATCCTCTGACCCTGTGAACTCCCGACGCAGATGAGGGAGGCGGTGCGCGGCGTGGCGGCGCGCTTCCCGACGGCGATCGTCAGCGGGCGTTGCTGTGACAAGGTACGCACATTCGCCTTCGCCTTCCAGAACCTCTCCTCGCTGAAAAGTCGGTCCCTTCCTCCGCCTCTCACCGCCACACACACGCACACGAAATCCAGCAGCCGCCGGCAGCTGCTCACGGGGCAGGCGCGGCGCGAGGTAGCTAGAAGCTCCTCCACTTGGCGGGAGCTCTCCCTTTTCTTCCCCTCTTTACCTCGCCTGCGGCCATTAGTGTTTGGTAGCCGGACCCTGCTGCCATGCTCGGTGGCGACGGCGACGTGCGAGACGAAGGCGACGACGATGACGCTGACGTGCTGCTCCGTGCGCTCTCTCGCCTCGCAGGTGTTCGGCTTCGTGCGGCTGGCGGAGCTCTACTACGCCGGGAGCCACGGGATGGACATCCGAGGGCCCACCGCCGACCCCAACCACCACGGCAAGGTACTACACTACTACCTCCGCTATAATTTACCACATCATCTCTCCATCCTTGCAAGCAACAAGGTTTTACCGTCGTGGTGAAAGCGACGCGCGTGCCACGTAATCTTCCTCTTCCTCCTCGGGTCGTTTGACTGATGAGCCCTTGACCGTCGATGATTCGATCAGGAGGCCAAGTCGGTGCTGTGCCAGCCGGCGAGCGAGTTCCTGCCGGTGATCGAGGAGGTGTACGGCGCGCTGGTGGAGCAGGTGGAGGCATCGATCCCTGGCGCCAAGGTGGAGAACAACAAGTTCTGCCTGTCCGTGCACTTCCGCTGCGTGGAGGAGGCCGCCTGGGGCGAGCTGTTCGAGCAGGTCCGCTCCGTGCTCAAGGACTACCCGGGCCTGCGCCTCACGCAGGGCCGCAAGGTGCTCGAGGTCCGCCCCATGATCAAGTGGGACAAGGGCAAGGCCCTCGAGTTCCTGCTCGACTCGCTCGGTGAGTTGCTGCCTGCTCTTGGAGGAACAATTCGTTGCTGGCTCTGAAGTTCTGAACGGCACGCCATCATGGCGGCTTTCTTCTTGCTCTGACAGTCTGACGGTGGTCTGACCAAGCGCTCCTCTCTCTCTTCGTCTTCCAGGTTACGCGGAGCGCAGCGACGTGTTCCCGATCTACATCGGCGACGACCGAACCGACGAGGACGCGTTCAAGGTACGTACGGCCACCACCGCTCCCGAGAGATCATCTCGTCAGCTTGCCGCCGTATCTCCGGAGCCTGAAATTCTGGAGCTGAAAAATATTCTGTCTCTGACGGTTCCACGGTTGTGTCGGGCAGGTGCTGCGCAGCCGGGGGCAGGGCGCTGGGATCCTCGTGTCCAAGTTCCCCAAGGAGACCAGCGCGTCCTTCTCCCTCCGCGAGCCGGCCGAGGTCAGGGACTTCCTGCGCAGGCTCGTCGACGCCAACACCTGATCGATTCAGGCGGGGACGGAGATCGACATGACCAGCAGCTCCCTATCTAACTCGGCTACCACCTCCCTCCCTCCAGAGCGGAAAGAACGGCAGAGGAAGAGGAGTTCCTTTCTTGTTGCACTGTATCTCAGCTTAGGATCGAGAAGAGCAACGTTCATAGAACCTGCTAGCATTTCCCATGTCCGGTCCCTTCTTTTTTTTCCTTCAATTTTTTTGTTCCTGTTGCTGCTGTTTCAGTACCATCACCATTAGGCCTCGGCTGGGAAGGCTTCTATTTTCGCGCGCTTCTCGCGAGGCACTGTAACTAGTCCCTAGCACCTCGCTTTGTTTGTACCATGGAGAACTGAGAGGAATCAATGGAATCCACTTTCAGAATTCAGTCTAGCTTCCCTGCTCATGTCCTTCAGCTTCAGATTTGTGATCTCGACGACGACCAAGCTTCGATTGGTCCACCCGTCAGAGCTTCATCTTTTTCCCAATGTTCATCATGGCTGCTACTTGTGGCATTTGTCGGTGGACAGCGGCAAGCAACCGAAAACAAGGAGGTCAAGAGCACGGACGATCAACAGTCGCCTATAAATGCGACTTGCGTTTGTCAAAAGGCTTCGTGCAGGTCCCGAACATCGTATGCTCGCGCGCAGGGACCCGTAGCTTTCTGAAAGATTCAGCAGGGAGCCAATCTTCAGGCCAGGTTCATCCGAGAGAATCAGAATCCCATCGTTTGTGGAAGGGCTGTGGCGCCTCTTTTGCCTGACCTAACGATGCTTCACTCGCGGAAGACGAAACTTAAAACTGCACACGTTGCACTGTACTTCTCAGAGAACTGAGCTGTACAGCGAAACCGGCGTTTGAATTCTCCTCATCTAGGATACGGCATGTGCGATCTTCGTTTCCTTTTCATCCTTTGCGGTTTGTCATTGTCGACAGTACTCCATGTCTCCACGGACGCAACCTGCAGTTGTCACGGTACTATTTACATGAATGCAGCAAGAACCGGGATCAGTGGAGTAATAATCGCTGCGTCTTTCTTTCTTTTTTTTATTCGACATGCGTAAAAGTCGTCGCTGAAGTGATGGAAAAAAAAGAGAGAGAGAAGGTGAAGAAGCTTCTTGGGGTTATGAAGAGTAAGAGCATGTACCAACTGCTCTATAACTGTACCGTCACCACTGATCGTATCGGTGTCTGCCAAGCATCAGATACGAATCCCAACAGGGCGGGCGGGCCAAGGCCATGCCCTCCGTCGCCATTGCCCGCCACTAGCGAGAACGTGCTGCGGAGGCGTGGTGCCGGTGCCGCCGCCGTCCCGCTCCCGTCCTCGCTTCGCCACCATGCCGACGCCGACGCCATCGGGAACACACGTCCCATCGCCACCCCGGCGTCCGGCGACGCCGCCTGCATTATTGCGCTGAGAACGACGCTGCCTCCCTCCGGCTTCCAGCACAGCAGCAGGCAGGCAGGCGGCATCAGCGCTGCACGTACTGACGAGGGATGGGGGGCGGACGTACTGGGCGATGGCGGCAGGCGATCCATCCGTGGACAACGAACCCCCAATGAATACGGCACGTTGCGCGAGGGGGCGCACGGCTCGCCCCGGCTGCTGGGGGGAGCCCATGGGGCGTCTCGATTGGGCGGCGGCGGTCGATGTGCCCGGCCGGGCGGAAAGGAGCGGTCCGGCGCCGCGGAGCGTGTCGCGACAGGGCATCAGGATTCAGAGAGCAGCAGGGAAGCCCCCAAGCTTGCTGCCATTGGTTGGCACCGTCAGAGGCCCTGATTCGGAGAGCGCGACGTCTCGCACAGGCTCGGCTGAACACACGCAGTGATCGCACAGGCTGCTGCTCCCCGCCGTTGACCGGAAAGGAAAGCATCGCCAATGCAAGAAACTAAGAAAGCATACACGCCTGTTTACCACAAAGCACGCGCAGGGCAACAGTAAGATCCGCCACGCCGGTCGGCAGCGATACGGTTGCTGCGACTAATAATCACGCATACGAATATGTGCGATCATTGATCATTGGTCCGTTCCCGTTCCTCCACGCCCCCGATCCGTGGCTGCTGCTGACTGCTGAGGCGCCGGCATGACGTCACGCCCGTATTATCTGAGAGGTACTCCAGCGCGGCACTGAGAGGTTGCAGCGAACGAGCGGGGGACCTGCCGGCGGCCAGCCTGCTCGGCTAGGGCTCGCCGCCTGCTGCCTAGCATGAGCTGCACGCCACCACTGATCGCTGCTGCCGCCGCGCGCGGACGAGGATGCCAAATCCGGCTCCGGTTCCCTCGCATGCAATTATTGCCCCGCCGCCTGCTGCGCGCGCGGCGGACAATGACATCATGCGTCAAGGGAGGGCAACGGGGGCCAGCCGCGCTGTGCCGTGCCGATGGTCCAGACTCGAGAGACCAGGAAGCATAGGCGCCTTTAGAGAGCAGGCGCAGCGGCCTGCCTGCTAGCTGGAGCTAGATCCAGCAGAGACACCGAGACAGACAGGCACAAGTGCAGGCACCGGCTGCGTCGCTGCTGGCTCGACCGCAGCGGACGCGTCGCGCATGCACGCGACGCCCGTCCCCGTGAAAGGCTGGACTAGGACGAGCTGGACTCCAGTCGGATGCGTCGCCGCCCATGCGTCTCTCTCGGCAACGCTGGTCGCTGGGCAGGGAGGTGATGCACTGATGCGGACACAAGAGATCGAGGACGACGGCACGAGTGAATTCTGGATCCTGCATCTCAGATTCCGATTCGGCGACAACGAAGACTTTTCTTCTGCGCCATAGACGCCCATGTGTGTGCTGTGGGGACCTTTGCCTGCTGCAGTGCTACTACCATGCACGCACGCACGCGTACAATACACAATGCTAACAGGCGTACGCTGCCACTGCATGGGCTGAGATCGTCACTCGTCAGGCACTGATAATTGGAGCCAAGCAGAACGCACCAATGAAGCAATGGCCGCTCTGCAGGCCGGCAGCTGAGCAAGCCTCAGCTCAGATCGGCCGGCACCGGAAAAGCCGGGCAGCTTTTTGCAGGGGGCGGGTGGGATACCTCATCGGCTCATCGCTCGATCCAGACGGAACAAATGATTGGCGCCATGCCATCTTCAGATGTGGCGCCGATGATGGATCCCTCTCGCTTTTCCACGGTTTGCTTAGCGGGGGATCGATCGCGCCGATCAGCACCATTAAACAAACGGCGGAGGATCCGTGTCGCTCGCCGGAGCTACAGCCGGCGGAGCTACTAGCCGTCACATGCCGGCCATCCTCCGCTGATCCCCTCCCCAGCCGCCGCTAAAGCCGGCCGGCCGGCCAGCCAGCCAGCCGTGCAGGGTTTCTTTAGCGGGCGCGCCAGTGACTGAGCCGCCCCCGCCGCCGCGGTCGTGGTTGACCGGCGGTGGTGGTCCTCGGCTGGCCACCGCGGTGGCGCGGCCAGGCGGGTTGGCCACGCACGCGCGCCGCAAAAGGAGGCCGGCCGGCGACTAAAGCATCGGGATGGCGGAAGAGGGTTAGGCGAGGGAAAGGCCCCCCTTTTTAGCCTGGTTTGAGCTCCTTTATCTTCTTTCCGGCTTGTGATCCGGACTGATGGCGAGCGCCGAGTCGATCAGAGCGGATGGAAAGCAAAGTGTGTTAACTCTCACAGTGCTACCAGTGTTGCGACACATCAGTGACACGCCACCGTTTGCATTGCCGTCCGGAGGAATGAACAATGATGGATACATGCCGTGTGGCTTCGTGACATGCAGACTAAAGTTGAGTACACTTGTCGATACCCAAACTCTTACAGCCTCGATCGTGTGTGCTCTGTCTCCTTGGCATGCCGAGACAAGAAGTCTACCAAACAGGCCCTAACACCCACCGAATTCTACCTGGTATCTGTAGATCTGGAGTGTAGTTTTTTTTTTAATGTACAATGGATCTGCTACCAATAATGTCGCCACTTTCTCCACTGAACAAGAGCATAATATTTTCCCCAAGAATTGCTTAAAAAAAATATTTTCCCCAAGCAAGAAACCACAGCAATCAGTGTATCCCCAGCTTTAGATAAAAGGATTTGTTGTGCTTAACTTCCACCACCCATTCCCCAAGTTGAAAATCGCACCATCTAATCAGTTGAGTGTTTTTTTTACCTCAAAAGGTGAGGACTGAGGAGCCAGAGGCAGCAAATATCAAGGGAACATAGATGCATGAAGCTCCAAAGACCTCGCGACAAGTTCGTAGCACGTGCGTTCTCTTCTTTATGATTAATCTGATGATGGGCTCCCGTACTCTCTTAAGTTCTCCTTTGCCTTTATTCAAAGTGCAAAGCTAAGGATGAAAATGATTGTACTGAATCTGACCAATAACTCGAGGGTCGAGACTCCTTTTCATTTGTTTTTTGTTTTTTTTTCTCCTTTAATTTCCAGACGAACCTTTCCTAACGGAAGTTTTTTGAAGTGCATCTTTCAGTAAAGGAATGTAAAGAAGGAAAGCTGGAAGAAACATCAAACATGAAGATGGTGCTAATGAAGAACTTCAAACTAACCAGTTTAGTAGAAGCTTAAATGTCTATTCATTTGCTATGTAAGCACGTACTCCCTCCATCCCCAAAAAACAAGTCATCCTATGAATTCCATCCTAAGAATTCTAGGACAAATTAACATGAACGTAAAATGATTATGTTTGATCCTATTTATTATCCATATTTGGCACTAATTGATTCTTGCATGCACATGCCCTTTTTAAATAGGGTAAGATGACTTTTTTTTATCAAATTTTGAATCCTAAAATGATTTGACTTTTGGAACGGAGGGAGTAGTGTACAGTATCTAGCAAATGAATAAACATAACCTTCGCTCCCAATCCATAGTAATTGTTGGGACAAGTGTATCACACAATTCACAAAGTCATAAAAGCAAGTGACGGAGTAGAGTCATAGATCCAGGTCCATTATTTCATCCCCTGCTCAATTCAACGGGGGATGCCAAATTGGAACTGACAAATTCTACCAAAACCACTCTACTTTACGTTTTAACGTGGACGACAACGATCATGCATGGTGATTTGAACTTACCACTTGAAAAGTAGCACAGGGTACTAGTAATTGTCCATGTCATCAGGTAAGGAGAGTTTTTTTTCTAGACCAGCTTTGTTCGTCCATGTCAACTGACGCCGGGCGTAATCCGAATGTTGCTGCGAGGCCAGGACTAAGGCAGGCCCATTTGACAAGTCAAATCCGGCCCAAGAGACACCCTCGTCCAAAATGCGCACATATAGCCAGGACTAGGACAGGCCCATTTAACAAGTTAAAATCTCCAACGGCAACGCACCTCTGTCTCAGTCACGAGTCACCTAGGTCAACTTATCAAAAGAATAGACATAACAGTGCACCCATAAAAGAAATATGGACGAAAATTAATACTTTCTCCAAGTCTATCAAGGTATGTCCTGAGCCAAACTTTTCTAAATTTTGACTAGCAACATCCATAAAACATATACTATCTTAAATGACAGGAGCCGTTTTTTCCCGAAAGGGAACAGGAGCTTTTATAAAAGTTTTTCTCATAATGAATCTAGTAATGTAGATCTTATGATATTAATCTATACAAAATTTAAGATGCAATGATATAAGTTAGAAAACTTTGACTTAGTACAAATCTAGATAGATTTATAGGGTAACTACTAAACAATATGAACCACGTACAGAACAATTACATTATGCCGTACCCTATTGGACGCATCGGATAAGGAAGCTGCAAAAATGGGCATGGAGCGTCTTCTATCCTATCTATATAGCAGTACACTTCAATGGATTTCTCTTCGAATCCGTGGGCCAGAAACGGTGCTAGGAAAAGGAGAAGAGAATAAGATACCTGATGCTGATGCAAGGCCAATCGCTTGCTGATTCATTCGCCCTTTTTAAAAAAATACAGATTCCAGTCAGATTTTGGCGTGGGTCGATTGACGTGAACCAAGTAAAGTTTCAGTCGCTATGGTAGCTTCCGCTTGCTTGGCAGATCCTGAAAAATGAATGATACGAGAAGGTTGAGTCCAAAGAAATAAGAACAATGATGCAATGTTGATAACACTGTTGCGTGCAAAATCAGTCCCTCGAGCACAAATTCCTCATTCCCACTTGTGGTCCAATGGAACAGAAGCCAATCGTCCACACAACTTTAAAGTTCAGAGTACCAAATAGTATCGTACCCACACTGGGATGCCCCATGTGATATCTTTACCAAAGTATTTTGATCTAAAAAAGACGCAAGCAAGATGTGCCTTTTCTATATATTTTTTTCATTCTTGACTGATAAGCACCTTCATTTTAGAATTGGATCATCCCAACTAACCGAGCAAGGCAATAGATTTGGATGACAAGGTTTAAACAAAAAGGCAACATGCATCTCTCTATGCACATTCAAGAATCAGTTATTGCTATAACATTGTTATGGGGTCATATCATTGGCATGATCCAGTATTCCAGCGTATCTATTTCTGATCAAAGAACCCAACAAGATAAAGATGACAATCATATACGGCCCCCTCTATATAAGACCCTTTCAAATAATCCAGAGTAGGCCAAACAGAAAACACCAGCCATGGGCAGTTCTTGTCAGAGGTGTTCTCCTTTGACGTTCAAGATCAGAAAAGATGCATTTGCCATCCAATTGTTCTGCCTCATACTCGTACAAGCGCCACTCGCTGATGAGGCTGGCCGACTGCAGGAGTTCTCCAGGTTAAGAATGGAGATGCAACCTGATGGAGTAGACAATGAAATGCTTATGAGTGGGAGTATGGATCATCCAATATATGTGGGTATGCAAGATGGGCTGAAAAAGGTTGATAAGATCAGTGAACTTCCTGGGCAGCCGGGGAAGGCTGTCTTTGATCAGTATGCAGGCTACATCACAGTTGATGCAACAACTAGAAAGGCCCTCTTTTACTACTTTGCAGAGGCTGCTGAAGAACCATCTACCAAGCCATTGGTCCTGTGGCTGAATGGAGGTAAGGAACCAATTGCTATGTGGTTTATTTCGACAGACAAATGTTTTTCTATGCTCTGCTTATCTGTTGCTTTCTGCTCATTGTATTTTATGGGTTGCAGTCTGGCAAAATGCATAGTTGTCCTAACCATCCATCCATACAAACCTGGTTTCAAGGTTCAAAATTTAAATACAGTTGGAACTTGCTACAAATAAGCACCAGAATAGTTTTTCCCCTCCTGTTCTAATGACCTACTTGTGGTTTACCAAATACAAAACATCCACATGCATTTATTGGAAGAATTGACAATTGATGGTGTTTGTTGATGCTTAAGTGAAGGTCACCAGTTCACCACCAAGAATGCGCAAAGAGGCACACAGAGGGCAATAAGCTGACAATCTATCATACATAGCATGATGCTCGAAGTAATTCTTCTGCCAATTGAAGCCAACTGGCCTAGTATGACGTTCGAAGTCAATCCTTTGTTGAGTGCACTAATCCTTGACGCCACACAACGGATTTTAATTTTCAGACTCTGCAAAGCCTTAATTGATTTAGTACGTCAAACCAAATTTGAAACCAAATAACGGCGAAAATCTGAAATCTTCATGACCATTCTTTTGTCTGATAACTTAGGCATTGTTCAATGCATGATTTTCAATCGTTGATAAACCCAGGTCACTGTTCATTTGTATCCATTTTCTTTCTTTCTTTTTTTCTGTTTTCTAATAACTCACTTGCACAGTAATATCTTGAAACACACCTTTCATCATCATACTGCATTACCGCTGATAAAGATAAAGTGGGGGCATGGCAATAACGTGGAGAGGACAAGACTACATTTTGCAGTAGAAGAATACTACAGATGAACAATAATCCTTTGATTTGTAGGAATATGAAAGAAGCTTGACAACAAAAGTTATTGAGATGGGCTGTGTCCAGGGTAAAATTACAGTACCTAGTACCAAACATTGTGAACTAGTTCTAAACTTTTCAATTATTCAACTATAAAAAGCTTCCAATTAACCAAATTATGTACTTCTCTGTAAGTGAGAAAACTATTTGCACATTTCCGTATAATCTGGTAAGTTAATATGATATTTCTAACAACTTGATTCTGTTGAAGAATGAAAATAACAACACCAAACAAAAGCAAATTGACGTCAAATTTTTCTTTTGATTAAATACATTTTTCTCTGCCAGCAGCAACGGAGAGGGCAATGACAATAGTAGCTTATGGGCCAAGGCAACACGAGATGTAGACAAGAGGATAGAGTGGGTGTAAGGAAGCGGCATGGGGACACAAGGTGAGAGAGAGGAGTGAAGGAAGATTAGTGGGAAGGAGAAAGGGGAGGAAGCGTGCAAGATGAGAACAGAGAGGAATTGATGTTGTAGGATCTCCAGCGGTGGCTCAGACGGTCAGACCACAGAGATGGTGGAGGCATCTGGTAGGAGAAGGGTTGAGGCGCATCGAATGGGAGTGCGAAGTGGAGGAAATCTCATCTACAACTAGGGCAACAGCATTCATCAAGCAGATATCTATCACCCCTCCAAACTCGACTGGTGGCACTCTACCTAGCCTTAGTTTCCCTCTACTTTTGGTTTCTATCTATATACTATAAGATATTCGGAACATGGTTTCCATGCTGCTTCTCCTTCCTCTGAAAGTAGAAGGTTGAGGGTTACTCTGCCTAAAATTTATAGATAACAAAGTGTTTCATCTATCATATATTTTTCACACCAAATGCTCAGAATGGCTCAATTGTATGTCGTGTACTTCATACTTGCACTTCTTGGCTACTGATCTTAATTGTTCACAAGTTAACCTTTCCTTAGCATATTTAGACATATGTTCATAGAAAAATCATGCAGCCAACAATTCTACCATGTGATATTCTTTTGCAATTACAGAAAGAGTTACCTTGAAATTTCAGGGCCTGGCTGTTCCTCTCTGGGAGGAGCTATGCTTGAAATTGGACCGTTCTTCGTCAACAGAGATAACAAGACACTGTCCAGAAACAAATATGCATGGAACAATGGTAAGCTGATTCCCACAAGGTTACATATGACAATTGCACTCATTATACCTCTGTGCTAACTGATCATTCCCGGATGACAGTGGCAAACATGCTCTTCCTTGAGAGCCCTGCTGGTGTTGGATTCTCATACTCGAACAGAACATCAGATTACAATAACACAGGTGACAGGAGCACCGCAGCAGATGCATATACTTTCCTCATCAATTGGCTGGAGAGGTTCCCAGAGTACAAGGGCCGCCGCTTCTTTATAACTGGCGAAAGTTATGGTGGCCACTACATACCACAGCTTGCCAACACTATTCTGTCAAATAACAAAATCATGAACACCACTATGGTCAATCTCAAAGGAGTTGCTGTAAGTTCCGGACAATAACAGTTAGTAGTAATGCTTCCAAGTATATTGAATCAAAGTATATACTCATATTATAGTTTAGCATTCACTTTATGGAAAAAGATTGGGAATGCTTACTTGGATGATGACACAAACACAAGAGCAACCATCGATTACTACTGGACACATGCTATGATCTCCAAAGAAACTCACAAAGCAGTTCAGGAAAATTGCAGCTTTAATAGAACATACACAGGACTCTGTAGAACCGCGATAGAAGAAGCTAACAATGAGAAGGGCCTCATTGATCAATCCAACATCTATGCATCCTTCTGCTGGGATGCTTCTGCTCCCCAACAGCAGCATGCCTCGGTAAAAGTCATCTAGCAGATTTTAAACAAGTTCAACTTCTCCCAAACTGATGGTATGATGTTGCAGGTAACCAACATTGACCCCTGTGCCAGTTACTATATGCAATCATATCTAAACCGTCAAGAGGTGCAGAGAGCATTTCATGCTAACACCACAGGGTTGAAGCAACCATGGTCGGATTGCAGGTGAAAGAAACAAATCTGATGTTCTTTCAATTTCAAGTATTTAATATAGAATTTAGCATTCTGGTATGTTATTAAAGTTCTATATGCTTTCTGAGCACCAGTCATATCATTTCTCCTGAAAATTGGAAAGATGCCCAAGTCTCTATGCTACCATCTATTGAGCATTTAATTTCAAGTGGAGTAAGCATATGGCTGTATAGGTAAGTCCACAAACATTACGAAGGTCCTGTTTGGATATGGGTCATTTGGATAGAAATACTTATGATTTGGATCAAATTTGATTTAGGCCACCCTACTAAGAAATGACCTATTTACCTTTCAGTGGTGATATTGATGCCGTGTGTCCAGTAACTTCAACACTGTATTCATTAGACATCCTGGGGCTGCAGATAAACTCATCATGGCGAGCATGGTATTCTGATGATAATGAGGTATGAGGTACAAACTATATGGTATGGTATGGTACGGTACGGTATAATCATTTGCTGCCGTGTAGGATTCTGAATCCCGTTGTTTCTTAATGAGATGGCAGGTTGGAGGCTATGTTGTTGAGTACAAAGGTCTTGTATTTGCAACAGTCAGAGGAGCTGGACATATGGTTCCTACCTACCAACCCCAAAGGGGGCTCACCTTATTCTCGTCATTCCTGCAAGGGAAACTGCCCCCTGAATGATTGGAGTTTTACAATATTCAATTCTTTTATCGTTTCTAGCAATGAAGATAGACAAGAATTCATCAGAAAAATAATAGAAACATACTAGCCGAACATAGTAGGCTTGCTTGTATTGAAGGATATTATTACAAAGAATGAACATTATATTCTGAATCATCAAATTTCATCAAAAAGCCTAAGCCTAAACGGTTTTTATGAAATAATTATAATGAAAAGGTTGCATTTTTTTGTGCCAGATACAAACCTATAGCTTATGATTTTTCAGATACTTTGAGTTTCACATTCAGTACAACAAAATTGTACATACAGGAAATAGTGGAAGGAGGTGTACGTTTGTGGATGTTTCTCATGTGTTGTTCCAATCAATTTCAGTTGGATGAAACTCAAAATTTAATAAAGAGAAGTAGCTGATCATAAACTTTTACAGCTAAACTGTAAAATTATAACCTTGAACACCATTATGGACATATAGTCCCTCTGGATCAAAATAAATAACGATCTACAATGTAATACCTGACAAACAATTTCTTTAAAAATGTATCATTTCAAATAAACATATTTAAATGTTATGAAAGTACTTCTCGTTACAAACCTAGTATCAGCTATCTTATATCCTAAGTCTATGTCGTTCTCTGTATATCGATGATGGTCGAAGTTAAAAAAGTTTGACCAGCTGGAATTATAAAAAGATGTATATTTCGAATCAGAACTAGCTTCCTATACTTGGTGTACTAAGGTTACCCTCACTGCTGTATTTTTCAACTGACTACACGATGATTCTCTAACAGCATCTAAAGAAGCCCATCAAGCAATCCAACAGCAGAGAGCGCCTTGGTTTGCTCAAGAAAAGTATTGGCAGGGTCCTTACCAATCTGCAACCCACAGAGTCAAACGGACAAAAAAGAAAGAGTTGACTTTGACTCTATTGGTGTTAGGGATCCTTTTTGCATGGTCACTGAAGGATGATTTTAATAGGTTTTTTTTGTATAGAGTAAACTGGACTTGACTATAGCAGTTTTTCTTTATTGATAATGGTAAACATATGAATTCATAAAGGAGCAGAATACCAACAGGAGGAAATATTCCTTGCTGCCTTTCTAAGCCTCTCTATGCATCTTCCTTCCTCTTGCTCACTTCTCTGAGTTCTCTCTTTGACAATGTGTTGTCTTGGAAGGCATTTTGCAAATGTGCACTACTAGAAAGTGGGATTCCCTTCTAAAGTTGATGCCTCCTGTCCCATCAACTCGTTTTTCAACTCTAACCCACAATGGGTCCACTCAGTGCATGACAACTAACTGGAAATGAAAAATAAGGAAAGAAAGAAATGCAATAATGCAATGGTTATATGATGCCCGCATAGATCTACGGTAAGAGATGGTCTATTCAAAGGTAGCAAAGAAACCTTGTGAATTGGACACAACCAGAAAAAAAGAAAACATAGTTTAAAAAGAAAAGAGACCAGGAGACTATCCCCTTCCTAAAATATTGTTATTTTCAAGTTCCTCTTCCTGAAGAAGAGGGTTATTGTTAACAGTCGATGACAGTTTGGTGAAAATATTTGTTCCATGCTCACAGCTCAAGTTTGGAATCTACCTTTCTACAGGAAAGTTTCAGATGAAAGGGCAGGTTGCTTGAAAGCCACACCACAACAACAAAATGGAATGTGCGCACATACTTGGAAGGTGGATCAGTTTATTCTTTTGAAGATACATGAGACGGAACATGGAAATAACATTCAACTTCATTGAAGTGGAAATGACAAGGAGTCTACTGTCGATGCATTAATATAGTGATGGTGCTGACCAGATGCTATCAACAAGTAACCTCTGAGTATTATCAACATGCTTTCTTGCTTCAAGGAAAAAAATCAACACTCAAAGAGAACAATTTTGTGCAACAACATTGTGATTAGCTTCACATAAATCAATTGAAACCGGCAGTACAAAAGAATCATGAATCCTTAGCAACTTTCACAAGCTTTTATCAACAAAGTAGAGCCTCAATTTAAGAGAATAACAAGTCAAGCCACATAGAAACTAGGAAACAACATATTTCTCTATGATAATGATTGCACTAAGCCAGAAGTCCGACTGCATCTAGCTCTGTGGAAATGCTGGATTACCAAATGGTTTTTTCTTGAAATACGCTCTGTTAAAAGGCAATCAGAAGAAGCAATGGATGCAGTGCAATCCCTTGGTTTAGACTAAGGACCACAGCAGAAAGGCACACTAAAGTAAAGATGCATGGGAATCTTGACAGAATATAATCGAGTGAACAGGAAGCTTATGAGGATGTACGAAACTAAGCAAAATAAAGTCAAAGATCAAGATATACACAGTACATTTAATCAATGTTGCGATGGATGAGACGCCTCAATCTGATTTGCATACATTTTCCTTTTCTTTCCCATATAATGAGTGTGATTGAGACAGAGATAGCTCTTGTGCCTTTCTAGGGATTGTGCTGACTTTGTTAGGTCGCAGCCAACAAAAAGAAACTTAGAATTTCAATTGAACACCGTTGGCATTACAAATGTAGATGCCATCTGAAAGAGAGAATATTAAGAGCTTTAAGTCCAACTTGCACGGAAAAGTCAAAGGATCAATCATATTATGGTTTCCTTGGAGGACTCTTCAACTGTACTGCAAACAGAATGTCCCCTCTATAAATAAAGATTGACCAATGGCAACCTAGCACAAGACACCAAACACCCATGCACACGCTTCCTATCAAGATGAAAAGAGGCCTCCTGATACTTTGGTCCTTGTTCTACTTCAGTGCTGCAAACACAGCCACTAGAAACCAGGCCAACCATCCTCTTGAATATGATGATTTGAGATTATCCGGCAAATATATTGAAGGGAAACTAGATTCGACTCTGAAGAATGGGACTAGTCCCTCGGTGCATAGAGCCCCAAAAAACAATCTACAGGACCAGGATAAGATTGTATCGATGCCAGGGCAAACAGGGATAGTAGAATTTGACCAATATGCAGGATATGTCACGGTGGATGGAAAGGCCGGAAGGGCTTTGTTCTACTACTTCGTTGAGGCTCCTCAAGATCCTTTGGACAAACCACTAGTCCTATGGCTGAATGGAGGTATGCCACTGACTCTATTCACTGCGATTTGTAATACATTTTAGTGCATAAACAGTGAACCTCACATGTCTGTAGAGTTTTCTTCAAGATGCTGTTACAAACTATTTTAGGTCTATTTGCTTGCCATAATGAGGGTCAACAAACATCTGGAAAAAATCATGTCCATGATACTAGAACATATATCATCTCTGTTGACTGCTACAGCAAGATGCCTAGTTTTCAGAGAATAAGACGAAACACTTATTGGATCTGCAGGGCCCGGCTGTTCATCCTTTGGATCTGGAGCCATGCTTGAACTTGGTCCTTTCTCCGTCCGTAGTGACAACAAGACACTGTATAGGAAAAGACATGCATGGAACAGAGGTAAATCACTTTAAACCTTCACTAGATTAATAGTTAAATAAGTTAGTTGGATTAACACCCATGTGTCCATAAATGCAGTGGCCAATATGCTGTTTGTTGAGATCCCAGCTGGTGTTGGGTACTCATATTCAAACACTACCTCAGATTATTATAACATTGGCGACCAAAGAACAACGGATGATGCTTATACCTTTCTTGAAAATTGGTTAGAGAAATTTCCTGAGTATCAGGATCGTGATTTCTTCATAACTGGTGAGAGCTATGCAGGTCACTATATACCAGAGCTTGCTAATCTGATTGTTTCTAAGAATAGAGCCAACAATGCAACTAATATCAAGCTTAAAGGTGTTGCGGTAAGTTTTCCTCTATAACTGCTTCTGTAGCTTATAAGATCGGTAAATTTCTAACCAATGGTAACACTGTAAAACTTGATCAGATTGGAAATGCAGACTTGGATGACAATTTGACTCTACAAGCATCATTTGACTACTATTGGATGCATGCTATGATTTCTAGAAAAGCTTATAGAGCCATCAAGGATAAATGTGGCTTTAATGGGACATACACTAAAGATTGCCAAAATGCCATGAAATTAGCTACCCAGGAAAAAGGAAATGTTGATGACTATGACATTTATGCACCAACATGCCATGATGCCTCAAATTCTTCAAAATCAAGTGACTCGGTATGCAGCACCAAACATAAGTTTCACATATGCTTTTTTTATTCCCTTTCTATATGATCTTTGGGATCTGAAACTTTGGTTTAGTTTCAGTTAGTGTTTGGTGATCCATGCACAAACCACTATGTCTCCTCTTACCTAAATCGTCCTGAGGTCCAAAAGGCACTCCATGCAAACACAACAGGGTTAGACTACCCATGGATGGATTGCAGGTATGTGGATTGAATGTCTGAATATGTTTACCATATTTGCCTCCAATTTATGAGCGTTCTCAGACCATAACCCTTGTGTGACCCTATTAGCAATCTGTTATTGGCTTTGCTAAAGCAATCTGGAAAGGTATATCCTTTATGTACAAACAATACTTATATAACCCAAAGGAACAGAATAATTATATATCTTTCATCACTCACTTCTTAATAGCATTAATGTTAAAAGGTAACAACAGCCTCTACGAGCCAACCATCAAAGAGTATGTGAACCACTGTTGACAAAAATTATTCCTTTAGCATAAACTTTTATATGCAAAAAGGTCTTGATAAATCTAAATTAAAAGGGGAATAATGCCAGATGATTCTGAAGCCTATGTTCAGCCAGTTCAACAATCAGCTATTTGAAATCATAAAGATATTTAACCCATTTAGTCTTGGGAAAAGCAAAGGTGGGTCTAGGGCCACATGCACTGCATACCGACACCATTGAGTATGCACCGAAATGCATGTATTTCAATTCATCATCAATCGTGTAAATGGTGTGCATATGCCCCAGTGCATACTCATTCAGGTATATCTTGAGATTTTTGTTCAGTTTCAAGAAACCTCTTGCTAGATTAGCAATTGGGCATCAAGGAGAAGTTAACAGTACGACATGCTTATGATTAATTTATATGTTTATTCAAGCAGCCAGCATGTATTTGATAATTGGAAAGATTCACCAGAGACAATGCTGCCATCAATCAAGAAAGTCATTTCAAGTGGCATTAGAATATGGCTATACAGGTACACATGTTCAGCTTCATGTGTGACAAAATACATAGCCTAATATGTTACATCATAAAACTGTGATTTAGACTCTACCTCTGTGTACCAGTGGTGATATGGATGCAGTGTGTTCATTCATTTCCACACAATATGTGCTGGACATTCTTGAGCTTCCTATTGAAACATCTTGGCGTCCATGGCGCCTCGATAATGAGGTACGTAGCCCAATGTTCATCAGATGATTATGATTGAATACCAGCATTCATGTCGCAGGATTCCTTTGGATCAAACTGTATATGTGCTTCCTGCAAAAATCAAAAACAAAAGGATCCGTCATGTTGCTTGTCAGAACTTGCAATGATCACTAGTCCCCAACGCAATTCGATAACCAAGTTCCTAAACTCTTAACAAAACATCAAAACGGAAATACGTTTGAACATAAAACAGTTATAGTTGAAGAACAGTTGCCCAAAAAGAGTGTACATGCCGAAACATCATAAATGCATTGTTTCATCAAGCATAGCTGCGAAAAAATAACATCCTTCTCCTAATCCTTCGCTACACGGCAGGTTGCTGGCTACGTTGTTGGGTATAAAGGATTGGTCTTCGCAACAGTCAAAGGAGCCGGGCACATGGTCCCATACTACCAGCCTCGCAGGGCATTGGCACTATTCTCATCATTCCTTGAAGGGAAGCTCCCTCCGCACTGATCCAGTAAGCTGGCAGGTTTCACAGATGCCCTTTGCTCAGCCTACGGAATCACAGGCAGTCCATAAGGCCCTAATATATACGGCGCGTGTAGCTTGGATTTAGTTTAATTTCCCTGCGCAAGTGAAGGGAACTATGTAATTCTGCTATAGTTGAGCGACTCAGTGTAATGGGGAGTCCAACGACCTCTGGTTTGTAGCTAGCATAAGGGGAAAAGTTCAAATAGTACTAAATCCGGAACACATGTTCAAAATTGTTCCTCACGTGACTGAAGATGTCAGTGCTAACGCCATCACTGCGCGCCGTAGCAACCAGGAATTTCGCGCATAAAAGAAAGAACTTCAGATGGGGAAGGGGGTTAAAATCAGAGAGAAAATGATGGGACGAGATTTCGGGAGTCAGGTCGCGCTGCGAGAGTGAGGAAAAGATGAGAGTGGAGCGAACCACGGAGGAAGGTGGCGGCCGCAGAATGGCACGGCCACCGTACCAGCCCGCGACGAACGAGGACGACGGGTGGCGACCGGCGCATCGCCGACCCGTCGCGCCTGCTCAACGGGCCACCGGGGTAATCAACCACCCACCTAGCGGAACCACCAATAGGGCAAGGTCCTAGCCCCGCCGGTGAGACCCCCATTCACTACCTCCGACTCCGACAGCCTCTGGCGCAGCCGACCCGTCGCTGCCTGCGTGGCTGCGTCGAGGGCCCCCGTTTCGGGAAGAAGGCCCGCCTAAACGATGAGGTACGGGCTGAACTGGGCCGACTGATCATGAATGAATACGGAGAAGGAAAGGCCCAGCCGCCCTATTTATTTGTGAAGGAGCCCTGTTGTTCTCTACGAGAGAGAGCGGTGCCGTGCTCGTCGATGTGTTGAATAGCAACTTTTCAAAGAAATCGTTATTCGTAGAGAATTAGATCCAAGTCGGTTTAAAATAAAGCGGTATCTTGATCGAGACACAAGTGCTGAGTTCACATCAACATGAAGGTGATCGAGAATTCAGCTACACTATGAAATAAGACTGCAACCTTTACTGAGTGACATGATTTTGCCGATGAAAATCATTAAACCGTAGCCATAATCTGCTTTACCATTTGCTTGAGGCCACTGCGATTATTATTCCCTTTAATCATTTCTTCTATCTTCTGCTGGCGATCCACTCGAGTGAATGCTAACCCATATAGGGTGTGTTTGGTTTGAATGTTTAGGGCATCAAGAGTGTAAAGTGCGGTCTGGCCTTCAGCCCCGGTCATGAGTTTTCAGGGGCTTGGGGCGGAACAGAAATCGGGGTCTTTAGAATGATGATGATGATGATAAATATTATGCATAAAAGATATTTATATCGAATAATTTCTAAATATTATCTATATTATCTTAAGAGTTTCATCTAATATTTGAAGATATGAAGTTGTTGTTGATGATATACATCAATAATATCGAATTCATCCAATAACTTCTTCTATATGCATAAGCATAACATTATCATAACTTCTAGGTGATACGATTATTCTAGAACTTCAAAAAATTATTGGTAGTTCAAAGCTAGCTAGCTAGCGATAAACTTTAAAGGTATCAAATCAACTACATAAAATAGGACTCTCGAATCCCAATATATCTCTCACCAATATCCAAATGATCGATTTTGATAATGGTCAAGCAATAATATACTGATCTCATCATCACTCACAAGTAAAACATGAAATACAAATTAATCTAATTATTTGAGCTGGTGAGGATTACGGCTGGCTTAAACTAAAAATAAAAATACCTATCTTGCATTGGCTCCTCTACTTTCTACCTTGCCTGCTTGCTTTTGCCTACGATCATACGCTTATCTGCTGGAATTGATGACGGTAACTCTGTGAGACTGAGATACGGACTATGGAGACATATCGATGGAGGCACATTGCCAGCACGCCACTAGGGCGATGGTGAGTGACGAGTGTGTGAATCGCAAGCGGCCACCATGACACATTATCCATCACGCCAATCGCGCCGAAAAATAAAGGACAATCGAGGAGATGTGCGGACGGGATCACAATTCATGAAGATAGAAAACTCAAGGAGGTAGCCTAGAAGTTGCATGGTTTCGTTGCTCGGATCCTAGTACCACCAGTGTATACATCTATTTACTACCGCACCGTGTATATACCTGCTGACAGAGCCCTTTGATTTTGGGGGCCCAGGGCAGCTGCCCCTCTCACCCCCGCCCCCCTCCCGCCCACCCCGGGCCGGGCTTGCCGGCCTTAAGGATGGGTCCCCTATCAGATTGAGGTCGCACATGCTACGTATATAGCCAAGGCAGCTCTTAAGAGTGGATCTTGCTTCAAAACTAAAATAATCCACCAAGGCGCCTCTTCTTACCTACGGATGCTAATGGGTACCTAAAACCTGATGGATAGGATACGGATTTGGATCAATTTTTAGATCCGTGGATTTATTAACGAGCAAGAAGTTCTATCAGTTGGGTTTATGAGCACGGGTTTGTTCCTATAGTACCAAACCCGTGGGTTTTTTTAAACCCAATGCAATAGTACATAATACCATTCTATTGTAAACTTCACGTTAATACCATTATTTTATAATGTTATTATGATCTTGTAACTAACTTGATTTCAATACCTCATGAACTTATAACAAAACTTGTTAATACTATTATCACATGAAGTAGCAAACTTGTTAAATATAATTTAACTCCCTCTAAAATATTTATACAATAAATTATGAACTTATTACTCATTCTATATTTATGCAAAATTTAATTTATTGCTTAGATAAATATATTATCTCTCTAGTTATTTAAATTGAAGCATATTTGAAAAAAAGCAGCTTTTCAACCTTGGAAATCTCACAGCCACGCTTGGGCTGCTTTCATCGGCTGTGAAGCGTCGGTTTCGCGAAATTTACCCGCCTGCCACCGCTTAGGCTGTCTCCAACGGGAGACTGTAAACCGTTCTCTACCCTATATACAGAGAAGATTCCGTTCTCTATATGCTCCAGCAGCGTTCTCTAAATGGTCCTCTAAAATAGAGAACGCTACAGGTTTCCTCTATATATAGAGATTCTCTCCTCTTCTCTATTTTTTCTTTACGTTTTAAACACTGGATTAAATAAAAATAAAATATTTCCATAGCATTTGAGGTATGATAAATACGTACGTATAAAAATTTGGAACAAAATACGTTTCTAATATAGGGTTTAATATATAGAGAACAAGATTTAGAGAATGTTGTTGGAGAGAAATAAGATATAAAGGAAAGAATTTTGTGGAGAAGTGTGTAAATGACGGATACATATAAGCATAAACAGAACGACGGTCGGACATAGCCTCGTGTTCCTTTTTTTTCTTCCTCGCTCCCTTCCTCGTTTCGAAACCCGCAGACGCTCCTCCCGTCCCGACCTGCACGCGGTAGCCCCGGCGGCAGCGCATCCCGGCCCCGGCGGTGGCGCTCCCCGGCCCCGGCGGCAGCGGATCCGGGCGATTCCTCCCCTTCCCTAACCCTCTCTTCTCCTCTTGCGGCTCGAGGGAGCAGGTGGCGCGAGGGCCCGGCCCCGCGGCTCCCCTTCCGGCGCGGTGGTGTGAGAGCGGCAGGCGACCCCATCCGGCCCCGCTCGGCTTGTCCCGGCGGCGCATCTTCTCGCCGCCCGCCGCATCCAGCGGCTCCGTTGGTTTCCTCCTCGACAGCAGGTGCGGCGGCGGGCGCGTGGCGGCGATCGGCGGCCCCCTCCGAACCTTCCCCGGCGGCAGGCGCGTGACAGGCAACCGGCGGCCCCCTCCAGTGCTCGTCCTCTGTTTCAAAGGATGTCTCAGACCGTCATAGCCGCAAAATCTCATCCTCGCACCGTGCTGACCGCGGTGGCAGATCGGATCGCAAATCTTCCAGGTTGGTGGGTGCCTCGTCTTCTCACAAGTCACAGAGCTCACGGCATGCTCGCTCTGGATTTGCCTCAGGTTCTATGCTGAAGCACTCAAGGACCCGGAACATGCCCATGACTTTGCTTGGGTCAAGACACCAGTTTTGCTGGTCATTTTTTTTTTGTCTTGTGAATAAAGCTCGGAACAATAAGCAAAGCAGTGCTTTCATACCAGTCCACGTGTTTTGAATTCAGTGTTATTGATGTCAAATACGAATTGTACAATGTATCAGTTTTGGTGTTCATTTTCCCTTACGAATAAAGCTTGAAACAATAAGATTAGCATTTCTTTTAAGTCATATGTTCTGTAACATGGCATTGCTGAGTATGCGTGGTGATGAATGGAACTGTATCATGCACCTGCATATTTGATATTGTATGTCAGAAATGAATTCCTGCATATTTATTGATGACGAGATAGATAGATAGATCATTGATAATGGATCACAAGCCAAGAAGAATTGAGAGAGAATTGGTTGGTAAAAAAATTAACTTTCCTTTCTAAAACGGCTATTTATATGTGAATCTCTAAACAATATAATATAGTGTTTTACAATCATTTTTCATATAAACTGTCTCTCAGAAGTTTAGAGGCATTACAGTCATTTCTTACCATTCCCACCGACTTACAGCTAATTCAACTAAATGGCTTTTTAACCTTTTCACAGTCATTTCTTACCAGTCCCACAGACTCACAGCTAATTCAACTAAATGGCTATTTCTTACCAGTCCCACAAACTCACAGCTAATTCAACTAAATGGCTTTTAGCTTTTTCACAGCTCACAGCCCGTAGCAGCTTTTTTCCCACGGCCACAACCTAACCAAACACAACCATAAGCAAGCGTGGGTGATCATCGGATTGTTTGTAATCTTCCTCTCTACTCCGTTGCCAACAGGGGATATAAAAGGTAAATGCCATCTAGCCTGAGACAAAAATAAAAGATGGGAAATTAATCATCAATTAGACTTTGATGGCGAGATGAAGCATAAACAAGTCACTAGCATATAATACCTTAACATTTGTATTGTCTTCCTCGTTTCACTAAAGATATGACACTACCACATCTAACATCGCTCAAGCTAAAATGTTTAACAAGTAGTGTAACGACTAACGATCCCGAACCAACAGTGTAAAAAGATGAATTGATACATCTGCAGGGTAACAATATAGATGTAAATGAAATTGCAGTTAAATTATCTGCCATAGACAGTCAGAATCCAACAGAAAATTTGTGCTAAGTTCCTTTTTTCTTAAAAAAAACTAGAATCCTTACGGAAAAGGAAAGAATGCGTTCAAAAATCTCCAGCCGACGGGGCGAAGCAGGACCAGCAATCAACCGACTGTCCCCGAACTATCTCACATGGGCGGGCTTAAGGCTAAACGAAGCCGGACTCTGCCGTAGGGGGGCTTGTGCAGCTCGAGCCGGAAAAAATGGTGGCTTCCGGCTAAACCGCCGCCGCTTTCAAATCCCTCCTCTCGCCGCCGCCGGCCGGCCGCCGGCTCCCCTCTCCCGCCCCGTCCCACTCCCGCTCCCACGGCCGCACCCGAACCCTAAACCCCGCAAACCCCGCGAATCCCGCCCAAACCCTAAACCTCGTGAGCCCCGGGAGCTGCCTCAGCCATGCCGAAGGTCTTTGGCACCGGTGTCTACGAGTTCCGGCACCCCCGCGCGGCGGAGTACCCTCTCCCAGCGGACGCCGCCCCCGCCACGACCGCGGCGCCCGACAAGGTCCCCGCGTCCACCGGCGGCGCCTCCATCACGCTCCTCGACATCCAGCGGGACCGCCTCACCCGCGTCGCCGCCGAGCACTGGTGCACGCCCGCCGCCGCCTCGGCCTTCGATGCGGACCTCGTCAGGGAGATCTACGCCACGGAGCTCCGGGTCGAGGGCCGCGGCCGGAAGACCGTGCCGCTGCACCGCGTCATGATCCTCGAGGTCAGCCAGTACCTCGAGAACTACCTGTGGCCGCACTTCGACCCGGCGGACGCCTCCTTCGAGCACGTCATGTCCATCATCCTCATGGTTAACGAGAAGGTCAGCCTCTGCTCCGAATTGGGTTGGAGCTCTTGCTGCTAGCTCGGGCGATTTCTAGGGTTTCTGACATGATTTGGACCTTATGTGCAGTTTCGGGAGAATGTGGCGGCGTGGACGTGCTTCCATGACCGTAAGGATGCTTTCAAGGGGTTCCTGTGGCGGGTTCTCAAGCTCAAGGAAGAGGTTTGTGTCGATTTTTCTAGACTTATCTATGTGATTTTCCCAGTAAAACAAATCGTCATGTGAGATCTTATTTAGGATACAATTGATTTTGGAGCTGGCTAATTATATGTCCACTTTGAAGTTTATGTTATTCAGTGGAGCTTGGATAAATCTGGGTGTTGTTGTTTTAACACTCCTAAAATGTGGGGTGACCAGGATTGGTTTAGATGTCCAATTGTTTCTAAAAGCATTCATAGGCTCATGTTACATTGAGGCCACTATTAGTGCACTGCAGCGATTAGGATCTACAAATTTGCGCATCTCACTTTAGCCAAAATGTAATAGGTAGTGACTACTGAGATGTAGTTACTGGCCAGTAGCCACCATTGTTGGTGGTATAATTGAGAACTCAGATCGTATTACAAAAGCTTTAGAAGTTTGGTGGTTTATATAGATTGTATTGTGGCAATGATGTTTTCCTCAGTTTACTGTTCAGTTGTTTTGAGCTCCAGTTGAATAGCTTGTACCGAGCAGTTCAATCTCAGATGCTCTAGTAGGTTCTTTGAATGTCAGGTAATCCAGTCAATTAGGATGGTATAATCGTACAGGGCTGGGTTATAGAGTTGAGGCCTTGAGGGGCATCAGGGGATATTGGGTTTTGCTGGTTGTGTTTTGTTTCACTTTTTTCTTTTCTTGCTCATATGAGCTGTTTTTGAGATGAATATTTCGTTGTATTTCTGTTTCAAACCCAAAACTTAAGTGCTTATGTCAGTACCAATCTGTGTCTTGTGGACCATTTCTTTATGAAAATATATTGCAATGTTCATACTGAAATTGTCTCGTTGTGCTAACTTACAGGAAAGGACCCTTAATATGGCAGAGAAAACAAATTACCTCCTGTTCATGATAAATGCATTTCAGGTACTTACTATTTGCATCACATGCTGATGCTTCATTTTCCCAATATACGCTGCTTAATAATTCCTGTTCAACCAACAACCACTGCAGACTTAATGATATTGGGCCGAACATTTGTTGTAACTTATAACTTCTTTATTGTATTGATCTATGTGCTGCTGATATTTATTTTGAACTTTTTTAAGTTTATGACCAATTATTGGATTGCCCTTGTAATAGTTTTAAAATTAAGCATTGAAGGCTTACTTTTGTGTGTACTGTTTAATCAGATTGTCACCCTGCGTCAGCTTTATGAGAACTTAATTCTTACAATGGTTATGTATTTTATGCTTTGCTGCAGAGTTTGGAGGATGAGCTTGTCCGGGAAACTATACTTCAGTTAGTAAGCCTAAAGCTATGGAATACTCTTTCTTTTGGACGACTTCAGGTAAGTTTGTCCCTATGAATAGTCTGTTTTTTTTTTCTGTGCTTACTTTTGGTTCCTTATCTTTGTTTAAAACATGTACAGATGGAACTCTGCCTTAACCCTGAATTGATTAAGAAGTGGACCAAAATCAAAAGAAGGGAGGCAAAAGAAGCAAAAAAGGCTGACCAACCTACTAATCCTTCTGAAATGCTTGAGAATAAATTCCTTAGGAATCTAATTGAAGAATTCTTGGAGGTGCACCTTTGAAGTTATTCTTTTTACTCTGTTATTGCTAGATTTGATTTCGCTTAACTACCATGAAACTTCCGTGTAGATTCTCGATTCGAAGGTCATATTATCCAGTCAAGATGGTGGTGAAGAATCTGTATTGAATGAGTCACCCAGTGGGCAGGTCGATGATTCTTGCGTCCTATATTGTGAGAGATTTATGGAATTTCTGATTGACATGTTGAGCCAGCTTCCTACTAGACGGTATGTGGATACTAATCTTGCATTGTCAGCACCTTTATAAACATAGGTTGTACCTGTGCCATTATAATTTATGTGCATGTTCCATTAACACAGATGTAAGAACCTGAGAACTTAACATCCTGTGATATAAGCACCTATCCACTTATAGACGCTTTAGGAACTTGGATGTTCAATTCTCTTCATAGTTCCAAGTGAAAACCTCTTGAAGTTTAAGTCATGGGGTGCAAATTATATTAAGAGTAACTTCCTTTTGTGACCATACAGTTTTCAATGTCCGTGCACATCAAATAGTCATTGAAACAGGTTTGTAGTTCCCTGGCTCTTTCCACTGGCACGTCACACGTACCAGTGTATTGCCCTTCATTCAAGGGTGTTAATCTTTCTGCTGTACGGATCTCTCATATTGTCATAACTGAACATCAATTCTTTGATCTGTTTTGTCTTTGTATATTCCTACATGTACATATAATAACTCTTCCATTGCATTTTACCTGTATTTCTTTAATATTGAAGAAAACACAAGTATATTTCTTAATCGAAGGAATATCTTGGTTCTGTTAAATATTGCTGGCAAGTGGCAATAATGACACACCTTAGCTTGCATTTGTTTATATTTTATATCTTTTCCCACTTGTGTTGCTTATCATCTGCAGATTTTTGAGGCCCCTAGTTGCTGATGTTGCTGTCGTTGCTAAGTGCCACTTAAGTGCACTCTATACTCATGAAAAGGGACGCCTTTTTGCACAGTTGGTTGACTTGCTGCAGTTTTATGAAGGCTTTGAGATTAATGATCATTCTGGAACACAGCTTGGTGATGATGATGTCCTGCAAGCTCATTATTCTCGTTTCCAAGCTTTTCAGCTGCTAGCATTTAAGCAAGTGCCTAAGGTGTGCAATTTATTCTTATTTCCATTTTTTTGGGGGGGTTTGGTTTCTTGTACACTAGTAGTAACACAGAAGGCAAATTGTAACTTTTCATTTTAATCATCGCAGTTGCGAGATTTTGCCTTGTCTAGTATTGGTTCACTACATAAGCGAGCTGACTTAACAAAAAAGCTGCTTGTCTTGTCAGACGTGGAGTTGCAAGATCTGGTTTGTAACAAGGTAAGGATTTTCTCATATTACTTTACCCATTTGTGCTTGTTGTCTATAGATATTTTATGAGGCTCTTTTGTAGTTTTTAAATAATCTTTCCTTGACATTTGTTAGTGGACTGGATATGCTTTTTGCTTGTCATTGGTGGTCTATTTTTTAACAATTTGATGGTGCCCGTCTCCATACCAAAGTTAAGCAGCGTGCAAAATACAATGTGTTCGTTTGGATCGATCATTTAATAACTGACCTGATAGTATTTCGTTGGAATTTTCCACAAACATTTGGATGATTTTTAAGGTTTAGTGCACAGGCACTTAATAGGCTGGAACCACCGTGTCTTAGTCTCTTAGAGTGAGTTGCTTAGCTCTACCTCTCCACCCCTTGTTGATGAAGTTGCAATCTGATGAGGTGAACTTTTAGTCCCTTTTGCCTCGTGATCCAGGATATGGGTTCAAATTAAATTCCCCCCATTTGGTTGCATTTGGGAATAATTGAATATAGGGTCTGCACATGATACACCCCCTATAAACAACACTAAGATCTGACATGCACTGACTTTGTTTGGCTTATGAATATGTGAAGTAAGGAACGATTTTTGTGAAACGGGTTTTCAAAAGCAGTATACACCGTCTCAAAATAAGCAGCGAATACATTTCTGACATGTTAATTTACCAGATAAATACTTCTAATTTTCTTATTTCCTAGCATGTGCTGTGCTGTTAAAAAACATCAATAGTCAAGTGACCTGATTGAACTGACAGCCACCAGTCATAGAGGTCAGAGCATTTATTTTGATGGCAACAGATACCCCCCCCCCCCATTTGTTCAACCCAAACAACAAATAGATTCCTTACTGGAGTTAGCTTAAAGGTTGTCCACATGTTTCATAGTTTAGTACCTCATTGCTTATTAGTGCTATGCACAAACATTTTATTTTACATGTGTTGCATGCATTTTGAGGTGCTAACAAGTCCTTTATAAGCAGCTCAAGTTAATCTCAGAGAAAGACCCATGCAGTGGAAGGCGTGATTTTCTTATCGAAGTCCTAGTTGCTTTTTTTGAGAAGCGGCAATCCCAAAAAGATGCAGTAAATGCACTTCCTCTTTATCCAAATGAGCAGATCATGTGGGATGAAAGCCTTGTTCCTAGCATTAATTACTCAGGAGAAGGCTGTCTTGCACTCCCAAAACTCAATCTCCAATTCTTGACGCTTCATGATTATTTGTTAAGAAATTTCAACCTGTTTCGTCTTGAATCAACGTATGAAATTCGTGAAGATATTCAGGAAGCTGTTCCTCATCTACATTCTTATATCAACAATGAGGGAGAGACAGCCTTCCGTGGATGGTCCAGAATGGCTGTTCCGATCAAGGAATTTAAGATTACAGAAGTGAAGCAGCCAAACATTGGGGAAGTTAAGCCTTCTGCTGTAACTGCCGATGTTACTTTCAGCATATCAAGCTACAGGCATCAGATAAAATCTGAATGGGATGCTCTGAAGGAGCATGATGTTCTATTTTTGCTGTCAATCCGCCCTTCTTTTGAGCCTCTTAGCCCTGAAGAAGCTGCAAAATCAACTGTGCCAGAAAGGCTAGGATTGCAATATGTACGTGGATGTGAGGTGATTGAAATTCGTGACGAGGAAGGAACACTCATGAATGACTTCACAGGAAGGATAAAGCGAGAAGAATGGAAACCACCCAAGGGTGACATTCGTACTGTCCGAATTGCCCTAGATACTGCACAGTACCACATTGATGTTACTGAAACAGCAGAGAAGGGCGCAGAAAATATGTATGGAACATTTAATATTCTAATGAGAAGGAAACCCAAGGAGAATAATTTCAAAGCGATCTTGGAATCTATACGTGATCTAATGAATGAAACATGTGTAGTTCCAGAATGGCTGCATAACATATTCTTGGGTTATGGAAATCCTTCTGCAGCACAGTGGATGAATATGCCTGATCTTCTGGAAGTTATAGATTTCAAAGACACTTTTCTTGATGCTAACCATGTACAGCAAAGTTTTCCAGATTATCAGGTAAATATTTTGACTCAAAATCTTGCTTCCTTGAAGTGGATCTATTTTCACTTCCATTTTTTATCTCCAAGATTCTAATGCTTGATTTTTTTTCAGGTTACGTTTATCAATTCTGATGGTACAGAAAACCTGCATCCAAGCCCTCCTTTTAAGATTAGGCTGTCCAAGAAAATGAGGGAAAGTAGTCATGCCCTACCCGGCAATGTGAACTCCAGTTTGGCTGTTAAGAATAACAATAATGTGGCTGATGGTGAGTCTCAGAAAGAGAAACTAATTGTTGAGACTTACATTCCAGCTGATCCTGGGCCATATCCTCAAGATAAACCTAAACAGAACTCAGTTAGGTTCACACCCACCCAGGTACTCTTCAGACTCTGGGATAACCCCATAATTTCAATTGGCGCATGTCTGGCAACAACGTGGGGGAGTACTAAGGCATATTTAGAGTATTTCTTGTGTGTGTTAGAATGCCTCTGTCCTATTTTATGCTAACAAGCACTTCAAAAGGATGCTTCTTCCATGTTCCAACTTTGATGATATGATACTGTCTCCGGTTCAAAATCAATATTTTATCTAAGTGTACATAAATCAAGACAGTGGTCATCTGACTGAACTTGAGTACATCACATAACTGCTCTCTTTAATAAATATCATAAGCTTACATTTGACATTTGTTTAGGCCCAGTATGCCTGCTGCATCAGTGTATTTGGTTTCAAGGTGAATGAGGATCTTATTCAACTTAAAAATTCTGATGCTGACAATATCTTTGTTTGTAGGTCGGTGCTATAATATCCGGTGTTCAACCTGGGTTGACAATGGTTGTTGGTCCTCCTGGTACGGGGAAAACAGATACAGCTGTGCAGATATTAAATGTTCTATATCATAACTGCCCTTCGCAAAGAACACTGATTATAACCCATTCCAATCAAGCTTTGAATGACTTGTTTGAGAAGATAATGCAGGTACTGTTACTGAGAAATATATTAGCTGTGCTCTTACTGCTTACCTAAGTTAGAACTTTTTTTAGAGGCAGTGGATCAATGCTATATACTGTATTTTAATGTGTGTGACTTGTTATTGCTGCCGCACCTGACTGGAAATTAGTTGAACATTCTCCCAGCAATTCCATGTAATTGCAATGTGTTTTACTCCATGTTGTTATGATTTGTTCTTTCATTGGAATCTAAATGAAAAAAAGGGTACCTGTTTGTCCTGAGGGATTCCGTACAAAATGAACCTAATGTCACATTTCCATGCATTATTGTTCAACATGTCAAAACACTATTAATTCCATGTATTTTTTTTCCTGCCAGAGGGATGTGCCTGCTAGGTACCTTCTTCGCCTTGGTCAGGGTGAGCAAGAGCTTGCAACTGATCTTGATTTTAGCCGTCAAGGTCGTGTCAATGCTATGCTTGTCCGACGGCTAGAGCTGCTAGGTGAAGTTTCTAAATTGGCGAGATCTCTTCGTCTTCCAGAAGATGTGGGTTACACTTGTGAAACTGCTGCTTATTTTTGGTTATTACATGTTTATGCCCGTTGGGAACAATTCTTAGCTGCCTGTGCACAAAATCAAGATAAGCCCTCTTTTGTCAAAGACCGCTTCCCATTTTCGGAGTTTTTTTCAGATACTCCGCAGCCTATTTTTACCGGTGAGTCTTTTGAGAAAGATATGCATGCAGCCAAGGGTTGTTTCAAACATCTATCTACAATATTCCAAGAGCTGGAAGAGTGCAGGGCTTTCGAACTACTTAAGTCAACAGTGGAGCGAGCAAATTATTTAATGACGAAACAGGCGAAGATTGTCGCCATGACTTGTACTCATGCAGCATTAAAGAGGCGAGACTTTCTTCAATTAGGTTTCAAATTTGACAATTTACTGATGGAAGAAAGTGCACAGATACTGGAGATAGAAACTTTTATCCCTATGCTGCTGCAACGACAGGAAGATGGCTATGCTCGCCTTAAACGTTGCATTTTAATTGGTGATCATCATCAGTTACCCCCTGTGGTGAAGAACATGGCTTTTCAGAAGTACAGCCACATGGACCAGAGTCTGTTTACTAGGTTCGTTCGTCTTGGTGTTCCTTACATTGAGCTCAATGCTCAGGGTCGTGCAAGACCTAGTATCGCTAAGCTTTATAACTGGAGATACAGAGAGCTGGGAGATCTGCCTTATGTGCGTGAGCAAGCGATCTTCCATAAAGCTAATGCTGGGTTCTCCTTTGAGTATCAGTTGGTTGATGTTCCTGATTATAAAGGCAAAGGCGAGTCTGCCCCCTCTCCTTGGTTCTACCAGAATGAAGGGGAGGCTGAGTATATTGTCGATGTATATATCTACATGCGCCTGATTGGCTACCCTGCCAATAAGATTTCAATATTAACGACCTACAATGGCCAGAAGCTTCTTATTCGTGATGTTATAAACAAAAGATGCAAGCCACATAATATTGAGCCACCTAACAAGGTATTTTGTAATAAATATGGTTTTTGAGCTACGTTCACATGCTTACATTGTATCAGCTATTGAGTTTGTTGTACTTACTTCTGTTGGTATTTGATACCTAGGTTACCACTGTGGACAAATTCCAGGGCCAGCAAAATGATTTCATTTTACTCTCTCTTGTCCGGACCCGTTTTGTTGGCCATCTCCGTGATGTTAGGAGACTTATTGTGGCTATGTCCCGTGCTCGTCTGGGATTGTATGTGTTCTGCCGCCGTTCACTGTTTGAACAGTGTTACGAATTGCAGCCAACATTCCAGCTTCTCCTCCAAAGACCTGATAAACTTGCCTTGAATCTTGAGGAGTGCACACCATTTACAGAGCGACCTTTGGGGGAAACTGGAAACATCCATTATGTTACTGGTATTGAAGACATTGGTCATCTGGTGAAGTTCAGACTGGAACATCTTCGTCAGGTACATTGTCCAGCACATCTCTGTGAAATAGTATAAATCTATTTGTTGCTGTTTTGTATATCAAAAAGAATCTGAGCCATAACTACCATTTCTTGGTACCACAGATGCAATACATGCAGTATTATGCTCCTCCGGCAAATGAGCTACCTCCAGCAGTGCCAGAAAATATTGCTGTAATCCCTTCAGAAAATGGCAGTGTTCCGAATCAGCCAAATGAGCAAATGGCAGTGGAAGAAAATGGTGGTGCAAGTGACACCACGGTCGGTAACAAGATGGAGGAAGACGCTGTTGAACCGAAGGATGAAACGATGCAGGAAGGAGACAAGACGAGTGAAGGGAATGGTGATGGTGACGTGGCTGCAAAGGATAAGGACGATGAACACGCTGATGCAAATGACAAGATGGAGGAAGGAGATTCCACGTCGAAGGACCAGATTGAGGAAGAAACTTCAGAGCCGAAGGACAAGATGGATGAAGAGTGAGGTATGGTGGTGGCCAGTTTGGAAATTGATGAAGGCTGATAACATGCGCCCCCCCCCCCCCCCCCCCCCCCCCCCACAAACAACCCCCGAGATGTGGGCACCACCAAGATTGACAAGGTGAGACCTATGTTCCAGCGGTTAATGATGATGAAGGTTGTTTACTAATGGTCAGCATGTTCCTGCGGTTCATTATTGGAAATCTTCAGGCAACTGTGTCTTCATGTATCCCACATGTGTTTAATGGTGTAGGAGGTTTTCGGCAGTTTGTCTGAATCACTGGGATATCAGATCTAGCCTTAGCGTGCACAAAGAAGTTTCCTCTAAGAGCTCTGTCCTTAACAAACTGTTGGAGCACACAGCCGGAACGTTGATTTGTGTACTTGATTGTTGTAATTTTGGCACGACTAGCGTTAGAATTTTTGCAGATACTGCTGTCATGTGAAGGCATATAAATTAGGCCAAATGGGATCGAGAGAGTGTTAACAGAGTTTTTTAATTACAATGTGTCTGACAGTTTTTTTTGTTTCAATTTATGCGCGACAGTTCTCGCAACATTTCGAGATTTTATTTACCGGAGTCACCAAGGCAAACTTTCTTTTGTTGGAAGACTCACCCAGACAAACTAGCAGTATCCATTCACTTGCATATTGAGCGTTCCGATATCTTCCCATTTGCAAAAGAGAGCAGCAATCAAGGGAGGCCGTGTGCCATACGGGGGTGGTCAGGGGACGACGGTGCGCAATGAAGCATCCGACGGCCCGGAGCCTGTGTGGGCCCCACAAGCCAGAATCCCTCTCGTCCCTTTCTTTCTTCCTCTCCAGGACAGGCTCCTGCGTTTTTTTGCTCTCTAGTCTCGAATCTCTTCTCCCACGGCGATTCGAAACAAATTCTTTTCCCCGAAGAAAGGAAAGGAAGGAGGCGGCCGGCGAGGTAATCGGCCATGGGGGACAGCCAGTACTCCTTCTCCCTCACCACCTTCAGGTCCCTACTGCCTCCCACTCTCTCTCCGCGGAGATTTGGCGTCAGCTGCTGACCTAACGAGGTTTCGGTGCCTTGCAGCCCGTCTGGTAAGCTGGTGCAGATCGAGCACGCGCTGACGGCGGTGGGCTCCGGCCAGACCTCCCTCGGGATCAAAGGTGCGATCCGTGCCCACTTGCACTAATCCTTTTCTATCGCGCTTCCGTCTATGCCAGGGCCAATGCGGGCGAGGGTTTGTCGCAGCGGGGTTTTTGAGTGCGCCTATGCTAAGTAGATTGCGCGTGTCCACGCCTCGCTCTAACCTGATTAAGTTGCTTTATTCGTTAAGGAACTTGAAATCGTGGAACCGTACACTTGATTCATAATGTGTGGGCTCTCGAATGTTTGAGACGGCTATGGGCATTGGTAGTCTGGTACCAATTGTGGTGGTGAGTTTGCGATTCCCTAGATGCCTACAGATGTTATTGAGCTCTGAGGCAGCATGGAGTAGTCTGGATTTTCGTTCTCTCTTCTTACCCCAGATGCACTGCACCATGGACACTGCTAGACTGCACAATATCAGGGAATTTCGCGGAGACAAGTGCTGTCTCCTTAACTAAGCCTGGACTAATTGCAATTGTGACCAGCTGCTTTGGTTCATCATGATCGACGTGGATTGTGATGTGCTCTTTGTGATTCTGATTGTTTCCTGAATCCTGATATAACTTGCATTTGAAGTCACATATGAGTGCAAAGTCTGAAGTCCCGGAGGTTCAGGAGTCCATTCAATGCCTATGAAATGCACTGAAGTTAATACATTTCATATTGGATCTTTCTTTTCCTTATGTCATTGGGGACTTTTGAAATGCGTCCAGCATGGAAATAAATTTTTCGGATAAGCTGCATTTTTTTTGTGATAATCATAATCTGTGCACAACAGAATACCTGCCTTAGTGATACTGGTGGCATGGTCTCTTGGTGGAGGTTTGTTCGAATCACACATTTTGGATTTTTTTTGGTTCCTTTCTTCATTTATTTTTGCTTTACTTCATATTAATCATACTGATGGTCTCTTTAATTTGCTGCTACTCAGCAGCTCTGTTCTGGCCTTCTGGGTGTAAGTTTGATATATGGATCTTTGAATCTTTCACTCATTATCGATATGTGTCCAAACTCAAACTGCTAATGAAACAACTATTTTTCATGTATTACCAGCATAAGTGCTACTGGCATATTTAGCTATTACATTATTATGAATTAATTGTATAGTAGGTGCGCTTTCAGATATTACTCTGGCAGGCCATAACCATTTTACTACCTTTTCTCTTGATTATTTATTCTGATACATGTCATGTTACAGCTGCTAATGGAGTTGTTATTGCCACTGAAAAGAAACTGCCATCTATTTTAGTGGATGAAACATCTGTATGTGTAACATCATCGTTATCTATGACGTCCTCTCAGTCAAATAGCATCATTTGTTCTTCTGGCACGAGCACTAATAAAATACCAAATGCAAACTTGTAGGTGCAAAAGATTCAAGCGTTGACTCCAAATATTGGAGTTGTTTACAGGTACTTTCCTATGCTATTTGTACCTTTTGGTTGCTTTACTGCTCACATCATTTATGGATGCTGAAAGTCTTGCTCTATATGTTTACCTCACATTTCTGAACTTAACAATGTACGAGATCACATACCATAATATGTTGACATGGCTGATCTAGGGTTTTAGTGTTAGCTTCTTAGCTGTCACATCCACTTTGCACTTTTCTTACTAATGAGATGGTGTAAGATAAACTAGAAAGGAAAAGGACTATAATTCAAGAAGTGAATTACATGTTGAAAGGACCCTTCCTGTATGCATATGGGGCATTTATTTCTCTTCAAGTTGCCATACTTTATTTCTCTTCAAGTTAAACCAAGCTAAGCCATAGTTTACGTCTCTTCAAGTTGCCTCTTCTTTCAGCTTGCCACCATCAATATAAGGTGTAACAGTTCAACCAAATGTTATGACATTACTGACTACTTACAACCCATGATCACAAGCTCTCACCGTTTTTTGTTGCATTTCCATGCACTTACCTTGTATTATTTTTTTTTCAGTGGGATGGGTCCAGATTTCCGCGTTCTTGTGAGGAAAAGCCGGAAGCAAGCCCAGCAGTATTACCGATTGTACAAGGTATTTGTGACAGTTCATTTGGTGTACACTATCTTTCTATTTAAATATCTTGACACAAAAATGTCCTTACGAAAGTGATATGCAGTATATCTACTCGGTGATTCTTTTAAAACGACCTATCACTATACTTAAGTGTTGTACCTCATGTCTGTTTTTTCTGTCCATATCGCAAGTAAATATCTTTGAATCTGTAGGAGGTCAAGACAACTGAGGTTAAATGTAAATATAGAAGGCTCATATGGTATATCAAGTTTCTAAAAGTTAAAAATCATCGTTGTTGTTTTTTCTAGTTGGTGAGGCCCACTAATATGAGCAAATTACCCATCAAACAACACTTAAGGTTGACACAATTCATATACATGGATCAATGTCACACAGAAGACCGCAAGTAACTGTGTTGTCCTATCGCGGCACCATGTTCTTACTTTGAATGTGTTATGTAATTACCTTTTCTTTTGCAAATGATTTTTGGTACACAATATTACCACACACGTTTGTGATTGTATGCAAACCCATAAGTATCCTGTTATTTTGAAGTGAAAATAACAATTTGTGCTTTCTGATTGTTATTTTTTCCAACCATTGCAGGAGTCTATACCTGTTACACAGCTTGTCAGAGAAACCGCTGCTGTTATGCAGGAGTTCACACAGTCTGGGTATGTTAAGTTGATACATGTGTTCATTTTCATTCCTTTGTTGAGATTTCTGGATATTGTGGATGCATAACATAAAGTAACTCTGCATCACTGTTCAACATGGAGCATTGAAATCGTACGCTAACGACTAAACAAGTTCAATGTAAACTAACAAAGGACTCTGATAAGTGGCATAATTTCTTTTAAAAAGCCCAACATTCTTAAAGAAAGTTTAGTTCACAGAATTAAGATCCGAACCAGATGCAACAGTTTTACAATACTTTCTTTTCAGGAAAGTTTATGCGATACTCTTACCCAGGGAACAAAACACTGGTAGTAACTGGCTGGTTGCCATTTACCAGCATACCAACCTGGACCGGTTAAAACATACCAGCATTGACTTAGTGCTAGTAACTATGAAAGACCAAACAGACACAATATTTTGAGGTAAATCCGTGTACAAAAAACAAAATGGAAATTGTTAACTAGAATAGACTGAAAAAATACCGCTAACAGGCCAGTTGCAGGTTGTACCAGTATAAATTTTAGTGATCTGTTTTTTTGGATCCTTGCTCTTACCAAAGTTGGTTTCTATGTTGTCTGTAGTTCTTATTCTGATTGGTGAAGCCTGAAGAAGTGAATATCACTCTTTTTTGTTCTTGGACATATTTTGATTATGACCGTGTTTGTTGCAGCGGTGTAAGACCATTTGGTGTATCTTTGTTGATAGCTGGGTACGATGACAATGGCCCTCAGTTGTATCAGGTATGGACAGAGATACAAAATAGATTCCTTTTGCCTTTGGTCATTGTACATTGCTCAACAGATGATATTATATTTATCTCATTTTTCAATGACAATGAGATTTTATAATGATTATTTGTGCTGACTGTTGACTTAAAAAGAGTTGTAAGAAACTTTCTGAGTCGAACCATTTGCAACGACCATTTACTTAACGTTTCATCCACTACTTGTTAATAAAATTCTGGTATTCTGAGTGTTGACATAATTGATAATTTTTTTGTAGGTAGACCCATCAGGATCATACTTCTCCTGGAAAGCATCAGCTATGGGGAAAAATGTGTCCAATGCAAAGACGTTTCTTGAGAAGAGGTATGTAGAAGATTGATTACGCTTGTCAGCCGAATGTTATTGTACGGAGTCTTTGTTTGGAAACTTTAAAACATGACAAGCTGGCTGACGGCTTCCTTTCACATTTTCTTGAAATAATATGCTGAACTATAATACTGTAGTAGACACTGTTAGTAGTTTTTAAATTATTTCAATTTGATCATAAATGAGTTTTGTATGGACTTTGCAGACAATTTATTATAACTTGACATCACTATGTTGTCACTTGAAGATTTGCCACCATTATCTCACTGACAGATCCACGAATGCAGGAGCAGATCCTAAATTGCCTCATAGTGTTATTATTATATCTGCTTAAGTGACAACTATATTATATAGGTTGATCCCTTTTCTTAGTTGTGCAAGTACTCTCATATGACCTTTATTTATCGTTTCATTGAAGGTACACAGAAGATATGGAGCTTGATGATGCCATCCATACTGCAATTTTGACTCTGAAAGAAGGGTATCTGATTTCTATATTGTTACAGCCTTTATGACTAGTTACTTCCTGAACATCATCGCTGACAGAACTCTTGGGCTTGCAGATACGAAGGGCAGATCTCGTCCAACAATATTGAGATCGGGATAATTCGACCTGACCGAGAATTCAGGTATGACACTCACTGACTTCCATATTCCCCTAACTCGTTGAGGTTGTTTTTACATTTTTGTATCCGCTTTGTGTCTTTGATCATATACCCTTGTGCTTTCTTAGTTCCTGTTCTCTGAGTCATAGACAAAATATTTATTTGGTGGCAAAATATTCCTCCATGTATCGTTTCCTTTGCATCTTAATTGAATCCATTAGGCCTACTCTCAGTTTTGCGCTGCTGCACTTGTAGGCTGTAGTGGCCATGTACTTTGCTCAATAAAGCTGTTTACCAAGAACATACGCTTGGTTGCTGCAATCAAATGGTCCCCTGACAAAAATTTTCACCATGCAAATCACAGGGTTCTGAGCCCTGCGGAGATCAAGGATTTCCTGGAAGAGGTGGAGTAAAGCTGTCCCTGGACAATTCGCCGGTTCCAGAGACGAGAAAAGCAAGAGCTCCAGCAGCTAAATTTCATCACATCTTCAGGATTCTTATTCCAATCTTTTGAACTGATTATCAGCGGCATGTCGTAGACTCGGTCGGAGCAGCTAGGCTTCCAGGTAGATGTAGGTGCATCGTGCATGCTGTACCCTTGCTTGTCGCACTGCCCGCCACTTGCTTGGCCAGCATACAATGTGCTGTGGTGCCCGTCCTCGTGTCTCCCCCCCCGGGGCCCATGTACAACGTCCATTTCACCGTCCCGATCAGAGAGAGGGTAGCCAGCGTCTATGTGGTCGGGAGTTGATTTTTGTTGCGCAAGATAAAATAGGGATCAAAGTCAGACCGGGCCGTCCTAATCAGGATGAAAAAATCTGCTTCCGGTCGTTAGGTCTGAGGTCAGGCGTGTTGAACTCTCCCCAGTTGTGTCAACCTTTAGTCGGGTCTGTTCTGTTGGCCGGAGATGTGTGGCCAGGAGACGGGTGGGCGCGCGTTGTCACCCTATCAGCCTCGGCCAGACTGTTCGCTCGTACGGGCCCGATTAAGTGCCCAACTGACCATCTCGCTCTAAGCCACCTGAGATGCACGTACAAGGCTGCCTGAGGGCCTGGTATTAGTAGTCGACAGGCTGGGTTCGCTCACACACTTCGTAACGCGAATCACCATTTTGACCAGGAAAAATTTGCATGGCTGACACTGCCAGCCCTTGTATTTTGCCGGTGGTTTTAGCATCAGGGAAGTTTAGGACTTCTGCAACCAGTTGGAATTATTGCATACTGATACTGGCACCGTTTGGACCCTGCTACTGCCTTGGCCCTCGCGTGACGCTGTGATCCTGTCTCTTGTCTTCGCCTCACGCGCCGGCCAAGCCACTCTACCACAACTGTAGCTCCTCCCATCAACGTCACGGAGGATCCAGTTCTTCCTCTTTAGGCGGGCTCTTTGGAACGTAAAGAGAAAAGCAGAGGGCTTGCAGGATCTCTCAAGGCACAAAGAACAGCGTGAGGCGAAGGAATTGGGAATGACAAATTTCGACAGCAATGTAAGTGCAAAACACATGACGACTGCAGAATTGACCGTATGAATGGGACACGGGAAAGAGGGCATGGAAATCTGAGGAGATAGATGAAGACACAAAAGAAAGTTCCCCATGAGCTTGGACCAAAGTTCCTACGGATCGAGGCATTCCGTAGTATTGTCATAGGGTTAACTATTGGTTTCAAAGGCTATGTATATGTAAAACCCTCCTATAGGACTCAAATCCTATAGGAATCTCAATTGAATGTCTTGTTTCATAGAATTTGCACAGGAGTTATTCTAGGAGAGGGGATTAACCAGCTCACGGGAAGTTCTATAGGATTCAAATCCTCACGGGAATAATTATCATAGGAGGGGATTAACCAGCTCACCCGAACTGTCCAAATGATCATTCATTCACTCACCTGTTTTTCGTATCCGTGTTCTTTGTCGGCCCTTCATTTTTACCAGTTCAAAAAATAAACATATATTTCACTACAAAGGAAGGCACCAGTGGTGTCTCTGACGTGCCTGCTGCCCCGTGTCGTAGAGGTCGGGAAACAGATCAACGAACCGGCTGGTGAGCCGTCTGTTAAGAAAGGATCTTACATACGGCCGGGTCAAATAATCGATACTCCGATCGGTGGTGCGAGTGAAACTTTTTCTTTTTGCAACATGGTCTTAGAAAGATCCCTCTTGCCGCAAATAAAGTGAATAATGAGGAAGAGCCAATTGTAATTTCTTTGAGCTAATCGAGTAACCGGACAGCAGCTGGTCAGTTAGGTTGTCCTGGCCAGCTTTGTTCCATCCCTTCCACAACCAGGGTTACTGTCATCATGGGCTACCTTAGCTTGTGCCCGGTGAAAGTTTTCAAGCTCTTGTCTTGGTCAGTGGATGCGTAGTAGATGGCTCGGCCACGGCGACCACACGGTGTTTGAATCTTCTCCAGAAAGAGAGAGAGGCCAGAAACCAACTTATATTGCTGCGGGGTTATTTGAAAGTTGATGCATAATAAATATCCTGTATGTTACTAATAATGTACCTTTCGTTTTAGTAGGTATAATATAATGTAGCCAGGTATGCTGATATGTAGAGAGGTAAGTTTTTCACAATTACAGAGTACCATGCCATTATGGTACAGTGGCTAGTCGAGAGAGGCTGGAGAGTCGAGACAGATGGAAGAAGGCATTATCGCTGGCCGTACCATCCGACGGTCGATCCGGGAACGGGACGGATAGGTGTTCCCGATCGACCTCGCACTACTCTACCTCGCAGAGCTACGCTCATGCCCGTGCGTGGCAGCTCGCTCGCATCGGCCGGCCGGCCGGCCGGCCGGGTCCGTCCGGTCCGGTCCGGCCGCATGCAGTAGCTGGCCGGCCGGGCTGGCATGATCGGCCATCATGATCAGCCATGCATCCGCCGAATCGATCGAGAGCATCGGAGACGAGACGACGCGACGGCCCACGCACCTCCGACCGCCGGACCATCCCCCTGCCTGCCTGCCTGCTAGCCATCATTCCCGCCAGGACCGGATCGGATGATGCCCCCGCGGACGCGCACACGCACACGCACACGCACACGTCGAGATCGATCCACTGAACTGCTATTGCCTATTGGGCGTGGTATATATAATACAAATTAAATCTACCCGTACAGTACCAACTTTTGCAGATCTGGTAAAAACGCCAAAATCTTTCTTGAACAAAGGAACCAGCGATGCACAGATATCATCACATTTGGATGGACGGGCATGCATATGCGTGCTGTAATCTGTATATAATTATGAGGACATGCATGCTTACTGGTTATGGTTTCCGTTTTGGAATTTCTAGATACACAGATACCTATCTAGATATACAGTACATCTATCTATATATTAAAAATTATATCTGCTAAAAATTACGTATCTAAATTTGCTAAAAATTACGTATCTAAATTTGCTAGAACAAACTACAATTTAGAGCGGAGGAAGTTCTGCTTTATGATTCCAATGCTGCCCATACTATGCCGTCCATCCATGCACAGTCGTAGGTGCAACCAACGGGTACGTGGTTGAACCAACTTACACCTTCCAAAGGAGCTAGCAGCTAGGTGAGAATGAGCTCTCATTAGGCTGCATCCACCCGTACGTGCTGCATCTACATTAGCGATTATTAATCGTTTGTTTGAGCCAACGGAGCCAACCTAAGCTGGCTACGCCTTCCAATATATGCTGGACACGTGCGCATGAGTTCCAATAAGAGAGTGATCGACAAGCTAAGCTTGCAGCTCCGCTGCTCGAGCTAGATCAAGTTGATGCGCGCTGGCTGTTAATAATTAACTGGCCGTTGAGATCTCATCTGCCCCTGATCTGAGAGATGGCGCAACCATTTAAAGGTTTACATGGCCTGGAGTGTACGCAGTACATGTTTGCATGCAGCTAATAAAATGAGCTAGATACATATCTAGCTTGCCACTAATGGGATACATACATCCCCAGCACTCCATTTCTTTCCCCAAATTAAGAGAAGCTCATCGTGCTGACCCATCAATCAATTCTATGAACGAACTATCGCGATCGGCCTCTCTCTTTGTTGGCAAACTGCTTTACTTTACCCCTCCCTTAGTTACTACGTTTTCACACATGCTTGTACACTGCGAAGCTGTGTACATATGACCCTTTTTACTAACACCGTCGTTAATTGTTTAGGAGCCTTACTAATTTTTTTTTCATTTCAGCTAGGTTTTTATGTATATGTATATATATATATATATGCAAGGTTTTCTAGCTCTGTCGTGTCGCCCCCTTTCTTTGAAGAAAAAAGTCCAACTTGTACTTGCTTCAATTTATAAGGCTACCTAATATACCATAAATTTTCTGGATGGACGAAACATGTTTACATTTATAATCTAATATTCCCAAAAAAAAATAAAAACAAACTATTGATAGCTAGATCGATTGATTTCCGGCCACGCAAGAGTCTAATGTCCTACCAGAAACTAGTATACCAAGGGCGTTTTATTTTGAAATACTATTAATGTTTTCGCGCCATCTGAAATATCGCCACCTACTTTATAAATGGCGATTTCAGTATATTGGGAGTACAGCATATGTGCCATCAATTTCGAGCCGCACCACCTCCAACTTGGTACGAGTATTCGAGGCACGCAAAGCACGTAGCACGAATTAAGGGCGGGCGTGTATCTGTTGACTACACGGTCGAGTACAGGAAAAAAAAAATACGTTTCACGGGCGCCGGGCGGGCCGGCTGCTAGGTGCTCGTCGGACGTATGATGCGGCGGTCGCCGTCACTGAGGCTGTGCAGCTACAGCCAGTGAAGTAACTGATCATGAGGCAGATCGAGAGCCAACGCAATGCTGCGCTGCAGATCATAGAGGCATCCAACCGCGTCAGGTATAGGTGATTGTTCACACTTCAGAGCATACAGTAATCAAGCTTAATTTTCTTCCTGACGTATGCCTAGCTCGCTTTTATGATCGATCTTGCAGGCACTGCTGGTACGAAGGATTACTTCTAGCTAGGGCCGGGGTTACTACCCAAAAGTCAATTAACTTGTGATTTGTTAGAAAGATAGATGATGGTCTGGTTGATAGGTCTGAGCGACTGAACCACAGCTATGTACAAAAAAAAAACAGAGAGTATATAATTCCAGATTTTCAATGCCTTCACATGCATACACATCCTGCATAAGAATTGTGTCCACCACTACCGTACCGTTTATCTTAGATTCGTCCCGTAAATTTACTGAACAGCTCAAGAAAGGAAGGCGTTTGGCAATAGTGTTTAATTTTGCTGAAAGACAGATTAAGCACGACAGATCTACCAAGGAGAAGAAATGCGGGGCTTCCATCCTATGAATGTGTTCTCTGTACGTAGTCAGTGGATGAAACGCTAGCTAGCTAGAGCACTTATTCTTCAACTTTTCCTTCGCAATAGGAATGATGATTGCCCAGGATTGTCCGTTTGAAACCTTGGAAATATTTCGACAGCAGCTACATGTCCCGTTCTTCACGGTGATTATCTTCCTCATGAGTTGGGCAATCTGGACTTCATCGGGAAAAGATTTAATCTTCAGGAGTATATTGCTGACTCCTGCAAGCAGCAGCAAAGAAATATCCAAGGACGAGTAGTTCACATTGGTCATCCATTAGGCTCAGAGAAAGTATTTTCCACAAATTGGCTCCATAACTTTTTTTTAATATCTTTCATTTTCTTTGCATCTTTCTTTATTTATTGATCCGTACCTTACGGCTCTTTCTTTCTTTTTATATAACTAAGCAAATATGTCTGTACATTGTTACGGACAAAGATTGTATAAGTATCTGATATGTATAGCTGCTTGTGCGTTAATTTGTTGGTCATAAAAGTTGGACCAAACCAAAAATTAAGATGGAAACATTACGTGCTTTAGCAATAGGTAAAGAAGCATAATCAGTAGGGGGACAACCTCTCCTATTTCATAAAAAAAAATAATTTGTTTGGATAGATGGTATATGTATCCACATAATTTGCAAACACTCTTTATGAAATGTCTGACAAGGAACAAACCTCTGCCCTAATCTAGGAGAAATTTGGATGAAATGATTCACCGACAACTGAGCCCCTAGTACGTACGTAGTGAGAAAACATACGGTGAGCAAAAGTATGATGGGCATCTAAATGCATGATTTACTGCCGATACTCGTCGAAACTACATATATGATCCATTAAAATTTAAACCAATCATCAAGTTACACAATCAATAATATTGTTACACAAATGCAAGCAAGCAAAATGATGGCCTCAATGCGCCGTTAGCTTGTCCATCGATCAGCCCGTATCTCCAATCCACCTGCATCAAGATCTCCATATCCCTCTACTACAGAGCTTCCCCACACCAAACCCTATCTGTCCCTTTATCAGGAGCTCCCACTATTCCACGCCTTCTCTTCGACTCTTCCTCCCAGGGCTCCCCTGACCACCTCCACCGATCCAGCGCCGGCCGTCCGCCCATGGCGTCCACCACCAGCGACAGCCTCCCCTCCTCACCCTCCCTGCCCACCACCGCGGCGCTCGACGGCGCCGCCGACCAGGAGTTCTCCTCCCAGCACCACCACCACCATCACCAAAGCCTCTTCCTCCCGTCCTCCTCCTCCCCCGCCAGCCTGTACCTCGACTCCTCCTTCCACGGCCTCCTCCCCGCTTCCTCCACGGCCGTGTCGTCGCCTTCCCCTCCACCGCCGATGCCTCCGCTCCCTCCCGCCCCGGCGCCCGCGAAGCCGGCCAAGAAGCGCCCCAGGGCCTCCCGCCGGCCGCCCACCACGGTGCTCACCACCGACACCTCCAACTTCCGCGCCATGGTGCAGGAGTTCACCGGCTTCCCGGCACCGCCCTTCGCCCCCGCGCCGCCCCCTGCCGTGCGCCCGCGCCTCCTCGGCAGCACGCCGTCGTTTCTCATGCGCCCCTCGCCTCTCAAGTACCCCGTGCTGCTGCCTCCCAGCGCTTGCACCACCACCCTAGCTAACACCACCATTAACGCAAGCGGTAGCAATAATATTACTGCCGGTACCAGCTCCCTCGTGGACGCGCTCGCGCTGTTCGCCAAGAGCAACGCGATGCCGAGCGGCGCCGGCGCCGGCGCAGCTACAGCGGCGACGACGTCCGGCGGATCAGGCGCTGCTGATCATCACTACCACGGAATCGGCATGGGAGGGTTCAACCCGTTCGATGACTTCGATCCACCGGCGGCGGCAGCTGAAGGCGAGAGGGGGGACCCGGGTGGCGGCCATGGTTTCTTCTCCTCCTTCACCGCCGGCGACAAGTACGGAAGGCACTAGTACGTAAGCGATCTCTCTCTCTCTCTGTGTGTGTGTTAAATCGGTGTGCTCACTGCTTATCGAGAGAGCGAGTTCTGTGTGGAGAATGGAGAAGATGGAGGAGAGAATGAAGCAAAGCTAATTCTTGGCTAGCTTCTACTACTTGGCCACTGTAATTGTTTTGCATTGGGCAAGCTGCATAATTGTGAGTCTTGATTTCTTGGTTTTGGTATGATGCGTATGATGTACATACATAAATCTGGGCCTTTTTGACTTGTTCCAAGTTAATTTTGGATTTCTGATGTTGAAATTTTGCTGGTGCAAAATGGAAGGAAAATAATACGCGTAATCGCCGTGACGAAACTTGTAATGGGGGTGAAAGCCAGTTTGTTCGGCTTCCATCGCTATTAGCAAGTGTGTCCTTGTCGAGATGAGATGAAATGATCAAACTCCTTTTTAACTTTTCTTTCCTTCCGGTTCTGCTGGGTGTAAATGCCGTACAGTGAAAGATATGGCTCCTTTTTTATGGTTCTTTGCTGATTGAATCTTGGAGTTAGATTTTTGGGGGATATGCTTGCAAAACTCATCTCTAAGCTGTTGGTGCAACAGAGAAGCTAGCTTGCTAGCAAGTAGGTTTTCTTCTTTTGCTGCTTGCAGATCGATACGAATTCATGCTTGATCCTGATTTTTTCTGGTTGAAACCTTTTTTTTTCTTGTAAATCTTATACTACATATTACTAACTTCAAAAATTAGGGAGGGACATATAAGTCATACATAGATATACTTGTACGTATCATTCATAGTCTTGCCATTTTACACAATATTGGTTGATCGTAATTTCCAGTTGGGCACATGGTCGATCATCAGTATATATATATATATATATATATACAGAGTAAATAAAATGAAAAACAAACGGGCCTTGTAAAATTGATTTTTTTTATATATTGCATTAATTAAGAGTACATATGCTTGGAGCGCTAGGTAATTTTCTCTTTTAGTTAAGTTTCTCTGATACTATAGATCAAGCTAAGTTTGGATTGGTATATGATGGTTATCACACAACATTGTTGGTGGTTAAGTCGGTAGCATGCGGCATTTTTTGGACTTGTATGTACTGCTTAGCAACTCATTTATCTATGTAACTTTCAGGATATTACAAAGTAGCATTTTGCATGAACTATTACTAGCTACATCCTTTTAAAGGAAAAGCTTTCCACAGTTGTGCACCAGCTTAACCAAACAGAAGTTGCACTTTTACCTCAAAGTTGCACAAACTAATTAGTTGAACCACATTACTCTTTTCTAGTTAATCAACATCTTTATTCTTCGAGTTTTTTCAGTGTTTCTATTAACAGTGCCATTGCCTATCAATGTAGCATTTTAAAGAGTAATCCAGAACAAGTTATTGCCAAGTAAATCTTGTGCATCTCTTATTGAATTGTTAGTACTAGGCAGCCATTGATCATCTCATAAGTACTTGAAAGATCATGAAATACTGATGTAGTGCTGTATGCGCGGTATTGGGATCGACATTAATATACTACATGTACCTCTGTCGTCACGTGTGCATATTTAGGAGTTGGTGTACACATAGATATAAATATATATACATATAAATAGTATATATAGCATAGTGTAGCAGTACTTGTTCGATCAGTCTTTTCTTTCTGATCGATCACAGAGTGCTACAAGAAACCAAAACATTAATTAATTTATACAAGAAAATTAAAGGCTTAAACGAGTCTTGACCATTCCTAGCCATACCATATTAAAGCTGCTTGGGATCATAGACAGTACTGTGCCATCACTTCCATGAGCGTGCTGCAACGAGCCAAATGGTGACTGGTGAGATGATATTTGTACTCTGGAATGATGAGCGCCGTGTTGTCATCATCTGAGAAATTGGATCGGAGCCTTCGTTCTCTTTGTATGCACATGTATGTGTGGTAACTTCTGGATAATAGTGCATGTGAAACAGGGGAGGTCGCTGTCTAAATATTAATTAACCACATGCTCCTAGAGCCAGATATAATCTCAAATTCATATCAACTAATTAGGCCCAATATTATTGACATGTATATTCAAAAATATATAATGGACTAGACGAGTAGTGGTGCAAGTGTAACAATGAAAATACACTAGTTACTTGGCATTTAGATGCATGGTTTGTAAACTTGAGCCGGTATATTGAAAGCAGTGTGTGCTGCTTGGTTAACTAAATTGGTATTTTCGAGAAAAGATGTGAGAGCTAACTCTACATGTCCAATTCAAATTTCTCGGGAAAAAATATCTCATAAACATAAATGTAGAGGTGTGGTCATCGACTTCGTGATGTTTTTGTTTGACAGACTACTTTTTTAGTTCTGCTTCCAGCATGCGCCTGCCCTTTTTTTTTCTACTGTCTTCTCTAGATTAACTGATTGACGTATATATGATTTTTTTTCCTTGTGACATATTTTGGAGGCTTGCTAGATCCATAAGTTACCAAGATTATTATTAGTAAAAAAAATAGAGGGCATGTAGCATTGGGGAATGCCGGTTTACTGGTAGGGATTTACATTCTCTGATGAGTTTATTATTAGGAAAAAATAATTATATATATATATATGTGAGCTTCAGCTCAAGGTCAAGATATGATGGTCTTATATATGCAACATATATAGGAATTTCGACAGGATAAATATATGTCACAGTGGAGTAGCTCTTAACAAATACCTTAAGTGCTTGCTTAGCTCTATTTATATTAGCTAGCTAGCTTTACCTTTAAGAGTCATCATATACATTCATGATTCTCCATGGGATAGTGTCTTATGTCTCTAGAAAGGCATCATCATCGGCCAGACCACGTACAGATCGATATGCATGATGATTACATCATCTTCTTACACTTACACATAATAATAGGTCTGCCTGCAATGCAACATACGCACCTCACAGTTGTTAGATATGCATGGTCTCCCCTACCCTACCAACTGATCTCTACTCGTCAAAAGCTAGGGTGGTAAAGATAGCACCCGAAAAACTGCTAGTGCTCAGCCATGACACTTATGATCACAGCTAAATACTGCTCCCTCCGTTCCAAAATGTAGGTCGTTATTTTTTCTATGCACCTAGGTATACGTTATACCTAAATGCATAGCGAATACTATGAATCTAAAAAGCCAAAACGACCTACATTTGGAACGGAGGGAGTACAGCGAGATCGCTCAGGGCTAATAACGTGCTACTGCTCGAGCTTACTAATTTCACATGTAATCGATGCATGTAACACAAAAAATAATTAAGCTGCATCACAAGGAGAGATCCGATCCGTGGTAAAGGACATAGATGGGGATAAATATAGCGGGTCACTATCTTCTTTGACATTGTAATAGTAGTCGCCTGATGAAAGGTCGACGTAATCATGGGACACATAGCATTTTAATAATAGCTAGGAAATTGACAGCACAAACCCTGGCTAATGTGTAGAGAGAGATAGAGAGAAGTTGTAGGGACAGTGCAGCTTATCTATGTAACCATGCATCTAGCTAGGCAATACATAGCGGCTTGATAGCGCGCGGCGCCATGGCTTATTTACACGTTGGTAAGGATGATGATGGATGCCGTGCCGAGAAAATAGAAAGAGACGCTGGGAGCGCTGATCCGACAGATAGAGCTGGGTCGATGGAGGGTTGTCAGGCAGGACAACAAGATCGGAGAGCAGCGCACCTAAAAACCCTTTAGAAAGGCCGGAGCCTTTTCCATCCACGCACAAAGCTAAGGGTTACACCAACCAAAGAAAAACTCTCTCTCTCTCTCTCTCTCAATCTGTCTCTGCAGGTAGTAGCTAGATAGTAGTGGAGGAACAACTCGATTGCAAAGAGAGCGAGCTCTCTCTAGACTTTGTGTCACCGACTGACTGTGTGTGATGATGGCCTACTACTACTGAATCCCCCACTACCATACACATGCACAGCCAGCAAGCATGCACTAGCTAAGCCACGGCGAGCGCCGGCCGGCCGGCCAGCAGCATCTTTTTGCCTGCCTCTCTCATGCATCGATCTCTTGGATCCATGGAAATGAATCAATGATGATGCCCCACGCGCGCCTTGGCAGCACATACATTTATGCCATCATTTCACCATTTTTAGACTTGCTCAGCACCAATCAAGCATGATTGTTTGTGCGCGCCTCCGCGCTCCAAGCCTCCAATAATCCATTCAGTGAATGCAGCACGTCCTACGATTACTACTCATTGTTATCCTAAACATTGATCAATGTTAAACATGCAGTCATGCATCTATCGTTTATCAATTTATTTAGGCTAAATGGTCATTGGAACAGATTAATCAACCATTAAATAGGTTAAGAAACGGTTGATTAAACGAAAACGGCCCGCACGATACTTGGTAGCGTGTACACAGCGCTTGAATAACAGGCTAAACGGCCATTTAGGTGAAAAGTGCTTCTCGTAGGACGCGTTAACCGTCAACCTTAACGATTGCAGTGCTTCCTTCGATTTGGCCCAAAGACAGCAATGTGTTGTTGGACATGTGTTAGAAAGCGCACTTGCGATGTGCTTTTCCCTGCATCTTTCTTGTAATCCAAAAGTTTGGGCAATCCAAAATGTGTTTTTTTAATCTCAAATAGTGTTATAAAAAGAGAAGAATCGACATGAAGCATACATTGTAGAACTAGATACATTTTACACCAGAACTAGCAAAAAGCTCAGGAAGGCAACATTATACAAAGGCACTGTTCCATGGCACCATCCCTATCTCCACCACACGCTTTGCACTTCGCAGCAGCTAGCTATGGTGCGGTCAAGACAAGGGTGCCCGGCAGTGGTTGATAGGTGGGCCCCGGCGCACGTTCGATATTCGCCTGTCAGCCACCCCGGGCACACGGTTGGTGACACATGTGCCTCTACTACGTACTGGCTACACTGCTACCTGGAGCTAGTTCGAGCCCCAACATGCCGGCCCGCAAAGCTTTTGTTCCATTTAGCTATTGCTCTTTTCAGCGAAAGGGGTCCAGATAGAGCACTGCAAAAGGATATGCATGTGTGGTCGGCTGGATCGCTGCATTGCCTTCTCGAAGAATATGACGGCATGAGATAGATTATGCCTGCGTCATTTTGTTCCATTCTTAGGTTTGTGTCTGTGCACAATTAGCAAGTAGGAACAACTTTTCCACAATTAGTATGGTGGGAATCAAAGACTAGTGTGCAGGTGCATGACTCCACCTACTAGTGTTTAAATCCTTTTGTCTATATTTTTTCCTGGTTGTTTTTACAGTTTGCAGTCGCTTTTTTTCCCCCCTTTTTCTCTCATCTAATAAAGATTTCAGTAAAGCTTTTACCGTTCAAAAGGCATTTAGAAAAATGAGTTGTTCCGTCCTTTGATGGTTGCATTGAGTGCATGCCTTATCCGGATGAGATGCTAGATGGCTCCTCCTGATGGACTAAGCAAGCACTAAGACGTACATCCAATCCAATCCCGGAAGAAAAAAGAAATCTTTCTCGCAGATCGATTCTTGTATGTATAGTAGCCTTACTGTAGCAGTTTTACCTTAGTTTGGCTGTTGAGTCATCCGAATCGGACAACGACGACACGCGTGTCCTAGCTAGGTAGCTAGGCAGTTAGGCACGTAGGACGACCTAGTAGAAACTCACACCTGATGAACCACTTGTTTCCAATAAACTGCACCATGTATGCATGAAGGATATATGATAAGGAGAACAGATTTTGTGAAACAAACAAACATACATACATACATACATACATTTTCACGGTGGGTATACTAGCTAGCTATGTGTTGTTCCAATTCATTTTAGCCTTTTCGGAAGTATTGTCTAAATACAAATTTATTCTTTTCTGAAAAGCAAATTATAAAGCTGTTCTCGGAATATTGTATGCTTTTTTCTATTTTCTTCCTTAATAAATGGTACGGCTCTCGTAAATAAATGACCGTCTCTTTGGATTCATTTACACATTACCCATGATTGGTCTAAAAGAACTTGCATTTACAATTAGAGACTATACAGAGAGGTCCCCGTGCATCTAGCCATCTCAACGACAAATCCAATGAGATGCTCAAAATTGCTTTTAAAGGGACATCTAGTATTCATTTCATATTATAAGCCCATATAATAATGATCAAATGCCACAACACGGCTCCCCGCTGGGCTGTGCCTACTGCCTTGTGGTGGACGAAAGCTAAAGCGTTGGGCCCCTTCATGGGCTCCCGGGAAACTCGCTCCTGGGCGGCTGTCGGCTCACTCGAGGCCTCCCGCGGGCCGTGTGCCGACTTGGTTGCACAACACAACTGAAGGATCCGGCCGGCGAGCGGCTGTTCACCCGTATGATCGCTGCTCGTCGCAACCGCTGCTGTCTCGGTGCGGCACACGCCACGAGGAAGCACGCGAACCGCTCGCCCGACTCCGCCCCCGGATCTGACGGCGGCAGGTCACGTCGCGTGCGCGCGGACCAGCAGCAGAGCCGACAGGCGGCCGCCGAGATCTCCGCCCTCCGGCGCGGCCGTCCCCGTCGGCCCCCAACCGCCTCGCGCCAGCAGGGCACGCGTGTGGTCGTCGGACCAGCAGATCCGGCAGGCGGCCGCCGGGACCTCCTCCACCCTCCGGCGCGGGAGGCCTCCGCCGGCCCCCAACCGCCCGCGCCCCGCCAGCGGCAGAGCACGACGCGTACGTGTGACCGGTGGCGGACGACATGACGTGTCGTGGCGACGTGCCTCTCCCCGCGCGGCCGCGCACGTTATCCGAGCGCGCGCGGCGACGGTGACCCCCCACCGCCAGAGTCAACCGTCCGCGCGGCCGGCGGCGTGCGAGCGAGGACGATGAGATGAGAAAGCTTCGTGTTGGACACGCGACACCGGGCTGCTGGTTGGTTTGGACTTTGGACATGCTACTGTTTCCGCGGCGAAAGGCAACGGCACCACGCCAGCAACACTGTTTTGTCGATTGCTTGCTTCAAGTCGGATTGGGATCGGAAGCTACTCACGTTACATTCTGTCGCATGACAAGGATATCTGGTTCTCGATCACAGTTTGCCACATTTCGTTTTAGACGAATTTGACTACGTTGGCAAGTGTTTTGCTGGGAACTAATCTGAGGCAAGATTCTTTTAGGCTCCACGTGTCATAGAGTTAAAAGAAATGATAAGATTTACTTAGATATGGCAAAAATGCAGCAGAGCCAAGCATATAAAAATAATACTATTAGTCATATTCCTCTTCCACAAGCTCCTATCCTACTAACACATACACCAATATAGGGATGCACACAGTTAATATTTTGGATTATTAGGTCGATCTAATAAGATAATAAAATAAACTAGAATGCTATTCTATACAATTAATTTAGAAAGAGAAATAAATTAAAATGCCATATACCATCGGAATTAATTAGCTAATTTAGAAAATACAATTGAGTACTCACTTGTATTCCTAGCATCAAATATCACCAGTGAGCACGGAGGTTAAAACGGAAAGAATAAGAGTGAGCAAAGCAGGCGATAAAAATGTTTATCTCAATCGCTTGATCCCAACCGCGCTGCATGTAAATCGGTTGCAACAATCGTGGTACGGAGCAACAATGGAAGGTAAATTGGTTGAGAGAACGAGAAGAGAGATTGACAAAGATGTTTGCATAGTGTATACTGTTGTGAAGGTAATAAAGACAAGCTGCCTCGCAAACTTTAGTGGGGTTTTTCAGCACAGCTTCCCGAGGAGCTCACCCCCGGCTACTTCAGGAGCTGGACTAAACGGAATTTTCTTCCAAATAGTTTCAGGAACAATTTTTCTAAACGAAAAATAGAGATGCTCGTGAGCTTCTAAAACAGCTCCAGCCCCTCCAGAGAAGCTTCTCAGAAGGAATCATGCCAAATACAAGCGTACTGCGAACAAATATATATACGTATAATATTGTATATACCAACCAAATAAACATATCTGCTAAAAAGACCAGATAAACATATTTCTAAAAGAATATCTCTTTTGGTCGAATGAAAGAAATGTATTCGAAGTAGACGGAAATATCAGTCGCAATACGCAAACCCCTCCACCTGGGGCTGGGACCGCACGTCGGTCAGGATGGTAGGACCGAACCCGACCTCACCTGTCAGTGAAGCCAGAGTCAGTGATGGTACCCACGTGCTGCGTATCCGAAGGGGAAAGGGAAGCGAAGAACAGGGACCCCGCACCATCCTGCCATCCCTGCTGCCGCTGCTCCAGCTCCACTCCACCTCACGAGTCTCACACCTCCCCCTCCCTTTTTAGAGAGAGAGAGAGCAACGACGCGCCTAGAGAGAGAAAGAGGAGCAGCGCGAGCGGGAGGAGGAGATGGAGCGGGCGGCGCCGGTGAGGAGCTCCCACACCTCCACGGCCGACCTGCTCGCGTGGCCGCAGCCCCAGGGCCAGGGCCCCGCCCCCGCCACGCCGTCGCCGCCGCGCCGCCCTGGCCAGGTAGCACTCCCCTCCCCGTCTTCGCTTCCCTCTCTCTTCCTCCACGAGTAGCTGCATCTTCCCCGTGGCGTGTCGCTCTCGATTGACCCACTGAGCTCGCCTCGCTCCCCTGCGCGCAGCCGTCGGAGGCGATCAGGAAGGTGGTCTTCGGGGGCCAGGTCACCGAGGAGGAGGCCGACAGCCTCACCAAGAGGTCAGATTGCTCGCCCACCCCCACCCCCACCCCCAATCCCCGCCCCTTCTTCTCTTGCTCCTCGCCGAGCTCTTGCCCGCGGTCCGTTGATTCGGATCAAGAGATTCGTCCACCTCGGTTGATCTGAGACTGACCTCAGATGGCCGCTCCTCCAGGAAGCCGTGCTCCGCGCCCAAGTGGAAGGAGATGACTGGAAGCGGCATCTTCGCGGCCGGGAGCAATGGCGACGCTGGGGAGGCCGTGGCCGCCGCGAAGCCCGCGCGGACTGCCCCGCGCCAGGTGCCGAAATCTGTGCTGAGCTTTTGTTTGGATCGGCATTTCTGCTTGATTTTGTGTGGTTGCTTGCTACATTTGTCTGGAAGCGCTTGGATCCTGCCATTCCTGTCATACTGTGTGCTCTATACATTGTACTTGTTCCATATGCTGGCGATAACCCTTCTGTTTCATACGGCGTTTCAAGAGGAAATTTATGAAGCATATCTGTCACATTGGGTGCACATTTGTTGGTCTCAGTACGCACTTCTAGTCCATGTGCAATAATGCTATAGATCTTAGGTGCATGGTACTAGAATTGGAGTCGTGGGACTCATTAATTTTGCCGTGTGATGAATTTTAACGACCATGACTTCCATGAGATTAGCTTCACATTGCTACCATGTTAGTTGATTTTACATGAAACATATTAGAAATGCAAAAATGATTATAGGACCGATTCTAGAGATTTTAACGTGCTATTAGCTTGCTTCATAATTGTTTGATTCAAAAAGATAATGGGTTTTGCTTCCTACGGCTCTTTTAGAATAGTTACATCATAATTACCAGGATTAATGATGGTATTTTGTACAGAAGATTTTGGTAATATTCTAGAACATAGATCTCTTTCTTGGAAATCTATTCAATCTACTGAATTCATCCCTGCAGCAACTGGACTGAGGATGAACACCATGATCCGCGTCCATGCATGTCCGACAAAAGCATGGAGCACGAAACGACACCTGTGATAGCAATTTAAATAAATATATGAAAATAAGTCTAGAGTGAACCAACCAAAACCTAGTCCTTCATCTACTGAATATGTATTGATATGGCATCAACTGGTTGAGTATAAGAGGTCTGCATTCTTTTACAATATATATGCATGGCTCACACATGGGGTATTCTTCATCTTTGACTTAATCAAGTCTCACCAAGCTCGAGTTAGCTTTTAACTGTTTTTTCCAACATATGTTTTGGAGCCAGCAACTTATGGAATGCATAGTTCACATGGAGGGTTCCTCATCTTTGAGCAGATCAGGTCTCACCTGGATCGAATCAGCTGTTAACTTTTTTTTTTTGAAACACATGAATTGGAGCCAGCAACTTACAGTTCCATATTTGTGGCCACCGTAATTAACATATAGTTGGTTAATTTGCCCCTGCTTGCAGTGATGGTGTTGTTTTAAGATTTATAATCTTTTCCTACGAGAGGTGTTCTGGAGCATAATCCAACTAGCCTTTTTATGTTGTCATGCTTCTTCAATAGTCATGATTGTGAATCAAAATGCCTAAAGCAGGGGTAATAGTTTCAGCCATGATATTGTACAATTAATTTGGTGTTCAGTCCTGTTAAGATGCCTTTTTTTTATATGCAACAGACTTTTGTTGTTTAGCTATTCACATTGCCTAATTTTGGTGTCTAAACCATACTTTAGTGACTTAATAGTTAATGTGCAGTTGATTTTTTCCTGGCATGATCTTGATTTCACTGCTCTTACTTGAAAGAAATCAAGAAAAATGAATCATAATCATGATTTTACTGGTAGACTAATTCAGTTTCATATTGCATTCAGGCAATCAGTACTGTAAGTCACATCTCGTTCGCTGAGGATGGAACTGATCCTCCCAAAAAGCCAACTTCGGTAGCTGAGGTGGCAAAGCAGCGTGAACTTAGTGGCACTCTTCAAAGTGAGGTGGACAGTAAGATGAAGAAGCAGATATCAAATGCAAAATCCAAGGAGCTCAGCGGCCACGACATCTTTTCTGATACTCAGGAATCCAGGTCTAACAGGGCAAGGAACTCATCAAATGGCAGCTCTGCCTCTAACACACCTGTTAAAAATGCAAACGTATGGCAGCTTCAACATTTCTGGTACTCCGTTCGCCTTTTGCAGGTCAAAGTGTTATTCAACTAATTTTGTCTTTCAACAGGCGAGCACCTTCTCATTTGGAGAGGCTAACATTGACAGCGCGCCAAAGACAGCAAAGAAGATAACTGGCAAGAAGGTCAACGACCTCTCTGGCAATGACATTTTCAAGGGAGACGCGCCGCCAGCTTCCGCTGAGAAGCATCTGAGCACTGCAAAGCTGAAGGAGATAACTGGAAGCAATATTTTTGCAGATGGGAAGGAACCAACCCGCGAGCGCACAGGTGGAAACCGCAAGCCTCCTGGCGGCGAGAGCAGCATTGCGCTGGTTTAACATCCTGAACTGGAATGGGGACGGACCTTGCCTTAATCCATGCTTATCCCTGTAGAAGTTCGCCCGCGATGTGACAGGCTGTTTGACCGTCAGTTTGATGTGTTGTTTCCGATCGTGGTGCGGCAGTGAGCAACCCCATTTTTAGTCCTGATGATGGTCTAGTTTAACTTTGGTGTGTGCATGTTTGGTTTGGTTGTGAGATACCCATGCCGTTCTATCGTCAGTGCGTAGCGTGTGTACGGTGGATATGTTTTGACAAATAATAACATGAGTCTGAACCAAGCTCACATCTCGCACATAATCAACTGTGTATGGACGAAGCTGTCGCCTATTTTGCACCGAGAACAAATGCACGATACACCTACGTGGTGGAAGCTATTTACTATCGACCTCCTACAAGGGATACCGCGCTACATGTCAGCAGATAAATGTTGATAGCATCGTTAGTATTATTCTATTTGCATGGGTTTATGTAGTTAAAATTACTGGGAAAAGGCAGAATATGCATGTAATGGTTTTAGGGCTACTTTTACAAAGAATATAAATTTGTCTTGCAATGAGAATAATGAAACTTCACGTAAGGGTCTATTTTTGAAGTATAAATAAGACATTATTCCTCATAGAAAGATATCAAACTTATTTTCTACGATTCAATCATTTGAAAATGTGTTTCGCACAACTAACAGGAATTCCTTTTTCCAAAAAAAATACGATTGACGGGTGGTGAGCTCAGAGGCGGAGCCAGGATTTAACCATAGGAGGGGATCAAGAGACTAAGTAGAAAATGAACTTATAAGAAAAAAAATACAAGCAATAGAGTATATATGACTTCAATATAGTATGGACAAGAAGATATTATAGAAATAGTGCACAAGTGATGCTATTAGATGCTATCACTGATTGAGCGTGTAGATGTGTTTGTTGACACAAATAAAACTGCGTTGTGTCAATTTGCTTCAAAATATCGTGGAATACAAAATGTGGAAAAAATTAGAAGAAAACTATTTTTACTAAGTACTACTGTAAATGTTTAGCCACAGTGAACCAAAATTTTATGTCTACTACCCAGCCACAACTACAAGCATGTTTAGGATGATTTATCCTAGTGCGGTTTTCTATTACAGCTGCCACAAAAGCCGATTAATTTTGAGGTGAGAGAGGAACAGATTTATACTTATAGCATCTCTACAATGCGAATGACAATTGAGAGTCTGAGTTGGAGCAGTTTTATTTTTCCATGGAAGAATGGAGGCTCCAAAAGTTAGTTGTAGGGTCATAGTTGATTTTTATCTCTCGACTATTAGGGTGCACATTGCAAACGGTATTTGTGATCCATGCATACTTATAACTATATTTGAGCACACATAAAAAACTACCGCTGATCTTGGGATTATATTGGGAGGGGCCTTGGCCTTGGCCTTGCTGGCCCCTCCCTGGCTCTGCCACTGGGTGGGCTTGCTTTTTTAGGGAATTTTAGGTTTTGGCTTGGTGTTCTGGGGTCTAAAGGAATTCACGGGATAATCGGCCAGCCCGGTAGTGGTAACAAATATTACGGAGAGGCAGATGATCGCTGGTTTGGTATAGTTAGGGTAGGGCTAGGGCCGTCCGAACATGTCCAAGTAGTGCGATGTGGGGAGGGTGAGAGAAAGAAAAATAGTTATGAGGTAACCACTAGATTGTCATAGATGAGATTGCAGCTCCAATGATTTTCAAGAGGCTGAAATACAGTTTCCCTCTTAATTAAAATATGTTTTAGAACTTAAAAAAAAGATACCCTCTTCCCAAATCCCAGTTGTGCCTATCTATATCTTCTTTTGATGGAGCTGTACTTTGGCGGCAACATGTCAACTACTCGTAATCGCTACGACGACACACTTATTATTAGTAGCTAGCAATAATGCTCACATCGTAACCACCAAATTGCAAGAGCAGAATCACAAAAAGGATTGCCCAAACAACTTCAATGTCATGCACTCATGCTTTGTTTATGTTGCACCAAAATCCAAGTCTCACGGATAATCTTCCTAGCAGAGGCAGAGCCCAGTAGCAAATTTTAGAGGGGGAGCTTTTCTGTATGCTTTGGAGACCCAGCCCGGATCACCTCGTGCTTGGTTGCACTTTCGGAGGACCTTTCAGGTAAAGTTACAAAAATAGCTTAACTTGAAGGACATTCTAAGTTTTTGAGAAAAGGACAGTAATCTAAGTTTCAGATAAAGCCACACAAGAAAAGGTTGATAACCCTATCGGACCCAGTTGCAAACTCACGTGGTTAGGCTGGATGTGATGGTACACTATGGCAGGTTCCCTCGGCCCCTCGCAATGGTAGGGGATTTACCGCTAAGCAAAGGCATCCGTGCGGAAGAAAACGAGTAGCCACGAGCCCACGAGCACTGGTGCTGGATTTCAGACGCTCAACTGCTCTGCATTAGGTACCTACACCATACGTGCCGCGGCAGAAAATGACTTTAAGTAAAATACTAAAATAGGTTGCATTATCATCGTATAAAATTGTTTTATAAACCAAGCTTGGCGTGAGCTAAACGCCCCTGAGATATTTGCGTTGCCAGCGTGATTATACCTGGGGCCCCACCTCTTCATTTCGATGAGGAGGAAGCGAACGCCACCCTGTCCAAATTTCTCACTCCATCTCTTCCTCGGTTGCGAGAGGCGCAGGGAGATGGAGAGGGCGGCCCCGGTGAGGAGCTCCCACACCTCCACGGCCGGCCTGCTCGCGTGGCCGCACCCCGATGGCGCCGGGCCGCTGCCGGCACGCCGCCCTAACCAGGTGACGACCCCAGCTCTTCTTCTCTTTTGCCCCCGCTCCTCCTCCTCCACCCGCCCCGTACGTGCGGCGCGCCGCCGATTCCGATCCTAGAGCTCTACCTTACTCCTCACTCGCTCGCTCGCCCTGCAGCCGACGGAGGAGTTCAGGAAGGTGGTGTTCGGGGGCCAGGGCGCCGAGGCGGTCGACGGCGTCAACAAGATGTGAGATAGCTTCCGCGCCTCCGTGGCCGGATCCCACTCCGCTTCCTGTGATCCGGATCAAGCCCTTCGATGCGATCGGCGCCTTGTACGTGTTCTTGATCCCCCAAGTGTCTGCTTACTGATTACGGCTGCTGCTGCTGCTCTGATCGTTCCAGGAGGACGGGCTCGGCGCCCAAGTTGAAGGAGATGACGGGGAGCGGCATATTCAAGGCCGGGAGCGCCGCCGCCGCCCCAGCTGCATCCCGCGATCGCCAGGTCCTATTTTTTGGATCTGCATTCTGTTGTTTGGCATTCCTCTTCTGTACTTGGGTACCCGTTGTGTATGCTGGAGATAGTTCCTTTTGTGTCACGCGGCATGTCGGTAGAATCAATGAGGCATGCCTGTCAGATTGGTTTCCGGTTTTGTCCATATTCAGCAATGCAATAGATCTTAGCTGCATTAGTGGATTCTTTATTGGATGAAGTGGGAAGCAAATCTGATCGACTAAACAGGATCTAGAGATTCAGCATTGTCACCACATGATTGTTTGATTGGAAATTCAGTTAGCCTCTTATGTCGTTCTGTGTTCTTAAAAACGTCGGTCTCTTGTGAATCAAAATGTGTGTGAAGCAGAACCTTATGCTGTTCTTAGTTCTTCAATATCTAAAATTTATTTAGGTCGCGCATTCAAGTAAAAGAAACGGATTTCACATTGTGAAACAGAACATGCAAAGCATCAGCAGCAGTTCCAACCATCATACTGTATGGCAATCAACTCAGTTTTTTCTTTCATGAAAGGTTGATCGGCTTTCTTAATTAGCTTTCAGAACAGACTGCAAACTCGTGGTCAACAGTTCACATCTGGAAATCTTAGGTACCTATGCCATAATTTGGTGACTTTGTAGTCAATTATGCACTTCATATTGTCTGCTGATGAAACAGAATTAGAAAAACATAACAAATACTACTATTTCCCTTCTACATGACCTACCTATTGCTTGAAAGAAATCAAGAAAAAGTAATTGTGAGACTAAATCAGCTTTTATAATCTGCAGGCAAGCCAGATCACTTTTGGTCAGGACGGAAGCATTGCTCCCAGGAAGCCAAATTCAGTAGCTGAGGTGGCGAGGCATCGTGAGCTTAGCCGCACCATTCAGAGCGAGGGAGATGGTAAGATGAAGAAGCAGGTCTCCACTGCAAAATCCAAGGAGCTCAGCGGCCACGACATCTTCGCCGATCATGAGGATCCCAAGCCCAACAGGTCAAGGAGATCGGACTACAGCAGCTCCGCCTCCCTGTCGCAGGTGAAAAATGCAAATAAATGCACTATCCACGCCACGCAATGCCTGTTCTGGTACCCCCATTCGATGCGTGGGGGCTCAAAAACCTCTCTATTAAACAACTATCATTGCGCTCATGGACAGGTGAGCACCTTCTCGTTCGGAGAGGCCGACGCCGACAGCGCGGCAAAGATGGCGAAGAAGAAAGGAACCAGCAACAAGCCTGCTGATCTGAATGGCAAGGCCATCGTCGAGAAGGATTCGGCGCCCGCGGCGAAGCAGCCCCCGAACCGCGCGAAGCTGGAAGAAGCGGCTGGTAGCAGCAGCGTTTCTGCGGACGGGAAGGCCCCAGCGACCGGAGAGCACGCTGGCCGCCGGACCCGGCAGCCTCCCGGCGGCGACAGCAGCATCTCGCTGGCCTAGCTAGCTGTCTTGGGATGCATCATGCTCTCCGCTCTGGGCGGCCGCACTGGTGGTTGGTTGGGCCGTCAGTTTGCGGCCTTGTTTTGGTGCTCTACGTTTGGTTTGTCTGCGTGGCTTGGGTTGGTTGTGACATACCCAATGGAACAAGGGGTACCCATGGCGTGTGGTGCCCGTTTTGTTGTGTGTACGGTGGATATATATGTTTGGCAAATAAGGAACCGGTGGTTATTTGGTGGAGAACCGAGGTCACCTGCAAGATGGCGAAGCTGCAAACGTATTGCGCCTACCTACCGAGATCTCATCCACGGCTGCATGCACGATACTAATTTTGCCGAGAATATTAGATCGGTGCGTAGGGTTCCATTCGACTTCAACCAGCGTGCTTCGGAGTTCAACAGGGTAACATACTAACATCGTGCCCTTTCATAAATTTCAAATCCAAACAAACCTGGACGAGATAAAATCGGAACCATCTCCACGCTCAGGCCGTCTCTGTTTCGCAGACGTCCGAAGCGAGCGAGGTGGCATTGGAAGGGAAATAAATGAAGGACCGGGGCTTGTCATCATCAGGCCAGAGGGCTAAGAGGTACAGGAGTCGTAGCTGCCTTGCACGCGTTTTGTTTACAGTAAACAGCGCGTAATAGTCTTGCTCTTGCTAATTGCTTGTTTTTTTTACTACTACTACTGGACTACTTAATCAGGCTGCAGAGGACCATCAGCTCGCCGGAACTGCGACGTGGCGACCTGCCCAAGGAGAAACCCAGGCTGCGGAGGAGCAGCAGCTCGCCGGATCTCCACCGTGGTCCGCGCCTGGCCAACGAGGGGGCACTCCCTCTCGACAACCCCTACTCCGACCTGTGGAGGGCGATCTGGAACGGCGGTGACCGCGGGACGACGGGGCAGCAGCCAACGAAGGTGATGGACGCCTGGAGGGCGTGCCGGTGGATCGGCCGCGCACCCGACGATGTCCTGGCCCGGTAAGCAACCAGCCGTTGCCCACGGAGCCACGCACGATAGCTGCTGATTTTTCTTTCTTTTTTCTTTTTTTTTTTGTTGACCGTGCCACGCAGGGTTTGGTTACGCGTACGCCTGGGAGGACCCACGGAGCTAACGATGACCGGGTTCGACGTCAGGTCCAGGCTCCTAGGGCAAGCGCCGCTGGATCTGGAGACGGCGGGCGCTCTGGTCCGGCTGCTCAGGGAGCTCGAGCACGAGACCATGGCGAAACGGCCGCAGGCCCGCGGCAGGCACTACGTTGCTCCCGAGTGGGGGGTAAGTCAGTTGTTTTTTTTTAAAAAAAAACACCATGGCGCTCTGTGAGCCATCTAGCAGATCATTTGTACAGAATCAACCTGATCTTTTCATAAAAAAATCAAGCTGATCGATTCGATGCAACCACATGCTTTGCCTGGACCTCGTGCAGATCAACATCGCGAATGGAAGTTCGAGCTTGGAGGCGTCGTACGACCTGTTCATGTAGCCGGCGCCGCCGCCCTTCCTCATCGACCGACGCACGATCGTAAGCCCCCATCTCCGTTCTTTGCCCAGCACATAGATCCAGCAGTAATTTGCAGCCGTCGCAGTAAACTTGCATGTACTCTTCTGGTTCGTCGCATGCAGGTGCTGGCGCTGGCGTGCTGCGGCGGGGTGTGGTCGTGCTACGCCTTGGACCTCGGCACCAACACCGTGTCGGCCATGGATCCCAGCGGGGGCCGGCCGCTGCCCTACGCCCGGGCGCTGGGCCACGCCGACGTCGCCAGGCGCATGGTGGAGCACGCCATCCACTGCGCGCGCCGGGCATCGGGCGACCCCCAGCTGGGCCACGGCGCCTGGAAGCTCAAGCTGGTGCCGGGACAGGGCAACAACACATCCATGTAGTGACAAGGATCCGATTTCTTTTGGCACAAGGATTTTTTTTACTTTTTTTTGAGAAATAAACACCCACAAGATCTTGGGGGTCCTGCAGCTTCGACTCGGGGTTTCAGGCTCTCAGCTGCATGCAGTGGTACACCGGGAGCGGGAGGAGCGTCGTCTCGCCGGGCCATCCGCCGGAGCAAGCCAGGAGGGACCTGGTGCTCCAGCTCCTCCTCTTCATGGGCTGCAACCTCAACGGATTCCCGACGATGGTGATGCTGGAGCATCACTTGGGCTGCTGCTGCTGCCGCCGCAACACCAAGGACGCGGACGCGGCGGCGGGCAGGGAGAGGCCGCGCAGCGACAGCGATACGGTGTCGTCAGGGAGCAGCAGCCGCGACGCGCGTATCACCATGCAAGAATGGAGGCTCCAAAATTTAGTTGTAGGGTCATAGTTGATTTTTATCTCTTAATTATTTGGGTGCACATTGCAAATGATATTTGTGATCCGTGCGTACTAGTTATAGTTGAACGCACGTAAAAAAAAACTATCGCTGATCTTGGGATTATATTGGAAGGGGCCGTGGCCTCTGCTGGCCCTCTGGCTCCGCCACTAACACCTGTACAAGTTCACGATGCAGTCGTGCCGTACTTGTAAGCCATATGGAAGTGGATTAGCGGAAAGCACTTAGGGTTTGTTCAGTTTTTTAGGCTAAATTTTTAATCCCGTTACATCGGATATTTGAATACCAATTAAAAATATTAAATATATTATACTTATAAAACCAATTGCATAATTAGATGTTAATTCGCAAGATAAATCCTTTAAGCCTAATTAGCATATAATTTGACCATGATGTTGTGCTATAGTAAATATGTCGGTTTCGAAAATGGCTGACAGCTAAACCTACTAGAACATGTATGCCGTGCGATGTGATCGGATCTGGCCTAAAACACAATGACTCAAGATTTATATTGGTTTAGGCAAAGTTCCCTACATCCAGTCGGAGATCGGTCGGTTGTATTAATTGAGCCCAGGTGCTCGAGAGAGTTTGGGGAATTACAAGCTTTCGAGTGGGAGATTGCTCTAGTCGGATCGGATTAGATCTCTTCCTTTCGTCCTACGGGGGACCCTCCCTTTTATAGTCCAAAGGATATCTCCATTACGGGATATTTAAAGGTAGAAGAAAGGTGAGAGAGAGAGAAAGAAAGAGAGTTCCTCGCTCCACCGGTCGGGGTCGTTAACTTCGTTAGTCGGGGCTGCCAATCCTGTTAGTCAGAGCTTTCCGGTGGCCACCGTCCAAGTCCGCCGTCGTGGAGTGGCCGTCTTGTCCTGTTCGTGTGCGCCAAGCCCTCCCCCTGGGGAGAGCGCGCGTCGATGAGTACGGTACGACAGTCACGCTTCGTATCTAGCGCTACGCCCCGTCAATATGGCGGAGGCGTGCCTGCTGGATCATGATGACGTCGTGCCCCGGCCCCTCACGAGGATGGGCAGGTGGAATAGTGCCCCCTACTGTTACAGCAGTGGGGACTGCGATCCTTGTGACATTAGTGGTTAGCCTTGCATGACAAATTGACTTCGGGGCTCACCTTATCCTCCGCCCCTGCTCCTGGAACCCTGGGTAAGCGAGGGTCGGCAGTCCGACCGGCCGTTCCAGTTGGGGAGGTTGGCACGTATAAGGTGGAGCCCGATCGAAGCCCTCAGCCGGAGCCGCGGTATGGCCCCGGCCTCCGATCGCGTTCCGGTCGGGGACATGGGCCCGGGCCATCCCAACTGAGCTGTAGGTCGGGGTGGAGTTGCTGCCCATGCGGGTGGACGCTCGTTTCTGGCGCTTCCCTGTGCTGGTCAGCAGGAAGTGGGCCCGCTAGGGATTTTGGGTTCATGGACCCGTCAAAATATGTGCTAATGATAGATTAACTAGGTTTAATATATGTCTCATAAATTAGCACCAGGTATCTCATGCTTAATTTCTCTATTTGACGTACAAATATCTGATACGATCCGGATTAAAAGTTAGATCCTGGATCCAAACAACCGCTCAGAATTTTATTGAGATGGGTGGATGGTCCTTTTCTTGTGTGAACAACCTTTGTGACGCAGTCTTTCTCGAGTCTTGATTTCTTATAAATGTAAACCCTAAGAAAATAGCTAAACCTTGTTTTGCAGATAGAGCCGTGCCTTCAATATTGGCTAGTGCGACTGACTACATTCAGACCTGCGAGGAAGCTATAGAAAAGGACGCAGCGGACTCTAAAGATGGGCTTTGCAAGAGATCTCGGCCCACAAGGCCCGCCACTGTGCGCGAGCGCGAGTCAGCCCCCAGTGGATGTGGATCAGCTTGTGCAGGTGTGCGTCGCTCGTGTGGCAAAAATCGAAAACATTTTTCACACTGTGAACGATGGTGAAAGTTCAATTTCATGCGGTGACCCCCCAACCGCGACCAGCATATGAACCGGCAAAACGGCACTATTGCAATAAAGGATGCTGTTCAATTTATCAGCTATATACAGGCCATATTTGGATGCGGTAGGTCTAAATGTATATTAATAATAAAACTAATTGCATAATCCCTAGATTAATTCAGAAGATGAATCTATTAAATCTAATTAATTTATAATTAGCATATATTTACCTAATATCATGGATTAATTAGGATTTGTCTCGTAAATTAGCTCTAAACTTCTACAATTAGTTTATATTTAGTTCTTGTTATTGATATCGAAACATACGAATACGGTAGGGCTAAAGCTCTTAACATCAAACACCCTGGTACTCTAGACACCCAGATACTCTAGATGACGTGACGCTAAAAGAAACAATAAAATGAGTCCCTCCCTCAGCGCTAGCCTACCAACGCTAACCACACTCCATTCTTTTTTTCAAAACACACACACACACACACGCCATTGCATTCATGCAGATGCAGCCTTTTGTACTAGCACGGTGGCGCGCGCGCGCATTTCTTGTACCACGGAAATAGAAAGGACCTCCACAGCAGGAGTGATTTCTGAATCTGATCCGCGCTCTGGCCTCCCGGCCCCGACGAACGCAAGCCGGGAACGGCGGCGCCACCCAAGCGGCCAAGCGCCCGGGAAAACCGCCGAGTTTTTTTTGAAAAAGATAAAAAATTAAATTCGAAAAAGGATGCCGATTAGCAAAATTTCAAAAAATAGGTACCTCCGGCCCAATGAACGGGCGGGAGGCGTGGGGCCGGGCACCTCCCGCCCATCCAACGGGTGGGAGGTCCCAAAATTATTTCCAGACCCCTCCCGACGGCCTCTTCGCAAATAAGAAACATTTCTTATTCACGAAGAGGCCCCTGACGCGTGCGGGGGGCATCCAGCCCGCCCAACGGGCGGGAGGTCCGGGGCCCGTAGACTGCGGAGGGGCATCCGCCCGTTGGGCGGGCAGGAGATTGCGCCAGCCACGTGGTCCGCGCTGAGGCTGTTCCTAGCAGAGGCTTCCGGTGCGGTATTTGCTCACGCGACTGCACCGTAGCATGTCCCAGCAGCATGCGGATGAAGGAACGAGAAAAGGGACGACCCCTTCGGCAACCCGTAAATCCACACCCTCTCTCTCCAAACTCCGATCACTTCCCACCTATTCTCGGCTGACGCGTGGCGATGGGTCAGGAGTAGAGGAAAGCGGGTGAGTGGAGGTGGGCCAGCAGGGTGGCAGATGCGGTGCCGCATCCGCATGCTGCTGGAAGCAGCCACTTTCAATCACGCGGGCCCCACATACAGCCTGCCCCTGTTTCCTGATAGGGAGGGGCGCACTGCTGGGAACAGCCTGAGGGGCCGCGGGAACGGGGGAATTGGCCCGGTCTCCAACGAGTAATCACTGGGCTATGGAGTGCAGCCTGGGTTACAAATACATATAAATTATTTTTAATAGCTTGATGTATCGTACTATCATAATATTTGGATTCTATGTTGTAAAACGTTATCGCTTAACTATCTTCATACGAGTTTTAGATACCGTAATCTTCTTCGTAAAATTGAACTAAATTTAAAATTTATGTATACAAAAGAGTATGGCGAATAAATCTTGTATTTGAAAAAAGTATGAATTTTAAATAGTTTGTAAAACATAAATTCTAATAAAAAATAATAAAAATTAAAATTTATGTATACAAAAGAGTATGGCGAATAAATCTTATATTTGAAAAAAGTATGAATTTTAAATAGTTTGTAAAATATAAATACTAACAAAAAATAAGCAAGGTGGGCACCTCCCCCCCAACGGGCGGGAGGGATGTCTTATGGGCCTCTTCGCGAATAAGAAACTTTTTTATTCGCGAAGAGGCTCTCGGGAGGGGCCTGAAAATAATTTTGGGACCTCCCGCCCATCCAACAGGCGGGAGGTCCCTAGCCCCACGCCTCCCGCCCGTTCATCGGACGGGAGGTACCCATTTTCCGAAATTTTACCGATCAGCACCCCTTTTTCGAATTTAAAATTTTTTTATCCCTTTTCCAAAAAAACTCCAAAACCGCCCTGGTTTTCAACCTCGGCCGGCGTGGGCGGCGTCGCTGTTGCTTCCGTTGGCCGAAGATGGGCCCAAGCGGCCCACGGCAAGTTGCCCCCCACTTGCCGCCAAGCAGAGGCGGAGAGATGGTGTCACGTGCCGGGCGCCACCTCCACCCACGCAGAGCCGAGTCCACGCGCGCGCCCGGTCCCGGGGCTCCAGAAGCCTCCGCCCGCCGCCACGCGGGCCCCGCCGGGTCCAGCCAATGGGGCGCGGGCAACTGATCGGATCGCGCCGGCGCCTCGTGTCCACTACCTAGCCACCACCCCCGGGCCCACCACGCCCGCTCCCAGCCGCTAGTTAGTAAACTACACCCCCTCCGCCACGGATACGCGCCACCAAGGCCAAAGCCCACACCACCAGCTCCCCCAATTTTCTCCACCCGAAATCAGCTCCTTCTGGTAGTTTCGGTGCTCAAGCCAGGCACATCTCTCCCCTCTCATCATCATCGTCTCTCTCATCCGTCTGCGAGGAGGGAAAAGATTATTATATCCTACTGCTGGAGGCTGGAGCGAGGAGGAAAAAGAAAAGGGAGGAATTTTCGGGAAGCATCTGGAGACAGCGCGGTCCGGTCCGGCCCGACGAGCGGAGCTAGCTAGCGAGCGAGCGAGCGACCAAGACTTCCCTGCGGCGGCGGCGGCCGCGACGCGAAGCACCGTTAAGATCCATCCACCCGCTTCTCTTATTCCCCTCTTTTTGTCTGTTCGTTTGGTGAAGCGGAGCGCCGGTTTCATCTGCCCGAGGTGGGAATTCTCTCCGCTCCCGCTGCCTTCCTCGCGTCTTCACGTTTGGGGGACGGGGAGCCTTGGATTCCCCCTGTTCTGGTGGGTAGAGGATCCTCGATTCTTCCCGTTTTCATTTTTCCTGCGAGTTATTGTGGGTTTTGCAAATTTTGCGTGTTCTTGAAGGCTTGGTAGTGGATTTCTGCGCGCTTCCTTGGGCTTCGGTTGCTGTTTGTTTGTGGTTCTACTGATTCCCTTTCCCTATTATTACTTCCCTGAATTTTTTTACTGTTTTGGATCTTCGCCGAAGTTGCTTCTACAGTCTGCTGATTTTTTACTGGTGATTTTCTTTGTTTCTGCAGGCTCTGATCTACAGCTTCTTGATATCAGCAAGGTGAGAACATCTTCACCGAATTCCCTTCCTCTACTTTATTTTAGGATTCTTGTCCGTGTGCTTGTCATGGCTCGATTATAGGCTCTTTTGCATGTTTGCGCGTTAGATGTAGACATGGATTTTTTTTTGTCCTATTTTCTCTATGTTTCTTTTTTCGCACCGTTTGATCTGACTGAGCCCCAGGTACATGTAGGTAACTATGCTTGTGCGTAGCTGCAGTAATTTTGTTTAGACTTCAGACTATTGGCCAATGGCTATTCTGGATGGGAATATGATTTACTTGTTCAGTCTGCAGTTTCTTTTCATATTTTTTTCAACAATTCATTTCACTTCCTGTCCTTTTGGTTTGCAGGAGTTGATCAAGAACTGGGGATCCTGAGTTGAATATGATATCAAATCCTGTGGATTGGTACAGTTTCGGACCCGGATAGAATTTGTAGGGATGCCAGATTGGAGGGTGGGCGAGGTAATCTCAGTTTCATGAATTTCTTAATGGTCATAGGCATCTCACTACATCTCATAGCCACAGCATTTGGTACACGAGATTATAACCAATGATATGTAATGTAGTTGTTTGGGACTTAGAGAAAGATTTAGAAATCCCAGTGATTTAGTAGTTGAGTAGAAGCAAAAAAACTGAGAACTAGTGAACAACAATAGGTTCTGTGTGTGTGTGTGTGTGTTCTCTGAGGATAATACTATTCAGTGTCAAATAATCTGTGTAGGTGTATAGATTGATAAATTAGCATGCCGGGGCTTTGTCCAGTGTGCAGAATATTCCTGGTACACTATACTTTTTTATTCTCTTTTCAATCAGCTGATGTAAGAATGGATAATATATTCATATTCTAGCATTCAAGGCTTCAAGCTAATTGGGTTCAGTATCTAATGGTAATGCTTCAAATCCATGCCCTGCTTAGTTAGCTTGAATGGGTTAGCCTTATTTATTGGTACTGAGCTTAGCATGTTAAGGAAACAGGTTAAGCCTTGTGTTGCCTTGTGGAAGCGTCGGTGTTTATTTCGCTGAAGTGCGCTTGACACCTGTAATAGATCTGCAATTGTTTTTTGTTGTGGATAGATGAGTGGGGATTTAGTGGGCTAACCCCTCATATGGGGAAGTGTCAGGTGTCAAATACAGAGAGCTTGATTTGGTTGAAGCAAATTGACCAGTATTAATTTTTATGGTTTGATCTGACACACTCCCACTCTAGCATTAATCAACTTGATGCTGAACTCTGTAATGATCGAACCCTAGTCGCAATCATATGTTGGCTGTTGTCTTGGTCCTTGGCTAATAACAGTGCTTTGTTACGTTCTCTGGATCCTGTCTTCTCTTGACATTCCTGAATTTGTCTGCTCCAGGCCTATGACTAACAGTGCTTTTACAGTTTCAAGGTAAATTCGCTGATGACTTTGCCCAGAGTAATAGAAATGAACATCAAAATGGAGTTGAGGCTCCTGGTGTCACTAATAGTAAGAAGTTGAAGCATGCAGTAGCCAGTGAGAAAATCAACCAGGGTGTCATCTCTGGAACAAATAACTCAGATTCGCAGAAATGTAATTCGGAGCACATCCAATGTGCCAATGGGATAGTATCCCAGAATATAAACAGTACTGGTGACTGCAAAGATGGATCAAATGCTTTTACTTTGAGAGAGGAAAATACAATCGCCGAAACCAGATGTCCAACAGATAACTGGAACTCCTGTCAGTTTGGACTGAGCAATGGTTCATCCATTCTCAATAACCACAGTACTCCACAGGATAACCTCGCTTATGGAGATAATGATTTAAACTATATCGATTGGCCTGGCATTGACAATTTTGAGGATGTCGACACATTATTCAGGTATTCAGAACTTCCAGCTTGTTTGATAAGATCTTAAGTTGTGTAAACAGGTCATTATGATAACTATACTTCTTCCTTTTTTGGAAAAGGAGGTCTGATTCTACATATGGTCAGCAGCAGCTGGAGGACACAGATGGCCTATCTTGGATTCCTTCTTCTTCAGATGCTGTTTACTCTTCTGATGTTGCTTTGCAGCAAGGGTTTGAGTCATCTTATTCAGATTATGGTATTCTGGATGGTCTCTCAGCATTCCAATGTGCAGAAGATAAATCACTACCCTCGGTTGATCCTTCAACTGCTCTATGTGACAATGAATTCAATGATACATACCTGTTCAGTGAGCAAAAGAATGTAAACACATATGGAGAACAGGCAAGTAAATTTGTTCCCTTTTTTTCAGTCTGTATTGATTGACCAAATATTTATCTTCTATTATTTTTAATTCTTGTATCTCTTGTCCACCATAGATCTACCAAGAGGATGTGATGGAGTTGTTGCCCACTGAACAAATGTGCAATGGACATGGAAACATTGATATGGTAATTTCTTCAGGTTATTTCAATCATTCAAGCAACGCCAAAATTCATGGTCTTCGGTGGCATAGGGGTATACTAATTTGATTTTGGTTTAGGGCCTAACCCCCTTAAATGGACATATAGTTAATTCGATGCTCTAGTACAAAACAAAAATGGACTAGTAAACTTAAGTACTACCATGCTACTGTGTTGCTGTTACTGTCATGTTTCTATGTTTTGGGGCTAAAAGATCTTGGTACAATTTTCTCCTGCTTCTATATATTTGTACTGGGTTTACCACTGGAATGCTTGTTTCTGAGGATGCATAGTGCTGAATAGGTTGTTCCATAAGGTTGAGAGATAAATTATCATACGGATAGATCATTTATGCAATCTAATCTCATGTTCTTCATCGATTTAATGTCATGGTTTTTGTTGCAGGTTGGAAATCAGTTTTCATCTGAAAATGCCATTCAAAGTATCGAAGACAAGAAATTTTCTATAGCGTCAACTTCTCAGCTGAGCTCCTCTCAGAATTTACTGAAGCAAAGGCACCACTTAGATTCCAGTTCACCAAGCAACATTACTTCTGAGTCCTATCAAGAAAAATTCAGTCCATCTGGTGGTTCTTTTGCACAAAGGAATTCAAAAGGTAATATCCAAGTGAAATTTCAGATGGAGTACTTTCTAATTGTTCATGTTTGTTTGTCTTGTTCTCTTGTGTTATGATTAGCTGATGTGACCCTTAACTCTACAAATGCAGCGCAGAAGAAAACTGTGAGCATACAACCAGGACAGCCTGCAAGCGATAATGTGGTGAACAGACATCCTCAAACATTGACAAGAAGAGCTTCATATCCTTGTGAGAACTATGGAACTGAAGAAAAGGGGTTAGGGAAAAGAACTTTGGAGGATCCTCAAGTTACAATGGGCACTTCCATGGTAGTGGATGGCTCATTTGTATCATCTATGTCCTCTGATAACTCAGATGAAGAAAGCAGCTTTCGACAGCTGCAGGATGCTGTTAGTCAGGTATCATGATTTACTAGCTTCTTTTTTTAATTGTCGCATGAAGCATAAATTTCATAAATAACCTACAGTCCCTTCATTTTCTTATTACAAATTCATGCTATGTTTCCACTTATTTTGGTCTTGGCTTTCTGATTTCACTAATGTTATAAAACGTGATCAAAGGCAGGACCTTTAGCTTTGGTACAACCAAAGTTTCTGTTGGCATCCTTCCTCCTAGAGGAAATTAAACTAGTTTTAATAAACTATGAACCGTAGTATTAAAATTACTTTGCGTTTTTGCTTCAGCTGGATGTCCAAACCAAATTGTGCATTAGAGATGGTTTGTACCGATTGGCACGAAGCGCACAACATAGGCAAGTTTTTCCAAATACGATGAACAGCAATGGAGATAGCCAGGATGTAAAGGATGCAGAAACTTCGCGCAAGTACGTTGTTCCTAACAAAAGATGTTATCTAGAGTTTCTCAATCATGAATCAGTTTTATGGTTTTGAAGACTGTAATTGTAGATTTAAATACATTTTCCTTATTGTTTAATTACAAACTAAACAGTGTGAGTGCTGCTAATTTAAAGCCTTCCGCACTGCCTGTTATCTCTAAAATGTCATTCTGTAATTTTGAACCTTGTACCTTAAGAACAATTCCTTATATCTTAGTCCTTGAGATGCTGATTGATTAAGGTTTATAGCTCTTAATTTGATTTGATTCATAGGTTAACCTGCCCATTGACTGATAACAATGAATTATTTGTGATGCCATGATATATAGGCCGTGTGTAGTAGTTTTTATCAGAACAGAGGGGTCGGTTTCCCTACTAATATTGCATATAGTTGCCTACTTTATCACAAAGAGAGAGACAAGAAAAGAAGCAGTTGGTCGCCTGGCACATTCTTAAGTTGATCCTCGTTACAATACTTATAATGCAAGGGAGGCATGAAAATGGATCTGCCTGTGTGTAGCCTTTCCACTTTGATGTTTCTGTTTGGCAGGTTTGCTGATCCTCGGAGCATTGAGACGCAGACCAACCCGATCGACCGGTCTATTGCTCTGCTACTTTTCCACCAGTCATCGGACCATGCGACTGGAGCTGTGGACGACGCCTCATCACTAAAATCCCGTGCTAGCGTATGTTGTCCTCCCTTCCCTGTCGCACAAAACCATCTGGCTGTATAACTTTTGAAGCATGACTAGCCTTTTACTTTTGCGGTGCAGAAAAAACGACACCAGGGCCCTGCTGGAAACCAAGGTGGGGTGCCAGCTTCATCGTCGATATATTCACCAAGAGGGCAGGGAGGGTCCAAGGATGCACAATCCCGGGACAATTACTGAATATACGATGCTTCTCTCTGGGACCGGGCGGGTTAAAGCCGCATGGTGTGGGAGCTTCCAACGTTTGTGATTGTTCATAGTGTAATATTGTTGCAGACGTATGGGGTCGTTCACATGATGTTTCTTAGCTATGATCTGTCAAGCAAGCTTATTGTGTACCCAGTAGTCTCTAGTCAGCCCCAATCACATTGGTTTTGACATGCGTGTACCCTATCGTGAGGACTGCTGCTGCGGCCCTAGCAGTGTTCTGACTCACATTTCGTGTAATCTCAAACATAGGTTTTTCCCCAGAAGATTTACCTATTCTTTGAAGTGCTCAAGTATGCGGATGGTCTCTGGATCCCTTGAACTGATACAGAGGATGGGCAAGGTTCTAGACTTTCAGTCTCAACAATTATGTCATGTTACTAAAACGATGGCATGATCATACTAGAGACCATCATTGTATTATTGTTGTTTATTAGCTGCTGTGGACTTTGTTTGGTGTCGTTGGGTGTAGGAGGGAGACAGGTGGGACCGAGCAATTAGACATTGGGTCCAACAAGCATTAGCGGTTGACCTCTCCTTGATGGTTGTGAAAAGATGGCAGGCATCTCAATCATTGCGAGGTCTACCGATACAAAATTTGGTAGGTGCTTTGTCTGCTGAAAGTTCATTCGCTGGCTAGCTTGGCAGTCACTCTCGGAAAGGAAGAGTGCAGCGTCGGCAACAACTTAGCATCATGCGTGACAAATTAAAATGGCAAGGACATGTACATACGTGAGCACATGGGCAGTCGCCCTTGCGATGAACACGTGTCCTGAGCTAGTTTATCAGCTTGAATCTAGCAACCAGATATCCTTGCGTTTACTGTTTCTACTATGCTTACGCACACTGTCGGCCGATTGCATTTTATGCTATCCTAATAGCCGACCATCGGACTGTCTAATTAACAGCTCTTTTTTTTTTTCTGATAAGCAATCAACAGCTCTTTAGACAGCGACTTAAAATATATAGCTCTTTCGACAACGACTCTACGACAGTTCCCAGACAAGTTTAGCGATGAGTAGCAGACGCCCATTTCTATTCAGTAATACATGCAGCAACTCGAACTGACACAATTTTCTCGAATCCCAGAAAGAGAACAGAAGGGTAACAAAATACAGCCGGCTGGGGGCGTACCGCATACAAATCTTCCACCTCCAAAAAGTGCCCTATCAGCGGCCAACCCGTGCTTGATAGATGGTTTAGAATGATTAAGCAATCTGCCAGTCGAACCTCTCACTTGACATACAGCAAAGGATGCCAGTGAAATGATCAGCATCATCAGCACGACCACTGTCATCATCCAAAGAAAACCAGAAGTACTATTGTCAACTGCAAGGACACGTCATCAACTTGCATCCTGACCCTTTATCCCCAAAAAAAAAAACCTCTTCGCTCCATCATGTGTAACTAGAAATATACAGGTCACAGGCTACATGGAATATTTCCCCATCGCCACCATATAGCTCTAGCAACCAAGCAGCCAAAAGCTGTTTTTTTGCCGAAGCTCTAGTCCACTCACCCTGCACTGTAGCAAAGGTCATCTTAGTAATGTGCCAGTTAAAAGTAAGAAGATACAAATGATGAGAACTGTCGATAGCCACCTCAAGCTGCCTTATGAGAAGCTGTGTATGATATTCAGCGTAGGCTCAAGGGTGTCCAGAACGTGGAGAGCGGCCATCCCTGGGCCTGCTAGGAGTTACTTCACGAGAAGGTGCCCTACGAGGAGAGTGGCTTTTGCCATGACTAGGGCTTCTACGTGCAGGAGAGCGACTGCCAATAATTGAACAACGGGGTAAAATTTAACGCATTCAGATACGGCAATACAGAACAGAAAAATAGTACAAGTTCAGTGGGCAAACCTGTATCTGGTATGCTTCCTGTCATAATCAGGGCTAATACTGCGAGTTCCGCTAAGGCGACAATAATCATTATCTCTGTATCTGTCCTGTTCGTACCGCTCCCTACTTCTGCTCCGGCTTTGCCTTCTGTAATCTCTGTCCCGATAATCATCTTGATACCTTCAGGTTAAAATTAAAGATGATTCATCAGAAATGTTATACCAAATTTAAAAGTACGAGTAACAGGGCTATCAGACCTGAAAAGACTTAAGCTGTATTGTTGGACTATGGGTACTTACGAAAACTGCATATCAAGGCTTTGCATCAGCATATCATGGTCACATGTCCAACTAGCTTGCTATCACAAGCTTATTAATATCATCAACTTGGTGGCACCATTTGGACACTTGAGCAGTGATGTGAACAAACACACCACCATTTTGCAGGGGCTAGGCTCTAAATCACAAGGACAAGCTACTTACATTCATTTTCATTTCATATTTTTGGTAGTGGAAGATCATTCCTCTTTATTTGGTACCATAGTAGTTCGAGGAGCTATAGCTATATCTTACTAAAGTGCACCAGTTTCATTTAGTGCAGGCTAAACTTTTGAAAACTCAATCTCTTTATTTGTTGGTTGATAAGACTAATACGAGCAGTTTAGGAGACAAATGAATTAAGCAGGCAGCAAGATAAAGAAAGTCAGTAGGGAAATGGGGTCATAGGCTCATAGCTTGCTTTCCCTCAGTGTGTGCAATTCTGAGACATCATATATTCATATACAAAGGTAACATGTCACTGAGACATCAAGAATATTGCAGGCTATATTTTACCTCCGTCTCAGACTGCGGCTTCTGAAATGACCCCTTGGCTTTGGAGTTTCTTCTGTAATCCTACCCCTATGACTGCAAACACAAACAAGAAAGTAATGCATAATAAGTGAAATTGCCTTCAATGATTCGCCATTCTCTGAGCTGTATACTTAATCAATACTAAAACAAGAGCATCAATATAGTTTACACGATAGCAACAGCATTCTTGTAATTAATTTTCTTAGAAAAAAGACAATGCAAATTAAATTGGCCATGTAAAATGACTTTTGGGCTTCCTTCTACTAGACGAGTAAACAAGTAGTTTGGATTTCTATGTATACCATATAAATTCTTAGATGCCATTTCTGAGGTTCATTCACATATATAAGTAGAGATAAAGTTCTTGACTATGAAATTTAATCAACCAACAAATGCACCTACCCAACCTAACAAAAAGACACATGAAACCAACAAACACAAATGAAATGGGTAACAGGTAAAAACCTAAGCACAATTCACATCAATGACCACTGTGTATCAACAATTAATAGTTAAAAGAAATCCATTGCAACAAACACACATAAAGAAAAGCAAGTGCAATAAATGATTTCCAACCATTGAATATATACATCAACTAGACCACAGGGATGCTGACAGATTAAACTACACAATCTGTCATTATGAAAGTAAATAGAAGTTAACAATCTTTTAATTGTGAAACTTAATGCCAAGAAACACTCCTTGTCACGAGTATTAGAGTCTCACGTAGCCATATCCTTATGTAGACATGTGATTTCCTGTCTACTTCTAAATATTCTTTTTCAGGCATGAAACAACCTAACTTAGGTGGTTAATGTTTATAATTTATTGGCATTACCATGGATGGCTAACGTTCCAACCACACTAGAAATTACAATGCATTTTTTCCTTGCATTTAAATAAACAGGGCCCATGTATGAAGGGTGGGGGGGAAGGACAATTTGATAACAGATCAAGTAACTTGAACATCCAAGCAGGAAACTGAAGTCAAACTTGTAAGCATCAATACCTCATTCAACTATAGAACCATCTAAATGACTAACGCCACAAGGTCCAGTACCCCTTAATCTCTCAGATACTAAAAATACATACTTTATATCTATTTATTCGTTCTACTGCAGGAGTGCAGGGCATCTGTTACTGCTATACATGTGAACCATATAACCCAAGCTTCTGCTGCCTCGATGTAATTCAACAAATAATTTAATCAGTACATAAACAGGATACTAGAGTGTGAGATCTTACATCTTTTGAGCATTGGGCCCGTACTTTGCAAACTGCACCATGATCACCCTCCCATCCACCTTCCTCCCTGCACCAGAAGTAATATGTCATAGATAAGAAGAATCTCAAGGACTGAAATCGATGGAAGTTTTCCCTCCGCTCACCATCAAGCCCGTCGACGGCCTTCTGCGCCTCGTCCTCGTAGTTGTACCTCACGAACGCGAAGCCACGCGAATCTCCAGTCCTGCAAGCGAACAAGCAGGCCTAAGCATCCTCCCAAACGCACCAAACAACTCCAAAACCAGCCTCCCGATTTGAGGCGGAAATTACAATGGCGTCCACCTGCGGTCGCGCGGGATGAAGATGTCGACGACATCGCCGTAGAGATCGAAGAGCGGGAAGAGGTCGTCGGCCGTAGTGCCTGCAGCAGGGGTTCACCGGAGAGGTGAGCGAACGCGGCGTTTGGGAGTGCGCTATAGTAGGGAGCCGGGGACGGACGGGTAGGGGAGCGAGGTTGCTTACGGAAGGAGACGTTGAGGACGAGGAGGGAGAAGGAGTCGCGGTTCTCCGGCGCCCCGGAGCGCCTGAAGTGCGACATCGCCGGAGACGGTGGCGGTCGGGAACGGAGGGCGGCGGCGGGGTTCTGGTCAGGGTTTGGGACGGGGTGAACGGTCAGGTGGCCTCTGCCCCCTGGCCCTAGAAAAATAGATTTTGCCAATTAATTAAATTGATTCGGCGTGTTTTCACTTTCCAAATTTGGAAAAAGAAAAATCTATAATTTTTGTGCAGATTGTGACATCCGATATATTCAAAGTTAATAATATTGGCTATGTACCCATGTAAAAGTTATTAGTATGTCATTATACCAACTTTTGTTATTTATGTCGAAATATGCTTAATTATTAAGTTCACCTAAGTTCTCAGAATCCTAGCAAGAAAAGAGAAAATTCTCAGAATTATTTTCCAGTTGTTTAAATCTCATTCCAGCAATCCAATTCAAATGTTGAAGAAGTCATTTCAAATCCTGATGTGGTTTCTCAAAATTACTCTGGTAAAATGGCACCGTACGCATAGTTCATTCTAAATATTTCGCAAAAGTAACAAAATAAAGGGGGGAAAACTCTTGCAAGCCCATTGCTTGAAGAAACAAGAAGCTTCTGCAAATAAACTCTTTCGGTCACAACCATCTCCCGAAATCGTACTGCTGCTTTTGGATTGACAATTCAAATAACAAAATGTCTGTGTTTCAGGATATGGAAGAATGCTCTGATAGCTGCTCCTACGAGTAGATTAAAAGCATAACAATGTTATCTAGAACCGTATAACTCTCCGTCAAAATGTACAACTTTTTATCAAATAGAAGGAACTGTCTTCGTGCAAGAACCCTGCCTCGATGGTAAGAACTTCATGGGCAGGCATTGGCTAGTGCGTAGGTCAAGAATCAATCTGTTCAGCTTCGCCTTCATCTGCAAGGACCAAACAGCAATTGGAAAGACGACGAGCTTCAGTTGACAAGAACGGACTAATCCTTGTAGCTCGCGTAAAATGGGTTTCTGTCAATGGATTGAAGGGTAAAAGTGCAGTTTACCACCTTGCAGATGAGACTGGAATCCGCAGGTGGTGAGGTGATTCGCGAGTTTCTCGCCCAGTTGCTTCCGCCAATCCTCCGTTGCCTTCGCTTCAGGTGTCGTCCACACAACAGCGATCGCCTTCTCAACATCAACCGTGGCTAAAGCAACCTCAGGCTGCGAAAACGGCCAGCAGAGTTTCAGTTAAATGGTGATGGTGCCTGGAGAGATGCCGCTGATGAGGTGTCCAAAAGAAGGTAGCTACAGATTGGTTCGGAGTCACAGAGCAGAACTGATGGATTAGCACATACTAGACTGATCACTGATCTAAGCATGCAGGCCGGAGCCGTGTATGCAAGCGCCAGTTTTACAGCTCCATCATCGCATCATATTATCCGCAATGCGCAGGAGTGCAGGGCATCATTTGCAGTCGCATTGACTGTTCTGCTCTGCCTCAGAACGCAATCAACTTGCGACATTTCGGGCCGATTCAAATACAGTGGAGAAGAAAACACTACAGTTTGCAGCTGATCTTGCAACTTGCAAGCACCGTATGTACCTGGTTCTCGAGGATCCGCTTGACCTTGGCGGCGCATCCGCCGCACGTCATCCCCTGCACGCGAACAAGGCACACACAGCAGCTCGTAACCTAGCGCATTCACGCATCGCCCATAGGAACCAAATCGTAGCAGCAAGCAGTGGCACGTGCACGAGCATTACCCCGACATGGAGCACGATGGCGTCGGCGTCGGCATCCGACGAGTCGGCCTCACCCAGAACCGCCACAGCCGCTGCAGCGCCGGCGCCGGAGTCGTCCCCGCCTCCCCTCCCGCCGCCGCCGCCCGCAGAGAAGCGGCCCCCGCCGTCGCCCCCGCTGGACGAGGAGAGAGCGGAGATGGAGGCGAACCCGCCGCGAGGCCGCGCCAGGGCAGCCAGCAGGACGGGCCTCCCCGCGGCGGGGAGAGGGAGGGGCGCCCTCGTACCTACCGCAGGCTCCATTGCTGCTCAGCTACAAGCAGGTGCTACCACCTCAACTACGGGAGCTTGGTACATACAATTAATCCTCGTTGGCGGCGGGCGTTGCGTTACATCCATCCGATTCGATTTGCTGGTTGGGCCTTCACCGAACCAGAGAGGGGGTCCTGGACTCGTCGTCGTGCTCCACGTGTTCCTGCGATCCATCAGGCTTTCGTGCATCACACATTCACATGGCACTCGTGGGTGGGTCGTGGCCCATCGCATGCCATCAGACAACAGCGTGCAGGCAAACCGGTGCAGAATCCTTGCAGGAAGTGCCTATGGAGCAACTCATAGCAGATGGAAAAAGTGAAAACCAGGTGCGCAATCTCTATAATCAGCACTAGTACTAGCCAATCAGTAGATGACAAAAAGATCCCGAAAGGAACTTGACCGCAACAGCTCGGCAGGACAGGAACGCCCCCGAGCCGTCTTTCAGCAAAACATGCATCAGGCTCAGTCAGGCATATAAATCACATCTCCATTTTCGTACAGAAGGCACAAAATCCTTGCAGATTCTTCAAATTTGGTGTTTATTCGGTAACTTAAGAACAAGGCGGATCTGCCAGCGTAGTCGTCGATCCACTGTCTGCATCTCGCTTTATGGCAGGAACCTCTCATGGTCGCAGCACAGCAGCCCAAGTCAAGTACCATCAAGCTTCCAACTTCTTGGAGCGGCGCTGCAGAGACACCTTCCGTGACTTCTGCTTCAATGCTATACCCGCCTTCTTCTTCGGGGGAGAGTGTCTCACCCTCCTAATAGAAAGAATCAGCACGAACATGAGTCAGAATACAGCATATACGAGGATAACATACAGATAAACAAGCCCTACCATATGTTGCCATTAAGGATGCAAGTTTCTTTTCTGTGCCATTGGGTCGATCAAACTCTTCTAAATACACTAATCCGTATTTCGAAGTAAGAAAATGAATTATATTTTGGGTACCCACCTGCATCCCTATTTGCCATTCCTTCTCACGTTCATTACAGATGCAACCAAACATATATAAAGAAAAAGCATCCAATTCCAGAAAGGCAGAAATGCACCAATAAAATGAAGAGGTCTTCTCTTACTGAGTATCAAACATTACAACCAGTTATATCCTCAGGTATCAACATTAGAGGTGCAACAACAGACTCGCTGCTGCAGCAAGACAGATCATCAGTTCAGTTAAATGGTGCCGCTAGCCCACTACCACTTGGATCTTATTTACCGAGGTGCATTGCATTTTGTCCAACTGTATTCGAAAGCAAGAAAAAGAATCAGAGCTAGTACAGTAAAGCTTGTGCCTGCGAAATGACCACAATATGCCTACTACAAAAACTAATGCTCTGTTCTCACACAACTCAAACCTAAGAGTCATGCTTCCTTTAGATTTTGGACTATAAATCTTAATATTAGATAATCATCTTGCCATGGATTGGGAATCCAGCATAAAAATAGGGCAAGCTCCAGCAAAGTCATCCCCTACTAAGTTAATTAAAAATAGATGGCCGTTTTAAAAACACACTAGAAAGAACAGATGAGCATGTAAAAATCAAAAGGATAGAATCACAGCCAGTCGGTCACTCATGCAAAACTCAAACTACCAAGAGTAGACTCTGACCAAATCGTTCAAAAATGTTTATAGGACAACTCAACATGGTATCATAACACCATCATGTGGCATCAAAATCAACAAAAGGCACACATGGACACAAATGGTGAACTACTCTTGGATTTGGATCTCCAGCCTTGGGAATTAAGAAAGGATTTAAGGAAGTGGACTACAGTGAAGTGTGATGAAGGGACAAAGTGACTAATTTCCCAACTTGATTGCATAAGTAATACTGTACTTATAGAAAAGACACCTCTGGTGGAACAAAGGGAACCATTATCATGGTCCATTATCCTACACTAGGAATGTATGACTTCGATGGCGCATATATGCAACAATGCAACAATCGTCTCCAGACAAGGAAGAAGCCCCAGATAGTAAGGTTGGGATAGCTTCTTACAACATTGCATTTGCATAGCATAGGTACTCTCTGAGAAACAAAATCTTCCACAAGTGCTTTGAGTTCCATTTTTTGAATTCTACATTTTGCTGAATCTAATATTTGTGATAACTACCACTAGTGCCACATTTCATTTCCCATTCTTGCAAATGCAACTTTATTGTTTGATCTAATCAAGGACTGATCATTCCAAGGAAGAGACAAGTAACCTAGTGAATCAACTTCTTATTTACTTTGAGCTTCTTCGTTGACTTGGATAGAATTTTTTTTTCCTCAGTAGCAGTGACCACTTATCAGAGGCACACTTTGAAGATGAACCTAAGCAATTTTAAACCAACAGAGTTGGCATTGATATTTTACTAAACGCCAAAGGCTAATATTGTGAGAAATTCAGTACTTATAATAACATCACGTTGTATTCAACTATTTCATCTTCATGTGGTATCCTCTATACAGCTGAGGCAAACCGTGGCAGAAAAACACTAAGTTCAAAAGAGTGTGATCAGAGTAACGAAAGAAGTTAAAATTTGTGAAACTTTAAAATTGACTGGCCATAAAAAACTGCACAAAAATGTCATACACATCTAAATCTTATACCCCCTTCCCTGCTGAAAAATTTCCAAAAATAATAATTCATGCTGGCATAACGTTTTCTGCTTATAACCATTTTTGTACAGCAAAATAAACCCATTTCATTTCCACTTCCAGCAAGAATGGCAGTTGCATGCACTTGACTAATTTCATGGGTGCCCTCATGCTCACAATGCCAGCACGAACATGCTTGTGTGCATACAAGTGGACGGGGATGTGGGTGTACAAACTTGAGAGCAACTGAGCAGCCAAACCATTCATGTACTTTGAAGCATGCATTAAAGCCATTGAAAATGAGTGATGGAAAACATCGTTTTGCATCCGCATCTGTTACTTCATATGATCACAAGATGTGCAACTTTGCCCATATAATATCCAAGATTTCTACATAAGAGGAACTGGAACCAAGTGATGAAAAACACCATTCCTGCATTACCTTTCGAATTCGTTATTTCTAAGATTCTAGATTTCTAGGAACGCAAACATCTTATTAATCACTGAGAGTCGAGTGACATAGAGATGCTCACCTAGGTTTCTCGGTAGCCAGCTGCATTCCGGTCCATGGGAATTTGGCCCCCTCCTCCCCAGCTCCGTCCTTAGCGTTGGCGCGTCCTCTCCTCCTCCTCTGGTTCAGCCTCCCGGGGTTCCCGTACACGACCTTGCCACATCCGGCCCTGGAGAAGCCCTCCCTCTCGTCCTCCATCCAGTGCTTCCCCTTCCCCTCCCTCTGCCCCTCGATCTCGGCACCCTCCACCGCCTTCCTCCTGGCGGCGGCGGCGCTGGCCTTCCGCTCCCGCTCCCCGAGGATGACCCCAATGGGGTAGAGGTCGGGGGAGACCGTGAGCGGGGCCCGCAGCGTGACGTAGGCCTTCTTGTAGTCGGGCTTGGCGCCGACGATGCCTCCCCTGGTGCGCTTCTTGCCCTCCATGTTGAGGGTGCGGACCTCGGCGATGGAGAAGCCGTACATGGACTCGAGGCAGCGGCGGATGTCCACCTTGGAGGCGGAGGGGACGGTCCGGACGGCGAACTCCTGCACGGACGAGAGCGGGGCTGGGGGCAGCATGAGCTTGAGCGGGAGGTTGGCGAAGTGGATCACGCGGCGGCCCAGCCGGCTCCCCATGGCTGCCGGCGACGGCTGGGGCTGGTCGGGTCGAGGCAGCGGGGGGCTTAGGCGAGCGGCGGCGGATCGGTGGGAGCCTGGGAGGGAGAGAGGAGGGGTTTCAGGTTGGTTCGCCTCCAGCAGGCCGATGGACGAAATGGTTGTGGATCGTCGAAGCGCGTTCACAGGAGGAAACCAGAAAGCCCAACTAGTTCCAGGGCCAACTAGGAAACTGCAGCCCTGCAGGCAAGCCCTGGGCTGGTTGGGCGCGCACTGCAAAAAAGGTTCATTTTGTTGGAAGAACAATGCACCGGGCCCAGGATCTTTGCGCCGCCCCGCCCGCCACCCCCCCCCCCCCCCCCGCCCGGGGCTCTCTCTCTCTCTCTCACTTAGTTACAAGATGATGTCTTTGATGAGGACTTGCTGCCTCTTCTTCCATTTCCTTTTGTTTCTTTTAATTTCTTATACAGTCCTTTTGTTTCTTTTATTTACGAGATATTCCGAAGTGCCCACTTTTCTGATTCTTTCAACTTTTTTTTCTCGTTTTTGAGCTTCAAATTATGGTTCCATAGCTTTCTTATCATATCCATATATGTTTGTACCTGTCACATGAAAGTGATGTTAATTTTGTTATCACCCTATTTATTTATTTATTTATTTTGCATGAACAAGACTTTTGTAGGCCATGCATGATGTGGGTGGTACAGTATACATCTTTATAATAACGTGTGCTCAAAAGACCGTCAAACAAACTGGTCCAGTATGAGATACATTCTAATACTAGATTGAAAAGACTGTACTGTTCTGCTTCAAACAAAACAATAGGATGTCTTCTCAGCCTCTCACGCAGAAGAAAGAAAAAGGAAACATAACATGTGGTGCACATGCAACTTTAGCCGGAACAAACGACCCAGATGTAACAAATTGTGGTTTCTCTAGCGGTCTAGCCGGCCGTAAACTAATCAGGAACAGTTCCCCCTAATCCATTTTTATGCCAAAAAGGAAGTAGAGCAGGGCAAGATGGACAATTTGTGCCATGGGGGTGAACGTTCCGAGCAATTACCATCGTGTCCATCGAATAAGTTAACGCCGTTGAACCTAGGCGCTAAGTTCCATCGTTACAAGAAACCTAACTAATTGAGCTAGGTTCTGTTCTCCCCTTATAATTGGACATTCGGACATCCAGTCTTATAATTGGACTAGTAGATTACATAAATGGGTCGTGCATGTAGTAAAAATTCGATGTAAATAATTTATTGGCTTAGAAGTGTCAAACTAAACACTCGTAATGACCGTCTCATAAATTCTTTTTTTGATGCATCATTTTTAGATGCCAAATAGTCCTCAAAAGTATTATTATGTACGCTACTGCAAAAAGTATTTTTACCACCGCTATTTTAACCGCCGGTTTTGTAAACACCGGTGGTGAAATATTTTCACCGGCGGTTCCAAATGAAGCTGTCGGTGAAAATGATTTATCACCGCCGGCCCGTGGTTGGGACCGGCAGTAATAATGCTACCTCAACCAAGCTTATATAATTTTTTATTTTTATTTTGTACTGAGTTTATTTGTATAGTAATTCACAGTATAGAAACACAATATTAAGAAATATATATATATATATATATATAAGATATGAGAAAATTACATATTTTTATATAAGCTATGAGAAACTTATAAGGGGCTGTTTGGAGTGCCGCCTAACCCGCCACGGCGTGCCTAACGTGTGGCGCTCAAAATAGCCGCCACACCTGTGGCGGAAAAAGTATGGCGTACCCTGACGGATTAGGCGGCACTCCAAACAGACTCTCATATTTTCATATAAGCCTTCTGGATAAAAGGCCCGACCGGCCTCTGCGCCGCGCCTTCTCTGACCTCCGTCCCGAGCCGACGCGGCCGCCCCCGATCTCCGTCGCGACCACGCCGCGACCGTCGCCCGCCCAGGCCTTCGCTCCGCCCGGCGCACCGCTGGTCCCCTTCCCCGACTGCCGCGGCTCCCTGCCCCAACCTCCGTCCCAACGCGGCCTCCCCCAACCTCCGTCCGGATCGCGCCGCCCGACCGCGACCATCCACCCGCCCAGGCCTCTGCGCCACCCCGCCGGAGGTGCCTCGAGTCCGGCGCGCTGCCTCCCCATCGCCCGGCGCACCGCCGGCCCCCTTCCCCTCCCCAGGTTCCTCACGCTCGTGATTTATCTTTTGCTTCAGTGGTGCTTGAGGAAGTTGCCCACCCAGTGTTCGATGACTGGGATGAGGAAGTGCAGTATGGATTCGATTCACATGGCTTGTTGCAGCAGTTAGCTCAGTGGACTGGCGAGCAGATGCAGTGCAATCAGGTCTCGTTGATGGCGTCAGTCATGTTCGAGGAAATGCATCAAGGTGCAGAGGACTTGATTGGCAAGGAAAAGAAGGCAACCGCGGAGTTCAGTCGCATCAGGTGTCTTTGTTTAGGTTTAGCCGCGGATTCCTAAAATCTGATTTCTAAATTAGATGTGGGAAAGTTGTTGTGAGCTGATAGCTGTGTGAAAGCTGAAAGCTGTTTGGCTGAAATAACTGTGGATTTCTGTAAAAAAATGTCTTTTATATTCCTGAGATCGCATAAGGCTGTTTACATGCTAATTAATCGTATGGACACGTAGATGACCATTTTGGAAAGAAAATATTCATATTTGTTAATATTTGACATATATAATAATTTATACAAAATATATATCCATGTTATAAAAATAATTGAACAATTTCTTTTTTCTTTCATTTTTTTCTGTATTTCTTTTCCCTTTTTTTCTTTCTATTTTTCTTTTCTTCTTTCTTTTTTCCCCTTTCCCTTCTCCCTTTTCCCGTTCCTTTCTCCTTCCTCCGCGTACCAGCATGGGGGGCGGGCGGCGCGTCGGGGGCGGCGGCGGCGGGGGGCGCGGCGGGGCCGGCGGGCGGCGGGCGGCGGCGGGGGGCGCGTCGGGGGGGTGGGGGGTGGGGGGGTGCGGGCGGCGGGGGCGCGTCGGGGGGAGGCGGCGCGCGCAGGCGCTGTCGCCGTCTGCGAGGAGGAGGCGCATGGGAGATGGATGGGGAAAGGATCGCTCGGGAAAGAAAAGAAGCGAACCGGTACATCGTAACCAGTGGCAACGCGGGTAATTTTCTACGGGAATCGGTAGAATCTGGGCTGCTGCCCGTTGCGTCGTTCCACTGCAGGAATCGGTCGATTCCGAGAAATCACTTCGCATAGCTAAGCTCTTTGGTTGCGATTACAAATTCTCCGAAGCGAATCGGTGGTCCGAAGGGAACCAAAGGGAGCCTCGGTGGTGCTTCCCTCCCCGTGGAACTATACATTGATTCTGGGGGTGCTTGAGGAAACGAATCACAATGACGTCGTACAGTATGATGATTTGTCTTCCCACCTCGACACACACCATAGCCAACAATCAGCTTACTTGGTTGATGAGGATAGCAAGTCATGGGTGCGAAGGACCTGAAGGATGAGAAGATAAAGCCGTGTGTTCAGCTTATTGATGATGAGGTACTTAATATTGTCGACAGCTCACCATTATTTCTAACGCATGGCATAGTTTCTGCTGCTCAGATGTTTGATAAGCTGTATTGCATGCTGATACAATATGGGCCCAATGAAGTAGAATGGCAGTACGGCACTCCACCATTCCACATACAGCTAGTACCATGTGTTTATTCACTTTTTTTCATGGAAATATTTTTCTTATGCTAGTTTGTTTGTTTGTTTGTTTGTTTTTGCAGATAGAGCCCATCGTTAGCCTCCTGGGTCTGATTCAAGTACAGGCCGCAGCGTGTAAGTGTTGGAAAGGTCTCTTTGCCTTAGGACTGTTGTACTGCTAAAAGCTGATTTATGAGCCATTGCTACAACACAATATGTACTCTTACCTGAAAGATGGAAATGCACAGGGCTGTTTATGAACCATTACTGTTTTTTGTTGAATTATACTTTGGGAAAATTTTCTTGTTTTGAGCTGGTTATATCGCTTCTGTCATCATATCTGCAATGCACCACTTGTAATGCTTGATGCGAATTTGCTACTGGTAGATATACTGTAGACATCGCTTCTAAAAATCATATTAAATCACTGAAATGCAGTTTAATTGTGGAATAATTGACCCTCTGTAAAGGGTCATCACCGCCGGTGATAAACCCATTTTCACCGCCGGCCCGTCTTACAGACCGGCGGTGATAATCTATTTTCACCACCGGTTCAAAAATCGGCGTTGAAAATGGGTATTTTCACCGTCGATATTTCACCACCGGCGCCTAAACCGGCGGTAAAAATAGGTTTAGGGCCGGTAGTGAAAATTAATCTATAGTAGTTGTAGTGTTCATGCTAGCTAGCATTATCTTTTTCTTTTCTAAACAAAAGAAATCCTACGTTTATACCCCATAGAAAGATCTTGGTCATTGTTCGGGAAATAAAAAGAGAGCACCTTGGTGCATTGCCATTTGACTATGACCACCTCTTCGGCAATTTCAACAAAATTTTCTACAATTGCATATAATTTTTCAAACCAAGAATCATAAAAAGTAGCCTACACAAAGCGACAAGGGCCTTCGTATATGATATATTTTTTTGTTGCTTGTGAAGCTTGCAAGTCATGCAAACATTAAAAAGAAATTAAACAAATATAATAGAGCTTTCTGCTTTGTACTTTGAGGGCTTTTTGCACAAACCCATTTCCTTCCAACATATTTGGATTGCATGAAAAACTAAACTAATTCTCACTTCAATACCTCCAATACATGTGGATTGGAGGGGATTATTATGTTTCCCAAAGTATATTCCAGGATAAATCTATACATGTGACTTCTGTGTCCTGGAGAAAACAATTGAGACAACCATTTGGTCCAAAGAGATTTAAGGATCCATGAAGGAACTTTCCTGTGTCTTAGGAACTTGAGGGTCCCACATGAAGAGGATCCAAACAACCGTTGGTTAGAGCTCTCTGCGCCTCATTGCAGCGAGTCCAAGTAACCATGTATGAACCAGCAATTATGAAGACTCCCCCAATAATGCTGAAAGGAGTAGAATAAAAGCATGTAAGGTTAGGAACAATTCTAGTTTGTTATATGCTTAGTTCAATTGAGGTTATAAGGAGAGAAGAAAGAATATCAAAACTACATCTGTAAAAACTTTGCCACTTTTATGTTTCACCAAGCAGTCGGTGTTTTTACCGTCGGCCTACCTAGAGATACCCTAAGGTAGGTGATTATTTGGTGAGGGATCGCCAGATCTGAAACTTGAAGGTGAATGCAAGGACACAAGATACAAATTTAGACAGGTTCGGACCGCTAGAGTAGCGTAATACCCTACGTCCTGTTTTGAGGTGTTGTATATTGCGCCCTGCGCTTGGGTGTTGAGTTGCCTGTTGGCTGCTCTCTGTTGGTTTTCTGCCTATCTAGGTATCCCTACCCTCCTTTATATATCCCAGAGGACGGAATTTCTACTAGGATTACAGGGTATGAGTCCTAATAGGATTACAGTGGAATCCTAGTAGGAATCAGACTTCTTTTTCCTCACGGGTAGCTTCCTTGCGGTACCCAGTGGATCTATCCCTGACAAGCCCCCGAGCTCTTCATAGCCGAGTACTGCAGGCATTTCGAGTACTTCTGAAGTAGTCTTCGGCTTCTCCTGAAACTTTATCTTGAAGGTCTTCTTCGAGTACTTCCTTGGTTGCATCAAAACTATTAGGTGCTCATGCCGCGAATAGCTTCAAGTCTTCTTTTATATGGGGTGCGATGGAAAATCACGCTCCATATGGAGTAGCGCCCGAGTCTTAGGTTGAATCGAAAAATCAAGCTGAGAGTCAAATTAATCTTGAATCTTCTTTTCTTATCCTTCGAGTACATTCGAAAATAAATAGTTGATGACACGTATCCTGCAGCCCCCGAGCCTTGAATCCAAAACTCTTAGGTTCGGAAAAAGGATCCAAAAATCGTGGCATTGGTGTTACTCTGAAATCCCGAGAAAAACTCTTCACCTTCTGCACAGTGAAATTGAGCCTCCCGCTGGTTTATTTAACCGCGCGGTGACTTAGAATTTCTTCTGCACTCTTAGTCTTCATATGAGTCGTCTTCGAATATTTTTGCGGTGTCCAGCCCCCGAGCTTACAAGCCAGGAGAGCCGAAGGAGCCATATCAAGTAGTGTGCATCGCCCAGCCCCCGAGCCTAGGAACTAGCGGAACTGTGATGGCACGCCGTGCTGCCTGGAGGGTTGTTGCCGAAGCTTAATCTGAAAAAGACAATGCATACATTACGTAGCATAATGTGAAGATACCGAGTAGTACTCGGTAATAATGTGAAGACATCAAAATTTATTCGGTGTAAAAATTGCTGTGTCGAGCTCTTTTTTAGGCCATTTAAATCTTCCGAGTAGTCCAGCCTTTATGTTCACCCGGTCCCAGTTTAGCCTTCGCCCATAGCATGTACAAGTCACTTAGGTCTCTAGTCTTGGCTCATACAGGACGGGTCGCTTAGGTCATGACTGGAGACTCGAGGTTTCACGGATTAAGGCATTTGCTACTCGAGTAGATTAGCGACTGTTAAGAGGAGACAACGAGCAGAAAGTAGTCATTATGCGACAAAGAGGATGCGCAGTGCACAAAAGGTAGTCGACGAAGTGTAGCTCTGAAGGCTTTCAATGCTCATCGAGAGTCGTACACGGATAAGTTGTCGGCGAAGTGTAGCTCTGGAGGGTTTCATGCCCATCGAGAGATGTACACGGATAAGTAGTTGGCGAACTGTAGCTCTGGAGGGTTTCAATGCCCGTCGAGAGACGTACACAGATAGGTAGTCGATCATGGTGTAGTCCCTGAGGGTTTCATGCCCGTCGAGAGGCGTACCCAAAAAGGTAGCTAATCTTGTGAAGAACAAGTCAAAAAAGGTATAAGTCACTTAGCTTATTCGTGGACGAATGTTGACGAAGCCGTGGAGCTCGTTGATGGAGCTGCGATGGTTTGTTGATGAAGCTCAACTAGTCGGAGTCGATTCCGACTAGTTTTCAAGTCAAGACGAGTAGTTGATGTAGTCGTTGGTGTGAGGCTCGCCCTCGACTAGTTTCTAGTCGAGACGAGTAGTCGAAGTAGTCGTCGTCGGGCCGCCGATCGTCCTCGCGAAGTCGAAGTAGTTGAACTCGTCGCTGCTGCGCGCGGACATTGCAGCACAAGCCGAAGTTGAACCGGGTCGTTGAGGTCGGCGGCCGCGGTGCAACGACGTTGCAGCGCAAGGTGAAGTCGAGCCGAGTAGTCGAGGTCGATGTAGCCGTTCGCTGAAGGATCCGATCTCGAACTCGATGAATCGATCCGCCGATGCATATGTACGAAGTAGCAATCCGCCACCTTGAGTGGATTGACGTTGATGAAGAGGTCCTTCAAATTCGCCCAATGATCACGACGATCGACCCCACGGTGGGCGCCATCTGTTGGTATTTTTACCGTCGGCTTACCTAGGGATGCCCTAAGGTAGGTGATTATCTGGTGAGGGATCCTCTGACACCATATATGTTGTTACATGATTACATCACTTGAAACTTGAAAGAGTATCGTGCAACAACTAAAAAAATCATGCATGCCAAAATTTTCAAATAACCACATAACAATGTTTGAACAGCAAATTTTGGCAAATTAGACATGTCAGTGTTTTGAATCAAACCTTCCGACATAAACTGGGTCACCAAGAAAAATAGTTGAGAGGATAGTGGAAAATGCTGGTTGCAGCGGATTATGGAGAGCAACTAGAGAAGGTCCAAGTATTTTGTTCGCCCATGTCATAATTGAGTAGCTTAGACAAGATGCAACAATTCCCTGAAGGTACAAGTAAGAAATCTGATTAGATAACGAAGTGACGTTCCAAATCTTAGCATCATTGCCATGCAAGTAAGGCACTTCCAGTTACAAAACAAATATAGGCTACATTTGCGCACCAGTTTTCAAACTATGAGTCCATATCAAAGATAGCCTACACAAAGGAACTAGGGCCTTCGTGCATAATATATTTCTTTTGTTCCTATCCATTCAATCATTTTGCATTGAGTATATGCGCTAGGTGCCAATGCAAAATTCAGAGCAATTTGTTGCTGCTTGTGAAGCTCCCAAGTCATGCTGACATTAAAAAGAAATTAAACAAATATACACGGGGCTTTCGTCTTTGCACTTCGATGGCTTATTTGGATAAAGTCCCTTCCAATACATGCAGATTGGCGGGAAAATGAGCTAATTTTCACGCTACTCCCTCGGTCCCTCCCAATACATGTGGACTATGTTCTCAACAAGGCCTGACCGCGAGTGGAAGCTGTTGGTAGCATTCCAAGAAACAATGACCAAGTACGAACTAATAACCTCCCAATAAATGTGCAACGTACAAAAGAAACTGTCACAATTATATTGTATTTTAGGGTGATTGGTGGTTTAAAGAAAGGCGAGAGCAAAAGATAACAGCATGGAGTACATAGGCCTTCAACCTACTATGTATATTCTCCCGTTGTATATGAATCATCTAATGATTAGATACACACATTCACATACGATTATTAAAAAGGAGAAATTTAAGTTACACCCGCCAAATTTCAAATTTGCCTAATATGCGCCCTGAATTATGTTACTTCGCAACTGTAACTCCCGGAACCATTTACCTCTCGTTTCCTTTTTTAAAAAAGAACCATTACTTACCTCAGCATCAGTGCTGTCGCTAACTTGGTGAGGTGGTTTTTACATGCGATGTTGATATGGGTTGTTTCATTATAGGGCCGGAGAAACGTGGATTATTTCAATCATGGATCGGTTGGTTGACGGGAGCAGCGAGCAGAGGAGTCCGGTGGCAACTTCCTCTCAAAAATATTTTATGACTTATTGAAGATTTATTGATTTAGTCTGAAGCACAAAATATTTTCCTGGCATTTTCCAGAGGAGAAGGCAACAGCATGAATGTTCCTTTGCTTGTCCATGGAGGGGCAGCGATGAGTTTAGTTTCATGAGCACATGATTCGATGGTGTCTGCGTTTATATAATACCCTCACCTGAAAATCGCTTGATTTGGGCATAATAGAGTCTCTCATGAGTGCTTTGATTAACAAGCACTCCATCCGTCTCAAAATATAAGTTATGCCTTTGTTTCGTTAGGAGTTAGGACAAGAGATTTTGACTAACAACTATTCCTTTAATATGTCATTTTTGTGATGCAAATTTCTAATCAAAGGTAAGTACTCTTGAATATGAATCTAAGGACACCAATTTTTGTATCACAAAAGTTATATACTAAAGTAATTGTTGGTCGAAGGCTTACATTCTTGGACGGGAGTATATGAGACTACAAACGTATCTTTCAAGATAAATCTGTACATGTGACTTCTGTTGTTGTCCTGGAGAAAACAATTGAGGCACCATTCTACCCCATTGAAATTTAAGGATCAATGAAGGAACCTTCCTGTGTCGTGGGGACTCCTAGAGGACCCACGAGAAGAGGGTCCAAATAACCATTGGTCATAGCTCGTTGTGCTTCATTGTAGCGAGCCCAAGTAACCATGTATAGACCAGCAATTATGAACAGCCCCCCAATAATACTGAAAGGAGTAGAATAGAAGTGTACACGGTTAGGAATAATTCTACCTTTTCACATAAGTTCATTGAGGTTATAAGGAGAGAAGAAAGAATATCAACAACTACATCTGTAAAAAATTTACCACTATCATGTTTCACCACGCCCCACAAATGTCTTCATTTCTCTTGAAAGACTATCATGCTACAACTAAAAAACATATATGCAAGAGCTACCGGTTCCAAGGAACAAAGATTTGAAAAATAACATAATAACAGCATATTTTGGCAAAATTATATATGGCAGTTTGTTGAATCAAACCTTCCGACATAAACTGGGGCACCAAGAAAAATAGTTGAGAGGATAGTGGAACATGCTGGTTGGAGTGGATTATAGAGAGCAACTAGAGAAGGTCCAAGAATTTTGTTTGCCCATGTCATAATTGCGTAGCTCAGACAAGATGCAACAATTCCCTGAAGGTACAAGTAAGAAATGTCATCAGATAACCAAGTGAGTTCCTATATCTTACCATGCAAGTGATGCAGTCTAGGCAATAAGGAACATAGAGATACTTACAGCATATAGAACAGCTACGATCTCTGTTTTTGTCAGTGCCCACTCATGGAGCCCATTGGTTACAAGTACTCCAGTTAACACCATAAAGATGGTGGCAAAGAAATAGGAATATGCTGTCAAGGATAAGCTTGCAGGATATCTTATCATCACGGGAGCCTGTAATGGTCACGGCAGAAAAGGACACTAATTTGTATCAATCGTGAACATAAACAGTATACTGGCATTCCTATCTTGTTGATGTGTAGGAACACATTAAAAAGAATCTGGTCAATAAAGATTAAACCCACAAGCGAGAATGCAGGATCAAGTGCAAGCTCTGAAATTTGCATTACCTGTATGATTAGATAAGCAGCCACCAAGAGGCAGTTTCCTAAAAGACACAAGACACCAAGATGCCATGTTTCTACACCATACTCAAACATGGTTGATGTCAACCAGTGGGCTGGATAGGGATTGCTGCTGCATGTGCCCGATGTACTGTTGCCTCCCAAGCCAATCAAGGCTGGACCTCTATACAAAGCCATCAGAATGGCACCAGAGACACATACAACTGTACCAAGAACTTTGAGGATGCCATCTTTCGTGAAGATGTGGATTGCTTCAACGCTGAATGCAGGATTAACGCCCAAATTGGTGGCAATTCAGGGGTGACAACTGACAAGTCAGTGAGACAATGAATGTTGAATCCTGAATTGCCAATCAAAATGAGTGTTATGATAGTCACCCGACAATTGCAGCCAAGACAAATGTGAACACTGGTATGGAGGGCTGGAAAGCCGCAGCGTAGGAAGCATTCGTGTAGCGGAGGCCGACGAGGAAAAGGAGGGGGTTCCCATAGAGCCTGCAGAAATCTGAGTGTCGCTGAGATTTCCCGGGGTTAACTGAATTGCTGCCCAACGATGAGCAAAGGAAGGAAGGAATTAGCTAGTACCCTGTGAAGCCAAGAAGAGCAAAGGAGGCGAGTAACTGGGGGGTCACGGGAGGCCTCACCCTTCTGCAACAACGGGCACCAAGATCATGGCAAGCATAAATGGGCAGCAATTATCTATTCCTTAATCCTTATCCGCAGTTATATCATAAATTATCTAGGAGCATTCCTTATCTGCTGCAATATCATCGATCTGGAGACAAAGACACTGTTTAATTCGATTGATTTCTACTCCTTATTCAGTTCAGTAGTATCGCAGTCGCAGCGCACTTACTCTTTTGGTGCTAGCTGTTGACAAGATGCGAATTGAGAAGAAAAGGAAATTAATTGAAGCGAGACTAGCAAGCGGAGGAGCGGAGATGAGCAGCGCGGGGCACCTCTCGCGGAGGAAGGCGACGGGGGCGAGGACGGCGAGCGCGAGCAGGTCGCGGTAGACGCAGAAGACGACCTGGTTCATGCCGACGTTGAGGACGGACTTGGTGAGGACGTGGTAGCCGCTGTAGGCGAGCATGACCAGGACCATCCCGGCGTGCGCCCGCCACGCCTCGTCGCCCGCCCCACTCAGCAGCCGCCGCCCGCTCACGCCCCACCGCGACGACGAGCACCACTGGAGCAGCGCCGCCTTCCGCCCACCGCCGCCGTCTCCCATCTCCACTCCCTCGTTTGGATTTGTCTCAAAAAAAAAAACTCCCGTTACGGACTTCCAGGGGCTTTTGGGAGAATGGAGACGGGACACGCAACGGGCGCAGTCGATAGCCTAAACTTCCATTTGATCTGCGGTGCGGGCCCGCCGAACGTAGGGTCCACCTCTCAGTGACCACACGTGTCAGAGGAACCGCTTCCCGTGTGAGTGCATCCATGCTGCCAGCTGAAAACAAAACAGCTCAGCGGGCGCGGTTATGTCTTGTTCCCGACTAATTAAAGGTAGCGTGTTGGAGCAGCGACGAGGTTATGGAAGTTTTCAGTGAGTACACGATTTGGTAGTGTGCAACATTATCCTAGGCTAAAAGGTACTTGACGCTTTGGACATGACAAAGTCTCCTGCATGTGTTTTTGACCGCTTCTCTCGTTAGAAATATTTACAAAGTTTGACAAATAATATATGAGATTATAAGAAGCATCTTTAATATAAATATATACATATTACTCATGATGATATCTTGGAGAAAACAATTGAGGCAACCATTTAAGGATCCACCAAAGAACTTTCTTGTGTCTTGGGGACTCTTGGAGGATAACCCACGAGAAGCGGGTCCGAATAGTAACCATCCGTCAGTGCTTGCTGCGCTTCAGTGTAGCGAGCCCAGGTGACTACGTACAGACCAGCAATTATGAAGACTCCTCCCATAATGCTGAAAGGAGTTGGATACATGACAAGTCAGTCAGGATCAGTGTTACTCTGCTGCATTTTTCAATTTCGTTTCTTTCAGATCAGACGCATAAGCTCGTTGCTACATGCATGTTCCAGTTATATGGCTGTGTGTTGAGTGTCAAACCTTCCGGCATAAACTGGGGCACCAAGAAAAATCGTCGAGAGGACGGTGGAAAATGCTGGTTGCAGTGGGTTATAGAGGGCAACTAGAGAAGGCCCAAGAATCTTGTTTGCCCATGTCATGATCGCGTAGCACATACAAGATGCAACAATGCCCTGAAGAGGTACAGGTAAGAAATTTGGTCAGAGAAAACCAGGACAAGTTTCTGAATCTGTGCATCATTGCCATGCAATTAAGTGGTATTCTAAGCATGAAGTAAGGCGTGTGGAAATACTTACAGCATATAGAACAGCTATGACCTCAGCTTTGGTCAGGGCCCACTCGTGGAGCCCATCGGTTGCAAATACTCCAGTTAACACCATAAAGATGGTGGCAAAAAAATAGGAATAAGCTGTCAAGGATAAGCTTGCAGGATACCTTACAATCACAGGAACCTGTAACCGTGACAGCAGAAAATGACATCAATTTGCATCAACCATGACCACAAATTAGCAACCCTATTTCTACCTTGTCGCTGTGGGTAATTATTAAGAACACTCAAAAAAGAACCTTCAATGAATATTGATCACACAAGCAGGATGAATCCAAATTTTGCATTACCTGTATGACTAGGTAAGCACCCACCAAGAAGCAGTGTGCTATGAGGCACAAGACACCAAGATGCCATGTTCCTACACCAAACTCGAGCATGGTTGACGCCAACCACCACTCAGCGGGAGTGACGCTCTCACTTGCAGCATCGGTGCCTCTGCCTCCCAGGCTGACCAAGGACGGGCCTCTGTACAGAGCCATCAGAACGGCGCCGGAGACGCACACGACCGTGCCGGCAACTTTGAGGACGCCGTACTTTGTGGAGATGTTGATGGCTTCAACGCTAAAAAAGTTTCAGATTCTTATTCAGAATAATGCACTTGACCTTCCCCACCGGAGCGGGCAATTTCTGATGAGCTGCCTGTGGAATTGGGTGTGTTACCCTGCCATCGCAGCCAAGAGGAACGCGAACACCGGCACGGAGGGCTCGAACGCCGCGGCGTAGGAAGCGTTCGTGTAGCGGAGGCCGATGAGGAAGAGGAGCGGGTTCACGAAGAGCCTGCAGCAGAAATCAAGGTCGGAGAGATCAGCCAGCGTCGCCGGCCGACGGAATGCTTGTAGAGACTCGCCATGAACTGTGCCATAAGCAGAGGATCGGAATCCGTACCCAGTGAAGCCGAGCAGAGCGAAGGACCCGATGAGCTGAGGGGTCACCGGAGGCCTCACCCCTCTGCAGCAGCGGCGGAAATGGATCGAAGCGAGATTAGCGAACGGAGGAGCAGAGCAGAGGAGGAGGAGGAGGAGCAGCGCTAGCGGGGGCACCTCTCGCGGAGGAAGGCGACGGGGGCGAGGACGGCGAGCGCAAGGAGGTCGCGGTAGACGCAGAAGACGACCTGGTTCATGCCCACGTTGAGGACGGCCTTGGTGAGGACGTGGTAGCCGCTGTAGGCGAGCTGGATGAAGACCATCCCGGCGTGCGCCCGCCAGGCGCCCTTGTCGTCCGCCAGGGTGCTCAGCAGCCGCCGCCTGATTGATGACGAGCGCCGCCGGAGCAGCGCCGCCGTCGGCCCGTCGCCCTCCTCCCCCATCTCCAGTTCTCCGCTGCGGCTCTGCACGTTCGAGCTGCACCCGCGTTGCTTCGCTCGGACTTAGTCTGAAAAAAAATATCTCCCGTTCCGGCCTTTTGGGAGCCGGAGACCACCAATAAAAAGCCGAAGAAAACCTGTGAGAACCGTGGAGGGAAAAAAAAAGACCAGAAGAAACGCACCGTTTAATTCCTCACATCCCGGCAGCGAACCGCTCGAACTCGACCCGTTGTTTCCCAGCGCCGAGCCGTCCCCGGTTCTTGGTTTTGCTCCACGGCAGCCATGCGCCATGTCCATGCGGCCTGCTTTCATATGGTTTCTCTTCGTTCCATTCCATGGCCAAGTAGGACCTGTGGATCAATCCGTGCTGCTACACGCTAGGCGCTAGCTAGTTAGAGACGTGGACCGCTGCTCGTACGAGTGATAGTAGGTTTTATATAATTTTGGGGCTACTAGTGCAAAATTGGCTTGTCCAATCCGCTCATAACTATTTGTACAGACGGTTTTCGACCTAATTCTAGTTCTAATCTTATATTTAGCTAGCTGGTTCTGTGAGCCAACAATAAATTGATTTTTCGCAGTCGGTGGCTATCCACTGTGGAAATTAATTTAAAATTTTGGATTTTTAGCGCTAGAAAAAATAAAAGAAACATTTTACACCTAAAGGGTCTCGGGTGGACCTCGTCTCAACAACCAGAGACATAATTTTATGAGTGGAATATACACAAGCACAGCGAGCATCACTAGAACCTGTGACTAGCTCGTACCCCCAATCACTCCATCCATGCTTCATTTGTGAAGATAATTAGATGTCTTGCGAGGATTAATTGAAGGCGCAAAATAAGTTCTTGTAGTATAGAAATAGTAAAATAAAAATTTACAATACTGTGAAATTTAATATAAATCTACTCATATGATATCTTCATGTTTCTAAACCAAATACCAAAATAGCTCCAAAGGTTTTTATCGACATCATACAATAAACTTCAATATTCTTTTTTTTAAAAAAAGCACTTTACTATTTTATGACCAAATGGTACATGGCACAGGAAACTTTGCAGCCCACTCTCTCCTCCTGGCCAGCCCTACGATCAAGCACTCTTTGCCGGTCTTTAGTCTTTACATAAAATAGTTAGTTCATCGAGCACGAAATTCGCATGGTTTCCTTCCCCACACTGAAAACATGTAGCCGAAAGCCTGATACCAGAGCACGGGCCACGGGCATGGAAAAGCGCCGATCCGAAAACGGCGGATTCCCTCCGCGCAACAATCCAAGTGTCCCACTCCCACAGTAGCGACGAGACTACGAACGCACACGCACCCACCCCGCCCCCGGGTCACCCTCACGCTCGCCACCACCCACCCCCCAGCCTCAGGGCCAGCCCCGTCATTTCCGCCCACGGCGCCTTTACTTTTCCGGCCTCCCTTTCACACTCACTGACTCACTCCCCCCGCGCGGTCGCCCCCCGCCCGCGGCCAATAAATTTTCCCAGCGCGACGGCGCCCCGCCCTCCCGCTCCGTTCCTCCCCCCTTCCCCGAACCTTCCCCGGCTCCCCGGCTCCCTCCTGCCCCCCCGTTTTAAGCCCCGCCTTCCGACGAGCCGCCACGCGAGCGAGCGGTTGGGAAGAGGGGGGAGAGGAAGGGTTTGTCTGTCTGATCGGGGGCGGAGCCATGGCCGAGAACCGCAGGTTCGTGCTGCCCGGCCAGCCGCCAGGTACGAGCAGCTCGAGGCCGGTCGCCTACTCGCCTCTGCTTCCTTGTTTGGGGTTTTGGTCGCTTCCCACGGAGGGAGTCATGGAGAATTCGGTGGGTTTTTGGGGGCGATTTCGTTCGGATGCGTTTGTTTTTTTCTTTTGGAAAAAACCGCACGTTGCTGTGTCGATCGAGGACAAGTCGTCTTAAATGCTTGCATCTGAAAAAGGCCGTGCGATGCGGTTCCTTCAGTTCATGCGAAATTTCACTCTCCCCTTTTTCGTTTCCTCCGTTTCCTGTCCGGCTTCGCAATTTTGCTTTTACCGCCTCTGGAAGCTGAGCTAGACCAAAATCTCTTCGGTCGCCGATTTTTTCTTGTTTTCCAAAGGAAAGCGATTGGCCAGTCCCCGGCGTTTTCCTGACTTTTCCGCGCAATAATTCAGAGCGGACAAAAGGGTTTTCGGTACCAAACAAAGCAGGCCCGTGTGCTGAGTGGTGGGAGCAGTTGCTGGCGTTGACTAACGGGTGACTAACTTAGCCTCGTGCTGGACCTGCAGATTTCTCGCAGATACTGCAGGAGGCTCAAAAGCGCTGGCTGCGGCCCACCGAAATCTGCGAGATCCTGTCCAACTACAAGCTCTTCTCCATCGCGGCCGAGCCGCCCAACAGGCCCATGAGTATGGCTCCTTGCTCTGTGAAATTTCCTTTTGTTTCATGTTTTCTCTTCAGGTACTGTAGCTTCTGAAAGCTGGTCTGAAAGATGTTTGTTGTTCTTCCATTGTTAATGATCAAATGATGGCGCTGTTGCCTGTTCCGGTTGGCTCAGTAGCTAGGGGGACAACCGCGGTAGGATTTTTGTTCTGCCACTCAAAAATGGTTTTGCATTCTGAAACGGACAACGTGATGTGTTGTTGGAAAAAGGGTCATGGTGGTTAAATTTCACGGTGAACAGTATATGTGATTGTCACTGGGCAACAGCAGCCAGGGTGATTTGCTTTCAAGTCATTGCTGATCATTCGTTAATGTTAACGGTGCTCAGTATGCCCATTTTTTAGATGCGTAGAAGAAACTAATAGTTTTTTTCCCTTACAGAAAGCATTAGGCCGGTTACATTAGCTCTAGAACTTGATTGCTTGATTGGATCAAAGCTATTCTTGTGGTTTTGTATGTGTGACCCTCAACTTTGTCTGAAAAGAAATTCATTGGCACTGATTCTCCTTGACTTTCATGTGACTGCAATAGGTGGCTCTCTTTTTCTATTTGACCGCAAAGTACTGAGGTACTTCAGAAAGGATGGCCACAACTGGAGAAAGAAAAAGGACGGAAAGACTGTCAAAGAAGCTCATGAAAAATTAAAAGTAAGCAAATGGTTGGAAGCTCCATATATAATAGTGACTATGGATGATGGGATATTCTGTATCATTTTGGCATGGGAACTTGTTATTATGTATTTTGTATCATTTTGGTATTGCTAGGAACCTGAGCATGTGCTGTTGTGGTTGTATATTATTTGTGTCTATTCTGCCTGTCCATCATAGACTGCTGTGTCCATATACTTGTGGTGTTGCTAACAACTAGAAGCTTTTACAGCTATATTCATTTTAGACTTATATAAGCAATGGGCACTGCATTGGCAGAGAAGCTAATGCATGAAGTTGCAAATGTTGCATATCATAGGATGGGGCATAGCTCCATCGTCTCACTGACAGAGACCTGTTAACTCATACTTACGTGAAATATGTGTTTCATAGCTCACAGTTTGTGTGCAACCATGAAGTGAAGGAAAACACAAATTCTGTTGCATTTACTGCAAGCACAAGTCCTACTTTTTTATTATTTAGTTCCAGCGTCTGGAATGTACTGCTACCTGAACCTTAATGCCCATCTATTTTGATTTTGTCCTATTTCTTTTGTGCCTTCACTTGTCTGCTAAAGCTGAAGCTTGTTATTTTAGGCTGGCAGCATTGATGTACTCCACTGCTACTATGCCCATGGAGAGGAGAATGAAAACTTTCAAAGACGAACATATTGGCTGTTGGAAGAGTAAGTGTTGAGTATTGCGTCAATTTGATTCCAAACTCATTGGGATGGTACACTGGTAGTTAACTTTATACCCAGAGGAAAGTGTGACCATGTAATCAAATGACTTCTCTTATTTTTCAGGGATTTCACACATATTGTTCTTGTACACTACCTTGAAGTCAAGGTACACTCAATTTCATGCTCCCAGGAACCTTCTCTTGCATCTGTTCATTTTTTGTGTGTTTTCTTGATGGTGTCTTGTCACTGGAAAATGGCTCATGGAGATTTTATGTCACCAGCGCACATGGGCATTTACTGACTGTGCTACAGAATGTGTCTAAAAACCTATGTTCACCAGCTGTATTAGCAAATACCTCAAATACTATATGAGCAAATGTTTGCATACTTGCGGCATGTACCATATGGTCTTTGTTAGTAGTGTTCATCACAATTTCCCTTCTGCCTTATAGTTGATGCTATATCATACTTGGGATCTTCCGTGTTTTGTGGTGACCACACTGCCACTACAGACAACACTATATACCCCTTCTATTCAGCTAGGGTATAATACACACTGCATTATAATTATATACCTTTCTAAAGTGCATGCACATAAATTAGTCTATGATTTGTATAAAGTCATTGTTTGCAAATGGTCTCCAGCGATTTTGTTTTATATATAATATACTCCCTCCAGATCGTTTTCTAAGGCATGAGGGGGAGAAGTCCACATACCAAGGAGAGCCTCCGATCTGTGTGCATGCCAATTACTCCAACCCCATCAACTTCCTTTTGCATGGCCGCATGCAGCGAGTACTCCAGCCAAATGATTTAAACCAAGCTAAATCACTGATGCTTTAATCACACACGCACGCAAAACCCTTTCGTTTTCCTGCCAGCCAGTTAATTACCGTCATTGGAACACGCACTCGCCTAACAAATCGCCCATACCAAAAAATCACGGTGCAACTAACATATCAGTCTGGAGTAGTAGTAATAAATAGATTCTTCCAGGAGTACAAATATAAGTCTAAGGCATTGCTTTTGAGTGAGTACTTGTGTACCTATTTCTATTTGACAAAAATGTTAAGACTTTTCGTTCATTCTATTTTGTGTTTAACTTTCCAGGGATGCAAACAAAGTTTCAGTCGTGTGAAAGAAGAATTTATGCAGTTATCCAATGTCGACAGTCCTTCATGTTCAAATTCTATCACTAGTCAGAACCAGATGGGCCCACAAACCATGGAGGCTGCTGAAAGCCCAATAAGTAGACAAATTTCAGATTATGAAGACACTGAATCAGGTATTACAGTTTCCCAATCTTCCTTCTGCATCATCTACACTAAGAATAGCTTAACTGATGCAGATTCAATTATGCACCTTCTTTCAGTGTATCTAAAGCGAAATTCGGTGCAGCAGATAATTTCCGAGCAAGCTCCAGATACCACCCTCTCGCTGAGATGCAGCAGCCTGTGGATGGATTCATAACAGAAAACATGTTTTATGCTTCTTCTTCGACTGTTGGTAGTAGACAAGGCAAGCATCACTCCTCTGTATTTGAGACCTTGGGTTTCCATGCTAATACTGTGTTCTAAATCATTTTATTTTTTTTCCCGGACCACTTCCAGGTTATCATGGTGAAATGCTGCCAACAACAGCTAACGTAGATAATCATTCACTTTCTCACCATGACATAGCTAGAATGTTCGGCGATTCCAACACTGGGCTAAGCACCGTTTCCAGAATTCTGTTTGATTCAGTGCCATTCAATGAGCCCTTCACAGATTATTCAACTGGGTTCACAGAGCCAACACTTCATTCTTCGTTTGCCTGCTTAGAGGCTAACAATATGGATAATAGCTCTCGTTTGCAGACATTTACATCTGAGGCTCTGTACACTAACCACCTCAGCAAGGAGGAAGCAGATGCACTGAGTTTTACTGGCATACCATCATCAGAGGTACTTTATTATTGTCTGTTAACTTTCTGAGAGCCTGTAGAGTTGGATGGACTTTACTTTGGGTGTTAGTTGACCCAAGGGATGTATATAGACACTATCAATTTATAAAGACAACTTAACAAAGCACCCATTTGGTTACTTGTAATTACAACTTGGTTGATCCTTATTTAAGATATTGAATACCTGTTGTATCAAAAGCAGTGAAGTTCAGATGTACTTCCAATTCACAGCTAATGCTTGTACTGATCCTTATCAGAAGAATGTGAGCATGGGCACGTCTATTTGATGGTGTTACACGGTTACATCTGATATATGAAAAATTAATTTATAACAATTTTTCAGGTAAACGGAAGTAGATGTACTGAAGGTAGCATCAAGCATCCACTCTTGAAGCAGTCATCATTAGATCTAATGACGATTGAGCCTACTGGTTTGAAGAAACACGACAGCTTTTCAAGATGGATGAGTAAAGAACTCGAAGAAGTGGTTGATTTGGGTATCAAATCCACTTCTGATGCTTTCTGGAGTAACATTGAGACAGTTAAGGTTCCGGATGGTTCCAATGTGCTGACTAATGAACAGTTAGATGCTTATGTAGTGAGCCCTTCACTTTCTCAAGATCAACTATTCAGCATTCTCAATGTCTCACCAAGTTGCGTATATATTGGTACAAATACAAAGGTGTGTAAGCTGTTTTATGGTCTTAATTGCTTCCATTCTTACAATATGTATAGTTTAGGCCTCCATAGATTGATAATTCTACTTAGTTATTTAGTAGTTTGCAGTACTGATGTCTCTCTTTTCTAGTTGTTAATTACTCTAATGATGCAGGTTTCGGTTACTGGCACATTCTTGGTAAATAAAGAACATGTGGAAAATCGTAAGTGGTCATGTATGTTTGGGAATGTTGAAGTACCAGCAGAGGTTTTAACAGATGGCACCCTACGCTGCTATGCACCAGCAAATCAATTAGGAAGAGTTCCATTTTATGTGACCTGTTCAAACAGGGTGGCTTGTAGTGAAGTTCGAGAATTTGAATATCGGGATCCAGAAACTCAGTACATGGAGCCTTCTCCTTCCCAAGCCAATGGTGTAAATGAAATGCACCTTCATATTCGTCTTGAGAAGCTACTCACTTTGGGGCCAGATGACCATCAAGTGCATGTTTTGAGCAGTGGGAATGAGAAATATGAACTAATAAATGCTATTAGTTCCTTGATGCTTGATGTGAAATGGTCAGATCAAGAATCACCTTCTGCCAACAAAGTAGTTTCCACTGCTAGAGATCAAAGTTTAAAGAAATTGGTGAAAGAGAAGCTGCATCATTGGCTTATCTGTAAAATAAATGATGATGGAAAGGGTCCTAATGTTCTGTGCAAGGAAGGTCAGGGTGTAATTCATCTTGTAGCAGCACTGGGTTATGATTGGGCTATCAGACCGATAATTGTTGCTGGTGTAAATGTGAACTTTCGGGATGCTCATGGATGGACTGCGCTTCACTGGGCTGCATCTTTAGGAAGGTATGCTTACACATTCTTCATAAAGTTGTTCCAAAATGGGATGCCCACGTTCACTGGAAATTTTTGTAAAAGAAGTTACCTTATTTCTTTCTCATCCCTTTGTCTTGCACTTTGTATTTTAATAGAAACTTGGTCCTTTTTCTATTACTGAAATCTATATTTATATGCTTTTTAGAGAGCGGACAATTGGTGTCCTCATAACAAATGGAGCTGCAGCAGGTGCATTGACAGATCCAACTTCTGAGTTCCCTTCTGGAAGAAGTCCAGCTGATTTAGCGTCAGTAAATGGACACAAGGGGATTGCTGGTTTTCTCGCAGAATCTGCTTTGACAAGCCATCTGTCAGCACTTACTATTAGAGAATCAAAGGATAGCACTGCAGAAGTGTGTGGGCTACCAGCTGTTGAAGATCTCACTGGCATTAATTCTACCCAGCTTGCTGGAGAAGATTCTCATGCTGAATCACTTGAAGGTTCTTTAAGTGCTGTTCGTAAATCCACTCAAGCTGCAGCTCGGATATTTCAAGCCTTCAGGGTGGAGTCTTTCCACAGAAAGAAAGTTGTGGAATACGGAGATGGTGATTGTGGATTATCTGATGAACGGACACTTTCGCTTGTTTCTGTTAAACCAGGACATGATACACATCTGCATTCTGCTGCTGTTCGTATTCAGAATAAATTTCGTGGATGGAAGGGAAGAAAGGAGTTTATGATCATTCGCCAGAGAATTGTCAAGTTACAGGTAATGCTAACAACCAATTAACGAATTTTTGTGTTACTTTATGTGAGTGTCTACTGAATTTACCTGCCTACATAGGGTTGCTAGTAATTCCACTTAGTTGACCTAAAGTGTTAACACTTAACATTCTGCAATGATCTTGCATGTGTTAGCTTATAACAAAAGCTTGATATCTTTTTTTTAGAATAGATTATTTGTTTGAAATACCACAGCAGTATAGCTAAAAGATCCTTATGCATGCTACAAATAACATTCATCAAACTAGTATGCTGTTGCGAACATGTTATTAGACAATTTGTAGAATGCTAGAAACATAGGAATTTGGTGTCTTCTTGTGTTTGGTCCCCCCTGTAGCCTCAATACTAGAATTTTGGTCTTAAATTATATGTAGCAGCTCAGCCTTCAGGGACAAGGTAGCATACATCAAACTCCATGTCTAATAATTCTGCATATTGGCTCCATTTTAGGATTTATTTGCTATATTCAAGCAAAACTAATGAGTTCTGTAATCTGTCAGCACTTTTTGATGTTGAGCTGCTAAACCTTTAGTTTATCCTGACTGAATGGCATGCCATGAATCATTGAATGACGTTTTACAAACTATCTAAATGCAGACGGTCCCTTTCGAACATAAGATTTAACCTGTCTTTGTTTGTCATCAGGCTCATGTGCGAGGGCATCAAGTAAGGAAAAGCTATCGGAAGGTAGTCTGGTCAGTAGGTATCGTTGAGAAAGTTATACTGAGATGGAGGAGAAAGAGGCCTGGATTACGCGGATTTCGACCTGAGAAACAACTTGAAGGTCCATCACAAATCCAACCTGCAAAGGCTGAGGATGAATATGATTTCTTGCACGATGGCAGAAGGCAGGCTGAAGCCAGTCTACAGAGAGCACTTGCCCGAGTGCACTCGATGTCGCAGTACCCAGAAGCAAGAGAGCAGTACCATAGGCTTACAACCTGTGTTGCTGAAATGAAACAGTCCAGGGTATGATATGATTACTGCCACACTATGGAAGCTTGCCAAAGGCAGGGATTTTTTGGTTTGATCATGCTTTGATGTTGGCTATTTTGGAACAGATGATGCAGGATGAGATGCTAAACGATGCATCTGGCGGTGATGGGAACGATTTCATGGCTGGGCTGGAGGACTTGATCTGCATGGACGATGCGGCTATGCCTGCCATTTGGTGAAGCTGAACTTGTTAGATCAGTTAGGCAGGGAGGCCGTTGCCTTGTTACCCTATGTCCCCATGTCGGACTAGTTCTGTAAATTCTTCAGCTAGCTGTTCACCTCTGACTGTTTGACTCGCATTCTGCTAATATTATGTAACTCAGCTTCAGTGCACTGATTACCTTCCAACTATTATTGATACCTTTTCCCTACAAATTGTCGTTTCTCATCTTAGTTATGCATCGATGTGAGCGTCTGAATGAGTAGTGTTACGAGGTTATGAACAATGCGAGGTGCTTAGGTGTGGATGCCTAAAGTTAAAGTTCTACAATGCAAACTGGTGCTTGATAGGCTCACTTTCCTTGTTAGCACACATTAAGCGTGTGGTGCAAACTTCATATATATGGAGTGATAAATATAAGAGTTTTTTCAGTTACGCACATCCTCTAAGCAGTAAGCACCCTATTGTACATGCTCTAACTCTTACGGTTTAAGTTCTACGTTACCTTAGACATCTGAATGGAGCATCCTGGTGCAAATTTTCAGCATCTAACGGCCTCAATCTTGCACGCGCATCCTGTGTTCACATTGTCGGGTCACCTGTTGTTTTCGACCAGTACGCTCGGAGCTTAAAAATTACACTGGTTACTGTCCTTTCATGGACTGGCTTTAGTTGTTTATGCGTTGAACCTTTTGGTGTTTTAAGTAGTTGAAAGGCCATGGATCATCACGGGGACGGCTGATAGAGTAACTACTATAAGTTTAGAACAAGCTAGTTACCAACATAACCTCCATCGACACGTGGAACTTCCAGTCTTCTCCTTCCTGGACGGCTGGACCAGTGTTTTCACTAGCGTCCACAGAAAGGAGGAACCGGAGAGATGAATCAGCTGACCGGCATCATCGTAAAGCCCTCTTCGGCTACTAGCAAAAACGAATGTGGCAAGGTTGGCGATGGCACAAGAGAGCAAGCATCTCTCCTTACGAGCAGAGGGCCCCGTTTATGACACGTCAAATCCATACGAGCAGGAATCTAGTTCGAATGAATTTTCTTTCAATCTTTTTTGGTCCAACTTGTTTACGTGGACGAATCTCAAGCAAAAAAAATGATAGAAATATTAGGAATTGTGCAAATCATAAAAAGCCATGCCTAAAAGCATGGGAGAACAAGCCATAGCTTGGTTGGCAAGTGTTTGCAGCCTAGGCGCCTAGCAACGTTCTGTATAGGTAGGTATTGGTGTTCTCACTCGGATCCCTTCCTACTATTATTACGAAATTGGTAGCACCACTACATTCTTTAGAAAAAACGGGTATAAAGCATGGATTTAAAAGATAATCTCCCTGATAGGTTTGAGGTTCGGCTTCCAAGGATGTAAAACAGAAACTCACATATTCCTTTTTTTTATCTTTTTAAAACTTATCGGTACAAGTATTAATGAATTGACACAATATTTAATGATTGTAGCATTTTCACTAGAGTTTTCTCCCAAGGTAAAAATGGCGAAACACACAAACATATCACCGATTAGCCTTTTTTCACACACAAAAAAAACACTGATTGGCATGATAAGACCATGTTTTTAGACGCAACCTACACCTCAATCTAAAATTACCATCACCATCAACCGCCTCTGCCTCTTTCAGGTTCCCATTTGACCTCTCAAGTTTTTTTTAGAGCAAACCACCCAACTTGGGAATGGGGGGTCGACGTGTCGCGCTCAACAACGGATGGAGCCCACGGCCCGGCAAAATATAGCAACCCCATTTAAACCCGGCCCTCCCCGCCATCGATCCTCGCCTGCCCAGCCCAGCCCACAGCCACAGGCCACAGCAGCGATCGGCGATCGCCGGAGCCCCCCTCGCGCCGGCGATCGCCAATCATGGCTGCGATCCCAGCTGTGGCGCCGGCGCCGGGGCTGCCACCTCCATCTCCTCCCATGGAACAGCCGCGGCGGCGGCGACCGTGCGTCGTCTTCAGCTTCGCGGCCGCGCGCGACCGCTTCCTCCGGCACCGGTTCTTCTCCGCGGGCCTGCGCCCCTTCTCCGTCCGCCTCCCCTCCCCGGCCGGCACAAGCACCGTCGTCCACCTCTGGGCGCCCCCGCGCCCGGCGCGGCGCCCCGTGCTCCTCCTCCACGGCTTCGGCGCCTCCGCCACCTGGCAGTGGGCCCCCTACCTCCGCAGCCTCCTCGCCGCCGGGCTCGACCCCATCGTCCCGGACCTCCTCTTCTTCGGCGCCTCCTCGTCCACGCTCCCGGAACGCTCCGAGACGTTCCAGGCCAGGACCATCAAGGCCGCCATGGACGGCATGGGCGTCCGGCGGTTCGCGGTGGTCGGCGTCAGCTACGGCGGCTTCGTCGGGTACCGGATGGCGGCCATGTACCCGGAGGCTGTGGAGCGGGTGGTGCTGGTGTCCTCGGGGGTGTGCCTGGAGGAGCAGGACCTCGCCGCGGGCCTGTTCCCCGTCGCCGACGTCGGGGAGGCGGCCGAGCTGCTCGTGCCCCGGCGACCGGCGGAGGTGCGGCGGCTCGTGAAGCTCACCTTCGTCCGGCCGCCGCCCGTCATGCCCTCCTACTTCCTCAAGGACTACATCAACGTCCGCTCCGATTCCTCTCTTGTCGATTTCACCGCCAATTTCGTTCTCCTTCTGCTCAGTTGCATCTTGCACGATTTCAGGTGATGGGCTCAGATCACATTCAGGAGAAGACGGAGCTTCTGTTTTCTCTCATCAACGAGAGGAAACTATCGGATCTTCCGAAGATCAGACAGGTAGTTCTAGTTTCTCTCTCGAATTGCAAGAAACTCTGGAAACCTTCAGCGATTGATGCCCTGATGGCGTTCTTGGATCAACTATGCACGCAGCCAACGTTGATCGTCTGGGGGGAGCAGGATCAGGTTTTTCCGATGGAGCTGGCGCATAGGTTGGAGAGGTCAGTTTGGTGCTTCCTTCTGATTGCAAATAGCAGATTCCAGATCGATGTGTCAGACACATTATCTAGTGCTAAACTTTAATCCAAAACACTCTGCAGACATCTCGGGGATAATTCTAGATTAGTAGTGGTGAAAAACGCTGGGCATGCGGCCAATATAGAGAAGTCCAAAGAGGTGTGCAAGATCATCGTCGACTATTTCCAGGAACCCGATTCAAGTGTTTCAGTGGGAGGAAGGTACATAAAGTGATCGATCTCCTCACCGTCTAGCGTGATCGTCATTTGTTAGTGCAAATTAAGCAGTTTAATTCAGAGATTTCAATTGAATTGTTGTTCATCCATATGATTTTGGTAGCCAGCAGACCTTGAAATTTGAAGTGCCTTTTGAAAAATGGTTGGATTTCTTGGATCACTAACACCCCCTTCTATTGAATCAGGCGGGGCAGCAGCGCTGATGGTGGGAAATTCTGAACAAGGGCATCTCGTGTGCTCGGTTCACAAAATTTTGCCGTTCCATTGGCTCTTCTCTGACGCCGTTCCATTGGCTCTTGAGCAGTTGTAATCGTAACACGACCATTTTTGTAACTACTACATGGGATACAAACATCTCTTGTAACATGTCCGAGGACCTTCTCTATTAAAAGAAGCACGTTTTTGACCTGTTAAAGAAGGCCTGTGTGGCTGTGTCCTCCTGTTTTTACTTCTCTGACAAGCTAATGCCAAGACGTCTTCAGCTCGACCAATAAAACATCGGTTTTCATGCCATTCGATCTTATAAACGCCACGGGATCTGCTCTTATTCCCCTCTGAATGTTGAGATTAAACATCATATATAACACCTAGTTTATTTGAGACTAAAGAGAAACAAACAGGCCTTATTATAAAGGGCAAGAGGTACATCAGGCTCGGGAGGAATGGATGAAGATGGCCAAGTCATCAAGCAACCAGGTGCCCTCCACTCCACAGTTATATACGAGCCTCGATCAGGGCTGGTGACACATCACACACACATATTAGCAAGCTGTAAGCATCATGCTTAAACCCGTCAGTTGATTATTTAGATAAGTCGATTTAGTAGTCACAACGGTAGTAATCTGTAGGGCAAGTCCGCCATGGGAGCTCACAGGGCGAAGGGCTTGCGGTAGATGTCGAACATCTCCGAAGAGGACAGGTTAGGCTCCTGCAACACGAGCCACAGTAATTTGTCAGGAACAAGAAGTCACTTGAGCGAAACAACAACGATCCGTCGATCCGTCCGAGCCTCCGCCGGACAGGGAAGCTGCGCTGGCCGGAGCCTCACCTGCACGCCGCTGAAGTTGGCGACCTTGCGGACGGGGGCGCCGACGGGGCCCTGCAGGTTGCAGCTCCCGCCGCCGTTGGTCATGATGGCTTTCATGGAGGTGAGCAGGCGGCCGTAGGTGACCCCGCACGGCTCGCACTCCACCGCCTTGATAAAGCTGTGCGTCATGGCCCCCACCGAAGCGTACGCCTCCGGCGTCTGCAGGGCATGGCGTGTCAATTCAGTGGCAAGAAAGAGGGAGCGTTCATGGCCACCGATTGGGCTGGAGTCAAATTCAGATTCCAGATGATGAGAGTGCGTTGATAATGATCACTGACCATGCTGAACTTGCTCTTGCCATCGCTGTAGCCGCTGATGAGCACCGCCTGGCCGCCGCTCGTGCCCTTGCAGGCGCCCGACGGGGGGCGGTGGTCCTCCCACTGCCAGTTCCCGCTCCTGGACATGTGGCAGAAGAAGGGGAGGTCGAGGACGGTGGCGCTGTGGCAGGCGTCGACGACGGCGTGGAGCTTGGCGCCGTGCACCAGCGGGCGCACGATGGCCTCGTTGATCTCGTCGTCCAGGATGGGGCCCTTCTGGAACGAGTCCATCGGGCAGATGGCCTCGTCGTAGCCGTCCGCCTCGTCGCAGTCCTCGTCGGGCACCTGCGCCCCCAGGCCGGAGAAGTGGAACACCAGGGAGTCGCCGTAGCTGCAGCCCTGCACCAGCCATTGCATCGCCATCCGGATGTTGTCCTTGGTCGGCAGCCTGAACGGGTCCTTCTGGTCATCTGCGTGCACCGGCCCGGTCGTCGTCAGAGCACGCGCGCAGCAACAATACTGTCACGCATAGATCATGGATCTCCATTGTTAATTCTTGAGAAAAATACATGGAGGATCACTTGCCAGTGAGCATGATGATGCAGTCGCTGGGGAAGCCGAAGCGCTGGCAGAGGAGCTGCCTCATGCACTTGACGTCGTTGATGGGGCCCCGCAGCTCGCCGCAGCCGCGGCGCATGCCGGCGTACGTGATGCCGATCAGGACGGCGCGCTTCTTGCCGCGGGTGCAGGGGAAGGCGGCCGCCGGCGCCGCCGGCCTCGGCAGCGCCGTCAGCGGGAGCCGCATGGAGCGCCGGATGCGCGTCACGCCGCAGCATTGCGCGCACTGGATGGCACGCTCGCCGGGGGTCACGGTGAGGCACGCGCTGCAGTACTTGCAGCGGATCGTCGCCGGGGACCTTCCACCACAGTTCATGGCGAAGCCGGGATCGGAGGAGGGAGGCCGGAGCCCGGAAGCTATAGCTTGCTTAGGCTGATCACTACGTAAGCGTTGCTTCTTTGCTAGCTTACCCTCACACTCTGCAGTTCTCCCCTTTATATAGCAAACGAAACCACTATTGCCAGATGCTGGTGCCAAAGATGATCCTTCTTTTTCAGAGAAGGTGGCTCATATATAATTGTTCTTGGGTTATTGCTTCCGCGTTTTTATTCTCAGATATGCACACATGGTGGCTCATATATAATTGAGGAGTGGAGTGAAAAAGATTTGCATGGAATTGATCTTTCAAGTGGGCAATGATTTGAGTGGAGGTGGGCATATATTGTCTTGGCTGCATCGTTTATTGTTTTTTCTTTCAACAATGTGACATCTATGTATTTCATCACGCAGAAGCTATATCATGGATGCTTGAAAAGCTACCTTTAGTTTGGCTGCTATAATATCCATTTAATCATGATTTGGTGGTCATGCTCTTTTTTTCCCTCTCTATGTTCTTCCCCGACCAAGGGCGATGTTCTCCGGCGACAACCAACTTCGTCCGATCCCCATCAGCCTTCTTGCCCCTAGATCCGCTCCACCACCCCTCTCCACACTAGTCATTCCACTTTGGGAACACCCCCACCTCTCAAAAAACCCACCGACACCAATGTCGTCCAACCGCCATCCTCCACTACTCGTGACTGACGGCGCTTCGCCCACCGCACACCTCCTCTACCAATGTTGTGCCTCCCAAGGCTCCTTCTAAGCCTAGCACACCTTCCTAGACTACAAAATCCCAATTCGTTATTTTTGAGGCGTATGGGGAAAAGGAAGTGTGGTTTATTTAAGAAGGGTCATTTATTGTTTGTTTTGCTGCTTTTTCTTGAGTGAAATTTGTTTCACATATCCAAAATTGTGTCCACCAGATTTGCTTTAAGATCGATTTACATGTATTTACTATTTACTAGTTCATAGCGTCGAAAACACATAAATTTTTCTCGCAAAAAACTCATATAATTTGAGTGATATGCAGTTCGAGTTTTCACTCAAAAGGTATCTATACAATCCTATTTCCCACTGTATATCTAGTGAAAAGAGTGTCGAATTACTGTCAAACAAAACAGTAGCAGTTCTCAATTCTCTTCTTATGAAATAGACTGAATTTGAACGGTGGAGATCTTAGGGAATCACGTAATAGCACCGTGATGATTTCTGCATATACTCCAGATGACAAGTTGAAATGGGTACATGATTCCTTCTCCTTTCCCTTTTCTTCTCTTGAAATGGCCGCCAGATTCTGTTCAACACTACGCGACTTGATTCTATATCAAATTTTTATAATATATTTCATGAGAACGTGGAAAGGGATCCCATTGCATATGTATTGACGCTAAAAAAAACTGTATAAATGTAAAAGAAATACATTATGTGCTCAAGGCCACTTTAGCCATGTTTGAGTGGAAAATGAAATCTAAGTTTTTGTATATGTCCTGTGGATAACCATGTGAAAGTGCATTTAGTGACCTAAATAGGTTTTGGTGTTGATGATATGCATAATTAAGAAGCTAATAAGTTTATCGAAGTTATGGATATGTTAAGATCCAATAAAAAGAAAATATGCAAGAAAAGATGCCACTTTGCTTGATAGACGGTGTTGAAGCATAAAAGAAGATCTTTTATTATCTATTTTGATTTTTTTGAATTTGAGTTTAGGAAACATCGTACTATTAAAAGAAATACGAATGGATAGCTTGAAGATGTTAAAGTGTTTAATTGAGATGCTAACTATCCAAAAGAGACACAAATCACTTACTTATTCACTTAGTTTTTCTGACCATTGAAGTGAGTGTCGGAAGTTCCAACAATGAGTCGGAAGTTCTGACACCTGTCGCAAGTTGTTAGTTTCGGGTTCTCAGCCGGCTAATTTAATAGGGTCGGAAGTTCCGACTAGGGGTCGGTAGTTCGAACGATCACATAACCAGCACACTAATGGCTAGTTTTTGGGGTTCGGGTATTTATACCCCCTCAGCTCTTTCTTCATTTGCTGCCAACCTGACTCGAGACAAACAACTCCAAGAACATTCAATTCCCCTCCCCGATCTCTCCCAGAGCTAAACCTTAAGTTGATTTGAGCTAGGGCTTGTGCGAGAGAAAGATTGAGGTGTGTGACTTGAGGATTTGAGTGCAAGACCATCCACATTCAAAGTTTGCTTCTAGATGGTTGAGCGTCGGCCGGTTGAGCGTCCTCTCATGTGTGTACTCTCTTTGAAGTTTGTATTACCCATTCTTCGTGGATTAAGTGAATCAATCCTCCTTTGTGGTTGATTGAGGAAGAAAAAGGGTTAGTGTAAGATCCTACTTTTTTGAGCTCCTCAATAGAGACGTAGCTTCCTTAGTAGGAGTGAATTTCGGGAATAAATCTATTGTATCTTGTGCTTATTGCATTTATTTAGTTTTTATTGACCTAGAGTTTGTTTTGTGCCAATATACGTACTCAAGTTGTTGTGCTTGCAAAGATCACTTGCAGAAGTCTCCTAGTATCATTGCGCAACTTTTGATTCAGTCAGGTTCTGCAATTTCTAGTTTAATTTTGAATTGTATATGAGTAATTTTCTTTCGTTAGAAGTTCCGGTCCAGTGTCGGAAGTTCCTACTCATCGGAACTTCGTACATAGGGTTGGACGTTTCGATATGTTTAACCGCTGCGAAGATTTTTCAGGAACTTTCAGATACGTCTATTCACCCCTCTCTAAGCATCACCAAGATTCTTTCACCATGCAAATTATTTCACCATGCAAATTATTTGTTTCTAAAACTTCTCATCCAGTCATCATGGGTTGATCATTTGGTTAGTTTGTTGTGTTTGAGTCCTTGACTCAGTATGGATGCTTATTCTTTTTGTATTTATTCTAGAAATTAATTGTATTTTTCTTTCAAGGGTAAGCAATGTGTTCATTGACAATAAATTCATCCTTGATGACTTTGTTGATCATAGATATCAGTTGACTCATTTCAGTTGACTCGGCGCAAGGAGAGAGCACAGTTCACAGCTCAAATCACTTCTAGAGTCGCGTCTTTTTTTTTGTCTCTCGAATACGCAGGAGAGGTACAAATCACTATATTAAAAAGAAGAATTTCAAAGTTTGGATTACAGACCCAACGCGCCACACGGCCTGCGGGGGCTCCCAGAATCTTTGAGGTGACTAGAACATAGCGCAAATATGTTGCAGTAAGGCACCCAAAACCAATCCTAGGGACCCCCCCCCCCCCCACCCCCACCAAACAAAAAAAAACAATCCTAGGACTACACAACATGGCTGTAGTTGGGCTGGGAAACTTGGGCTGCGACTAACGCGGCCATGGCTGTAGTTGCCCCAGGCCCAGATCGACCCCTGACCAACACGAAGATACTACCTTTGGAGCACCAAATTTTCCTGAACAGTGGACGGTTTATTTTTAGTAGTGATTTAAATGGTTTGAGTATATCTCAAATCCTCATGGAAATATTACTTGCGAATTGAATTGTTAAAGGAATGAACAAAACCTAAATCAACAAGATGTGCGGCTGCACTGAAGCTGTGAACTTCTAAAGTTGGGCATCTCCTAGTGTGGATTTGCAAAATCAAGTATTTTTTCAGTTGTAACAGGTTGATGTAATGTAACAGAACTTTTTTTTTCTACTCCATGGACTGCAATGGTCTCATGTATATTGTGGATCTGAATCTGACGGTTTCTTGACATTGACAAAATTCAGAAAACTTCTTGGGATTGAAAAAAGTTCTGAATCTGACTTTTTTTAGATTGAAATGGTCAGATTCAGATCCATAAATCTGACTTCAAAAACATGCGAATGTACTACTACTATACGTTATGCTGTTATGTGACGATTTTCAATCTCAAGAAGTTTATACAAAAGTACCACGAATTGAAATCAAATCACATGAAAATTGAGATACATAAGAGTTTGAATCTGACTTCTTGAGTCGTCTTGTATATTCAGATCAGAAAACAGAAGTTTGTTTGCATAACTGCATAACATATAGCAGTACGTTTTCATGTAGTTTGATTTCAATTTGCATACATAACTGCATAAGTCTCACAGCTTATGCCTTTGTGTTTGAGATGCAGCAGCATATATAAGAGACAACAGTGAGAGAGGTGTAGAAAGGCAGAGGAGGCACGTATGACCAACCAAGCCCTCCACAACCTATGAGCTACAGTAGCTATGAGTCACGCTCTTTCAGACGAAGCATCAGAGCTAAACCCGTCGATTGATTATTCCGTCACGACGATGATATATATTTATGAAGTTTTCTCGAAGCACAGCCACCTATGGTGCTCATCACAGGACGAAGGGCTTGCGGTAGATGTCGAACATCTCCGAAGACGACAGGTTTGGCTCCTGCACCATCATACCAACGGCAGAAGGGAAAAACTTTGTGAGAGCATGGAAAGGTAGCATCGTGGATCCGATCGAGAGGCTATTGTCGGCCAAGATCGGAGCCCATCGCTCACCTGCACGCCGCTGAAGTTGGCGACCTGGTGGTGGTGCATCGGCGCGCCGATGGGTCCCTGCAAGTCGCCGTAGCTCCCGCCGCCGCCGCCGCCGCCGCCGCACTTCATGATGGTCCTCATGGAGGTGAGCAGGCGGCCGTAGGTGACCCCGCGCGGCTCGCACTCCACCGCCCGGACGAAGCTGTGCGTCATGGCCCCGACGGATCCGTAGGCGTCCGGCATCTGCGTGCGCGAGCATGAGCAGGAGCGAGCGGATTAGGAAGATGATCGGAGGTTGTTAACCGGAAGAGAACATTCGGTCGGCGCGTTGATCTATCACTGACCACGGCGAAGTTGCTCTTGCCGTCGCTGTAGCCGCTGAAGAGCACGGCCTGGCCGCCGCTGGTGCCCTTCCAGGCGCCCGACGGGGGGCGCTGGTCCTCCCACTGCCAGTAGCCGTTCCTGGCGACGCGGCAGAGGAAGGGGAGGTCGAGGACGGTGGCGCTGTAGCAGGCGTCGACGACGGCGTGGAGCCTGACGCCGTGCACGAGCGGGCGCACGATGGCCTCGTTGATCTCGTCGTCCAGGATGGGGCCCTTCTGGAAGGCGTCCATCGGGCAGAGGGCCTCGTCGTACCCGTCCAACTCGTCGCCGTCGTCATCGGCGACCTGCGCCCCCAGGCCGGAGAAGTGGAACACCAGGGAGTCGCCGTAGCTGCAGCCCTGCACCAGCCAATGCATCGCCATCCGGATGTTGTCCTTGGTCGGCAGCCTGAACGGATCCCGCTGGTCATCTGCAAGCATGCACGCATCGGCCGGCAAGCAACACGATCAGATGATCATGGATCAGATTTCTTTGAGAAAATAAAAGTACATGGACGATTATTAATCACTTACCGGTGAGCATGATGACGCACTCGGCGGGGAAGCCGAAGCGCTGGCAGAGGAGGTTCCTCATGCACTTGACGTCGTTGATGGGCCCCCTGAGCTCGCCGCAGCCGCGGCGCATGCCGGCGTAGGTGATGCCGACCAGGACGGCGCGCTTCTTGCCGCGGGCGCGCTGGAACGGTGCCGTCATGGGCCCCATGATCGGCAGCGGGATCCGGTCGGCGCGCCGGATGCGCGTCACGCAGTTGCAGTGCGCGCACTGGATGGCGCGCTCGCCGGGGATCACGCTGAGCGACGCCCGGCAGTACTTGCACGGGATCGTCGTCGTCCCATGGCCATGGGGCCTCCCACCGAAGTTACTCATGGCGAGCGAGCCGGGAGCTGTGGGGCCGGGGCTAGCTTGCGTTCCCTAGCTAGCTAGGTTGCTTCTTGGCTAGCTTGAGCTCACACCCTTGTTCGAGATCACTGATCACCTCCCCCGGCCCTTTATATAGCCAAACGAACTGGTACTGCTACCAGATACCAATGCCAGAGATTTTAGTGCAAGTGACCGTGACAGGGAGGAAGAAGGACATTTCACGCCGGAACATTTCTGCTTATTTCTGCTGCACATTGCCAAAACAGCAAAAAAAAAATCTGAACAAAGTAGAAATCGAAAATTCGCACCTTCGTAAATAGAAACACAAAGAACCTGAGGAAAGAATATTTGCTGCTACTTTCCCTTGTGTTTGCTAGCACGATTGATTCTGATCTTCGAATTACATTCAGATGTCATACTTCACAAATATGATTTTGGGTTTGATCTTGAAGTTTTATTTATATACCAGCATATATTTCACTACCTTTTGAGATTTTTTTTTTTGTCAAATACACGGTAGAGAGTTGTGTACGTCTTTATCATAAGAAGACTAATTTTGTTAAAATGTTACACAATGCGTGATCGTGATGACATGTCGCCCGCTGAGATCATACTGTCTAGTAGGACTATATTTCGCAATAGAGATACCACCGCGGATCCTATAGTCCTCTATGAATGATAATGTGTTTATTATACACCAAACAGACAACCCAACTCGTGATGTATATACTCCAGATGACAAGTTGAAACGGGTACGTGATTCTCTCGAGGAAATGGTTGCATGATTATTCTGATAAACTCTGCAGAATTTCACTGAAAATCTCCTTTCAAAGTTGGACTCTTTCAATCATGCATGTCCCCTTTTGATTCATCTTTGTTGATACTAACTCCTAATTGTCCAACCAAGTGCTAGCTACGAGCCTGTCAATTGCTGAATTATATGGAACCGACCATGAAGCTTTCTCCTCAACTCATTCGTTCAAACCATGCATCGAGACTTATATAGAGAATGCCTTAACAAAATTCTTGTCAATAGATTTGTGAAACGAATGCCATGACTCGCGTCTCATCCTTTTGACGGAATTTCGTTCACAGCCTGAACCGAACCGCCGTGCTTTTCCCGTCAGGTAGTCTGGAGCCGTCAGGAACACGTTCCACGATCTGCAGGGCAGAAAGACCAACCTCCTGACTCTCTCGACGCAAAACGATGCCTTTTATTATGTCCGTAGTAATCCGGGTGCTGTCATTTGCGACGGAATATGTGCGCAAGGCAAGCCCATGTGGAATGCGACGATATGATGATGCACATGCGAACCTCGAGTCCTCGACCATGGCGATCATCTTATTCCTCATCATCTAGATAAAGAGGCGTGCCGACACACCACAGGCAAGCGAGAAGCGAACGGGAGCGAGACTCAGATGGGAAGATAGGAGGGAATCGATCGGCCGGCGTGGTGTGTCATTCCCGTTCCAGCTTTTTTGTTGACTGACGCCGGCTTCATCCATCATTCGCCATCCCGTCCGCCGGGATGGGGAATATGCACCCACCGCCGGGCGCCGCCAGGCCGGCCACCTGCGAGGACGCCTGATACGGCCGCAGCGGCATCGGCATCTCTCCGCCCCCCGGCCACCCAAGTTGGCCGCCGAACCGAATGTCCGCCGGCCAAACAATTGCCATGCAGAGAGGTGGTTCCTCCCTGACCAGAATTTGGAATCCTCACCTGCGCCGTCGCCGTCGCTCCTCGGCGGCTAGGCTAGCTACCCGACGTCATCTGTGATGACGGGGCCGGGTGCATCTTTACCAGCGTGGCCGCCGCACCGGCAGCTCAGGCGGGAGATAGCGCCGGGGCAACGCGGAGTCCTGGACCGCGGACAGGGACGGCCGCGCGGGGTGGCGCGGGGAACAGCCAGCCGAACAGGAGGGCACGCCGGCGACGCTCCTGCAGCAGCGGGCCGTGGGCTGGCGCGATCTCGCAACCGCGTGTGTTTCGGCCGTGTCGGGCCCGCGTGTGCGTTGGGCCCACGCGACCAGATTGCGAGCCTATGGACAGACGATGTTTTGGGGCCAAAGACTAACTCCAATCCAATCGGCGCGATGCATACGTGTGAGGCCACCAGCGACATGCATGGCTCCGGTATTTTGGTGGACTAGCTTGCATGGCTGTTCTCCAACATATAGACAATTTGCCTTTTGCTGGCCCACCGAAAGTTCTTGGCGCCTGCATTACGTCCAACTCTCTTGTAGACTGACCATTTGTACGGGAGTGATTTGCATTGCGGTGGGGAGCCCTGCATTTTGCACTGTCTCTCTCCTTGGAATCATTTTAAATGATCGGTATGCATACTTGGTTGGAGTTGGATGGCTACTGCTATAGTACGCGACGGAAGGCAATATGCATTTGCCTCGCCTTTTGGCTCTGGATTGGAGTCAGTCTAAGGGCTTTGTCACAAAAAACTCAGCGGCGCGCGGAGCGAGCGAAAAGGAAGCCGCCGAGGCCTGGGAGAAAGCAAACGCAGGCTCTAATTGGACTTTGCTCGCACAAAAATCTGGCGGCCGAGAAGAAACCTCAAGCTAATTGGACGTGGCACAAGTGTGCAGGCAGGCGGCGCGCATTTTGAATGTGGCACAAGAATGCGGATGGATAAACGACTTATTATATTGTACAAGTGCACAACTTTTTTTTCAGAGGTCACCAATGTAAATTGGATCCTCGAGTAATTCAGATCATTGTTTCGAATTCGAGGTCCCTGTTTTTCTAGTGGTGCGTCCAAGCCGTCCACGATGTAATTTCCGGATTAGGAGTCACTCGTGTGACTTGTAGTCAAACCATTACACAAGGTGTAATGTTTTTTATATTGTTGGAACAATTATTCCAGCTTAAAAAAAATTGTTTCGTGTTAAAAAAATGTTCCACAAAAATTATCCTAGTGTAATCTTATTTTGAAGATTTCGTTGTAAGGAACACAGTGGTGCAGTCGGATTTTAATTTAAATATACGGTTTTAAAAAATATAACTACGTGACACCTTCACTACTAGTTTTTACACGTGTGACTTCTAGTAGCCTCCCGTAATTCCTCACCACGTAATCTGGAGTCTCGACATATTACCATTTTTCGTCATACACTCTGACAGGACATAAATTCCATTTCGTTGTAATATATGTTCACATGCCAGCTGATGCAGCAGCAGCAGCAGAGCTAATCACACCAAAGTAACATTCAAATCAAGTTCTTCCGAGTTGGCAGTCTCGACCAACAAATCACAGGAGGAATGGCTTCCGGTAGATGTCAAACATCTCTGACGAGCACAGCTGAGGCTCCTGCACACATGGATTCAGTCCAGAGTGAGCGAGACGTACAGGAGCATCAGCCCAACGATTAAGCCGTGGCAAAAGTGCCCGACGACTAACAAAGCAGAGCCGATCGATATGACGGAGCTCACCTGCAAGTTGCTGGACGGGATCATGCAGCGGACGAAGGAGCCGAGCCTTCCGGGGAGGCGGCGGCTCCCCTGCCCGTCGCGGATCCTCGCCCTCATCGCGCTCAGTAGCCGCCCGTACGTCGTCCCCGGCTCCGCCTCCACGGCCTTGATGAAGCTGTCCGTCATGGCGCCGATCGAGGACGACGACTCGGAAGAAAATCCCTGTACCGTATCGGCCGGAATAGATCAACACAGCATCAGAGAGTAATTAATGGGTGCGCGGAGTTTTTTGTTCAGAGACATACGCTGGCGTCCGCGGACTTCTGGTCGTCGCTGCAGCCGCTGATGGAGATGGCCAGGCCGCCGTTGGGGCGCTTCCGCGCCCCGCTGGGCCGGTCGTGATTCTCCCACTGCCAGTACCCCGTTCTTCAAATCCAGAGAGATCGATCATGTCTGCTTAATCGCCGGCGCTATAATTTCTCTAAAAGATTTCGTTTTTTGGTCGCAGGGTGCGTACCTGGACAGGCGGCAGAGGTAGGGGAGGTCGAGGATGGTGCCGCTGTGGCAGGTGTCCACGACGGCGTGCAGCTTCACGCCCCTGCCCAGCGGCCGGACGATGATCTCGTTGATCTCGTCGTCCAGGATCTTGCCGCTCTGCTCGAAGTCCGCCGGGCACAGCGCCTCGTTGTACCCGTCCACCTCGTCATCGTTCAGGTCCAGCTTCTGCACGCCGTGCCCGGAGAAGTGGAACACCAGCGAGTCCCCGCTGCCGGAGCCCTCCACGAGCCACCGCATCGCCCGCAGCAGGTTCGCCCTCGTCGGCACTCTCGTCGGGTCCCGCTCGTTCTCTGCCGCAACCATGACAGCAACTGACGATTAGTTCCCATCTCGTAAATTGGATCCGCAAGGAACAGGATGGAGCACGATCGAGGTTCTTGAATCCCTTCTTGCTGGTTACCAGTGAGCTCCAGGATGCAGTCGCCGGGGAACCCAAACTTGCCGCAGAGGAGGCGCCTCATCACCTTGACGTCGTTGACCGTGCCCTTGAGCTCGTGCGCGGTGCCCCTGTAGCTGACGCCGACGAGGAGCGCGCGCTTCTTGCGGCTCACGCTGGGGTAGTAGCCTGCCGGGATCTCGAGCCCCGCGGAGACGGCGGCCCGCGGCGGCGAGGGGTCCGCGAGCGTCACGCCGCGGTGGCGCTCGACGCGCGTCAGCCGGTGGCAAAACGCGCACCGGACGCTAGAGCCGGGCCCGGATGGCGCGGCAAGGCTCATGCCGCAGTGGCCGCACCACGACGTCCCCGCCACCGCCGCCGCGCTCGCGTTCGCCATGCCGACCGGCCTCGTGTTGCCCATGAGGTTGAAGATGTCAGAAGAGATATGCGCTCTGCGCGGCATCACGCATGGTGGCTTGGCACGGGCATATGCCAACATGGTAAGCAAAGCAACGGTTCCTTTATTCCATGGACCGAATTGCTGCTGCTGCCTTTGATCTGTGCTGTGGTTAACACCGAATATGATTCGTGCCAGGTGAAGATTAATCGAAATTAATTTCGCAAAAAAGATTAATCGGTATTAAAAGGCACGTATGAACTCGAACGAGAATCTTGAAAATGTGTTCGCACCACTAGCAGGGACATTTTTTTTTCAAACAAGAGAGGTTTAATATAAGGGGATCGATCCACTTTCAAATTTAACATTGTAGTGAATATGTTATGATTAATAGTCAAGCTAAAGAAAAGCCAAATAACACGCATAAATTAAATACCGCATATTTTGGGTGATGGGCTATCTACACTGATATAGTTTTCATGTATCCTCTTAAAAATATTTTTTTATGAAATATGATCTTCAATAGGCAAAGCATATGAAGCTTCTGCTTTGGGCCTCTGAGCAAATTAATCAAGATAAAATTTCATAAAACATTAAGATGTGGTAAAGGAAAAACAAACACTCAATGGTGGTCGATTGGTGCTAATAAATTTCATTCTCACTAGCTTATCTATGTTCATGTTATCCTTTTTTCTAGATCCATAAAAAATTGAAAAGCTGCATTATTACAGGTCAATTTTTTTGGCAATCTGATGGAAAAAAAACACATATAGGTTCGCTAACCAGAGTGTTTATACTGTAACACCCTAATTTTCAATTTAGGAGGCTAAAATAATTTTGCTAGATTATTTTGCAAAATTGATAAGGTTCTCTTTAATTTATTTTGATTCTAGAACATTTACCGTGAATTATAAACAATCTACTTAGCCCTAAAAAGAATTATAAAGAAAATAGATTTTTAGCATTCATGCTGCATTGCATTGTTTTATTTATTTAGGTTCAGTGAATTTAAATTCTCAAATTTGAATTCAATTGAATTATGCTTGTCCCTTTATTTCAAAAATCTTTCTCTTCTCTTCCTTCCCTTTGGTCCGGCCCATCTCTCTTTCTTTCTCTCTTTTCCCTCTCTCATTTCTCCTTTCCTCTCCTGCGCGGCCCAACTTGCTTGGCCTAGGCCGGCCCAGCCGCCCCCCCTCTCCCGGCCTGCCCCGCCTCTCCTCCCCTCCCTCTCTCTGCCGCCGACAAGCGGGCCCCACCTATCAGGACCTTCCCCTCCCCCGACCGAGCCGGACTCGAGCTCGAGTCCGACCAGGCCGCGCCGCCTTGGCACGCATGCCAAGGCCTCGGCCGCCCTGTATAAACGCCGCCCTAGTGCCCCTTGACCCATCGAGTCGCAGCCACCGCCTCGTGCCCCGCAAACCCTAGACCTAGCCCTAGCCCGCTTGCGCTGAGCTCGGGAGCATGGCCGTGCTGTGGACCCACCACCACGCCGCCTCGTCTCGACGACAAGTCGCCGCCGGAGCTTCCCTACGCGGTGAGCAACTCACCGGCCCTCTTCTCTCTCTCCTCTCTCTTTCTTGCTTCCTCGCAGGTCTGATTGCTCGCCGGCGCACCATCGAGCCGCCTCGCCATGGCACAAGTACCTCCCGGCCTCCCGTGCCCGTACCGGACCCTCCACCGCGTTCCCCATCTCGCGCTCTCTCTTCTCAGCCTTCCCCGCACGAAACCACCCTCCCCCCACCCCAGAGCATCGATTTCGACCAACTCCGGCGAGCCCCCCCCCCCCCTCCCCCGCCGCCGCCGCAACCAGCGCCGCCGCCCAAGCCCCCAAGCCGCTCTGCGCCTTCCAATCCCGATCCAACGGATCAGATTAGATCCAATCTGAGTCATGGTCAACCCTAGACTCTTTTTAGAAAAGCCTCTCTATTTTTATGAAATCAACCCGCAGTCCATGCTAGTTCAAAAGTATTTGCAAAACAATCCTTTTTCTTTTGTTTTAGCCCCTAAAATCTAACCCGCTGTCCAAATCTCTCTATTTTAAAATCTAAACCCTAGATTTTACGTTTATTTATATTTTAGCCCTTAGTTTCTTCGTTCAGAGCCCTTTTAAATTCAAATCTTTACAAATAAACCCTTAAAACTATGTTTTAGCCATAACTTCTCCGTTTTAACTCGGTTTTCATCGATTCTTATGCTCACGCGATCCTTGCGACGTATACAGTAGCTTAGTAATCTTGTTTTGTTCTGTTTACATTGTTTGGTGTACTGTTTAGTATTTGTTGTGCTTATTTGCTTGTATGAACTTGTGTGGTGCGATAAACGGTATGCAGTTCAAGGATCCGCAAGATCAAGGCTTTGAAGATGTGACAGTGCTTTGAGGAAGGCAAGTGGTCCTTGATGATACTTTGGTCCCAATAATCTTAATACGCACCTTTATTTTATATACATGAATGAGTCTATAATTTGATGGAACCCAAACTAAGAATGTGCCTAGTTTCTATTGTACTTTCTTGATTAAATCTAGGTTGTTTTACTTTATGTTGTAGCTATGCTTGTTGCTCATCTACTTAGACTTTGGTTGGTTAACCGGAAACAATGCTACACTTATTTTTATTTCATGTTCTGAAATACCTTTATAGTGTTAATTACAAGATCATTATTTTAATTGAAACATGGAGAACAACCACTCAGGAAAATAGTGCAACTATAATACTACATGGCTTTGATCTTGGCTAATTAATTAGAAACTTTAGCTTATGATAATCTTACCGAAAGGGCAAGAGGGGTTTCATCGTCGGGGTACAGCTCAGTCCTCTTGAGGTTATGATATGATTCTGGTTAAGGCGTCTTCCTCATTCCTCATTAGGAAGACATACGACCATTTTGATTTGAAACCTTAATAGATTGTCATAAGTTAACGAAACTTTGTAAAGGCTACATAGTGAATTCCTGCCACTCACTTCGTAAGTGTTTAAGTAACTTGCAAACTTGGGCATAGGTAAAATGTACAACCTCTGTAGAGTGAAAATTGATATATCAGTCGTGCTCACGGTTAAGAGCGGCTTGGACTCTCATATGATAATTGAACTTGAAGATGATCTAAATTGATGTTCTTTATTTATGTTGTTATTACTTTTCTCTTTTACTTACTTAAGAATTTCGGTATTTACTTACACTTAGTTAATGCTTGCTAAATAAAATTTGACCAACTAAAAGTGTTTATCGTAGTCAACCCATACCAACTATTCCTTAAAATTGGTCTTGCACGTCATATAATTTACTTCGCTTACTGAGTATCAACCATAAGTGTACTCACACTTGCTTTATTAAAACCAATACTGCTCAGAACAAGATAATTATCTGGAGTTCCCTGAAAACTTCGAGGAGTTCTAGGCGTTATCTGCCTGTGAAGTTGAAGTTGCATTGCTAGTTAAAAACGTTCATTTGTTTGCTTAAGATTAAAGCTTTCGGTCATATAATAAAGTACTTTAATACTCTCTTTAATTACGACATTATTTCGGATATACAATTATATCGTCTATCATATGTGTGTGAACTTGATCCTAACGCACATATACGCTGGTTTCCTCTTAAAATCGGATGTGACATATACCAACAAAGAAAGACCAATGGAATTTGGGTATAGAGAATTTAGATATCTGGAATGAGTGTATTCTCAGTAAATGACTTCTTAAAGAGTTTAGGATAATCTCTTAACAGAAAAAATACCAGAAGGAAAAAAAAAATCCATAACTCAAGTGGAAGGGAAATCAGATGACTCATATTTTTATCGGGACTTGTGAAGACCAAGAATCAATCCGTAAATATTGGCAATTTCCAAGTAAATAATGGAACTCAGAACTGTTTTGGGAAGATAAATGGCCGGTACCCAACCTCTCATCGAACAATACCCGCCAACATATACAACATTGCAAGTGTCCTCAATAGTGTGCCACTAAATGTTCTGTTCTGTCGAGCTTTAGCAGTGTACAAACTTGTGTGGCAACATTTTTTTTTTTGAAACGAGTGTGGCAACATTTGGTTGCTATAATATAGCCAATGTTCATCTACACAGAGTTGAAGGGATACTTTTAATTAGGTGGAGTAGATAGATCAGAATGGATCCTCTTCAGTACATTCAGTGATAATGCACTCCTTAATACAAGCTGGGCAAGAAATGCCAGTGGGGTAACAAATACATGTAAGGAATGAAGCCGGCAGCAAGAGCCTACCAATTACGATGAGGACGCACGGGGTTATACAGTTTCCATTACGTCGTCAACATCTACATGAGTTCCATTACGTTGTTTCACTTCAAATGCTTTCATAATCATGCAGATCGTATGGCTCTCTAATTCCACCTTACCTGCAGTCAATTTTATTGGACGTTTCTCACAGCTTAAGCTAAGGTTCGCTGACTAAGGGTCCTGAGGAGCAGTGCTAAATTTTTAGCACATATTAGCACTCATGTACATGCTAAAATTTTTAAGTTTTAGCTAAAATTTAGTCCACCCTATTAGCACTCCCTTTTGGATGAGCTAAACTAGTTTAGCACTTTCACCTATTAGCACTTGGATCCAAACAGGTTTTAAGAAGAAACTTTTTTTTCTCCATACGATAACAAATAGAATTCTTTTTTTACTAGCAGCGAATACGGAAGTCTTATAATCGGAAAGTCGAATCCGACATACTACCATTACATGACATGATGCGAATCCCATTCAGCTGCAATACGTTCACATGCCAGAGATGCATTGGTTTGAACTGAAACAAGAGAAGGCTAATCGAGCTGCGCACCACAATAACAACATTCAAATCAAGTTCCGAACCAGCAGCCGGCCTGCAAATCAGAGGAGGAATGGCTTCCGGTAGATGTCAAACATCTCTGAAGAACACAGCTGAGGCTCCTGCATCGTGTGTATGCAGTCCAGAGTGAGTGGCAGGGCTGTCAGTTCAGCAACAAAGCCGTGGCAAACTAACTAGGCAGAGCTCGCTCACCTGCACGCCGCTGGGCGGGATCATCCTGCGCACGTACGAGCCGAGCCTTCCGGGGAGGAGGCGGCTCCCGTGGCCGTCGCGGATCCTCGTCCGCATCGCGCTCAGCAGGCGCCCGTAGGTCGTCCCTGGTTCGGCCTCCACGGCCGCGATGAAGCTGTCCATCATGGCGCCGATCGATTCCGACTCAGGAAATCCCTGTACGGATCAAGCGGATGTGGAGTATCCATCCCAACACGCATAATCAGAGCAGAACAAGGCTGCAGACTGCAGTGCGAGGCTGGACTATGCAAAGTTTCATCGGAAGACGAAGCAGAGTCTGTCTGGGGTTCAGGACGTACGCTGGTGTCCGCGGACTTCTGGTCGTCTCTGCAGCTGCTGATGGAGATGACCAGGCCTCCATTGGGGCGCTTCCCCGTCCCACCAGGGTAGTGATTCTCCCACTGCCAGTACCCCGTTCTTGGAACGCAGAGAGATCGTGTGCCACATTTGGTTATAGGAGTATGTTTCTGTGGTCAGAGCTGAAAATTAAGATCCGGTGAGTACCTGGACAGGCGGCAGAGGTAGGGGAGGTCGATGATGGTGCCGCTGTGGCAGGTGTCCATGACAGCGTGCAGCTTCACGCCCCTGCCGAGCGGCCGGACGACGGACTCGTTGATCTCGTCGTCCAGGATGACGCCCCTCTGCTCGAAGTCCACCGGGCACAGCGCCTCGTTGTACCCGTCCACCTCGTCGTCCTTCAGGTCCACCTCCTGCATGCCGTGGCCGCAGAAGAGGAACACCAGCGAGTCGCCGGGGGCGCACCCCTCTGTCAACCACCGCATCGCCAGGAGCAGGTTCTGCCGCGTCGGCACCCTGCTCGGGTCCATCTCCTTCTCTGCCACCACCACACGATTGCATCAACTGTCAACTGACCTGATGATTACTTCGCTTCTCGCAAAATCTGCAAAGGAACAACACGAGGTTCTCGCTTGGCTTGGTTACCGGTGAGCTCGAGGATACAGTCGCCGGGGAACCCAAACTTGTCGCAGAGGAGGCGCCTCATCGCCTTGACGTCGTTGACCGTGCCCTTGAGCTCGTGCGCGGTGCCCCTGTAGCTGACGCCGACGAGGAGCGCGCGCTTCTTGCCGCGTATCTTGGGGTAGCTCGCCGGAATCTCTCGCCCCGCGGAGAGCGTCAGCGACCTCGGAGGCGAGGTTACGGCGAGCGCCACCGTCGTGGCGCTGTCGCCCATGCCCACGCCGCGCTGTCGCTCAATGCGCGTCAGCCGGTGGCAGAACGCGCACCAGACGCTGGAGCCGGAACCGGACGGCGTGGCGAGGCCCATGAGGCCGCAATGGCTGCACCACGCTGCCGCCGCCGTCGCCGTGCAGAGTGGCCTCGTGTTCCCCATGGGGATGATTGGATGAAGCTCCGGCGACCGGCGGTGTCTGTCTTCAACACGCACGGTGTTCTATAGATGTTGGAGGTGCGCGCGTAGAGCTAGAGCACTAGTGATATATGCTTAGCAGATTTTGCCGGCCACGTGGAATAATAACGAATCTTAAAGCAAAGAAGCACGACGCCAATGTGGTAAGTAAAGAAAGGATCCTCTGTTCCAGGAACCAAGCGGTCAGGGGCTGCCGGCCGCTGCTTTTGATGAGTGCGGTTACCAGAGAATATGATTGAAGTCGAATTACGGGTGGTGCAAGTACTCTACTGCTTCCTCTGTTTCAAAATATATATTATTTTGATTTTTTTATATTTATAATATTTGCTTTGTATCTAGATATAATATATGTCTAGATGCATAATAAAATCTATGAATCTAAAAAAATTAAAATAATCAATATTTTAGAACGGAGGAAGTAGCAAGATTCAAAAATTGATGGTCATCTGTTGTCCAAATATTAGTGACTAGTATATGCATATTATTCGTTGATGCAGAGTCCACACATTATACTTCCTTCATCCTCAAGGCTTGTGGGGGAGTGGTGGTGGTGGTGTGTGTGTGTGGGGGGGGGGGGGGGGGGGGGGGGCTCCTTGAAGAGACCATTGTCTGAAAAGGATCTTTGCATCTTGATAACCCTTTCTTTAATAGTTCTGCAATAATTCAAGCACTTGGAATCAAATAATTTTTTAATCACCCTTGGATGTAGACAGTAAAATAATTTTTTTAACAATCAGTGAAGTAACCGAGAGATTATCAGAAGATTTTATTGCACGGCACATGAAAAAAACCCTGGAGTTTTCATGGTTCAAAGTGCATATAATATATGGCTCTCAAATTGCAAGATGTTCAGGAAATTGCAAGATGTTCAGGTCTGTATAGTGTCGAGTTCAGTACCTTATGGAGATAGAAAACTATGGAATCGATTGTGGTAAGAAAATATTATTGGGTGCCTAATATGTTTTTTCTACATCAAAAAATCTAGTTACTTGAATAATTTTGACTCATATATAAATTTTAACATATGGATATTTTTCTAAATACCTAAAATTATAAATGCTTACAAAATGCCATGATGCTCAACCTTTTCTATCTCCTTTTGTCACAATATGTTTATCTTCTTTTGCTTCTTTCATGCACTAGCTTTGTGGCATTCGATTCCTCCATGATGAATAAAAATCACGCCAGTTCTTAAGCTTTGGATTCTTATTTACAGAAACCTGTATATGATATTATATAGTTTACATTATACTTTAACTTGTTCGTGTGTCTATTGTAACTATTTGAGTTTCTCTGTGCGCATGTACATAAATTCCAACTTTATCTATTACTAATGCAAAATATTCCCTCCATTTTCTTTTGATAGTCCTATTTCATCTTGACACAATGACCAAGAAAACAACCTCACTTATCATAGAATAAATGCAACAGACTTTTTAGTTGGTCCTCCAATGTTTTAACTAGGACCTTCTCATTACAAGTGCTATTTATTGCCATAGCCTATAGCGATAGCAAATAGGACTATCATTTGTGAACATTTGGATTTTTGAAATAGAACTATCAAAAGAGAATGAAGCGAGCAGGGCTTATTAGAACTATTTAAGGTCTAGCTCCTATGCATTTATTTAGTTTCTGGTAATATTATGTGCACGCACTTATTCTTTGTTTTAGTGCATGCATGCATTTGTTGATGTGCTCCCAAAATGTATCCTGTTCACATGGTTAAAGTGCATATTAATTAACTTTGTAACTACTATTGTGTTAAGTTTAGGTCACTACTAGAAACCGCAAATTTCCATACGGTTCTAAATCCTAATGAGAGGACAAGTAACCGTAGGGAAATATTTGCCCTAGAAGTTTTCGTAGGAAAGATTCGTAGGGACAATTTTGACGGGAAATAAGATGTGCCCTACGATTTCCTGATAAAACCTAGGGAAATAAGTTTTTCCCTAGGACTTCTCAGCTCTAGGAAACCCTCTCACGTGGCATGCTTGTCTTATGTGGATAGGTTATTTCCCTACCATGTTGTTAGCCTAGGGTTTATTTCCCTGCCATGTTGTTAGCCTAGGGAACATCTTCTCAAGGTTTTTTTTTCTTATTATTTCTTTTTCACCGGGATGGCTCCAGCCTCCAGGTGACGCCGCCGCCGAAGGCGACTCGCCCAACCCTGCGAGCGGCTCGCCGGGTGACCTTGACCAGCTCCTTCTCATCGGGCAGAAATTTTTGGGGGAGATCGATTTGGAGAGAGAGAGAGAGAGAGAGAGAGAGAGAGAGAGAGAGAGAGATTTGAGGAAAGGTAGGAGCCCCGGGTATTTTACAGGCACGCGCGTGCGAGATCCAAATTTTGGTTTTCCCTACGGTTCTGTACAGATTCCTAGGGATACATGCCACCACGGTACCAACGCGGAAGAATATTTCGTGATCGCTCCTAGGAAAGAAAGGTATGTTTCCCTACGGTTTTGAAATTTCATTGTAGGGAAATAAATATTCCCTAGGATGTTGTGCATTTTTCTAGGGAAACCATAGGATTCTTGTAGTGAGTATGTTTTGTAATGGAATCCTCCTCTTATATTTATGATGAGTCCCGGGTTACAAAGCTTGATCTGAACTATCCTTATATTGCTAATACGACTCAAGTCACATAATAACCAGCATCACTAGATAAATCTGACATATATTCTAACACATATGATGCCTCCACAAGCCATTGTTCAACCATAGCACATACCAACGTACGCCATGCTTAAGGTGTGCATTGATCAACTCATGGACTGTCTGCTTCAAATTCTACAAAATTCCAGCATGGTTATAGCTCTTAATTTCAAACCACTTGATCACACAAGAATGCCACTGTTCACTAGCTAACACGGAAAGAAATGATCTACAAATGAAAACACCTACAAGCTGCGCCAATCACAAACTCGTTTGTTGTATGCATTTTGCATTGTATAAAAACGATGCAGGCGACCACACATGTTCAACTTGGATCACAAGAGGAAGGGCTTCCTGTAGATGTCGAACGTTTCCGAAGCGCACAGCTGGGGCTCCTGCACGCGAGACCAATCCAGGACAGGCAGAGGATCAGCCAGGGATAAAATCAGGCGTAGCAATGCACGTTTGCTTCCAGCGATTTTCGACGACCGTGAAGTGTACCTGCGCGCAGCTGAAGGTGATGACCCGGCGGAAGAAGGTGCCGATGGGACCGGGGATGCCGAGCTCGCCGCCGTTGTCGCGGATGGTGGCCCTCATCGCCGTGAGCAGGCGGCCGTAGGTGGTGCCCGGCTCCGACTCCACTGCCTTGATGAAGCTGTACGTCATGGCGCCGGTCGAGGTGGAGCCCGAGAACGCCTGCACAGTCCACGGACAGAGAGACGGTTGAGCAGGCAGGGCAACAGTGTGGCCGTGCCTGTTGGCCACAGCAGGTAGCCGGGTGCGTCTCACTGACCGTGGTGTCCTGCGAGGTCTGGCTGTCGCCGCAGCCGCTGATCGAGATCGCGAGGCCGCCGCTGGTGCATTTCTGCTCGCTGGAGAACCGTGTCTGCTGGTTCTCCCATTGCCAGTACCCGGTCCTGGAGAAGACGAGGGATTCAACTCGGTCGTCAGGCCGGGATTGTTTGTTTGGTTGTTCTGAGGGAATCATGTTAGTGTGATGTGATGCTGGGAAAACGTGAACCGTACCTGGACAGGCGGCAGAGGTAGGGGAGGTCGAGGATGGTGCCGCTGTGGCAGGTGTCCACGATGGCGTGCAGCTTCACGCCCCTGCCCAGCGGCCGGACGATGGTGGCGTTGATCTCGTCGTCCAGGATGACGCCGCCGCGGGGGTCCTCGAAGTCCACCGGGCACAGCGCCTCGTCGTAGCCGTCCGCCTCGTCGCCGTTGTTGTCCAGCTTCTGCACGCCGTGCCCGGAGAAGTGGAACACCAGGGAGTCCCCGGCGGTGGCGCCGTCCACGAGCCACCGCAGCGCGCGCATCAGGTTCCCCCTCGTCGGCACCCGGTACGGGTCCCCGTCCTCCTCTGCAAATTAACCATCAGAGACACCAGAAACGGTATCGATCGATCAGCACGCCAGGATGGATGGAACGCCACGGGCATCGATTGATCTTGATCTACTACGTACGCGTGAGGACGAGGATGCAGTCGGCCGGGAAGCCGAAGCGCTCGCGGAGCAGGTAGCCCATGCAGTTGACGTCGTTGACGGCGCCCTTGAGCTCGTACCGGGTGCCGGCGTAGCTGATCCCCACGAGCAGCGCGCGCTTCTTGCAGCCGCGGGCACGCGGGTAGCTCGCCGGCAGCTGGGAAAACGACGCCGCGGAGGAGGAGGGGGGCGGCGGCGCCTGCGGCGACGCCAAGGCGTTGATGAGGCCCTTGATGAACCCCACGGCGGCGTGGTGCAGGCCGTGCGGGCGGCGCTCGACGCGCGTGACGGCGTGGCAGAGCGCGCACCGCACGGAGCGCGCCCCGGGGCCACGGACAGGCACGCGCCGCAGCGGGCGCACCACGTCGTGCGCGCCGGCGGCCGCGCGCTCGCTGCCATGGCGCTGGGCGGCGCGGCGCGGATGCCGATCCGCGGCTAGCTAGTTTCTCCGCGCGGCGCCCCTGGAACGGACGACGTGTCGATCGGCCGTACACGTGGGACGACGGCGGATCGGAGAACAACTACGACGACAAGCCACAAGCGCAGCAGCCAAGTCTCAGGTGACAAGTGCCAGACTACCAGGTGCCGAGTAGGGCGGTAGGCTCTCGTGCCTAGGCGAGGAACATTCTCTTGGAGCGAGCATTGTTTTTCTAGACGGCAAGGAATTCGCGTTGGAGTCCGGAGAAAGTTTTGTGCGCTGTGGCTAGAAGATGTCACATCGATGCTCCTTTCGGTTGCACCATGGCTGTGCTTGCTTTATTCGAGGAGCAATTTGATTGCTGCTTTATTCGACGTGTGGGTAAGCCAGAATGGGATTCATATTCTGTTTTTGGAAGAGTGACTTGAAAGTTTCAAAGGAAAATGCATTTCGAGGTTCTCCAGAAAAAGGAAAAAAATAAAATTTGAAATAAAAAAAAACGAGGGGAAGAAGCATCCTGACGAGCTGCACAGGCTAGGAAATAGAAGAAGCTTCTTGACGAAATGGAAAAAAGAGAGGAAGAAACAGCTTGACGAGGTTCGAAGAGGGGAAAAGCAGAGGGAAGGAGACGAAGCTTGATAAAGAAATGGGAAAAAGAAAAATAGTTGGGGTGAGAGAGGCTCGAACTCTCGACCTCAGGATCACTCAATTAGCTATGAGACCTACGCGCTAGCCAACTGCGCCACCACCCCTTTGTCACATACAGCGTTGAAACTAGCTTGCATACTTTTCAGAAGAACAAAAAAATATTGCATGGAAAACGACCAATTTCACCGCCTGCCTGTTTTACCGTAGATTTTTCACCATCGACAGGACCCGGATAACAGCGTAAGTAAATGGAAGAGAGTTTCTTCCGGGCAACATGTGGTCCATTCATATGACGATGGGCGGATCTAGATCGAGGCCAGGCCGCCTGTGTCATGATGGGCCAGGCTGGGCAAGTGCACAACACTAATTACAGCCGCGCCTGCTCCGTCCGCTCTAGTGCCTGCCCCAGGAAGGAGCAGCATCTCCCCCTAGTCAACAATGCATCCTTGAGCAAACACCATGTTCGGGCACGGGCGCAGGGACCACGCCGCTAGCGACTCGGCGCGATCTATTGCGCGACCAGCCACGCAACTACCTACCACTGCTGGTAGGCAACAGAGAGCGCAATGGTTTGGCACATGAGAAATGAGGGACGGTGATGCCACTGTGCAAGGACGGAGCTGCTGCGCTACAGGCCTCTGTTCCGCGACCACGACAACGATAGGGACATGAGACCTCAGGGCCAGAACAGAGCTGTTTTCCTCCACAGGTGGTGGTACTAGGGACACTGCCGAAGGAGCGGTACAGACGAGAGGTTGAACAGAAAAGGAGGAGCGGCCGATTCCACAGTTTGACTTGAACCCCGCCCGTGCGCGCGTGCTGCGTAGGTGGTCTGGGCCTGATTCACGGTCTCCTCGTTGACAATATTGGCTGGTTTCCTGATCGGTCTCGCGGCCAAAATTAGATCAGCTCCTTTCTTTCTTCCGGTCACGCACGATACGCGACGTGTTCGGCGTGCGCGCGTGTGAGGAACGCCTGGTACTTTTCGAGGCGCGATTTAATCGTGCGCCTGCGCGTGCTCGCACGGCGACACTGACGTCTCTAGCTAGCTACCTGCTGCTTTGTTAATGTGGGATATTCTGAAATCCTTGTTGTTTCTTGCAGTCTAAGGGCGGAGGAGGCTCCCGCTCAGATTCCTGTTTTCAGTAGATGCTCAGTTTCGATCGAAACAAGGATTCTAGGCATGTATGTGGAGGCCAGGACGTGTGAATTTTTTCCATGGATCGACGAAATCTGGTGAGGCTAGCTGAGGGAGTCGAACGAGAGGGTTGGTGGTGGTGTGCAATAATGTGCTGCTTCTGCTGTGCTGGTTGTGTGGTTGGTGAGTTTTCCTGCAACTTCTAGTGGAAAAAACAGCAAAGGGTAATGAGGAAATTCTCAAACTCGAAAGGCACGCGCACACTCGTCATCCGCCTGATTTGGATTTGGGTTAGGTGAAGTTTGGAAATCAAGTTCTTGCCTGCCTGGTGGCGTTGGAAGTAAAGCAAAGCAAACACCGTTTTGATCTCCACTCTTCCTTGCCGGGACACGTATGTACGCCAGGATCGGTTTCTGATCGCGTCCTCCGCTTGCTACTGTCCATGTCATCCTATGCATTCCATTTTTTTAGTATAATAAAAAGTGCGCGCAGCTCACTGGAGGATTTAGACAGCTTAGCATCTCTTAAGCTAGGGCCTAACAACAATTTTTTTTAACAAGAATCGTACAACAAAATCTAGAGCTTTCTCTTCTACAAAAAGGGCTTGCCAATTTAAATTGGTGGCTTGGATTCTCCGGCGCCACTGCCTCTTCTTTATCGATGCTGCTTAGCCTCTATGCTTCGGAATTGTTTCTATGGCTGATTTATTACTAATCCTTTCAGTACCCTTCGCAATTTCTCTGCCGGTTCTATCATGACGCATATGGAAACTAGCGATTTCCCTATCGCTTCTACCAATACGTACAGGGAAATGTGTAATTTTCCTACGCATAGGAAAAAAATCATTGTCTTGTATGTTCTGTCATTTACCTAGCGTTTTGCGCTAATCAGTAGAAAAATTTGTAGTTCCGTACTGGTTTGGCCATAACCATAAAAAAGATCATCACGCACAAAGGATATTCTAGTTTTCAGTAGCAGAAGCACATGAACTCATCTAGAACAGTGCAAAGTTCAAAATTGTTCCAAAGTTAGTTCCTAGTTATGGTTTTCAACAACTAGTATAGGTGCATGTGTATCTTTAAAAAAAAATTATCAAGCAAGAATTTAAGAGTGACATAAAAATATATTAGGTCTCATTCACAATGGAGGATAACAAGTTAAGGAATTTTGTATGGTTGAATTACTATAAAAAAGTTACTCATGATCTACGCAACTACCCATGTGCTCCATGATGTACGCCACTATATTAAAAGGTACATTATTTTTGTGAATCCACACAGCACACCGTCCACCAAAACTCCTCGCTGCGGAAGCTTAAATGGACTCATTTCTTTAACCATAGTCAACTTTCAGGGTCCAAATACCATAGCAATGTTGTGAGAAATCATCTTCTTGTACTTTTCATTTTTCTAGATCATCAGCAATCAGATTGACGGCCTATTCAGTAGAGCTGCTCCACTGAAGTTAGCGTACTTGTATGTCCCATAAGTACATTTTTTACACATAGTAGTTACTACTCGGTAATATAAAACCAGTAAAATGAAACATCCACTATTCAATAGCTATGCCCCTTGATTTTGTTGATTTGCATGCTTACCTTGATGCATATTTTTAGTCTTGCTTACAGGTCAAATGGCTAAACAAACAATTGAACAAGCTTAAGCCCTTTGTTGAAGAGGTAAGGTAACTTCGTTGGTTCCTTCAGGAAACTTCATTTTTAATGTCAGAAATAGAGAACACTAGACCTTGTTTTGGACAATCTTCTCCTGAAATTTAAGATATGAAATAATATTAAATAATATTTTGGTTCGTATACCTATTGATGAAAAAATGAAATAAAAAAACTCAATTGACCCTCTTTTTGACACGTGACCATATTTGAATTTTCATACTCGCATTTTATTGCACTTTGTTATTACCGAACCATATCTATGACCATAGTTTGCACATGATTCTTTCCTCACACTCTATGACACTTATCGGTCATGAAGTAATGTTTGCCCAATTGCAGACAACAAATGCACCTCAATGAAGTTTATTTAGAGAAGAAAACAAATTACTATATTCTAAATGTATTTATAGCACATGCCATATAACTTTATGCATATGTCTAGCTGCATTGGTGCATTGCAAGTATAAAAATAGTAATCCCAGTAGTGGCTTTTCAGTGACGAGCGATAATTGTGGATCAACAAAGCTTAAGACTAGCATATTCCATGCATACACCAAGTCACCATGCAACTATATCCATTTTTATCCTTGGAACACTCCTAGTCCGCGATCCACTGACACTAAAATTAGTACATGGCCCACAACCGCGAAGGTATATACTATCCATTTTTATATTTTTATCGATAGAACACTACCAGTCATGATCCTTACTGCTAACAATAGCACATTGCTAGAAACCCTGGAGGCATAGCGGAATCTATCCATCCAGTAATACCACCAAGGTCGGCTCCCACCCCTATCCATTTTTACCGGCAGAACACTACCAGTCGTGGTTCATTGCTACTAAAATTAGCACATGGGTAGAAACTTTGGAGGTGTAGGCAGCGGGGAATATCTCATCCAGGAATTCCGTCAAGGGTCGGCTTTGTTACATGACGGTGTCGACATTTACTATAAAAATTGATTTATGACTCCTAATCATGGTTTTAAATCGCCAGCTAAAACGTTTAGCGGCAGGGCTGGCATTACGGCGTTTAGCAGGCTACAACTAGCTTTAGCGATCTAAATAGTACAGTGGCTGCCCTTCCTAACAGTTATAGCCGAATTTAACGGCAGCTATAGCCAGCTATTTAACACCTTGCTCCTGGCAGTAACCTTTGGTGTCCTTGCAAAAAAATAGTATAACCTTTAGTGTATGCAAGCCAGACCGTCTCGAAGCAAAGCAATGCCCGTACCAATATGAGCTCAGCAAAAACCGTTTCTATTCTATAAGAGCTGCTTATAAAAAGAAAAAAAGAAAAAAATGAGAGTGTGACAAGAGCAACTTCCGGCTACAGCACGCTGGTCCCACCTGAAGTGAGCACACTCTACTCTCGTGCGATTGCTCCGGCACTTTGCGGTGGTCCAAGACAGCACCCTCGTGAGCGAGGTAGGTGCTCGTCCACTCTGTGGTGCCATCGTGGAGGTGGTGGTTACAACAGTTACCCATCCCGTCATCTTGTGGTGGCTCCCGGCTCCGCTCGGCGCCGAGCCGGCTTGCTGTGCGGCTCGAGTACAGTGCACGTAGCATTCTCTGTCAGTGCTAGTAGCGTGGCGCTAGTGATTAGATAATAGTGATTATTGTTTAGTCATTATAGAGGTCCCCATAAGGCCATTGTCTAAAAGTTTAGAAGCCTTCTCAGCTCTTGTTACTCACCAACTCCGGTAGGCAAGTCAAAAGAAGACGAAACGGACTCGCACACCTAACGATTATCAAAACAACTGCTCCGGTGCATGAATGGATGCAACAGCTCCTGCAGTTTTTTTTTCTCGAGATAGATTTCTTAAGTACGGGTGTATTATGCGCCAATGTCCATGATAAAACTATGGGGACGACTAAGGTTAATTACTGACATCAATGATAAAATTATGTCGACAAGCAATATTAATTACTGAGGAACAACCATAGTCCTGTCATTAGGATACGATTAAAGATGATATGATACTGACGATATTTTTCCATCACCCTAGCAGCACTAACACGCAAATTGACGGACGATGCCAAAGTGACATAGGAAATTTCCAGAACTTTGAATGTATCTGCGGATTCGGGGGGGGAATGCTCAAGCTCTCTAGGCTGGACATACTGACGCAAGTGTCCAGTGCTCAAACCAGGAATCACTAGCATACACACGGAGACCGAACCATAGGCGTACACGTGTCTTCTGTTGGCGGGCTAACATCACCCGTATAGTCCATTTTTTCCCTATCATCACTCACCAGCACCACTAATCCCCCCACTAACCACCAACTCGGGCCGGCTAGCAGCGAATCATCAGCTCGCCCGAGTGAAGCCGAAGCAGATGCAGATCAGCAGCACGACGCGGCCCCACCGGTCATCCGCTTACCTAACCTTCCGGCCCCGGTTCCAAGTGGAGGAAACCGCGAGCCGCCAGCCCAAACAAAAAACGGGAAGGGGAAAAAAGAAAGAAAATAAATCCGCTCTCCTCCTTCACCCACGGGTCGCTTCGTCCAACAACCGCGCGCGCCACCACCTCCTCCCTCGCGGCCTCGCTCTCACCTACCGACTCGCCCCGGCCGGCTCCGGCCGCGTATAAGTAGCCCCCGCCCCGCTCCCCTCCGACGCAGGAGACACCGCGCCCTCCACACGCACGCATCGCCTCTCCTCCACAACCCAAACTCTGACATCCCATTAGATTGTCCTAACCCCCCGCATTCTGTTCGCAATGGCGCTCGCCACCAACGCCGCCGCCACCGCCGCCATGTCCGGCGCGGCCGCGTCGCAGCAGCCCCGTCCACACGCGCCGGCGTTCCTCCCGCTCAGGCGCCGCTGCGCCGTTCGCGCCGTGCACGCCGCGGAGCCGTCGAAGAGCCACAGCATCCCGGCGGCCGCGAAGACCTCGTCGCCGACGGTGGCGCCCGAGAAGGAGGTGGGCCCCGTTGCGTCCCCGGCCCCGGCCCCGAAGGCGCCGGCGAAGTGGGCGGTGGACAGCTGGACGACGAAGAAGGCGCTGCAGTTGCCGGAGTACCCGAACCCGGCGGAGCTGGAGGTCGTGCTCAAGACGATCGAGGCCTTCCCGCCGATCGTGTTCGCCGGGGAGGCGCGCCACCTGGAGGAGCGCCTCGCCGACGCCGCCATGGGCCGCGCCTTCCTCCTCCAGGGCGGCGACTGCGCCGAGAGCTTCAAGGAGTTCAACAGCAACAACATCCGTGACACCTTCCGCGTCATCCTCCAGATGTCCGCCGTCCTCATGTTCGGCGCCCAAATGCCTGTCATCAAGGTACCTACCATTGCCATCCCCATCTACATCTCGATTCGAGAGAGGGGAAAAAAAATCTGATTTTGACCTGACATCTGTTCGAACGCTTGGTGCGCAGGTTGGTAGGATGGCCGGGCAGTTCGCCAAGCCGAGGTCGGAGCCGTTCGAGGTCAGGGACGGAGTGAAGCTGCCCAGCTACCGGGGGGACAACATCAACGGCGAGGCGTTCGACGAGAAGAGCCGCGTCCCCGACCCCCAGAGGATGATCCGGGCATACACCCAGTCCGCCGCCACGCTCAACCTGCTCCGCGCGTTGGCCACCGGAGGGTACGCCGCCATGCAGCGCGTCACCCAGTGGAACCTCGATTTCACCGAGCACAGCGAGCAGGGCGACAGGTGAAAACATCTTCCATGCACTGACGAATTGATTTCCTGGACATTTTTTGTGACATCGACGGCCGAGAATTAGCGCTTTCTGTTGGGAAAAACGTGGAGCAGAGTCGCTATCAGTTAAAATCGTCTGCTTTATCAGCAGCACCCCCGCGTATATCCCCCTATCAAGATAGCGTAAGATTTTGATTTGAAAAGGATAGAAAAGGTAGTGCTGCAGGAACTTGCGGGGGGTATCCAAACCTGTTCAAATTTTTAGATGCTGGTTTGTTCTAAAAAAAATTTAGATGCTGGAGCGAAAATTACCTATCACCAATTTTTATTTTTCGTCACAAAACGCAACCACTCAACTAAAAATAATCTTCTGAAGTTAGACTTGGTAATTGTCATGGTCGCATCGAATTGTACCGTGCAACCTGTTTGATGGGACTGTCTTTGTCCACACCCTTCATCAGCCTCCCACACTTCTTTTTCATTTTTCCTTTTTTCGAGGTTAATTCATGGACCATGCATAAAAACATTCATACGCACTATGGTACTGCAATTTATAGTGTTGATTTTATATCTTGAATTTGACCCCTCACCAAGGCACTACAACCTCATCGCAAGTTAGTTTACTACAATCAGTCCCTGTTGTTCAATAATAGCTGTTCAGATATTAAAATGTTATACAAATATAATAATCATACCATTTTGGTCAATTGTGATGTTGCCTAATGACCTAACCATACATGGTCGATATGCTGTAGGTACCGTGAATTGGCACATCGGGTTGATGAAGCACTCGGCTTCATGTCTGCAGCTGGGCTGACAGCGGACCACCCGTTGATGAAGACAACAGAGTTCTGGACCTCACACGAGTGCCTTCTCCTACCCTACGAACAAGCCCTGACCCGTCAGGACTCCACCTCTGGTCTTTTCTACGATTGTTCTGCCCACATGCTCTGGGTTGGCGAGCGCACTCGCCAACTTGATGGTGCGCATGTTGAGTTTCTCAGGGGTATTGCCAACCCTCTTGGCATCAAGGTGCGTCAAAACCAACTTCTTCTTCACAAACTGAAATATACTATGCTTGGTCTCATATGAAAAATATGGATTCCAGGTGAGTGACAAAATGAACCCTAGCGATTTGGTGAAGCTGATTGAGATATTGAATCCATCAAACAAGCCTGGGAGAATTACCGTCATTACAAGGATGGGGTCGGAGAACATGAGGGTCAAGTTACCTCATCTTATCCGTGCTGTCCGCCAGGCTGGACTAATTGTCACCTGGATCACTGATCCCATGCATGGGAACACAATCAAGGCTCCTTGCGGCCTAAAGACTCGTCCCTTCGACTCCATTTTGGTACGTTCCACTTTTCTATCAGCTGTGTTCATATGCTGCACCATTAGAACAAAGTTTTCTTTTTTTAAAAAAAAAGAACCATAGTTTGGGCATATGCTCAGCTGTGGCATCCATGCTTAGAAGCACTATGGAGGGTGATTTTTGAGGGAAAAATGCAATGACCAAACTAGCCAATGAACTGTCAAAGCTGAAACTGGCACTGTCCTGTTCCACTTGCTTATTCCAATCCATGTGAAGCGTGATGGAAGTTTCTGTTGCAACTAAGTCGTTTTAACTAGTTGGTGTATACCTTCCACGTTTTACATTTTTTTTAATAATGTACACAATGGAAGTTGGCCGCTGGTCAATGTTGTCACAAGTGTTGTATGCTCTCGGAAGAATCTAGACTAGATCCCCCCCCCCCCCCCACACACACACACACCAACACACACACAGTTATATAATTCTGTGATAGGTACTGAACTACTTATACACATGGCCATCAAAGGTTTCATGATTGTCTTGGTTCTTATTAGACTAGTCGCTATCCTAGGTGGTCACAAGATAGCAGTTATTGATGCAAGTGGTTCTACTGAACTCAGTTGTTGATGTGGGAACTAATTGGTTTGAAACTTTGAGGTTGGACGTTCTTGTAATTCAAAAAGTTTTAGGTGTGGTAACTACTGCGATGGTCACTATGGTACTATTATTTTTAAAAAATACTTCTGCCTATGTTCAACTGCAAAAATTAATAAAACGGCTTTTCAATGTTAAATTGATTAAGTTATATGCTTAATGATGGCTACATAATAAATAATTTAAGATAGATATGATGACCTACCTGCCCTATTATTGTTATTTGATTGAAGTGCGGCATATGGATCATTGGATAACATAAGTTAGAAATACTTCATTGTTTATAGCATATTCTTCACTTTTTTGCATCCATGTAAAAGGACTAATCATGAACTTTGGTTATAACAGGCTGAGGTACGAGCCTTCTTCGATGTGCACGAACAAGAGGGAAGTCACCCAGGAGGCGTCCACCTTGAGATGACTGGGCAAAACGTAACTGAATGCATCGGTGGATCACGCACCGTAACTTTTGATGACCTAAGCGACCGTTACCACACCCACTGTGACCCAAGGTTGAACGCGTCCCAATCTCTGGAGCTCTCATTCATCATCGCCGAGAGGCTGAGAAATAGGAGGATACGGTCATCATCTGTACTCAACAACATCTTACCCTTGCCACCTTTTAGTTTCTAAATGCGTAGGCAGGGGAGTAAGAGAGATGTGTGTATTCCATTTGTTGAAGGTTGCTCTTGGTAAAACTATGCTTATGAGCTATCTGAGCTCTGGGGTGGATTTGTTTAAATTTTTTATCTTTTGCATGGCAAATAGTATGTAATGATACATATGACTACACTCGCCGACACTTAAGTTTTTATTTATACTATGTATAAGAGAATAATCATGCAATACAGCTGAGTTGGTTTTGTGAATAAGTTACTGGCAGTTAAACTTGCATTCAGTCTTCCACTTAATGTATCCTTTCCAGAGTTTCACATGCAGCTGAGTAAGTGTGAGCCAAGCACATTCCAAGGTAGAATAGAGTATAGTAGGAATTTTGTAAAATTTTACAAGGGAACGGCCCGAATTTGGACTTGGAGGATATTCTTTTGTGATGGAAGAATAACTGGAGAAATAAAAATAAGGGCTAGATTTGAGATCATGCTCATTTCTCAAGTAGAGCTTGGCTGAAGCAATCATGTATGTCATGGCTGCTAGCAGGAGACGTTAATACGAAATTTGGCCATATGTTCTTTTCTTTTCTTTTTTACGTAACGAGTCTCTGTTGTCCAATGGAAGGGATACAAAGACATAATCAACAAAATGTTGTTGACTAGTGATCTTTACAGCAAATAGTGAGCTGTGGCACGGTTGAGTAATGGTATCTTGACTTTACTTCCGAACACCACATAAGCCACAAGGATCCAACGACGAGAACCGATACGTAATATGCATGGTTTCGTATGTAAATTAACACCAAGATCATGGAAAATAGGTTGAGCCAAGGTAAATCATAAGGTTGTAGCTAGATCTCAAGGTCAATTCATGAAGAAGCACAAAAAGGGACATTATGGACAATTTCTTTGTACTTCATGATTCAAATCTTAACTAATATGAGGGGATTGGTTATGCACGTTGCGGATGTGAACGTTGGAAATATGCGTCTAAATCTACCAGATTTTAATTCAAGGCAAATTATATAAAAAAATGATACTGCTATGTATTTCAAAACTAACAACGGATAGATTAAATAAAGTTGAAACAAACTCGTATATAAATCCATCACACTTACGGATCAGCGCTCCGTCCTTGTGAAGATACGACACAGTGCAGATGTAGTCGAGGCAGTGTAAAACGTAATTGCCTTCCCTCGTGCAAGCTTTACGATGGTAACGGCTCGGAGATACCGCTCATCCTTCTCCTCGGTGCATGCTTAGGAGAAGAGCTGGCGAGACTCAGCAACTCCGTACGACATCACAATTCACCGAAAAGAAAAATGGCAAAAGAGAAAGAAGATCGTGGATTTTTTCATCTATGTTCCCGGACATCTCCATGACTTCTTATATGCAAGAAGGCAACCCTCTGCTAACGTTTTCACTATAAAATCATCCACTAATAACCTCTTAATAATTTGGATTAATACTCGTGTATATACGCACGTGCGTGCATTATGTTGTGTAAACTAGCTCCATTCTTCCCTTTATTGACTATTCAACTATGGGAGAGAGCTTTCCTATTTAAGTTGACTTGCACCAACTCAAACTAGCAGTATGAAACTATTGGATGCCATACACTCTTACTTTGAAATTAAGCCTCATCATGGGCCTATTTTCCAGCAGTGACAAGGGAAGCGTTTAGGCGTCATAGATCACTCACTCATGAACTTGTTTGCCACTCTACTAGTCTCAATTAATTCTTACAATATCTGGGTTACAAGGAATTTCAGGTAGCTAGGGTAAAAATTCGAGCCGTAGGTCACTGCCGTTCCGCCGGACGCAGTTGGTTTACCGTTCAGTGGTAGCCTGACCGCTCCATGAAAAAAGAAGCAAGCCGCTGCTACTGCGCGACCCACTCGGGCCCAAAAGATACTTGCGGTTGGGCTTCAGTGGATGCCTGGGCCTAACTGGTTGACAGCCCATTCTATCTTCAATAAGTTCTTCATTCAGCTTTTCAGACCTTCAGACTCCACTGCATCTTCATTCAGATTCTTCAGAGCTTCAGCAGCGGCTTGCTTCTTCTTGCGACTCTTCAGGTTCTTTAGTTCCTGACATTGAACTTTTGTGGTTGAAATATGCACCAAGAATGCAAGCTGAAGCTGAGAACTACAATGACTTAATCAAGGGCAGTGTTCTTTCATGCCTCGGTAAGCTGGCTAGATTTCTTATCTGGTTGAACCCCTCGTTGCAGATCCAATTCAAAACCCCCCTTAGATTCCTGCCATGTCAGGTACCGCATCTGGAACTAAGATTGGTATCAGGTTCTAGAGGTGTAGCATACGTAACCATAGAAGGCACCAGAAATTTCACTTTGGTGTACAGACAGCAAAACTCGTGGCATGCCATCATAATGCTAATACATACACATGCCCTGAATCCGCTTTGGCATTTTCGTCCGCTTCAAAAGGCAAAGGAATACACATCGCAAGCAAACCCAAGATTCCACACTAACCAGAAAAAGGAGAATGTGATTCGACCACCAGGTATTTATCTATTAGCCACACATGTACGGTGGTGCTAGGTAGGTTCTGGTAGTCATCGGTTGTTCTGCACCCGAAAGGAAATTCCAATGGCATTTGCTTTTGAGTCGAAGGGCGCTTGGAATGTAGTAAAATGTAAATCACATCTACGAGGCTACGGCTTTTTTATTCATTCCTTCTAAATGCAGATCAATACTTTGGACCTGTCAAAACATCCTCAGTTTGGTGAGGTAGCGATGGGCATGAGTGGCTCATCGTGTTGGTTCATGCCAAATCTCCCGTTACCAGCACGCTGCCAGGTTTTTGTCCTAATCCAATCCGATCAGCTCGACCATAGGAGTCGAACCAAAAATGCCATCTTTACCAGGAATCTCCCGTTCGCCGTTTCCTCTGTTGGAGATCACGCGTGTTTCCAGACCTTGCTTCATCACATAACTCGAAACAGCAGTACGATTTGTGTACTGGGAGAGATTTCTGACGCCATTCTGCGGCGCCAACGGACAGCAGGAAGCGTCCAGGGCCCGAATGCGGTTCCCCCGCTATAAATAACCACACCGCGTGGTCCACCGCGTCCCCTCCTCCCCTGCTTTGGCATTTTCGCTTCGCTTGTCCCCGACGCGCAATTCCCACCGATCTCAACAGCTCTGATCCCGCCCCCGCCTCTACCACCGACCAGGACCCGGGGAGCGATGGAAGCGGCGGGCGACGGCCGGAGGGAGGGGGCGCTGGGGGCCCTCGCCGTGCTCCCCGACGAGGTGCTCTGCGCCGTCGTCGACCTCCTCCCGCCCGCCGACATCGGGCGCCTCGCCTGCGTCAGCAGGTACCCCGCCCGCCCGCATGCTGTGCCCCCTCTGCTGCTTCTTCGTTCTCGACGCCTTTCCAGATTAGCTCCCCGTCCCCGTGGTAGCTAGGAATCGCGGGTTCGGGCGACCGAATCGCGGGGCGTGAGTCCCTTGCTCTCAATTACATGGCAGACGGTTGGCAGAATTTTGCAGTGTTCAACGCAGAGTGGGGGTTGTAGCTTGGTGAGACGACAGCATCAACCGCGGAATGTGCGGAGGTCGCTGGTTCTGGTGATTGGTGCCCTTCGGGCTGAATGTTTCTGAATTCTAGCTACAGCTACAGCAGCCTACTTGCGTGCTGTGCTACAGAGTTCTTCTCAAACCAGATGTGCTACAGTGCGCGTGCTAAGAAACAAGGAGTTTCAGTGCAGCGAGTCATTTTTCATAAGCTTTGTGCTATGCTGAATTGATTTAATTGAACGCATTGTGAATGATAAATGCTCGAGCCTGGAATCTATTTGGTCACAGTAAGCTGCGCATGAAAAGAACACAGTTTATAGCCTTCAGAAACTGGCCTATAGCAAGGGACAACTAGAGCCTGTGGTAGCAGCTATGCAATAAAATAGTTATAATTATGAATCAATTCGTCAAAAAATTGAACATTTTTGCTAACAAATTCAGAGAAGATCACCCCCCACAAACAAATATAGAAAATTAGAAACTTACCAGTTCCTCCCAGTGATGCACATAGGATATGTCAGGATTCACTAGATATGTTTTTTTCTCATTCTCGTAGATAAGTGTATTACTTCCAAGGATATATTTGTAAGCCTGATCTCCAGGGTTTAGATGAGTTGAATCTCCTGACCTTTCCCCCTGTCAGGGGCGAAGCCAGCCCAGCTGATCGTCGGGGTCTTCTCCATTAGAAGACTGGGGTCAAGGCTGCAAAAAATAGTGATTTCCACTAGATTTGCTGGATTTTATCGGTGTCGGCTGACCCCGATAAACACCCCTAGCTCCGCCCCTGCCCCCTGTAGTCTTGACCACAAATTACAAAAATTGGGAGGTTTGTTCTTGAGGATTAATGAAATAGATCCAAATTTAAGGAGATTGAAATTCCTCTCTTGATCTCATCTGTGAGTATGAAATAAGATCCTAATAGTATACCTTGCTTAGCAAGCATGAGCTTGAAAACTTTGCTTCTGAGAACCATTTGTTTGCTAGTATCTCTTTATTACGTCCGTGTATTATCTGACATTATATTAATTTTTAATCACTTGCCAGTGTCATGTACATACTTTGCAATGAAGAACCTCTCTGGATGAGCAAATGTCTTTCAATTGGGGGTCCTCTTGAGTACAAAGGTTCTTGGAAGAAAACAACATTGTCCAGGTATAACAGTCATTTAAATTTTAGTAATGTGTTACTCATTTATGTTAAGCCCATTCTACTGTGTTACTTTTGTTGTCTAAGATATCATCCTTGTTAATCAATTGTAACCTTTTCAAAAAGGTTAGACACTGATTTCTTCATTTTCAGGCTTAGCCTATGTTCAGAAAATGATGAGAACTGGCAGAAACCTCGTCAGTTTGATGGTAATTAACACGTACCTTTTGTTTCCCATTCCTGCTTCTTCTTTTTTGTATATATTGGTTCTGCTCTTGTTCTCTACCTTTACGCTTACGTCTTCTGCAGGGTTCAGTTCTTTGTATCTATACAGGAGATGGTATAGATGTTTTACCAGTTTGAGTAGTTTTTCATTTGATGATGGACACGTGGAAAAGAAAGATGACCTTCTATTGGACCAATTTCGTTCTCAATATGATGGAAAAAGCCCAGTAAGTTCTGTCAACTTTTGGTTCAATTCAGATTCAACAACACTTGAATTTCTGCATTTTATTCCTGTATTTCCCCCACCCCCTGAAAGCTTCTTATGGTAGGTTGTGCTTACTAAATTGGCTGAAACCTGGCCTGCAAGGACGAAATGGACATTGCATCAACTAACAAAGGATTTTGGTGAAGTTCCATTCAGAATATCACAAAGAAGTCCTCAGAAGATAACTATGAAACTAAAAGATTATGTTTCTTACATGGAACTCCAGCATGACGAAGATCCTTTATACATATTTGATGATAAGGTATTCTGCATTCATAACTTAATTTCATTTGCTACAGAAGTTACCAGTAGAAAATGCTCATTTGACAAATCATTGCAGTTTGGAGAATCAGTGCCAGCATTACTGCAAGATTACAGTGTCCCTCATTTATTCCAAGAAGATTTTTTTGATATTTTGGATTATGATCAACGTCCAGCATTCAGATGGCTTATTATTGGACCAGAGAGATCAGGTGCTTCTTGGCATGTTGATCCAGGACTGACAAGTGCATGGAATACCCTTCTCTGTGGCCGGAAAAGGTTCGAGTTTCCTTTTGTTTTAACTATATTGAATGCTACCTGATAGTAATACCTGCATTATTTCTGATTCTTGGTACCTGAAACCGAATGGGTCCTTACTAAACTTGCGAATTGTTAACTTCTAAACTAGTGGTATATTAAGGTCATGAAATGTTTCTCTATCTCCGCTTGTATTCAGTTTTTCAAAACCACAGACTTGAAAAGGGTCACCCCTTGATCTGCTTATTTCTGTTTTAGTAATTAATTAATAACTTATCTTGTATGGTTGTATTCACCAATCATCACACTTCTATGTTGGATAAAACAATTTGTATTTTAAGATCGGACTTTAACACTTTTGCTGATTGTCCCCACTCTGCCAATGCTAACTGTTTAATGATTAAATCTTGATTTGCCACTTACAATATTGATCGTATTTTTCATAGATGGGCATTGTACCCTCCAGGAAGAGTTCCTGGTGGTGTCACGGTACATGTAAATGATGAAGATGGTGATGTTGACATTGAAACTCCAACGTCATTGCAGGCAATGTACTTAATAATCTGTTTTTTTCCTCATTTTCTTTAAAAATTTCTTTCCATAAAACTCAAGATTGATGTGGCATTTGCAGTGGTGGCTTGATATCTATCCACATCTTCCTGAACATGAGAAGCCACTGGAATGCACACAATTGCCAGGAGAGACTATTTTTGTTCCTAGTGGATGGTGGCATTGCGTTTTGAACCTTGAGACAACAGTTGCAGTGACACAGAACTTTGTAAACCAGTCTAATTTTCAGCATGTATGTCTGGATATGGCACCTGGTCACAGGCACAAAGGAGTTTGCCGAGCTGGTTTACTTGCTGTCCCAGGAAATTCTGTTAAAGATAATGAAAATCATCCATCTGTCCCAATGAGTGGATGGAACCACCCTGACATGAGCCGTAAGGAAAAAAGGTTCAAAGGTTCAGAATCACTAAGAACCTCAAATAGCATAAATCATTGTTCTGCATTTGAGTTCTCAGGTGTTCAAGAAAGTTTGGAGAATCAAGAATTCTCATATGATATAGGTTTCTTGTCACAATTCCTTGAGAAAGAAAGGGATCACTATTCTTCTATCTGGAGTCCAACAAATTCACTAGGGCAGAGAGAAGCAAGAGAATGGCTGCGCAGGCTTTGGGTTCTTAAACCTGAACTGAGAGAGCTAGTATGGAAGGTGTGTTTCACTTTGTCATTTTATTTTATTTTTATACTGGAATCAATTTTCTGTGCACGTAATGAATGTGCAGTTTTTTACTTTTAGTAGATTTTATCTGTTTATTGAGGATGTTCTTTTCCTTGTTCTAATTGATCTGCCTGTTCATACAGGGTGCATGTCTAGCAATAAATGTTGACAAATGGTATTCATGCTTAGAGGAGATATGCGCATGCCATAGTTTACCACTACCCACAGAGGATGAGAAGCTTCCTGTTGGCACTGGTAGCAACCCAGTAAGTACTTTCTCATTTGTTTAGTGTCTAAAAGTTACTGCTATCAAGAAACTATTATCGAAAAGATCAGCTTATCTGTTCATAGATGACAATGAAATATTCTGTAGTATCATGTTGATTTTAAGTCTTTACACACATATGTGTTGCACGTTGAAACAGATTCATGTTGGGTGTCATGCAACCTAGTTTACTTGTTAATGTCTCTGGCTTCAGCTTAGTAAGCTCATAACTTCAGCATGTTGATGGGTGCTGCATAATTACTCCCTGATGTACCATGAAATCAGCTGAACTATGAGATTGAAATTTCAATACTGTATTAGAATGGATAATTTCATTTTCAAGCTGCAATGTATGTTTGCAGGTCTGTTATTGGTGTCATGTGTAACATATGGTACAAACTTTATTTTCAGGTCTTCATTGTCTCTGGCAATGTGATTAAAATATATGCTGAAGGAGGATTGGCTTATTCTGTCCATGGTTTGGGCACAGAGGTATTGTATTGCTTTTTTCTGTAACTTAGTGTAGTTGAAAGTGCCATTTCTGTTATAGTGATAATTAATATTTCTGCTGCAGCTTGAGTTCTATGATCTCCTGCAAAAAAGTGGTTCACCTTTGATCAATCACATCCCTGAGATAATTGCTAGTGGCTTTCTTGAATATGAGGATGATATCTACAGGACAGTTCCATGGGATGGAAAAGGGATGCCAGATGTTTTGGCTAAACACTACCCACTGGAGGTTTCTTATGCAAACAGCTGTTTTCCTCTTGGGCTTTGGAGCAAGCAACGCTTTGGAACGAGCAGTTCACCTGATGTTTTAAACAGACCGATTTGGCCATACATGGTTACGAGAAAGTGCAAAGGAGATATTTTTGCTCGCATGTGAGTAACTAAGTATACGAGTTTTTGTTCTCCTAGCAGAAAAATATGGTTGTGCAATAATCATGACAATTTGAATCTACTCTTTCAGCCGTGATGTGCTGTCCAAGACTGATATTCTTCCTCTTGCGTCATCCTTGGGAGTTCAAATGCGAAATATACATCTATTACCTCTTCCACATATGGAGCATGTACCCAAATCTGGGAACAGTGATGTGAAAGATTGTGATGATGCTACGGTTCTACCTGAGTGGCAGCAACTAGTCTCTACTCTAAATCGGAGAATGAAGAATGTAAAGAAGCACCTAGCTAACTGGTGAGTGCGAATCATGTGCACATTTACTCAGCATAGCTATTAAGGGGGCACTAAAACACTACAGTTTCTTGCTCTGTTTTTTTGTTTGTGTAGACCATGTCATGTTTCAATCATACATTACTACCAGAGTGAACTAAAAATTTAATCAAAGTATAAGAGGGCTCATGGAAACTTAAAATTTTGTTACCCACTGACCACTGTGCTTGGGCTTCCAATAATATTCGTAGAGTTATGTTAGATAGGTCTTCATTAAATCATGGAATATCACAAATAGGTTGTTTTAACAGTTTAAAGTTTCCACAAAAGTAAAATCATAACCGCAATAAATTACATGTTGATTTGCACAGAATTTGTTTAGCCAGTTATGCATCCACAATGTTTATGTTGCTACCCAATTTGATAACAAGCTTTTATACCTGAACATTTTTTTTTCACTTGTCTGCTTAGGGGGAACTCTGTCCCACAAGTTCTAATTGAGAAAGCTGAAGGATATCTACCTCCCAATATGGACTTCCTCATCAAGTTCGTTAAGGTGACTTTGCAGTTTTCTTTTCTTTATATTTAACTTGTGCCAAATGTTAGGCTTAATGTTTGCTTATTAAAATAACAGGATGATGGTGATCTAGTGCACCCACTCCCCTCTTGGATACACTCAGATATAATGGATGATAACATTCTCATTGAGGGGATCACAGAATCGAGTTCTTCCAGTAGCAGCAAAGGAAGTCATGAAGCAGATCCGGAAAAAATGAGTGCAATTCACATAATTGATTTCAGTGATCTGTCCATTGGTGAGCAGCCGATTAACTTTGGCTCCTTAGTAGTTTAGCATTGATTACGTTTTCTTGTCTACATAAAAAAAATTATTTTGTGACATGCATCACTGACTGATAAAACTAAAGATGTAATAACCGGAGTTTGCATAACTGTTTGTCGAGAAAAAAAATCTGGTCGTTCAAAATTCTGAACTGTGGCCTGTTCCTTGCGTAAGATTTTGAATTTTCAAATTGCAGTTTTGAATTGATATTAGAAGTAACGCTAAGTTTTGGACGGAGAGGTCATTTAAATGATGGTCATCAGTAGCTTACCGATAGATAAAGCAAGATACCTACATCTGTCTACTTTTTCTTTAAATTCCAGTGAAGTTTACAATTATCTTGTGAGATCTAATTATGCACGTGTTAGCAGGGGATCCTCTGTGTGACATTATTCCATTGCACTTGGATGTTTTCCGGGGTGATACTGACCTTCTGAGGGAATTCCTACGGAGCTATCAGCTTCCTTTACTGAGGGGGGAATCAAATACTGATATATACAAGTCAGTGAAAAATTCAAAGTTCAGCAGAGCATCATATCGTGCAATGTAAGCATTGTTTTGATTTAGAGGGATTCCTCCATCCGTGTTTTACTTATCCTTCTCTCTGCTGTATCCCAAGTTAATGGATTATTACCAGAAGTTCTTCGCCAGTTTCTTTGCATTTTAAAACTTGCTCGCATTGACATAGGATTTTCAGCAAAGATCTCACCATGGTTCCTTATTTGTGATTTGCCACAAGGATCATATAAGCTGGATGCAGTATCCGTTCTGGCTTGACAAGATATAACAGCAACATTCTCGCCTGGCTTGTTTGCAGGTGCTACTGTATACTACACGAGGACAATGTCTTGGCAGCTATATTCAGCTTGTGGAAGGAGCTAAGGGCTGCGACTTCCTGGGAGGACATTGAGAACTTCGTATGGGGAGAGCTGAATCAATACCAGGAATCCTGCACTCCGTAGTCAGTTGGCTCTGCTTAACTAACACCGGCAAGACTCAAAAAACGTGTTCAGATCACGTACTCCTTAACATATGCAACTTCAAAGAGCAGAAAATAATGAAGACCCAACACACCCATTGCATGTTAGTATTTCCTGGGCAGTCGATACGTGGAAGTGCCCTCAGATGATTTTTGTAACTTGAAATACATGGCCACATAGGAACACTTGCAGACAATCGATCTACACTCCCGTGCAAGAAAGTAAACAGTCTGACTCATGAGCGACCTGCTGCTCAATGATTTTGGGGCGGTCTGATTCTGAGTCGTAAATCGGTGAATGGATTGCGAAAGGAAGGTATAATGATGTATCATTGATTTAATGCCGTAGGAGTATTTCTGTTGACTATTTAATGCCGCCCACAAAAATTCGAAGCCGAAACGAACTCGGGCTCAGCGGAGAGCGGACTCCGAGTCCGATCCGCCGCGTACGCGCGCGCCTGCGGCTCCATCCATATAAGGCCACAGAACACGCGCGCATAGGCGTAGCAGCTCCCGTAGCTCCAGCTCTGTTCGCGCCAAAAACGCCGAGCATCAAAGGCAGCTCCACCGCCACCGGTGAGCGTCTCGGTCGATCGGCGCGCGCGTCGAGCAAGTCCATGGCGGGGGCGCCCGGCGGCAACAACGACGGTCTCGTCCCTCGGATCATGTCGAGGGCCGAGTTGGTGAGGCTCTGGGAGGACCTGTTCGACAGGGACTCGGAGGCCGCCGACGAGCTATTCTTCGCCGCGCTGCTGCGGGACGCCCGGGCCGAGTACGCCCGCGGCGCAGCCCGGAAGGGGCACGGGCAGGAGGAGGAGGGCAAGGACGACGACGACGAGGAGGAGCAACGGCGCGCGCGCGTCTTCCAGCCGTGGGAGCCGCCAGCGCCCGGCTCGGCGATGCCGCCACCACCACCACCAGCGGCGGCGGCACCCCCGGTTAAGCGAGCCGTGGTGCTGGCCCTGCGCGCGCCGCCGCACCTGCTGGCTCGCAAGCACGAGAGGACGCCGTCGGAACCCAAGAAACCCCGTGCCGCCTAGAAGATCTCCGTGTAGCGGCCGTGGACGCCGACCCGGCCGGCTTGCTCATCCGTCGGACGATCGATCTTTCTCTACGAATGTGATCGTGCGCCGTCGTCTTCTCTCTCTCTCTCTCTCTTTTTCTGATTCTGCCACCTTCATGCTCGATTGTGTGACATGGCATGGCCGCGCCATTAACTGGTTCTCTTTTGTTTAGGGCCTAACTGCGGACTGTGTAAACAAAAAACTGCGTGTAGAAAAGAAGAGCTCTGTACTTTTGTCTGAATTTAAGCTTTGAATATTTTAATTTCCTCGCTTTTCACATGCCGCGCAAGACGCATCTGCATTACGTTCTAGAATGGCTTAAACGTCTCAAAGAATCGAGTTCGACTAATTACGAAAGCACATTTAATTTCAGGTTTATGCTCTTGTAAACTCACATTCCGTACCAAACTAGGAGCTGTTCTTGGCACGCAGCCAGAAAAAAAAAAGGGAAGGAAAAACAAATATAAAGAGCACAAATGACATCCCCTGCACTATATTTTTGTTAACTCTGTTATCATAGAAATCAGAGCACCCATTGTGGAAAAGTTTACAGACAAATGCTGGCATGGCTGTCCCAGACGGCTATTATCGTGTCTATTTGCCATAGCTACACCTTTAAACCATGATTAAGTTTTTTTTATCTAAGGAGCCTTGACATACCTCTGTAGCTTTAGATCCAAGATATCTTAGAGCTACAAATACCTATTTCCAAAACAAAAAAAAAGTCCACATCTGTACCAAACATCCTATCATAGGATTTTCTGCGTTCCTATTAACCTAGCTTGTGCATGACATGTTTGGAAGTCCTCGACCAAACGAGTATTTCACGGAAAGCCGACAAGAAATTCCATTAATAACCGACCGTTTTGATTCTTTAGAATAACTAGATGAATTTAGTATATCCTTTTAGGAGGCCCCCAATAACCATGGATCGAACCTATCCTATTTTTACAGTGCGATGGGTGGTTGTTCACGGATTAGCTGTACCCACGGTTTTTTTCTTGGGATCAATATCAGCAATGCAGTTCATCCAACGATAAACCAAATTCCAACTATAGAACTATGACACAATCAAACCCGAATGAACAAAATGTTACACTGTAGAGTGTAGACATTGGGACGGTATTAAGCTTATGAATATTGTTGAAATAACATAGAGATGAATAGGTGATGTGCCAGTGGGGGCATGTGACCCCCAAATCAATGTTTTTGTTATCAGTGAACTCAGTCTCTTTCTTTTGAAGCCTTAATGGTGAGTTGGGTTCATTGATGACACCGTCTTTGCTAAACCGTATTTTTAAAACTGCACTCAATAGCCTCGCTAACGAGAATTTCTACAAAAATTCATTAGTTTCACGAGAACAATGCAGGCTTCTCAACGAAATGTGATAACGTGAACAAATCCATGGCACCGGTTGGATCTTTATCAAGACATTATGGAAATTGTCTTCTCGCGTTGTGGACAAGTAGGATGATGATAATAACAACAGAAACGGAAATCTGTGCTTTTCTGGATTCTCATTTGCAAACCTACCTTTGATGAGAAGTGATAACGTGTTTGTACTTATATTTGTTTTAAACAATAATTTATATGTGAGTATGGATGTGTTGGAGAGTTGCGAGCATGGTAAGCGTAGGACATATAGGAGCCGAGCTACATTGAAATTTAACAAGGCCTCGCAAACGGTACTTTTTCCCGACAGATGCTTTCGCACAGAAAAATCTATTTGGAGTGAAGTACATATACTAATAAAGACACACCACTAATATGTTTCTTCTTTAGTAGAATAGATAGTATTAGTAGGTAAAATAACCCGCTAGAGCCCCTAGAAGTTACGCCTTGCGAACAGTAAAAGGTAAAATCATAAAGTTGTAAAAAAAAAGAACACACCACAAAGTTAAAAAGGTGGCAAAACAACAATTGCACTTCAAAATAGAGCTAAGAACAAATTTGCCCTATTTTTTCTAGCATGTTTTATTAGCTTTGTAGAGGGTTAAAATTAAAGGAATTTTCTAATCAAGTGGTCAAAACAGACGAACGGAATGTATACGTCAGCCGGTAAGGTTCCTTCTGGTGGAATCTAACCATCCAGATTCAAGTTCTCGACTCGGCACATATGCTCATATTTTTTGAATTTATTCCATAATTTAACCGGAAGCTATTCTTTCAATGGTGAGCTACATACACATCAACAGCGAGATGCGTATGGTCACATCGTCAATTTTGAGGATCTAGCGGTTCAGTCTCTCGGAGATGTCTATGTCTAAACTATATTTTGCAAAACAAAATGATCAAAACAGATTACCAGCCTTAATTAGCTTGCACGTCGTGGTTTAGGGCAGCGAAAAGGGGAAGACAGCGTGCCTAAATAGATGAACTCAACTAAAGGCAAGTACATTAGAGCAGTCTAATAAGTGATCTTATACAGTATGACTGGACAGACAAACTCTACAATAGTTATCTTGTAGTAGTACCATATCCCTTAAGTTGTGAAGTGAAAAAAAATATATTGTGAGTACCATGATAACAACAACAATTCATACAATGATGAATAAGCGATCTCATAGCTCTTAATTAGCCTATAAAAACGGTTGTTTTGCGAAGCAACCACCTCAATCTCTCTCCTCATGAAGCAACCACCCCAATCTCTCTCCTCTCCCTCTCTCCTCCATATCATTAAAAATTCTACTGTACAAGACAATGTATGAGACGGCGAGCATGTAGCAATTTACTTGCCCTAATTGCCCTAATTAGTGAGTACCCAGATTATTTGATAAAAAACTGTTCAAAAAACTACATTTATACTTTTTGTGGATAGAGGGAGTATGTCAAATAAAGCAATATCCTACCTTTTTTTGTACTTAGGAGCCAGTGCTTTTATTTCCGGTGGTCTGCATGCCATGAATTGTTTTTTAAGCATGGGTAATTTCCATGAAATTTCACATGATAAAGTAATACTGCAAATCAGCAAATGAATGCAAGCTATGTTATTGCAACTAGACGATAGGAATCGCAACATAACTGATGGCCATATTCAATACATCACTGACAACACAAATGATTCCTACATAGGTTTCAGAATGTATGTTCATGTTGTATGCAAGCCAGAGACTCCAAATTCTCGGTTACAGAACATATGTGATCCAGATGCAAATAGAAGCATAATCCAAGGATCCACATATATCATCAACCAACGGAAGCTCGCTGCTAGCCTGCTACTTGACCGGTTGAACCACAGCATGGCATCACATTCCGCAAACAAAGTCACCACTGTTCTCGACGTCGATGTCGTCGATATAGTCCAGATCAATGTCGTCAAGATCCATGCTCCCCAGGCAGGATACCTGCCCGGCAACCTTCATGGCTTCCCCTGGCCTCCGCGCCTCCTGTATGATAGCCATCACCTCTTCCAGGCTTTGCTCCGGGGTGTTCATGCCTGCCAGCTGCATGTTCTGTTGGTACTCCTCAGTCATCTCAATGGGCAGGTTCTTGAGGAACCACGGGTGATTCTTGATTTCTGGAATGGTTATTCTCTGCAAGAAGCAAATGTTGAGTATAAAAAGCTATTGAAAGCTGATGCAACTTGCAGCCAACAAGCCGAATTATTTGACGAGAAGTACCTGCTCAGGATTTCCAACAAATATGCGAGACAACAGATGTCTGCATTCCATTGAAACTCGAACATAGTCTGGAATTGAGTATTGTACACCGAGTATCCTCTGTGGAAGACACCAACACGTTCCGTATCATTGTCCAAATTTGTTGCTAAACTAATTGTTTTCCCCGAACATTGTAAAAGCAGGGAATTGGTGTACTCACAGTGATTGTCTTGCGGAAGTTCCTCGGGTCATCAGGGTCCTCAAATGGATATGCACCGACCAGCATCACATACAGTGTTACTCCGCAGGACCAAACATCAGCAACCTAATATAATATGTGACACGGTGTTCTAAGACTTCAGTCAAAGAACATAAAAAATATAGCCTTGTACAGAAGGCATTACCTTTCCATCATATTCTTTTTTAGTGAGGACCTCTGGAGCAATGTATGCAGGTGTGCCAACAGTTGACTTTGGTTGAGAGTGCAACACAGAAGACTGAAAATGAAAAGGGCCTAAATGGAGGGTAGTAGTTTAGGTGATGAAAATGTCACCTTGTGAGATTATAATATGTGCAGGAGTACCTTGGAATAACCAAAATCACAGATCTTGAGCCGAGGTGCAACACTGCCATCTAAGAGAGTATTTTCTAGTTTCAGGTCTCTATGGCATACTTGCTGCACCGAAAAAGAGATAAGAGTGGTACTGAGTTAGTACTGTTCGACTAAAATTGCTATGTGATGATAAACTTGACAGAATTTGTACCATGGAATGACAATAGCTCACTCCCGAAATCAGTTGTTGGAAGAAGAACCTTGCCTATTAAGTAGTAATCCGTCAGTGTAGTGACATACAGCCTCATAACAAAAGTCCCAAAAGCTTGTGGAAAATATTCTTTACCTCATCCTCACTAAATCTCCCAGCATTGCAAATCCTTTCGAATAGCTCACCACCAGCAGCATATTCCATAACTATTGCCAAATGTGTGGGAGTTAGCACGACCTGAAAAACTAAGTACTATTTAATTTTTCAACCTAAAAATGATTTCTGAAGATTAAACTTAGACAATCAGTTCAAAGCAGATGTCCGATGTCGAATGGAAAGGAATAGCAGACAGTACGACTGGTCATTTTAATGAAGTTCTAAGAGTCGCATAACCATATCAGATGTCTAAAATGCAGTCACAAGAACATCCTGATATGAAACTGCTAGCATACTACTCACAAGGCTTGCGTAAGCCTCGTCGAGCAGGCAAAGAATACAGGAGCCCTGATGATAACTGTGTGTGTATATGCTCCTCCTGTGGGAGTATATCACTCCTGAATTTCTCACTTCATCCAGTTTTATAAGATTAAAATTCCCGCAACAAGAGGAAACACGCATAACAAGGGTTATCCAGAGAAACGCAAGATCAATACATCTATTAGCTAAGTAATGCCAACACTCTAATCTAAGCTTGTTGTAACTCTTGCTCCCAAAATTCACAGGACAAGTAAGGCGGCTGTATTCTATAAAAGCTGGAATGTAGCAACTCTAATACGCTATAGGACAACTTTCCATTAGTAAATTAGGTCTGGAGAACTTTAGTAGGAAGTAAGGCAAGCAAAAACATCAGAAACTCCCAACGAGCTGCAGCAGAAGAATTAGAGACTGTAAGCCTGTCAACTATGATTTTTGACAGCCACCTTTTCTATTGTTGGTTAATTGCATTACTGCCCATAAATTCATTTACAGAAAATGGTTGAAAATGGCATTGCATTGTTCAATAAACTTCTCTTGAGTAGTATGAAAGAAGGCTCCAAGGGATAAGCCAACCTCAAGTCAATAAGGATAATATAATTCTACAGGAGAGCCTAACTGGTCACACTTGGGGTAAATGATAGAAATAACCTGGTTAGCCTGTTGACATTTTTCTAGCACACGAGCACACAGCCACATAAACCATACACGCTAGAGTGAAAATTGCAGAACTGGAGGATAAGAGTCACCATCAAAGACCCCTATAAAATCTGCAACTAGACTTTCACGCTACACATTCCATTTGTCCTTGTACTAGAAATAAAAGACTGAAGATAACCATCACTTTCTATCTGCAACAGGTCTTCATGGAGAAGAGAAGAACTAATTGCACATTGACATTGCACAAGAATGTTACGATCAGTAAGTCATTGTACTCTAGCTGTCTAAACTAAAAAACTTGAAACCATAAGAACACGATCATATCTGTATTTTTCTTGTTTAGAAAAAGCACACATATTTTGAACTGTCAAAAGTAACACATCGCACAAATGCCCTGCGTAACTAACAGTAATTCAACCTCAACTTCATATCAGGATACTTCCTTCCCTAGATTTCAGAGAATTTACCTCCTTGAATCTAATTATGTTTGGATGCTTCAGTGACCGGTGGTTCATAATCTCCCTTTGAACATGCTCATCAATCTAGGAAAGAAGAAGAAACGTGTGGAGTTAAATAATGAGCTAAAGTAGATAGTATTCAAAGTTTAATACAGATTATATGGGGGAAAATGGAAGAGAGAACTCTCTAAAGGGAGTATAGATAATCTTCAGAACGTGACAACAGGGCATGGTATAATATAAAGTATATACAAAGAAACCCGGATACAACTCTTATAATATATTCAGCTCGTGAGAACAGACAGGGCCTCACAAAAAGAAAAAGGGCAATGGACAGCATCGCATACTAGCAGTAGCGTCAATTAATGAACTCAACCGTGTTCACAGGCTGGATGAACAGATCATCATATGCTAGAAGCGTCTACCAAAAGATACTAATTTAGAAGAGGCCATCCAATTAAAATTTTAAATTAAACTAAAGAAAATGAGAAAAAATACAGTTCAAGATATTCAAGTTCAAATAACAAATTCTATGGAAATAATAAATCTAATAATAGCAAATGCTTGATCCGTTGGCATTTTTAGATGACGTTATGTAACGGAAATTTACAATTTGTAGAACAGTTCGGTTCTGGTAGCTTCCCTGGGCCAATGTTGCACGCAATCATTTGCTTTATTAAATCACGTGTGACAAAAAAAATCAAGGAGTCTCCCAGCCAAACAAGATCTAATTGACAAATTACACAAGCTGGCATGCTGCAATCTAACCGGAAAAAGAGGAGGGTGTCAAACGACCGGGAAGAGACACTATCCGCCTGCTTTTTGTTCTTTTTTTTTTTGCAACAACTAAAATAAACTAAAAGAGAAAGACCCAAAAGTAATCAAATCAAACAAAATGAGATGCTAATCAGTACCCGGAAGGAAAAAACTCTCTTTTGCTGGAAATACTCAGAAGGATAATACAGACACCAACACTTATGATTATGAACGTCAAGCAGAAACCTCCAAAATTTGTCTGACGAATTTGAAGCCGTTCGTTTCAGGACCTCTGCACCAAACTAAACCCCCAGCATTTTCGGAGGGGTTCCCAATCAGAGCAAGCAGAAGGGACAAAGCAGGTTAGTGCGCAACAGAGCAGGGAATGATCGATCAGGCAAGCCTCTTTCCTTGGCGCCTGTAGCCTACCACTCGAACACCAGCGATCCCCTGTCGCACACTTGCACAAGGACCAGACTCCATGAAGTTCAAAAAAAAAAAAAAAGACGATCTTTGAGGGGGAGAGGGAACTAGAAAAGGGCGATGATTTGCGGTTACCATCTGGCCTCTCTCGATGAACTTGACGGCGAAGAGCTCCTTAGTCCTGACGTCCCGCACCAGCTTGGCCACCCCGAAGTTGCCCGACCCGATGTCCCGGATCACCTCGTACCGCTCCATCGCAGCGCGAGATCGAACAGGGAGGCCGCCAGGGTGAGCAGAGCGGCAGCAGCAGACGAAGACGAAGACGACGAGGGTGCGGGGTGGAGATTGGGCGGCTGAGCCCGCGTGGAGATGGTGGGGGATGGGGGTGTGTGGGAATGCGGCGGAGGTCGGCTGGGGAGTCGAGGCGGAGTTGAGTTTGAGGTGGGCGGCGAGGAGGAGAAAGAGACGTGCCCCTGTACTACCCCGACCATGTGTCGCCGCGGGAGCCGTCCGGGGTGGCCGAGCCGGCGGGTCGCCGTCCAAGGCAGCAGGGCCGTAGGTTTCTACGTACACGAGCATTCTACCGATATTTTTTTCCTTTCATTCTCTGAAACTGATACTATGCTTTTCTTATCTGACATGGAGTCTGATATTTTTTTCTAAAAAATAAGTATGCACATGACACTCATAGATTTTTGTAATCTTGCCTTAAAACTTTTATTTTTCGAAGCAAACCTTAAAACTTTTATGTGCTGACTGTGAAGTACTTGTAGCCGTTCTTGTGAAACTCCATTAGTCTCTTTGGCACCCCAAAAAAAAAAGAAGACATTCACCCAAATTCCTTGCATTGAAAACAGCAGGACACTGGACGAGGTCGAGACACATCATCGTCGGATCTCGGACGGAATCGCAGAAGAATATGGAATTCGCATCTTGACCATCTGTCGCATAGCACTCCTCTCCATCGATCTTGGGATAGAGAGAACAGTCCAGAGGCATGCATATCCAAATCCAGAGTTCATGGCTGCTGGCTGACGCATGGCTCGACGAGAAGATCGACGTGCAGGCAGAAAGAGGACGCGTCAGTTAGTTAGGCACTAGTAGTGCACGGCGCGGTGGCCTTTTTTGAGAGCTTTGGATCTTTTTTAAAAAGCTGCGTGTCACCGCCTCTGTTCTCATGTGAGTAGTGCTGTGCTATGATTTGAGTTTATTTTGGATTCGCGTTTGGAAGACGAAATCCACGTTAACGGCTCGGGATGGTTGGATACTTGGATTGTTGGCCTCTCTCTAATCCACGCTACTTTTTTAAGAAAAGAAAATGATCGGGCATCATCGGCAGCCGGCAGCCCTATTACGGACTCGCGGCCGTGGACGTACGCGGACCAACGCGACGTGCGTGAAAAGAAGAGGAGGAGGAGACCTGCGAATCCCAATCACCTTTTCCACAACGCGACTACGTACGCAACCGAGCCCAAGTAGCCAGCCAGGGGGTTGGGGCGCCAGCAGCGGGCGATCGAGACTGCTTGCTTGACTACCTGGGCTACAATACAATTACACATACGAAGGTTGTATCGATTATTAAGATACCTTCGGATAAAAAAGAGATTAAGTAGATCACCGTGGGGTTAAAAACTAAAACAAAAAAAAAAATTTGGGATTAAAAATAAAAACAAAAAAAATCCACGAAGAACGACGCGTACGAAAGCTCTGAACTTTTTTTAAAAAAGGGATTAAAAAAAATTAAAATTCGAAAAAGGGGAGCCGGATGGGGGAAATTAGGAAAATGGGTGCTTCCCGCCCACTGAACGGGCGGGTAGCGTGGGGCCGGGGACCTCACGCCCAACCAGCGGGCGGGATGTCCCCCGAGGGCCTCTTCGCAAATAATTTTTTCGCGGAGAGGTCCCTGGGAGGGCATCCCGCCCAACCAAAGGGCAGGATGTTGTGCTTAGGGGCATTCCGCCCTTTGGTTGGGCGGGAGGTCCCCCCATGGGCTATATAAGCCCCAACCTGCCCCGAAAATTCCATTTTATCCAGCAAAAATCAGAAAAAAGAGAAAGAGAGGAGAGGAAGAGAGAAGAGGAAGCGGCGAAGCCCTGTCCACACGTCGATTTGGAGGTATATTCTCATTCTAGCCGTATAAGTACTTGAAAATGACTATAATTTAGGAAATATTTCTTAGAGTAGTTATGTTTTGAATAGTTTTTAGTATTTTCATTTATTTTTAGTATAATTTATAATCTGAATAGTTTAGAATCTATAAAATATAATCTGAAATTTAGGATCGTCGTTTGTTGTGTATTAATATGTAGTATAACTAGTTTATTAATGATTGACAGATATGTCTTCCGAGAGGGGTATTTTCAGTATATATTACGGAGAAGGAAATGTGATTTATGGGCCGAATGGGGTAGATTTAAGTGAATTCAACTGTGCGGTTAGAGGAATTATCAGGCCGCACGAGAGAACATTTGAATCCCTATGCAACTGGTTAATGAGGGGATTAAGGATTAATCAGGAGACACACACTGTGAGTGTTCAATGCGTCATAAATCGTACCACTCACGCTTTGATCTGGGAGCTGATGCCACTTGCAAGCAACGAGGACTGGTTAACTTATCTGCAAAATGCAAATCATTGGCAATGGCCACTGGTACTCCTTGTCAGTGTGCAACAAAACCCTTTGATAAACATTGAAGCTGCTCCGGGGGATGAAAATATTGATGAAGAAGTTGAGGAGGCAAACATTGAGGCAGGTGGCACCGAAGCACCTCAATGTGTGGCTGATGAGGGGGAGAACATACCCTTTATTGTTGAACAGCTGCAAGACGAAGAACGTGAATTGGATGAAGCAATGAATGCCGATTCGTCTGATGATGATGATGATGTGCCTCAAGATTGGGTAAGCAGTGACTTCAGTCATCTTGTCGTAGATGACGGATCTAGCTGGCATTCGGATTGCAGGGAGAATGAAATTATTCAGGGTGCAAGGTACCATTCAATTGAAGAGGTGAAGGAAGCTGTTAAGTGCTGGTCTCTCTCTCTTATGCGAGAGTTTAAGACAGTGGAGTGCAAATCTCGTAAGTACGATGTGGTATGTGCGAAGGATGGCTGTCCATGGCGGGTGCATGCCTACAAGGGTAAATGGAAAGATTATTGGGAATGCTCCATTGTCACTCAGCACACTTGTCATTTGCCTGGGGTGCAGAAGAGCCATCGCAACCTCACGTCGCAATACATCGCAAATGAGATGTACGGGACGATAGTACAGAACTTGTCATATGAACCAAAGTCTATTATCAGGTACATTCAGGAAAAGTACAAGTATATCATCTTATACAGTAAGGCGTGGAGTGCAAAACAAAAGGTGTTGGAGATGAGATTTGGTACGTTCGAGGCTGCATATGATAATGTTCCTCGAATGCTGGCCGTTCTATGTCAGAGAAATCCTGAAAGCTACTATGACCTGAAAACTCTAGACAGAGGAGAAGGTCCGCCCCACATATTGCAGCGGGTCTTTTTCAGCTTGGGTCCATGCATTAACGCATTCCATCACTGCCGGCCTATCCTGTGCATCGACGGGACCTTTCTCACAGGAAAGTATAGATTGCAAATGCTGACAGCTATTGGAGTGGATGGAAACAATCAATTGCTGCCTGTTGCTTTTGCTTTTGTTGAGAGTGAGAACACAGACAGTTGGTACTGGTTTCTGGAACGGGTTAAGCTTGCAGTCGTTCGGGATAGGGAAGATGTCTGCCTGATTCATGATCGTCACGCCGGCATACTGAGGGCAATTCTAGATTTGCAGCAGGGGTGTGTGGAGACCGGAGAGCCGCCCAAGTGGCGTGATATTCGCAGTAGGTGGTGCATGAGGCATATCGGTGCAAACTTTTTCAGGCAATTCAAGAACAAGCACCTTATGGATATGTTCAAGAGGCTCTGCAAGGAAACGAATCAGCAAAAATTTAACAAGCAGTGGCAGAAACTTGATGAACTGACCGGGAAGAAAAGAGCCGAGGACGCATCAAAAAACATAACTGCACAGGATGAAGCAGAGACTTTGTGCTCTTTGCCAACAGATACTGCACGTACTCGCAGAAGGTCTGGGTCAGCGGTGAAAAAATTTTCTGAATGGATTGAGAATGAACCTAAGGAGAAGTGGGCGTTACTTTATAATACCGATGGTGCAAGGTACGGTATAATGACCATCAACTTCGCCGAAGTTTACAATTGGGTGCTGCGAGGTGTTCGTGGGCTTCCACTGGTTGCAATTGTTGAATTCATTATCCGCGGGTGTACCGATTACTTTCGGAAGCGGTTCACTAAAAATCAGATATTCATGCGAGATCCAGACAGAAATTTTGGATTCAAGGTAAAAGAATATATGACTAAGAAGGCAGAAAGCGCCCGGCTACACCATGTACGGCAATGTGGAACACAGGAGCTCAAGTTTGAGGTATCTCCTAAAGATAGGGCGCGACATGGCATGAGACGTCAAACTCCTGTAAAGGAGTGCATTCTCAAGTTCGATGGAACTTGTTGTTGCTCATGCATGAGGCCCAAGTTGCTGCACTTACCTTGTTCTCATGTAATGGCTGCTTGTGCGGATATTGGACATCCTGTCGATATATATGTTTCACATTACTTCAGAAAGGAGACAATTGCTAGCACCTGGCAGTATGAGATCTATGGGTTCCGTTTGGTTGGATCGTTCACTGAGACAGCGAATCCTGTTATCTATATTCCAGACCCAAGATCATCACGGGTTAAGAGAGGACGCCGTCAGTCACGGCGTATTCGTAATGATATGGATGAGTCAGAGCTCCGTCCGAGGATACAACGCTGCAGTGCATGTAATCAGATTGGACACACGTATAAACGTTGTCCAACCAATGATGCTGGCCCCAGTTGTGCTGAAGCTGGCCCTACAGGTGATGCTACAGATGGAAGACCTCCGGTTGCATCAAGAAGTGGGAGACGTCGCCGATCGAGTGCTAGTACGTCATCAGGCATCATTTAGTTGTAATTTTATTTAAACGTTGTTTGCTCATATGTAATATTTGCTGCGTTGAGATTCTATCAGACCTAGATACGTATTTGTAATATTTGCCGCATTGACTGAAGACACAATATTTGGATTCATGTATTTGTAATATTTGTAATGTTCATTATCATATTATTTTATTTTAAATGGCTTCATGTATTGTACTATCGTAATATTTAGATTCTACGTTGCAAACGTTATCGTTTAACTATTTTCGTACGAGTTTTAGATACCGTAATCTTCTTTGGAAAAATGGACCAGGAGCATAAGATTATAGGTTTTAGAACTTTATAGGTTTTAGAACTTTGACTATATATTAGATATTAAATAATATCACATTAGAGAATAACAATAGATTTTAATTAGAAAAGGGTTATAATTAGGTTTAGTTAACATTTCAAATTTGAAAAATTCAAGACAAAAGAAGTTAAATTTACATCAAATTTGAGTTTGAAACTTTGCACAAAAGTACGTAGAGTTTATAGAATAGTCATACCAAACTTCATAAACAACAGAGCATGAAATCCTAAAGTTAAGCATAAACTTTGCTTAATCTTAATTTTAAAATAGGGGTAAAAGTATTTTGTTTTAAACTAAACTCTATTAACAAAAGTTATAGAGTTTGAAATCTAGTTTCTAACAAAACTAGTTTTGCTATTTTTGGATTTTTCTGTGAATTGTTACGAATTTTGGAAGCCAGAAAACAGAAAACACACACATGAAATAGCAGTGCACCAAGGCGGCAGGCATCCCGCCCAGTGGCCGGGCGGGAGGCATCCCGCCCAGTGGCCGGGTGGGAAGACTGCTTCAGGGACCTTTTCGCGAATAAAAAAAGTTTTCTTATTCGCGAAGAGGTCCCTGGAAATTTTTTTTGAGCATCCCGCCCTATGGTTGGGCGGGAGGCTGCTTTCCGCCCTTTCAGCGGGCGGAAGGCACCCATTTCTCTAAATTTCTCCGACTGGCACCCTTTTTCGAATTTTGTTTTTTTTAATCCCCTTTTTACAAAAAAACTCCGAAAGCTCTCGGCCTCGGTGGGTTTGCGACTTTGGACGCGATTCGGCCTACTTCCGCTTAGATTTTGAGCCCATATAAACTTTAAAGGCCCACTTTGAGCCCTCCGTCCGTCGCAACCACCGCGTCGTCCACTCCTACTCCCTTTTCTATCGCTTCCGAGCCATCGCCCCCTCCCTCACTCTCGCAGCCGCCACTTCTAGAAGCTTCGACGCTGCTGCTGCGCCCATGGCCGCGGAAGCCAAGACGCCGTCCCTCGCCGAGGTACGCCGAACGCCGCCTCCTCTAGCCTCCTCTCCTCCGCTGCCCACACGTGCCGATCTGGATTCCGCGAGCCGGTGTGGGGCTCCGATCTAGCGGCCGCCTCCAGATCTGCTTCTCTCCGATGGCTCCGTGCGGGGTTGGGATTGGGATCGGGTTCCTGCAGCATCCGCGTCCGGGTTCGGGTCGGGTGGCAGGGATCGTTTGTTTGCCGCCGTTAATTCCGAAATGGTGAGTGGTTGTTTGGTTGGTCGGGAAAGTTTGCTGGGATTGAGGACCTGTACATGCGGAGATGGTAAGGTTTACGAGTGGGCGAAGATCAGGTTACCTGCTGCTAGTTTGGATTCTGATTGGAAGTAGTGCTAATTAGCTCCGGTGATGCTGCTAGATTCGAATTTTGTGTTCGTTATTATGCTGTCTGGTTTAGTTTAGTTGTCTCTAGTTCAAGTTTAGAAGGTTTTAGTGCCTAAGCGTGTGTACAAGTTTTGTAGTGGTATTGTAGATTTATTCTGCGAATGGATTGGAGCGGGAATCACAAAATAGGCGTTCACTCACTGTTTTTAGGAAAATTGAAGGCGATGTTGGTGGTTTAAATAGTCTCGGAGGTGTTTTAGAAAGCATTCAGTGTTGAATCGAAATGTATTCAGGTTTCCATCGTGGCTACATATGTGTCAAAGAGGTTCCTTTCTCAAAATAATATATGTATGCAGGCTTCTGGTGTGTATTGACCATAAACATCACTTGGTTTCATGCTAGATGCAAAATTTGATTTATATTGATGTATTTTATACTAGGATAAAGTTGCTTGTTTGAGGTTTCTGTTCTACAAATTGTTTTCTCTTTGATCTATTGCTTCTGATTTGATGATCTAGAACCAGTGTTATAATTGACCTCATGTTTCATCTGTAGGAATACTCACTTCCACCAGAAGAAATTCCAGCGGAAAAGGCTGCTGAGGAGAAACCCTCAAGTGGCACGGAGACCGAAGCTGCTCCCTCAACAAATGATGAAACTCCTCCAGCTGTAGAAGACAAGAATGAAACTTCTGAAGCGCAAGATACTGCTGACAAGTCAGAGGCAGAAGAATCCAACCCTGTAGCAGAGGAAACAAGTGAGAGTGCTGAGGAGGAAGAGGCTGAGGAGAAACCTGAGATCAAGGTTTGGTGCTGCTGAAAAAACCTGATGGTACACTTCATAGTCTCATATTGATGAATACTAAGCATTTTCAACTTACAGATTGAAACAGCCCCAGCAGATTTCCGTTTCCCAACAACAAATCAAACAAGGCACTGTTTCACACGTTATGTTGAATACCACAGGTAGGGTTTGTCATTATGAAATTCCATAAAATTTAATAGGTGACATTGTTTTATGTTCAGCCATTCTTAATAATTGTGGTTATTTAATCAGATGTGTAGCTGCAAAAGGAGAGGATGCGCCGGAGTGTGATAAGTTTGCAAAGTACTATCGATCCCTTTGCCCTGGTGAATGGGTATGTATTTCTTGCTTTCACCACTATAGTTTACACTCTGCCCTTGTTATCTTTTCTGGTGTTTAGGGTAGGGAAGTAACTTTTTGAGGCATGTGGAGTATGCATTTCAAGTCGGTGATAAACCTTCCAGTTTTCAGTTGAACTATTCTTTTAATAAAGTAACATTATGCTTGTAGTGTAGTATTGTTAATATATTTTTCCTCGAAAAATACCTGTACTTGATGACAAAGATTGGATATATTGCCTCACCATGGCTAGCAAAGTTATGGAGGAGATGCATGTTTTGTCTCTTGCCTAGCCTTGTTTTTGGGTCAGGTGAACACGGATTTCCTTGCTTTCCATACAGAGCCAAATTGGCTCTCCTTTCTTAGCGAGGTTTCCATTTGCCCGTTATCAAGGCTAAGCAAAGGTTACACAGAGCCCAAACAAAGCCTTAGGAGTTCATGATAATTAAAGCAAGTTATGAATATATGAGTTCCTAGTCAACATGGAGCTTCAGCCCAATATCTACACTTGTTGGCCTCTTTTTTTTTTTTTGGGGGGGGGGTGGGCTTTGACCCGTATTGATAGAAGTGAATTGATAGTTCAGTATTACAGCAGTAAAATGGTAAATCAATTACAATTTTGCATGCGCTATCTTTTGCTATATGCAAATTAAACAATTAATGATCTAAAGGTATTTTTACAGATAGTGCAGATACACACTTGTAATTATGTAAACATCATGAAACCCAGATTTTCTTGTTCTATTGTCTGATTGCACCTGCTACACAAATTAACCATTTCCAAATGATGTGTAGTCCCTCAAAATTTGACCATTGGGATCTTGGTCTCGAACATGACTGAGTAATGTTTCATACGCAGGTTGATCGCTGGAATGAGCAACGCGAAAACGGCACCTTCCCTGGACCTCTGTAATCCCATCAACCGGAGGATGATCTCGTGATGTTGTGCCGGCCTCTCTTCCTTGGTAACTGGTGCCAAGTTATCAGAGACAGAGAAATCGTCTTTTTGGAGAACACTACAAAATAAAAATATTCTTTTTGACTTGAAGAATGCCCTGTACTTCCTAACTGCCGTGTTCTGCGTTGCTGAGAAACTCGCATCACAGTTATAATTTTCCTTACACTTGAAAAAGGAATCCTGTTTTCCCATCTTTGCGGTGTAACGCAGCTTACACATTTGATGCCCTAAAACTATGTTTCTCTGGTAACAGATGGTAGTCTGATACCAGAAAAAGTCTGAGTTGCAGCAGTAATCCGTGGCAATAGGCTTGATTGATGTCCGAGCACCCTCGGTTTAGAGCTCTGCAGCAGGGAGAAAGAACGTTCTTGCTGCAATACTGCATTCTGTGTTTACCCTTTTTTTAAAAAAAATAGTGAAATTTGGAGTTTTCTAAGTTCGACATCTTTTAAGAGTTGGAAGGGTCTGATCCCTAGTCCATTAAACATTCCTTCAGAACAAAAGTTATGTCAAGGTTGCTACACCCCAGTTCACGGGCACCTCGTACTGTTGGGTTCCAACGGCAACATCGGCACTTCTTTGATGCTGCAGGTAGTTTTAGTTTTTTCATATACATAGTTTTATATACATAATTTTTCATATGCAAGTCGTTTTTTAATATATGTATTATCTAAATTTATAGGAAAATCTATATATCTAGATTTGTCAGGAGTACATCTCATCATTAGATGTATTTCTACTGTCTCATCATCAGGTATATTTGTACTGTGCTCCACGTTCTTTATATATGATACTGGTCTTTATACAAAAGCATAATGGAAAATAAAACAAAAAAAAACGCGACAGTGTAGGGAGCATAGCAAACTTACCTCTACTAAGATCCCATCAACAGGATCCTAGTAGGTGTATGTTTCTCATCATTCTTTGAAAGTTCTTTCAAATATGAATACATTATACTACCCTTCATGATATTTACTGCTAGCAATCAATGATAAGAAAATCATGAATCTTAAAATATTGGATATCTCGTAAAAAACATATTGAGTACCATCTATTCGAAAAGTGATTTTATGTTGCTACACTTCTCGTCCTATAGCATTTTCTTATAGTTGCCGACCTCATTAGAGTCTCTTCACCGTACCTCTCCAAACACTAGAAATCTCTCCTGTGACAATGGTTGAAACCTCTATGTGTAAGCCGTTCCCATCCTCCTCCATCAAGATGACCTTTCTCTCTACTCTCCTCTAAATCCTAAAGCCCCCTAGAATTATAGAGGATGGTGAAATAGTGAAAAAAAAAAGAGAGGCAAGTGTGAGATGGGCGCGAATAATCCACATCTACTTTCGTTTTCCTGTGTTCATTCGCCATAGATACCTGTCTTCCTATGATTCCATCTCCAAATGGAGGAAGCTCGAAAAGCCGCCGCAGCACATGACGAAACACACCAGTCGCCCATCCTGTGTGGCCCCCACCATATCCAGCTGCTGCTACAGCGACGCCGCAGCCTCCCCGCGCTCAAACCAAAACTCTCTCTGGCACCACAAACCTCACGTCACGGCGCTAACCCGAGCAAGCCCGCGATCCGCGACGCACCGTCTCCAACCAATCAGAACCCAGCTCTCTGCGTTGGCGATCCCCGCCGAAAGACCCAAACCCCTCGCGGCCGTCCGATCCGCCAGAAAGAAACACACCCGCAGCCGATCCGGGCCGCCCACCCCCCGCGAACCGGATATACCACGCGGATGCCGCCATATATATAGGAGGCAGCGGCCTGGCTTGCTCATTTTTTCCGGCCTCCTCTTCCTCGCGCGGCGCCTACCCACCCCACCGGTTCGAAGCGTGCGACGAGAGCGAAGCAGCGCGGAGAGGTAAGGTATGCCCGCGAGCCCCCTTTTCTGTTTCCCCTCCTCGGCGGTTTCTAATTCGAGAAGGTGTCGTCGCTGTCGCGGCTTCTCGCGGCCGTGCGGGTTTGCGCTTGTTTCGATTTCGAGGTTCGTGGGTTGGGGACCGGATGGGTTAGGTCTCCCCTGGGGGGTTGCGCCGCAGCGGGTATGGGGTACTAGGGTGTGCTCGGCTGATCTGCTTCGATTCGGGCGGAAGCTGCCTGCTGTGTGCTGGCGGGCACAATTTGGGTTGGGATTGGCTCTGACAGCTAGCTACTGTAGCGATGGTTGGGGCGATTTGGGTGCGGTAGTTATGATTTCATGCCTAATTGCAGCCCTGATCTGAATTACTGGTGAATTTAGGGGATTTAGTGCTTGTTGCCATGGTTCCCTCCCCCTGTGGAATCTAGTGTTGTTGGGAATGCAACGCATGGATGTTAAGATCATTTATTGGGATGGCAATTGATAGTTCATATGATGAGTTTGCTGCGGAATAGCACTTCTGATTTGTATTGCCTGGCTAATTTAGTGGGTTTAGTTATTGTTCTTGGCATTTATTTGTCACTGTCACCTCGCTGGACATTCCCTAGTCTGGAAAGTCTGGAGGCACATGATAAGGATGTTGTGTCTTATGTCAATTCTCAGACATGAGTGTGCGTCCTGATTCAGTATGCTTTCCCATGGAAATTTTTATTACTAGTCACGTTGCAGGTTTGAATTCTGCATTCTTGCTGGAGCTGTTTCTTATTGCATTGATGTAAATTTGGAGTACTGTTATATGCGTTTGGGTGTTCCTATTGTTGTGCTAGTAGTTGAGATGACAAGTGCAGTTACAACTGTTGGCTAATTAATGCAAGTGTCATTGCTGCGATTGATAATTATAGCCATTATTTAACTTGCTACCGAAAAGCTGGTGTTTGAATTTGAACACAGCACATTGATAGTCAATTTTGGTTCACCTGGTGGTACCTGTTATTTGATTGCATAGCAAGAATCCTAGATTCCTGTAAGCAGACTAACGTGTATGTGTGCTGTGTTTTGTGGATTCATGCTTTGTTAATAGTTGCAGTATTCTTCCATTCCATGCTTAGAATGTTCACTAAGTAGATTAGTGTGCTCTGGCCGAATATTTTTGCTGAGACTTTGACTTAATTGTTTGTTGCATTTGCAATGTGGTTTATTCCTGGAACGGAGGTGGTTAGATGCATAGATTTTGATTAGGTATCTAGATAAGCTAGGCTACCACAATTTCCTCTCTGCAACCCATTACCCAACAATTGGCAGATTGGTTGATGCTCTTAAATTTGTGCTACAAATATGGTTGCATAATTTGTCTTGTTCTAGTCTAGAATAATGAATAGTGACCACATGATGTATACTTGGACATGATAATAGCTGACAGAATTATCAGCATCTAGCATTATTACTAGTTTGTTGTGCATTCTGAAATGAGCACTTGTCTGTGCATATGAGAACAGTTTACTGGTTCAATTTAGGTTCTGATTTGGGGACCTGAAACTGTCATGATATCTTTTCTTTCTTATTGCAGATGGCCCGTACCAAGCAAACCGCTCGCAAGTCCACGGGAGGGAAGGCTCCCAGGAAGCAGCTTGCAACTAAGGTAAGGTTCTTCATATATGCTTTTTTGTTGTTAGGTGTTGATATTGGTTTGAAGCTTCAACTCAATGGTACCCTTTGCAATATTGCTTCATAGGCTGCCCGTAAGTCAGCCCCGACCACTGGAGGAGTGAAGAAGCCCCACCGCTACCGCCCTGGAACTGTTGCCCTCCGGTTAGTAAATAATATCCTTGAATGTTTGTCTATGTCCAGCCTTGTATTTCGCTGCTTGATTGATTTGCTGTGTCTTGAATGCAATTTGATAGTGAGATCCGCAAGTACCAGAAGAGCACTGAGCTGTTGATCAGGAAGCTGCCCTTCCAGAGGCTTGTTAGGGAAATTGCACAGGACTTCAAGGTTAGATGTCTATGAGTTGAACTTGTTTATGAGATTCTGTTTTGGCACTTTATCTGGTTCTTGATGAGTGGTTGATCAAACTCGTTCTTGTTTTGCAGACTGATCTGCGTTTCCAGAGCCATGCCGTGCTTGCCCTCCAGGAGGCTGCCGAGGCGTACCTAGTTGGTCTGTTTGAGGACACCAACCTGTGCGCCATCCATGCTAAGCGTGTGACCATCATGCCCAAGGACATCCAGCTGGCCAGGAGGATCCGTGGCGAGAGGGCGTAATCCTCTCAATCATGACAATTAAAGTCTCGTGTCGTCGTAGTGGTTTAATGTGGTGCCATGTTCAGGACATCTAAGTAGGGCTTGTTTTGTGGATCATAAGTTTCTCTTCTGCCGCACTATATGTTGCTACTACCTTTGTTGGTGCTATTACTAGGGTCGTCGAATACTTAATTTGTCTCGTCTAGTGTTGGTACCGCGTTGACAGTTGACATTTGTGTGCTGTGCTGCTGCTGATTAGGGTGTGTTCGTTTCCCTGCCTCTAAATTTTAGAGGGGTCACATCAAAGAGAATCTTGTCATTTAGAAGTATTAAATAAAGTCTAATTACAAAACTAATTGCAGAACCCCAGGTCTAATTCGCGAGACGAATCTAATGAGGTATATTAATCCATGATTAGTGGATGATTACTGTAGCATCACTGTGGCAAATTATGGATTATTTAGGCTCATTAAATTTGTCTCGCGAATTAACACCCATCTGTCAAAAAAAATTTATAAAAAGATTTTATTTAATACTTCTAAATGATAAGATTCTCTTTGATGTGATGGGTCTAAAATTTAGAGAGGAGGAAACGAACACCCCCTTAGCTGTGCTGTTTGTGTGCTGCTGGATTGTAAGCTTCATTGCTGTGGCTGATCCGTTCGTTAATGTCAAGTATCTTGTTACAGTTTGTGTGCATTTTATCCGTTCCTTCTGTTATATATATTGAGGGCCCTGTTAGTGTGTCATGCGTCTTCATTTTCTCCTGCCAAGCGGTTAATAACGTACGTTCAGCGCAACCGGCAAATCTGTTTCGATGGAATTGTTGTCTTGATCGGCGCCCTCAATTACTGATCTCGGTCGGTATGCTTTGTGTTGTGTTTGATCGTATCATACATTTGTCATTTGGATTAGTTAGTTCAATAGGGACGAGATTTTGATCTGAAATCGTTTATTAACATTTCTTTGCTCCCAATTTCCGCGATGTCGCACCGGCTTTTTAAAAGAAACAGGTATTTTAGTGCCTCAATTCCAATCTGCGGTCAAATTCATCCCTAAACTTCTAAATTCATCCCTAAACTTTTAAATTGATTAATATATTACTATATAGACCAACGTAGTTCCCTCAATTTCTATTTTAAGTCAAACTTAATATTATACTCCATAATAATATAGGATTTATGAAAAACTTCTCTTTACCTTTGACTCCTTTTCCTTCTAATAAATTTATTTAGAAGCTTAACATTACAAGTATTTAATTTAGAATATATAATTTTATTTACACATGGATTGTATTGTTTTGTGGTGGAGAGTAAAATTAAAATATTTATTGCATAATTATGTATTACAGAAAGTTGAGCGAACAGTGATCTAAACAGAGGGAAAAAATAAGGATAAAAAGAACTTTTTGCATTTAACTTATGCTATTATAGAGAATATTATTAGCAAATGGACGAGTTGGATCTCAAAACAAAAGTTAAGAAACTGCATTGACCAATTTAAAAGTTAAAAGATAAACTTGACTCTTGAGATAAAGTTAAATAACTAAAATATCTATTTTATTTTATTTTAGAAGTGACATATCGTCGGATTAAATTTGTAAAAAACAAATGAGGAGAGTGGCACAGAACAAAGCCACCTCACGGAATCTCGAATAGACGAAACTTGAGCCTGCCATCGGGCCAGAAACGAGTGCAGGATGAGCCACGTGTACGGTGAAACTACCGTTGGTCCATGCGTTGTTTTGATCGGACGGACGGAACACAGCTAGCGTGTAGGGATTTTTTTTTTCAGCACATTCCAAGCGTTGCTCGATAGATCTCTAGACTCTTCCTGGGTATTCTTTCTCCGGTAAACGCTCACCGCTTCCCATCGTATTTGAACATGCACAGAAACTCCCTTCCCCTTACAAAGAGCAATATACAAGAAGAGCATAGGCGTTCGTGCTGTTCATCGCAGCTGACGCAGCGGCCGCGCGGGATTCGCCGTCACGTTCGTATTCACCACCTGCAGCCACATTATTGTCGTGCCGACCGGCGACCGCCCGGCTCTACTGCACCGCGCAGTTGCTCGGCGCCACCTTCACATGCTCTCTCTGACCACAAGTGTCCTCCGATGGGCTAAGAATGCTCGGTCATTTCGCTACACGGAAGGCTACCCCTCGTCGGCGTACTAGCGTGGCTACTCTCTCGCTGGGCTGCCACGCGCTGATGGCGATGGCTGACTCTGACGGTTCACCGAGGTCGGGCTTGGCCGCATCGCGGCGTCTGCGCGCGCATCCCCTGCCACCCTTGCGTCAAAGTGGTGCAGTCCAAGGAGCGCCCGCGCGGAGACACAACGAGCCCGCACCAATCTGAGGACGCTTGTGGTCGGACATGCCGGATGCGATGAGAGCATCATAGCACAGCGTGCAACCGTCCCAAGCCAACGGCCGACATTGCGGGATGACCGCCGCCGCCGGCGGTTTTGCCGACGCATAAAACAAGTTTCTACTATATTTTCAAAGCTTACTATTTCTCGCTAATTCTATAGCGCGATTCTCCATCCCTCGTGGTTACAGTCCCATCAGAGCCGCCGAGTTCATATAAAGCAAGCACACACAACAATTCTGTACTGGAAAGGTAAATAGATTATTGCATGTCTGCATCTATATGTATAACTCTGTTCATAAAGTCATCTTTATTATTAATGCATGTTAATGGTTGATTTAATTTAGAAGGTACATAAAAAAGCAAAACAATACCATAATGCTTGTTGCGGTTGTTCTTCCACAGTAGAAACACTCGCTAAACACCACCAGGACGTACGGCAAAGCCACGTCAGGTTTAGTATATCATGGTTTCCGACCAGAACGGCGGAACCCCCACCGCACCACCGCACCCCGTGCGCTCTCGAGTTAGCCGCCGGCGAGATGGGGACGCCGCCGCGTCTCTCCATAGAGGACGTGCTGCGCGCCAACAGCAGCCGCTGCTTCGCCGCCGCGATGGCGGTCGCCTCCGCCTTCGCCTCCCTCGCCAATGCCCTCCTCGCCGCCCGCCGCATCTGGCTCAACGAGGTGGGTCGCTTACTCGCCTTTACGCTGGCCTCCATCCCCTCCCTACTTGGAATTCTTTTCCACCACTCAACTTCCTGTACCGATGATGCTCGCTCGGTTCATCGCTGAATCGGATCAAGGTCGACGTCAACGGATGGCTCGAGGCCTTCGCGGCGCACCCGGCAATCGGAACCACCTCCCCTCCGTCTCCAAGTCGGTGCCTTCCCCCCTCCTGTCCACTCAATTCCACTGTTTACTTTCAGTTCTCGTTTCACTGTGGCTGTCTGTTGTCGTAACTGGCCGTACGGATCTCCGCCGAAAGACCCAAACCCCTCGCGGCCGTCCGATCCGCCAGAAAGAAACACACCCGCAGCCGATCCGGGCCGCCCAGCCCCCGCGAACCGATATACCACGCGGATGCCGCCCTATATTAGGAGGCAGCGGCCTGGCTTGCTCAATTTTTCCGGCCTCCTCTTCCTCGCGCGGAGAGGTAAGGTATGCCCGCGAGCCTCTTTTCCTCTTTCCCCTCCTCGGCGGTTTCTAATTCGAGATGGCGTCGTCGCTGTCGTTGCTTCCCGCGGCCGTGGGGGTCTGCGCTTGTTTCGTTTCGAGGTTCGTGGGTTGGGGACCGGACGGGTCCGAGCTCCCCCTGGGGGGTTGCGCGGGCGGCAGCGGGTATGGGGTATTAGGGTTTGCTCGGCTGATCTGCTTCGATTCGGGCGGAAGCTGCCTGCTGTGTGCTGGCGGGCACAATTTGGGTTGGGATTGGCTCTGACAGCTAGGTACTGTAGCGATGGTTGGGGCGATTTGGGTGCAGTAGTTATGATTTCGTGCCGAATTGCAGCCCTGATCTGAATTACTGGTGAACTTAGGGGTTTAGTGTTTGCTCGCATGGTTCCCTCCCCCTGTGGAATCTAGTGTTGTTGCGAACGCAACACATGGATGTTATGGTGATTTATTGGGATGGCAATTGATTGTTCATATGATGAGTTTGCCGCGGAATAGCACTTCTGATTTTGTATTGTCTTGCGAATTTAGTGGGTTAAGTTATTGTTCTTAGCATCTACTTGTCACTGTCACCTCGCTGGACATTCCCTAGTCTGGAAAGTCTGGATGCACATGATAAGGATGTTGTGTCTTAGGTCAATTCTCATACATGAGTGTGTGTCCTGGTTCAGTATGCTTTCCCATGGAAATTTTTATTACTAGTCACGTTGTAGGTTTGAATTCTGCATTCTTGCTGGAGTTGTTTCCTATGATGTAAATTTGGGTACTGCTATATGCTTTTTGGTGTTCCTATTGTTGTGCTAGTTGTTGAGGTGACAATTACAGTTACAGCTGTTGGCTAATGCAAGTGTCATTGCTGTGGTTGATAATTGTAGCCTTTTTTAACTTGCTACTGAAGAGCTGGTGTTTGAATTTGAACACAGCACATTGATAGTCAATTTTGATTCACCTGGTGGTACCTGGTATTTGATTGCAAGAATCCTAGATTCCTGTAAGAAGACTAACGTGTATGCGTGCTTTGTTTTGTGAATTCATGCATTATTAATAGTTGGAAAAACTATATTCTTCCATTCCATGCTTAAAATGTTCACTAAGTAGATTTGTGAGCTGTGGCTGAATGTTTTGCTGGCACCTGAACTTAATCGTTTGTTGCATTAGCAATGTGGTTCATTCCTGGAACGTAGGTGGTTAGATGCATAGATTTTGATTATACTTGTAGTATGCATGAGTAATAGTTGGTAAGGTATCTAGACAAGCTAGGCTACCACAAATTACCCCCTGTAACCCATTACCCAACAATTGGTAGGTTGGTTGGTGCTCTTAAATTTGTTACTAGAAATGTGTTTGCATAATTTATCTTGTTCTAGTCCAATTGTACTTGCCCCCTACTCTGTATTCAGGTCTAGAGTAACTAATAGTGACCACATGATGCATACATGTAAATGATAATAGCTGACAGAATTACCAGTATCTTGCATTATCACTAGTTTGTTGCACATTCTGAAATGAGCACTTGTCTGTGCATATGAGAACAGTTTACTGGTTCTATTTAGGTTCTGATTTGAGGACCTGAACGTGTCATGATATCTTTTCTTTCTTATTGCAGATGGCCCGTACCAAGCAAACCGCTCGCAAGTCCACGGGAGGGAAGGCTCCCAGGAAGCAGCTTGCAACTAAGGTAAGGTTCTTCATATATGCTTTTTTGTTGTTAGGTGTTGATATTGGTTTGAAGCTTCAACTCAATGGTACCCTTTGCAATATTGCTTCATAGGCTGCCCGTAAGTCAGCCCCGACCACTGGAGGAGTGAAGAAGCCCCACCGCTACCGCCCTGGAACTGTTGCCCTCCGGTTAGTAAATAATATCCTTGAATGTTTGTCTATGTCCAGCCTCGTATTTTGCTGCTTGATTGATTTGCTATGTCTTGAATGCAATTTGATAGTGAGATCCGCAAGTACCAGAAGAGCACTGAGCTGTTGATCAGGAAGCTGCCCTTCCAGAGGCTTGTTAGGGAAATTGCACAGGACTTCAAGGTTAGATGTCTATGAGTTGAACTTGTTTATGAGATTCTGTTTTGGCACTTTATCTGGTTCTTGATGAGTGGTTGATCAAACTCGTTCTTGTTTTGCAGACTGATCTGCGTTTCCAGAGCCATGCCGTGCTTGCCCTCCAGGAGGCTGCCGAGGCCTACCTAGTTGGTCTGTTTGAGGACACCAACCTGTGCGCCATCCATGCTAAGCGTGTGACCATCATGCCCAAAGACATCCAGCTGGCCAGGAGGATCCGTGGCGAGAGGGCGTAATCCTCTCAATCATGACAATTAAAGTCTCGTGTCGTCGTAGTGGTTTAATTTGGTGCCATGTTCAGGACATCTGAGTAGGGCTTGTTTTGTGGATCATAAGTTTCTCTTCTTCTGCACTATATGTTGCTACTACCTTTGGTGGTGGTATTACTAGGGTCGTCGAATACTTAAATTGCCTCGTCTAGTGTTGTTACCGCGTTGACAGTTGACATTTGTGTGCTATGCTGCTGCTGACTAGCACTGCTGTTTGTGCGCTGCTGGATTGTAAGCTTCATCGCTGTGGGTGATCCGTTCGTTAATGTCATGCATCGTGTTACAGTTCGTGTACATTTTATCGGTTCCTTTTGTTATATGTATTGTTGAGGGCCCAGTTAGTGTGTCATGCGTCTTCATTTTCTCCTGCCAAGCGGTTACTGACGTACGGTCAGCGCAAGCGGCAAGTCTGTTTTGATGGAAATGTTGTCTTGATCGGCACCCTCAATTACTGTTCTCCACCGGTATGATTTGCGCTGATCGTATCATTAACATTTGTCCTTGTCCGTTGGATTAGATTGTTTAATAGGGACGAAATTTTTACTGAACTCGCTTGTTGACATCCTTTTGTTCCCCATTTCTTCGACATCGCCCTGGCGCGTGCAAATTTTTGAGAAGTGACATCGCGTCGGATTAAATTTATTATAAGAAAAACAAACGAAAAGGAGAGCAGCGCAGAGCAAAGCCATCTATCACGAGGCCCGACCGGACCCCCCACGGCCACCGGCCACCGGCCACCGCATCCCCGCACCCCCGTGCGCTGTCGAGTTGACCGCCGGCGAGATGGCGACGCCGACGCGTCTCTCCGTGGACGACGTGCTGCGCGTCAACGGCAGCCGCCGCTTCGCCGCCGCGATGGCTGCCGCTTCCCCCTTCGCCTCCCTCGCCGACGCCCTCCTCGCCGCCCGCCGCATCTGGCTCAACGAGGTGGGTCGCTTACTCGCCTTTGCGCTGGCCTCCATCCCCTCCCTACTTGGAATTCTTTTCCACCACTCAACTTCCTGTACTGATGATGCTTGCTGCTCCTGTGCGCGCTCGGTTCATCGCTGAATCGGATCAAGGTCGACGTCAACGGATGGCTCGAGGCCTTCGCGGCGCACCCGGCAATCGGAACCACCTCCCCCTCTGTCTCCAAGTCGGTGGAGTGCCTTCCCCCCCTCCTGTCCACTCAATTCCTCTGTTTACTTTCAGTTCTCGTTTTGCTGTTGCTGATCGCCCGTGATTCAAGTCACTGTGGTTGTGTGTGGATTTTGTAACTGGGTGTACTAATTACATAAGACACCCCCAGTTACAAAATCCACGAAAGCAACAACATGACATGATTGCGTGTTTCAAGTGTCAAAAAGAGGGAATTGAACGGATGTATTGTTTCACTCAGTATGACCCATGACAAACAAAATGGCACCAGTCACTGTGTCGGTAATCTTTGTTTCCCTTCTGGTTTAGGTGGAGCAAGGAGGAGCAATCAGCAGCACTCTCCACATCCACGGATTCGACTGCTCAGGTGCTACATCAGCTCTCCGTTTTCCTTGCATCTGTAAAACATGATCCCTGGATTAATTTTGTTTCTCCACCTGCTCTAGGAGCTGGCAGAGTGGAATGCTAGGTACAGGGAGAAGTTTGGCTTCGTGTTCATGATTTGTGCGTCTGGGAGGACTGCACCTGAGGTCTTGGCTGAGCTTAAGGTCTGAATACATTCTATTGTTCTGTCAGATTCCAGCATCTGTTTTTTTTTCGCACGTGATATTTCTGCAACGAAGTTCCGCTTCCAAAAGGGCTTAAAACATACAGAATTATGTTTGTATCTTTGCTATAATAGTCCTCCCCTTTGACTTATGAGGTTTTGTATTTATTGGCCTTCCAGCAAAGTTAAAACACCCGCCCATGTATTGTTGTTTAGGGAATGATAATACATAATGACATCATTTCTCCACATATCTGTAGTCTCATTATTAAAATGAAGCTCCCCATGAACCTTGAACCTCGTATCAAAAGTGAATCCTGATGATGTTTATGTTGCGTTTGACGCTGTCGGAATGCAATTTTTATTTTTAGTTTTACTTCCTTGGTATACTGCATTTTGCAAGGTGGAGCTTACTTCATGATTGATGCATTAACTTATGATTGAAACACTGTCTTTCTTTCAATGGTTGTAATGGCCTTGGTATTATTATCCTCCTATTCCAGAGGCGTTACACAAATAGGCCAATTGTTGAACTTGAGAATGCAGCACAGGAAGAACTTAAGATAACTGAACTGCGTCTTGCGAAGCTTTTCTCATCAGAGCCTACTGTTCCCTCTCATACGACTGAAAGTCCCACCATCCAATCAGATAAAGCAGCAGGTATCAATTCCATTCTATCTGTTTATAGGTTTTTTACTTTACATGTTTGCAAGTTTGTTGTATATATCCTACATCTGTATTCATGCTCAGAGGTCCAAACCTTGCATACAGTCGTGAGCAGCATGTATCTGGAAAGTTCTTTGTTTCATTCGCATCATGTACTTTTGAGTGAGCAGCTCAACTTGGCGCTTGTTCCTACCCATATAGTAGAGCATAGACCCTTTTGTAATCTATTTTGACTAACAGTCACAATTTATGAAATACTGCATAAAATTGAATATGTGCATGGAGTTAGTGCTAAGATTTTCTAAAACAGAAACTGAACAATAACAATGCATCTATGAAATCTTGGCATCATTTTGCAAGAAATATTTTTCGAAAAAAGGAATCAAATAGTTCACAGCAATGTATAAACTAATGAGTTAGCGTTGTTGAATGGGCATATGCTCTGGACTCTGGAGGGCATCGATTTTCATCTAGTTTACACTTGATCTTTCAATCATTCTATACTTACATCATCAGAATCTGAACCTTCATTATCATCCTCTTTCCTTCATGTAATTTGCTAGTATAATGATAATTATTCTGCATACATATGCAATTTGGATTATTCTGCTTTCTCATCTACTAAATTTTGGAAAGATCGCATACGGATTATTGGAGCACATCTTGGAGCTCTCCCCCAGCCTTGTGCCAATAAAGCTCCTGAAATTACAGGTAGCTCCAACCGAAGTCGGCCACCCATTACAACCCATGTGCTGGATGTCGCCCGTGGATCCCCTGCATCTGGAATCGAAGTTCATCTGGAGATGTGGAAGGATGTTTCAGCTCCTCCATCGTTCCGCAACAAAGATTTCAATGGATGGGCAACTCTTGGCACTTCAGTTACAAACAATGATGGCCGCAGCGGTCAGCTGATGGACATTGTCAACAACGTCGCTCCTGGTTTCTACCGCATAAGCTTCAACACTGGCAAGTATGCGCCTGCAGGGTTCTTCCCTTATGTCAGCATAATATTTGAGATCAAGGCGAACCAGACGGCAGAGCATTTCCATGTTCCTCTATTGCATTCCCCCTTCTCGTTCACCACTTACCGTGGTAGCTAAGTTGTTATGTACGTGTAATTACCTCAGCTTGTTGGTATGTTTTAAACAGCTGTGTAAACTTGACGCTTCCATTGTGATGAATAATCTTGTTCCGAAAGCAGGCTTTAAACTTCTAATAAGAATATTGTTGCTGTTGCTACCTATGGTCAAATGACAAGTACAAGGTCCTTTCTGTCAATCCTTTTTACCAGTTATGTTGTTCTCTAAGGATGTGTTGCCATTGCATTGGTGATACGGCAACGACATCATTTCACGTTTTTTTTTGCAAACTTTAGTATAAAATCGTGAATAAATGGTAAAATAATAATATGTGTAATGCATGCCCATATTCCAACTTCGTATTTGTTTCACATATTCACGTCCAAAGATCAATGTTTTGACTAAGTTTTTCTAAGACCGATCTTTGGTGTAAACCTCAATCTCATATAGCATTTTGGCCAATTTGATTGGGTCCAGAATTTGTTGCCCATGCTTCGGCCACATATTTGTTCGGCCCGGATTGAGCTAGGGCTTCATGGTTGAGCTAAATTGAGCCCGGTTTAAGGTGGACCAGGCCATTTAGGCAACTTCAACGCATACATAGATAATAACCCCTATAAAATGCCAAAGTTGCCATACATGTCTTTTTTTTAAGAAACAAAGTAGCCATACATTTCAAGTTGATTCATTGCAAATATACCCCTCCAAAAGTAGTGTCTTTTTCTTCCGTTGATCAAATTCTGTATTTCCTTTCTTTTGCATACACAAATATTCCCTCAGGCCTTCAGTCCAAATTATAGGTTATTTTATCTTTTCTAAATACATTGATATACACTATATTTAGATACATAAAAATACTATATATCTAAAAAATCCAAAATGACCTATAATAATTTAGAAAGGATGGAGGACTTATCACATAAACACGTATTGAAAATACTAAAAACTACCTCACAAATTTTTAATACTGATTTGAGTCGTCACACAGAAACTGTTGATTCTTGAATTTCATTGTACGTACCTAAGCTAGTCACACAGACAAAACACATAAAACGAAGAAAAGAACATGGAAAAAATCCAACCATTTGAAACAAAACTAATGTCCTAATATTCATCAGAAGAGAGAAATTGGCCTCTTGAAGGGTATCATCACATTCAGCTCAGGGTAAAGCTGTTGGGGTCCGACCTAATAGCCCTCCTCTTCTTTTGTCTTTCTCAATCTTCTCACCCCATTAAAAATGAATTGCCAAATGTGATCCGGGTGTTTCAGAAGTTGGGTACGATCCTAAGAGGAAACGAGCGCACATCTAGGAGGCTCTGCCCGCCATTGTTGGGACAATACCTCGAACCCGTGGCATCGTTCCAAAGATGACGTTGTGCGGCAGGAGGCTCTGCTCGTGGACTGCTAGCCCCTGACCATGTCCGAAGAACCCGCTAGGCCTCGATCCGTAGCGCGATCCGGGCTGGACTTTGTAAACCTTCTGCGAGGAATTGAAGAATATGATCTCCTCCAAAACCCCGACGCTCCCAAGCACGCTGTGCAAGCAATGGTCCCTGTGAAGCGGCGAGTTCGGCGCCACATGGACCACGTGCCTCCGCCGCCAGTCCCGGGCGTCGTAGTCCTCCAGCACCCACACCTCCAGCGCCGTCGACGCGAGGCCGGCGAGGAGGCACAGCTTGCCCGCCACCGTGCTGATGGCATGCTGCCTGACCGCTCCGGCCTCGTTCAGCTGCGGCAGGGCCATGCGTCCGAACTCCTCCCTCGCGGCGTGGAAGACCAGCAGCTCCTCCTCCTCCTTGTCGTGCGGCCGGCGCTTGGCCTGCGCCCGCGCCACTCGCCAGTGCAAGCGGCCGTGCGCGGTCGCGGAGCTCTGGAGGCTGAAACGGCCAACGACGGTCTGCAGCCTCGCAGTGTTGCCGTCGCCGGACATTGGGACCTCGCGCCAGGCCGCGTCGGGTGTGTCCACTGTCAGAACCCGGAAGCGAGGTGTTTTTTCGCCGCAGTCGACCATAGCGCTCCCCGACGAGTGAAGGAGGTGGAAGACGCCTGTGACGGGGTGCGAGTAGGCGCCGGCGATGTAGCCCCGGTCGGAACGGCTGCCGGGCGTACCGCCGCGCAGGGCGGGGGCTGAGGCGATGGCGCACGCCCTGGAGGTCGGGTTGAGGAGCAGGTACGAGCAGGGGACGTGCTCCGCGAACGCCGGTGGCTGCGGCCGCACCCACATCTCCACGCACAGGATCCCGTCCCACGATCTCATGCCGCCGGAGATGCTCGGGTGACGGGCGGTAGGGACGAGGCGGAGGTCGCAGCAGCGGGGTCTGGCGGCCGTGGCCGTGGCCGTCGTCGCCGTCACCGGCGGCTGCAGCAGGGCGGTCTCCGGCACGACGGCCCCGCTCCTGATGGATGCTGAGGTGGACGGTGCAGTCCCTCGTGCCGTCTCGTTCGGTGACCGTGTCCGACCAGGTGAGGAGGAGGGGCGCGGCGGCCGCGCGGCCGGCGTGAGCGCGGAGGAAGCTGGGCTCCGAGGCGAGGTCGCGCCAGGACCTGCACACGGCGCGGGCACGGCAGAGGGACCGGGCTGGGAGGCGGAAGAAGATCTCGCGGTGCACGTCGTCCGGGAGCGCGGGCAGACGGCCGCCGTCGGTGCCCACGACGCCGAAATCCTACATTGATGCGATCGTTATTGACAGGGAACGGTTTCTGTTACCGGGCGCTGGAAAAGGCTACTAAGTTTTAGTCTCGTTGCCACGTCGAATCCGTTCCGTTGTCAACTTGCTCATCTCTATCTCTTATCTCTTACTAGCAAAAATACCCGGATGTTACTATGGGTTCTTGTCCGTTCCAAAGTTACCATCAACTCACTCCGAGTACTGGTTCATATTTCATAGTGTTAGAACACTTTCCAAAGCTATACTTAATGCAAATTCTAATAGGATATTCGAACAATAGCTACACAATCAATTTTTATGTACAGGACGCACATTTGCAAACAAGAAGATTGAATCAAACTAATTGTTTTCTCACCCTGCCGCTGGCAGACGAAAACTTGTCCAAATGAGCTGAGCAGAAAGGTAAGTTTGACTCGTTTTGTGTGAAATATAGTTGTGATCTCATTTTCCAAACAAAATGATGAACTACTGCAGAAAGGTAAGTTTGACTCACCTGCTGAGCTCAGTATTACTGCTATTCCTATAATCTTTATTAATTTTTGCTTCTCCTCCTTCCCAAAATTCCGCACAAGAAGAATGAAAGAAGTAGATAAGTTGACACAAGAAAAAAGGTTGATAGATTTCATTCCAGGTATAATTCGCAGAAACATTATTAAAAATATAGAAATCTTAAAGTACGTAAATTATGTGTTCCTTGAAACTGGAAATTTTTGTAGCCAGGGACGCATCCAAGCTCCACCAAGCTGCAAGTCCACCAGCTTCTCCCTCCTCCCTCCGTCGAATCAAGCAACAGCTCCTCTTCATCTATTTGCCTACATGATTCTTTCCCCCAAACCAAAGCAGCATAACAAGCAGCTGCAGGCCATACGTCCTCTCCTTCTCAGTCCAAGAAAATAGCAACACGAGCACAAGCTACTTCCTCTGAATCTCGACCTAGCACGCCACACCAGCAGCTTATCCATGGACATCCTCCAAGCCAGAGCAGAGTACGCATTGTATTTCCCCAAACCAGCAACTGGCGCCAGCCTATCCTTCTCCCTGATCTTGTGTCTTTGGTCCTCTGCAGATCCTCGACTACTCGTCCTCCATCCATACACGATGCAAATTAAGGTGGTTTAGCCTGTAAATTATATGTAAAAAGAACAAACACGATGCAGATCCTCGACCAAAGGGATGGATATTAAATGATAGAAAGTGCTAGGAAGTGAAATAGAATGAATTCCTTTTCTATATATCCACTCATGTGGTACTTCATCGTACGATTCATATAAGATCCATCTGTCTAGAGATCATTATATACGTTTAGAAAGCCGTATGCTTTGAAAGAAGCCTGTACAGTTTGGGCTCCATTTTTCCGTTGAGGACGAACCTCAACCTGTGCTCGAGAGATAGCTCTCCTAATAAGGGATGTATGGATTCTGAAGAAGAGAGGAACCGCGGTGGCCCCCCCTCCACCGCTCGGATCCCACGAGTGAATAGAAAGTACCCAAGTTCAATAGCTTTACGTCCGCTATTCCGATCATGATTTTCCTACCCTCAGGGAGAAAGTAAAAGTCCTTCCCCCTTTGGAAGGCTATGGGTGAGGAGGGATTCGAACCCCCGACACCATGGTTCGTAGCCACGTGGTAAAGAACAAGAGTTGTTGAAACTAGCGTATTGGAAGATTAGGGTATTTCTATATGTGGTAGATAATGTAAATGCAAAAAATTATCTTCTAAAAAGGGAATATTGAATGAATAGATTGTAAATTTTAAAACTTTAGTATTTCTTTTTGTACTCTCTCTAATGTCCTCCGTGTACCATAAATTACCAAAAATTTACTATCTTTCTCTATCCTCTCTGAATTCCGATCATTCACTTCAAGAAGCAGCTCTTCTATGAAATTCAATAAAGTAAATAAGGAAATCCCCTTTCGAAAATGAGGCAGTTGTTTCATTCGCACATCCAAACTTACCATCTCCACTACAACATCGCTATCGGTGGGTGAACTTTAGAGATGATACGGTCGAAGGAGATGGAGAATTTAGGTCTTGGACGATATGGTAATGGTGGGCAACGATGGGAGACGGAGCCATGGAAGAGTGGTCGGGTGACCTGGACGGAAGCAGCAGGCAGGTGGTGGACGAGGGCGGAGGAGTCATCAGCGAGGGCATACCGCAGACACAACTGCAGCCTAATCTACTAGATCGATAAACATAAATTTCAGTTAAGATATTTGTGATCTTCACTGTTAAGGAAACGTTTAAACCATCTAAACGCGATTAAGGAAACCTAATGATAAAACCCTAATGGGCTGTGATCAGCAGGCCCATTAGGCCTGTTTCCAGAGGCTGGCCCCCAGCCCCACAGTGCTGTAAATATAAGGTCGTGGTTAGCACCTTAATGACCAATCATCTCAATCTAAAATCCTAGCCACCGCTAGTCTGATCGCTAAGGGCACTGGAGGGGTTTGGAAGGCCAGGCACTCCCGTTGGCGCTCGGAGGATGCCGATTCACTGCTGCATCTCCTGCACCGACAAGAACGCCTACTTCCTCTACGGATCAGGCGTAAATGGCTGCTGCTACTGCTAATGCTGGTATAATGATTACCATTTATTCCGCATTAGATTGATTTGTCATGAACTAGATTATGTTAAGTTTCTGGGTAACGTGCCACTAATATTAAGTTTTTGACAATTCTAACAATCGGTATCAAGAGCCATCTTAACCTAGTCATGCACGGTCAATTTTTTGAGCCATGTTTATGCCTCTATTTTTTCATCGGTTTAAGATGCAAAAATGCTGTGCAGATTAGATCCTATTGCACAGTTAAGTTAGATTCATGTTTTAGTCGCAATTAGTTCCTGCAGAAAGGCTTTTATGTGTTAATCATGCTTGATTAGATCTAAATTATGGTTAATTAGATTTCTGATCATGAGATTAGATCTAATCTAATTCGGTTTATGTCAAGTTTAAGTTTAATCTTGATCTGTTAATGCTAAGTGTCTCGGATTAGATGCAAATGTTTAATATTTATACTAATTCATGGTTAAACCGAGATAAAATTGATGATTAGCTATGCAATTAAGGTTAGGGCTTACTGCTACTTAATATGTTCCCCAAATTAGATCTCTGTTCATGTCTAATTTCCGCAAAATTAGATCCAAAATCATGAACCAGATGCATCAGTAAGCATTTGAGAGGAAAGGGGAATGCAAATTTTAGATCGATTTGAAAAATCCCTAAATCCCGTGATGAACCCTAACCTTAAGATTGAAAAAGAAATTAATGAGAACGCGGAGCTCTGCGCGCGTGAGCAGCGTGCGGCGCTCGCGGCCGGGGGCCCGCGCTGCTGGGCCAGCATCGCCTACGCAGGGCCCGCTCGGCCGCCTGCGCAGCACCGCTCGGCCGCCTGCGCAGCTCCGCCTGTGCGCACCGCCCGGCCACCTGCGCTGCCCGGCCACGCGGTGGCCTGCACAGCACCCCTCGGGCAGCAACTGCGCGCCAGCGCCGCCCGACCACCTGCGCAGCTCAGCCCACGCTGCGCAGCCCCACCTCTCCGCCTGCGCGGCGCCGCCCGCGTGCATAAGCGGCTGCCGTGCCAGAGAAAGAAATGAAGTGAAGTGAGGCTGTGTTAGGGTTTGTTCCAACTGGAATGTATTTATGTGAGTTGCCATGAGTTCCTGAGCGTCCGATTGGAATGGACCGTCCAGATACACCCGCATTAGGGTTTTTTCGCGGGATGGGCCAAATGCGTAGATTGGGCTGCGTGTGCAGAGGGGATGTTTTGTGCTGTTTACGAGTTTTAGCCCAGTTAATGTTTAAAACCTTTTATTTACTGTTTCTTATGTTTAAAGGTTTTAATTATTTCTGTTGCACTTATTATCACCAGCATTATGTTAATTAATTTGCATGAGTTATGTAAATGTTTTTAATCCTGTTTTAGTTGCATTTATTCGCTGAAAATTATGTTCATCCACCATAAGCAATTAAGATGCACTCTATTTAAATGGAACCATCGGGAAGTTTATTTAGAGCACTTGTAATTAATTCTGACCATCGTTGATTTAATTATGAGTTTTAATGATAAATTTCGTTTGTTTTCCCCATCGGTGATGCAAATTGAAATTTATGTATGATTTTAATCAGACCATCGTAGGGTTAATTTCATACTTCTTATGCGCATCTTAATTGTGAGTTTAATGAAGTTATTGTTCTCATGATTTTCAGTGAACACTGTGACGGGCTACCTGAAATCTATTAAGACCCTGAATGGCACCAACTATCCAAGCTGGTATAAAGATGTTAATGTTGCCATTGCTGCGTGCGAGTATGATCTCGCCTTACGTCGAGACAAGCCAGCAGAGCCCATTGATCCCAATGGTGATCGTACTGCCATTGAGAAGTGGGAGAGATCAGACAGGATGGCCAACATGATCATTAAGAACACGATCACTCCGGCCATCTGTGGTGCTATTCCTGATAAGGACCAGAATGGTAATGATCTGAGCGCCAAGGCATACCTTGCCAAGGTGGAGGAGAACTTTAAGAGTTCTTCCAAGACTTATGCTAGCACCCTGATCATGAAAATGCTGACTTCACAGTATGATGGGCAAAGTGGAATCAGGGAGCACATTATGAGCATGTGTGACATGGCAAATAAGCTGAAGACACTGGATATGGCTATCTCTGATGATTTTCTGGTGCACTTCATCATGACTTCTCTGCCAGTACAGTACAGTCCCTTCAAAATAAGCTACAACACTCAGAAGGTGACTTGTAGCATGGCTGAGCTCATTAGCTACTGTGTTGAGGAAGAAGAAAGGCAGAAAGCTGAAAGGATAATGGATGCTGTCAACATGGTCAGCGAACGCTTTGGGCGTGTTAGCATGAGCAACACTCCTAAGCATCAGGCTGAGTCTGGCAGCAGCAGGCAGCATAAGAAAAAGTTTAAGGGCCATAAGAGCAAGGCCGTGTCACATAAGAAGACCTCTAATGAGAGGCTGTGCAAGTTCTGCAAGTCACCTAAACATGAGCAGAAGGAATGCCATGGATTTAAGGAGTGGCTTAAGAACAAAGGTACAAATACTTATTATGTATCTTTTATTGATGAATCGTTCTTAGTGAAATTTTCTCCTAATACTTGGTGGATTGACTCAGGTGCCACTGTGCATATTTCCAATTCACTGCAGGTTTTCAGTTCGATCCGAACTATAAGAGAGGGGGGCGAAGCCTAAGAGTGGGTGATGGCAATGAAGTGAAGGTTGAAGGCATTGGGAGGTTCGATTTGGAGTTACCAAGCGGCTTCAACCTTAGTTTGCATGATGTTCTTTATATTCCCAGTTTGAAGAGAAATCTTATTTCTGTTTCGCGTTTAGATAAGTCGGGGCATATTTGTGAGTTTTGGCAACTCTGTGTGCAACATTAAATTTCATAATTTAAGTGTGGGCCTTGGTCATTTGCAAGGCGATGTTTATTTGCTCTCTCTTGATAATGTTTATTCTGCAATGAATGTGGATGATGTATCGCATAAGCGTAAACGTGATGATGAGACTTCTTCGAAATTGTGGCATTGTCGTTTGGGCCACATTTCGAGGGGGAGAATTGAGCGTCTCATAAGAGAAGAGATACTCCATTCATTAGATCTCTAAAACTTAGATCAACAATGCGTTGATTGTATTAAGGGGAAATTCGCTAAGACAATTAACAAAAGGAGCTACTCGAAGTTCGGGCCTATTAGAAATAATTCATACTGATATTTGTGGCCCGTTCCCAGTAAAGTCTGTTGATGGTTTTGACTCGTTCATTACTTTCATAGATGACTTCTCTCGTTATGGTTATATTTACCCCATTCGTGATCGATCCGAGTCATTAGACAAATTCAAAATATTCAAAGTTGAAGTGGAAAATCAGCATAATGTCACTATTAAATTAGTGAGATCGGATCGAGGTGGTGAATATTATGGGAGACATGCTCCATTCGGCCAAATATCCGGACCATTCGCTAAGTATCTTGAAGAGCATGGTATAAAGGTCCAGTACAGTACGCCGGGCGAACCATAGCAAAACGGAGTTGCTAAGCGTCGTAATCATACACTAATGGACATGGTACGTAGCATGCTTAGTTGTTCTACTTTGTCTGTGGAGCTGTGGATGGAATCATTAAAAATAGCTGTGCACGTGCTAAATCGTGTTCCTTCCAAATCCATGCCAAAAACACCTTATGAGTTGTGGTTTGGGAAAAAACCATCGCTTAATTATTTGCGTGTGTGGGGCTGTCTAGCCGAAGCTAAGTTATTTAATCCACAGCAAAAGAAATTAGATGATAAGACGGTGAGCTACTATTTCATCGGATACCCTGATAAGTCTAAGGGATACCGATTCTACTGTCCTGATCGTTTCACTAAGTTCGTTGAGACCAGGCAGGCTGTATTCCTAGAGGATGCAGGAATCAGTGGGAGCTTTCCGAGGAGGGAAATTAATCTTGAAGAAATACGGGCTGAGTTTCCCATCCCGGTGATTCAAGAAACAGTAACACCTCAATTAGTACCGCTGATTGTTCCTCCTGTTCAGAGTACTAGCGCTGCTCCGCCCGTTGAAGTAGCTCCTAAGCCTGCGAGCGAACAACAAGCTGAGCAAATGGCGCCTAATGCTGAAGTTGAGAACCCTGTCGAGGTGCCTTAGACTGCACCTCAACCAGCAACTCAGCCTGTTGAACCATTAAGAAGATCACAGCGGGCTAGCAAACAGACAGTTTTTCCTGATTATGAGACATATTTAAGTGAAGACATGTATGATATTGGGAAAGTTGATAATCCTAACTCGTTTAGAGAAGTAGTATCATGTGAGAACTCTGCTAAATGGGTTGAGACCATGGAAGAAGAGCTTAAGTCCATGAGTTCCAATGATGTTTGGGATCTGGTAGATATTCCAAATGGAGTCAAACCAGTAGGCTGTAAATGGGTCTACAAGACTAAACGTGAATCTAAAGGGAATGTCGGACGATTCAAAGCAAGGTTTGTAGCCAAAGGTTTTACACAAAAGGAAGGGGTTGATTATAATGAAACTTTCTCCCCTGTGTCTAAGAAAAGATTCATTCAGAATCGTTATGGCGCTAGTAGCTTATTATGACTTAGAGCTACATCAGATGGACGTTAAAACTGCGTTCCTTAATGGTGACTTGGATGAGACCATCTTTATAATTCTAGTGCTTTATGTGGATGATATCCTATTAGCGAGCAGCGATAAGCGTATGCTGCATGAGACAAAGGGATTTCTTTCATCCAATTTTGATATGAAAGATCTTGGTGAAGCCTCTTATGTTCTGGGCATTGAGATACACCGAGATAGGACCAAAGGAGTACTAGGATTGTCTCAAAAAGCATATATTGAGAAAATGTTTAAGAGATTTAATATGGATAAGAGTAAGGCCACACCTGTTCCATTAGCGAAGGGCGATAAGTTTAGTGAAGCCCAATGTCCTAAGAACCAATTGGAATCAAATGAGATGAAGGACGTACCTTATACTTCAGCTGTCGGAAGCCTGATGTATGCACAAGTCTGTACGCGTCCTGACTTGGCTTTTGCTACCGGAATGTTTGGAAGATATCAGAAAAATCCCGAAAAGGTCCACTGGGTTGGTGTCAAGAAGGCATTACGTTATTGCCAAGACACTAAAGACTTCATGCTCACATACAGAAGATCAGATAACCTTGAAGTTGTGGGTTATACTGATGCTGACTTTGCTGGATGTGTGGATAGTAGAAAATCTACATCAGGGTATATCTACACGTTAGCTGGTGGAGCTATATCATGAAAAAGCTCTAAGCAAAGTTTAGTTGCAACGTCGACGATGCAAGCTGAATTTGTGGCATGCTATGAAGCAACCGGACGGGCTGTTTGGCTTAAGAATTTTATTCCGGGTCTTAAGGTAATTGACAGCATTACGGAACCTATAACATTATACTGCAATAATCAGTCTGCAGTATTCTTTTCGAGTGACAACAAGTCAAGTGGTGCTTCCAAACACATTGATCTTAAGTATCGTGTTGTGAAAGAAAGATGCCAGGATCGAACTATTGAAATTGAGCACATAAGAACTAATTCTATGTTAGCGGATCCGCTCACTAAAGGCTTACTACCGAACGTATTTAAGCAGCACGTTACTAATATGGGTTTAGTGGATAGTCTTTAGGTCCTGGTTTAGGGCTATTATGACTCCCTACTAACAAATAAGCGTTCTACCGAGGTGTTTCAGTGAGACTGTGGGTAATGGGATCCCAGTAGTGCATCAAGCTACTGACGATGTATTGGTCCCGTACTTTCTGTTACTACTAAGGGTGAACATTAGTATGATACGAACATTAGTCTTAACCGTTCGATCAAGTGGGAGAATATTGGAAATAAATTTCAGTTAAGATATTTGTGATCTTCACTGTTAAGGAAACGTTTAAACCATCTAAACACGATTAAGAAAACCTAATGATAAAACCCTAATGGGCTGTGATCAGCAGGCCCATTAGACCTGTTTCCAAAGGTTGGCCCCCAGCCCCACAGTGCTGTAAATATAAGATCGTGGTTAGCACCTTAATAACTAATCATCTCAATCTAAAATCCTAGCCACCGCTAGTCTGATCGCTAAGGGCACTGGAGGGGTTTGGAAGGCCAAGCATTCCCGTTGGCGCTCGGAGGACGCCGATTCGCTGCTGCATTTCCTGCACCGACAAGAACGCCTACTTTCTCTATAGCCACCGCTAGTCTGATCGCTAAGGGCACTGGAGGGGTTTGGAAGGCCAAGCATTCCCGTTGGCGCTCGGAGGACGCCGATTCGCTGCTGCATTTCCTGCACCGACAAGAACGCCTACTTTCTCTACGGATCAAACGTAAATGGCTGTTGCTACTGCTAACGCTGGTATAATAATTAGCATTTATTCCGCATTAGATTGATTTTTATGAACAACGTGCCACTAATATTAAATTTTTGGTAATTCTAACACGATATTGGAGGCGGAACACCCAGCAGCTAGGAACGCGGCTTGCTTCAGGGAAGGGGAGAAAAGTAAATTTTAGCTGTAGGCAACGCAAAATTAACAGCCGTCGCTTTACCCAGAAAGGCGCCTTCCTTTTGCTTATCCAGAGTCGTCAAACTTCAGTACTCCCTCTGCCTACGTCCCATGCAAAAGTACACCAACATCCACACAGTCAAATCAGTTTCATCTCGACCTTATTATTACAGACCTTGCAATTAGCTTGAAATTTTGTAGCCATTGCACCCGAAAGACGGTGGTTTGGTCCAGACAATACAGGAAACACGCAGATTAAGCTTCAGCTAGCCCAACGTTTACAGATCACCGTGCAAAATATTTCAAAGCAAGTAGCAGGTAAAATTAAGACACCTTAACAAGTCCTTCCTACATTTTTTTAAGACACCCTCCTACCACCTAACATTTTGAGAGCAGTAAACAAGCTCCCTCACCATTTATCAAAAAAGCTGGGACGAGCGCGCTGCGTGACACCAGCTCAGTGGCCGGCCGGCCCGGCCTAGTCCCAGCTCCCGCTCAGCAGCGGCTTCACGTCGGCCACCTCGCCGAACATCTTGACCAGGTCCGAGCACCCGGCCGCCCGCTGCTCCTCCCCCTCCTCCACCTCCCCCTCCAGCTCCAGCCCGAGCTCCTCCTCCACGTCGTCCGACGCCGCGATGAGCAGCAGCTCGCACCCCTCGTAGTTGAGCAGGTCCGGCGGGTCCGCCGGCGCGAAACGCCGGCTCCCGAACGCGCCCTGCAGGTGCGCGGGGAACGCCGCGCGGCGCTTGCTCTGCAGCCCGCGGAAGCCGCCGCCGCCGCCGCCGCCGCCGGAGGGCGGGTCGGGGTTCTTGATCTGCACGAGGAAGGACGCCTCCGGCTCCACGTTCAGCGCCTCCTGCGGCTCCCCGTCTCCGCGGGTGGGGAGCTCCAGCTTGTACACGAGGTGGGTGTGCGGGGCGCGGCCGGACTCGTGCTTCAGGATGCGGTACACGCCCTCGCCGAGCGCACGCGCCGCCGGCAGGCGGCGCTGGCCCCGCGTCGCCGTGCTGTACTCCTCTGCAAGCAAACGAACAGAGTTTTTTTAAAACAAAGCTCAGATTTTTCTTTCACTCGACAGCAGTGTTGACACCGTTTTATGAAGCTAGTAATGTTTTCCAAGTTCAGCACACAGCATGGCGTACCTTCCTTGAGCGCGTCCTTGATGTCCTGGAGCTTGGTGGTGACGAGCTCGACGTATCCCCAGTACGGGCGGCCGTGCTTGGCCGGGTCCGGCAGGCTCTTCTTCCCCATGACCAACAGCCGGAGCAGCGGCCGCTCCTCGACGTTCACCTCCTGCGCGATCAATCGATGCAACCACGGTAAGCAGAAGCTAAATCATGGTGGGTTCTAGACTTATAGCGATACATGTGGGGAAATTAAACAACTTGATGGAGTACTGCACTGTGCAACACTGAAGGATGTCGCGCGTGGACATACCTCCTTGCCATGGCCACCTTCGTGGTGGCCTCCTTCCTTGCCTGCCCCCCCTCCGTTGCCGTCGCCTTGGCGGTGGTGCTTGCGGCCCTCCTTGCCGGAGTCCGGCGCCTGCTTCTCCTCGACGGCGCGGTCCTCGGCGGACTCCGGGCGCAGTACGATGTACATGCGCTGGACGTCGTCGGGGCCGTGCGCCTCGTCCTTGTCCACCTTGGGCCGGTAGAAGAAGAAGATCTCGCCTTTCTCCTGCATCATCCAATGTCACAATCAATTGACCACACTGATCATGCGAGCTCGCCATTTCAGTTCTCAGGTGTAACAATAGTGTCAGAAATGGAACGGAATTCTGAGCTGGTAACAGGATCATGGTACAGATCATAGCTGGCGCACCTGGATCTCCACCTTGGGGTCGGGCCGGGTCTTCACCTCCTTGCCTTGCCCCATGGCGGATCGATCGGTCGGTCGAGACGCTGCTGTCTACTGCTTGTCCCGGCAAGTTCAAGTGCGGTTGATGGATGGAGACGGGAAGCGAAGGCTAGCATCGGTGAACACTGAAAAGTGCGAGTGGCGAGTCGTTACGCTGTCGGCCGGTGGCGTAAAAAGAAGATGGACACGTGCCGACGAATGGACGTGGTGCGCTCGGCGAGCCTACACGTGCGCACGTACGTGGCCGCTGTCACCGGCTAGAAGCGTCCGGTCGGGTCTACCTCTGCCTTCTCCCGTGAAATCTATTCCTCGCATTGTGAGTGGAATTGACACAGGGTCCGTTCGTTTCCGGCGCCTAAAACCCGAAACATTTAAAGTTTAGAGATTCGACACCAAACTGGCCTCTAATCCAGCCTCTGATCGTGCGAGTGTCCTTTCTTTAGAGGTCGTGATTTTTTAAAAGGAGCGAGCACTCTAAAAATATTTTAGAGACCTGTGGGAGGAAACGAACACACCCTCGCTCGGAGAGAACATCTTCCGCTCTTTCATCTTCCTCCCCAAGCTCCGACGGCCGGACTTTCAAGAATAGGATTGCTGGGCGCCGCTGGCCACCGGCAGCTTTAGGAAAAAATAAGGCGGATTGCTGGACGGAGGCTTGACATCCGATGGATCAGAAACCGGACGGGGAAGTTCGGTCTGAGATAATTAGCGGCAGCGGCGATAGAGGGTGGCGGCAGAGGGCGGTGCCAGAGCCGGGGAGGCTGGGGAAGACGGGGCGTCGGCGTCTGTGGTTGGATCAAATTCAATCGCGTATGCTAAGATTAAAGGTGAATTGTTTGGTGTGGTTTCGGCGGAAAATTTAGTTTTAAAATTTGATGCAATAAATATTCGAAACGAGACGCGGTACGTATACGTTTTTAGTTAGCTGGATGGAAGGTTATATTTAGATCTAATTGATATGTTTGTCCGTAGTACTGTGGCATGCATGCTAGAGTGGTGGTATGCAAGATTGCAAGCAAAAAGAGGGGCTAGATTTAATCGGGAGGAATATATGGGCCGTTGGGCTGCACGGAGCAACGGCCCAAAAATCATATGTTCTGAGCCATAAAACGCCAGGCTAAGAGGGCTGCTTTACTGCATCGCTGCAGCAAATTTCTGGTGGGTTTGCACCAACAACTGTGTTGTCGCACGCTGCGAAAAAGATCACCCTGGTGGCCCGGTGCCAGGCGATTCCTAAATTTCGTGTATACGCGACTGGAACCGGACGCATCGCGGCGGAGACAACTCAGGTCGGCAACGGGGCTAGTGGGCTGCATCCTAACTCTTAACCACGATATCTCTTCAGTCTCCTCCTCCGCCTCCATTTCGCTCGCCGCCTCCCCCAGCCCACCGCTCGGCCGCTGCCTTGGGAGCGTCCTACCGGCCGCCGACGCCGCCTGCACCGGCACCGGCACATCGTCCGTCGATCTGCACGGCTTCAATCTTCAACATGTTGCTGAAGCATTCCCTCACGGAGCTCCAACGGGGATCGGGGATCTGCGAAAATCGGAGACGGAGAAAGAATTTACCGTGTCAGAGAAATCAGGATCGGGGTGGGGACTCTATTTCGGGAAACGGAGCGGGGACGGTGGTTGCCTTCCCAACCCCGACCCGCCCCGTTGCCAACCTAAGAGACAACTTCCAACTCCGAACATCGCTGCCGCCGCTGCTCGGCCGCCGCCGCTGTTTAGGGAGCGTGGCTGCCTGGCTGGAGGAGGGCCGAGGCCCGGTTCCGATCCAGTCGCCGCGGCGACGTATGGCTTCGCCTCCGGTGGCAGGCTTCTCGCGACGCCCACTGTCCCTAAGGCCTCCCCGATCCCGGGCGGCACCGGACACCCGCCCAGCGCGCGCGTACGAGTGGCGGCGCTGCACGCGCACCGATCCTGTGCGGAGACGGGGGTCTCGTACGGGGAGGGGGCGGCGCGACGTTTGCAAGCTGCCTCCGGTCGTCCATGCATCGTCGATCGCGCTGTCGTCGGCACGTGCTGTTGGTACGCGCTGATCGATCCTCAGACACCACCACGGCGCCACCGGCCGTCGCGCGTCTTCGGACCGGACACGTGCGCCGCCGTACTGGCTGCTACGTCGTCGCCGGGCACGTCCGGCACTCGCGTCGATCGATTCCCAAATACTGGACGTACCGTACGGTACGTACGGACATAACGGAGGAGGAAGCTCCTCGCTCGTCCTATCCTAGCTATACTAGTGCTAGTACACAGTATAATAGTCGGAGCTCATTAACGAGAACGAGCAGTACTTTACTCCTATACAAGACCATTGAGCAGCCACAAAATTGTCTGGGCTTGGGAGTGCAGCTTCTCGTCCTCACGAAAACCTGGCACTATCACGTAGCTAGAGCCCTCTTCATGGGCCGTGCGCGCGCAAGCTCCACTCGCTCGCTCGTGCACGCACGACGCCACCGTAACGTACGTCGCCGACATGCCTCTCCGATCCGTACGTGTGGACGTGTGGTCCGGCGCCGCAGCGCGTGGCGGCCGGGGAACGGCGCTGCGTGGCATGCTATTACTATTAGCAGCCTCCGCAGGCACATGACGAGACCGGAACGTACGGACGCGCACTGCACGGACAACTGCGACGTTTCATGTGTGTACGGCCGCCCATCGTCGATACAGGGTGGAGGAGGAGGGAGCAGTAGGCAGGAGGGCGAGGCGTGCAGGGCAGACAGGGATGGATGCCCCGCGCATGCATGCGTTCGCGTCACCAATGGCGCCGCCACAGCTAGCGGCCACTCTCAGCAGCAAAGCTTTGGTCGATCGGCCCATCACGAAGATTTCCTACTCGGAAAATGCTAGAGCACACAGCGCACGCCTAGAGCTGCTATCTGCTTGGTTGAGTTTCAAAATTTGTCCAGCCAAAATTAAGGCAAGTTCGTAATTTTGGCGCATGTTTGATTGAATTTAAAAAAATTGACTTTGATTGAATCCCTAAAAAGTTAACATGCCAAAGTCCCATGGCCAATCTTGTTAGCACCACAAGATGCTTGTAAAAAGGTAGAGCCTGTCTATTTAACAACCGGGTGTTTCTAAATCTGCCAACAACCGGCTGTTTAGTCTATTCAAAACACCTGATTATGAGAAAAGAAAAATTCGAGAGTTTCAGGTAAATCTGACACCCGAATTGTAAACCATCAGATCAAAATCTGACAGCCATAAAAGCACAGCGCAACAATGGCACATATTTGTCTCATCCCTCTATTTTGGAATGAATACACATGACAGAAAAAGAGATTGATAGTACTAATATATAGGAATAAATGTGAAGGGTACACATTTGCATGCAGAAAAATTAAAGGAAAAACTACCAAAAAAATATATAAGTTAGCAAATGACATTGGCATATATTTTCATACAGCCTCAACTGGTACTGATATACGTCAGAGTTCATCATAGTAATTCTCAATCATATATATACATAATATAAAATATTATCTTTCATATCGAAAAAGTACCAGCCAATCCTGGTAGTTGTTGGCATATAAGGACAGCATTACTTCATCAAAAGGCATCACATTTTTCCTCCTAGATGAAGAGGATGCTAGCATGCTGCCCACGTCATGGTCGAACGGCATAAGGTGAACATTCTTGACATATAGTCAAACAAAATTCATCTTCGCCAACCTTCACAATCATGCCACACAGACCCTTCGCAACATAATTCGAGCACCAGATGAAAGTGAAGTGCTCAGAAAAGGTCACAAGCAATGCCGATGGAGGAGATTGGGTCAGCTGAGTCCAGGATGAACTCAAAATGTTCGGACAGTCAGTATCGCCAGGTTGGGGTTAACCTCATAGTTGCATGCCATCTGCAGGAAAAATAAAAGGGCAACAGGATAGATTTTGTGAGATAAAAAGAAGATGTCATGTTGTGATGCAGATCAAATATTGGCACTAATGCATACAAAAACCTAGGCACAGAATAATAATGACAATTTTACAGTGTCAACGCATCAAACTGACGGCTAGATAATCACTGTAAAAACAAATAAAATTGAAACACTGTATATAATCAAGGGGCATAATGTATTAGCAGGAGTGCATACCCACCGAATTTCAAAGCATAAAAACAGACATATGAATACATTATCTTAAATAATGGACACTGTGGACTGATCACAAATTGCATAGAACAATAGAGATGTACCAGTGCTAAGATATGTCCTTACAGAAAGGTTCACTGCATGGTGGGAATAGGTTTGGGTCTCCACAAAAGAAGTAATTTGAGAAGCAGAACTGAGGTTACAATAGTTACTAAAAAGTGCAGTTGTGCTGACAGTGTACTTATGATATAATGACATTACATATATTCAAGAATGACAGTGTATCATGTCATGTAATATTAGTCTATCGCTAGTGTAAAACAATGACACTAAACATTGATTAGGATCCTCAGACACAACAAGGGTCATGCACACAATTACTACTAGGGGGTCACAAGCATTATAATACACATGTTATCTTGAAATATACAGATCAGGAAGATGCCGTTGAATAAAAAAATAGCTCCATTCCAGTGCATTTATAGTCCAACAACACTGAAATGATAGTGTTATTCTCACTGTCATATCAACTCATCTATGTTGTACATCTCATCTTTGGGAAAAGATAACGCAAGTTTGATGAGTTCATCTAAGTGTAGACTAGCATCTTGAAATCCATGTTGATTTGTGATACAATTAAGTCAGGATTATTATATCTTCAAAAGTTACTCAATTCATGGAGTGTAGTAGAGACTGAGAAAAAGTGCTGAATAATGGGCCATGTTCTAGTAGATTAAAAAGTATGAATTTGTGAACAGAATGACACATCATATATTTGCAAAAAGAAGGCAAAACGGATTACCATCATTCAAAAATAGAGGAAGAGAAAAACAAGATAATCGCTTATATAAAAAACATCAACATTCCTTCTAAGATAGAATAGCCCAATAATGACTAGCATGAAAGTCGTAACTTCAGAGTCTGAATCATCGGTGACCTTCACTCCCTGAATCCACTGCTAATTCACTGGTTCTCTTCCGGGCCATCTACTAAGAAATTAAACAACAGTAAGTATAGACACACACGAGCTAGAACATAGCTGATATAATGACCTATGGTGTTTTGGCCTTGTCTTGGAATATTGAGCTGTTATGTATAAAAGACAGTCAAAAAACAGATGAGCTGTTATGTATAAAAGTCATAATGAACTAACCCCTCAAAAAACAGATGCACATATCCTCCTACTAGTACACTTCTGCACCTTATGCGAGATGGATTTAATCAACAAAAGCAGGACCCAAGGCATTGTGTATATATGTGCCTAAACATCCCTCTTCAAAAGCAAACATAATAGGCATCACCCCATTCTCACTACACAGATTGTCATAATATTCAGAAAAGTAAATCATGCTGGCCTCAGTGAAAGGGGAAATGAGATGGAGCAGGACGCTGCGATGCGGGGTCAGATTGTCAGCGATATAGAAAATGAGACAAACGGATGGCAGGCTGGACAGCGGGATCGGATGGACAAAACGCAACAAAGGTAGCGATCTGGCGGTCACGAATTCGGGTGCCGGGAGCCTTCAAAACAACCGGGTGTTGTTTAGCTTTTCTCAGAAGGTAACTCCTGGAAAGAACTCGCAAGCTACTGCCGCGGAAACTGCTCCACAACCTTCTAATGACGTGAGGACAATGTGCGAGAATGGAGCTTGGTGTCCACGGAAAAAGGCTTCACTCACTTCCCGTCCACCACGCGCCCGGCCAGTCACCAACCACGGAACGTGTGGGGTTTGACTTTGGCCTAACCACACATGTCCGCGCTCAGCTCTCCGGCGCTTAAACAATGGCGAACGCGGGAGCCCCCCTTGGTATATAACCTATGGCTGTCCTCAAATGGAAGCTCCGATCCGGTCGACCCCTACTCGCTCCCACGTCACTCTCTCCTCGCGCGCACGTCGTCTCCAGGCTTCTCCTCCGTCCGCCTCTCCATTAATTTTTTGTTTTCCATCACAGTTCACATCGCCGTCGTCGTCACGCGCGCACCTCCCCACTCCCCCCCGCGCCGCGCACCACCTCGATCCCCCGGCCCCTCCACTGCCTTCCCGAAGCTTCCATGGCGCCCGCGCCGCCGGCCACCACGTGGCCGCGCCGCGGCCGCACATTTCTCCGGGTGCTGGTCCTCGCTCTCGCAGTTGCGCGGCCGACCTCGTCGCAGTACGTCCTGCACCCGCCGCCCGGGGCAGCCATCTCCGGCGCGTTCTCGCCGCCGTCACCGCCGGCCGGCGGTGGAGCCGGAGGCGGCGGCGAAGGAGGAGGAGGAGGAGGAGGAGGGGGCAGCTTCAGCCTCACCACGTCGCTCCTCTTCGTCGGGATCATCGCCGCGCTCTTCATGCTCGGCTTCTTCTCGGCCTACCTCCGCCGCCGCTCCGAGCTCGCCACGGCCGCGGACGCCGCGCGCCGCGGCGCCCTGAGCGCCAACGCGGCCGTCGCGGCCGCGGCCGCGGCCGCGTTCGCGTCGGCGGCCATTGGTGGCAGGAGGCGCGCCGCGGGGCTCGACGCCGCGGCGATGGAGGCGCTCCCCGTGCTCACGTACGCCACGGCGCGGGCGGTCAAGGCCGGCCGCGGGGCGCTCGAGTGCGCGGTCTGCCTCTCCGAGTTCGACGACGCCGGCGAGAAGCTCCGCCTCCTCCCCGGGTGCTGCCACGTCTTCCACGCCGCGTGCATCGACGTGTGGCTCGCCGCGCACGTCACCTGCCCCGTCTGCCGCGCCGACCTCTCCGACCCGGCCGTCGCAGACGCCGGCCACGTCCTGGCCGCTGACCTCGCTGCCCAGGCGGAAACGCCCACCGACACGGTTGTCAGCATCGACATGGAACCGTCCGAGTCAACGCCAGGACGACAGGACCCCACGTCGCCCGACGAGCAGCAGCAGGCGGAGACGGCGGAGGAGCGGGTGGACCGGTACACGCTGCGGCTGCCGGAGAGGCTCAAACGGGAGATCGACGAGGCGAAGCGCCTCCGCAGGGCAATGAGCGCGGTGACCGCGTCCACCGCGCTGCCGAGCGCCTCCAGCGGGCGGTCGGCGTCGGCAGCTCTGCGGACAATGTCGGCCGCGCGCCCGAGCCGGCGGTGGTCGGGGCTGTTCCGGGCGCTGACGGGGTCGCGAACGAGCGAGGCGGACGACCACGGGAGGGTGGTGCCATTGCATACCGGCGACGGGGAGGAGGTGAAGGTGGTGGTAGTTCAGGACGACGTGGAGAAGTACTACGCGCACAGCCTCACGTTCGCCGGGTTCGTCATCGACGGCGACGTCGCGGCCGGCGACTGGAACCCGGAGGTCTTCCAGGTCTCGACGGCCGTTCCGGCCGCGCCGGCGACGTCGCAGCGGTGAACCCTGCAGAAGGCATATCTGACCGTGAATTTCTTTTCGTAGCGTTCTTCATTTCAGCTATCCTATAGTTAGAGTAGAGTGATTGCTCATGGTTTGATGAATCTGACAGCAACTGTACATTTAGAGTTACTAGTTGTCATCTTGTCGATTGGAAGTGCTATGTACATACAGAATTGTTAAGTTTTTGAGACCACTAAAAATAGAGGCTCATGGAAATATTTCTGTCATATATGGTTAGAATTTGTAGATTTTCTCTACTCCATTTTTTCATAGCAGTGTAACGATTTGGTTGTAAATCTTCATCAGAGGCTCTACTTCAGTTCATCCATCATATCGTCATCGCCGACGATGTTTACCTGAAGCATGCACATGACTTTCTGTCCACGAACCAGTTGGAGTGCATGCACCAGTCATCATGGGGGGAAAATGGTTGTTTACAATTCTCGAGTAAAGTAGTACAAGGGCACAATCATAAGTAACAGATCCATCTTGGAATTCAGCAGCTGCCCTGAGATTCTGAAATCAGAAGTTCAGAACACAGCAACAATATGTGCTTGCAAGCCTGACGTGATCCTCATTAGCAGTAAACCATGAGACTGACACCAAATTATGCATCTACGATGTCAAAGACTAAGAAGCTGGAACTGAAGGTGTTGTTTATGCAGCTAGAGCGCAGTTGACTTTGTGGCAGCCCATGATGAGTAGATCCATTACCCCCCATAACAAGGCAGAAAAGGAGGCCACTTGAACTATAATGCAAGCAAAGCTTCAAGCTAGATCATGCAAGAGATGCAGTTGCAGAAATTTTCTTTCAAACCATACCGACAGAGACATCTTCAAATTATAGATAATCCAGCATCTTGTGTGCAATCCTTTTAGAAATTCTGTTTCTGCAAGCACACTAAACAATGTAGATAGCCAGTTGGATACATCCAGGTCAAGACTTGAAATTTGAGTACCTAGGCAGCAAAATGCAACCAAACATGTAAGACTCTATTTAAAAATGTCCAAGTGGCAAATGAATACACAGCCTCCTCCCATCGCATGGTCAACATAGCAGACAAGATGTCAACATATAAGAACAGCTATATATATTTCTAACGAACACGAGTGTCAGGTACAAAAAGACAGGTAGTTTATTTTGGTCAACTCCTGCGTATTTTCCTGTTGTTTCATCGCTGTAACACACTGAACAACCTGCAAGTGAGTGGAGAAGAGCTAGGAAGTAGGAACTGTCAAGTTCCCAACAATATTGTTTCTCAGGTTAGAGTCAATCACACACACCTCTCTGATTACTGCAACTCTCGTCAGCAACTGATCATGCTGTGCGTGAAGGATAGACAACTGCGCAAGTTTCTTGGACCTTCTGAAGAAATTAGTAGCATCGTGGGTGCGATCTCCCAGATATTCATCACGCCAAGTCAGATTTCAGTGCATGACTGGAAAGAAACATAATTGTGCCATTTAACTGTCGCCTAATTTCATGGGAAAAAGGTCGAATTCCTCCTCCACGTACAACGAGTTTCGGTAAAACTCCGGGCTCCGCAAGCTTTAGGATTAGATCTTTGGAGCTAGGGACTTGGGCAGATTTGTGATTTGTGAATTGTGATAGCCGGACCTAGCTAGACATCACTTGCCACAGTGGCGGTGGACAACAGGGCCCGCATCATGGTGGTTAGGGGCTTAGGGCTGGTGTGGTGGCACCGCCAAGCGGGGTGGCGGTAGGAACGGCGGCGGCAAAGCCATAGGAAATGGAGCTTAATGGTGGCTAGATTATTGGTTTGGCGCCGAAGCTCTAGTCTGGTTGAGGAGGGCTCACCGGTGGTCAGTGTCAAGGACGGTGGCAACGAATGAAGCGGCCATGGGGTGGTGATGATGCTGGCTTTGGGAGTTGGGTTCGCATCAGAATGAATAGATGCAAGGAAGCTACCTGTGACGAGGAGCATTTTGTTCTTGATGAACCATCATTTCAAGCCTTCGGAATTATCGGCTACCATCTCGTGACGTAGGGGTTGAGATATGGTTTTCATTGCAGGTGTATTCTTTTCCGGTTTCTGGAGAGCTAGGCTCGCGATCTGGACGAGGAGAAATGCATTGCCAAGGTAGGCAGATTCTGTCACTCGTCAGCGAATAATCATGGCCGGCTGCTCCTTTCCTGAGGAAAATATCGGTAGTATCGTGCGATCTTCCAGGGTATTCAGCAGGTCTCAGGTCAGATTTCAATTCAGTCTCCGGCTAAGCGCACGACTTTCTTGTAGCCTGAAAGAAAAACCAGAACGGCACAGTTCGGTCTGCTTCTTCAGATGTGAAACGTGCAGCACCTAGAGAGCACGCGTGTTCTGACCGCGCTGTAAAACCGAATGCCAAACCCCCAGAATCTGATCTTCTTCAGCACTTCTGCTCCTTTTCCCTGCACACGACGCACCTATAGAATAAAAAAGCAAGAGGACGACGACGCATCTCGCGAAACCCCTATCGGAATCCAGCGTTGTTGCCTCGACGACGAACTAACTGATGATCGTTGCCGAACTTGTCCTTTACTTTTCCTGCACTGCTGCTCCCCGCGTGCTCGTGAAGTCACGGTAGGGATCCCTTGCCGCGATACCTTCCGGCAGCGAGCTCTCTTTCGGCTTCGTTCTTCCCCTTAATCCCTTTCTCATCAGATTGTTCTTGAAGCAAGGAAGGAGGGAAAGCGCAGGTGAGTGACCCACAGCACCCTGTTCTTCCTCGGCACTTTCCTCTCCATGGATATATAGATAAATAGTATATCTCCTTGCATAGCGTGCTTTCCTGGGCAGCTGCTTTATCCGGGCGGGAGTGGGGTAGTATATATACTGCGCGCGCACCTTGTTCTTGGCCTCGTCGTCGGGGCTCAGCTCGCTCTGAAGAAGCCAGGAAGTAGAGAGCGAGGGCTAGGCCAAGGCGGCGGAAGATCGAGGAGCTCGCTCGAAGAAGAAGAAGCCGCCGGACGCCATGGAACAGCCACAGACGACGCAGCTGCTGCTGCACGGGGTGATCGACGCAAGGATCGTGGCGGCCGACCTGTCCGTCACGTCAGACGGCCAGCTGCAGCCGACCAAGAAGGTAGCACTACTGTATATTCTTTTTTTTTTTGTTTAGAGAAAACTATACAGTATCTCACTTGATAAGGCGCAAATAATCCTTGGTTTTCTTTTTCCTTCCACTAAAAAACAAGGATAAATCCTCCGTTGGTCTTGCTGCTCATCGTGACGATGGGCTTTGTGTCCCTTTCAGTATCATAACCTTGTTCGCTGCTGGGCTGGGCCTACGCACTTTGGGGGTTTGAGCCTTTCCATCCATACCAACTTTTGCAAAACCATGGGCTCTTTGACAAAACTACAACTTCAAGGCATTTTATCATGTTTTTGTTTTTTAAGACTCCCAAAGAGTGTCTCATGTCGGATATTTATCAAAAAACACTAGGCAGGTACCGAGTACCAAAAAAAATTACACTGAAGATCTTTCTAGCCGCCTTCTTTGCTAGCTTGAAGATTTTGCGTCAATTTGGTCACAACAATTATATATTTAAGTCTACGTATCACAAATTCATGCGTGAATTGTCGCAAAGTATAACTTTTATTTATGAATATACAACCAGCTACCCATGGATGCTATCCTTACAGTTTCCGTGATATATATGTAGTTGAAGATAAACTAATAATCCCTGGGCATAAATACTTGACTCTTTGATCAAAATATCATCATATAAAATTTTGATCATCGGTAGTTATCCTAATATTTAGTTTAGAAGCATAAATACTATATGTATATGTTTTTCATAATCTCAAAGATTTATTAGATGTATAGCTATACGTTCTAATCAATAGTGGTCGAAGTTACACCTCAAAGTCCATTAATACTCATAAATGTCAAGTAATTATGATAGCGGAGTACATGTTTACCAAAGCTAAATATGTAGCTTTGTGATAACTGGTTTAAATATGTAGTTTAGAGAGATGTAATAAAGCCTCACATTCACCCCCTCTGGTCGCCCTTTTCGATTCTCTAAAATACTCTATCAAAACTCCATAGATTCAAACAAAACTTGAACCATAGAAGCACTACCTTAAGGAGTAATAGATCTAAGAAGAAGATCACGAAAAGATCAAGTATTCATTGTGAATTTGGGGAAAAACTGAGTGCCCTTACGAGAACACGTTCTTCTTTGGGAAAACTCAAAATTCGAGCCAAACTCGTGAGGGATTTGAGGAGAAAATGAATCAAAGTTGCTCACAAGGATCCTACCAACAAAATCTCAAACAAAATTTATGGATTTCGCAACCAAAAGTGATGAATGAAAAATCACCAAAAATAGCCCCGAAAATCCCAAAAAATGAGAGAATAGAATAATTTGTCACGAAATTGATCTTTGGATTATCTCAAGAGGTCTGGTTATAGCCACTTCTAGGCATAATCCAAGGTAGAGTGGCAAAAGCTCAAATCAAAGAGTCTCTCATCTCTCCCTCTCTCTAACCCTAACCAAAACTCTCACACACTCAAATGAGAGCACCTCCCTAAAGGTTTGGTTTCTAAACAAACCATATCTCTATATAGGCGCTGGCAAATGACCAAAGCACCATTCCATTAAGCATACAACCCAAATATCCTCCAAGGGTAAAATTATCCAACTTTTTATTGGAGCATCGGACGGACACGTCGCCTTCACGACTTTGCTTCGCCTTGACGCAAGCTTCGCGATTGCATCATATGCCCTCCATCATCGCCATCCGGCCGCACCAGACGTGCCCTCAGTTTTGAGGCCCAAACCCGGAAACCTGCCTTGCATGATGGTTTTGAGGTCCAAACCACCCAAACTGTCCATCTCCACTTGGCTGCCATGCGACCTTCTCGATGTCAACACGTGTTCGGCCTCCGCCAAGTGCCACAACGCCTTCAAGTCTTTTGCACTCCCACACACGGGCAGTCTACTCGAACTTGCCATCACCTTCCTCTTTGATTTGAGCGACGCCGTTTTCATCTCGTCCATGTACTCTTGCTCTTCAGTGCAGCACATGGATCGCCCACGAGCCCGCCCAGATTCCTCGGGTCTTTCAGTCCAAGCCTACTCATATCCATCCTTCACCACCTTTGGTCCATCGGCATAAACAAACTTCACCGCATTTGTCAACCGTCATGTTGCATCCTACACCTGCACATCATGAGCTAAAGAGATGCATCAATCCACACAATATTGTCAATCACTCATCATCAAAGGGTGACCACCATTGGTCCTCATGTAATCTTGCAAAGTCTAAAAAAAATATGGATTACTGGCATTCCTCTGATTAATCATGGATCCCTATTTTCTCATAAATGGCAAATACTTATTTTGATCACAAACATAAGTTTATAAAGATATCAGTATTGTCTACAAGGTGCAGCAACCTTGACTTGTTATTATGAAAATGATATTTAAAATGAAAAGGATATTATGTTATGAAAATAATTTATGATGGATCTATTAGCATCGACATTTCATTTTTAATCTATCCATTATTTGTAATATTGATGCTCTGTTGACGATCAAAATCAGCATAACGGATAGTCTAGTAAACCGGACCATGATCAGAGTTGAAAACGTTTTGACAAGTAGAAAGACAGGACTTTTCCAAATGCCATTCATTAACGAATTGTCTAAATTTTGATCTTGTCTGCAACCAGATTCAGATGAAGCGGAAGGTCTTCTCATGGATCATGAAGCTGCCCTTCTGCAAATGCAAGGTTTAGCTCATTCCGGGGTCTCTGTGGCACTACACCTGCCCAATCCTTGCCATCGTAAGTAATCCTGACGTTGCTTTCGCGCTGCAGCAGCCGCTGGAGAACGCCATCGGCCTCGGCATGGACGGCAAGCTGTACGCGACGGTGGACATCGACAAGGCGCGCGTCGGGCGGACGCGCATGCTGGACCCCGTCCACTCCCCGCGATGGAACGAGTCCTTCCTCATCTACTGCGCGCACGACGCCAGCAACATCATCTTCACCGTCAAGGCCGACAACGCCGTCGGCGCCACGCTCATCGGCCGCGCCTACCTGCCCACCAAGGACGTCGTCGCCGGCCGGAAGGTGGAGCGGTGGCTCGACATCTGCGACGAGAAGCGCCAGCCCCTGGGGGGCGGAGACAAGATACACGTCCAGCTCCAGTTCACGGACGTCGCCGCGGACCCGGAAGGCGGCTGGGGCACCGGCGTCGGCACCGCCGCGTACAGGGGCGTCCCGCGCACCTTCTTCGAGCAGCGCCGCGGCTGCCGGGTGCGGCTGTACGAGGACGCGCACATCGCCGACGGCTTCGTGCCGCGTGTCCAGCTCGCCGGCGGCAGGATGTACGAGCCGCGCCGGTGCTGGGTGGACGTGTTCGAGGCGATCAACGCCGCCCGGCGGATGGTGTACATCGCCGGGTGGTCCGTGAACACCGACGTCCAGCTGGTGCGCGACCCGCGGCAGCCATCGTCGGAGACGCTCGGCCAGCTGCTCATCCGGAAGGCCGACGAGGGCGTCACGGTGCTGATGCTGGTGTGGGACGACCGGACGTCGATGGGGCTCGGCCCGATCAAGCGCGACGGGCTGATGGCCACGCACGACGAGGACACGGCGGGCTTCTTCCGCGGCACGAAGGTGCACTGCGTGCTCTGCCCGCGGAATCCCGACAAGGACCGGAGCTACGTGCAGGACGTCGAGACGGCCACCATGTTCACGCACCACCAGAAGACGGTGATCGTCGACGGCGGCGGCAGCCAGGGGCCGAACACGCCGGGCCTCGTGAGCTTCCTCGGCGGCATCGACCTGTGCGACGGGAGGTACGACACGCAGGAGCACCCGCTGTTCCGCACGCTGGGCACCACGCACAACAAGGACTTCCACCAGCCCAACTTCCCCGGCGCGTCCATCAAAAAGGGCGGGCCCAGGGAGCCGTGGCACGACGTCCACTGCCGCGTCGAGGGCCCGGCGGCGTGGGACGTGCTCGAGAACTTCGAGCAGCGGTGGCGGAAGCAGGGGAGCGGCGACAACCTCCTGGTCACGCTGGACAAAGGGTGGGCGTCGCGCGAGGCGGCCGACGACGCCGAGTCCTGGAACGTGCAGGTGTTCAGGTCCATCGACGGCGGCGCGGCGGCGGGGTTCCCGGAGAACCCCGACGAGGCCGCGGCGCGCGGCCTTGTAAGCGGGAAGGACCATGTGATCGAGCGCAGCATCCAGGACGCGTACATCCACGCCATCCGCCGCGCGCGGGACTTCATCTACATCGAGAACCAGTACTTTCTGGGGAGCTCCTACGCGTGGCGGCAGAACGACGGCGTGACGGTGGAGGCCATCAACGCGCTGCACCTCATCCCAAAGGAGCTGTCGCTCAAGATCGTGAGCAAGATCGAGGCCGGCGAGCGGTTCGCCGTGTACGTGGTGGTGCCCTTGTGGCCGGAGGGCGTGCCGGAGAGCGGCTCCGTGCAGGCCATTCTGGACTGGCAGCGCCGCACCATGGAGATGATGTACAAGGACATCACGCTGGCCATCCGAGCCAAGGGACTCCAGGCCGACCCCAGGGACTACCTCACCTTCTTCTGCCTCGGCAACCGCGAGGCGCCGAGCCCCGGCGAGTACGCGCCGCCGGAGCGCCCGGACCCCGACACCGACTACGAGAGGGCGCAGCAGGCCAGGCGCTTCATGATCTACGTCCACGCCAAGACGATGATAGGTAACTTGCTTCGTTCATGCACGATTTCAAGAACATCGTCGATTTTTCTGGTCTCTAATCAACGATGGTTTCTGTTGTTCGATCGTTGCTTACCTCGATGGCTGTTTGCAGTCGACGACGAGTACGTCATCGTGGGGTCGGCCAACATCAACCAGCGCTCCATGGACGGCGGCCGCGACACGGAGATCGCGATGGGCGCGTACCAACCGAGCTACCTGGCGACCAGGAACCGCCCGGCGAGGGGGCAGGTCCACGGCTTCCGGGTCGCGCTGTGGCAGGAGCACCTGGGGCAGGCCGCGGCGGCGGGGGCGGGAGACCTCCTCCTCCGACCGTCGAGCCTGGCTTGCGTGCGCAGGATGAACCAGGTGGCGCAGCAGTACTGGGACATGTTCGCGAGCGACACGTTCCAGGGCGACCTCCCTGGGCACCTCATGGCGTACCCGGTCGTTGTGGGCGACGAGGGCAAGATCACCGGGATGACACAGCAATTCCCGGACACCAAGGCGAAGGTGCTCGGCGGCAAGTCCAACGTCCTCCCGCCCATCCTCACCACATGATTTAGTGGTGGTTGATCCACCGTGAACTGCAACTGAAGTGAAAATGTTGTTGATTATTGATGTATGTATACGCAAGTGACAAGATCACAAGAGTGTGTCTGGTATTGCAACTGTTGGCATTATGATGTGGATTGTAATTTTTATGTGAATAAAAGAAAGCAGAAGTGTGATTCATCTGCTTCCTATTTCCTATTTCCAACCATACACTCCACTAATTAAGCAGAAAAATATTCCAGGTTCCACATTTAGGAAAAATAATGGAATCTAATGGATCTCATTTTATTACGTTAATTTTAAGCAACACCAATGTTCAAACGGTTTTAGAAACAAATTTCTAGTTTAAGAGAAAACAAATTTGCAACTTTGAAGTTAAGAGAAAGAGGCTTTATGCAGCCGAATCGCGCGAAGCGTCGCGTGAAAACATAACATTTGTATAGAGGGGTGGGGTGCCAAATACCACTGATGTTATAATAAGGATGATGTTATAATAAGGAAGAAGTCCATTTTTAGCCATCCAACTATCCTTTTAGTTTGATTTTGACTATCGAACTGCAAAACTATAAATCTTTAGCCACCCAACTCTTAAAACCGTTCATATTTGGCCATTGACCGGTTTTGATGGTGGATTTGCTAACGTGGATGCCACATGATGGTAGGGCCCACCTGTCAGCCCTCCTCTCTCTCTCTTTCTTCCTCCTCTCCATCTCCTCTCCTATCCCTCTCCTCTCACCCTGCGCCAGCCACCACCCTCCCCCATGCCTCTCCAGTTCATCCGGCCGCGTTGGCCCGCGATGGAGCTGCAGCTCCCTTTCCTGATGGTGCTGGCCCGCGGCGGAGCTCGAGTTCGCTTGTCCTTCTTCGCGTACCCGTCGGGGCTCAAGGCCGGCATGGCGTGTGCCGCTCCAGGAGGAGGTTGACACAAGTGCTGCCTCGATGCCCATGGAGACGCCGCGGGCTTGCTCTGCTCCCTGGCGTCCCTCACCGGCGACGAGAGGTGCTGCAGGAGAGAGGTGCTCCCGATGCGGCGAGATCTCGCGGCCGGCGCCCATGGCCCGGAGTGATTCGGCCCGATTCGGCGAGGACACTAGATCTCGATGCTTCTTAGGCGGGGGAACTCGTGGGTAGTTTGATGGGTGGAAGATCATCGGGGAGGAGGAGCAGGAGCGTTGGGTGGCATCCACATCACCTAAACCACCCAGCAAAATCGCTCGATGGCCAAATATGAGCGGTTTTGATAGTTGGATGGTTAAAATTTCTAATTTTAGAGTTGGATGGACAAAACCAAACTTAGACAATTATTGTTAAAAATAGACTTTTTTCTTAAAATAAACCCAAACAAGACTTCATCATCTTAAAACACTTAGTTCTCTGCTGCGAAGAAGATGCGATTTCACTTAATGAATTATAGCTGGACAGACTGTCGGAGGAATTCTCCAGCCGGGTGGCGGAAAGCACCCGCCTAATCCTAGTTAAGGATGGGTTTGGAGGAGACTTAGGAGCGCTCGATCGGTAGACAGATGAACACAGGAAGGACACGAAGATTTAGAGTGGTTCGGGCCGCCGGAGCGTAATACCCTACGTCCACTTTGGTGTTGTATTGGCTGTGTTTCTGATTGTTGAACCTTGTATTCTAACGAGTACACTCTCCCTTTTATAGTGCAAGGGGAGTGCTTACACCGTGCGGGACCCCGACAGGTGGGCCCGGCCAATTGGAGCTGTTCTACGAGAGATATAGAGGTCATCTCCTCGAGCTCCTCTCCGTAGTCCTCTCGATCGAGAAGTTGATGTGCGTATCTACAGCCAGGATATGGCCGTGTACAGCCTTGTCTTGTACAGTGTCCGGCGTCAGCGTTACCCAACAGTGAAGCCGTGCTGTCACTGTTGGGATGGGACCTTCGGTCAGAGGGCGAGAAGGAGCTGTCCCGTGGCGCGCGCACTGTTACAGCGCACGCCTTGGCTCGCCTATTACAGGCCATCATCACGCGCGCAGCGCCGTGACGGGACTGCACACAGTCCGCGTACTGTGCGCGGTGATACGACGCGCCGCCTTGGAAACAGACGGGCTTACCGTGGTGTCAGCTTACCTGCCCCGTGTGTCAGTGGCAGGCCGCACCTTTTGACTTTGGCGCGCCCGACTCAGCTACCGCATTGAATGCGGGTAGGTGAGGAGGCGACCCGTAAGGGGCCTCAGGCCGCAGGCACGCGGTGGGGCCAGCCCCGCTCCTCCCGCTGGGCAACACGTGGTGGCGCCGGACCCCTAATCAGGGAAAGGGGGGCCCGGGGCCGCCGAGACCGGTTGGAACGGGCTGGTCTGTGATGGTCCGGCCATCACACGTGGCGGCCCCGGACCTCCCAGGGGAGGCCGGGTCCGCAGGGGCTACCCGTGAGCTCTCCCCCTCACCTGGGTGTGCAGAGGCCCCGGGCCTCATGGAGCTCGGGGGAGGGTCCGGAGGCCGCGGCCCCAGCTGTCAGGCCCGGAGGCCGTATGCCACGTGGCCCAGAGGCGAGGGGGAGTATGGATTATGGGAATCCGAAGGCCTGGACACCCTAGCGGGAGGTACCCCTATCTGTATGTACCGACAGAGGCCCCGGGCCCACCTTGGGAGAGGGATGAACCCGCAGGTGGGGCCAAATCCCAGCATCGCGCCGGGTGGACAGCTCGTTCCCGCCGGACAAGGGCATAGGTGTCCTTTCGCCCGTAGCGGGATCCCCGAGGGGCCCGCCCTCCGCGCGCACCGCGCGCATCAGACGGTTCAGATTCTTGTCTTATTTGAGCCCGTCGCGCGGCTCGGGCGGTTCAGATTCCGCCCTTCCCACGACCCTCCAGCACCCATGCCAATGACAGGTGGGCCCGAGCCCACTGGTCATAGAGTGTGAGGGATGGGAAGGCGGCGCTGGCGACCGCTCAGCTTCTCTTCGGTCGCCGCAGGACGCTAAGGTGGGAGCAGCCTTTTGCATAAAAGGTATGCGCCGAAGGGAATGGCTACCTTTTCGCTCTTGCCAACAACGGACGCCGTAGCGCCCCTTCGTCTCCGCATCCCCTCTTGCGATCGGCATCCTTGCACCCGACTCCTCTTTCTTCCTTGTTCCTTCGCAATCCTTGCCCAACAATCTCCATGGCTTCACTTCCTTTCCCGCGCCGCTTCCAGACCCGGGAACAGCTGGACGCGGTGCGGCGCCTTCTGGGGTGGACCGCGCCAGCAAACGCCGGGAAGGTTAGGGCCGGCGAGATTCCCCTCCGCGACCTTGCCGCGGGGAATTCGTCCTTTTCAATTCGTACATTATGTGCGGGTTGGTTCCTCCGATCTCCTCCTTCTTCCTCCTACTCCTGGAGGAGTTCGGCCTCCAACTTCATCATCTCACCCCCCACTCCGTCCTCCTCGCGGCGGTCTTCGCCCATTTCATGGAGATGTTCGTGGGGGTGCGTCCCTGCACCACCATCTTCAAACATTTCTACTCCCTGGTTGGGACCGGGAAGAAGCGCGGCGAGATTGGCGCTTACTACTTCCAGCTCCGACACGGGATGGCGGGCTGCTACATCGCCGCTTTCTCCAGCTCCAAGTGGGAGGAGTGGCGTGAAGGCTGGGTCATCATGGCTGACGAGCCTCATGACCGCCTGGAGCTGCCAACGGAGGGCCCCCAGAGCGACCGGAGCACCTGGAAGGCCAGGCCGACAATACCGGCGGAGCTCGACCCAGTGTTGTACCGGATCAAGAAGTTGGCAAGGAGTGGCCTGACTTCTATGATGGTGCTGGGCGACTTCTTGAAGCGGCGAATCGCGCCCCTGCAGCAGCGGTCCCGGATGGCCTACGTGTACACGGGGCTGAACGACTGCTGCAGGATCGCACGCGGGCCCGGCGGCGACTTCACCAGGGCGGAGCTGGAGGCAGCGGTCCGGGCGATGACCGGCGAGGCGTTCATCCCGGAGTCCCTGGTCCTCCCGAGCGGGGTCAAGGCCCTGTGCGAGGACCAGGCATTGCGGTCATCGGTCCTGTCGTTGATGCCGACCCTGGACGAGGGCGGCCTGGCGGTCCGACAACTGGGGGGCGACCCCAACCGCGGGCTCCAGATCCCTGGCGCCTCTCCGGACCGCCAGCATCACCCCAGCGAAGGTGCTGGGGAGCCGGGACCCAGAGGTCCGGCCCCCAGCGGGAAAAGAAAGGAGAAAGTGCCGGCGCCAGAGCGCCGGCAGAAAGATAGTGCGGGTGCTGCCCCGGCCCAAAGGAGCGACGAGGCTCAAGGGGCGGCACCTGAGCGGCGCAGCCAAGCCAAAGGGAGCAAGTCCCGGAGGCTCCAGCGCGGCGACGGTTCCCTGGTCGGGGAACCGGCGCCAAAACGCCAGAAGACGGCGGGGGCAGAGGAGCAGAGCAGAGCTCCTCCACCCGCGCCACTACGCCAGCAGCCGGAGAGGGGTCCGGAGGAGACACGTCAGCCTCCTCCGCCACCGCCACCAGAACGGCGTCCGGCGACGCCACCACCATCGCCCGAGGCCAATCTACTACCCCATCACCGCCACCAGCAACTCCGCTGGCGAGGGACACCCACCAAAGGTCCGGGGGGTCCTCGGCTGGAAGGAAAGTCCCCCCCCCCCCGCAGCCCGGGGCAGATGGGAGTGGTCCGACTTCCCGTAAGTGGTTTTGTCATGGTTTTTCATTTTCTTTCTTGGCTTCCGGTCCTTAACCATACAGGTGATACGGCAGGCCGCAGTCTTCGGATGCTCCCACTGGGGGATCCGGCCCCCAGCCAGCATCGGGGCCCTCGGCGCCGCTCCCAGCAGGGCCCCCGCCTGGAACAGCTCCAGAAGCCCCCGGACCCATGGGCCCGGAGCCGGAGGCCACCACACCGCCACGACCCGAAGCTGCCCCCCAGGAGGAGGGCACCAGGTCAGCTGCGACGACCGAGGCACCGGCGACAGCGCCGGGTGTTGAGGTCGGGCCCTCACCAGCTGACCTAGCAGCAGAGGGGGCCACTGCCACGGTGGAGGCTGCTGCGCCAGAGGCAGCGGAGGTGGTGGAGGTCGCGGCACCAGAGGCGGCAGAGGCGGCTGCACCGGAGGCGACAGAGGCGACGGCTCCAGAGCCAGCAGAGGCAGCGGCTCCGGAGGTCGCCGAAGTTGCCAGCAGCACCCACCCACCGACAGAGGAGGAGGAACCGGAGGTGGTGCTGGGAAGGTACCTCCTCCCGAGCACAGCGGAGGTCCCGCTCCCCCGGCTCATAGCCAAATGCCAGCGAGCTCAACAGGAGCTAGAGGCTGGCATGCGCCGGGAGTGGGAGAAGCTGGAGGCGGAGCGCCAGCGGCTCTTCGACTGGGAGGTCCGCCTGGGGGGCCGCATCAACTCTGTCTCCGCCCGCTACGCCGAGGAGCGCGCCAAACTCGTGGCGGGGCGCGAGCTCCTGCGGGAGGAGCTGGAGCAGGCGCGCGACCGGGAGGAAGCAGCGCGCCAGCGGGAGTTGGCGGCCACACGGCGGGAAGCAGAGGCTCTCCAGGGGCTGATTGCCGTGGAGAGGCAGAAAGAGGCGGCGGCGGAGACGGAGCGGGCCGCCCGAGAGCTGATAGGCGCGGCGAGGGAGGCGTTTGCCACGGCCGAGGCGCATCAGGCCGCCCTCGCGGATCGGGCGGCGGCGGCAGCGAAGAAAGAAGAAGAGCTGGCCGTCCGAGAAGCAGAGGAGGTGGTCCGGCAGCAGGATCTCCAGAAGCGGGAAGAGGCCGTGGAGGAGGAGCTGGCAGCCGGGAACCGGAGGCTCCAGGAGCGCGAGGCAGCGCTTCAGGAGAGGGAGGCCAAGGTGGAGGGGCTCCTGGCAGAGCAGCGCGCCGGCGCCAACCGATTAACAAGATGGGTTGGTGCGGTGAACCCTCTGCTAGAAGCGCTCGGAGCCAACCCCATCTGGATACCAGAGGCTCCTTCACCATTTGGTGCCGCACTCCAACTGCTGGACTCCACCGCCAGGCGGCTACAGGATGCGGAGGCCGGCCTTCAGGACCTCCTGGAGGCAGAGGGACGAGTGGTTGCCCGGGGGATGGCGGAGTACATCCTCACCAGCTTCCGAAGCCATGATCCTGCCGTCCAGCTGACTCCCGTCCTGGTCGGACCCCTCCGGGCAACGGCAGCCGCTGCGCGGGAAGGAGTCCAGGAGGCAGTGGACCTGGTCGCAGCCCGCCTCCGGCGACGTCTTGAACCTGCAGAGAGTGGGAGTGCCTCCGGACCACGAGAGCAGTAGTGCTAGTATCTTTTTGTTATTTCTTTTGTAATACAACTTTTGTTATTGTAAGATAATATTGTGCATATTCAACGCAATTTTTGTGAGAAACTTAGCTGTTTTCCTGCTGTCGGTTTGTAAGGTGTTCTTGTGCATACCAAGGTCCCGTGTGGCCCCCTGGGAGGTAGTCGCGATAGGACAGAACTAGCTGCCATAGAACCGAGGTCCTGCACATGACTTAGATCGACGCTTAGTAGACGTCCCCACGAGGTACCAGTCCGGCCAGCAAAAGCCTACTGCGTTGCGTAACGAGTTAGAGCACCGGAGCCATAGTTCGGGAATCTAAGGGGTCCCGGCCCCCGGGTCCATTGTTCAAGGTACAACGATACCCGTCCTAGGGGGGCAGGGCGTGTAGGCTTAGGGTACGGAACCAGGCAAAGCGGCTACATAGCCCTGGACCCCAGCAAAGAACGAGCACGCCTCCCTGAAGCCAGTTCCCGGGTGCCCAGTTCCTTTTCTTCCGCGAGACAGGGGTCCCGGGCAGAGACATAGTGTAGCAACCTAAGTAGGACCTTCGACACGACACAGACGCGAAAAACCACGTGGGGGGTTAGCGTAACAAGAAGCGAAAAAACCTTAGAATCGCATAGAGTTCAAGGACGCGTTTGAGAACAAATTTCCCGTTAAATGAATTGGTACAGGAGAGTTGTGCGATGTACGCCAGGGGCCGGGTTTACGAGGGCGGACCTCTACCGCCCTGGTCCGCACGGCAATGCTACCAATTACAAAGGAAAATTTTTCTTCCAACCAGGTCCTAGGGATAGAACTTACGGAGGTGCTCAATGTTCCATGAATTGGGTAGTTGCATTCCATCCTCCGCAGCCAGGCGAACAGATCCGGGTCGGCACACCTTGGTCACCTTGAAGGGCCCCTCCCAGCTGGGGGAGAGCTTATGCATACCCTCCCGGTTCAAGATTCGCCTTAGGACTAGGTCCCCGACCCGGAGCTCCCTACTTCGCACGAACCGTTGGTGGTAGCGCCGGAGCGCTTGGTTGTACCGTGCGTTGCGGACTGCTGCTCGCCATCTACGCTCGTCTACGAGGTCCACGTCTTGGCGACGCTCCTGTTCCTGCATCTCTTCATCAAAAGACCGGACTCGCAGAGAGCCCATGGTGATCTCCGGGGGAAGGCACGCTTCGGCCCCGTAGACCAGGAAGAAAGGGGTTTCCCCTGTTGCACGGCTGGGTGTGGTCCGGTTCCCCCATAACACACTCGGAAGCTCTTCAATCCATCTTGCGCCATGCTTCTCAAGGTCACAGTAGGTTCGGATCTTGAGCCCTCTGAGGATTTCGGCATTGGCCCGCTCAACTTGGCCATTGCTCCTGGGATGGGCCACCGAGGCGAAACAGAGCTGGATGCCCATATCCTCACAGTACTCCTGGAAGTACTGGCTCGTGAACTGAGTCCCATTGTCAGTAATGACCCGGTTCGGGACCCCGAACTGGCACACAATTGACCTGAGAAAAGCAGTTGCTGACGCCTTGGTGATGTTGACCACTGGGGCTGCCTCTGGCCACTTAGTGAATTTGTCAATGGCAACATAGAGGTACCGGTACCCGCCAACGGCCCTAGGGAAAGGTTCCAAAATATCCAACCCCCACACAGAAAAGGGCCAAGAGGGAGGAATCATCTGCAGTGCCTGAGCTGGAGTGCGTATTTGCTTTGCGTGGAACTGACACGCTTTGCAGGACCTTACCAACTCAGCTGCATCCTGGAGTGCTGTCGGCCAGTAAAAGCCATGCCGGAAAGCTTTACCAACCAGCGTGCGGGATGAAGAATGACTTCCGCACTCGCCTCCATGGATCTCCGCAAGCAAGTCGCAGCCCTCTTCCTGGGTGATGCACCGCATGAGGACGCCGTTGGCGCCACGGCGGTAGAGATCCCCTTCTACCACTGTGTACCGCTTAGCCATCCGGACAATGCGCTCAGCAGATGCTTGATCTTCAGGAAGGTAATTTTCCTTCAGGTAGTCCCGGACCTTAGAGATCCATGCATCGGGACCTTCTTGAGAAACTGGGCGTGCCCCCCTGAGGTCTTCGGGACCCTCAAGGGAGCACACGACCCTTGGTGGGCTCCACGGATGGAGCTCCGCCGGGACCGCCAGCTTCGAGGTGCTAGTCCGACCCCCTTCGCCCAGGTCGGCAGGCTGGGCGGAAGGCTTCAGCAGGCGTCTCTGGAAGATGCCCTCAGGCACGGGTGCCTGGGTCGATGCGCTCGCGGAGAGTGCATCAGCTGCTGTGTTGCCTTCGCGTGGAACATGTTGCAGTTCCAGCACATCAAAGTCCTTCTCGAGCCTCTTCACATGAATGAGGTAGGCTGCGAGCTGGGGGTTGTTGCAGCAACGCTCCCCCCGGACTTGCCTGATGATGAGTTGGGAGTCCCCTTTGACCAGGAGCTCCCGGACCCCCAGGGACAGAGCCGCCGTGAGCCCAAAGATCAAGGCCTCATACTCTGCCATGTTGTTGGTGGCCTCAAAATCGAGGTGCACCATGTACTTTAACTGCTCGCCACGTGGATCGATGAGGACTACGCCCGCCCCGGCCCTCTTGCTGCGGGCGGACCCGTCAAAGAAAAGGGTCCAGTGAGGTCCGGTGAAGACCGGAGCCCTGACCTCCGGACGTGGGGGGTCCGTGCCTTGGTCCGGACCCCCGGAGACGCTTGGTGCGGGCGTCCATTCTGCGATGAAGTCAGCAAGGATCTGACTCTTAATGGCGTGACGCGGCTGGAAGTCGAGCTGGAACCCAGCGAGCTCCGCTGCCCACTTGGCGATGTTGCCCGTGGCGTTGGAGTTGTGGAGGATGGCCCTCAATGGGTAGGAGGTCACCACCACAACCTTGTGGGCCTGAAAGTAGTGGCGGAGCTTCCTGGACGCAACAAGTATAGCATAAAGGAGCTTATGTGTCTCAGGATACCTGGCCTTTGCCTCATGGAGGACCTCACTGACGTAGTAGACCGGCCTCTGGACGGTCCTGACTCTGCCAGTTGGACTGGATCCTTCAACTTGAGCTGGGGTCCCGTCGGCCCCCAAGCTGCTTAACACTTCTCCAGGTCGGGACCCGGCCGGACCCTCCGAAATAGGGCCGATTGCTGGAGTGGGGGAGGCCGGACCTCCCTCTTCTGCAGGAGGGTCCACGGAGGTCCCCTGCGGGAGAAGCTCGGACCTCTCGGCGACCAGCACCATGCTGATCACTTCGGTCGTTGCTGCAAGGTAAAGAAACAGTGTCTCACCTGGGTCCGGTGCGACCAGGACCGGCAAGGAGGTAAGGTACTGCTTCATCTCTTGGAAGGCACGTTCTGCCTCTTCGGTCCATACGAATGGGCCGGACCCCCTTATCAACTTGAAGAAGGGAAGCGCCCTCTCCGCCAGCCTCGAAATGAAGCGGCTGAGGGCTGCAAGGGATCCCGTCAACCTCTGCACATCCTTGAGGCGCACCGGGGGTCTCATTGCCTCGATCGCCCGGACCTTATCCGGGTTGGCCTCGATCCCCCGGTGGGAGACCAGGAATCCAAGGAGCTTTCCCGCCAATACGCCGAAGACGCACTTCTCGGGGTTTAACTTGGTAGAGGTCGCGCGTAGCTTGTTGAAGACTTGAGCTAGATTTTCTAAGAGGGAACCCGACTCCCTAGTCTTGACAACGATGTCATCGACATATACCTCAACTATATCTCTAACCAAATCACCTAGAGTGATGTTCATTGCACGAGCAAAGGTGGGTAGAGCATTAAGTAATCCATAAGGCATTACTATATAACAATAAAGACCATCCACTGTTACAAAACCTGTGTGCTTCCTATCATCACTAGCCATCTTGATTTGGTGAAAACCAGAATAGGCATCTATGAAGGACAGCAAATCACACCCAGAGGTGGAGTCCACAATCTGGTCTATACGCGGAAGTGGATAAGGGTCTTTTGGACATGCCTTGTTTAGATTGGTGTAGTCGATGCACATCCGAAGCTTCCCGTTGGCCTTTGGGACTACGACCGGGTTGGCCAACCATACAGGATGGTAGACCTCCTCGATGAAGCCAGCCTGCAGCAGCTTGCGGACCTCTTCACGGATGAAGTTTTGCCGCTCGATGGACTGCTTGCATGGCTTTTGCCGGACCGGCTTGGCGTCGGGGTGGATCTTCAGATGATGCTCAATCACCTCCCTAGGGATCCCGGGCATCTGTGACGGTTCCCAGGCGAACACGTCGACATTTGCCTGGAGGAAGGCGACGAGCGCGCTTTCCTATTTCTCCCCCAGGTTGCCACCGATGCGGGTGGTCTGGGAGGCCTCCGCTCCGACCTGGACGGTCTTCACGGGAACATCGTCCGTGTCGGACGGACGGACCTTCGGTGCCTTGGCCTGAGCCTTGGCACGTGAGGTCGAGGGGTCGGACCCCTGGGCGCCGGCTGCAGGGGTAAGCCCCGTGGCCAGCGCATGGAGCTTTTCGACCGCCACAACAGCCGCGGCACGATCGCCCTGGACAGTGAGGACGCCTGCCGGAGAGGGCATCTTCAGGACCAGGTACCCGTAGTGGGCGACGGCCATAAACCGGTACAGAGCCGGTCTGCCGATGATGGCGTTGAAGGGGAGGTTAACTTCCGCGACCTCGAACTGCACGTTCTCGGTACGGAAATTGTCCTCCGTCCCGAATGTAACCGGTAAGGTGATGGTGCCCACCGGGTACACGGGATCCGGGCCCACTCCTGAGAATGGGCGTGATGGAGCCAGCTTGGACTCCGGAATCTACAGGTGCTTGAACGCTGCATAGCTGATGACGCTGAGGCCGGCTCCTCCGTCGATCAGCACATGGTGAAGGCGAACATTGGCCATGGTGGGTGCCATGATGAGCGGCAGCACCCCCGCGCCCGCCATGTTCTCTGGGCAATCGGATGGCCCGAAGGAGACGGTGGTGCCTTTCCACCGCTGATGGGGCGCCGCCTTCGGCACCCCTGGCTTCACCGAGAGGACCTCCCGGCGAAGGGCCTTGACGTCCCGCCGGGAGACGAGCTCCGAACTGCCGCCGTACATAACGTACAGCTTCTTGCGGCGCTCGTCCCCGCCGGACTCGGAATCGGACTGCTGGAAAAGTCCCTTGAGGTCTTTGTTGGGGGCTTGATACCCCAACTCTCTCTCCGTCGCGGCTGCGTCGGCATCGGAGGCTTTCTCCTTACCGGACCGGCGCGGTGGGGAGGAGCCCTCCTTGGAGGCTTGATCTCGCCTCTTGCTGAGGCGCTCCGCGAGCTTCTGGATCTCGCGGCACTCGGTGGCGCTGTGGCGAGCCCCCGGATGAACAGGACACGACCCGGGGTCGGTGCGCTGCTGTCGCGGGCGCTTGCCACGGGAGTTCTGGCCCCCGGTCGTCGCAGCTGCAACGGCCGGACCCCCAATCCGTGACTTGTCAAAGCCACGGGCCTTCTTGTTTTTCTTCTTGCCGCTGCCGGGGGCAGCGTCGCTGGGTCCGCTCGTCTGAGCGGGTCCTGCCTGGGTTGCAGAGTGCCATGCACGACCTTCTGCAGCCCGGGCGCATTTGTCCGCCAGAGCGAACAGGGTGGTGACGGCTTCCACTTGGTGGGTCTCCAGCTTCTCTAGCATCTTCTCGTCTCGGACCCCCTGTCGGAAGGCCGTGATAATAGACGCATCGAAGATACGCGGGATCGTTCCACGTACCTTGGTGAAGCGGGAGATGAAGGCCCGGAGGGTTTCCCCGGGTTGCTGCCTCACGGAGTGGAGTTGGGCCTCCACGCCATGCTGCTGGTACGCGCTGGCGAAGTTCGCAGTGAACTGCGCGCAGAGCTCACCCCAGGACTGGATGGTTCCTGGGGTAAGATTCATGAGCCAGGTCCGGGCTGGCCCGGTCAAGCCTACATGAAAGTAACTTGCCATGACGGCTTCGTTACCTCCGGCCGCCGTGATGGCGGTGATGTAGACCTGCAGGAACTCTGACGGGTTGGAGGACCCGTCATATTTTTCCGGCAGGTGAGGCCGAAACTTGGACGGCCAGGCGACTGCGCGGAGCTGGCCTGCGAGCGCTGCGCAGCCCACGCCCGACACCGGTGCCTGGGGGAGTCCCTGCGACCTGGCCGCTGCCGCATCGAGCTCGGGCGCAAGGTTCCGACCCTCAATATTGAGTCATCGGTTGCGCGCCCGCTCGATGGAGACCCTGGCGTCCTCTCCCGCATGCCTGCGGTTGAGCTCCGCCCGGAGGTCTTCGGTCCGTGCACTCCTCACGGATGGTGAGTACACAGAACCGGATGCACCGCCCTAGCGACGGCGCTGCCTGGAAACAGACCCCCCCACAGAGCCTGGGGAAGCCTGTGCCAGGTTGAGGAGACGGTCGACGTCGTCACGCCATTGTCTGTGCGCGTCTGGCGACGCTGCCTCGCCCGGGGGGTTGCGGAGCAACTCCCTGGCTGCCATGAGGGGCCCGCTCGGTGGGAGCACCGATTGGGCCACAGAGGCCCGCTCCGCTGCACACGGTGGAGCAGCACGCGGGGCCACTCTGGAGGCGGGATGGCGCGAGGCGTGTGGCGCCGTTGACGCCACTTCTTCACCGATCAGGAGGTCATGGTGGCCATTTTCCTGCGCCATTGAGGTCATGAAGGTCGACCGAGCGCAATCCAAACCTAACCCCTACCTGGCGCGCCAAATGTCGGAGGAATTCTCCAACCGGGTGGCGGAAAGCACCCGCCTAATCCTAGTTAAGGATGGGTTTGGAGGAGACTTAGGAGCGCTCGATCGGTGGACAGATGAACACAGGAAGGACACGAAGATTTAGAGTGGTTCGGGCCGCCGGAGCGTAATACCCTACGTCCACTTTGGTGTTGTATTGGCTGTGTTTCTGATTGTTGAACCTTGTATTCTAATGAGTACACTCTCCCTTTTATAGTGCAAGGGGAGTGCTTACACCGTGCGGGACCCCGACAGGTGGGCCCGGCCAATAGGAGCTGTTCTACGAGAGATATAGAGGTCATCTCCTCGAGCTCCTCTCCGTAGTCCTCTCGATCGAGAAGTTGATGTGCGTATCTACAGCCAGGATATGGCCGTGTACAGCCTTGTCTTGTACAGTGTCCGGCGTCAGCGTTACCCAACAGTGAAGCCGTGCTGTCACTGTTGGGATGGGACCTTCGGTCAGAGGGCGAGAAGGAGCTGTCCCGTGGCGCGCGCACTGTTACAGCGCACGCCTTGGCTCGCCTATTACAGGCCATCATCACGCGCGCAGCGCCGTGACGGGACTGCACACAGTCCGCGTACTGTGCGCGGTGATACGACGCGCCGCCTTGGAAACAGACGGGCTTACCGTGGTGTCAGCTTACCTGCCCCGTGTGTCAGTGGCAGGCCGCACCTTTTTTATTTTGGCGCGCCCGACTCAGCTACCGCATTGAATGCGGGTAGGTGAGGAGGCGACCCGTAAGGGGCCTCAGGCCGCAGGCACGCGGCGGGGCCAGCCCCGCTCCTCCCGCTGGGCAACATGTGGTGGCGCCGGACCCCTAATCAGGGAAAGGGGGGCCCGGGGCCGCCGAGACCGGTTGGAACGGGCTGGTCTGTGATGGTCCGGCCATCACACGTGGCGGCCCCGGACCTCCCAGGGGAGGCCGGGTCCGCAGGGGCTACCCGTGAGCTCTCCCCCTCACCTGGGTGTGCAGAGGCCCCGGGCCTCATGGAGCTCGGGGGAGGGTCCGGAGGCCGCGGCCCCAGCTGTCAGGCCCGGAGGCCGTATGCCACGTGGCCCAGAGGCGAGGGGGAGTATGGATTATGGGAATCCGAAGGCCTGGACACACTAGCGGGAGGTACCCCTATCTGTATGTACCGACACAGACTGACTCAAAGGTTTAAGTATTTTTTTTAGGAGAAATGTGGCTGCACGGGCGGAGCTACATGTAGCTCAAAGGGGGCCATGCCCCCCTCACCCAAAAAATTGCAAAATCCATTGACCAGCTACTAATTGATGTTTAGAAATTAAAAATAGTATGTTAAGCAACATATTAGTACGTTGGCGGAGCTTCTTAGAAAACTTTATTATTATTTTTTAAATAACTTCGTTACTTTGTTTGGGCTGCGTAGAAAAAACTTGATAGCCGGTTGTTTCTCCTCCTCCTAGCTTAGGGAGCTGGGCCCTGGCCCATCGCATGCACGCAGGGAGAGAGCGGCCTACCACACACACCTTTGCCACCGTTCCTAGGACGAATTCGAGCGAGGGAGACCCGAAAATGGAAAAAAAAAAAAAGAGAGCAGGCAGCCAGGCAGGGAAGGGCGCGGCGCTGCGGGCCTAACGTCGAGGCACGCACCCCCCGCGGCCACGCCACGCGAGTTGGGGTCAAAGGTGAAGGAGCGCGCGGGGGAACGGGGGGCGCACGCGGGACGGGCGCCCAAGGTGACAGCGGCAAGCTGGGCAAGCAAGCGTGCCGGCGCGGCCGCCGATCCTGCTCGTCGCATGCCGGAAAGCTGCTCCGGCCGCTGCGCACTTGCCCACGTCCCGGTCCCAGCGCCTGGGGTGGTGCAGGGGGGGAAAATCACACGCCTAATAACTTCCTCGCAGCCTTTTCACTTGCCCGGCCGTCCCTACAGCTGTGCGGGATCTCGTACGACGCCGCCGCGCTCCATCCCCCGTCGAGGCGGCGTGGTGGAGGACCCGGGATCCGGGGCGCGCAGCCGCTCTGGCCTCTGGCGTTCCATGATGTCAGGCAGGCACGAGCGCGCGACGGGCCATCGAGAGCGGGTTGCTGCCAGGATCCCACGGAAGAGAACCGGGCCTCCCGTTCCATTCCGCTTTGGCCGGCGGGGGCGGGGACGGCCCCCACCTCCCACGGCACTCGGGGCAAAGCAAAGCAGAGGGGCAGGCGCCGGCACTCATGCCCGTCGCGAGGCTCGCCGCACGCCCCGTCCCCCCACGCGTGCCGCCCACTCCGCGCGCCGCACCCCCGCCCCCCCCCCGCGTCCCGTCCCGTTCCCGGCCGGCCAGCCAGGCAGCCAGGCGGTTCCCAACCTGGCACCACGCACCCTCCAAGGGCAGCGGACGAGGTAGGACTGAAAGCTCATGATGCAGCCTCTCCTCCAAACAATCATGAGCCCGATGCACACTTGATGAACAAGGCTCCAACAGGGGAATCCTTGAGGATACTCTACCATCTGGCTGCTGCGGCTGGGACGTGCACGTAGAACAGTGCGCCGTTTCCAGTCGAATACAACAGTAAATACGTAGTACACCAAAGGAAGCAAAGCGTTGCTCATCATTGCAACGCGCACAAAACCGCGGCAAAGCGAGCACACTTGCTTACAAATATGGTAGTGGCGTATGTAGCGGGAGAAGAGAGAGGAACAACAAAGCAGGGGGGTTGGATGACGGCGTTTGAGGCTGAGCTCCACATCAGGCACACAGGGGAACACTTTGCTGGAGTGTTGGACCGGTTGGAGTTGGACCCCAGGAACTCACCATACAGCCGGCAAACCTAACCTCGAGCCATCTCCTCCGCTTTGGCCTTTGGCTTTGGTAGTTAGGTCAAAAAGCCATGGGCGCAAACAGCACAACAGCGCCCTTTGCATGGGATGGGCTCCTTTCCCTCCCACCCTTTGCTGCTTTGGATCACGCTCGGCGGAAGATCCTTGTAGCTTTGCATAAACATATTGTTGCTCTATCAACGCCATGATGCCCTTTTGAGGAAGGTGAGGCAGGAGGCACTGAGCCACCGACAGGGACTCCCTGGGACGGAGAAGAAGGTCGATGCTGTGGCAGAAAGATGGTGGTAGTCTGCTGGGCTAGCTCATCACCGGAGAGTGGCATGGCGAGCTAGGTGGGTCTTGTGGCCTCCAGGACTAGCACTCCACCACAATGAAGGAAAGCATTGCATGCCACGGTTCAGTTGAAGTAGCATTGCCATGCTGCATGTTCGTTGTCCACTTCATCTTTAAAGCTTTCTTCTGGGTACAGGGGAAGCTACGCAAGCACCACTGGATCCATTTCTTCTTTCATTTTGATCCAGTGCGGCCTCATCAAGCACCGAATTGAGCTCCTTTGGCATCTTCACCTTATTACTAATACTAGCACTTTATGCATGTAGAAGCTAGTGGCTTCAATAACCAATTACAAGTGTCCAGCAGGAGCTAGAGCGAGGCAGCTCCCAGCGTCTTGACCTTCAATTTCAGGTACTGCAGGTAGCAGATTGCTTCGTCAAGAACGGCTGTGGCGTCTTTGGCGATGCCCCCAGGGACGATCTTCCTGAGCGCAGCAACAGTCTCTTGGATTCTCTCTCTTCTCCGCTTCTGATCGTCGGGGTTGTCGCCTTCTGCAGCTTCACCTTCCCCCAGAGCAAACTTGTGGTCGCTCTCCACTTCACCAATGCAACAGGACTGTGCATCACAGCCATTGGCAAGAAGCTTCTGTTCGATGGAATGATCGAGCCTTGCTGAACTGGCCGTGTCCACAACAGACTTGTCAGTGCCAGAGCTGAGCCTTCTCTTCTTTGCCGGTTGCGCAGAACCTGCTGCACTAGCACCAGCACTGGCCACTGATTCCACACTCAAGGTGTCATTCTCAGCAGGAGATGGCCTCCTAACTCTGTTGAGTTCTTGCACCTTTTCACACCCTTCATCCGAGTCAGAATCCAGGAGTGCATTGATCTCATCTGTGTTCTCATGAATACCCTCGGTTTCTTCTGCTCCAACATCAGTTAGATTAGTCTCATTGCTACCTTGGAGCTCTGGCACAGGATCCAGCGTCCCCTTCCTCACCAAAGGAGCTGCAATAGGAGTATGACTCTCCTGGTAGAAAACCAGAGGTCTCTTATGTGAGGGATACAGTGCAGACAATTCCAAACTGGGCACCAATGTCGTGACAAATCTCGGAGCCATTGGAAGAGGTCTTTCAGCAATGGATGCTGTGAAAAATGGCACAGGTGCAGCAACTGTGTTCAGACATGTAGGCAATGCCACCAAATTAGCGTCAACAAGCCCAACATCAGGTGGGCAGATATTGCCTGCAGAGCTTTCAGTGTTGAATTTCCATGGAGAATTAGGCCAATGGCACCAAGGATTATCCTTGTCCCCCATGAAGAAACAACCACCAAACAATACCTGAGATTACCAAGCAGAAATTGAGCATCAGTATAACCATATCAAACAACAGGTAGCTGCAACATGAACGAGAGAAGGATATATGTAATTACCAGCAGAAAGTTCAGATGAACGGGAAATTCTCCCACTTGAATTGTGATGGAGAAAAACCTAAAGCAGAAAGTTTCTTCAGCAGCAAATGGAGAGCAGAGCGAAGCTACGTCACGGGCTTGAGGAGATGGCGGAAGTACTCGGCCTACAGAAAATACGCCCAAGCAATGTCAGGATCGTCAGGTGAAGAAAGGCAACTCTTTAACAACAGCTGGCTTCTTTCCACATTACCTGGCAATTCTGCAGCGGCTGGAAGCAAGCAAAAACTCTCACAGCGATTCCGTTCTCATGCTTAAACACGCGGAATCTCGTCTGAGCAGCTGCTTTCCACACCATTAGTACTCCACTCCGTTCTCCTCAGAAGCTTTGGCCAAGCAACCACAGCACCTTAACAGCAACGCCAGAGACAGGATGGGGAAGTTGTGAACTGCATTCGCAAGCCTATGAATCGGGAAGCGCGCGAAGGAAGGTCTCCGATAGCCACGGAGGTGATTTACAGAATCACGCGGCAGTAGAGGTTCAAGGAGATCCCCCTGCGGAACACGTCGACCGAAAGACCGAGCCACCGCATGCTGCCAGCGCACCACGCTAGTGTCAAGTCGCCAGCTCTTCTGCTTATTTTTCACCGCAAATTACCTGCACGAATGGAAATTCGGTTCTTGGTAAGTATATCGATACATAACCACCCTGAGATGTGCAGTAGACGATAGTATTTTGCAGAGCAGAAATCTGATCCCAGTAAAATCTGAGAAAAATGAGGCTAATAAAGTGGATTTCAATGTCCAACCCATTCAGGCTAAAATGGGGAGGCTTGCTCAAAAGGTCCAGGTTCCGTTAGAGCAGAATATGAATCCATAAGCATAGTCAGTCAACACGAAGCAAAGGTTTAACTACGAGCGGAATTTACACCGGGACAGCTGCTGGAGAGAAAAGGAAATGCTGGGTCTTTAGCACGCTTTTCCTCCCGTTGGACTTGAACGCCACACAAATAAAACCTGATAGTAAGCCTTGGAAGGCCCGATTCCAACACAAGAGTGTACAGATCGATCTGGCCATTTAGGCGGACCCGTAATTGAGCGGAAGGGAGCGCAACGGAACCCAATGCGAACCCCCACACGAACATCTCGGGGGGGGGGGGGGGGGGTGGAGCTCCAAATCACCAACCAGTTCGACACCATTCTCAACGATGACCGCATCGACGAATTTGGGACCGAACCTACCAGTAACCGACGGCATAGCACACAGAAAGCCTCCCTCAGAAAAACCACACGCACAGGCAGGCCAGGGCACTCACCAGATCGAGCGCCGCGGGAGGGAAAGCAGCGGCGACAAGCCGGATGGAGCGGAGGGGAGGCGACCGAGGGTGAGGGGGGTGGGTTGAAGAAAGCACGCGCGCCAGAGACGGGGGCTCTGCAAGGAGGAGCGTGCACGCCTCGGACTGGAGGCGAGGCGTGCGGCGCCTCCGTGGGGAGACGACGAGGCTGTGGGCTGTGCGTGGCCGCGCGTGCTGGCTCACGAGAAAGGCAGAGGCGGAGGCTGCGCGGAGGCAGGGCAGGCGCGTGGAGTGGTGGAGTCTTATGGGGCGGGCCTGGACGGAAATACCCCCGCGGCGTGCTGGTATTTGCGCGCGTGCACCGTCCGAGCCGTGCCACGACGGCGAGCCCGGTGGCTTTTCGGAGGGCGCCCGCGGTGGCCATCATTCCTCCAGCTCGGCCGCTCGAAGATTAGCATCGCGAAGGAAAAAAATCTCCAGGAAACGTCAAGACTCGAGCGTATGATTAGCGACGCTTGAGCCTAGCTTTGTTATCAACTGGTAACATGCACTGTAGACGCCGCGCGTATTCTTGGACAGGACACTTGTCGGCAGCCAAGTGGTAAAACGTCCAAGTTCTCCGTGACGAGGGGGCTATGACAGAAGAAGCTACTCTGCTGTTACGGCCCCGGAACTTAATTTCCAGGTCTGTAAGGTGTTTTTCTGCTCCCTATTTTAATTCGACTTCCAGTTTGTTTGGCTGCTACTACTTAGTATGCATACTAGCAACTGTATGTATTCTAGATGGCCGTGGATTTATAAAGCTGGTGCACGATGGGCTAATGGCCATCATTTTTCCCAATTCTTAAAGATAGAGAAGAAGGGTGGGGAAGATGCGGGCGACGCAACGGAATTCGTCGCTTTTCCTCGTCGGGGGAAGAGGAGGTGGGTTTGTTTGTTTCCAGTGCTCGAATAGCTAGCTAGGTTTGGTAGTGCTACTAGGTCGTAGCTAGCTAGGAGTGCAGGAGGAGGAGGATACGCATGCTGCATGGGCATGAAGTCAGCGGGCTCGGCGGCACCAAACCGGAGTCCGCACGCGCAGCGGAGGTTGACGAGTTTGCAATACTCGCGACATGATGCACGGGCCTTCTTTTGTACGTGGCAAGCCACCTTCCTCCTTCCACGCATGTTTGCATGCATGATGAACTATGGGAATGGAATCTTCCAAGGTACCTTACAAATTGTTATCATGATCCGTTTGGCACTGCCAAATAATACTAGTGTGTCGTTTTATTACCCACCGTGTCGCTTTCTATTACGAACAGATTACTGCCCTTCTCAAACAAACACGTTTAAAGGTAGTACGTAGTTGCCACCGTAATTCGTTAACGCCCAGATCCCCCCCCCCCCCAACTAAACAGCACCTAATTAATATGATTTTTTTTTGAAGGAGGCCTGATATGATTTTACTGCTATGCAGGCGGCGCATGACTTGGAATGGGAGTGTTTTTTTTTCCAAAATCGGAATTGACTTGTGGTTTCATTGGATGCGATCCTCTTTTCGATCTCAGAATTTTGAGCTGCTGGTAGTATGAGAGCAACTTTATTGCTTTTTTGTCTCAAAAAATGGAGCACCAATTTAGTTCCGTCGTGTCACTCTCAAGATCAAGCAGAATGCGCCACTCCAGTTAAGCTGCTAGCATAGCATGCGGGTGGCTGCGACGCTGACAGGAGAGGAGGAAAACACATCAGGAAGAAAAAAAAAAGGAAAGGTTGGGCGGTGGAGATTAAAGATCCCCCGCCCGGCCCCAAAGAAGCACGCGTGCAGCCGCAGCCGGCTGGTTTCCGGCAGGACCATCCACTTGCACTGTTGCATTTGCATTGCATGTCCCGGAGATGCCGGGCCTGCCTGCAAGAAAACAACCGCATGCCTCGAGCCTCAAGGCTCCTGCGAGGCCACGCCAAACAAGCCTGCCTGCCTGTGGGTAGGGTGCGTGCTCGACTGCTCGGTGAGGGTGAGGGTGAGACGTACCCCTTCACTCTTCTCCTCTCCTTTATCCTCCCCGGCTCCACCCCACCACGCCACCACCCAAGCATCAAGCGTGGAAGCATGCATCCATGCCGTGGCATGACATGCATGTCCTGCACGCTTTCCCACTCTCTCTGTGGCTGATGAGCGAGGAAGTGAACTAGTGAAGTGAGCATGCATGCATGCACTGAGCAAAAGAAAAAGAAGAGAGAGAGAGGGGTGAATGGAAAAAGAAGGCGGGGGAAGAAGCCATAGAGCAGTAAAGGTCTCATTGGTTTGGTTCCAAAATTTGATTTGCTAAAGTTTTGGCAACTATAAATTTTAGCATTCATTTGGTTGAAATTCGGAAAAGTAGCCTACTTCACAAAGTACCTGCTAAAATTTTGGTAAACAATTCTTACCACTGTTTTGGCATGCCCTAGTTTTAGCAAGATAAAATTTGGAAGCAAACCAATCAGGCTCTATAGCCACGCGCATTTTGTATGGTAGCCCCATGTATGCGTATGCGTGTCAGCGTGTGGCCGCGCCCCTCCCGGTAGCTGCTGCCTTTTTCTCTTCTCTTTCTCCTGCCCAATGGATGGGTGGTGTGGTGGCATCAATTGTCCTGCAGAGGCAGAACCCCCTCCGTCGCCGTCACTGTGGGGGCTCCGCCAACTTTGCGACCTTGTGTGTGCATGTGTGCGTGTGGTACTGTGCACTCTGGTGTGTGCGCTTGCATCTGGTTGTTCCTGTGGAGGATGGGGAGACGGCAGGCATGCATGACGAACCCGCCGGGCATTAACTCCTTCCTCTGCCGCATCCGGTCTCTCTTCTTTTTCGATTGCTTTTTGCCCTCTCCTCTCATGCTGGTTCTTGTTCCCCGTTCCTTTGCGAACGACGATAAGAGCCCGTAGATAGAGGGAGGGAGGTGGAGCTCCATGCCAGCTGGTACAAAGTCTACTACACAGTTGCGAGGGATTTCGACACATCCACCGTGCCGTGGTTCGCTCACTCCGCGTCCACGAGGACGGAGAAGCCGACGACACAGGACACCGGCTGTGGGCCCCCGCTCCGTTCTCCTTTCGCCGTGCGTAGACGTGCTCCCCTTTTTTCATCGCAACGCAGCCAACAAGGTAACGACTGGATCGTACTCGAGTTAAGGTCAAAGCTGAGAGGGGCCGGGGCCGACGGCCTAATTTCTGTGCCCATACCCCGGCAGCGGCGGTAGTACGAGGACTAGTGGCGCGGCGCCGTCGCCCGGCCGCTAGCTAGCTTTTACCTGCTACGGCGTCGCCGCCCCGGCCCGCTCCCCCATGCATTGCCGTCCATCGTGGTTCGTGCGGTACTTGCACGCGTATCCCAAGCCGTGGCGTCGTCCAGCCTACCACTAGCGGACCCATGGACCGAGTCCATCTGCGACTACGATGCATCCAAAACACTACGTTCACACCATCAGGAATGCAAATGAGTAGATAAATCTGATTTCTTAGACACTTTGATTGATCATCCAGCACGCATTCGGCGGAAGTTTTATTAAATTTTCAATGGAAAGACAAAAGAGAAATGCAGCGTTAAGATACAAAATCAAACTTGAGATCTCTGACCATGATGCTGCAATATTCAAAATAAAAATCTAAGAAACCAAAACGGATGGGCAAACTTTGGAGTGTGGCATATAATATAGTAAGACAAGCGCGCGTGGCCGCGTATCAATTTGTAGAGAGGCCATAGTTTCCGAGTATTTAAAAGACGCACGCACAAAAGGGAGGCCACGCACGCACGCCGAATCTGAAGAACCTCTAAAGCAGAAGATTTGGGGCCTAATAGTTTATCTCCCCCACACCGTCATTACATTGGCACTTCTCCTTGCCTGCTGCTCCCCTTTATCTGCACCTTTTTTCCACTTTACCCCCCCTCTCTCTCTCTCACACACACACACACGCACAGAGAGCAGAGAGAGAGAGAGAGATGCATGATTAGCAGGAAGGATTAAAGGCACCCTCAGGCTAAACTAAAGCAAGCGTGTGGTTGGCCACTTTAACTAATGAAGGGCGGATTGATCACAAACAAACGGATGCATGGCAACAAAGGCAGGCAGCTGGTCAATCCGGCCGGCCGTGCAGTGGGGCGCAGCGCGGGTCTACTCCATCTTTAATTCCGGTCTACTCCTCCGCTAATCCGCTTTATTAGCGCGTTAATTACTCTGCAGCAGCCCTGTGGTGGTGGTGGTTAGCTTAGCTTGCTTAACCTGCAGCGCAAAGCATGAGTGCGGGAGAGGGCCGGGCGGGCCGGGCCAGGCCAGTAGTAGCTTTATTAAAGCCCGGGCGGCCTGGTGATTGCAATTGCATGCATGCACCCGCAGCAGACTAATCCAATCCACCCTAGCGTGGGGTTAGTTGCTCCCGGTGATCGATCTCAGCTATGGATTAACGAGCTACCAAGTCTCTGATGACCTGCTGGCGCCTCTGCTCGTCAGTGATGCTACTAACCTCATGTCTGCAGCCGACTGATGCTTCATGCTTGGTGTAGTTGCGCGTAGGTGCTGACGCGACGTGTCGCACGCGAGGATACAGCGTGCGTATAGCTTTGCCCTCGATCTTCTCGACTTTTCTGGGTTGTGGACACGAGGATGTGTGGCGCAGCTTCTGCTTCCGTAGTCCGATAAACTATGCAGGGGTTGGTACTCATGAATCTTTGTTGAGTGATGACGTGAATCACGTACGCACCCACGCGTGCTGCTGCTACCTGGCAGTACTTCCACGGTCCCAAATAGACTTTTAGCTTTTCTAGATTTAAGATTTATACTCTTTATTATGCATCTACATATAAATAATTATGTTTAGGTGCATAACAAAGACTACAAATTTAGAAAATCAAAATAACTAATAATAATTTAAAATGGAGGGAGTAGCTTCTAATTTACTTGACCGATCAAGCTAAGCCTCTCTTTTTTTGCCTGGACACAATAATTGTGCACGCCAATTTTCTTATCCTACGAGCTGTGTATATATAACGTTGCATATGGGTTACGCTGGTCATTTTATTACATGCCTTAATTTCCTAGAAAAGATATTACATGATGAAATGTTGCCCATAGTAAATCTGGTAAACGTAAACCGAAGGTTATATATTTTTGGATAAAGGAGATTTTGCTATGATACACAGATGCTACTAATTAAAACAAATAATCCAACGAACGGGAAGAGAGATAGAGTACACCCATATGGAGGTTACCAAAAGAAATCTTTTAGCCTCCCTCAAGGATGCATAGTCTCTTACACTAACTCGGTATAGAGCTAACGAAGCAAAGAAACATAGCAAACCATGCCAGATGATGCTTGAAAAATCAAGGAACGCACACAGCCTATTAATAAAATCTCAAATCATGCTAGGCGGTCTATTCCTACAATAGCTAGTAAGATGGCCCCCGTAAATAGCACAGATAACTAGTCTTTCACCAATTGCATCTTTTTTCCATCACATGTCATGCACAGGATCTATAAATTCACTATTGCAGCTGGTATCACCCACTCGCAATCTGATACATGTTAACTTTTTTCTCTTTCTTTTGATTATTTGTTTTACGTACGATACTACTATTAAATTGTGCTTCTCTGTTGCCATTCTAATGAGTTTTCGTGGTTGTTGGCATGCTCCCCTAAATTGCACAACGATGCGACTCCTTCTAGCGTGGCTTTACTCGGTCCACATGGCAATGCGACTCCTTCTAGCGTGGCTTTACTCGGTCCACATGGCAATAGAGTGATTCGTCATATGATTGTATAGCCTAAATCATTGTGAGATGTTACTAAACAATTCTTAAGCCAATTGAAATATAAAGGATAAATATCACACTTTTACAATACTTAATGGATGAAAATACACTTCTTCCTTTTAATTTCAAGATAATGTATAAATTATTTGTATTCAACAAACTCTTTTCATTAACCTAAACCATTAGATGATTATAGAAATCAATATGCTATATATTTTTCTATTAGCTTGTTGATTTGAAGTCATACTTTTAAGTGTAGCTTAAAATAAATTTATTCTATATGGACTATGTCGGTACATACAGATAGGGGTACCTCCCGCTAGGGTGTCCAGGCCTTCAGCTTCCCATAATCCATACTCCTCCTCGCCCCTGGGCCACATGGCATACGGCCTCCGGGCCTGACAGCTGGGACCGCGGTCTCCGGACCCTCCCCCGAGCTCCATAAGGCCCGGGGTCTCTGCACACCCAGGTGGGCGGGAGAGCTCTCGGGTAGCCCTTGCGCACCCGGCCTCCCCTGGAGGTCCAGGGCCGCCACGTGTGATGACCGGACCATCACAGGCCAGCCCACTCCGACCGGCCTCGGGGGCTCCGGGCCCCCCTTCCCCCGGGAAGGGGTCCGGTGCCGCCATGTGTTGCCCAGCGGGAGGAGCAGGGCTGGCCCCGCCGCGTGCCTGCGGCCCGAGGCCCCTTGCGGGTCGCCTCCCCACCTACCAGCATTTAATGCGGTAGCTGAGTCGGGCGCGCCAAAGTCAAAAGGTGCGGCCTGCCACTGACACACGGGGCAGGTAGGCTGACACCACGGTAAGCCCGCCCGTTCTGAAGGCGGCGCGTCATATCACCATGCACAGTGCGCGGGCTGTGTACAGTCCCGTCACGGCGCTGCACGGGTGATGATGGCCTGTAATAGGCGAGCCACGGCATGCGCTGTAACAGTGCATGCGCGACGGGTCAGCGCTGCTTCACCGCCTGACGGGAGGTTCCATCTCAACAGTGACAGCACGGCTACACTATTATGCGGCGCTGACACCGGACACTGTGCAAGACAAGGCTGTACACGGCCATATCCTGGCTATGGATACGCACATCAACTTCTCGATCGAGAGGACTACGGAGAGGAGCTCGAGGAGAAGACCTCCTTATCTCTCGTAGAACGGCCCCTGTTGGCCGGGCCCACCTGTCGGGGTCCCGCACAGTGTAAGCACTCCCCTTGAACTATAAAAGTGAGAGTGCACTCGTTAGAAAAAAGGGCTCAGCAATCAGAAACACACAAGCTTATGCTGCCTTCCATTTAGGCTCACGCGGCCAATACGACACCAAAGTGGACGTAGGGTATTACGCCACGGCGGCCCGAACCACTCTAAAACCCTTGCGTCTTTCCTGTGTTCATTCGCATACCGATCGAGCGTTCCTTAATCCCCTCCAAACCCATCCTTAACTAAGATTAGGCGGGTGCTTTCCGCCACCCGGCTGGAGAATTCCTCCGACATTTGGCGCGCCAGGTAGGGGGTTAGGTTTGGTTTGCGCTCGGTCGACCTTCACGGCCTCAATGGCGCAGGAAAATGGTCACCATGACCTCCAGATCGGTGAAGAAGTGGCGTCAACGGCGCCACACGCCTCGCGCCATCCCGCCTCCAGAGTGGCCCCGCGTGCTGCTCCACCGTGTGCAGCGGAGCGGGCCTCAGTGGCCCAATCGGTGCTCCCACCGAGCGGGCCCCTCATGGCAGCCAGGGAGTTGCTCCGCAACCCCCCTGGCGAGACAGCGTCGCCAGACGCGCACAGACAATGGCGTGACGACGTCGACCGTCTCCTTAACCTGGCACAGGCTTCCCCAGGCTCGGCGGGGGGGTCTGTTTCCAGGCAGCGCCGTCGCCAGGGCGGTGCGTCCGGTTCCGTGCACTCACCATCCGTGAGGAGTGCACGGACCGAAGACCTCCGGGCGGAGCTCAACCGCAGGCATGCGGGAGAGGACGCCAGGGTCTCCATCGAGCGGGCGCGCAACCGACGACTCAATATTGAGGGTCGGAACCTCGCGCCCGAGCTCGATGCGGCTGCGGCCAGGCCGCAGGGACTCCCCCAGGCGCCGGTGTTGGGCGTGGGCTGCGCAGCGCTCGCAGACCACCTTCGCGCGGTTGCATGGCCGTCCAAGTTTCGGCCTCACCTGCCGGAAAAATATGACGGGTCCTCCAACCCGTCAGAGTTCCTGCAGGTCTACATCACCGCCATCACGGCGGCTGGAGGTAACGAAGCTGTCATGGCAAGTTACTTTCATGTAGCCTTGACCGGGCCAGCCAGGACCTGGCTCATGAACCTCACCCCGGGATCCATCCAGTCCTGAGGTGAGCTCTGCGCACAGTTCACTGCGAACTTCGCCAGCGCGTACCAGCAGCATGGCGTGGAGGCCCACCTCCACGCCGTGAGGCAACAACCCGGGGAAACCCTCCGGGCCTTCATCTCCCGCTTCACCAAGGTACGTGGAACTATCCCACGTATCTCCGATGCGTCTATTATCACGGCTTTCTGACAGGGGGTCCGAGACGAGAAGATGCTAGAGAAGCTGGCGATCCACCAAGTGGAAGCCGTCACCACCCTGTCCGCTCTGGCGGACAAATGCGCCCGGGCTGCAGAAGGCCGTGCATGGCACTCTGCAACCCAGGCAGGTCCCGCTCAGACGAGCGGACCCAGTGTCGCTGCCCCTGGCAGCGGCAAGAAGAAGAACAAGAAGGTCCGTGGCTTCGACAAGTCACGGATTGGGGGTCCGGCCGTTGCAGCTGCGACGACCGGGGGCCAGAACTCCCGTGGCAAGCGCCCGCGACAGCAGCGCACCGACCCCGGGTCATGTCCTGTTCATCCGGGGGCTCGCCACAGCGCCACCGAGTGCCGCGAGATCCAGAAGCTCGCGGAGCGCCTCAGCAAGAGGCGAGATCAAGCCTCCAAGGAGGGCTCCTCCCCACCGCACCGGTCCGGTAAGGAGAAAGCCTCCGATGCCGACGCAGCTGCGACGGAGAGAGAGTTGGGGTATCAAGCCCCCAACAAAGACCTCAAGGGACTTTTCCAGCAGTCCGATTCTGAGTCCGGCGGGGACGAGCGCCGCAAGAAGCTGTACGTTATGTACGGTGACAGTTCGGAGCTCGTCTCCCGGCGGGACGTCAAAGCCCTTCGCCGGGAGGTCCTCTCGGTGAAGCCAGGGGTGCCGAGGGCGGCGCCCCATCAGCGGTGGAAAGGCACCACCGTCTCCTTCGGGCCATCCGATTGCCCAGAGAACATGGCGGGCGCGGGAGTGCTGCCGCTCATCACGGCACCCACCATCGCCAATGTTCGCCTTCACCATGTGCTGATCGACGGAGGTGCCGGCCTCAGCGTCATCAGCTATGCAGCGTTCAAGCACCTGCAGATTCCGGAGTCCAAGTTGGCTCCATCACGCCCATTCTCAGGAGGGGGCCCGGATCCAGTATACCCGGTAGGGACCATCACCCTACCGGTTACATTCGGGACAGAGGACAACTTCCGTACCGAGAACGTGCAGTTCGAGGTTGCGGAAGTTAACCTCCCCTTTAACGCCATCATCGGCAGACCGGCTCTGTACCGGTTCATGGCCGTTACCCACTACGGGTACCTGGTCCTGAAGATGCCTTCTCCGGCAGGCGTCCTCACCGTCCAGAGCGATCGTGCCGCTGCTGTTGTGGCGGCCGAAAAGCTTCATGCGCTGGCCACCGGGCATGCCCCTGTGACTGGCGCCCAGGGGTCCGACCCCTCAACCTCGCGAGCCAAGGTTCCGGCCAAGGCACCGAGGGTCTGTCCGTCTGACACGGACAACGTTCCTGTGAAGACCATCCAGGTCGGAGCGGAGACCTCCCAGACCACCCGCATCGGTGGCAACCTGGGAGAGAAATAGGAAAGCGCGCTCATCGCCTTCCTCCGGGCAAATGTTGATGTGTTCGCCTGGGAGCCATCACAAATGCCCGGGATCCACAGGGAGGTGATTGAGCATCATCTGAAGATGCACCCCGACGCCAGGCCGGTCCGGCAGAAGCCACGCAAGCAGTCCATTGAGCGGCAAAACTTCATCCGTGAAGAGGTCCGCAAGCTGCTGCAGGCTGGTTTCATCAAGAAGGTCTACCATCCTGTATGGTTGGCCAACCCGGTGGTGGTCCCAAAGGCCAACGGGAAGCTTCGGATGTGCATCGACTACACCAATCTTAATAAGGCATGTCCAAAAGACCCTTATCCACTCCCGCGTATAGATCAGATTGTAGACTCCACCTCCGGGTGTGAATTGCTGTCCTTCATAGACGCCTATTCTGGTTTTCATCAAATCAAAATGGCTAGAGATGATAGGAAGCATACAGCTTTTGTAACAGTGGATGGGCTTTATTGTTATATAGTGATGCCTTATGGATTGCTTAACGCTCTACCCACCTTTGCTCGTGCAATGAATATCATTTTAGGTGATTTGGTTAGAGATATAGTAGAGGTGTATGTCGATGACATCGTTGTCAAGACTAGAGAGTCGTGTTCTCTATTAGAAAATCTAGCTCGAGTTTTTGACAAGTTGCGGGCGACCTCCACCAAGCTTAACCCCGAGAAGTGTGTCTTTGGCGTATCGGCGGGGAAGCTCCTTGGATTCCTGGTCTCCCACCGGGGAATCGAAGCCAACCCGGACAAGGTCCGGGCAATCGAGGCAATGAGACCCCCTGCGCGCCTCAAGGATGTACAAAGGTTGACGGGGTCCCTGGCAGCTCTCAGCCGTTTCATTTCGAGGCTGGCGGAGAGGGCGCTCCCCTTCTTCAAGTTGATGAGGGGGTCCGGCCCATTCACATGGACCGAAGAGGCAGAGTGTGCCTTCCAAGAGATGAAGCAGTACCTTACCTCCCTGCCTGTCCTGGTCGCACCAGACCCAGGTGAGACACTGTTTCTTTATCTTGCAGCAACGACCGAAGTGATCAGCATGGTGCTGGTCACCGAGAGGTCCGAGCCTCTCTCGCAGGGGGCCCCCGCGTACCCCCTGCAAGAGAAGGAGGTCCGGCCTCCACCACTCCGGAAACCGGCCCTACTTCGGAGGGTCCGGCCGGGTCCCGACCCGGACAAACGCTAAGCAGCCTGGGGGACGACGGGTACCCAGCTGAAGCCGAAGGGTCTAATCCACCTGGCAGACTCAGGACCGTCCAAAAGCCCGTCTACTATGTCAGTGAGGTCTTTCACGAGGCAAAGGCCAGGTATCCTGAGACGCATAAGCTTCTTTATGCCATACTCGTTGCGTCCAGGAAACTCCGTCATTATTTTCAGGCCCACAAGATTGTGGTGGTAACCTCCTACCCTTTGAGAGCCATCCTCCAAAACTCCAACGTCACAGGCAATGTCGCCAAGTGGGCAGCTGAGCTCGCAGGATTCCAACTCGGTTTTCAGTCGCGCCACGCCGTCAAGAGTCAGGTCCTAGCTGACTTCGTGGCAGAATGGACACCAGCGCCAAGCGCCTCCGGGGGTCCGGACCATGGGACGGACCCCCCACGTCCGGAAGCCAGCGCCCCGGTGTTCACCGGACCCCACTGGACCCTCTTCTTTGACGGGTCCGCCCGCGGCAAGAGGGCCGGGGCTGGCGTGGTCCTCATCGACCCACGAGGCGAGCAATTGAAGTACATGATGCACCTCGATTTTGAGGCCACCAACAACATGGCGGAGTATGAGGCCTTAATCTTTGGGCTCACGGCGGCTCAGTCCCTGGGGGTCCGGGAGCTCCTGGTCAAAGGAGACTCCCAACTCATCATCAGATAGGTCCGGGGGGAGTGTTGCTGCAACAACCCCCAGCTCGCAGCCTACCTCATCCATCTGAAGAGGCTGGAGAAGGACTTCGATGTGCTGGAACTGCAACACGTTCAACGCGAAGGCAATTCAGCAGCTGATGCCCTCTCCGCGAGCGCATCGACTTAGGCACCCGTGCCTGAGGGCGTCTTCCAGAGGCGTCTGCTGAAGCCTTCCGCCCAGCCTGCCGATCTGGGCGAGGGGGGTCGGACTAGCACCTCGAAGCTAGCGGTCCCGGCGGCGCTCCATCCATAGTGCCCGCCAAGGGTCATGTGCTCCCTTGAGGGTCCCGAAGACCTCAGGGAGCCACGCCCAGTTTCTCAGGAGGGTCCCGATGCATGGATCTCTAAGGTCCGGGACTACCTAAAGGATAATTACCTTCCTGAAGATCAAGCATCTGCTGAGCGCATTGTCTGGATGGCTAAGCGATACACGGTGGTAGAAGGGGATCTCTATCGCCGTGGCGCCAACGGCGTCCTCATGCGGTGCATCACCCAGGAAGAGGGCCGTGACTTGCTCGCGGAGATCCATGGAGGCGAGTGCGGAAGTCATTCTTCATCCCGCACGCTGGTTGGTAAAGCTTTCCGGCATGGTTTTTACTGGCCGACAGCACTCCAGGATGCAGCTGACTTGGTAAGATCCTGCAAAGCGTGTCAGTTCCACGCAAAGCAGATACACACTCCAGCTCAGGCACTGCAGATGATTCCTCCCTCTTGGCCCTTTGCGGTATGGGGGTTGGATATCTTGGGACCTTTCCCTAGGGCCGTCGGCGGGTACCGGTACCTCTATGTCGCCATTGACAAGTTCACCAAGTGGCCAGAGGCAACCCCGGTGGTCAACATTACCAAGGCGTCGGCAACTGCTTTCCTCAGGTCAATTGTGTGCCGGTTCGGGGTCCCGAACCGAGTCATCACCGACAATAGGACCCAGTTCACGAGCCAGTACTTCCAGGAGTACTGTGAGGATATGGGCATCCAGCTCTGTTTCGCCTCAGTGGCACATCCCAGGAGCAATGGCCAAGTTGAGCGGGCCAACGCCGAAATCCTCAGAGGGCTCAAGATCCGAACCTACTGTGACCTTGAGAAGCATGGCGCAAGGTGGATAGAAGAGCTTCCGAGTGTGTTATGGGGGAATCGGACCACACCCAGCCGCGCAACAGGGGAAACCCCTTTCTTCCTGGTCTACGGGGCTGAAGCGTGCCTTCCCCCGGAGATCACCATGGGCTCTCTGCGAGTCCAGTCTTTTGATGAGGAAATGCAGGAACAGGAGCGTCGCCAAGACGTGGACCTCGTAGACGAGCGTAGATGGCAAGCAGCAGTCCGCAACGCACGGTACAACCAAGCGCTCTGGCGCTACCACCAACGGTTCGTGCGAGGAAGGGAGCTCCGGGTCGGGACCTAGTCCTAAGGCGAATCTTGAACCGGGAGGGTATGCACAAGCTCTCCCCCAGCTGGGAGGGGCCCTTCAAGGTGACAAAGGTGTGCCGGCCCGGATCTGTTCGACTGGCAGCGGAGGATGGAATGCAACTACCCAATCCATGGAACATTGAACACCTCCGTAAGTTTTATCCCTAGGACCCGGTTGAGAGGAAATTTTTCCTTTGTAATTGGTAGCATTGCCGTGCGGATCAGGGCGGTAGAGGTCCGCCCTCATAAACCCGGTCCCTGGCGTACATCGCACAACTCTTCTGTACCAATTCGTTAAGGAAAAATTTGTTCTCAAATACGTCCTTGAAGTCTATGTGACCCTGTATTTTTTCGCTTCTTATTACGCTAACCCCCCGCGTGTCCTTCACGTCTGTGCTGTGCCTAAAGCCTCCTCTAAGTTGCTACGCAACGTCTCTGCCTCGGACCTATGTTTCGCAGGAGAGAAAGGGCCGGACTCCTGGGAACAGGCTTCAGGGGGACGAGCTCGCCCTTTGCTGGGGTCCAGGGTTGTCTAGCTGCTTAGCCTGGTTTCGTACCCTAAGCCTACACACCCTGCCCCCCAAGGGTGGGTGTCGTCGTACCTTGACCATGGACCCAGAGGACGGGACCCCTTTTAATCCTCGAATGTAGGTCCTAGTGCTCTGGCTTGCTACGCAACTTAGGCGGCCTTCGCTGGCCAGACTGAGAACCCGTGGGGACGTCTACTAAACGTCGATCCTAAGTCGTGTGCAGGACCTCGATTTTATGGCAGCTAGTCCCATCCTATTGCGACTACCTCCCACGGGCCACGGGACCTCGGTGTGCCCAACAGCACTTTGCAGATCGACAATCAAGAAAACAGCTAAGTTTTTCGCAAATGGAATACTTAAACGCATTACTGAAAATGTGCACAACAATATAAAGTTATCTTACAATAACAGAAGTTATATTACAAAAGAGATAACTAAAAAGATACTGGCACTACTGCCCTGGCGGTCCGGAGGCGCTCCCACCTTCTGCTGGTTCAGGACGGCGCCGGAGGCGTGATGCAACCATCCCCGCTGCCTCCAGGACTCCTTCCCGCGCGGCGGCCGCCGTTGCCCGGATGGGTCCGACCAAAACTGGAGTCATCTGGATGGAGGGGTCATGGCTCCGGAAGCTGGTGAGGATATATTCAGCCACTTCCCGAGCAACTATTCGCCCCTCCGTCTCCAGGAGGTCCTGCATCCCGGCCTCCACGTCCTGAAGCCGCCTGGCAGTGGTGTCCAGCAGTTGGAGTGCGGCACCAAACGGAGAAGGGGCCTCCGGCACTCGGATGGGGTTGGCTCCGAGCTCCTCTAGTAGAGGGTTCACCGCGCTGACCCATCTCGTTAACCGGCCGGTGCGGCTCGCTGCTCTGCCAAGAGTCCCTCCACCTTGGCCTCCCTCTCCTGGAGCGCTGCCTCGCGTTCCTGGAGCCTTCGGTTCCCGGCTGCCAGCTCCTCCTCCACGGCCTCTTCCCGCTTCTGGAGCTCCTGCAGCCGGGCCACCTCCTCTGCTTCTCGGGCGGCCAGCTCTTCTTCTTTCTTTGCTGCCGCCGCCGCCTGATCCGCGAGGGTGGCCTGTTGCGCCTCGGTCGTGGCAAACGCCTCCCTCGCCGCGTCTGCCAGCTCCCGGGCGGCCCGCTCCCTGTTCGCCGCCGCCTCCTTCAGCCTCTCCACGGCGATCAGCCCCTGGAGAGCCTCTGCTTCCCGCCGTGTGGCCTTCATCTCCCGCTGGTGCGCTGCTACCTCTCGGTCGCGCACCTGCTCCAGCTCCTCCCGCAGGAGCTCGCGCTCCGCCACGAGTTTGGCGCGCTCCTCGGCATAGCGGGCGGAGACGGTGTTGATGCGGTCCCCCAGGCGGACCTCCCAGTCGGAGAGCCGCTGGCGCTCCGCCTCCAGCTTCTCCCACTCCCGGCGCATGCCAGCCTCTAGCTCCTGTTGAGCTTGCTGGCATTTGGCTATGAGCCGGGGGAGAGGGACCTCCGCTGTGCTCGGGAGGAGGCGCCTTCCCAGCACCACCTCCGGTTCCTCCTCCTCTGCCGGAGGGGCGACGCTGCTGGCAACTTCAGCGACTTCCGGTGCCGCTCTCTCTGCTGGCCCCGGTGACGCCGCCTCTGTCGCCTCCGGTACAGCCACCTCCGGAGCTGCGACCTCCACCGCCTCCGCTGCCTCTGGCGCTGCAGCCTCCACCGTGGCAGCAGCCCCCTCTGCTGCTAGCTCAGCAGGAGAGGGCCCGACCTCGACTCCCGGCGCTGTCGCCGGCGCCTCGGTCGTTGCAGCGGACCTGGTGTCCTCCTCCTGGGGGGCGGCTTCGGGTTGTGGCGGTGAGGCGGCCTCTGGCTCCGGCCCACGGGTCCAGAGGCTTCTGGAGCTGTCTCAGGCGGGGGCCCTGCTGGGGTCGGCGTCGGGCCTCCCGGCGCTGGCTGGGGGCCGGCTCCCCTAGTTGGTACGTCTGGGGATTGCGGCCTGCCGAATCACCGGTATAGTTAAGGACCAGAATCCAAGAGGGATAGTGAAAAAACTCTGGGGAGGATGCTTACGCGTAGTCGTACCACTCCCACCTGCACCGTGCCGCTCGGGAGAGTTTCCTCCCTGTCGAGGACCCCCGGACCCTTGGTGGGGGTCCCCGCCCTTCGAAGCTTCGGGCGGCGGCGACAGGGACTGTGGCCTGATCTCGGACGGTGGTGGTGGTGTCTCTTCCCGCCGTTCTGGCGGTGGAGGCGGAGGAGTCTGTTGTCTCGGGGCAGGCCGGTGTTGCGGTGGAGGAGGTGCAGCCCTGTTCTGCTCCTCCGCTCCCGCGGTCTTCTGGCGCTTGGGCGCCGGCTCCCCGACCAAGGAGCCATCACCTCGCTGGAGCCTCCGGGATTTGCTCCCTTCGGGTTGGCAGCTCCGGACCGGTGCTGGCTCCTGGGCCTCACCGCGTCCTTCTGCCGGGGCAGCCCCGGCGTGGCCCTTCTGCCGGTGCTCTGGCACCGGCGCCTTCTCTTTCCCTTTACCGCTGGGGGCCGGACCTCTGGGTCCCGGCCCCCCGGGACTGTCGCTGGAACGTTGCTGGCGGTCCGGCGTGGTGTCAGGGATCTGGAGCCCGCGGTTGGGATCGCCTCCCAGTTGCCGGACCGCCAGGCCGCCCTCGTCCAGGGTCGTCATCGATGCCAGGACCGATGACCGCAGTGCCTGGTCCTCGCACAGGGCCTTCACTCCGCTCGGGAGGACCAGGGACTCTGGAACGAACGCCTCGCCGGTCATCGCCCGGATCGCCGCCTCCAGCTCCACCCTGGTGAAGTCGCCGCCGGGCCCGCGCGCGATTCTGCAGCAGTCGTTTAGCCCCGTGTACACGTAGGCCATCCGGGACCGCTGCTGTAGGGGGGCGATTTGCCGCTTCTGGAAATCGCCCAGCACCATCATGGAAGTCAGGCCACTCCTAGCCAGCTTCTTGATCCGGCTCAGTACCGGGTCGAGCTCCACCGGTATCGTTGGCCTGGCCTTCCACGTGCCCCTATCGCTCTGGGGACCCTCTGCCGGCAGTTCCAGGCGGTCGTGGGGGTCGGTCACCGCGATGACCCAGCCTTCACGCCAGTCCTCCCACTTGGAGATGGGGAAGGCGGCGATGTAGGCGCCCGCCATCCCGTGCCGGAGCTGGAAGTAATACGCGCCAATCTCGCCGCGCTTCTTCCCGGTCCCAACCAGGGAGTAGAAGTGTTTGAAGATGGTGGTGCAGGGGCGCACCCCACGAACATCTCCATGAAGTGGGCGAAGACCACCGCGAGGAGAACGGAGTGGGGGGTGAGATGGTGAAGTTGGAGGCCAAACTCCTCCAGGAGCAGGAGGAAGAAGGAGGAGATCGGAGGAACCAACCCGCACATAATGTACGAATTGAAGAGGACGAACTCCCCCGCGGCAAGGTCGCGGAGGGGAATCTCGCCGGCCCTGACCTTCCCGGCGTTCGCCGGCGCGGTCCACCCCAGAAGGCGCCGCACCGCGTCCAACTGTTCCTGGCTCTGGAAGCGGCGCGGGAAAGGAAGCGAGGCCATGATGATTTTTGGGGTGGATTGCGGAGGAGCAAGGAAGAGGGAAGAGCCGGGCGCAAGGAAGCCGATCGCGAGAAGGGATGCGGAGACGAAGGGGCGCTACGACGTCTGTTGTTGGCAAGAGCGAAAAGGTAGCCGTTCCCTTCGGCGCATACCTTTTATGCAAAAGGCTGCTCCCGCCTTAGCGTCCTGCGGCGACCGAGGAGAAGATGAGCGGTCGCCAGCGCCGCCTTCCCCTTCCCTCACACTCTATGACCAGTGGGCTCGGGCCCACCAGTCATTGGCGTGGGTGCTGGAGGGTCGTGGGAAGGGCAGAATCCGAACCGCCCGAGCCGCGCGACGAGCTCGAATAAGACAAGAATCTGAACCGTCTGACGCGCACGGTGCGCGCGGAGGACGGGCCCCTCGGGGATCCCGCTACGGGCGAAAGGACATCCATGCCCTTGCCAGGCGGGAACGAGCTGTCCACCCGGCGCGGTGCTGGGATTTGGCCCCACCTGCGGGTTCATCCCTCTCCCAAGGTGGGCCCGGGGGCCTCTGTCGGTACATACAGATAGGGGTACCTCCCGCTAGGGTGTCCAGGCCTTCAGCTTCCCATAATCCATACTTCTCCTCGCCCCTGGGCCACGTGGCATACGGCCTCCGGGCCTGACAGCTGGGACCGCGGTCTCCGGACCCTCCCCCGAGCTCCATAAGGCCCGGGGTCTCTGCACACCCAGGTGGGCGGGAGAGCTCTCGGGTAGCCCTTGCGCACCCGGCCTCCCCTGGGAGGTCCAGGGCCGCCACGTGTGATGACCGTACCATCACAGGCCAGCCCACTCCGACCGGCCTCGGGGGCTCCGGGCCCCCCTTCCCCCGGGAAGGGGTCCGGTGCCGCCATGTGTTGCCCAGCGGGAGGAGCGGGGCTGGCCCCGCCGCGTGCCTGCGGCCCGAGGCCCCTTGCGGGTCGCCTCCCCACCTACCAGCATTTAATGCGGTAGCTGAGTCGGGCGCGCCAAAGTCAAAAGGTGCGGCCTGCCACTGACACACGGGGCAGGTAGGCTGACACCACGGTAAGCCCGCCCGTTCTGAAGGCGGCGCGTCATATCACCATGCACAGTGCGCGGACTGTGTACAGTCCCGTCACGGCGCTGCACGGGTGATGATGGCCTGTAATAGGCGAGCCACGGCGTGCGCTGTAACAGTGCATGCGCGACGGGTCAGCGCTGCTTCACCGCCTGACGGGAGGTTCCATCTCAACAGTGACAGCACGGCTACACTATTATGCGGCGCTGACACCGGACACTGTGCAAGACAAGGCTGTACACGGCCATATCCTGGCTATGGATACGCACATCAACTTCTCGATCGAGAGGACTACGGAGAGGAGCTCGAGGAGAAGACCTCCTTATCTCTCGTAGAACGGCCCCTGTTGGCCGGGCCCACCTGTCGGGGTCCCGCACAGTGTAAGCACTCCCCTTGAACTATAAAAGTGAGAGTGCACTCGTTAGAAAAAAGGGCTCAGCAATCAGAAACACACAAGCTTATGCTGCCTTCCATTCAGGCTCACGCGGCCAATACGACACAAAAGTGGACGTAGGGTATTACGCCACGGCGGCCCGAACCACTCTAAAACCCTTGCGTCTTTCCTGTGTTCATTCGCATACCGATCGAGCGTTCCTTAATCCCCTCCAAACCCATCCTTAACTAGGATTAGGCGGGTGCTTTCCGCCACCCGGCTGGAGAATTCCTCCGACAGACTATTACATATATAATTTGCTTCCCAACTCAGTAGAAATCAAAATATCTATTTTCATTAATTATTTTGACATATACTTTTATTTAGCTATTTTTTAAAATAATATACAAATTAATTACTCATTTTCTTATTTTTAATTCTAAATTTAGCTATTTATTAATCATTATTTTACCTGAAATATCTAGTGAAATGTAATCTTTTTTAACTTAGAATTTGGATATTTATTAGTTGGACTTTGATATATGCTATTTATCAAGCTATTTTTTCCTAATTTGCTTCCTAATATCTATACAAATCAACTACTAATTTTTTTATTTTGGAATTCTAAATTTATCTATTTGTTAGTCTTACTCGATATGAACTCTTGAGCCATTGCTATTTACTTTAATTTCGAATTTAGCTATTGGCTATAGTGTTCAACAATATTTTTTTGTCAAGTGTTAATTTCTTATTTTTTATTTCAGAATTTAGATACTTACCAATCGTGTTTGTCATGGACTCTCTGGTCAAGTTCTAGTTTTTTTAATTTCAAATTTAGCTATTACTAATTGTATTTGCTAATAACTTTTCTGTCATGTCCTAATTTTTTCTTGATCATATCATAATTTTATTATTTTTAATTCTATAAAAAGCTATTTATTTATCGTATTTGATATGAACTCTTTTAGTTAGTTTAAACCGTTAGATCTTCGTAAAATTTAACAGTGTATATTATTATCTTTCTTCAATTAACATGAAAAATTCTAGGCCTCTCGGTGAATATAGTGACTTCTTTTAACCTTTCTTTATTAATATAATAAATTTAATTCGGTAAAAGACTATTTATTAATCGTATTTGATATGGACTCTTTAACATTTTTTATTGATATGGGAGTTTCTAGATTCTCTCGACAAATGTGGTGTTACTTTTAACACTCTCTTTTTAACTTGGAAACTTCTAAACTCTTTCGACAACTTGACAAATATGCTTTTTTAACACACCCGTGCAATCGCCGGTTGTCCGAACCTCGCTGCCACCTTTCACGTGTGCGCTCGTGGCCTCGTCGCCTTCGTGCTTGTTCGTGTGCCGCCCGTGCGCAACTCGCTGCCGAGGCCTGGCTCGTGCTCAAGCTTGCCGTCGTGGCCTCGCTCGTGCAGAGCTCGCCAAGCTCGCCACCCGCCGTGTCGGCCTCGTGGGAGTCGACGCCCATTGATGGAAAATCAAATATAGTGACCGAAATCAAATGCCTAGCAAATTGACTCTCGTATGTTTGAAATTGAAGCCTGATTACATGAATCATTGGCTGTTGGAATGAATTGATAAGAACCGATACATGCTGGTAACACGGTACTTGGTGGCGGCGGTATTTGACGCGCAGGCCCATGGCAACCAGCGGCGGGATTCAACGGCCGGTTGATGGATGCCGATTATAGTCAACATCGGGCGGTCAAAATAGATTGCTAGCTGCCGAAATCAATGCTTGGCTGAGCAGATGCGATTATAATTCCGTAAGCTATTTATTAATTATATTTAATATAGACTCTTTAGGTTAGTTTAGACATTAGATCTTCATAAAATTCATTATAGTCAACATCGGCCGGTTAGAATAGATTGTTAGCTGCCAAAATCGATGCTTTGCTGAGTAGATCCGATTATAATTCCTAATAAGCTATTAATTAATCATATCTAATGTGGACTCTTCATAAAATTCAACGGTGTAGATTTTTATCTTTTTTGTTAACGCGGGAATTTCTAGACCCTCTCGGCGAACGTGGTAGTTTCTTTTAACACTCCCTTAGTTTAGACCGTTAGATCTTCGTAAAATCCAATGGTGTAAATCTTTCTCTTTTTTAGATTAACGTGGGAATTTTTAGACCCACTCGACGAACGTGGTGACTTATTTTAACGTTCCTTTATTAATATAATAGATAAAGAAGCCCGATAGAAATAAAGAGTGGCATGCAATGATTGTCGCCTCCCGTTTCTCCTCCTTTTGCAGCAAATAAAAGACCAATGCGGCAACAACCATAATAAACTCATCTGAAGATTATTACCACCAGCATATAATAAATGTCCTTAGCTTGATCGTTTCATCAGCCGTCTTGTTTGATCGGACTTCGGAGTGCATTCTATCGAATCAGCAGCAGCGCGCCGGATTCACGCGTATGACGTACGTCGGCTACCTTAACTTCTTTTTTTTTGGATAATTTTGGGCTACCACACTTTGGATATGAGAAGCCGAGGCACTCGAGTCTGAGACTGAGAGTGGTTGGATCGCACTCAGCTAGGAGTTGCTCACACTTTCTTCGGCGCTCGCGAGTTACGGCGGTAGAAGAAAAGAACCACTTGCTCCACTGCACCTGTCGGGGCTGGGAAAAGGCGCGTCGTGATTCGTGCTCAGCCCCACAACGTTCCATTCCAGCTTCCGCTTTTCACACGATCGATCCACGGCTGGACCTGCGCAAACGCATGCATGCTTTAGGCCGGGGTTCCAGTGTGTATGGATGGATCGGGGATGGGATCTTTGTTTGACATTTGACCAAAAATACTGTGTCACAGACCTTTGGATGCAACTTACTAAGCAATACTGTGTCACGTACTGCCTTCACACCGACCGTTCAACGAATACATCGAATCACCAAGCAATATTGCTACATTTTCATGCTTTACGTTTTTCTGTACATATACGGAATTTTATTATTATGCATTTCCATTTCCTTGGGGAAATAACTAATTGTTACTTTCAACCAAAAAATAATAGTGATCTAGAGTGACTATTCAACAATTTTCAGCCAAAAAAACTAACGGTTAATTGATAAAGAACCTATAAACCTTGGGGATTGCCTCAATTATGATAAAAGAAAGTCATGCATGGCTAGTTGAGGAAATTACAAAGAAACAATAACCATCTTAGTTAAGTATCATCAAGAACTTGTTTCCTCCTACAAAAAATCTACTTTTTAAAAGCATTATTTATAATGTTATCTCCAATCGATTTCATCTGAACTTAGGTTGAAGAGTTTTCTTTATTTTTCTTAGGGTTGTTTAGTAAGTGGATGATGGCTTTTTAGTTGAAAAATATTGATTGAGGATTATTGGCTATTAATTTGTTTTCCTCTCCAGGGACTGTTTAAACATACTCCCTCCGTCTTGTAATATAGGGCATCCTAACATTTTCATTACAGATTTAGGAGATAAGTAAATGACGCATGTACCCCTATTTATTGCCTTATTTGGTTATTATTTTGCTAATTTCATGACCGGTTAGGAATAATTAGTTGTCTTATATTTAGGTACAAATTTTGAACCCTTAATACCTTATATTTCATGATGGAGGGAGTAAACTAAGAAACCTCAGCCACTTAAGAAAGAAGAAGAATAACCTTCAGTCATCTTGGGAAAAAAAACACTCGCAAAATGTTAATAAACTGTAATAGTGGTAAATGGTCCTGATCCTGACTTCGTCGCAACTAGGGAAGACCAAAATATGAAAGTAGGCAACGGGAGAAATTTGTATGATTTTGGTTATTGTTTCACCCAGGTCTCTAGAACTCACTTTACGAAAACTATATATAAAACAATCCGTTCTGCTGTAAACGACTCCATGAACACACAACTGTTTTCGATGCGTGCATTCTGAAAATCATAAAGGAAAAACAGCCTACTACTATCAAACTTAATCCACTCCAATAAGAAAAGAAAAGAAAAGGGTCCGTCGGACACGACAGGTGAACATCCGGAGAAAAAGAGGAAAAAAAGGAGAGACACTGATGGATGGGGATGTGCTAGAGATTTATCTGCCTGCGTGCGTGCATGCGGCCATGGCTAGCTATCCCCCCATCCATCCATCCATCCATCCATCCACCCCGAACATCACTCCGGAAAAGGCCGGAGCAAAAGGCGGAGGATTATTTTGATAGGTGACCAAAGGCGGGCGGGCGGAGGGGAGGGAATCCGTGCTCCCCCCATGCACGCGCAATGTATTGCGGCAACCCCACCAGCACGCTGCAAAGCAAGTAAAGGTAGCCATGGCCGGAGGCGGAGGGGGAGATCGGAGACCCTTAACAAAGCAGGCGCTAAGCCTTGCTTGCTTGCTAGTCATTAGCGTAGCATCGGGATGGATGAATAATGCTTGCGGCGCCCACCTTTTGCGTGGGCATGCGCTCCCGACGCCCGGCCCCGGCCTTTTGTTTGGTTTCCCATCATGCGGCCCCGTTGCCGGCCGCCGCTTGCTTTGCCTGGCCAATGGAGATTTGGCGAAGGCGATTGCTGTGAGGTCGCCGTTTGTTCGTGTGGCCATGTCCATGTGGCAGTGGCCAGCTGCTCTTGCTCGTCGTCCGATCTCCTGTAATTGTCTGTGCTAGTGTTACGTGTCGCCATGTGTCTGGCCGGCCGGCCCGGCGAGCTAAGGTATAGCTAACCGGGACCGGGTGCGGTGCCTTGCCGTCCTGTGCCGAGGAAGGCGAGAGAGCGGACGGCGTTGTTCATGACGGGATGGGAGCACGGCGGAAGCGGCGCGCACGTGCGCGTCCGGCGCGGCCATCGATCGCCCGTGACGCCGGCGGCCGCGGCCGCGCTCGTGTCCGCCGCGCGCTCGATTATTGCCTGCCAGCCACCACCACCTCTCGTGGCTCAGGTCGGCTGCAGGTCGCTCGCGCGCTGCCATGGATTCCAGTAGATGAGTAGATCGATCAGCGCGCGTTCTAGGGCCGGTCCGCCGGTGGGGACGGGCTAGCAGCCGGCGGACGGTGCCCGCCGGCATCTTTTCGATCGCTCGTCGCAAAGAAGCCTTGGAAGGAACACGTCAATTATTGTGGCTACCTCCGTAGCCCACTCACGATCTCGTGCGCGCGCGTAGCCTCTCATGATTTGTTTACGCGTACGTGTGGTCTAGTACCGCATGCTTATTGTTCTAACCACAGAGGTTTGATAAAGGTTTGGGAGCTCGGAGAGAAGGCGTCGTCGTCGCGGAACAGAGGAGATTTGGGATTCTGTTAGGACTTAGGAGAAAGGCCAAAATGCCATGGACCTCGACGAAAAATTGAAAACCCGATACCGGCCCGTAAACGTACTCAACAAGTTGGTGGGTGGGTTGGCTTCCATACCATACGGCCCATCACTAGTCTTCCACGCTTTCTGTTTTCTGCCAAGTACTATTACTCTAGAAGCTCCATCCACACCACACGCCCTCCCAGAGGGGAGAAAAAAAAAATCTAAATGTCACCTTCTTGCCGAAAATACTTTTAGTGCCTTCACTCTTTCCTCATGCCCTCACGACGTACTTTGCCAGTATTAAGTTTCATCATTTCTTTTATTCAGTATACTGTTCCCGGTTCCGTGTCATTGGGCCAAAACCAGCTTCCTTTTTAGTCCTCCATTTCGTGTTATTGGGCCGAAAGCTCCTGCTGTGCTGAGCGGTCAGTTTTGGCCCATGTTCATTTCGTGATGTGCTTTGTTTTGTTTTGTTGAGGAATTGTGCTTTGTTTTGATACGATACAACATCCAACGTGGCATCAAGGAAAGTAAACATTTGTCCAATTCATAATTTTGTTATAACAATACCAACATTAGCCAACACTATCAACTAATTTACTCCCTCGACCACAAATATACAATCTAATTTCCCATTCCGAATTTCTAGTTAGAGTTTTCCAATTACTGAGTTCAAATTTATTTGCCATATAAGTCAAAAGTTTCTAATCCTAAGTTGAAATTTTAAAACTTTAGCTTCGAATTTTTTGTACATGGTTTGAAACTGTCTAGTTTTTTTTAATATAGTTTTCAATAGCGGTGTCAAAAGTTTTGTACATGTTTACTAAAGGTTTGCATAATGGATTTTGTATATGACAAGGAATACACACTTCTTGGTTCAATATTTCGAAATTCTGGTAGAAAAAAGTTTTTATCACGCATGATTTGAATTTATGAGTCCAAAATTTCAGTGATCAGCGTACAAATTTTTTGAATTTACGGGTCCAAAACATTCATACACGACTCAAATTTGTCTGAATTTTTGTACAAATCTTCAAATGTTGGGGATAAAATATGGTGTTGTGTAACTGTTTTCCTGCATGTAGGGTGTTACTGTCAGTTACATGATTGATTCTGCACATTTCAATATGTCAATATGGGCCTATAAAAGTAGGATGAAGTTGCAAGCATCTTTATAACTCCATTGTTTTAATACATTTACTCTGAAAGATAACACTGTTGGGTGCTGTGATTAAATCATAAGAAACTCATTGTGATCTTTGCTATAACTTTGGGTTTAGAGGTGCATTATTTACCTTTTGCTACTACCTTTCTATGAATATCAATGCAATCCTCCCGCCCATCAACTACCCTTACACCCTTTGTCCCCCAAGGTAATTAAGAAAAGACACGCTGCAAGATGCTGGCAATGCTGTGGGTTTTGCCAACCACTCCAGGCGCCCTAGGACCGAGCAGTGCACAAAATGCAAGGGGTAATCAATCATCCGTTGCCTTGTGCCATGAAAATAATTAGAAGTAATAATATATAAAACTGCCAAAAACTTAGTAATACATGCTTGTACTCTAGGAGTTGGGTGATTTATGTAGCTGCCGCCTATGTATCCATAAAATTGGTTACTGAATGAATCCCTGCTTTACTAAAGTTATAGGTTTAGACAGATAAATCATAATACTGGTTATGATTTCCCTTTTTGGGATATTTGATGAGATAACAAACTGGCTGCTATTGCCTAAGAGTAGAATCATTACACAGATATAATGTTAATTAGCTAATTACATCTTTCGCTGTTCCAATTAGCTCATTACTTATTACCCTATAAGAAAACCAGTTCATTTGTTAGTTCTCCTGAACCTCGAATTCGATATCGACATGCGGTCTCCTCCAGTCCTTTGTCATTCTTTGTGTTTCTGTGCAACCAACGATGAGCAGTCTTAACAATGCATGGATCAACGACATTAATTATAGTGCTCTGTTCGGTCTGCAGTAAACATACCTGATTATTGCATTTCTATACTAAATGAATTCAGTAAAATTCTTTACCAAACGATATAACAGCATTGAAATATGATAAATTCTAGTATATTTTATCGGTGACTCAATAATAATTTTGAAACTGTATTCAGTAATTTTAGAACTACAAGTATGTAAAGGAAGGAATGGGAGCTGAAATGCTGCTTTCATAGTGAAGCTAACAACAGTATTTTCTGCTTGTGCCTGATACTGCTTATGAGCTTTATTTTACCGTAAGTACCTGAATATGAGATGAGCCTGCAGCCACAACGGGGAAATAATTTCTATCAGGACATGACAGGAAGTAAAATATGCCAGGTTATGCTAAGTGAAATAGAACAGATGACAGGCCCCAATCCCAAGTCAAGATGGCGCATGCATATAGTAGCCATGCTGTTGATTGCGGTCACGTCAACTACGTCACGCCCAGTAAAAATAAACCGATGACGACCAGTTTGACGCATTATTTTGTTTACATCACGGCAAGCAATGTCAACAGTTCTTCCATAGACGTTGATCACGTGCTCCATGCACGGCTTGAATAATGCGATTGAATGATCTGTTTGGTGATGCATATACTTGGTCGTGAAACAGTGGGCATGAATCTAGCTTATTACGCCTATATGCTAGTTTATGGACGTCGTCGATCGATCTGCCGCGATCGTTATTAATTGGAATGGGGATTCCGTTTGTCGATCGACTATGCAACGCGTATTTATTATTGTTTATTCACTGAGAGGGCATTTTCCATGGTAACTTCTCATGCTTGCATTGGTTAGAAAAGAAATTTTTACTTCATAGTAGTACGTATATATAGACAGCCTCGAGTGTAGTCAGCTTTTGTTTATAACACTTCACTTGTATGTTTGAATAGTACAAGAAATAAATAAAACAGGTCCCAAAACTGTACATATCCTTTTGTAATTAGGAGAGGATCACTTGCACTTCAGCAAAGTATGATTTGTAGTACTTGAACACAGAGATTGCTAATTAAGTGAAGGATCTTAGATGTTTCCAAGACACGGCAACCCGGACATTACTAGCTAAGCTATGATCTAAAGATCCTAAGTAGATCATTCATGGCATAGCTGCGTTTCTGACCATTTTAAAAACAAATTATGCTCACAGAAGGCCAGGGCCGGCACATCAAGGGAATCATGACGGTTATATCAGCTTGTGCCAACAGTTTAAATAATAGAATTTGCCGACACAGATGTGTGCTCCATAGCTAAGGACGCGTGTGTGTCCTAGGGTCCTTTTTTAAACACTAGCTATACACCAACGAGATCAAGAGAATCGCATGTATGGACACTCAGCGTAGATGCAGACTGCACTAGCTAATCACACGTCCACAGGTTCATACTCAAGTACAAATTGGTAGTCATATATCTTTGTACTTGTGCTAATATATATACAGGTGCGCGAGTACAGTTCAGCACTATTTAACTTGTCCCAAGAATCGGATGCATGCATGATCTACTAGCTAGCACTTTGGTCACATATATCGCTCATTGCATCCAAGATCCGGCAGTGCATGCAGATTCAAGACCGCATGTACTTTGATTTGCAACATCGACGGCAACAGAAATTGCCAATGGCTTTCTGTCTTACTGTAGCAAAGGAACTACTGCACAGCAGCAAACTTATCATCACTGCATGTGTGCTTGTAAATGACAGCACAATAAATTTTCAGTATAAGATTGGATATGTTATCTTCCATATATTTCTATCGTGGTAAAAATTTTTGCGATTAGCTCTGTATCAATAATACAATACCTATATACTAAAGTATCAAGTTTTGGAGCAATTCTAGGGATCCTGATACTGTTGATGGGTTCCATGCATGCTCAACTATTCACGAGACCCAAGGGTTTGTTCAGTTTGAAGGGGATTGGAGGAGGTTGAGGGGGATTGATGAAAGGGATTAAATCCCCAACAAATCAAAATCCACATTAGTCCCCTCCGATCCCTCCCGATCCCCTCTGGAGGGGATTAACCGAACAAAGCCTGACAGGTAAGCCCCACAAAATCCACTGACACAATTGTTTCTAGTACAGGTGGATCCCACATGATCACCTACAATAATAGCTTAGAGCCAAAAATCAGTTTAATATGTTTTAAAACACTGACAAAGAGCCAAAAATAACCATTAATAGGTGGATCCCACATACTGTTTATGATTTTTTTACATAGAACAACAATAGACTAAAAAAGTTGGTTTAACAATTAGTACAAGTGTTGCGCTAATCTGACAAGATTCATCTACTACATGGGGTTTTCTTTTGAAGAAAAAAATATATATGTGGTTTTATAACTATAAGCTCTATTTTAATTCACAATGTATGTTTTGGGAGAAAATACATCATTTGTACTGGGAACATGTAAAGGTACGGTCCAGTTTTCGATATGGCTTAGAACTGAAAACTATTCGCTGTTAATTGATGAAACGAGCGTAGCAAGCACCAAAGTAGAGATCGATGACAATAATAAATAGGATATGAATGATTTGACCAATTCTAAGGGCTCTAATTTTAAGTACTACCTATGATTGACTATTTGAATCTTCTCTGTTACTATAATTACTTATCATACCCACTATAAAGCCTGACATGGTCAGCTAATAAATAAAATGAAAAGGTATGCATCACGAATAATCAAACACGAAATTGAGGAACAAATAAATCAAGCCACAGATATTCCCACAAGAAAGTTTCTCCTTGGTTTAAGATCAAAGAAACTAATACAGTTTTTTCTAGTCCTCATTCATGCTATGTCTTCACATCACCGATCTCATACACGCATACATGTATCTGCCCAGTCCGGGATCAGAAGAAGAAGAAATAAACCAGAAGGGAAAAAAAGAAAACAGGGAATAGATGACGAAATAGGCTTGCTATAATGTCTGCTGTTCTTTCTTGAACTCTTTTGTATGTATGCTGTTCTTTCTTGAACTCTTTTGTATGTATGTCTCTACATGTCTATGATCTTATGCCATTTGTTATGGGTCTAGGCGTCTAGCTATGTCCTCTTGTTAGCTGGATTGTAAACATGGTTCGCTTGCGATGACCCTGGTGTCTGGCTATCATCAGTCTTGAAGCTGAAGCATGAGGCACCCAGCACACCATATGGGCTCTTTGGAACCGAAGGACGACTCGCATTGCCTTCATTCTTCTTCACTAATCCGACCTCTTGCATTGCTTCATAGCATCTCTTCACAGTTTGCTACAAATGTAAATTCGTGTATTTTAGAGACAATAATGTAACAAATGCAATACACCATTGAACATTCAAAAGTAGCTAGACCTTCAAAGAGAGATTGAGGCTGCACACCTTATCGATAGGGATGTTAGAAGCTATAAGAGCGCTGGTGAAGTCAAGAGCGTGACTTTCAGCAGCTGCTAAGAGAACTGCGGCTGCTGCAATCTCAGAAGGTCTGAATTGGAGGAACTTAGTTGCTGCAAAATTTCAAACGCACACAGATGTTCTAATCGTATACTGTTCATTCATGGAGTTGAAAAGGTGCCAAAATTCAAATTTATTCATGAAGCATATATGTAGTCTACCTTCCAGAGTGCCGAGGATGAGCTCAGAGCACCGAGAAGCAAATCCGCAACTTAACGGCTTCCCCTGGGTGAACTTGTCCATGAAATAGTTGATGTATGAGAATGGGGTCACAGCTTGCATCCTCCAATTCAGAGAGCCCATAACAAAAATCTCCATATTCTTAATAGATTCTGCATCGAACTTGTACTTCTCACTGCAAACCTGAGACAACGATACAAAAAACTTTACAAACTCCATTATATTCCTCAAACATGAAAGCAACTTTACGTAACATAATCGTATGTTTTGCCCACCTGGAAGTCTTGATACCGAGGAACTAGAGTCTCCTCCATCTTGGCTGCAATGGATAGGCAGCCAACTGAGAGTAGCTGCTGCACCCAGGGCTGCCCAGCCTACAGAACAAGAAACTTGCATAAGATTTGTGTCGCGTCAAAATCTAAGGTCGGAGGAGAGACAAGGATGTCAGAAAATCGCATGCTGATTGGCCATTAACTTAATAGATAAAGGAATGACCATACATCTGTAGAACTTACCTGGGGTTCCTTTATGGAGAGGATCCTATCAAGATAATTAATAGAAAGGTAAAAGCATAGGGGTCCAAAATTATGATGAGCCTGGGCCTGCAGTACACATGGAAGAGACAAGATAAGTAGTACAGTTCAGTTGCTATGCAAGACAAAAACTTAGTCATGTAAGGGCAAACTTGGAGCCAATAGAAGAAATAAAGGCGCATTCTGTAGACAGAAACATAAGTACTGGGATGGAACAGGTAAAATGAATCATGAAGGCATAATCTTAGAAATTCTAGAAATCTTAGAATGGCAAACTAGTAACCCCTCAACGGGTTAATCAATCCTAAAGACTAAATAAAGAGAAATTCTTCGGTCGATTGTTTGATAGTATTTTCCTAACCTTGTTGATCCAATCAATGGAAGCAATCCTCCAAGAGGACACCACTCCTCCGCTGTTCAACCTCTGGAGGTAATGCCCCGCCGCGACATGAATCAGTTGCTCCTTCTCCTTCTCCATCAGAGACGCTACAACCTCGTCGCTCTCCAACGGGAAGGCCGGGAAATCAAGGCCCGCCCCCAACTCCGCCAGCTCCCCCTCGCCGTCACTGCACCCAAAAACGTCGTCCATGTTCTCTTCACACAGCAGCAGGGACGACGGGGAGGCGCCACCGGCGGAGAGGAACCCCATGGCGAGGTTGCTCCAAGGAAATGGTGGCTTCCTGGCAATTCTCGGTCTGGGAATGAACTGGTAGCTAAGGGGTGAAGATTTCAACTTGTTGGCTATGGCATTGTTGGGAAAAAGATGGAGTGATCACCACACCTCGACTGCGAGGATCGGAGATGAGTGATGGCGACGCTAACCTATCTCTCCTTCTCTCTTCCCTTCTCCCCCTCCCTCTGTTTCTCTCTCTATCCAGGTGAGGAAGATGGTTTCGGTGCTTGATGGAGGTGTGAGGATGAGAGAGAGGGGGCCGGGGCTCTGGCCGTTTTATAGGGTGCTGAGCATTTAAGGTAATTAAGGTTTCTGGTTGTAGGAGATTTTCTGGGGATTTTTTATGCACTGCTTCGCCCGCTTGCTGGTTGTGAACCGGAAAATTAATGTTCAAGCTAAGGCAGCCCATAAAATCCTGTATGCATATCCTGGAATTAAATTGAATTCTTTCCTGATGTACTGCCATTGCTGTTGGCTATGGACTGCTGCTAGTTTTGCAACTTCGATATGAGATTTTAGCCATTGACCATTAAAGTTGTACTACAAGTATAAGATGCATCCCTGTTGAATAATCTTTATCTCCACCAAGTAGTGCATCCATAAAGATGGTTTTTGTGGTGTTCTTGTTATCCTCTGGATCATTTGTCTGGTTTTAGCTCATAGTTTATTATTGTGTTCTGATCCTCCCAATATCTGTATTACAACATACTTATGCATGTTTCTGCTGGCATATGCTTGTATTTGACCATCGGAGTTGCTTGCCAACCATATTCCTAAAGATTTTTTTCATTATTATTAACATGTTGAAAAATTGTCAGACTTGGCATTCATGGATTTCCTTCCAAAAAAGGCTCGCATCTTCATGGTGGTCCCAACTCATTAGTCATTACTATAAGCTTACTAATTACAGGAGATAGAGGCATCGATGTCAAGAGATATCTCGTTGAAAGAAAGAAACATGTGAGAATTTTTTGAAGAAATGCTCATCAAGAAAGAAAAATCTTGAATGGAAGGAAGGGTGTGTTTATAGAACAGCCTCCAGAGATGCTGCAATAAAAGATCACTAGGATTTACAGCCTACTCCAGCCACAACCTCCTGTATTTCGCACCTACTTATTCATAAAATGACTAGCTAGGGTGTATTTTGCTTGCCAGCCATATTCCTAAAATGTCATGCTAAATCTTGTGATGATCTCCCGGGCCCTTTAAACTCATAATAATTTCGCACCTACTTATCGCTATTACTATCTTCTTGAAATGCAATATCACATTCATTATTTTAATTTCAAAGCACCTTAGTCTCATTTTAGACCATCTAACCCCAAGGAAATTTCTAAGATTTTAGAGGACTTCCACGTTAAATCCAACCCAAAGGAAAATCCCTCGTTCTCTCTGAAATTGTTGTGCTCCATCCAACGATTTTCCATTCCTGGTCTCTTTGACAATCTGCCATTTTTTGCATTTACACTACTAACAAATTCTTGTTCTGTGTGTGTATCTGTGATCTCTTGCATCCTCAACTTTTAAAAGTTGGCTACAGGGACGATAGCTGCTGTTTTCGTGCTTGCTGACTAAGGCTCCTCCACTTCCTTGGCGCCAAGCCAAAACGGCCATGCCCAAAAGCTTGTGGGATCTGTGGCCGCCCGCGGCTGGAGAGGACCTCCTCCACGTCAGCCTCACTGCAGCCACTTCCGTGTGAGTGGCAGGCTGGCGTTATGCTTAGGGGAAAAGCTATGGGAAGCGATGAATCAGGTTCACCACAGCCTTATATAAGTTTGAACTCCCAATCACAACCAGAATGTTATCCGGACTTGCTTACTTCTTAGATGAATCGGCAGTGCTCTTGCTGTTCTTTCAGAAAAAGAAAAGCTTGAACTTCCTTACATGACAGTTGAGGATGACATAATTCCATGTGCTAGCTGAGTAGCGCACAGCTACGACGCTATTGAGCATCCGGTAAAACCACTATTATTCCAGAATCACTTATGAAATGTCATGGAATTATTTTACCCTCAGCCACTTACATATTATGGCAGTCAAAACGGTACAAGTAGCATTGTCCGTCATGACCTCGCAGTACAACCAGTTCACATCCTTATATACCCAGATTTCTTCCAACTTTGGATAGGCATAATCTGATGTGTTTTCTGCCTGCTATTAGGCTCCAGTTATGGCACGCCTTATTCTCCTCAAGCACATTAGTTCCCTTCGAACTTTGGATCTGCCATCACGTAGTGATACGCTGTGACCAAAACAAATATGAAGACTCCCACGAAGTTGGCGAAGAAACCCAAGTCTTGATCGTCAAACATCTGCAGCAAAGACAACAGGTGGATTTTGTTTCAGATCTCAAGAGAGTCAGGCAAATAAATCTTTTGTCACCGCAAATTAACTGATGGCTTGCAGTTGGCTGGAAATAGTATATAATGAAAACAATTTACAGTAAGAACTGAGGTTATAAAACTGCTTCACGTAGCCTGAAGGGGAAAACTAGCTTAGAAAGTGAGCAACAAAGACTAATTGCAAATAGCCTCCCAAACATGAAATTTCAAGGATCAAGCAGAGTGGGAAGAATATATAGGTAATTGCAGCAAAATGCTGCAGAGAGTCCCATGAGAGTATTGATCTTAAAGCAAGAAGTAACTGCTCAGGAACAGTGACGAGCATTAACTAAGGAGCAAGAAACGAGGGCGATAATAGACTAATAGCGACGAGGAATAAGAACGGAAACCTCCGCAGCTGCATACATGGTTTTCATTAACTATTTGAGGTTTTGATGGTTTAAAGCTTCATAGCTCTGAAGTTGACAAAATATATCTGAGCTGTATCAGGGAAAGAATGAATGGAACTAAATTTTACAAAACAGAAATTATGAACGAAAAACTTGCTCTGTACACAGGAACCACAAAACAGGACATAACTTTAACAAGCAACAATATGCGCAAATACATAAGGCAAGCATTAGTAAATTTTTCTACTGTGGTTCACTAGATAGCCTAATGGTTTTCCTTTGTACTTATGGAAGTTTTCTGGTGTCAACCTCAATCATCTCAGTGCAATCTGCAAGAGCTTAGTTCAGGTGGACATGATACGAAAAATAAATACAGAATTACCTACATTTCAATCCCAAATGGATTATACTCAAAATAGTCATACAAACAGATCTCCTCACCACCTATTGCAAATCGCATGCTCTATCCACCTACAAAAATCTATATACATAACAAAACCCTGTAAATAGCTGATAAAGTATGTATCACTGGCAGGACCATCATACCCTACAAAAAGCACTTTAAGGAATCGCACCCACACAATTCTATTCGAATTGCATAATGTATTCTATAAAGAAGACATACATGTGATCTGAGTATCCGACTCAAGACTTGCGATTTGGAACACAGCCGGACACAGACAAAGAAATGTGAAGGAATCTACCAGAAAAGGTGAAAGCAACCCGCAACAAGTCACTTCTTATGAAGAAAGAAAGAAAGACAAGAATGAAGGAAACCCAAATGGTTTCAGCTAGGAAAAGCTCATATCTTTGATTAGTGAAAGGAATGAACATGCATAAGTCTACCTCGATGCCTCCAGTTTTAGTGAGGAAGAGGAAAAGAAAAACAACTGAAAACCAAACATATTCGAACAACTAGGTGCTAGTTTAGCAAGCATGCTCTCTGTTGTTTCGGAGTGTCGGCTTGATGGGAGGTTTGGGCTACTAGTGTGGGTTTGAGACTCAGTATCGCATTGTGCATACTAAGATTTATCCACTCTCTCTTTTCTTTTGTAATGGCTGTGTGTATCAGCTTGTTGCAGAGGCCGGAACTTTATTTTTAATAAAGCTTCCTTCATCTAAAAAACAACTAGGTGGATAGGCAATTATAAGATACCAAAACACATCATATTACGAGGATAATATTAACAACAGAGTTTCTGTTCCAAAATAAAAGCAAGCATAGACTTGTTTTCACTGACCATTTAACATGTTCACGAAAAAAATTCACTTGGTTGATGAGGGATTTCATTCAGCCATAAATGAAGGTGTATAAAAAAAGAAACCAACTAACAAAGGTCTTTAATACGGAAGGTAGCAATGATGAAAAGAGAACACCTCGGAGAGAAGTAATAATGCTTGCAAGCATCTCAAAGGCACTGTACAAAATAAACTTGTGAATGTTGCTCCTAATTATATATGAAGTTAATTATAAAATAATCTTTGTAAGACAAAGTTATGTCCAAAATTTTCTACCATAAATGCCTAATAATACCAAAGAAACAAAATCGATGAAAATCCCATCATAAAAGTTGTATACAATTAATCATATTTCAGAACAAGCAATTTTATGGTTTGTTTTATTCATAAATTCAGGTGACCCGCCGCAATGAATCTTGCTTCAATGCGCCATAACCACTGTGAAACCAGCAAGACTCAACTTGAAGGCAGCAAGGTACAGGGTGATTTGATTCATCACCTCGTCGCATTATTTTTAAAAAAAAGCAAGAGAAAATATATCATTTATGCCCCTTTTGCAGTTGATAATACAGTTTATAGCATGTTGCCAGGCGATGATAGAAATACCAATCTCTCCATGATCATGTAAAAGAATGGAGTCAAAGGAGAGGGAGATGACAGGTGCATACCTGTCAGAAAGCGTGAAGCCAACTGAGAGGGAAGGTACTGACTAATGAGCAAGATAGAAGGGCAAGAATAGAGGGAGGGTACGGGAGATTCAAGAGGGAGTCACTCTAGCTTGAGATCAACAAAGGCATTGGACAAGAGGGAAAAACTCAACAGCCACAAGCTAGAGACCAGAGTTTCATGAGCTATTCATGATTATCATGACTTTAGTAGCTTGAATCCTCACAGCACCAAATTTGTCATAAAGACATACAGAGATATGCAAAAGATTTTTTGTTTGTTTAAAATAAACATGTCCTAACATTTCTATAAACAGTCTAGGGCATTTTAAATGCTGCAGTGGCACCCATCATGCATTGAATATCAATTATGAGTAAGCGATTACTTGAGGCCTTGGCGCCCCAGTATAATCTAATTTGATTCACAATGCCATGTTAATTGCAGCAAATTGCAGTAGCATCACTAAACAGGACTATCATAAAACAAAGCAAAGTTGTTTCAAGGGAAAGAGTTAAGTGAATGGAGATCGAGCGAACAACAATTTATGAAAGAAAAACTTGGTCGTTTCGCACATAGCGAACCACAAAATGAGACATATAGCTCGTACAAGAGATGATAAGTACAATTTCATGGGGGGCAAGCGTTGGTTTCCTACTATGGTTTCCCCAGAGCCCAGATAGTCCTAATCATTCCCCTTTGCCCCTTACCAAGTTCTCCAGTGTCAAATTTAGGCACTAGGCATTATTCGGTAGTGCTTAGTTCAGGTGCAGGTGGGCATGAAATTCGCAGTTTTAACCCAAAATTAGCACATATCACCCCCCGAATGCACTGTATAAACTGGGCCAACGAACATATATCGTTTATCATCTATCGCCTGTTGTACCCAACAGAGACATTTCTTTCGTACTACGCTGTAAAATTCTACCAACAGAGCACGCGTCACTCGTCGGGGCATCACATCCTGCAGATAGCACACTCCATGTAAAATCCACACACACAGACTCAGGGGCGGACCCAGCATAGGACATGGGTGTACACACATGTACACCCGAGAAATTTTGCAAACGAAATCGAAGTTAGTAGGTAATATATTGTAACTGGATTCAGATCCGAATACAAATAGTTTCGTTAGGGTTTGGGGTGCTCCGTCTCGCAAAGCAGAAGGAAAGAGGAGGGGCGGTCATACCTCAAGGATGCTCGTCGCCGGCAAAGGGCTGGGCAAAGACGTGACAAATGGCGCCGCCGCTCGCCCAGTCGTCGCCGCCAGGGAAGGAAGAGCAAGGGAGGAGATGAACCTGAGGCCCTGAATGGGTGGGTGATCTGGGTGAACGGGGAGGGGTGAATGGGTGATCTGGTGGGTGAAAACGTGGAAGCGGTGGGCTGTGTGGTGCCCGAATGCGCTAGTTGCCTTGAGTCTCTGCTCGTCTTATCACTTGGGCTTTTTTCAACTTTTCTGTTGGACTACTAATGGGCCATTGAGCGTTTGAGCTTTGTTTGATGGAATTCCTATCTATATACATAGTATTCTTCCTAAAAAAATATACATAATATTCCGCAACTTAGACGACGCCTCACGGTAGACTAGAAGAGATGTGGAACAAGCCAATCATTCATAAGCATCACGTGCAGACGACGGGAGTGATTAAGTATTCTGAATCAAAACTTTGGATGAGGTACTTGCTGAACTTTCATTCTCATAGGCTAAAAATAACAATTAGAAGGCGTCCGGCTCAAGTTCCTTTGGTTATAATATCTCGTGTATATGGACCAGCAAATATGCTAATGCGTTACTATAGAAAAATATATAAATATATTGAATAGCATATAAAATATATATATTATACACCACTACACAAATATGTCCGTGCATTGTTACGGATAAAATTGGTATAAATATCGGATACGAATAGTTACCCGTACTTTAATTTGTAAGGATCTACGTGATCGAGTTGTGGACGGCGGGCTAATCCGACTCACATACGGGATGGACCAAGACCCACAAGGCGGACCAACCAAAAAATTTAGATGGAAACCTTATTTATTTTAAAAATAGGTATAGATATGCATGTTATAATAATACATAACGTGTCGGTCGAGGACTTCCATCCTTTTCTATTTTACTCGCTAAACACTATTTCTAAACGGTTTCGAATCCTTAATTCAATATACGGTCACTCGGATTCCAATTATAACTCCGATTAACGGGCTAAGAAATTATTGCTCGCTTTAGTACTTGTTTTAGTACTAGTAGAGATAGAGATACGATGTAATCTTAAATTAGGGTTTCATATGTGCTATTGTGTAGATATTTGGGGAAATTTTTCATGCTAGATAACCGACCTTAGTCCAATCCGTCGCCAATCCCTTGATTTCGATCTAAATATTGGATGAATACTTTTTAAAGAAAAAAATACAATGATCCATGCGATCGTAGTAAGTGCTTTGCAACTATTGTGCACATGAGGCACTACTGAATGCATGCATGAGAAACCGGTGCCGATAGATATCAGGAAATCTTAGAATAATAAACAACATGCGAGCCACCCAGTATGTAGCTAGACACTGCCCCGACGAAAATATGGGTCAGTCTCGTCCTGATTCCTTTTTCTTGTGCCACACGGGTTGAAAGTTTCTACTATGTAACCCCGGAAGAAAAAGGGTGGAGGTGCGTTCTAAAGTTCCTACTACGTAACTCAAAAAAGGAGTATGGGCGTGTTCTAGCACTGTTACGTCTGCTCTCTTATGACCAGGTGAGGTTACCATTTCGACCTTATTTAATTTAATTATTCTTTTTTTTTCTTTATGTTCCCTTCCTTCCCACGCGTTAGGCATATCTGCCCGAGTATAGATAATTATACATACGCTCCGGTAAGTACTCTCTCCATCCTAAAATAAATGTTCGTTAAGAAAAATTCAGAAGTAGCAAGAAATGACCATATTACCCTTATCCAACTATAGCAATTATGATTGAAAACCGCGTTGTTTATTTGATTTTCTATATCCTCAATAAATGCAAATGTATTGGAATAAAAAAAGTAACATCTACTTAAATATTTGATTGGCTTCATGCTCTTCTCTGTATAATTTTTTCTTGATATTTAATATTATTTTAATTTGATGAACTTTACTACAATCCAAAGAACCCTCTTTATAGGATAAAATTTGAAAGCTAAATGAACATTTATTTTAAAATGAAGAGAGTATATTTTGGAACGGAGGGAGTATACGTTAGGCATCCAGGACACTACCGTGCTATACCATTCCTTCATTATCTTTGTTTCATGTGAAAGGGGCAATAGCAAAATAAGTATGTTCGCATCCAAAATCCAAACCATCTAATCTCTTGTCTATCTCGATCAACTTGACTTTTTTTCACAGCGTCGTCTCCACTCTACTGTCTACTTATGAACAGCACGTTTCGTTCTGCCATCAAAATTTGATAGGGAAAATTGGATCTATACCATTAAAAGGATCAACCTTTAGCTATTTACCATCAAAAAATTTCTCTTTAGATATTTAGCATCAAAATATCACAAGTCATAGATATATAGCACTTTATTTCCTTCCGTCGCTGGCATGTTTGTTTTTTTTTTCTTTTGCCGATTAGCAATTTGCTAGCTTCCAATTTTGCCCTCCGGCCAAAATTACTCGGACGCAAGTGCTCGTTGGTCCAGCCAGTAGCCCGACACTTTCAGCTCACTCACACAACGTGAACTCATCCACGCGAAAACAAGCAGGCAGTCGGTACAATCGAAGTTTTTCACTCGTTACGCTGTCAAGCCGTCAATGGAGGTGATGGAGAAAGCAAGGCGAGAAAGCACCGCAAGCTGAGCCCCACTGCCTCCTTTTGCTCCAAGCGATAGGCTGCTTTCCCTTCCGCTGCTTCAGCAGCAACGTTAAGAAGGGGAAGGACGAGAAAAGGCGAGAGCGGTCAGCAGCGCCGTCGTCCCTGGCGGCCACATAGTTCCCTCCACCATCTCCACGGGCATGAGCTCTAACTTATTCTTCTCCACGGCATCGTCGCCCGCCAGCATCAGCCTGTCCGAGGACCGAGCACCGCGATGCGGGCTGGGGCAAGCGAGCAAGTCGTTGCTAGTGGTCCAAGGAGCGCACCTGTACCTGAGTGGTTTTGGCCAGAGGGTAAAATTGGAAGCTGCCAAATTGCTAATCGGCATAAGGAAGGAAGGAAAATAGAGGATGCCAGCAACGGAAGGAAACGAAATGCTACAAATCTGTAACGTTGTGTTCTTTTGATGCTAAATATCTGAAGGGAAATCTTTTGATGGTAAATAACTAAAGATTGATTGGTTCTTTTAGTGGTCCATCCAATTTCCCCAATCTGATAGGGTACACCTCGCATTTGCATAACCCGTCTCTTCTACTTATTTATTTGATGGATTTGGAGGCTTGGAGCTGACTTTGACCAGCTCACGTAGATTCCGTACACGAAACCGTATCTCGGTGCGCGTGCGCGTATGCGAAGTGTCTGCCTTCCGGCGCGAGCGGGTCAACCGTACTACGGCCAGAGTACTCAAACGGTGGCCCCGTTCTTCCTCCACGGTCCGTAACGCGGGAGCCGCCACCACCTACCGACGCGGCCCCTTCAGCCTTCACTGATCGGCGGGCCCTCCCCGTCTCGCCGCTCCTTCGGCCCCGCCGATCATGTCCCGGTGGGTCCACAGGCGTCGGTGCCACTTGCCCGCCGCGACGCCTCCAAAGTCCGAGCGGCACCTCGTAGTCGGTAGTCGGTACGTGGGCGACCACGCCCGCCCGGGCCCACGGTCACTGGCAGTGCTGGCGAAGAAGCACTTTCCCACCGGGGCCCCACCTGTCTGTGACGCGGAGCGAGCTTCCTTCAGTCGACGGACCCAGCCCAGCGGTGGGGTGGGGTGGGGGGCGAGTGCCGCGACTCCTAACTCCGGTGGGCGCGCTCCCACCGCCGTGGCGGCTCAAAACCCGCCCGCCTCCGCCTCCGCCTCCTGCCATTCCAGTCGGGAGTCGGGACGACGGGGGACTTCGCCGGAAGAGAGGCCGATCGCGGAGCCAGACCGTCCTCCGGGCTCTCCGGTGAGCGATCCAGATCTCCACCGTGCTCCTCCTCTCTGGTCCCGCCAATGGGTGTTCTCTTTATCGATCGGTGGGTTGAGGATTGGGTTCCGCTATTCTGATCGTACTCCGACGCGTTCCATGCTCTGTAGGCTGAATTGCTTGTTCGTCTTGGGACTAGAATGGTGTCGCAATGTGCGGCTTCTCACCCCCACAATAAATTCGAGGGTTTGTTGGAATTTGGGACTTAAGAATCGGGGAAGGAGTGTCCACGATACATTATCCTGTGCATATTGCAAATGTTGATGATGCTTCTGCCCTGTACTGTGCGGATGGCTTAGTTTTGTGTCTGGTAATTGGGTGTTTTTGCTTATACTGTGTGATTGTTTTTCAGGACGCGGCGTGCTGGTCGGGTATCACCAGATAAGCGGCCAGTTCGCTGTGAAAGGACAACCGGGCTAGAGCGATGTTCTCCTTGTTCTACGGCCTATGGAAGTATGTGTTTACCAAGGACGAGTTCCACGTTCTTATTCTTGGTGTCGATAAGGCTGGGAAGACGGTAATTTCTGCGTGATTTTCATTTCCTATAACAAGAAGTTGATACTTCTTTATGCAATCATGGTTCCCGATGTCACTTTTACTATAAAAAATATACAACTGAGTCATGAAAAAGTTATTGGGCTCCATACTATGACCATGCTTTCAGTTCCTATTCTACTTATCGTTATGTTCTATGTAGCTACATTGCATTGCAAACACTTTACCTTTGATTGAGAATGCGATGCCAAGATTCCTTTACCTATATTGACATGTTTCTAGAACTGGTGTTGTAGACTTTGCTAGAGAAGTTGAAATCAATATATCTCAAGGGGGAAGGACTTCCACCTGATCGCGTCGTTCCCACTGTTGGACTTAACATTGGCCGCATTGAAGATGCAAATGCAAAACTTGTTTTCTGGGATCTGGGTGGTCAGGTAAGGTTACTGGTGGCATCACGCAGATTCTATTTTCTTATTAAGATCTCTGTTGCCACACTGCCCTCTATTATAGTTGATAGTTGAATGTTGTCAAGCTAATCGAGGTGGCATCACGAATATACATTTTACATTTTATCTCAAGTTTTTTAATATCTGGGGAATGTATTTTTATTAATAAACTTTAATTAGTAACTTAGCATGTTTGTTGTTCCCGGCAAATAGAAAAAATAGTTATAGTGATGCTGTACTACAAGATTATACAAGTTCAGATTCCTGACACACTTACCTGCTTGGCAGGTTGGCCTACGTACAATCTGGGAGAAATACTATGAAGAGGCTCATGCCATAATGTATGTTATTGATGCTGCTACTGCATCTTCATTTGAAGATGCCAAATCTGCTCTGGGTAAGTTAATTCCTTTTTCTTTTAGTTATGAACACTGGTTTATTGCTGATGCATTGCCTATTCTGGTAAGCATGAAGAGATCTCATTGTAAAGAACCTAACCTAAATTTCTTACTCCAGCGAAGGTTATTTGCCATGAGCATCTGAGAGGGGCACCGCTCTTGATCGTTGCAAATAAACAGGTGATGTGTTTACTTCCACTTTCCTGTAATGTCCTGAAGCATAACTTTCGTTATGTTATATTTTGTGCAACAATACATGTATTGTTAAGATTAAAATATTCAGTGCTTACAACAAAGTTGGCACTGTAGTCAAAATAACATCCTTGTCAACTGTACAAGCTGTGAGGCACACGTACCTAAATTTTTATATTGCAAAGAGACTACACGCCATGATGATGCTGAATACGTTGTTGAGCAGTCTAATAAATTTTCATATTCATCAAAACTAGAAAAAAGAGAGCTATACTCCCTCTTGTGTTTTCATGGTCCAATATATAACTTTGACCACTTATTTCATAAACATGTCCTGAAAAGATGCATGAGAGCTTTGGGGTTTCATAAAAAAAAATCTGTGATATTTTTTTAGCAACCATGTTAAATGAATATTTGTATCCCTTTGCTCTGGAATGGAGGGAATGGTAAGGATTCTCAAAGCATGTTGGAGTTTCTAGAATCAAACAAATATAACAATGAACACTATTCAATTAAAAAATGCCCGAAAACATCACATGGCGACCAGTAATTATATGGTCAGTTTTTGTAAAACTGGATCCACATCCTTCTATCAAATTGTTTACTTATTATTTGCCTTTGTTCTCATATTTTGAGGTGCTTCTGGATTTCTTTGATCAGGATTTACCTGGGGTCATCAATGATGAAGAATTGTCTGAGTTTCTGAATCTTAAAGAGCTGGATGAGAGGCCGTATATGTTTCAGGCTGTATCCGCCTATGATGGGTGAGCACAGAAACCACATTGATTCCTGCGGAAGTTCAACTCAATACATGAAATTTTAAAGAACTGTTATATTTGGTCATGGATGTTGAAATTTTACTCATTTCTCTCATGGAATAACTACTTTGAGGGCCATGCTCAAGCTTAGGGGCCGTTTGGTGAAGTCAAAGCCGGTGAAGCTAAAAAAATTGGCTCCACCAGGCTTCTAGTTCATTTTAGTCTGAGCTTACAAAACGCCTTAGTACCTAGTTGAAGCCGAAGCCGGAATAAACCCTCCCAAACAGGCCATTCTCAGGGTTGAGAGTAATTACTAATTACAACTCAAAGTCTCAAACTGAGAAGCCTTGACATGACCCACTGATTACTGGGTGCATAGTTTTTTAAAGGTCTGCTGTATCGTTTTAATGCGATAGTGATGCTTTCTTTCCAGGAGGGGGATCAAATCTGGCATAGATTGGCTGGTGGAACAAATAGAAAAATGTAAACGTACAGAGACATTGCGGGCTCGTGCTGGTGTAGCTGGAAAAATTTAGTATTCGTATGCAGCTGTCATCAAATGATTTTGTTAAACAACAAAGCATTTGAGGCGAAGGCTTCTATTGTATCGTATAAGCAGCCGTTTGCAGGCTATCGTAATTACAAGGATCATCCTTCCAGGCTGCTTAGAGTGCTGCAAGAAATATTTGGGTGCTCAACTCCTTATGATGTTGATGGCGAAGGCAATTTCGTTTGGTCTTTAATGAGTCGCATTCTTCACATTCTTCTGTACCTAAAGATCGTGACCATACATGTTTGTATGATGCTTTTCATATTAGGCTAGCATCAGTATAGAGGATCAAATGAGCCATGAACTTTATGTTCATTGTAAATGAGAAAACTGGAAAGGACGAGCAACGAAGGAATTCCATGTCATTCGTGTGGAAATAATTTCAGTGCATAGCTTTGATGTTCGAATTTACAGTAAATTCAGTTTCCTTTGTGTTTAAGATTTTGAATTACTGCCTCATGAATGTGGAGGTGGAAATTGGACTATCATGCCCAGAGATTGTAACAGGTAATCGCAGAAACTTTGATGGATGATATCAAAATGGGCTATTATTTTCAAATGCTTTATGCTTAACAACAAAAATTGATGATTTATGCTTGATGTCAACAATTTACAAATGCTCACATAAAAAAATGGGCTATTACTTCCAGTCGAGAAGCTCCTAGTTTTAGGAAACCACACTTAACTCTGAAGCTTACATCACATTCTGTAACGAGGGGATCTCACATTCTCAGATCATGCAATCCAATGGCTCCCATTCAGCACGTGAGAGTGAACTAAAGAGTCACTGGTATGGGTCCGCGATGCTGCCCTGCGAGTTTCTTTCGACCTGAACATGTAACATAAGCAAAGAGCAATCGAAAACGTCACGGGTCTGAAATTGCTGACAAGACAACAACTACAGTTAACATTTCTGGGCAAACTTATGGCGGAGTTTTGCATGGGTTTCTCTCCTAGACATGGGGCTAACAAGCCTAACAAACAGATAAAAACAGCAAAAGGAATTTGTCTTCAGGTTAGTGCTGCTGGTATTTCCCCCTAAGCTGGGCCAAAGACGCTTTGCTTCCTTCAAGGCATGGCATGGACAACTTGCCGCTGGTTGCCAAAGAAAACAATTTCTCTGCCTGAAAGAAACCACATATGACTTAGACCGGTTCCAGAGGTTTATTTGGGGGCAATAATTAAAATGCAGGCAAAGAACAAGCCCAGGAAAACAACCTTCCGTTCAATTCTGCAACACACTTTTCAAGAACAAGTTCAGGGCAATTTAAACTACATAACAGGATGCACACATTGGTAAATAAGTCTACCCCCGAAGGAAGTCATTGTTTTGTTCTTTTCTTCTCAGTGGAAAATAGTGACGAGGAAATGAACTACGAGATATTGTAACAGGGAAATGAGCCATGGCCCTCTGCATTCATATGGATACACTGCCATGATGACATGGGTACAACAGAAATCTACAAGCTCTTGCTACACTAACCCACCCAAGTCCATTTCTCTTCCATGCTATCACTAAGATTCTCTAGAACAAGTTCTGCATCTGTGTTTCCAAGTTTATAGGATCCAAGAAAGCTCAGCACTTGAATTTAGCACAAAGTCTGCTATAAGATTAACCCATTTCTCATGGTTGAATACTGACAAAATGGTATTAACATAAAAGGGCAGCAGGTTGAATTATTCTCGAGGCCCTTTTGCTTCAATACAACTTTTCATCTAACTAATAGACTCAACCATGACTTGTCTTTCATCCCCTGTCACCTCCGAACCCATGCATCTTATGTAGGTGCACACTTACATTGTGACATACCAAGCAATAATTCGAGAACTCATATTTAACAGATAATGGATCATTTACCTTACATGTAGGCATAAATGAACTCTAAATGAATGTATCCTAACAACAGCACGATGAACGTTGTCTAACAGAAATCAATGGAAAAAGGAATAGAGCTCATTAGTTAACACATAAACTCCTAAGCAGTCTATAACAAAATGATAACAGTATCAGGTACCACCTTCACACAGTAGAATCATGTAATGATCAGTACAAATCAATAATAACTTATCATAACTACTAAGGCTTGTGCATTTGTAGACAAGAAAGTTTTCTGTACTCAGAAAGAACATAATTCACTTACTTGCTCTCAGCAACCTTTCCTGTCACTCTGCCAGGATGAAACCAAAAGTGGCATGAGAAGCATAACCAGTCCAACCACACCTCTGTGAAGCATTATTCCCCCTCATGCATCAGCGGAAAACTCCGCAAGTTTGTTTGCAAAGGCAAAGGGCATGTATCTCCAACTAATGGAGATACCACAAAGTTGCCCGGTCCGACACAACCTCCGGCTAAGTAACTACAGGTACAACGTAGCCTACAAGTCTACAGCTACTAAATGACATAACAGGGGATGGAATGATTACAGCAAAATGAACACTTGAACAACAAGGATCAGCCCCTGGGACATCTGCTTCGACCTGGTTAATTATACAATACCCCACCAGCGCTAGCAAACCATAACAGTTAAAGCATTCGCCCAAGATTGTCCACCCTCAAGAAGGGCAAGTTGTGCAAATTCCCCAATATATCCTCTGTTGCATCAACATCAATATGGAAGTTGCCCATATCTTCAACCCCGCCAGCACCACTAACATTCACCCTACCACTACTATCTGTTGCCTGCGCCGCCTCATTTATGTTAATTCCCCTCACCTCCTCAGCCCGTCCATCTCCACCGTCCTCATCCCCAGCCCACCCTTCCTGTCCAAGCATGGACGAATCAATGCCGCTCTCCACGCCACCACCAAAAGAACGTCTCTTGAGCCCCGCTCCAACCCTCTTGCGAGCGGTCGTCTTCTTGATCCTACCTCTAGAGGAGCCACCACGAGCACTGCCAACCTGCGGCTGCCTAATATTGCTCCCACCGCGGTACCCTTGGCTCCTACCACCAGCACCTTCGCCACCGGGAGCTGTGTTCCACGGGAACATCTTGTAGAATGCCTTCCAGTTGCCACCCAGGTCAGCCGCATTGGGAAATCCGAGGGGGAAGAACCCCCAGGCGCAGTGGTACATTTCGGTGCCCGGCACGATAGTCGGCGCGGCAGGGATCTCAGCGGCCACGAACCCACGGCGGCACCCCTCGTTGGGGCACTTGAGGGCACGCCCGACCAGGTCGCGCGGGTACTGGTGCACGTAGCAGCAGAACGGGCACGCCGTCCAGAACTCCGGCGGATCGGGGGCCGGAGGGGCGGCGGCGGCCGCCGCGGAGGCATGCTGGGAGGGAGGGGGGGTACCCATCGCTTGATTGGCAGAAGGCGGGGGGCGGCGGGACGGATCGGAGAGGACGGCGTAGGCGTCGTTGACGAGGCGGAGCGCCACGTCGGCGCCCGGGTGCGGGTTGCGCGGGCTGAGGAGGAGCGCGAGGCGGCGGAAGGCGCGGGAGACGGCGGCCTGGTCGGGGGCGGCCCCGGGCGGGAGCTGCAGGACGGCGAGCGGGTCGGGCTGGCCCGAGGGGAGGGCCGACTGGGAGGCGAGGAGGACGTCGGTAACGGCGAGGAGCTCATCGGCGCCCGCGAGGAGCGGGTCGGACTCCACGGCCCGCTCCGCGAAGCGCTTGCAGCCGACGAGGTCGCGCGCGGCGAGGAGCTTCTCCGCGATCTCCAGCCAGCGCTCCGCCTGCTCGCGGCCGTCTCCGGGGCCTCCCCCGCCGCCGCCACCACCGCCACCGCCCCCGCTCCCGCCGACGGAGAAGTTCATGGCGTCTGGGGGAAATGGGGGTGGGGGGCGGAGGCTGCTGGTTTTTGGTTTGGTTTGCGGAGGGGGCGCCTGGACTTTATGGTGCGGGAGGATTACCCAGCGTTATTCCAATTAATTACTCGCCATTTCTAGGGGAGCGCGTTTTGTTAACTTCCTGCTGTATCCGCATACCAGACCGTTGATAGTGCGATATTACGGTGACGGATAATCAATCCACGTCAGCTAGGCCCGCCACTAAGAATACATCACCTGAGGTAAATAAATAAATAAATAATGCTTGAGTATATTTCGAATGTTTCTAGCTAAATGTGTTCTTGAATACGCAAAAAAAAAAAGCTGATGCCTGACAACTCGTTGAAAGAACCTTCGATTTCCAAGAATATCCCTTGAACCTCAAATTTGTTTGGGCTTCGTTTGTGCTTGTGATGAGGTCTCTTTAACAGTGAGAAGTACATTACATGTCAATCTCAAGATATGATAGTCTAGTCTACAGTTTCTAGACGGAGCCCGATAGATCCGCTCATCTGCTACTGCATAGCGTGTACTACGGAACAGTACGGATTTTAAAAAGGCTGGTTTGGTTCGTTAAAGAAAATCTTATCATTTAGAAGTATTAAATAAAATCTAATTACAAAACTAATTGCAGAACCTCAGGGCTAATTCGCGAGACGAATCTAATGAGGTATATTAGTCCATGATTAGCGGATGATTACTGTAGTATCACTGTGGCAAATTATGGATTAATTAGGCTTATTAAATTTGTCTCCGAATTAGCACCCATCTGTGCAAAAAGTTTTATAAATAGATTTTATTTAATACTTCTAAATAGTAAGATTCTCTTTCATACAACGGGTCTAAACTTTAAACTTTAGAGGGAGGAAACGAACACAAGCTATAAACTTTAGAGGGAGGAAACGAACACAAGCTAAGGGTGTGTTCGTTTCACCCCTCTAAAACCCGAAACATCTAAACTTTAGACGTTTGGCACCGAACAGTCCTCTAATTCAGACTCTAATAAGACTGCGATTCTTTAGAGGGACCGAACCCTCTAAAATTTTTAGAGACCTATAATGGAAAAGGAACACACCTTAAGTTTGCATATCACACGAGCGACACTCTGACAGCTAAGCTACGTGGTTGACCTGATGAAGCAGAAACTACTGTACCGTGAAACCAACATGGCCTCGCGTAATCAATTACACGGCGTACCTGTCGCTATCGGTGCTACCGGCCGGCAGTCGCGCCGGTGCACGATGCGACGGCGCCGTCGTTGCGCTCCTCCTCCTCCGCCATGGTGTCCGACATGCTCTTCCCCCTCGTCTCCGGTAGGCTGGCGACGAACAGGCCGCAGCACCCGATGGCGACCCCGAACACGCCGAACGACCAGAAGCTCCTCTCGCGGCCCAGCGCGGCGAGCACGGGCGCCGCCACGCCGCCCAGCACCAGCGCCTGCCGCACCAGCCCTACCGCCGAGTTGCGCACGGACGTCGGGAACAGCTCGGTGGAGTAGACCAGCATGACGTCGAACGCCGTGCACGCCGCGAAGAAGGACAGCACCTCGGCGGCCATCCGCGCCGCCGCGGCGCCCCGCGGGACGGCGGCGCACGCGAGGCTGCACGCCCCGGCCGCCGTGGTGAGCGCGACCACCGAGCTCCGCCTGTTGGCCCTGCGGATGAGGAGCCACGCGAGGACGGCCGACGGCAGCTCGGCCAGCGCGTTGTACGTGACGCTCAGGTAGAGGTTGGAGCCAAGGCTGCCGACGTTGAGCGGCATGCCTAGGGAGACCATCCCCACGCCGAAACTGGTCGCCATGATCGCCGCCAGCCTCCGGAGCGCCCACCGCCGCCCCGACATGGCCTGCAGCGCGGCGAAAACGCCCTCGCCGCTCGCCCCGGCGTTGTCCTCGTGCACCACGCACGCGTCCAGCATGGAGAAGCTGGTGGCCGTTGCGCAGCTTCCGTTGAGCGACATGATCTGCCGCAGCCCCTCCATGGCGTCCTGCTTCCGGCCGCGCACCAGGAGCCACCGCGGCGATTCCTGGACAAGGAAGTAGACAAGGACGGAGTAGCAGATACAAGGCACGGACGTCCAGACGTACAAGTTCCGCCAGGACGCGTCGCGGAACGCGTAGGCGAGTGCCGGGAGGGACAAGAACCCGACGGCGAAGCAGAAGAACCCCGTCACGTTCACCGTGTCGCGCCACCGCTTCCCGACGAGCTCCGTGGAGAGGACCAGCGTGCACGTGCCCACCATCGACCTGAAGAAGCCGGACACCAACCGCAGGGCGGCGTACGCCCAGATGTTGGGCGCGAAGACGGTGAGCACGCCGGCGATGGACGTGGACGCCAGCGACACGAGGAGCATCTTCTTGCGGCCAAGGAGGGAGTCCGCGAGCGTCGTGAGCAGGAACCCGCCGGCGAGGCAGCCTGCGAAGAACGACGACGCCGGAAGCGAGACGAGCGCCGGGCCGGCGCAGTTGAGGGCCCACTCGGAGACGACCGAGGCCACGGCTGGCCGGTCCCACGCCCACGAGCCCGGCGGGAGATCACAGGGCGAGACCGCGGCCGGGGAGCACGAAGCATTGCCGGCCGAGGCGGCGGTGAGGCAATGCCACCGCGGCTCGGCGTCCGTGAACGCGGAGATGAACACCTGCTGCGCGTCGAAGGCCCAGGCGAATGCGACGAAGACGGCCTTGAGCAGCTGCATGACGCCGGTGGCGCCGATGTACATCTCGATGACGTCATCGATGGATGGCTCCTTCGACGCCGGGGCCTCCTGGCTTCTCGTTAGGAGTGGGGCAGTGGCCGCGTTGGCCATTGACAAGGTTGCGTGTGCTCGTGCGATTCTCTACCTGTAGGTCGGAGACGATGCTGGATTAATTAGAGGCACTATTTAACCTACTTGGTTTTCGGTGATGCTGTGGAGTGTGGCCTGTGGCCGTGATCTGACGTCCAACAACCCGTATGTGTCTTCAGTGTCTGGGTTTGTTTTTCTTATTAATTACTCCGTCCGTTCCAAATTATCAGGATTTTGATTTTTCTAGTTGCATAGTTTAATTTTTTTATGCATCTGGATACCTATTTCTATCTAAGTGCATAGTAAAATCTATATATTTAAAAAATAAAAATAAAATAACTAATAATTTAGGACGGGACGGAGCAAGTACGTGCTAGTCATGTATTCTCCCATATCCATTTTGAATTTTAAAATAGAACCCTCGTATATTGAAATCATTAGGTTAATGTGATCTCAATGGCTAAAATAATAGGAGACGTAGTAGGTAACCTATAATTATTTTCTTAGAGCAATATCTGTGCATGATTTTTGCATGATTTCATTACACTATTACCAAAGCTGTCACGTCAACTTTACAACGAAATGAAACTTTCTATCTCAGCGCGCAATTTCATAACATTGTATTATAAACATGTTGCATCATTTAGTTCTTATACAGTTCCTGTTTGTTTCAGCTTATGGCAGATTTTAAAGGTTCGATTTTAAAAAATATAAAAGCAGATGACTCTTAGAATTCTCGATTCTGGGAGTCAATCTGACTTTTGGTTTTTCTAAAACCAAACCTCCAAAATCGACCAGAAGCTGAAACAAACGGAACCATGGTATTGTGATCAAATGTGTCTTGCGATGAAACCTTAACATTCTCGGTACAAGTTTTGTTGTGTTTCATGGAACTCGGTAACCGAGGCCGCTAGGAATGAAATCCTCTCCTTTTCTTTTCTCGTAATAAGTTTGTCAAATCAGCAAAATTGCTGATGCTCATAATACACTATGGAGACTGGTCTTAGGAAATTAAACTAGTAAGAGATCATGGTGCAATCAATGACCCGGATTTTGCTCGAATCCTCCAACTGGAATCAGATCTACTGGAACAAGAACGGGATGTTTATTTCATTTTCTAACACGACAGCTTGCTTGCCCTGGTAGAGTAGCGTTGGAATAAAAAAGGAAACGTGACATGGTGACGTACGTAGGTGACTTTTTCTATTATAATGTAATAACATAGTACTATATGTACATATTTTGGCAAGAGATCGCGGCACAGCAAGTTCACGGGATCCTTTGATTCAGACTAAGGCCCTGATCGTTTCCTACCCTTTAAATTTTAGACTCATCACATCAAAGAGAATCTTATCATTTAGAAGTATTAAATAAAGTCTAATTACAAAACTTTTTGCACAGATGGGTGCTAATTCGCGAGACAAATTTAATGAGCCTAATTAATCCATAATTTGCCACAGTGATGCTACAGTAATCATCCGCTAATCATGGACTAATATACCTCATTAGATTCGTCTCGCGAATTAGCCCTAAGGTTCTGCAATTAGTTTTGTAATTAAACTTTATTTAATACTTCTAAATGATAAGATTCTCTTTGATGTGACCCCTCTAAACTTTATACCCCAGAAAACGAACACACCCTGCGTTACTACACGTTAGCGTTATAGGTCGTCTTATATAAGTTTACTAGAATTTTTTATTAGATGGCGGAGAGAGAGAGGAGAGAGAGAATAAGGTGGTTGTTTCATAAGACAACCACGTTATAGGCTAAAAATTTAGAACTATGAGATTATATTTTTACCATTGTACAAGTTGTTGTTGCCATACAACTCATAATATTTTCTTTTTCTATGCACAAAGTATGAAATTATGTATTTTCTATAAGACAACTTATAAGACAGCTCATTGTATATATTTTTTGTTACATCGTTTTTAAGATGATGTGGCGACGCAGAAGACCGTCTATTGTTTTAGACCAATGTACTTGCCCTAAATAGATTAGATTTAACTTGAAGAGGAGAGATGGTTGCCTTTTTCAAAGGTGGTATGTTTGGCTGCGTTGTTTGAGGAAAGAAATATATGGCATTTCCAGAATTACAGGTTGGAACAAATAAAAGGACACGTGACACGGTGACATGCATGGTAGGTGGGCTTTTATTGTAACGTGACTTTTTTTTTATTCTGTGCGTGTAGATCAGACCTCGAGGAAGAGTACATTCTCAAAAGAAAAAACCGAAAGGTTTGCCTGACGCCCTGACTCCATCCGCGTGGTAATCTCAATATCCGGTAAATTTTTTATCCTTTAATTAAAATTGATTTTTTCTTTCTCTTCATCTCTTTTGTGCATGTGCTGTTTTCCTGGCCCGTGATCTGTTCTGTGGCTTGGTTCTGATACGTTTGCGTGTTACTGGGCTGGGCCTCTTGTCCCTCCCTCTCTCCACGCATGGTATGCCCGTCATCCCACCAGGCCCAGCCGCGACGGAAGGGCAGCAGGCCTGGCCATCCGAGAAAACCAGCGGGAGGGGAGAAAACAAGGAGAGGAGGCAGCGCGCCACCGCCGCCGCATCCCAAGCTCCAAAACCCTAGTGGCTCCATCCATGGCCGCCGCTCCACAGGCCGTGTCGGCACCCCCGTCCGCCGCCACCCCGAACCCCAGCAAGCGCAAGACGCGGCCCAAGGGCAAGGGCAGCAAGAACAAGGCGAAGAAGAAGAAGCTCGCGCGCTCCGAGCAGGACGACTCCGTCCGCCGCCAACGCAACAAGCCCAGCGCCAAGTTCCTCAAGCTGCTCCGGAAGCGCGCCCGCGACTACAACTCCGACGATGACGAGGAAGAGGAGGAGCAGGAGCACCCGCCGAGCCCACGCCGCCGCCGCCGTGACGACGACGGCGAGGACGACGACGACGAGGCCCTCTCCCACTCCGACCAGGAGGAGGACGAGGAGGAAGAGGGGGTCTCCACCTCTGCCGTCACCAGGTTCGAGCAAGGCTGCAGGGCGTTCCGCGTCGCCTTCCTCAAGATCATGAACAAGAAGCTCCCTGACGACCCCCTGGTAATTCCCACCATTCCTTCCTTCCTTAAACATATATTGTTCATGCATTTCTTCCTTTAGTGACTGATGCATATGAGCGAGCAAGAAAAATGAAAGAGAAGAAGAAAAACTGAAGAATTATATGTTAAGACTCTGCTGACGCGTCTCCCTCTCTGCCTAGGGTCCAATCCTGTCAGCGCACAAGAAATTGGTCGCCGCCAAGTTGGCCGAAGAAGCAGAGGAGCGCAAGCCCAAAGGGGAGGCTAGAAAGGAGAAGCGAGTGGTATGGCTCTCACCTCCCTTGCTCATTGGCTGTGCTCTCTCATTGAAATGTATTTACTTTAAGCCATTTAATTTGCTCTGGTTTGGTGGGGGAAAAAAGGCAGCAGAGAAGGGCCATGTAATACCTAAAGATCACTTGGACAGCAAAGAGAAGGAACTCATCAAGGTTGCTACCAAGGGGGGTAATGCACTGTTTTCAATACCATGTTTTGCCTATCTCTGGCTATAAATTTCACCAAAAATCACTCTGTTGCTCACTTATGCTTTTTTCCCGTGAATTTTCCGGCTGCTGGTGACTCCAGTTGTCAGGCTGTTCAATGCGGTAAGCCCACCAATCTTATCTCAATATCAAAGTACATGTAGCTTGGCAAGTTAATTTTCTAAATTGAAACGAGTTGAGCTGCCAATAACTCTACCTCAACTCCATTCTTTGCTTCCTTAATTGTTTTTGGGTGTTCATCAATCAATTATATGAAAGTAGGTAATATTCTAGGTCTTAGGACAGAGAACCCTCAGTTTCTGTCTAAACCATTTACTCCACCTCAATTATATTCTTTCTTCCTTAATTGATTTGGGTGTGTAAGTAATATTCTAAGTCTTAGGACACTAGGACAGATAACACTCGATTTCTTTCTGAAGCACAACATTTTATGACCACTCCATGTTTGGTCAACAGATACAATTGTAACTCCATGTTTGGTCAACAGATACAATTGTTTAGTCTAATGTCCAAAAGTGGCTTCACTTGCATACTAAATGATAGTGGAAAATAATTTATGTTTATGCGAATATTGTTTGCACTGATTGGCTGATAATTATTGGAATTGCCTTTTCTTTCCAGGTGAGCAAGGCACAGAAACCTCGGAAAGATTTGAACCCATCAAGAACTAAAGATGCCAAAGGTATGTTTTCACCTTCATGCTAGTATGATGCAGCTATTCTTCTTCTGTTGTTTGTGAATTACTTTGTTCATTGTTGTATTCTACATCTGCTAAAACTAAATTTTTTGTGGACCATCTACAGAATTATGCATTGGCTAGCATATTTCTTACCTTCTTATAGGATTTTAGTTATTTTGGTATATTATGGATATCCTAATTTATTTGTTATGATTTTAATTAAGACTAATGTCCAACATGAAAAGTTCCTGCCCAAACACGTACTGGAGGGTGACTTTGTTTACTAGAACATCATGTATGACTAGTAGAATAATGGTGCCTGGACTGGTGCAATTTTTCTCTAAATTCTGGTTAGGCATCATACCAAACTGATCACCAGGAGCATGTCAAGCCATATTAATTGATGGTGGAATCACTAGACTAGTCAAGTTATTTTGCTCTATGTATCCAAATTACATATGGGGTCATATCTTTCATGGTTTTGAGTGAAGAATGAGCTGGTCCACATTTGTGTAAGCCCTTATCTGATTAGGTCTCATGTGGAGCTCTCAATCTTGAGCAGTGTAGGATTCTGTTAGCTAGACATAAAAATCACAACAATTGATGGTCCACTGGATATGACCTCTTGATTTATGATTCTATTTTTGTAAGCAGATGCACACTTGTTTGACATTTTGCTCAAGAACATACAAATTAAGAGGCACAAACAATGGCAGCATCTGCATGCCTTCCATGGCAGCGCAAGATCATATTATATTAAACTTATGATGTGTGTATTATGTTTATTTTTATTCACTTCATTTTGAGATACACCAGCCACTCTACATTTCATTTTGATATACACCTGCCACTCTACTACGATTTCCAAATATTCTGAAAAAAAACCCTGATATCCTGGCAGTTTTAGCAAAGGAAAGGAAAAACACCTTCCTCGCGGAACTGGAGATGCCATCACATCAAGATAAAAAGAGCCAGGCACCTTCAAATTTCTCTAAGGTACCAACTGCTAATTATTTATTGGGTGGCTCCTTTTATTCTCACAATATGCCACTGATGTTCAGATGCCTTGTCGGACGAACCACATGCCATCCTTATTCCTTAGCAAGTGTCATAACTGTAGGACATGCATCCATCCCTTGGAAGTGAGCATTTTGCGATATTCTCTTTACTTAAAAAATCACTTTCCTAGCTTAAAAATTTAAATGTTTTTGATGATAGTATAAACTTATATCTTGAAGTCAAGTTAGTGCAACTCACGGGGATATCTGCTGCACTTTTATTTACTTTGACAAACAGTATTACATGCTAAATCTGATACATTATTTTCTAAAATTTACCAAACAGAGTGACTGCAGAAGTAAAAATTCACATGGCGTTTATTACTGGGAACCCACCACTACTTTCTGTAGTTACATATATGGGTTGATGCTTGGGAAAATATTTCATACTGTTACTTGACATGAAATTTCAATTAATGTCTGTAGTCCACTGCCCTTTATTCACTTGAGTTTCAAAGCCCTTGGTTGAAGCCCAAAAGACATTGTACACTCCCTTTTCTGTTGAAGTTTGGGTTGTTGAGATGAGGGGTTTTGCCATGTGGCATATGGAGATCAGGAGATTTTGAGTAGCATGATTTGTACCGACCAATTACAACCTCTCTTTAAGGTATATATCAGCCACGTAACCCATAGTTATTAAGCTGGATTTTTTTTTCAAGCTAGCTAACCTGCTAGTCCATTGTTTGGGCAAAGTTCATTGCAATAAGGGTAACCACACTTGATCAATTTTTGAAAAAGTGGTGACTTGTGCTGGGCATGGCTCACCTGTTGCGCTTTTGCCTAAACTGGCAAACTGGATAGTCTGGCTGACTAGATCTGACAACCATGACCACATTGTAGGAGGAACCACTGTAGCAGCAGTAACCATGAGCACCATGACAAGCACCAACTCCTTTATGCGATCCCCTCTCTCTATCTAACAAAGTTAACATGGCTAATGTTCTCCTTGTGCTAATCTGCTGCCTAGCCACTGTAGGTAGACAGTACCCACAGCCAGTCTAGGGATTTTTAGATGACTGCACTTTACCAAAGCTCAGATGGTCAAGCACATATGGTTCGACCTCAGATTTACCAAAGCCAATATGGTAATGCACATGGTTTAACCTCAGATTTCACTAACTTTCAGTTAGCAGATTATTTATGGTTCTAAGAAACCGTAGGTAGGTTAGTTTGTTTGGAAATGATTTGCTGTTGAAATGCTACATGGCAAGAATGACACGGCTGGACAGGAATTGGAAAAGTAGCACCCTAGTGTTTTCTTAATCTAAACAAGAATTATAGACGTCAGGCGAAATTTTTGCCTTCACAAATTAAAGTCTCATGATGTTTAGTTACTCGTAGCCTTATAGCTGTCTAGTCAACATCAGAATAAAGCCTAGCTATTGCAGTGGTTGGTTTTAAGTGAATCTTAACTCCCGGACCTCAATGTGGCCTGGAACGTCTCATAATTGATCTGCCTTTTCTAGCGTACCGGCAAAGACGAACATGAGCCAGCATGGGCACCCCTGCGAGACACATACATGCTTGGTTCTAAGTTAAAGGACTGGGATAAAATGAAGGTAAGGTCTCGTGATTTATATACACACATTCTTTCATTTGGCATCAGTGCAACACTGATAATTTAAATATGTCCACTGACTTTGCCTTGTTGATCTAACCGATTTCTTTTGTTTCATGAGAGTAGGATTCTGCTGCGGAGATGCAGGCAGAGGTTCCCTTAGGCGACTCTTCGGACGAGGAATAGGAATACAATCTGTTTACTCAAAGCCATATTAGAGATTGATTCTGTTGCTGTATTCCATGCTCGTTTGTAAAGCGAGTTGAGCTGTGTTCTGGATATTCAAATTATCAAATTCACACCCCCTCTCATTTGTTTTGTGTGCTTTTTTTTTTCATTGCATTGCATTTCCGCTAAATATATAATGTCTTATAGATGCATTTGGCTGTAGGCTTTGGGATGGTTGGTTGCATTCACCAGTCTACCGGATATGCCTGATGTTGAGTCGCCTGTGTTAAGGCAGGAGACGTTTGGAAAAGTAGAAAGGCAGGAGGGAAAATCATTTCTGTATTGTTTTTTTTTTGAGGAATCAGGAGGGGACTCCCCCTACTGTGTGTGTGTGTGTGTGTGTATAATTTAGAGAAAGAAGTAACAAAGTACATGAAACTCAAAAAATTCGAAACAAAAAAAGATGATAACTGTTCCGAAAAGCTCTGTCCATGATTCAATTCCGGGGGGATATGCCTTCTTTGCTCTGTGCATAGCACGAGGAAACTCCTTTCTAAAAATCTCGTTGCGGCAGTGGTGCACTGATGGCTGAATTTCTTGCAGCGATGTCGTAGTGTTGTGTGATCCAAAAAACCTTAACATAGTCTAGTGGCATTGATCCTGAGAGTAGAAGGCAGGTAGATGATAGCAAGGGCTAGAACTGCAATTGAAGTCTAATGTTGTTTGATTAGCCCGTTGAAGTTTGAATGCATATGGATTTGAAGTAAGAAACGCTTGACAGTAAGCTTTAATGTTCTTAGCTTTTAAACATTCTTGAAAAAAAACATGACACTTGCGATTTGTGATCATTAGGGCAGTGATCTATTATGAGCCCACAGCAAGTGGTGCAGGAGATCGACCAAGAGTCCGGGCAGTGCAACAGCCACCTCATGGCGCACAAGGAGGTTAGTGGCCGCTGAGGAAGTGCAAACCTGCAGGTGATGGCAGCAAGCAGCCAACGCACCTGACCTGATGATGTGCGAGTGCCGAGAGGAGGATAGAAGTTTCGGTGGAAAAAGCTAGGCAGCGTCAGGCTGGATTTGATAAGAGCAGAAGGCAGAGTTCGGTGAAGACATTTGGCTTAAAATTAAGTAAAATTTGGGTCAGCCTGATGGAGTATGATGTATCATAATATGGACAAGTCAATCGTCCCAGTATACCTAGAAGCTTGGCAATTCATGCTGACTGTCACTGAGGAGTAATGTACTATATAATTAGCACAGTATCTGCGGAGAACGTAATTAAGATTGTTTCAGAGCCAATCCAAGTCCATCGTGGCCACCGACCACCCTAGTCCGGGCTGAGGACGCGTCGTCACACCCATCGCCTGAAAACTTGGCCGCCGCGCGTGGAACGTGCCGCCCACTACTGTCGGTGGCCGGCCTGCTCCTACCTGCTCGATCGGATCGTCGGACTAGCCGCGCGCCGTCCTCGACCGATCACGCCATGCGTACGAGCTCGTGCTCCAACCGTTGCGCGGAGATGGAGGAAAGGCGAGAAAGGTGTGCGCGCGCCGGCGTTTTCCTTAGCTTTTGGCCCGTCAATTTGCACGCCTGGATCGGAGTTGTTTTCCGCCGCCGCTCTTCGCGCGCGCGGGCTGGGTTGTATGTCTCGCTGTGAAATCATTCGCTCCGGTGGGAAAAGCTGCAGAAGACGACGGCAGGTGATGGAGGCGAATGCGGCGGCCGGGGTGGAGTACTCTGCAGCGGCGGGTGATGTGCAGGAGAAATATGGCGGCGGTGATGTAGCTGTGGTCTCCAATACAAGGGGGGCAGTGATGAGACCAAAACCGGCGCATCTGCTATGTATGCACAGGAAGTGACGAGCATGTCTACATCCATTTCAAACACATACTGATGCTCATCAGTCAACGCAATTAGCATTTCCATTTTCCAAACGGAATCATAAGAACATCTCAACGCCCCCACATGTTTCGGGATACAATACGAAGTTACTATAACTACCGGATTGGTGTTAATCTACTGCAAAGTGAAATGGAGACATCGACTTTTATTGTCGCACGTGTTGCACGGCTACACGTGCCTCATTTTTTAAGCCGCGCTTCATATTCGACCTGCTCATATTTTTTTAGAGAAAACAGAGGATCTCAGAAATCGAGCTCTGACTGCCCATCCATCAGCGGCTCAGCGCCACCAGAAATTCATGACACGCACGATGGTTGTGACTAAGCATGCAGATAATCTTTTAACAGGACTGATGTTTTCCAATCATAATGCAGATATGCCTTGGGTCGAACCGGCTTCGCACCACCCGATCCATGCAACAAATTAGGATCGATGGATTGATCCAACCGCTGCTGCTGTTATGGTCTATGTGAACCGATGGTTCTCGTGGGTTGACCCTACTGTACGCTGTGCGGGTGCCGCGCTGGTTCGTCATCGACTCGTTAGCCTCCTGCTGTTCTGAAATAAGTAATTATTTCGTACGGAGATAAAAGCATTTTGCTTCTGGGACGAGAGAGAGGGAGTCATGCAAGAAGCTCAGAGATCTCCAGCAGCAATATTCTTACTCAAGCCTCTACTCTACGAGTAGAGTCCGAGAGTGAAAAAATCCACTGCAACAGAGCTCCTACTTACATCCTTGCTCTAGGAGGCCCTTGCTTCCCCCACCCAAACACCTTCTCCCACGGGTCCGTAGGGAGGTCCCTACTCGGTCCTATCCTCTCCGCGTCCGCATGTTCCGCTCCTTCCCTCGCGAGCGCCGCCGCCTGTTCTGCTCCTTCCCCCGTTAGCGCCGCCGCTCCATCGACCGCCCCGGTGCGCAGAACAGGCCGACGGCCGCCCTCCAGTCCGCAGCTGCCCGAGCTCCTCGTCGCCAAAACCGAAGCTAAAAGCCGCCACCGCCGCGAGCTGCCCGATGTGCCCCCATAGCAGGTGTCCTTTCCCACGCAAGCTCGAGCTGCTCGACGCATCCCTGCACCACCTCCACTTCCTGCGCCACAAATCGAGGCGCAGCCGTAGATTGAGCAGCATATGGCCATACTCCGTTGCCGCACAGAGCTGGTCGAGCCCTCTATACACACCCGTGCCCCGATGAGCACGAGCTGCAGTCTGTCACCAGCATGACCCTCTTCGTCTGATCCAAAATGATGATTTTTTTTCCTTTTCTCAATTGCCAGAGTTAGTGGTTGTGGGTGGACTTGTGCTAGAGCTTCTGCTAGGTGCTAGCATTGATGTTCACACCTGAGGATGCTGCTACAGTCCGGTCCTAAATTCCCATATATACCTATCTTGTACACGTACAAATGATAAAATGCAAGAGAAAAAAAAGCTAAGGGTTGAGAAGTAGAGGTTCTTGTTGGATGGAGTGTTGGAGTTTAGTGTATTGCTGAAGTTGAGTTAAAAATATAGAGCTTCAGAAAGTGGGGAGAGTCCCTACTAAAAAAATAGGGACCTTAAAACAGAGACTATTGCTGAAGTTACTGAGGAGAGAGAGAGAGAGTCATGCTAGCAAGTAGCAACCACTACAAGGAGCAACGCGCTAGCGCCTACCACCGGAGGTCACACCTTGGATAGCAGCGAATAGCAAGGCTCCTTCGCCTTGCGCTAGGCGCCGCCACTGCTAGGGGATAGAAGGGGATGGATCGATCCACTTGAACCTATGGTTACTGTGGTTCTGATCCATCACACGGGCGCCATTTCACTGGATTAGAGACTTATTAAGTTTACTTTTATGGAGCGGTTCGACAAACTACCAGGTCGTTCCGAACCACACCTATCTTTAAATATAGGTGCCTAATGGTTAGTTTTGTAGGCGGATGCCAAAAAAGCGATATTTATTTCCCAGAGTATAGGTTGATAGACTAACGTTGAGGGTATCAAGACCTAGTCCACAAAGACTTGTAAATCATAACTCTACGGTAGCCATTGAGATAATATAAAATTTTTTATTTACTTGATCTTGGAGCAGAGCAGCTCCAGCAGATTACTTATTTCTCTTCCTAATATAATTTTTTTTATAGTGGGGTGCTTCAGTAGATTACTAATTCCATCTCCAATACCAAATTTTTTTATGATAGCCAAAACACACCTTCTTCTTACTCAAATGCAGAGGATTCCTCCCTCTACTCTATATATTATATTGAAAAATCTGCTACAACACTGGTTACCAAAAATTCAAAAATATTATTGGTGATGGAGAGAGAAAATATATAGGGTACGAAAGATGAGTAATCTTACGGAGATGCATGTATCCGTTGATCTTGGTGCGCTGATCTTTGATCTTCCCTCGACGCAGGGATCCTACCGAATCAAATATCCGCCGATCCATATGGGAAGTCCAGCTGCTGAATCCGAGAGAATATTCCCTCCTAGCTGATCACATGCGTGTAGGTATAAGCCTTTGTTTATCTGCAGATAATCGTTTTACTCTTGCATACCATCAGAAATCAGCGCAGTAGCTGGCCCCACTAAACAGGGCATAAATACTGCTTCCAGCATGGCCTTCGACTTGCAAGTCGCAACCGAAGAGGAGCCAAGAACAAAGATAAGCGCACGACACACAACTTAGCAGTGTCCATGGCCGACGACGATACGGCCACCACCGCCCCTCTCCTGATAAGCCACAAGGCCAAGCCGGCGGAGGTGCCGTCTATCGATGACATCATCGAGACGTGCGTCAGCGGCACCGGCGCCATGCAGCTGCTCAAGGCTTTCCTGGTGGTGTTCGCGAGGGCCTTCGACGGGCAGCTGCTGTTCATCTCCGTGTTCACGGAGGCCGAGCCGCGGTGGCACTGCGTCGCCGGCGACTCGTCCTGCTCGCGGTCTGCTGCCGCCACGCCGTGCGCGCTCCCGCCTGACACGTGGGCGTGGGACCGGCCGGCCGAGGCGTCCGTGGTCTCCGAGTGGGCCCTCAGCTGCGCCGGCCCGGCGGTCGTCTCCCTCCCGGCGTCGTCGTTCTTCGCCGGCTGCCTGGCCGGCGGCTTCCTGCTCACGATGCTCGCGGACTCGCTCCTCGGGCGCAAGAAGATGCTCGTCGCGGCCCTGGCGTCCATGTCCATCGCCGGTGTGCTCACTGCCTTCGCGCCGAACGTCTGGGCGTACGCCGCGCTGCGGTTCGCCTCCGGGTTCGCCAGGTCGATGGTGGGCACGTGCGCGCTGGTCCTCTCCACAGAGCTCGTCGGGAAGCGGTGGCGCAACACGGCGAGCTTTGCGGCATTCTCCTGCTTCACCCTCGGCTTCCTGTCCCTCCCGGCGGTGGCCTACGCGTTTCGCGAGGCCTCGTGGCGGAGCATGTACTTTTGGACGTCCCTGCCCTGTCTCTTCTACGCTGTCCTGCTCTACTTCCTCGCCCAGGAGTCGCCGCGGTGGCTGCTGGTGCGCGGCCGGACGCAGGAGGCCGTCGAGACTCTGCAGCAGATCGCTTCGCGCAACGGCGCGACCGCCAGCAGCTTGTCCATGCTGCAGAACGCATGCGCATTCTCCATGTATGAGGACTCCGGGACCAGAGGTGGCGGCTTGTTCGCCACGCTGCAGGCAATGCTGGAGCGCCGTTGGGCGATCCGGAGGCTGGCCGCGGTCATGGCGGCCGGCTTCGGCGTGGGCATCGTCTACTTCGGCATGCCGCTCAGCGTCGGCAGCCTGGGGCCCGACCTCTACCTGAGCGTCACGTACAACGCGCTGTCCGAGCTGCCGTCGGCCGTCCTCTCGTGGTTCGTGATCGCCAGGGCCAACCGGCGCGGTTCGGTCGTGGCGCTCGCCACGGCGGCGGGGGCGTGCAGCCTCGCGTGCGTCGCCATCCCGCGCGGCGCGGGGGCGGCGCGGATGGCCGCCGAGCTGCTGTCATTCTTCGCGACGAGCACGGCGTACAACGTCATCCTGATCTACGCCATCGAGCTGTTCCCGACGTCCCTGCGCAACTCGGCGCTGGGGCTGGTGCGGCAGGCGATGGTGCTGGGCGGCGTGGTGGCGCCCGTGCTCGTCTCGCTCGGCCGCGAGCGGAGCTTCTGGTCGTTCGGCGTGTTCGGCCTCGCCATCTGGTGCTCCGGGCTCTTCGCCGCCTGCCTGCCGGAGACGAGAGGGAGGAGCCTGTCCGATACCATGGAGGAGGAGGAGCGCAAACAGGCCGCCGGCTCATCAGCCGCCGTTGCCAAGAATGGTGATGATAGTCACCTCGTGTAAGTACGTAAGTTCAGCTGGTAATGGTTGGTTGTATTTGTGATGAAGCATGCAATATGTACCTGTCGCTCGTGTAGCGTGTACATTGCCAGACAAATGACACGTATACCGTACGTATCATCTTTGTAACTACTTGTTTTTGGCGGCAAGCTTTTGTTAGACCTTGTTTTGTGTAATATTGCAAGTTCTATATGACAATAAATTTGTTATTTTCAAATTAATTAATTAATTAATTGTATTGGAGAACTCCCAATTCAAACAAATTTTATTTGATTGAAATGGAAAAGAAACATGAGAATAAGTGCATGTAGAGCATCATGTATATGAAATAGAGCAAAGTACGACAGAGATCATGGACAAATAACAATGTTATATATATATACACACACACACACCCTTGTATCCAAACTCTCTCTCAAGGAGAAAGCGCATAGTGGTGCTAGGAAAAAGCTAAGAATGGTATCGTTTAAAAGAAAGGAAAATGAATGATAGTATGATAAAGTACAATTTGTGATAATATTAGGATGATAGAATGGTATTTACACACTTGGATTCTTGATGGTAGAGTGGTATATACACATTTTTTCCGAAAGTGGAACAAAAACCAAGCAGTACTGTTGGACGCAAGTTCGTTAATTGTACCGTCTTCAGCGACACTAATTAGTTTGCTCACTTCCCATGAAGTCTTGCATATATCATCTTGTAATCTATGATCCAAACCCAACATATCGCGAGCTTTGTTGGAAATGGATGCTTATCTGTACTTGTGGAACCAGAGCCAAGAGACAGAGACCCTACAAGAAATGGAGCAAGCAATTAAAATCTACTACTTCTTTGGGGAACGCTTCCCTGCTGCTACATGTGTGGGAGGAGTTGGCGTGCCTGCTATCGTTCCATTCAACGGAGCCATGCAGGTTCGTGATGTCCATCTTACTATTACTAATTCGAGAGGTTTTTCTAAAGCTTCCATATGAAACCACCAAGAATCCTACATGAACACTCTAAAAGATAGGAAATTCTCACAAAATTCAGAAATATCCAGCCATCAATTCGACAACTCTAGTAATAATAATAATTGGATATGTTATCTTTTCTAATAAATTACTCACATCTGCCATTATGAAAATAGACTAAAATAACCCCTAAACATGTATCTAAAATATCCACTTCTACCATTATAAAAAAACTAAAGCAATCCCCCTAATCTTCACGTAAATTATCCACCTATGCTATTATAAAAATAATACAAATAACTCCTTAAATTTACATATAAATTATCCAATTATATTATTATTAAAAGTTAAAGTAACCCCTAAATCTGAATATAGATTATATTATTATAAAATATTGAAGTGCACCAATATAAAATTTTAAATTACCATTTCTATCATTCTTAATATATTATTTATGTTATTGTTTATATAGAAATACTACCCACGATATGTGTCACCTTGTATTCATGTATGAAAGAGATAAGAATATCAATTTACAAAGAAATGATTCATTTAAATATATATCAAACACAAACGAAGGTGTGATGCAAAATGAAATCTATTGCAACTAGATAATGATAAGTATGTGTCGGTACACACGGACAGAGGTACCTCCTGCTAGGGTGTCCAAGCCCTTAGCGTCTCACTATCCGTGATCTTCCCTTCGTCTTTTGGGTGACGTGGCGTACGGCCCGGGCCTGACAGCTGGGACCATGGTCTCCGGACCTCCCCCGTGCTCTTAAAGGTCCGAGGTCTCCATGTGCCCGGGAAGGCAGGGGAGCTCTCGGGTAGCCCCCGCAGCCCCGGACTCCCCAAGGAGGTCCGGGCCGCCACGTGTGATGGCCGGACCATCACAGGCCAGACCGCTCCGACCGGCCTCGGGGGCCCGGACCCCTCTCCCCCCGGGAAGGGGTCCGGTGCCGCCACGTGCCGCCCCTGCAGAGGTAGCGGGGCTGGCCCTGCCACGTGCCTGTGGCAGGAGGCCCTCCGCGGGTCTCCAACCCACCTACCCGCATTTAATGCGGTAGTTGGGCCGGGTGCGCCCAAGTCAAAAAGTGTGGCCTGCCACTGGCACACGGGGCAGGTAGGCTGACACCACGATAAGCCCGCCTGTTTCCAAGGCGATGCGTCATGTCACCGAATACTGTGCGCAGGCGGCGTACAGTCCCGTCACAGCGCCGCGCACGGCGTGATGATGGCCTGTAACAGGAGAGCCGAGGCGTGCGCTGCCATAGTGCACGCGAAGGCAACGGCGCAGCAGGTCAGCGCTGCTCCTTCGCCTGACAGGTTCTCACCCAACAGTGGCACCACAGCTCCACTATTGGGTAACACTGACAGCGGTCACTGTGCAAGACAAGGCTGCGCACGGCCATATCCTGGCTGTAGATACGTACATCAACTTCTCGATAGAGAAGACTACGGAGAGGAGCTGGAGATGAAGATCTCCGTATCTCTCATAGAACAGGCTCCTGTTGGCCGGGCCCACTTGTCGGGCCCCCGCACAGTGTAAGCACACCCCTTGGAGTATAAAGGGAGGGTGCACTCGTTAGAAGACAAGGTTCACAGGGCTCTCAGACATGCTTCTACAACCAATACAATTTCTAAGTGGACGTAGGGTGTTACGCACCGGCGGCCCGAACCACTCGAAATCCTTGTGTCTTTCCTACGTTCATCCGCACATTGATCGAGCGCTCCTAAGTCTCCTCCAAACCTATCCTTGATTAGATCTAGGCGGGTGCATTCCGCCACCCGGCTGGAGATTTCCCCTGACAGTATGCATTTTAGAGTATGTGTTAGAATATTTAATAGATGAAAGAAGACGTAAGATATATAATTATAATTATTAGCTATAAATATTATTTTTTATATTAATTCTAGTTAGCCCATGCGGGAGCACGGGTTGATAGACTAGTTGTTATTAATTACTGAAAGGTGCACTACCGCTGACTATAGTTTAACTTTATAGAAACCCAATATCAAGAGACACCCACTTGTAATTTTATACGCCGCATGGGTATGTCATGGTCATAAAAAAAGAGAGGGTATCTGTCAGCGATCAAATTCTGATGCGCATGGGATTCAGAATCAACGCCAACCAAAATAAAATCATGACATGCTATTTGCAATGCAAAACCTAGTGCATGTGCATATGAACAGAGAATTTTTCCAACTTCCTTCCTAATCACACGCGTATAAGCTTTAATTAATTTTGCCTCCTGCCTGAAAGCTTTTCACATTTTGCTTTATTTCCAGCATGGTCTTTATACTTGCAACCTTCGAGCAGCCAGGAGCAAAGGCAGCGCACTCAAGCGGCACGCGCACCCACACCCGTGTCAATGTCCATGGACGACGACACGGCCACCACCCCTCTCTTGACAAGCCACAAGGTCAAGCCGGCGAAGTTGCCACCTTCCATCGACGACATGATCGAGGCGTGCATCGGGGACACCGGCGTCGTGCAGCTGCTCAGGGCCGTCTTCGTCGCCTTCGCCTGGGCCTTCGACGCGCAGCAGGTGTTCATCTCCGTGTTCACGGACGCCGAGCCGCGGTGGCACTGCGCCGGTTCAGCCGGCGGCAACTCCTCCTGCACGCCGGCTGCTGCGGCGGCCGCGCCATGCGCGCTCCCGAGCGGCGGCACCTGGGTGTGGGATCGCCCGGCCAGGACATCGGTGGTGTCGGAGTGGGCCCTCCAGTGCGCCAGCCCGGCGCTCGTCTCCCTCCCGGCGTCGTCGTTCTTCGCCGGCTGCCTGGCCGGCGGCTTCCTGCTCACGACGCTCGCGGACTCGCGCCTCGGGCGCAAGAAGACGCTCCTCGCGTCCCTGGTGTCCATGTCCGCCGCCGGCGTGCTCACCGCCCTCGCGCCGAACGTCTGGGCGTACGCCGCGCTACGGTTCGTGTCCGGGTTCGCCAGGTCGGTCGTGGGCACGTGCACGCTGGTCCTCTCCACGGAGCTCGTCGGGAGGCGGTGGCGCGACGTGGTGAGCGTGGCGGCGTTCTTCTGCTACGCCGTCGGGTTCCTGTCGCTCCCGGCGCTAGCCTTCGCGTTGCGCGAGGCGTCCTGGCGGAGCATGTACTTCTGGATGTCCGCGCCTTGTCTCTGCTACGCCGCTCTGCTCTACTTCCTAGCTCAGGAGTCGCCGCGGTGGCTGCTGGTGCGCGGCCGGACGCAGGAGGCCGTCGAGACGCTGCGGCAGATCTCCTCGCTCAACGGCAGCAGCAGCACCACCACGACGAGCTTCTCTACGCTGGACGCGTGCTCCATGCGTGAGGAAGCCGGGGCGAGCGGCGGGGGCGTGTTCGACACGCTGCGGATGATGTCGGAGCGGCCATGGGCGAATCGGAGGCTAGCGGCGATCATGGTCGCCGCCTTCGGCGTGGGCATGGTCTACTTCGGCATGCCGCTCAGCGTCGGCAGCCTGGGCCCCAACCTCTACCTGAGCACCACCTACAACGCGCTGGCCGAGGTGCCCTCGGCTGTCCTCTCGTGGCTGCTCATCGCCAGGGCCGACCGGCGCGCCTCCGTGGTCGCGCTCGCCGCGTCGGCGGGGGCGTGCAGCCTCGCGTGCGCCGCCATCCCGCGGGGCGCGGGGGCGGCGCGGATGGCCGCCGAGCTGGTGTCCTTCTTCGTGACGTGCACGGCGTACGACCTCATCCTGATCTACGCCATCGAGCTGTTCCCGACGTCCGTGCGCAACTCGGCGGTGGGGCTGGTGCGGCAGGCGATGGTCCTGGGCGGAGTGGCGGCGCCCATGCTCGTCGCGCTCGGACGCGAGAGGAGCATATGGTCTTTTGGCGTGTTCGGGCTCGCCATCGGGGGCGCCGGTATTTTCGCGGCGTGCTTGCCGGAGACGAGGGGGAAGACCATGTCGGACACCATGGAGGAGGAGGAGCGCAACGAGGCGTCTTGCACCAGCACAACCCCCATGGCCAAGCATAGTGATAGTGATAGGGACCTTGTGTAAATTACGTAACTATGCTTGTGGTTGTTTGACAGTAGAGTAATTTCTTGTTACCGATGCACTAATTAATATATAGTAGTCTATCCACTACTACGCTTATATATGTGCTAGCAATATTTTGTGTAAAATATATGAACTCATAGAAATTTGTAAAGTGTCTACGATTTATAATTTAGAAGTGACTGATGTGCACAATTTTGTTATACCGGTAGTTGTCGGTAATTTAGAAGCACATATTTAGATTCTTTTGGTTATTTTTCTCATAATGGCAAATTTGTGTAATTTAGAAGTAGTTATTGTGGTACTTTGTGTTAATGTTTCTTCCATAATAGAGTGCTAGGTAATTTAGAGAACTTGTAGGTTATTGTTACATTTAGTGAACTTCCAAGTCGATCAAGACTGATCGATAGCAGCGCACTACATAAAAAATTCAATGCCAGGTATTGATATGCAGTGCATGATAAGAGTTGGAACATATCTCTCTACAGCTTCCTGAAAAATATTTCTAAATTTACTTATTGTTTCATATTGAGTATGATGGAAATGTCACATTAGAGCATCCTAGCTGATCTTCCCGTTGTGAACCCAACTAGTTATCTACTTATATACATATACATGTGCAACACTACAGCACCATGCGTATACATAGAGGTGACTGTATGTACGTGTATATAACGTCTGCATCTGTACTGTGTTTCGAAAAGAAAAATGACAAGCTTTGTGCAAAAATATGTTACGTTAGAAAGGGTGGCATGCATGCCTGGTCTCCTCCTCTAGGAAACTCCTTTACTACTTCAAATCTTCAATACATCCCGCATAATTTTAACTATTTCGGCCCACTTAATACATACGTTTCAGCATCCTATCCTAAAATGAAACATAAATTGACACCCCGAAATTGTAAAAGGGCACCTTTTCTCTCTCTATCATTTGGAGAATTAAATATGACGTCTTCTCCTAACAGACTAGTGTCTTTCAAGTATTATTGAACTCTTACTCTTTCTGTTCTTGAATACCACAAATAATATGCTAACTTGCTGGAGATTGGGTGATGTTGCCGATCATGCTCAGCGCGAGACAAGGCTGGTCGACAGGTACCTATAAGCAAAAGAGTAGATCAACCGATCAGGTCTTAAGAGCTTCACATGTTCTAGGATAGATGCCACAATTGGGTCTCGCACTTACAAAGTGCCCAGCTCCAAGAATCCAGTAGAACTGCAGGTTCTTGTAGGACCTGACAAAACCCTTGGTGCTTTTGCTGGGGCCACAGTACAGAGACTGCCTCGGCAGGCTCAGGAAGGTCTTGATCCCATCCCATCTGAGATTAATGAATCCCCAAATGAGGTATTTAGTCATGCAGTTATTATACATTCTGACTCCTGTTATTGATTACCTATGGGGGGAAAAGAGCTGAAACTTACTTGAGCTTCTGAACCCATGCTTCTGCTCCAATGGTCGAGCAAATTATGTCGAGCTTCGGATTGAGAAAATATAAATCAAGTTCAGTACTAAAAATAGAAATTTAAATCCTGAGCATTTTAACTACGAATATTATAAAAAGATCACCGTACCCAATCTTTGATTCAGGTGTGGCGTCCGTATGCACCATATCTAGATTAACTTAACAATCGAGGTTCACATTTTCTTGGTATGGACGTATGATGTACAAAGGGCAGCGTCTTTTCTGACCAACAGATCCTTTAATATCATACTTTACTCAGTTGCTTCTACAGGATTTTTTTCCAGTTTCCATTGATCAACATGAACACTCCATTTGATCGGCACAACAGTATGCCTCAATCACCCAAAGCTACGTGCGCTACGAGTTAATGTCTAAGTGCCAGTTTGGTAGAGCTACACTTAATTCTGATTCTATGAGAGAACTGATTCTCTAGCTAAAAGTAATTCCCTAAGATTACGGATCCAGTGAGGTGAATCGGGAGAAGTTATTTTTTTTTCAGCTCTAAGCTTCTTAGTTCATTTTAAAGAATTGACCACTTCATAAAATCAGTATAGAATCACTTCTCTTAGAAAAACTTCTCTCAGAAAAACTGTTTGGCAGAGCTTCTGGATTCAGCCAAGAAGCTGTTCTAGGAGTTCTGCCAAACAGGACCTAAGATACATCAACTGTTTATTTTAAATCTCTGCACTAATGCAATAAGCCAGTAATGTTTAACCCTATAAATATAAATTTATTTATGTTAACATGCATGTTCCGCCACAGGTTGGAGAATTCAAGAATGGGGGATTCGATGGTAGAGCGGAACTGACCTGGCCATTGTACACAGTAACATTGACACCATAAGATAGTAGCTCATCAATCTGTAACAGAAAACTCAAAGTCAATCATCATCTGCTAGTTTCTGAAACTCTTTCAAAATTTAAAACGTGATCATTCATGTAGAACAATGTTAGCTCGCTCACCTCATCAATTCTTGGCTTCATTATATCATTGATCAGCGCGTTATAAACGGCCTGGTTTTCCTCCTCCCACCTGCAATTGGTACTCAGACATCTCACAATTCACAACATACATAATGCATTGTGGCGGTGCGAAAGCGAGGCTGACTTGAGGTCCTTGGGAATGATCTTGAGCTTCTCCTTGATGACTCCGTTCATGATGCCGCCGATGGTGTTGGAGTCGGAGTCCTGGCCGCTGAGATACCTCGAGTAATTCATCATGGCCTGCACGGTGCTTGGCGACGAGTCCGTTGGTGCGTTCGCCGACGCGGAGTCCAAGCTGCCATCAAGAAAATTGTACACGTCCTGAAAAAGAGAGAGCGAGTGAGAGGGAAAACTCTTTGTGACCAAGAAGGTTCATCAAGCTGTGCCTGTTGTGGTGTTGGTGACGCTGTCGTCTTAGCATGATCTGCAGGCTCTTGAACAACGCATGGCCCGATAGATGTCAAGAGTACGTAGTCAACTGTCAGCACTTACGACGTCGCCGCTCCTGGTGCCGATGAACAGCATCAGGTCGCTCCACGAACCCTCAGCGGCGGTGAAATTGCCCGCCGCGATCTGCTCCTTCGCCGTCTCCGCCATCCTGAGATTACAGTCGGCGTGCGCGTGTGAATGTGACTGGGAACGAAACGAAGAGTGCTGTAGAGGTCAGCTTGCTCGTCCGCTTACGGCTTACCTTTTCGCTTCGTCGCCAGCGTTGTCGTCCAGCCTCGACACGCTCAGGAGCAGCGGCGTGTACGACAGCTGCGCCATCCAAAACGCATTTGCATTGGTTAGTCAAGAGTACAGTTTTGTGCACACTGGAAGGCGATGACTCCTGTGTCATGTGCTCACCGTGAAATCCTCCGGCGAGATCCAGCTATCCCCGAGCGCGACACCTCCGAGCGTGATGTTGAGCTCGCCGGCTCGGACGGCCCTGGCGACGGAGGCGCCGAGCGTGGCGGCGTACTTGCCGCCGTAGGACTCGGCGACCAGGAACAGCGGGCTGCTCTGCAGCGCTGGCACCTCCTTGACCAGCGCCTTGAGCAGCGTGGTGGCGTCCGCCGCCTGCTGCCAGTCCGTCGTCACCAGCAAGCTGTCGTCCTCCACGTAGCTGTACCCGACGCCGACCGGGTTGTCCTGTGCCGGCCGTCGAGACAAACAATTCAGTACATCGAACTGAAGAAGAGAGGAATGAAGCTGTCTCGGATCGCTGTCTGACCACAAAGATGAGGTCAGCCTTCTGCAGCCACGTGGAGTTGCGCGGCTGCAGGTTGACGTCCAGCGGACCGATCTCCTGGAAGTTGCCGAACCCGACGCCCGACGCGCCCTGCGAAGCCAACAAGACGACGGTTCCATGACAAGTTTAGGCCACCTGTAAAGAGGAGCAAGGGCAATTCTAGCATGAGGGGAGTGGCAGCGTGTACGGGGCCACCCTGCAGCCAGAGCACGGTCGGCCATGGCTTCGCCCGCTTCGACGTCCTCTGCGGGCTCTTGTAGTACCACCAGAACAAATGCGCCTCTGCAACGACGGCGACACGAGCGCAGTGGTAAGGAAGACGACGCTCGGAACAGCAAGTGCATGATGATTTGGAAAGTGGCGAGATAGGAGCGTTACTTGGCCGGACTTCGACGTACCCCCACAGCTCCGATCCGTCGGGGGTGCCGGCGGTGACCGGTTCGGCGGAACCGGAGCCGACGGAGCTGAGGATGATGCAGCAGAGGAGGACGGGAAGCAGAGCGAGCAGAGAGCAGGGCCTGTCCATGTTGACGGCTCTGTTCTGTGGCCGGCGAGTGAGAATCTCACTGCGGCCGTCTGTGGTTTAAATAGGCGGCGCCTCGCCGCCTCGTTGTCCGCCGGACATGCCGAGGCAGAAACGCCAGGTGCTGGTTGGCGTCTGTGTTTCTTTTTCAGGCGTCGTTTTTGACCAGCATGCAGCCAAACGGGAGGCATATGACACATCTCTGATACAGGGTGGTGTAAGCAATGAGAGCAGGAGGTGATGGTTGTGCTGTACCTTGGACATCCTTACTGGAGGAGTACTAGTTATAGGCAGATGAATATTAGATGTCCCTATTTTGGTTAATTCACTTCTCAGAGCAAGAAAGAAAAAAGGCTACTTGTTCAAATAAGTGGTTCGATCTCAACAAGAAACAGTCAAAACTATAGGGAAATCTATTTATCAGGTGCCTGGAAATTTCAGACTTTTCAGGTGACAGGTTCGTTCCAACCGTCGGATCGTCATCCAATGACGATTTAGCTGATGTCTTCAACCTTCACCAGCGCTCTTTTCCTGTTCCACTTCAGTTACTGCATGTGCAGTTGCAGATATAGTTGGCCCAGTATGGCAATGTCAATCTGACTTCGATCCATCCTATGTAGCAATAAGCCAATAAGCATCAAGCTGCAGTTGGTCGGGAATGGCTCTACACTCCCCGTGCTGCCTGATCCTGCACTTGCAGCTTTTCATACTTATAGCACCACCAACAATAGTGCTGCTGTTGCGGCGACCTCAATTGCACCCTACAAGGACCAGGATGTCCGGTTTCAGAGGAAGCTGTGACCTCTCAGCTAGTTCAAGCAAGGTGAGTTTCGCAAATCTTTCGCCCCTGATGGGCTTTTGGAAGCAAAGGAGCTCTTTAACATGAGGTAAGGAAACCTGTCAGCAGTAGTCCAATAGAGTTCTGTCGTAATTTGCTTCAACACTTTTGTTGTTTTATTTATTGGATAGGAGAGCTTCAACATTTTAGTCTAGGATAGCTTTTGTAGGGTTTTTTTTACCTCGGTGCAAAACTGCTGAAAATTCTGTGTTAAACCTTGCCTAATACACTTCTTCCTCTGCATACATATCTAGCAACTTATTTTGTATATTAATCTTTCTGTGAAACTGAAAATTGTCTAATATAGTTTTCTGCTCCAGAAGTTTCAAGGAGGCATGTTCATCCTGCAATTGATTCTTCTTCCTTTCGGATCACCTCTATTATAATTCTCCAAACTTCAAGATATTTTTCTTCTTTTATAATTTTGATCATCCACACTGTCTGATAGGAGGTTTTGACAGGTGAGTCGTTTAGATTCAGTGAGTTTAGCCAATATAACTCAATAAGAAAGGTCATGTTCTTCCTCCCATTCCCCTTATTCTCAACCTTGCATAAAGATCCATTTTCAACTTGGCTTCATGATTTTCAGACTCCCTTTTTTATAGAAAAAAGATGCATGTTTCAATTCAAAATATTCATATCTAGCCCGTTGCATTTTGCTTGAAAAATCACTTTCTGCTCTTATGAAACCCATGTTACAACTTAACTAATGCGAGATTTAAAATTAAAAATAATAACTTTAGGATGCAAATTGAACTTTGAAAGTGATATGGTAAACTTTAAGCTGCGATTTTCACAACATTTAACATTTCGAAATCTCTAGGTTTGAGGTTGACTGGTTACTGTGTATAACTCAATATGACATCAAAGCGAGGTATTAAGTTTGAGCACCCACAAATGCATTATAAATGGAAAACTGTTATCCACTTTTGACTCAACATGAACCCTCAACCACTCCACTTGATGCCTGTTTTCTTTTAGCCTTTTCTTCCAAAATGCAACATAACAAATAGACATTAGAAATCATAAACGGTTGCATTTTCCCCTTTCGTTTGGGGAATCAAATATGAGGCATTTTTATATCACATCAGTGTTCGTTTTTCCCTGAAAAGCATAAGAAAAAAAGCACAAGTATCATCAATTACATTGCCTTTCAAGTAAGCGACCTTTACTGTACTTCAAGAATGATGCAATATCCTTGTCCTAGCTGCTTGAAGTTGAAGCCTCCTTTTGATCTTTGCATATCACGTAGAATCCTCTAACTGGCTGGAGATTGGGTTATGCTGCTGATCATGCTCAGCGCGATGCAAGGCTGGTCGGCAGGCACCTACAATCAAAGAGTAGATCATACGAGAAAACAAATCAGCTCTGGGGCATCCCAATTTAAGAGCCTCACATGGGAAGCAGATCCTAGGAAAGATGCCACAATTGGGTCTCGGACTTACAAAGTGCCCAGCTCCAAGAATCCAGTAAAAGTGCAGGTTCTTGTAGGACCTGACAAAAGCCTTGGTGCCTTTGCTCTGGCCACAGTATAGGGATTGCCTTGGCAGGCTCAGGAAGCTCTTCAGACCATCCCATCTGAAACCAGTTCATCCCCAAATGGGGAAAACATTCAGACATTCAGATATGTTTCTTAACCCTGCTAGAATGTGAAGGGGGGATGGTCAGGAGCACTCACTTGAGCTTCTGAACCCATGCTTCTGCGCCGTTGGTCGAGCAGATTACGTCGAGCTTCAAATGTGGAAAAGATGTGTATCAAGTTGAGTAATGAAAATTTCAGCCTTATTTAATCCTAAGCATTTCTACAGGGAATAGTATATAAAATGGATGATCCAAATGTTTGGTTAAGAAGAGTGTCAGTCCCCAATTAGTGGACCATGTGAACCATGAGCCCTCTGAGCTGGCGGTTGTTGAGAAAACGCCTTGTGCCGCCTGGAGATTTCGTGTCACTCACAGCTTCCTGGGGAAAGGGGTTCTGATGGGTGATCCATCGACAAATCCACGCATGGAACACTCTTCTCTTGAAATTTTCTTGGCATGGACCAGGGAGCGGTTGTCCCTATGTACAGTCTCTGATCAAGCTTCACATCCAAGCCTCGCATTTTCTTGGTATGGTCCAGAAAGGATGCCGTCTTTTCTGAACAAGAACATGCGTGTCGGCGTCACGCTATCCTGATCTCCCACTGACTAACAACGGCTTTATTCTTATACTCTACTCGGTTGCTTACCCAGGGTTCCTCCAGAGCTCCAGGTTGTATGGGTAAACCTGGGTGCTCCATCTGATCTCGACCCAGCACTAGCCACTATGCCGCAACCAGCCTAAGCAACGTGCGCTACGAGCAAACGTCCAAGATTCGTTTTCAGTCTCGGTCGTCACTTCAGCACTAAGCCACTAACCTTCTATCCTAGAGACTAGAGAGTATATCAATTGATATGAAACTGGTAATTTTAATTTGCTGGGTTGGGTACAGTAAAAAATGCAGAGAATTACTGACCTGGCCATTGTACACTGTCACATTGACTCCATAAGACAGCAGCTCATCAATCTGCCAAAAAGAAAAACACAGGATTAATCAAACTAAACTCCATTATCCCCTTCATCTTTTTTTATATATAAACGTAGAGCTGTGCTGTAGCTCGCCTCATCGATTCTCGGCTTCATGAAATCGTTGACCAGCGCGTTGTAGACGTCCTGGGAGATCTCCACCCACCTGCAGTTGGGGTTGCAGCATCACGACACTGGCATGGAAAGATAACGCAGGAGAGAGAGTGGGTGAGCGATTCTTGTGGCGCGAAAGCGACGCTCACTTGAGGTCCTTGGGGACGATCTTGAGCTTCTCCTTGACCACCCCATTCATGATGCTGTCGATGGTGTTGGAGTCCGAGTCCTGGCCACCGAGGTACGCCGCGTACCTCAGCGCCTGCACGCTGCTCGCCGTCGCCGACGAGCCCGTCGGTGTGTCCGCGGACACCGGGTCCATGCCGCTGTCGAGAAGGAAGTTGTACACATCCTGCAGGAAAAAGAAAGAGGACACTCTAGTGTAATAAGGTCCAAGCTGGACTTATTGAGTTGCGTGCAACGACCAGTCATGTCAGAAAGGTTGAGCAAACTGACCAATCTACTTGCACAGTTACTTACACTTCAGTAGTGCTACTACTGTTTAGTTTAAGTGTGAGCATGATCTACGGGATCTTCAGGGTTCAGCACTTCAGCATAACATGAACCAGTAAATGTGAAGAGCATGAGGATCAACGTTCAGCACTTACAACGTTGCCGCTCCTGGTGCTGATGAGATCCAGAAGGTCGGTCCACGAGCCCTGCGCCGACGCGAGCTGCCCCGCCGCGATCTGCCGTGTCACGGTCTCCGCCTTCCTGAGGAAGATCACGGTTTGGGCGGCACGCGTGTGAAAATGTGCTTGGAAAAGAGGAACGGTGGGTGTGTTAGCCCGCCGATCCGCCGCTTACCTTTTCGCTTCGTCGCCGGCGTTGTCGTCCAGCCTCGACACGCTCAGGAGCAGCGGCGTGTACGCGAGCTGCGGAATCCAAGGCTCAGTTTCAACCTTCCATTCTTTTGCGTGCTGAAAAGGTTCAGGAAAATGGTAGGTTTCTTACCGTGAAATCCTCCGGCGAGATCCAGCTATCTCCGAGCGCGACACCTGTCGGAAAACGAAACGAGAATTTTCAATTGCCCAATTCAACTGCTTCCCGACGCTGATTGGTTCGTCGAGTGGGTCTAGGTCGGGATCTTGACCTCCGAGGGTGAGCTTGAGCTCGCCGGCGCGGACGGCCCTGGCGACGGAGGCGCCGAGCGTGGCGGCGTACTTGCCGCCGTAGGACTCGGCGACCAGGAACAGCGGGCCGCTCTGCAGCGCGGGCAGCTCCTTGACCAGCGCCTTGAGCAGCGTGGTGGCGTCGGCGGCCTGCTGCCAGTCGGTCGTCACCAGCAGGCTGTCGTCCTCCACGTAGCTGTACCCGACGCCGACCGGGTTGTCCTGCGCCATTCAAATACCGGGGCAAACTGTGTAAACATCACGACAGCCAGGCGTGGAGGAAGAGGGAGCAGAGCAGAGCTGTCGCTGTCGCTCTCCGAGACTGACCACGAAGATGAGGTCGGCCTTCTGCAGCCATGTCGAATTGCGCGGCTTCAGGTTGACGTCCAGCGGGCCGACCTCGAGGAAGTTGCCGAGGCCGACGCCCGACGCGCCCTGCGAGGACGAGGAACAAGACGATGGTTGGTTAGTGACAAAAAGCTCACCCGCTCAGGCTCAAGTCCAGTGAAGCAGAGAGAGTAGAGCAGAGGAGCTGAGATTTGAGCTGAATTTAAGGCGGCGTACCGGGCCACCCTGCAGCCACAGGACGGTCGGCCATGGCTTCCCCGGCGCCGACGTCCTCTGCGGGCTCTTGTAGTACCACCAGAACAGGTGAGCCTCTGCAACAACGCATCAACGGCGACATCTCAGAGCACGGCTCTAAACCAGAAAATGTACAGAACTCTGGCACGCGACGAGGGGCGTTAGTTACTTGGCCGGACTTCGACGTACCCCCACCGCTCCGAGCCGTCGGGGGTGCCGGCGGTGACCGACGCGGCGGAGCCGGCACGGAGCGAGGCGAGGCAGAGGCAGAGGAGCAAGGGAAGCAGAGCGAGCGGGTGGCTGGGCCTGTCCATGTCGAAGACGCGGGCGTGGTCTGCTCTGCGGCAAGCGAGTGCGCGCGTCGCACTGTGGCCGGGGTTGGGGTTTAAATAGGTGTCGCCTGGTTACCCTGTGCCCTTCGTTAACCTGGTTATCCCACGGAGACTCTGCCTGCGGTTTCCCTGGGGAAATCCTTCCTGGCATGAACGCAAGCCTCCGTGACATGAAATCCAAAACGGCCTCTTACCTCCGGCGCTCACAATGATGCTGCAATCAGCAAAGTGTTTTTTTTGAAAAAGAGCGTGCCTCGGGATTATATTTGGAGTGTAGGCTCAACATTCAACGGAGCGTGTGACTGGCAACGAGCTGACCTCAAGCAGGCTTAGCTCCAGCTCTACGCAAGGTCGAGCAAATACGTGCGTTCGATTTTTACTGTAACTAATTGGAGGCATTTTTACATTAATCATTTAATTCTCATGACATGATCTGTTAGAAAAGGATAAATCATAAAAATTATGAAATAGAACACATCGTATTAGGCAGACTTGAATTTAATTGATATCCATAGCCATTGGATCCAATATTTATAATATCCATATCTACTACTCTCTTCCATTCTAAATTGTTGGTTGTTTTGATTTTTTTTAAATTATACAGTACAACTCAGACCACGCACACTCACGTCTATGAACATACGTACGCAATACATATATAGTTTTTACTATATATATTTATCTAGGTGCGTAGCAATAGTTATAAACTTAGAAAAGTTAAAATAACCTACAATTTGAAATAGAGTGAGTATTATTTAAATTAACCTAAAATAAAGAAATACTCCTATTACATCTCAAACTGCTTCTAAGTTACCCACATCTGCTACTATAACAAACTAACTTAAGGTGCCATTGCCTTGCATCATTCAACTTGCTTTTGACTTAAATACTAATTTTAAGCGCCCACATCTATACTGTTATAACAAAATTAACTCAAAACACTATTATTCTTTATTGTATGGTAACTCAAATCTTCTTTGACTAGGACTCAAGAGAGGTATGTCATTAGGGCTTTTATTTCAAATAGAACTTGAGCGTCAAATTCTACCAGGAACATTACTCCTATACTTGCATGTTTTACGGTCGTGGAAGGAACTATATAAACAAGGGGATAGTTGCATGCCAGATGATCATCTTGCTGTGCTCGATCCTAGGAGCCAAAACGTATGTCGTACTCCCTTCTGTTAGAATTTGATGGCAATTTGGTCAGCTAATTTGATCTGCAATTAGATACTTCTTATTGTGCCTCCGTGAGATGGTATATTATATTTGCCGGCGTGATGTTCCCATTTGTGTCTGCATCCCTAATCCAAATGAATGGAAGGCAAACATATAGGCAAAAGGCTAATATAGGACCAGCGATATCATCAAAAAGGCAAAGTAGTTTTACTAGAACACACCGCGGGCGATGGCTTTATTCCATTCACCGTCAGTTTCCATGTCCCAACCCCCTGCCTCTTGCCAAAAAAGAAACCCCTGCCTCTCGTCTGCTTGTGCGTAATGGATGTGATCTCATCTTATAATACTGTGCATTGGAAACGGCAAGGAGATATGCGTGTCAAATAATGTGTTTATTCGTATGTATCTGGCTACCTGCCTATTTAAATACAAGTCGTAGAGGGAGAGCAATGCCACCTCTCGTCTCAGGGTTGGGTCAGAGGCTCAGAGCTTTGCAGGTCACTTTCGTGAGTTCGTCCGGTTTGTTTTTCTTCTCAGCCGCTGTTGGCTCTTCAGATGTAAACTAAAACTTCTAACAGAAAATATGGATGATAAAACAGAGCTTTGCAGGTCACTATAGCATGTTGATAAATAAACGAATATATGAGATAAGAGAACCCTGGTGCAATATTTGTAAATTGAAGAAAAGAAAAGGATAGTTTGGGTGTTTAAGGTCTTAGAAATGAACATAAACTAGTGTTGTAAATTGTGCTTGAAATTGAAACACTTTGATGGCTAAAGATACTTTTTGAAAGGATATGGCTTCAGATATTATCACAGAAAGATATTAAGTTCGCAGTTGTCCGTTCCGCAGTTAAAATACAAGTAATTCCCTTATGTAGAGTGACTTTCTTATATTTTTAAATTTCTATTGTAGGGTAAGAATCCTGATAATAGGAGATGGGAACAAAACTGACTTTCATTAATTAGAATTATTTTTTATATGGACAAGTTTGTTTTAATAATAAATTCCAATATTAATTAATTTATAGCATACAAGGTGAGCCAAATGCTTCTATTATTAGTATGTCAAATATAATAACTATTTACATCTTGCACTAAGGACATGGTTTCAACTAAGAAGGATAAGAGATATTAATATCTATAGATTTTAAAAAATAAAAATGATTGTCTAGGATGAGTTTCAGAGAAATAAGGAATCAAAATTTTCTAGTATTTGCATCTTTCATATATGAATTTGGTCTATTTTTTAAGGAAAAAAAATCCCCTTAGATCAAGGATTTTATGTGGCTAATTTACCAAAACCTTATTATTGTCACTAAAAATAAGTTGATCGAGAGGAAGTAGATAACAAGGAGATTTTAATTGCACCTTGTGCAATAAGGAATAGACTACACAACACATGGTATTCGATGTACTTTGTCTTAATACAATGGGAGTTTAATTGGATCGATCATGACAGCTGAATGTCACTCAAGAATCATCGGATCAATATTTTACTTTGATATATTTTTACCTTGATCAAAGTTTGTTTTAAAGAATTGACAAGTTCTGGTGATACAAAACTGCGAAAAAAGAAGTGGGGGCATAATACATTCCTGATTGCGGGAACAAGAGAAAGATAAAAAAATTCAATATACATTGGATATCCATGTATCGCTTGGTATAGTTTTCCTATCCTAGACTATGTTTTACTATAGTGATAGTGTTAATCTTGATGTTGTAGGAAACTCCTATTTTTCATTAAGACCTATAATGTAGAAACAGGACTCGACTATAAATATTTTATTTATCTGCGGCTGCTAGCATTCCAACTCGTGATTTGTGGATCTAATACCATATTGAGCTGCATGTACCAACCAGTTCAACTTAAAAAGTTAGTTCAACTTAAAAAGTTAAGCTCACGGGAAAATATGGTCAATTCACTTATATTTTAACATTAGAGTCTGGGTGCAATTTCCAATTTTAATTGTTTTTTATGTGTGAAGGTAACAAATGTGCCTTTATTTATATTTTTCTCCCAAATTGAAACATAGGCTAACACATGACAAAAGATCGAAAGGATGTATTTTTTCCAATCTTTTGGGAATCAAATCTTTAGAAAATAGAAACAAGCTCAGCCTCTGCACGGCATTTTGGTGGTCGATGGATTATTGCTTCTGCAATATGCTGATGAGGCCACCACTTTCATATCAGATAGGTACTCTGTTTTTAACGAAAAAAAATAAAAAGGAATGGCATCATCAATTCCATTGCCTTTTAAGTATGCAACCTATAATATATTTCAAGAATGTTGCAATGTTCTTGTGCTAGCTTCTTGTAGTTGAGACCCTCCTTGTTCTCAGCATATATCACTTAAAATCAATTAACTTGCTGGTGACTTGATTATGCTGCTGATCATGCTCAACGCGATACAAGGCTGGTCAACAGGCACCTGCAATCAAAGAACAGATATCCCACAAGGAATATATAAGCTTAAATTCAGGAACCTCACATGGGAAGAAATTGGGGGAACTTCGGACTTACATAGTGCCCAGCTCCAAGAATCCAGTAAAAATGCAAGTTCTTGTAGGACCTGACGAAGGCTTTGATGCCTTTGCTGGCGCCGCAATACAGAGGCTGCCTTGGTAGGCTCAGAAAGCTCTTCAGACCATCCCATCTGAAATCGGTGCATCCCCGGATGGAGAAAACATTCAGTCATTTAGATATACATTGTCTAGAATCTGCTAGAATTGAGGAATAAGACAAACACTTACTTGAGCTTCTGAACCCATGCTTCTGCGCCATCGGTCGAGCAGATCATGTCGAGCTTTAGATAGGGAAAAAAGATACATCAAGATCAGTACTGAAAATATAGCTGTATAAATTCAAAGCATTTCAACTACGAACTACATAATATATATGGATCATCCAAATGTCCCAATTAGGTGACCATGTGAGCCACAGCCACTAGCCATGTGAGCTAGCGGTTGTTGGGGAAAATGCCTTGTGCCACCTGAAGATCTCGTGTCCCTAAATCCTTCCTTGCAAAGGGGTCCTGATGGGCTATCCATCCACAAATCCTTGCCTGGAATACTCTTTTGTTGGAATTTTCTTAGCATTGACAAGGAAGTGATTGTCCCTATGACCCTATGTGCTATCACTGATTAAACTTCACAATCAAGGTTCACATTATTTTGGTAGGGTCCGGAACATGAACATGCGAGTTGGCGTCACGTTATCCCTGTTTTCCCACTGTTTAACGAAGCTATTTATTCTTGTACTCTACTCGGTTGCTTATCATCTAGGGTTCTTCCATGTCCTGATGCCGTTGTTAAACCTGAATGCTACATTTGATCGAGAGCACTATGAGTTGATGTCGAACATGCAACATCTGTTTGCTTTTAGTGTCTCGATCGTCACCCATGCACTAAACCACTAACATCCTGTCCTTAAGTTTCGTGATAACGTGATATTTAGATAGAAATGCCAATGTAGTAATAGCATATTAGCACTAACAGAAGGTAGGAATTATCGTTGATTCGCTGGAGTAGTTCTGATTAGCTGGGGATAGTAGAAATGGCAGAGTAATGCTGACCTGGCCATTATACACCGTCACATTTATGCCATAAGACAGCAGCTCATCAATCTGAAGCAGAAAAACAGAGAGTTTATCAAACAAACACCACTATATAACTGTCTCAATTTGGAAGATGCATTTTGATTCATGAAAAGTGTCTTGCTAGCTTGCCTCATTGATTCTTGGCTTCATAAAATCGTTGACCAGCGCAAAGTAGACCGAGTCAGACTGCGCCCCCCACCTACAGTTGGAATTCTAGCATCATAACATCGACACGAAAGTGACTATGATGCGAAAGCGATGCTCACTTGAAGTCCTTGGGGATGATCTTAAGCTTCTCCCTGATGACCCCATTCATGATGCCATCGATGGTGTTGTTGGAGCCAGAGTCCTGACTGCTGAGGTATGTAGAGTACCTCGTCGCCTGTAAGTTGCTCAGCGATGAGCCCGTTGATGAGTCCACAGACACCGGGTCCATGCCTCTGTCAAGAAGGAAATTGTACACGTCCTACCGACAGAAAACATAGAAGAAAATTATGCTGTGATCAAAGAGACCCATAAAGCTGTGCCAATACTGAGTGCCTCTTTAGTCTTTAGAACACAGGATTATCTTTACGGGGCAAAATACTAAAAGCCATTACCAAAGTGCCTTAGTACCTAGAATCTTATGGAATTAAAAGCACAGAAAAACAGCAAGAAATAACACCCTTTGGAATGAGCATGGAAAAAGATAAGAAGTAGAAACAAACTGCAAGAACAACATTTGAATCCTTTGTTCCGATAAGATTCAAATCCTTTCAAATTCCATTATTTCTTTTCCTTTGTTCAAAAGGAGACCTGACTTGAGTACTACGTCGGGCTTTGACGTTAAGACAACAGAAACCAATGAGTAAAATTTTAAAAGTGTGGGAGCCAACATTCAGTTCAGCACTTACTACGTTGCCGCTCTTGGTAGAGATGAAATCCAGCAGATCGTTCCAGGACTCCTGCGAAGTGGCCCACTGCCCTGCCGCGATCTGCTGCTTCACTGTCTCCGCCCTCCTGAGATCAAAACATCGGTAAGCTAAAGATGAAGAATGGCAAATGGTGGTTTACCTACTGTTCCCAAGCTGCGGGCTTACTTGTTCGCTTCGTCGCCGGCATTGTCGTCCAGCCTCGACACGCTCAGGAGCAGCTGCGTGTAGGAGAGCTGCACCATCCGAAGCTCATTTTGACTCCCAGTTCATGCGTTGAAAGATTCAAGAAAAAAAAGAAGGTTTCTCACCGTGAAATCCTCCGGCGAGATCCAGCTATCCCCGAGCGCGACACCTCCGAGTGTGATGTTGAGCTCGCCGGCGCGGACGGCCCTGGCGACGGAGACGCCGAGAGTGGCTGCGTACTTGCCGCCGTAGGACTCGGCAACCAGGAACAGCGGGCTGCCCTGTAGCGCGGGCACCTCCCTGACGAGCGCCTTGAGCAGCGTGGTGGCGTCCGCCGCCTGCTGCCAGTCGGTCGTGACGAACAGGGTGTCGTTCTCCACGTAGCTGTACCCGGTGCCGACCGGGTTGTCCTGCGCCACGGAGACGGAGAGGGCTACGCGTAAGCATCGCGACAGCAGGGCGGCGTGGAAGAAGAGGGAGCACCGGAGCAGAGCTGTCGCTGTCGCTCTCCGAGACTGACCAGGAAGATGAGGTCCGCCTTCTGCAGCCACGTCGAGTTGCGCGGCTTCAGGTCGACGTCCAGCGGCCCGATCTCCTGGAAGTTTCCGAGCCCGATGCCAGACGCGCCCTGCGAGGGATCGGAGAAGACGATGGTTGATCGCAACGCTTACTCAGGCCAAGTTCTCGTGAAACAGAGTAGGGCAGGTGTGCGTGAGGAGGAGGAGAGACAGGTTCGTACCGGGCCGCCCTGCAGCCAGAGGACGGTCGGCCATGGCTTCCCCGGCGTCGACATCCTCTGCGGGCTCTTGTAGTACCACCAGAACAGGTGAGCCTCTGCGACAGCGCATCGACGGCGACATGTTATTAAGCGCATATTGCTTCAACGGAGAAATGAAGAAAGATTTCATACGTACTTGGCCGGACTTCGACGTAGCCCCACAGCTCCGAACCGTCGGGGGTGCCGGCGGTGATAGAGGCGGCGGAATCGGCATGAAGCAAGCCGAGGCACACGAGCGGGAGGAGCAGAGCAAGCGGCCGGTAGTATGGCACGGCCATGTCCAAGCCAGGGACGAGGCACCTCTGGTTTGTGGGTGAGTGCTAGCCACACTGTGGCCAAGACCGGTTTAAATAGGTGGCGCCTTGCTTACCCTTGCCAGGACCGCGGATTTGCCGAGATTGAAACATTGTCCTAGTCTGGTAGATGCCTGCAATTCCCACGGAGACCATGAAGTTTCCCACGGAGATCACACCCCTGTTACTGCCTACTGGATATAGGTACTTCTCAATTCTTACAATAACCATCAGCGACTTTTAATAAGGGAGGGTTTCTGTGATTTGATTGCTAATGTTTGGCAGTCATAAATTAGAGGTAACACGGCCATGGAGAAATGGCAGGATAAAATAAGATCCATCTGGGAATTTTTGAGAGGATGGGGCACAATAAAAAAGAGAAGAAGAAATTGATCTCTTTGACTGATGCTTTTTATAACAAAAGCTTAGATCAATGCTCTCTCGGTCTGTGACATTAATACGAAACATTACTTCAAGGAACAATTAGTTCATCTATTGATGGAATAGGAAATAAAATGGTACGCGAGCTAAGGTTAAAGATCTCTTGGAGGTGATGATAATTCCCAATGTTTCCACTTGGTTGCCAACGACGACGGAAGTAGAAAGCAACATATATTCATTAGGACAAGAAAATAGAGTGATAAGGATGACAACGTCAATTGAAGGTGTGCATTACAAAGTATTACAAGGGACTATTTGATCCACTAGAGAGTAACAATTTTAGTTTGGTTGAGAACAAGACATCTCAAACGTGACGGAGGATGAGAAGAGATTTCTCACCTCGTAAAGGAAGTTTTTCAAATGGAACACAATAAGTCTCCCAGCCCCAATGGTTTTTCGGTAGAATTCTATCAAGTCTTCTAGGAAATAATAAAAGCAGACCTTATGACGCTCTTCATCTATTTTTATGATCATTTACCTCGTTCAGCCCTAATTTGGAGTAATTATGCTTCTTCCAAAAAAATTAAAGAGGCAACAAAAATGTAGTAGTATACACCTATTTATCTACTTAATGTCATCTTTAAAAATTTACCAAGGTTGCCACTAAACACTAATAGACTTAGTGGAGTACTAATAGACCTATTTCTATATTTTCTATCATGTGTCTGTGATGATTCATGTGTATGCTCTAAAACTATTATTCAATTAGTAATAGTAAGATTCATATTATTGTTATAGATATAAACACAAGTGGCATTTTTTATACTTAATTTGAACGTACAGAAATTGGATAATGATGGTGTCAATGGCTTGACTAGATGCAAACCCAGAATGTCTTTTTCTTTTCCTTTTTCTAGAATGGGGTATCGCGTGGACTCACCATAACAATTTTTCTAGAATGGGTATCGCGTGGACTCACCATAACAAACAGTAAGCTTATGTAGAAGTGGTTTTACAGCAGATGGAACTTTCGGATGTGCATGTGTGCGGTCGTGCGTACGCATTTGTGCGTCGTCCAAATCCAAATGAGCGCGTGGAGCTTTTATGATCAGTCAAAACGAATCGGCGAAATGCTGGTGTACGATCAACCATGTGATCAATGGTTGAACACAGTGGCACGGCGGCATTGTTCCTTTCGCCGGCCATTCTCTGCGTCCGATGATCCTGCCTCTGCGATGGATCATTGATGTGACCTCATGTGAATCAGTGAAAGAATTCGGTGCTTGTAGTCTAAGAGAAAAAAATGTAAATTAGGCAAACTTAAATTTTTTACATATGACTTCATCTAAATTTCACAAAATTTAAACCGGATACTATATAGATGTGCAACTACGGTTTATCAAGTGTTATAAAATAAAGAGTTTTGCAACCTATAACCAATCCTAACTTGGAACTACTTAAAAAATAAATAAGGCACACAAGTTGCAAGTACAAGTACGGAATATAAAGGAGTGAGTTAGGAGAATGCAAACTCGGCACGTTAATTTTTTTTCCCGCGGTATCGGTGGGCTAAATCCACCCCTAATCCACGTTGGAGCTCCACCAAGGTACGCTCCTGGTCACCAAGTATCTCTTCCAGTCAAGAACTTAGTCTCGCCACTAAGACCCACATCAAGTAGGTGAAGTCCTTGCCACAAACGTAATGCTCACCACCTTTTGCGCCGGTCACCTTGACATCATCTTTACTACGGAGCTTCCCACGAAGCAGGGATCTCCTCGTCTTCCGAACAAGATCGTCGACGCCACTCCACACCAAGTCGGGGGTCGAAGACTTGCCGACGAGTCACTGAGACTCTAAAAGACCGGCACACCAAGATTACAGCGGTGGTCACTCTAGAACCAAACACAATGCAGCCACATCTTCCTCTCTCACTCACTCTTGGTCTAATCTACCACTAACTCTCAAAGCTTGTGCTAAAGTCTATGGATGTGATCACTAAGTATTACAGTGGCTAGGATATCCTCTTGAATGTGTATGAGTTTCCTCTAGACTCCAACAACTTGAATAGGCAATAGAAGGGGTATAAATAGCCTATCAACTCCAAAGAGCTATTGTTCCAACGGCTAGAAAAAGTACACTCGCTCTGCCTGGATGGGTGTCAGTTTATCCGGTCACCCCCTTTTTGCCACATAGTCGTTGGCCCTTCTCTACCGCATCTTCTTTTGCTTGCGTAATTGCACCGACGCTTTATCCGACACACCGTCGGTTCACCTAGCGCTAATGAAATTTCTCCCAAAATCCTCTGTCACTTGACATGCTCTCTAAGTAATTAAACTACGATTTGTCGGATTATTCAACGATGAGGACCGGTTCGTCCAACGCTGAAGACTTCTTGATCGTCGTTGCAGTTCTGCACTGCACCGATCCGTTGTAATTCTATGCCATCGATTTATCTGGTCGACTAGTTTCTCTTGCACTTTGTCCAAATCATCTCGGCTGTGTTGAACACCTCTAAAATATTCTCTCTATTTTTTCACTATAGCTTGGACATCTTGATTGTGATTTGGATTGTCTTGTGTATGAATTGGACACCATCCATGGAACGTAGAAATTCTACAAATATGATCTCTTAAAGTCACGTGGACTATGCTATCACACAATCACCAAAATTACAAATATAGCCTAATGAGACCATGTTCCTTACAATTCTTACAATTAGAAATTACAAGCAAGGGTGCACATGTGTGTCTATTTTTTTCACAAAACGTAATACAGGCCTAAACAATCCAGAAACCTGCCTCGTCTGAGCTTTCTGCGGAGAAAGCCAGGCATTTTTCGGGTGTTTTTGGTCCGGTTTCTTTCTAGCACTGCTGCAGTGCTGCTTGCTTGGTCCTTTCGTTGAGGAAAATTGCAGCGTACGCTAGTTTCTTCCTATAGATCTGCTCTCTTTTCGCCATCACATGATTTTTGGGCATGGATCTGCTTTTAGTTTTGTTTAGAAAAAAGGTAACACTGTGCCGTAACCTGTTGCCTGGGACGAAATATCATCCAGTTTCAGGGCTATTGCTTTTGGTAGTTTCTGTATATTGAGAGCATATATACATACCAACACGTGTCTGATTTGCAATGAAATATATTTTCATAGAACATTATTATTATTATTATTATTTTTTCTGAGATACCAGGTTGACATGCAGTTTGTGAATTGTGATCGACATGGTCTTAGAAAAGGTTTCAGCCTTTGGTAACATAGCATGTCTCCTTTGTGCTTGATCTGTTGTTACCATGCAGTAGCAGTTTCCGGGCTGAAGCAGGCTCGGTTTCTTCAGTACTCAGTAGCATGCAACTGCACGCACCTGCCGCTGTCTGTCACTCTAAATATAGAGAAGAGCAGCTCCTCACCGATCACAGCACTAGCAAATCGATTGGAACCGCGCCGCGCAAGCACTGCTCGATCTTTTTGGATCTTGACCCCTTCAGTTCTTGGCCTTCCACAAGTAGCTGATCGATCGATCGAGTGCAGAGAGTGGAGCAATGGCGAGCTACTCGTCCCGGCGGCCATGCAGCGCCTGCAGAACGAAGGCGATGGCTGGGAGCGTGGTCGGCGAGCAGGTGGTGCCGGGGCAGAGGGTGACGGTGCTGACCATCGACGGCGGCGGCATCCGGGGGCTCATCCCCGGCACCATCCTCGCCTTCCTGGAGGCCAGGCTGCAGGAGCTGGACGGGCCGGAGGCCAGGCTGGCGGACTACTTCGACTGCATCGCCGGCACGAGCACCGGCGGCCTCATCACTTCGATGATCACCACCCCTGGCGAGGACAAGCGGCCGCTCTTCGCCGCCAGGGACATCAACCGCTTCTACTTCGACAACTGCCCGCGCATCTTCCCTCAGAGGTGAGTCAGCCATTGTTCTTGATCGATCGCCCTCCGCAAATCATGCGCGTAGGGTTGCTTGATTCATCGAATGGCCGTCGAGTGAATTGGAATTTAGAAACGACATGCGTGTGATCGAGCATCGATGCGGCATTGACACCGGCGGTCGGTGCGTGGTTGCGCTGTGGCAGTAGGAGCAGTCTCACGGCGGCGATGTCGGCGCTGAGGAAGCCAAGGTACAGCGGCAAGTACCTGCGCAGCATGATCCGGAGCATGCTCGGCGAGACGAGGGTGTCCGACACGCTGACCAACGTCGTCATCCCCACCTTCGACATCAAGCTGCTCCAGCCCATCATCTTCTCCACCTACGACGTACGCCGTCGGAACCCCTGATCGATTCTTTGTCCATGCACGATTCAGCCGCCGTGTCGATCAATTTGCAGGCTAGGAGCACGCCGCTGAAGAACGCGCTGCTCTCTGACGTGTGCATCAGCACGTCCGCCGCGCCGACCTACCTCCCGGCGCACTACTTCAAGACCCAAGACGCCGGCGGCAAGGCCCGCGAGTACAACCTCATCGACGGCGGTGTCGCCGCCAACAACCCGGTAATCGAACGCAGTCAGAACTCAACAAAAGTCTAATCGCGTCGTCGAAGCATACATACATGACCGCGATTCAAAGTGGCAAGCTGCTGATCACCTGGCCCGAAATTAAAATCATGTGCAGACGATGGTCGCGATGACGCAGATCACCAAGAAGATGCTGGGCAAGGACAAGGAGGAGCTGTTCCCCGTGAAGCCGGCGGACTGCCGCAAGTTCCTGGTGCTGTCGATCGGGACGGGGTCGGCGTCCGACGAGGGCCTCTTCACGGCGCGGCAGTGCTCCCGGTGGGGCGTCGTCCGGTGGCTCCGCAACAAGGGCATGGCCCCCATCATCGACATCTTCATGGCGGCCAGCTCGGACCTCGTGGACATCCACTCCGCCGTGCTGTTCCAGTCGCTCCACAGCGACCGCGACTACCTCCGCATCCAGGACAGCTCGCTTCGCGGCGCCGCGGCGACCGTGGACGCCGCCACGCCGGAGAACATGCGGACGCTCGTGGGGATCGGGGAGCGGATGCTGGCGCAGCGGGTGTCGAGGGTGAACGTGGAGACCGGGAGGAACGAGCCGGTACCCGGGGAAGGGAGCAACGCCGACGCGCTCGCCGGGCTCGCTAGGCAGCTCTCCGAGGAGAGGCGGACGCGGATCGCGCGCCGCGCCGCCGGCGGCTGCGCCGGCGGCTCCAGATGCTGCTCCCCTGCCAAAACTTAGCATCGTCTGCTTCTCCCCTGTCATTTATCTGGAAATTGCAGTTTGCTCTCCAACTCTCTTGAATTTTTTGGCACCGTTCTTGCGGTTTCCTACTGATGATCGTCGAAGTGCTGTGCATTTTGACTAGAGACGCTTTCATTTACAGATTGCCTTGGGCCCGGCCCAGATATCTTGCATCTCGTTGCTCATGGGCCGCCAACGAACAAACACCACCACCAAACTCATGGATGGTGCGGCGGGGGAGGCCGGTGAAGGGCTCTCCGACTTGCTGGATTTATCTTAGAGGTAGTGGTCATCAAGATATATTTTAGCACTTAGCAGCCTAACGGTTAGTTAACAATGTTATTAGATGTGTTAGTTACGTCGAATCGGTTGAGAGCTCACCAAAAATCTTATCGGGCGCCGATAGCAGCGAACGGACACGTGCGCCCCCTTCGTCCTTCACCTCTCTCTCCAATCGCCTCAACTTTGAGCTGTCTCCAATCTCCTTCTCTCCGCCCAAAAATAAATTAGTAGCACAACTATCTATGAGGTGCTGCAGCCACGTCAGAGGAGACTTGACCAGAGCTGTTAAAATTTTGGTGGTTGGGATTTGAAGTGGTCATAATTCGTGATGTCCAACTTGAGAGAATGGCCGTAGGCGACGTCAGGCTGCGGTATGAGGGCGGCAAGGTGAGGTCTGTGCCCTCCCGCAATCCATATGTAAGGTAAATTCTGTATACATAGTTCTTGATTATTTAATCAATTTGAGACGACACAACGTGTCACCGATCTAGTTCATTTTTGTTTAAAAAATATCTAGTTTGTTTTATGGATTTATACATAGGGTTGCTCAAATTCGTGCAATTCCTTCCAAAAGCAGCTAAAATCAAGCGAGGTTTGTATTCCCAAGTACAAAGTTTCTTGTATTCCCAGTATAAAGTTTTCCGCACATAATTTCAAAGTTTCTGTATTCCTAATTTAATGTTTCTTTTACATCACTTGAAAGCTAGAGACGCAGTACCCTTTTAGGTATGTGATCTCAAATATTTCTAGTTTTGGATACAAAGTATTTGATGCATGGTTTAAGAGTTTTCAACATTCAGGTAGAGAGATTGTTATATGTGATCTAAAAGTTTTGGATGGAGAAAATCTTCATACATAATTTAAAATATTTTAATCTAGAGTGCAAAGTTTTAAATGTATGGCATAAAAGAAAATGATATAGAGAGTTTTTCAACTACAAGCACAAATATTTCAGTATATGATGTCAAAGCTAGATTAGTAAAATGTTCTATATATGATTTGAAAGTTTTTTAATTTCAAGTACAAAGGTTTTGATATCTAACTTGAACAATATAGATGTAATCATGTAGGATGCCTTTTGGATGTATGGTTTGATAATTTTTTTTAATTCCATGTATAAGGATTTAATATATGACTTGAAAGTTAGAGTTGTATAAAGTTTTTGATGTATGTTTTGAAAGTTCTTCAATTCAGGAATAAAATGTTTTGATATATATGACTTAAAAGTTAGAGATGTAAGAAGTTTTTAATGCTTAATTCAATAGCTTTGAATTCTAGGTGCAAATATTTTTGTCACTTGAAAGTAATCCCCCGCCTATTTTATCTCCCACATACCCGCTGTTCGGAAAGGGATGGAAAAGGCACCCCAAAATTTTTGTGCCGAAGTGTTAAGAGAAGCTTGCACCACAGCTTTAATCAGGACCTCTTTCCCAGCTTTTGATAGTAACTTCTCCTTCCATCCTTGAAGTCTCTTCCACACCCTGTCCTTCAGATATGTAAAAGTTTTCTCCTTTGATCTTCCCATGTATACTGGCAACCCCAGGTATTTTTCAGTGCGTGCCTCCACATTAATTCCCAAGACTGTCATCAGTTGTTGTTTCTCCACATTTCTGGCATTTTTGCTGAACATAATTGAGGACTTGTCTTTGTTTATAATCTGCCCCGAGCAATCTTCATACAACGAAAGAATATGTTGCACACGGTTTGCACTCCGATCATCTGTTTTCAGGAGTAGCAAAGAGTCGTCTGCAAACAAAAGATGATTAATGCTCGGTGCTCCCTGACTCCCTCCCATGAGGCGGGGGCCATGTTACCGTGTCGAGGGCTCGAGGCACGACAGAGATGTTTCGGATTTTCTGCTGCTTGACGGGATTCAAGATAGGATGTGGGCATGTGGCTGCCCATCCTGTGTCTCGAGATCTGGTTGGGGAGACGGCTCCAAATCCTCCTGTTTATTTTCTTTTTGATTGGACGCGCCTGAATCCAGAATCCTGATGGGCTTCGCTACACGCATGGTTTTGGTGGTTTGTAATTTGTGGCCTGTGTTAGATGGGCGGTGTTTGGATGCTGTCGAGAGTTTGGCAGGCCCCAATGGTCGTAGCTCATTTTTGCGTGGTCTGCCCGGCCCAATCGGGGTGCCCGAATCCTTCGCCGAATTTTGGCCACTACCAAGGCTTTGGAAGGGTCCGACGAGGGTAGAATCCAAACACGCCTCTGGATCCATGAAGGCCGCGGTCTTGATAGAGACCAAATACTAGTGGCTAGGTGTCACCGTGTTACTAAATACGGTGTATGTAAAATTGTAACAAAAATATGGATTGACAGAGAACACATTCATCTACTTGCATCTAAAATTTAAGCTTAAACAAAATTTATGCAAGGAGAAACGAAAAAGAGAAATCGACATACAAATATTTGCGAGTTGTGGATCAGATATGAATAGTCGCACCCTCAAGGATTCATGCGCTCATTTCTCTTTTTATTTCTCATAGCACCAATATTTTTTAACCTTAAATTTTACATGCATATAGATGATAGCTTCATCTTTTTATTCATATTTTTTTAATAAGTTTACATGTACCGATTTAGATGCTACCATGTTTGCTTGGTAACACAGTTTTAAGATAGGTTAATAAAAGACGTTCTCGGTTTGGCGAGGTGGCTAGTGGTACAATACAACCTTCGGCGAGTCTGACGGCCTTCGATTCAAACATAACAGGAGTTTGTATTTTAGCAGATTGGCGATTAACTTAGCTTCATTGCACGCCTAAATCTACCAAAGACCCAAAGTTGCAGGATATGTGAGACAATCCCATATTCCCATACCACCCAACTTCTCAAAGATAAATGCATTAGGGAAGCGCGCTAAATAAACTACTAATTCGTTGGGTCTACAACAATTTTGGATGGGCTCCTAACGAGCTAATTTTCACTATTTTTATTTGTAGTTTTCCTATTATTCTAGACACTTGTTTGAAATTTTGGATCTTTTTTGTTTAAACCGTCTATCTCCTTCACTTCTAGTCATTTATCATTCAATTAGTGAAGCATAAAATCACTCATTTAATTTCCTAATATTTTTCCTAATAATAATCAAATTAGCATATTTTGAGGAGGTTGATCGCATCACAGCGCACAGCAGCGGACTTGAATGGCCCGTTGCGCCTCGTGGGCTAAGGGCAGTGTTTGTTTGGGCCAAAATTGGGCGTCCAGGTTCTGTCCTCCGAACTCGGGTCACCGTTGTTGAGCGGGGGCAGCAGGGTTGGGCACTAATTAGTACTGCAAATAACAGAGATGGCTCATGGCCATGCATGGCGGACAGTGCTCCTGGAGGCTGCTGGCGCTTTCCTTTGCTGGCGTTCAAGAGCACGATTTCAGATCATGGTGAGATGGGGAAAAGAGAGAGGAAGAGGAGGGGAACTCGTTTTCAAAGCTCACCGGCATAGGAGGTGCTCGGGGTTGGCCGGAATCGAGGCCGGCGTGCGGCGTCAGGTACTGCTGTCCGAGGGTGGCGGGGTCCGGTGGCTGGGTGACATCGAGGAGGGTGCGAGGAGATGCGTCTCATTGAAGGGATCGTCATGGTGGCAATTGGACCGACGGCCGTCGAACGCGACGTTGCTTGGCGACGCTGCTTGTCTCGGTGGAGTAGTAGCAGGCCTCTGTTCGTGCGCGACGGGAGGCGGTGGGTTGATCCGAGGAGCACGGGCCGTGTAGGTCAGATGCGCGTGGTGCAGGGGCTTCGCCTGGGTGCAATGGAGCTCGTGGGCACGTCGGCTTCAGCTGCCGACCGGGGAGGCCGCATCAGCTCGCCGGTGCATGCGCTCGGTCCGGAGAGCGATGGCGATGGCGTGCGGCACAGACGAGGCGGCGGCGCGGCGCAGCGAAGGGGTGCCGAGGCAGCGGCACTAGAGGGCGCACGATGTGTGGCCCTAGGACGCTCAAAAAGAGGCTGCGACGTGGTGTTGCCCCGCGGCCGGTTGGGTCAGGTCCAAAACGAGTGCCACGGGCTCAGCCCTTTAACCAGAACCTTGTACGTGTTGGGATGGTGAGAGTACAGATTAGTTGATCGGGATATGCATGTTCAAAATAAATAGCAAAGAACTGCACGGTTTGCACAGGAAGAGTACGTAGGAAATCAAGATTAATTACTGCATGTGCCATACTGTTGAACTTGCAAGAGATAAGGCATAGATGGATTGAAGAAGATAGATTTGTGCAAGTAGTTTACGTGCAAGACTCTTGGACGCTGCTGCTCATGGCCAAGGACGACAGTACCTCTGATGAGCCTGCATGCTACCTAGCCCTCTTTCGTTGCAGCTGAGTTGGTTGGTAGAAGGAGATGACAGAAGGGTGTTTGACATGTCGATAATGAGAGATGAGTTTTTGACTGCTGCGGGTGACACAAGTTACTGAGAGAAATGACAATGGAGAGGAGCATTAGGCTGATACTAGTGCCGAGAAAGAGAGAGACCGAGAGGTGGTCAAATGGATCCAAGAAAACGACGGCACGCCGACTTAGCGGAAACGGACTGAGGAAGATGAACGTTTGTTTGGACTAGAAAAAGGGCAATGGCCAAGACGAGTTGATCTACGGCTTCTCACGGGTCGGGTTGATCCGACTAGGATTAGGGATATGGAGAGATAGTGCCAATCACCTGAGCTGATGGTGATGACAACACAGTATCAACGGAAAATGCTGAAATCCAAACAAGATTCCGTTTCGAGCATGATTTGACCAACATGAGAGATTAGGGAATCGGAAACTCGATGAGAGCAAAACAGGCTGAATCTAGCCAGGAAAGAAAAGAAAAAGGACGACAGCTCGGAATATATTTTTAGGCTTAAAACAAATCTAGAAAAGTCTAGATAAATCTTTTAATCCATAAAAAATATATCCTACAAATTCCAAGAAAAATCCTGGAGGTATTTTGGGACAGAAGGAGTCCAAATAAAATACTTGAATCTCGTGAAAAAGGTTCTAGAACTTTCCATTAAATGAATTTAGCCCTAGAGAAAATGAGAATAATTGCCAGAAAATTCTGAAAAATTCTCGAAATAAGCAGAAGATGGATAGTTTTATTTAAAAAGATATTCACAATCCAAAATTGAAATTTTGGGGTGTGACAGTGATGGTGGGCGCGAGCGGACCACGACGGGCTCTTCTTCTTCGACCTGCAGCTCCCGCCATCGTACCCGGCCGCGCCGGCGCAGGTCAAGTACCACTCATTCGGCCTCCGCGCGAACCCCAACCTCTACCAGTCCGGGACCGTGTGCCTGAGCCTCCTCGACACCTTTGGCGGCGAGGGCCCCGAGCTGTGGTCACCGGCATCCTCAAGCGTCCTCCAGGTCGTCGTCTCCATCCAGGGCCTCGTGCTCACAGCCCAGCCCTACTACAACGAAGCAGGCTACGCGGCGCAGGTCGGCACGCCGGAGGGCCGCCGCAACGAGCTCCCCTACAGCGAGAGCACCTACCTTGTCAACCTCCGCACCATGCTGCACCTCGTCCGCCGGCCGCCGGCAGGCTTTGAGGCGTTCGTTGTGGAACACTTCCGCCGCCGGGGGCGGCACGCCCTCCGCGCCTGCGAGTCGTACCTGCAGGAAGCTTGCCCCGTCGGCACGCTTGACGGCGACGCCCGTGCCACCGAGGTGAGCAGGCAACGGTCATGCTCGATGGGGTTCAGGCTAGCGCTCGTCAAGCTTGTCCCGATGCTTGTTGATGCGTTCACTGGCATTGGTGCACAAGGGTGTGACGAGTTTGGTCGGCTTCAGGTGCCACCACTGTGTACTGATGCCAGTATCTCGTAGGATTATTAGTTATTAGACATAAGTACTTCTTAATATTAGTCCGTGATTTATTTATTGCTATCCGCATTCTTAAATGCATGACACCGTTGATTTTTCTCGTTTGTTTGATTTATATTTCACCTTTTCTATTCCATTAATCCCTACCTATTATTTCTAAAGCATGTAACAATTCCACCACAAATTTTTATTTGGTCCAATATTACGTATCACCGACCGGTAAACCCAAATCTTATATAATATATAAGAAACAAACAACGACATTATTATATCATAACCTAAGCAGACACAAATATATACAATGAAAACGTGAAAACATAACAAAATCTATGTCAAAGATAAATCATCACGGAAAAAAAATCAGGTTGGATAAAAAAACAAATATGCCAAATATATTTCTATGTATATCAAGTATAAATTGTGGAAACTAGAAATATAACTTGACACTACCGGAATCCGGCTCTTTGCTGTGTGCTTTCTATCGGGCACACGTCAACCTTTTTGTCATGTGCACACATGGCCATTCTTTGTTGTGTGTTTTTTTTGGCACACGGCAAAGTAATAAATTTTCGTGTGTTTTCACACGGCAAAGTAATAAATCTTTTTTCTCTTCTCATCTCGAAATTTTTTCTACTCTTTACATACAACATGTGGTACTCCATATTAAAATTTAGTGCATTTTTGTATCTATTTGCTATATTTAACTAATTAATTGCATTTCAAGCATTTTTTTGAATCAAGTCAAATAAATTAGAACTGCAAGTGATTCATATAACATAACAAAATGAGTGAAAAAATGATATTCATGTTATGTAACCTAGTTTGAGGCCTTACCTATCAAATGAAAAGAAATTTCGAACATCTTGTCCAGAAAACACGACCACGAATGTGTGCCCGAATCGTTTTAAAATTCTATAAAAAGCAAATGAAGTCTGAAAATCTTAAGATTTTTCATGATATCATGATTTCATACGCTGTATGAAACGAACCGGGTTTCCATAAGGATAACCCGACTCCTTGTATCGGCGTGATAGTCTCTGGATCAGTCGCTATCACATACAGAATTCATCTCAGACAGTAATCATTGTCATACCATCATAAAAGGTGCATACATGGATTTAGTTATTACATCATCCGGTGGATATGTAGTACGAATCTCCCATTACAAGCCCACTGGGCTAATTGCGAAGCAAACAGAAAGTGTAACGGTAGCTAGGCCTCCGGCCAATCTTCATCTTGGGTCTTCTCTACCACAGGCATATCCTTGAGCATAGCACGCCTTCAATCGTACCATCCATCGTCGTTGTTGTCGAACTCCGGGTCGGATCCTGCATCTTATCAAGCTATCCCTAAGAATGGGATAGGTTCACGTCACCATCCGCATGCAGCGTATAGGTGGATGCATAAGGGATAAAATATGGACAAAGGAAAGGCTAGGTCTTCCTATGCAAGCAGCAAGCAATATATAAGTCATCCATAACTCCTTGACGGACTCCCGGTCATATCTATTTTCCGCTAAGATACAACCCATCCCTAAATCGGTGCGAGAACTCCATCTCCTGGTAGTTGGCTGCTATCCGAGCACGTCAACTTCTCTGGGTAGTCGGCTGGGAACATCTCCCTGAGGGTCTCCAGGCTCTCCAAAATCTTCGGGGTCTCAACTAGTGGCGGCAAGCTCTCGTACGGGCAGCGGTGCAAGTGTAGCTCCGTAGGGATCAGCTGGAAGTCCTCAAGAATCTCTAGCTGACTCTCCTCTGGCAGATGACTCCGTAAGCTCCGAAGCTCTCCCAATCTCATAGCATCTAACAACTTCCAAGTCTCCTCCATTTCATCGAGCGCATCGAGCGCTTCTGGGATCCACCACCCTGGCAGCTGCCCAGGTTTGGAGCCCATCGAGTGCTTCGAGTAGTCTTTCGAGTACTTCCTTGGCTGCATCGAGGCTATGAGGTGTTCAAGCCCCGGATCCTTTCCTTCATATGTGGTGCGTGATGTACTCGCACTCCATATGGAGTAGCTCCCGAGCCTTAGGTTGAACTGAAGGATCAGGCTGAGGGTCATCTCTGTCTTCTGGGTCTTTCGAATCTTCATTTGAAATTCAAATCATCTTTCGAAAAAAGTTGCTATCTATGATACGCATCCCGCAGTCCCCGAGTCTTGACTTGAAATCCCTTGATTTAGGGTTAAGGTTCCAAAATTGAGGCGTTCTTTTGGAGTGTAACCTTTGAACTTCCTGATATTTTTAGAAATGCCACTAGCTTGGTAACTGTGCCAAACCGATCTAGGTCTTTTCACTTGCTCTTGCGTCTGCTAATCTCAAATCGTCATCCCTCGAGCATATGCGTGAGAAGAGGCTCGTTACTTTCTGGATGGTGCCGACGAAGTCCAAGCGCCAAGGATCCGAGAAGGAGGCGACGATTGCTGATGGTTGGAAGAAAAGTAAGTTGTCGGATTCCGAGATCTCGTCTCTTGTCAGTCGTCAGCTCCTTCGTCCTAGGGCTTTTGTTCAGTGGCATTCAGCTGAGGGGCATGCCAGGCCTTTTGAGAGGGTTGCCGAGACTGTTGTGTTTAAGGCGTTCGTTGAGCGCGGATTGGCGATTCTGGTCTATGATTTCTTTCGGGGTCTTCTTTTTTACTGGGGAATCCAACTTCACCATCTAACCCCCAATTCAATTCTCCACATTGCTATTTTTGTTCACTTGTGTGAGGCTTTCCTTGGGATTTATCCCTACTTCGATATCTTTAAGAGTCTATTCTTTCTGAATCTGTACCCAAACTTTAGAAATGTTGCCACCGTTGGGGGTGACAATCTTGAGCTTCAACCTCAAATGGTGGGGAGGTACATAGACTCCTCGCTGTCAGATTGGTGGCTGGAAGGCCGAGTGGTTTTACATCGACAATCATGCGCCGGCGCTTCCTAACAGAGTTCTCAGGCCACCCAAACGATGTCAAGAATGGTTCAACCATGGGGTTATTCCGGTTCAAGAAGAGGAACTGCTTGAGAAGATTGTTGTTCTGAAGAATAAGGGAGTAACCGGTGCGACGGTTGTTTTTTCCTGGCTCGGGAGACAGATTCAACCCCTGCAGAAGCGTTGCAATGCTGGGTTCGAGTACTCTGGTTTAGAAGATCCTTCTAGGTTTTCTTCAGAGAAAATTCATCCGGATGAAGCTATGGCGCTTCTGTATAGCATATTTGAGGGAGTGGATGCTGAGCCAGAAATCCCTAAACGGTATCGTCATAAGAATCCGCCAAATCTGGTAATTTTCTGAATCTTCGGGTGGTTTTTCCCTTGTTTGGTGCCTGTGGGCTGAATATTGTTTGTCTTGCTGAATGAATTGCTTGTGTTTCGGAGTGATGCCCCGCTACCCCAGATTTTTCGTCTGCTTCATCAAATGCCGAGTTCTCAGCAGCCGGCTATTGATTCTCATCCGGATCCAGCTGATCTAGCCGCATTGTCAGATATTGATTCTGATGATGATGATGCTACCCTTGCAGAAGGTGTGATGGGTAAAGCTGGGGATGTCGGGTCCTTGGACCGAGATAGGAGTCCTGAGCCCGAAGCCGGCACTACTTGTCCCAAAAAGCTGAGGACAACTGTGCACAAGAGGAGGGCTAGCGGTCATATCAGGTTACCAATCGAGTAATTTGGTCCAGTTTGTCTGATGCGGTTGAGCTTGGTGCCTGATATCTTTGTATATGTTGTAGCTCTAGATTCTTGCCTAAGCGAAGGCGATTAGCTGAGGATGGTCCTGTTGCTGGTACTGCCATTCTTTCTGATGTGCGGGGATCGTTAACCAACTGGTGAAGCGGCAGCGCAACCCTCGGAAGAGATCCCAACTGGTGAGCCAATCATACCACCTTATAATGGTTTGAGAATTCTTCCGGTTTCTCGACTGCTTCACGAAGAAAAACCAATAGGTGCTTCGACTGATCTTGAAGGAGAGGGAGAGTCGAGTGGTGACTTTGTGGAAGAGATCACAACATCCCCTCCTCCATTTGAATATTATCATGGTGAAGATCTTGAAGATGATCCACAGCTGATGCTTGGGAATTTGAAGAAATTCCAGGCTAGTGTTCGTGAATTCACCAGGTTTTCTGTGGTAAGTCCTGTATTTGAGTACTTTTCCTTCTATACATGCTTCTGATTTTGGGGCTAATTGGGATTTGTTATGCAGCAAATGGCCAATCGCTCATATCTGAAGTCACAAAAGCTGAAGGAGACGACCGTGGATCGTCAAAGGATCAATCTCCTTTTTGTCTTGTTGTGGCTTTCTCTTGTTTGGTCGCCTAGATGTTGATTTTTTGCTGTGTTGTAATCGACAGATGGGACCGAGAACCACAAGAAGGAGCTGCAGGAGCTCAAGATGGCTGCTCAAGCAGTAGTCGAGTCGTTTGATGTAGTCGACGACTCCAGCAATAGCTTGGTTGAGCGGCTGCAGAAGATTCCTTAGAAGATCGTTGACTACTTGGCCAAGAGTTCTAGGAACTGTGTAGCACAGGCTCTAGGATTTGTTAAGTGTTATTGGCCTTCGGCGAAGATCTCCCTTCTTGGGGATGGCATGTGTGCCAGATGTGACCATGGCCAGTTCGTCAAATATATTGAGGAAGCTGAGTCAATGGCTGATCAGATTGTAAAGATGATAGAATAGTAGGATGTACTGTATCTTCTGATTGCCATGTAAATATGACATGTCACTATACGAGTTATCCTAATTCTTTCGAGAAACCTTGCCTGAGCAATAAGGAATTGGGAAGTGGATGTTCTGTATATCCCTCGTGTAGACGTTAGATAACTTGTCTCTAGGGCTGCAGAGATCGTGTCTCTTAGCCTGACTACTCGATAGGCCGTGCCTTTGACTTTGACTGATCAAAGAAAGGTTCATAGTCGAGATAGCTGATGGAGTAACGACTCCTGAAGAAGGTAGAGAACTTGTCTCTAGGGCCACAGAGAGCATGTTTCTTAGCCCGACTACATAATCTCTTAGCCCGACTACTCGATAGGCTGTGCCTTTGACTTTGACTTTGACTTAACAAAGAAAGGTTGGTAGTCGAAGTAGCCGATGGAGTAATGACTCCTGAAGAAGGTAGAGAACTTGTCTCTAGGGCCGCGGAGAGCATGTCTCTTAGCCCGACTACTCGATAGGCCGTGCCTTTGACTTTGACTTAACAAAGAAAGGTTGGTAGTCGAAGTAGCCGATGGAGTGATGACTCCTGGAGAGGGTAGAGAACTTGTCTCTAGGGCCACGGAGAGCATGTCTCTTAGCCCAACTACACGATAGGCCGTGCCTTTGACTTTGACTTAACAAAGAAAGGTTGGTAGTTGAAGTAGCCGATGGAGTGATGACTCCTGGAGAGGGTAGAGAACATTTGTCTAGGGCCGCGGAGTGCATGTCTCTTAGCCCGACTACTCGATAGGCTGTGCCTTTGACTTTGACTTAACAAAGAAAGGTTGGTAGTCGAAGTAGCTAATAGAGCCGGAGCTGATGGATGTCCTTGATCTGAATTCCAAAACTGTGTCTCTTTATCAAAATTTCAAATCTAGAGAAGTGCTTGCTAACAGCTTATGGATAGAACTTTGGCAGATGCTCGATGTTCCATGAGTTAGGGACTTCGAGTCCGTCCGGTTAGATCAGTCGATAGGAGCCTAGTCCTGTGACCTTGGAGATGATGAAAGGTCCTTCCCATCGCGAGTTGAGTTTGTGCAGGCCTGTTTCATCTTGGATTCTGTGAAGGACCATATCTCCTGTGTTGAAAGACCTTGTTTGGATGTTGTGGTCGAGATATCGTTGCATGTTCTGGAGATATCGAGTAGATCGTAGTAAAGCATTGAACTCATCTCGTCGAGTGAGTCCAGCTCTATTTGATGGTTGTCATCTCCTTCTATTGTGTCGTACATCTCTAGTCGAGGTGACTTCCACATGATGTCGGCTGGCAGTATTGCTTCAGAGCCATATACTAGGAAGAAAGGAGTTTGTCCAGTAGCCTTGCTAGGTTGAGTGCGCAGCCCCTGGATTACCATTGGTAGTTCTGCAAGCCATTTGCCTCTCCTTTTGCTTGTGGAATCGAAGATCCTGTTCTTTAGTCCATCAATTATCGGTCTGTTGATGCGTTCTACTTGACCATTGGCTCTTGGATGCGCGACTGATACATATTTGAGGAGTCCTCGCAATAATCCCAGAACTCTTGCGAAGTGAAATTTGATCCTAGATCGGTTATAATGGTATTGGGAAATCCAAATCTGTGGAGTATTTCACTAATGAACTCTACTGCCCGATCTGACAAAATTTTCGTGATTGGCTTGACTTCAATCCATTTAGAAAACTTGTCGACTGCCACCAATATGTGTGTAAAACCTCTTGGTGTTGTGGGTAGTGGTCCGATCATGTCTAGGCTCCAGCAGGCGAACTGCCAAGACGGAGGTATGGTGATCAAGTTGTGAGCAGGCAAGTGATTCTGTTTGGCGAAGTACTGGCATCCTTGACACCGTCTGGATAGTGCTTCTGCATCTGATAATGCTGTTGGCCAGTAAAATCCAGATCTGAAGACTTTGCCAACCAAAGTACGTGAAGTTGCGTGGTTTCCACATGTGCCTTCATGAGCTTCTTGTAGAATCTCTTTTCCTTCTTCTGCTGTGACATATTTCATGAGGACACCGGATCCTGCGCCTCGTTTGTAGAGCTTCTCGTCGATGAGGACGTAGTTCTTGCTATGACGCATGATGCGTATTGCTTCTGCGTCGTCCTTTTTAATTCCCGGAGGAAGTACTTGATTCTTGATGTAGTCGATGAATGTAGCACGCCAGTTGACTTCGATCATCATGACCTCTTGACTAGTTTCTTGAGGAGCTGAGTCGACTTCCATTGGGGTGGAAGTTGTCAGACCCGGGGCCACGGGACTGGGTATGTAACGTAGTTTAGAGAGGTCTAAGAGATTAAGTCCGTCTTATCTCTTATTCATCTCGTTTATCTCTTATTTATCCCGTTTAAATAGGAGATAGAGCTAACCGATACAGAGGGAATCTACTCGAGATATGTTCTGGTACGATTCCTCAGCTGGTATTGGTTAGTATCTTTGTAACCCTGGCCTCTCGGATATATAAGGGAGGTCGGGGACCCCTCTCAAAACAGACGATCTCTAGGTCATTCTACACCAAAGGCAATACAAACCACCATACAGGACGTAGGGTGTTACGCATCTTGCGGCCCGAACCTATCTAAGCTTTGTGTTCCTTGCACCTTCGAGTTCCTGATCTCGGCGTCCCCTCACCCCAAACTTACCACCTTGGGTATATCCCTCGGTGGGCAGTCGGTTAAACACCGACAGCTGGCGCGCCAGGTAGGGGATCACGTCGAAGATTCACCGGCGAGCTCGATGGCATCTTTCAAATTCATCAGGTCAGTTCCCTCCCAGGGTACGACATTCGTTTTTGGCTCGTGGGTCTGCATCGCAGATGGTGTGGGCAATTTTCGGCGATTCCTCGTCGACATGAGGCCAAAGACCTTCGCTGCGGATCCTCGCAGCGACCTCGACAAATTCGTCGACGGGCTCGACAACTTGCCGCTCCATGCTTCCGCAACACAGATCGAGATGGAGTCTGCTCCAGACTCGACTTCTTCTAGTGTTGCGGCAACTTCCCCTGGGTTGGACTTGTTTCAATCTAGGGATCTGCATAGCCGGTCCCAATGCGGCTCGTGCAAGCCGGCCGCTGATCTTCAGGAGGCCAACGTCTCTGGGTCCCTCTTCATGTTGGAGAAGGACCTGGACTTTCTGCTCCAGGACGAAAAGCCTGAAGCCACCGCGTGTCGGGGGGCTTCGGGTTGTTCTGGTACCGGTGATCTGGTGATCATCTCTTTGCCGGAGGGGCGCATCGTGCATTGGAAGGGCATGGTGCTCTCCGATCTACTCGAGGCAGAGGGTCGACTTGTGGCTCACCTCGAGCCCTTGCCCTTTCAAGAGGGCAGGCCATTGGCTACCGCGGCGGAGGGGTCGACTGAACTAGTCGACGAGAGCTCTCACGAGCTTTCCTCCCGCCAGGTGCTAATGGCCGAGGAAGGCGAGGACGATGGGGATCATCCCCTCGTCAACTTTGAAGCGATCTTCGAAGATGAGATCACAGCCAACGCCGGCGACAAGAACGACGCCGATCGTGAGGCGCGGAGGGCCAGGAACAGGGCCCGCACAATCCGGCGGAGGAGGGCCAACGAGCGTAGGCGATCTATGCATCGCGAGCTTGATCATGAGTTCGCCGCCGTAAGCGAACGGGGTTTCAGAACTCCGGTGGCCAACATCGCCAGGGTAACGGCCATCCTCGAGCGCAGCCATGATCCGGAAGTGCTTCAAGCACTCCTTTACGCGCAGAGGGCTTGGATCCAGTTGGACCAGCACAACCCGGCGTCCACCATCAGGGAGGAGCGCGTGGGTGAGAGTCGGAGCCAGGCTCATAGCCGAACGGCTGGCGGTCGTCCTCGGCATCAGCTCAGCAACGATAACGCTCGCGGGAGCCAGGCCCCTGGTGGGAGGCAGCAGCCACCACAAGGGGGTCATCCGCGGCAGGCCAATCATTGACTTCCTCCAGAGGACCTGCGCCAGCAAATCAATGAAGGTCGCGACGCGCGGACCATGATCTCCTCCAGGCGCAAGGTCCGCGAAGAAGTCGAAACTGAAGGTAATGACTGTAGCGACCGATTCCCTGCTTTTTCTGCACGTTTCAGCAGCTACAAGTACCCGGAGGGCTTCAAACCGATCGGCATCACCAAGTACGACGGCAAGCAAGCCCCTCAGCAGTGGCTCTGTTGCTACTCCACGGCCATTGAGGTTGCAAGGGGGTTCGAATATCACCAAAGTCGTCTACTTCCTGATGGCTTTGGACCCTGCGCCGCTTACTTGGTTGGAAAGTCTCAGCAACAACTCAATCGACTCCTGGGAGCGCCTCAAGAAGGTCTTCATCGACAACTTCCAGGGAGCAATTGCTCGTGCAGGTACTCGTCATGATCTTGCTCAGTGTAAGCAAGAGCGTAACGAGCTTCTGCGGTCCTACACGCGTCACTTCTTCGATGTGCGCGCCACCATCGCGAACATCTCAGAGGACGACATCATCGATTGTTTCTACAACGGCATCACCGACCCGGGCATCTACAGGGATTTTGGGCGGAACAGGCCGAAGACTGTTGCGGGCCTTCGTGATATGATGCACGATTGGTCCGAACAGGAGGAGAAGATGCGGGAGCGGTTCCCGCGGCGTCAAGATAGCAATCTGCGGCGCCCAAATGACAACCGCAACGACAAAGGCCAGCGGAACTTTTCGGGTCCACCCCGGAAACGAAAGCCAGATGATATCATCATGGCTATCGATTGTCCTTCGCGGGGCAAGAAGTCGACGACGCAGGAGGAGTTCGAGAAACTCCTGCAGAAAAAGTGCCCATGGCATCCGGGCGCCAACCACGCCGCCATTGACTGCTACCACCTTCGGAGGACGTTCAGCAACTCCGGTGGTGGAAAGAAGAACAAGAAGCCTACGGACAAAGAACCCAAGGACGATGATCAAGAGGACCACGGGCGCAACCCGATGTTTCAAGACGCTTCGAAGGTTGTCAACGTCATCTTCGGGGGAGCTGAGGATTTTTGTTCCTGGCGGGACCAGAAGCTGCTTCTCCGGGAGATTTTGTCCATCGAGCCGGCGGTACCACGACCACTCCGTTGGTCGGAGGTCCCCATCTCGTTCTCTCACGACGATCAGTGGACGAGCTTTTTGGAGCCCGGTAAGTTCCCATTGGTTCTGGATCTTGTGGTGGCGGAGGTCAAGCTCACCAAGGTCCTCATCGATGGCGGAAGCAGGATCAATCTCATCTTCGTCAGCACTCTGAAGAAAATGGGCTTGGATTTCAAGGACATGCTGGTTCCCAGCAAGTCCCCCTTTTACGGCATCGTCCCAGGTAACGCGGCACACCCGCTTGGTACGGTAGTCCTGCCAGTCACCTTCGGCACGCGGGAGAATTATCGTACTGAGTTTATCAAGTTCGAAGTGGCCAACTTCGAATCTTCCTACCATGCAATATTGGGTCGTCCGGCACTCGCCAAGTTCATGGCAGTGCCGCATTACGTCTATCTGCTTCTTAAGATGCCAGGACTCAGTGGAGTACTCACTCTCCGTGGCGACTTGAAAAAGTCGTACGACTGCAATCAGGAGGCGATCCAGTATGCATCGACTACTCGCGTGCCAGATGCTTCGGGAGAAGTACTCGCGGCCGCGCAGCAGCTCTCCCAGTTTGGGCTGGAGATTCCCTCCAAGAAGGCCAGCAAGTCAAGCATCTAGTCGACTGATGACGTGGCCCTCAAGACGATCCAGCTTCAGGAGGGAGATTCATCTAAGACCGCTGTCATCGGCGCGGGCTTAGGTGACAAATAGGAACTCGCGCTCGTCAGCTTCCTTCAGGCTAACCGAGACATATTCGCGTGGAAACCAGCGGATATGCTAGGGGTGCCCAGGGAGTTGATCGAGCATGCCTTGAATGTACACCCGAAGGCTACGCCTAAAAAGCAACGCTTGCGAAGGTTTGCCCACGATAAGCGTGAGGCCATTAAGCGGGAGATTGCTAAACTTCTCACGGCTGGATTCATTAAAGAAGTAATCCATCCAGAGTGGGTAGCGAATCCCATTCTTGTAAAGAAAAAGAACAATGAATGGAGGATGTGTGTCGACTACACTGATCTCAACAAGCACTGCCCAAAGGACCATTTTGGGCTGCCGCGCATTGACCAAGTTGTCGATTCGACGGCTGGTTGTGTCCTTCTTTGTTTTCTTGATTGTTACTCAGGGTATCGTCAGATCGCGCTCAAGGAGGAGGACCAAATCAAGACCGCATTCATCACCCCATATGGGACATATGCCTACAAAATCATGTCCTTCGGGTTGAAGAATGCACGAGCGACCTATCAGCGTGCGATCCAGATGTGCTTCGCGGATCAGCTGCACCAGAATGTTAAAGCTTATGTGGATGACGTGGTCATCAAGACCAGGGAGTCCAGCGACTTGATTGCAGATTTGGAGGAAATATTTAGCAGTCTGCGTAGATTTTGGTGGAAACTCAATCCCACCAAGTGCGTTTTTGGAGTACCTTCAGGGAAATTGCTCGGGTTCATCATCAGCAACCGGGGCATCGAAGCCAACCCTACAAAGATCACGGCCATCACTGATATGGAGGCTCCGGCCACAATCAAGGATGTGCAGAAGTTAACAGGTTGTATGGCGGCTCTAAACAGGTTCATCTCCCGACTCGGGGAGAGAGGACTACCCTTTTTCAAGCTCTTGAAACGTCAAGATAAGTTCCAATGGACGGAGGAGGCCGAGCGGGCCCTGCAGGATCTGAAACATCATCTTCACTCACCTCCGATCCTTACAGCACCGTTGCCAGGGGAGGATCTACTACTTTACATCGCGGCAACAACTCATGTTGTCAGCAGTGCTATTATAGTTGAGCGAGGCAAGAAAGGCCATGCGTTCGGAGTGCAGAGGCCCGTCTACTTTGTCAGCGAGGTCCTCTCCGAATCCAAGATGCCACGGGGCGCATATCCAAGTGGGCAGTGGAACTGGGGGCTTTGTCAATCGACTTCAAGCCACGTACTGCAATCAAGTCACAGGCTCTAGTTGACTTCATGGCTGAATGGAGGGAGAATCAAGTTCCCACTCCAGCAGACAAGCCAGAGCACTGGACCATGTACTTTGATGGGTCCCTCAAGCTCGACGGCGGCGGCGCTGGTGTTCTGCTTATTTCTCCATGAGGTGAACAATTGAAATATGTTCTTCAAATCCTGTGGGCGGTATCCAACAATGAAGCCGAGTATGAAGCCTTGCTTCACGGGCTTCGTTTGGCGATATCTCTAGGGATCAAGTGACTACTTGTGTATGGCGATTCTCTTCTTGTCGTTCAACAGGTCAACAAAGAATGGGACTGCAACAAGGAGACGATGGATGCTTATGTACAAGAAGTGCGCATGTTGGAGAGCAAATTCTCCGGCTTGGAGGTTCACCATGTATTGCGGGAGCACAATGTTGGCACGGATCTCCTGTCCAAATTGGGGTCCACACGTGCCCAGGCCCCGCCGGGAGTTTTCGTCCAGGAGCTCAAACAGCCATCCATCAAGTCCTCTCCGTAGGTAACCATCGACGCGGGTCCCCAACAACCCGATCGAGAGGTTATGGTGCTAGGGGAGGACTGGCGAGAGGCTTTTATTGACTTCATTCGAGATCAAAGGCTACCAGCGGGAATCAACGCCAGGAGCGCAGAGGCGGCGCGCGTCCTGCGTAGAAGCAAGGGTTCTGTCTTGGTCGACGGCAAGCTCTACCGGCACGGCGCTCGGTCAGGAGTTCTCATGAAGTGCGTCACAAGGGAAGATGGTTACGACATACTGCGGGAGATCCACGAGGGCGTCTGCGGAAACCATGCAACTTCAAGAACGCTGGTGGAAAAAGCATACAGGGCCGGATTCTGGTGGCCCACTGCAGTGACCGATGCGGAGGATCTCGTGCGCAGATGCCAAAATTGTCAATTCTTCGGCAAACAGACTCATGTTCCAGCCCATAGCCTCATCACTATACTGCCATCTTGGCCTTTTGCTTGTTGGAGCCTCGACATGATTGGGCCCTTCACAACAACGCCGGGCGGTTTCACCCATGTTCTGGTGGCTATCGACAAGTTTATCAAGTGGATTGAATACAAGCTGATAGCCAAGCTCAGACCAGATCGGGTTGTCGACTTCATCTCGGATATCTTGCACCGTTTCGGCTTCCCCAACACCATCATTACGGACTTGGGATCAAATTTCACGGCCAACCAGTTCTGGGAGTTCTGCGAGAATGCTTGCATCGAAGTTAAATATGTCTCGGTCGCACACCCAAGGGCCAACGGACAAGTCGAAAGGGCGAACGGCTTGATAATTGACAGCCTCGAGAAGAGACTTTATGCTGAAAACAGCAAGAAGGGAGGCAAATGGGTGCATGAGCTGCCACATGTCGTCTGGGGGCTTCGGACTCAACCGTCCCAAGCCACAGGACAAACGCCTTTCTTCCTCGTATACGGATCTGAAGCTATTTTACCAGCCGATATCATGTGGAAGTCCCCAAGGGTCGAAATGTACAACGAGGGCGAGGTGGATGAGGCGAGGCAGTTAGAGCTCGGTTCTGTGGAAGAAGCTCGCTGCACTGCTCTTGTCCAGTCAGCCCGATACCTGCAGGGGATCTGGCGATATCATGATCGCAACGTTAGGGAGCGGTCATTTAGTGCTGGTGATTTGATGTTGTGTCACATTCAGGACGAATCCGGCCTACACAAGCTCAACTCAAGGTGGGAGGACCCGTTCGTCGTCAAGCAGGTTACACGGCCCGGGTCATATCGGCTACAATATTCCGAGGGTCAGGATGTTCCGAACTCCTGGAACATTCAGAACCTACGCAAGTTCTACCCATAAGAAGATGCCCGGTGATAGTCGAATCCCTAGGGGCTTAGAAGATTCCTATCCCTCGAATCAATTTGGAGGCCATGTGCCACAAGATTCGGGTTGTACATTCATTCATAAGCGCACGATGGCTGCGGTCACGTGCAAACACTTATATAAAAAAGACTTCTTGTCGTGAATGTTACGGCACACTGGATTGGAACAAGTCCAAAACCTCTACATATCGATCTCCGCCGCGACCTTGGATGGTCGCACGCGACAGCAGTTGCATTTTCCCAACATAATCGATCCATTCAACTGGTTTATTCCCAGTTTGTTGGATGAGCTCGTATAAAGAGCTGCCCCGACTACATCCTGCGTGGTTGCACCAGAGTAGTCTCGTCCCTGCCAAGAGTACGGCATACCAGCGGCGACGCCCGCATTCGCTCCGAGCAAGTCCGATCCATCCGTCCGGGTCCTATCTAACTTGCGGAGCGCGCTCATACAAGGAGCGACCCTGGCTACGTCCCGAGTCGATGCACTCGGGGTAGTTTTGCCCTAAGCCCGGCATTTGCGCGACGTTGCTCGCGTTCTTATCTAACGGTTCTAGACCCGCGAGTTCGGGTTGTGGACAACTTGTTAGATAAGTTCCTACATGGAGCTATGGCTACCTTTAGGGTTGTTGTACCCAGGGTAGTGTCTACTACTTCAGCCTTGTAAGCCTGGATTCCAATTCAGCTTGGGCACACTCCCAAGTAGAGACATCAAAAGAAACCATATATACAAGTAGAGACATCAAAAGAAACCATATATACAAGGAAGTGAATACTTGTTTTTAGTACCCTAATCCTGCATTACGCTTTGAACTATGCGTTCTGATACAGGTTGGGCTTCCAGGAGGTATCTGTCAAATTGCTCCTCGGTGCAGTCCGCCGCCATGCCTTGAGCAAATATTTCCAGCTGCGCGTTTGGCAGGAAGGACTTCACAACAGCGAGGGCGTTGTTGACGCACGTGCAGGTGCCTCGGACAGGAATCTCATTACTTTCTTCGGGGCCTCGCGGAGACGCTCTAGCAGGGGTTGGGGGTTTGCTTCGCTTTCTTCTGGTGGATCCACCATGTCCACCAGCTCCCGGGCGGCTCCCCTGAGGTCTTCGAGTTCTTCGCCCAGCGTCTTGATTCGCTGATCACCTTCTATAGCCTCTCGATGTCATCTGTACGGCGATAGAGCAGGTTCTTCACGTCAGTAAGTAGCTCTTCTTTACCCATTAAGATTCTCCTAAGCTCTGTGGTGGAAAGCTTTTCAGAATCCAGGTTGAGTCATACAGTGCAAGTACCCGAGGGAAGCAATGGTTTACCTTGGTGCGCTTTCTTTTGCTCCTTGAGCTGCTCCTGGTGCTCCTGCTCACGTGCCTCGAGCTCCTTCTTCTATTCCTCGAGTTGTCGCTGGAGCTCGGCGTTGACCTTCTCAAGATGCACATTCTCCGTCTTCACATCGTCGAGGCGCCTCCTCAGGGCAGCGAGTTCCTTGCGGTCGTGGGCAAGGGTCTTCAATTCTTCTGCCTACTTCCGGGAGTGGGCGATCACACTCTGCATAAAAAGGGGATGTCCAGATTGGCAACTCAATATAGTTGCTGGCAGAAAATTGTTCAGGTCTTACCATGGTAAAGTCATGCGCCTTCTCGAGGTTCTCTATATTGCCATCGGTCAGCAGCTGGTCACCCGCCAGGTCGGCGGCGACGGCATCCTGACAACCTGACCCGGCTAGCAGCAGCTCATCGGGTCTCCCGGAGGTTCCCACGACTGCTTCAGTAGTCAGGTGCTGCGCACCTGCAATCACAAATGATCTCAGCATGCAGCATGCAGATCCCGGCAGCTAGCCGGGGCGGTCAGATGCTCACCTGCGCCATCCGTTGGAGTGGCGCTAGGGGCCTCGACCTGTTTCTCACCAGTGGCCCCGGCCTCGACTTGTTGGAGCTCAGGAGGCGGCAGGTCGGGCAGCGTGGTGTCGGCCCCGGGGGCTGGCTCCGCGGGTGCTGACCCCTCTGGGCCGATGGCTCGGGGGCCGATGAAGCTGCGACTGGCCCAGTGTTTGAGGATTCCTCTCGGGTCGAAGACTCGGGGGCTGGGGAGTCGAAGCTGGCTCCAGCTGGAGGTCCGCGGCACTTGCAGCACTAATGAAGTCGAAGTTAGTCAACACATAAGTCGAAAGATCAAAATATTTGCTGCGCAACCAGAGGCAGACTTACAGTACAGATTTCTTCTTAATGGCTCTCTTCATCCGCACTGCCTGACGCGGCGTCCCCGTTGCTGGCGGTGGGGTTTCACCAGCTTGCGGCGTGGTCCCCGCCACGGCGATGGTGACGGCTGCAGTGGCCACCGGGCTCCTCCTTTCTTCTTTGGGCTCGGCCCGGGAGGAGGACGCGGAAGGACTACAAGAGGATGTTATAAGTACGACTCAACATTAAGGTACTGCATTACAACAAACCAGTAGGCTCTTACCCGGTGGATTCGAGTTCCTGCGCCTTTCGTTTGCGCACCAGCCAATGACCTTGTGGCACCAGCGGCAAAGCGCCGGTCAACTCCACGCTTTGCTCGGAGGAGTTGTCCCGGCGTGTTTCTCCTTCAGCTCCTTCCCCCACCTGAGAGCTCACGTCCTCGGTGGACCCACTGCGGCGTTGAGCTGCAGCAACGCGGGCCCTCTTTGCTTCTACAGCGGCCATGGGAGGAGGTGCTCTGGCCGGGGGATGTCGGGGCGTGGTGGATAGCTGCGATACAGCTCTGTATGTCCCTACAGAAGGTTCTTCGGCTAAGTAATGGAGTGAACGAGGATATTTTCAACAAAAAAGATGTCGAATACTCACTGGTTTGGGCGGATTTCGTGCGGAGAATAATGTTGGCACGTATGGCACGGCATCCACGTCCAGCAGCACCCGCTGAACTCGCTGGAGCGCGGCTTCATCGAACAATTCCTCTGCGCACATGCGAGAGGGATCAGCGGGGCCGGTGTACTCGAATCCCAAGCGATGGCGCTGCTGGATTGGTTGGACGCGGCGTTTGTAAAATGCGAACATGACGGAGGCACCGGTCACCCCTTTCTTCTTCGGTGCCTCTATGATGTCCAGCAGCTCTTTGACCTGATCCATCTCCCTGCCGGAGGGTTCGAGATTCCACTCTCCCCTCACTACAGGTGGTCTGTTTGACTTCGTTGGGAGGTGGGGAGCATGGTTCTCGATATAAAACCAATGGATCTTCCATCCAGGAAGGTTGGAGGGGAATTTGTAGGTAAGATATTTGTCGCCGGCATGCTGACGCAGTTGGATGCCGGTGCCCCCCACAACGGAAAGATTCTTGGATGTGGGCTGTGGTTTGATGCGGAAGAGGAAGCGGAAAAGATCCCAGTGGGGTTCGATTCCGAGGAAAGCCTCACAGAAATAGATGAAAATTGAAATGTGGCATATTGAATTTGGGTTGAGATGATGAAGCTCAAGCCCGTAGTAATACAGAAGGCCTCGGAAGAAGGAACAAGAGGGGAGGGCCAATCCCCATTCGGCAAAATGGAGAAATGTGACGATTTCATCAACATTTTCCATGGGGAAAGGTTCACGGTAAGAGAGGCGCCAGTTGACAAGGTTCTTTTCTTGCAGCAACCCCTCGGAAACTAGGTTGTTCTGATGGTTGAGGGAGCACTTACTGTGTGTTCATTCCGCGGTCGAAGGCTGCACCTCTTTCTTCTTCCCCTCGATCTCTGTCTTCTTGGGCGCCATCTCCGATTCGCTGGCCACGAGATGCTCGGGGGCTGCGGGTAGAGGGGCCGGAAGGTCGGAGCGGGAGGATTTCTTTGGGGAGATGGCGGCGGCGTTTGGCTCTGATTAGGGTTTTTGGCGGTTCTTGGCAAAAGGCAGATTGAAAGCATAGTTTTTTCCCACTGTTGTCGCGGGGTTAAATAACCAGCGGAGTGGGGTAAAGTTATTGTTCTGAAGTTCAACGGATGTTTTTTGGGAATATTCCGAGTCATTTGGTGGACTGTTTGGATTAAATATTCGATTAATCATTTTTTCAGGGCTAATTCGCCCGGAAAAAAGGGGTTTTCTGGATTCATGATCTAATGTCCATCATTTGTATCATCATTTTGGTAATTTCTCAAGTTGTCATTTTTTAACCTGCATGCCACGGTTTTCGGATCCTTATCTTCAAAATTGTGGGATTTGGATTCAAGGCTCGGGGGCTGCGGGATATGTGGCATCGACTACTTATTTTTTAAATTTCTTTGAAGGATAAGAAGGATTACAGATTAACGGGACCCTCAGCCTGATTCTCCGATTCAACCTAAGGCTCAGGGGCTACTCCATATGGAGTGCGATTTTTAAATCGCACACCACAACAAAAATTCGGGGCATGAGCACCTCATAGCTTCGATGCAGCCGAGCAAGTACTCGAAGAAGGACTTCAAGGCGAAGCTTCAGAAGAAGTCAAAGACTACTTCGAAAGTACTCGATAAGCCTGCAGTACTCAGCTACAAAGAGCTCAGGGGCTTGTCAGACCCGGGGCCACGGGGCTGGGTATGTAACGTAGTTTAGAGAGGTCTAAGAGATTAAGTTCGTCTTATCTCTTATTCATCTCGTTTATCTCTTATTTATCCCGTTTAAATAGGAGATAGAGCTAACCGATACAGAGGGAATCTACTCGAGATATGTTCTGGTACGATTCCTCAGCTGGTATTGGTTAGTATCTTTGTAACCCTGGCCTCTCGGATATATAAGGGAGGTCGGGGACCCCTCTCAAATTAGACGATCTCTAGGTCATTCTACACCAAAGGCAATACAAACCACCATACAGGACGTAGGGTGTTACGCATCTTGCGGCCCGAACCTGTCTAAGCTTTGTGTTCCTTGCACCTTCGAGTTCCTGATCTCGGCGTCCCCTCACCCAAAACTTACCACCTTAGGTATATCCCTCGGTGGGCAGCCGGTTAAACACCGACAGAAGTGTTGATTGAAGGGTGATACCGCTCATGGACGAAGACCCCTGGAGGGACCTCTGCTCTGTTGGAACCAAGTTTTGATAGGACATCGCTGCAACGTTGTTGTCACGGATGACGTGATGGATCTCTAGTCCTGAAAACTTATTTTCGAGCTTCCTAATTTCCGCGACGTAGGCATCCATGGTTTTTTTTGTTGATATCCCACTCTTTGTTTACTTGCTGGACCACAAGTAGGGAATCTCCATAGACAAGTAATCATTTGATGCCAAGGGATATGGCCAGTCGAAGGCCATGCAAAAGGGCTTCATATTCTGCTTCATTGTTGGAAACTTTGAAGAGGATTTGGAAAACGTACTTGAGTTGTTCACCTCTTGGGGAGATGAAGAGTACGCCTGCTCCTCCTCCGCCTAGCTTGAGTGAACCGTCGAAGTACATGGTCCAATGTTCTGGGATAGACGCTGGAGTTGGGACTTGATTCTCTCTCCATTCAGCCAGAAAATCGACTAGTGCTTGAGACTTGATTGCTGTTCTTGGCTTGAAGTGCAGATCGAGTGATCCTAGTTCCACTGCCCACTTGGAGATGCATCCAGTTGCATCTCGGTTGTGGAGGATATCACCCAGTGGGAAGTCGGTGATTACTAAGATATTGTATTTGTTGAAGTAATGCCGTAGCTTCCTTGAGGTGATGAGTATTGCGTAGAGGAGTTTCTGAATCGGAGGATATCGCACCTTCGATTCAGAGAGTACTTCGCTGATGAAGTAGACAGGGTGCTGGACGCCGTAGGCGTGCCCTTCTTTTTTGCGTTCTACCACAATTGTCGTGCTCACGAAGTGTGTGGTAGCCGCGATATAAAGGAGTAGCTCCACTCCGAGCATTGGGGCCGTGAGGATTGGAGGTGACTGGAGGTGTTGCCTGAGTTCTTTGAGTGCATCGGCTGCTTCTTGAGACCATCGAAACTTATCTTGCTTCTTGAGTAGTTTGAAAAAGGGAAGCCCTCTTTCTCCAAGCCTCGAAAAGAATCTGTTTAGGGTGGCCATGCACCCTATGAGCTTCTGGATATCTTTGATGGAGGCTGGAGCTTCCATGTTCATGATTGCATTTATCTTTTCGGGATTTGCTTCATCCCTCTGTGACTGACGATGAAGCCGAGTAGTTTACCGGATGGCACGCTGAAAACACACTTGGTTGGGCTCAGCTTCTACCTGAAGCTTCGTAGACTGTTGAAAGTTTCTTCTAGATCAGCAATAAAGGAGTCATATTCCTTTGTCTTCACGACCACATCATCGACGTAAGCTTCTACGTTGCGATGAAGCTGATTGATGAAACATAGCTGTATAGCACATTGATATGTTGCTCCAGCATTCTTTAATCCGAAGGACATGGTCTTGTATGCGTATGCCTGGAACGGAGTGATGAATGCTATCTTGATTTGATCTTCTTCTTTGAGGGTTATTTGATGATAGTCCGAGTAGCAATCAAGGAAGGATTGTAGAACGCAGCCGGCCGTCGAGTCGATGACTTGGTCGATGCGAGGAAGCCCAAAAGGATCTTTCGGACAGTGTTTGTTGAGGTCTGTGTAGTCTACACACATCCTCCACTTGTTGTTGTTTTTCTTGAGAACAAGTACAGGATTTGCTAGCCACTCGGGGTGATAAACTTCTTTGATGAATCCAACCGTGAGTAGTTTGGCAAGTTCTTTCTTGATGGCTTCTCTCTTCTCTGCTGAGAATCTCCATAGACGTTGCTTATTAGGAGTGGCGTTCGGGTTGACATTTAAGGAGTGCTCGATCAACTCCTTAGGGACACCGGCCATATTGGCTGGTTTCCAAGCAAATACATCAAGGTTGGCTCTAAGGAAGTTGACGAGCGTGCTTTCCTATTTGTCAATGAGTTCTGTTCCAATCAACGTTGTTTTTGATGGGTCACCTTCTTGCAGTTGGATCGTTTTCACTCCCACATTGTCGGGTGGCTTTGGTGTAGAACGATTTGTCTTCTTCGTAGGGATTTCCATCCCTGATGCAGAGTACTGTTGGGCAGTTGCGAGTACTTCTCCTGCTGTGTCTAGTAGTCAATTTGTGGAAGCGTAGGTGCTAGCTTCTTTTTCACATTCAAACAACTTCTGAAGATCTCCACGGAGAGTGAGGACTCCTGTCTTTCCTGGCATCTTGAGTAGCAGGTAGGCATAATGAAGAACTGCCATGAATTTGGCTAAGGCCGGTAGTCTGAGTATGGCATGATATGAGGACTCGAACTCTGTGTGGCAGAACCACCTGAATTATCCCGGCTCAAGTGCGTAGGCCATCACCACAAACGCAACACCGGCTCAAACGCACTTCAAACGGAACAATTCTTGGTCTGTCGGGTAACGTCCCGATACAACCACCGGTTCTCGGATCGAACAAGCATACCCCGCACGAAGGCGAGTCCAGAGATATTACAACCACATGTTTTACAACACAAGCTCAGTAGTGATTACAACCAGTTCAAAACATTATTACAAACCAAACTTAGTAAAACAGTTGTACAAACCATAACTGTAAGTTTAGAGTTTGAAAAGTAGCGGAAATAGAACACGACGGCTACAACACGTCGCAAAAGTATACCAAGCTAGCCCAAGCAAGGTATCACTCGTCAGGGTCATTGCCGGCTGAAGACGAATCCCACTCTACGGACCAGCCAGGAGGCAAAGAGCATGGCCAAGATAAACTAGCGACCTGATCCTCAAAACTCATACCTGAAAAGGGTTTCAACAACAAGGCTGAGTATTCTAATACTCAGCAAGACTTAACCGTCAACGGGTATACATAGCCCACCTAACTAGACTATGCAGGGTTCTATGAGGCTCTAGTTTTCCTTTTGCTGAAAAGCAATAAAGAGTAGGTCCTTACTTGCAAATTTTAGCTTTCAAGATTCTAGTTGATTAACCATTCTATGTAAGAAACTACTATTCAACCATGGTAGATCTTTAAGCAAACATCAAGATTGATCATAATAATGTTGCTCTTATTACTCTGTGTTGCAAAGAGATCAAGTAGTCCCAAACCGTGAGAAGCGGACGATTTGAATCGAATTTGTTAACCTGGCCAGGCAGACCTAACACACACGTTTGGAACACCGTCGGGTCGTTCCCAAACAACTGTTTACCTTTCTTTCCGGCTTGTGGATAGGGTCACTCTCCCCGACTACAGGGCACCAACCTCGTCCCTTGTAGCCGTGGTGTTGCGCAACATAAAAAAATAAAACCTATCTCTAAGAGAGAGTGAAAGGTATATCCACTCCCCGGTTCAATCGGCTACTAGGCTTACCGCGTACCATATTTACGGCATGTGGCTAGTACGTTCAAAAACTTAACCAGCACTACCACACACCGCGACCTTAGCAAGTTCAACAACACAGATGGGGTCTCACACAAGGTCATGATATTGAACACAACCCCGTCCGTCGTCCTTATATTGATAGCAGAAAGTAAACAAGCAATTCCTATAGAGCTCGCAAGTGACAGGCAATCACTCGACTTTTACCGGTCCTATAAGCTTAGCAATTATTTGAACTCAGGTCTAGTGTTCAGTATATAGGTTTCTAGGATCATGCATCTAGGGTTTCAATTCAAATCCTAAGAACTGTAAATGCACAAGTAAGTAATAACAATAAATGGTAATAATTTGAAATATAGGTTATGTCCGGGGCTTGCCTTCTCGGTAGTCGCTAACTATTTCAGCTTTGGGCACTTCCGAACTTTGGTTCGGGGCTTCAGTTAGTACGGCAGCGTGCACTTGGGCTTCGGGATCACCTCCTTCGGAATCCGGGATCAGCTCGTACGTCCCGTCCGATAGAGCAGTCGTATCTATATGTAATGCAATAGATGAAATTACAAACACGCTCATTTCACGGTAAAGTTGTAGTCTACACATAGCAACACAACTTATGTATATGGGCAATCGTTTATAGAGTAGATAACTAACTTTTCTAACTACACAAGGCATCATGATCAACAGCACAAAAGAAGCTTACTAACTTCATGAACAAGTCGTAGTGGTTCCTATAGCATGCAAGTCATGGTTTGCTAATAAATACCTAACTCAGCACACATTAAGTAGTAAAATCATAAAAAATTACATCAAACAGAAGGTAAATAGAGTGATCTAACCTGCAGATTTCATACCAAAACATTCAGCCATTTAATCAGAACAAATCATTTATTCAGACAACTCCTAGAACAAGATTGAATTATACAGGTTAGACCAGAGCAAGCTAGAAGCTATAAATTTAACAAGAGGTTGAAACAGAGCTAACTTAACTACTGTAAATTTTTCAAGATTTATTCTACACAGAATTGATTCTGAGAAAATAAACAAAATTGACATCAAACTAATAAGATTCATTTTTAGATTCTGTTATAGTAATGAACTTGTGCTCAAATTCTACAGACAATAAAATGTGACTAAAACAAGGCTCTAAATAAATTACCAGGATTTCCTAAGCATGGAAACTATTTAACATGATTAAAGCTCACTTAACAAGTATTAAATCAAAGAAATAGCTAAACAAAAGGAATGACCACGAAATTTTTATAGCAATACTAGGGTCACATGAACATATCACTATAAAAATTTCACAGCAAGACATGGTTTCAATCATCAGTTAAGGAAAAGATAATAACAACTAGCATTTAAACACTAGTAACACAAATCTATTTTTACAGGAAAAACTTTCAACTAACACCCAACATATTATGATTCTACTGCAAAGATCTCTTCAAGAGGATTCCAAAACATGAAGATTTGCATTTTTATGATTTTTCTCTGAATTTTTATGGAATTTCAAAGTTTGCAACAAAAATAACAAAGAAGTCCCTGAAGACACTATTCACTTGAGTCACGGGCTTCGCAGACAGCCCCCTGGGTTTTTGTTTCTTTCAACCCGGGATCCCTGGCTGTGGTCAGAGGAAGGGCGCGGGTTTGACCGGCCAAATCTGGCGACAATGATCGCCGGCGGCGAGGGTGGAGGGGCGTGGGAGCTTCACCAAGTCCGTGCGCACCTGTAGATGCCCGGAATTGAGATCGGGGTGGCCTGTAGCGGCGGCGCGACGAGAACAGGCGGGTCGGCGGTGGAGGAGAACGGCGGAGGCGGCACTCCGGTGAGTTCTGGGCGAGGAGGAGGGGTGGGTGAGTTGCGCGAGGTTGAGGCGCAGCTGATGGTAGGGTCAGCGTGGGCAGAGAGGCTGCGGAGAGGCGGGTTCATGGCGGCGTCGAGCTCGCCGGCATTCGAGCGGAGCGGCAGCGGCGTTCTGGGGTCTGGGTTTGGGGAAACGGCAAAAGAACTAGGGGAACGGTTTGCGGGGGTTCTTGTAGTGCTAGTGCACGCGAAGGATAGGGCTCTAGGGTGCTGCAGCGAGCCATCCACAGCGGCGGCGAGGTGGCGGCCGGCGGTGGTTTTCTGGGTGCATGGCACTGGGATGGAGGCTCCAGCGCGAGGAGTAGAGGGCGGTGGGAGCTCAGGCGCGACGCGTGGAGAAGCTAGCAGGCAGGAGGTGGCCTCCCGGCCATTCCACAGCGGCGGCAGTGCTGAATAGCGGCGGCGACAGAGAGAAGCAGGGAGGTAGGCAGGAGGAAGGAGAAAACGGACTGATTTGCAATTTCAAAAATTTCAGGGACGTTACTGTAAACCAGCAATAACTTTTAATCTATGGCTCAAATGAAAAAGTGCCCAACATGAAAGTCGTTCAATTTTTCAAGATATACAACTTTGATGTTGTGCAAAAATTGATTTGATCAAAGGTTAAAGAGTTATTTTTGAAAACATAAGAAGGATTGGAATTCAAAGGACTTTTGTCTTTTTCAATGCAAAATCACTTTAAATCTAGGCTGAAATAAAAGATTCCCTGCCAATTAATGATTACACTACATTTTGCAAATAAACCCTCCGCAAAAGCTATAATCACACTTCCTATTGAAATAAAACTATAAAGTTGACCTTAGAACAATTCATAATTACACAAAGGTCCTTAAAATTAAAAAAGGCCCTTGCTCAAACAATTTCACACATGAAGCACAGGAAATAAATGTAGTTTAATTATGCAGACACCTAGGGTGTCACAGTCTGCTACTTCAAATTTGATGAGCTCTGTTCGGTAATTATCTGGAGTACCGAAAGTGACGGGTAGTACCATAGTGCCGATTGGGGTGGAGGCATTTCCTGGCACAATGCCGTAGAACGGAGCTTTGCTTGGTTTCAATTTGTTGGAAATATCGAGTCCCATCTTCGTGATTGTATTCATGAAGATGAGATTCAGGCCACTGCCTCGATCAATAAGCACTCGAGTAAGTATGGAACCTGCCACCACTGGGTCCAGAACGAGTGGGAATTTTCCTAGCTCAGAGAAGCTGGTCCACTGATCTTCTCTGAAGAAGGTAATCGGAACCTCACTGTGCCTGAGTGGCTTCTAAGCGGCTGGTTCCATCTTTAGTATTTCCCGCCAGACTAGTTTCTGACTTCTTTTGTTGAAAGAAGAGTTTCCTCAGTAGATCATGTTGACCATATTGGCAGGTTGTTGGAATCCCATGGTTCCATCTTTATAATTATCTTTGTCATCTTGCTTGTCCTTTTTCTTCTTGTCTTCTTCCGTTTGGCGGTCTTGGAGAGACTTGCGTAGGTTTATGCACTCGAGGATCGTGTGCCTTCCCTTTGGGTGGAGAGGGCAAGGCCTAGCGAGTAGTTTTTGGAAATCATCTTGCTGATTCCCCTTTTTGCCTCGCTAGCCTCGATCCATTGTTGCTACCGTGTCTTCCGGCTTGCGTTTCTTGTCGAAGTTACGCGGATTCTTGTCAGAGCGTGGATCTTCGTTGTGCTTCTGGTTGTTGTCGTCGTGACGGAGAAAGCGATCGCGCTCCTGTTCTTGTTGGTCGGCCCATCCCAACATCATGTCCCAAAGTGCGACGACTGAGCGAGGTCAATTTCTTCTGAAGTCGCGATATAATTGCTGGGTAGCGAGGCCGTTGTGAAAGTAATCGATAACATCGTCGTCTGCAATGTTGGTGATAGTAGCACGCGTGTCGAAGAACCTCTTAATGTATGATCTCAAGGCCTCGCCGCGTTCCTGTTTACACAGGCGCAGGTCATGACGAGTAGCTGGACGATGAATAGAGCCTTGAAAGTTGTCGATAAAGAGTTTTTCAAGTCTTCCCATGAGTGGATCGAGTCATGCCTCAAACTCTCGAGCCATGTGAGGGGAGCGGATTCCAAAGCCATCGGGAAGTATATGATTTTAGTGGAATTCGTCCCTCCTGCCACTTTGATAGCAGTCGAGTAGATGCATAGCCACTGACGAGGATCTTATTTGCGTCATATTTCTTTAAATTATACATGTCGACTGGGTTGAAGCCGATCGGGTACTCAGCGAAATTTATGTTCTGACTAAAGGCTAGAAAATGATCGGTTTCGTCTGCTGGCCGTCCATAACGCTTGGCATTGATGATATCTTGTGCGTCACTGTAGTTACCACGATTGCGATTGTGGCTTCTTGATGGGCCAGCGTGATGACTCTCGTCTTGATATCTTGGGCAATGCTGATGTGAAATTCAGGTATTAGGATTATAATACGCAAAATTTTAGAGTAAAATGTGCATGCTTTGTTTTTGGTGTATATACGTTTAAATGTTAAATGCAAAAGGGGAAAATGGCATTTATGTAAATTCTAAAAAATATAGGTCCTTTAGAGTTAATTGGGTAAGGTTGGGAGGTAGCATCAAAACCTAGGAAGAATGCGACACTAGGTGTTAAATTTGTATCACCATAGGAAAGATATTGCAAAATATAGGTTAAATTATAGGAAAAATGGGTCCTTATGTAAAAAGAGGGACCTAAATGTGATCAAAATTAAGATATAGGTTCTTTCATGCAAAATAATTGAAGTACAAAAGTAACTTCTAAAGTTTACTTAGGGTCAAAATGTAAGAATGCAAGTCATCATGACCTTCCATGAAAACTTGAAAACATGTTCAAAACTATAAGAAATATACTTTAGTAAGGACAAAAGTAATTCAAATCCAACCTTTGTTCAAAATTTAACATGTAAAGATATAAGCTTTGGGTTTTTGAACTTGAGCCCTAAAGCAATATTGTAGAGTTTGAAAAACTCTCCAACTTTCATTTTGGGCATTTCCTCATTAGGGTTTTAGATTAATGAGAAATTTTACTTTACCGAGAGGTCCCTGTATTTTCTAAATTTATGCACAAGTCCTTGGGAAAATCGTATTTCTACTTCCTCTCTGTTTTCCCTCTCTCCGGCGTCCCTCTTGTTCCACCGGCGGTGCCTTTTACGTGGGGGCTTCCTCCCTGCCTCCCTCCCTCTGCGCGGCTTGAGGCCGGTGTGGATCCGAGCGGCGGCAGGTCCGGCGGGCGGCTCGGCTCGATTCCGCAGGCGCGCATGTGCGGGTCAGCAGGCCACGCGCGAGCAGGCTAGGGGCCAGTGGTGCGGGAGCAGAGCGGGAGCAGCGCGCGAGGGCTGCAGCCAGGCGCGGCGGCCTTGCGGGTGGCTGCGCAGGCATGCCGGCCGTGCTTTAGCAGCACACGTGCGTGAGCAGAGGAGACTCAGCCTGTGAGCAGGAGGACCCTGAGGTTCGCGGAGGAGTCGGCATAGCGAACCAATCCGGCTCCATCGTCTCCTCCCATGGGTCCACGACGTCCAGCAGCTTCTAGCCCTCGCCGATTGCTCAAGCAAGACCCCAACACCTCGAGGAAGCTCCTAGACCCCCTCATCGAGCCTCTTCGACCCCCTGCATGCCGGAACATCGCCGTCATGGCCAAGCCGACCGCCGCCGCCATGGGTCACCGTGGGGAATACCCCTCCGGCCATCCTCCACCCACTACAACCCCCCCGGCAAGCTTCTTCGTCACCCGCTGGACCTCTCCAGTCCCACCTCGCCGCCCTTCCCGCACCGAAACCTCGCCACCGTCGAGCTCTTCTCGCCGCCGATCCTGCTCGCCACGGGAAGTCACTCTCCGCCCGTTCTCCTCTCCAACCAAGGCTACCCCAAGGTTCGCCATGACCCACTGAATCTTCCTAGTGCCGGCTACCCCCTTCGCCGGAACGCCGTTGTCTTCTTCCTATCCTCTGTTTTCCCCGACCAGGGACTTAATTGCTTCGATTTAGAAGGTTCTAGGGTGTTCTCTGTAAAATTTCCAGAGCCTTCTTTATTTCAAATCAGTGAACTTCTAAATTCCATAGAAATGCGTAAGAAATTCATAAAAATACAAAATCAATTTTGTTTGAATCCTTAGGTCAAAATCTACAAGTTTTATATTGTGATCTTGGGCTGAAAGTCTTTGAATTGTGGTCTAGGTTAAATATTAGGAAATGAGTGTTTTATTTGTACCTTATATTATATGCATGTGTTGTAGTTGAAATTTAAATCATAGGAGGTGTGTCTCAAGTAGATATTTGTGTAAAGATTGTAGATCTAGTGCTGATGCCTAGCTAAGGATTTTAAATACTTTTGTGATACGTTGCTTGAATCTCTAATATTTATTCTAGAATGATCCTGTTAGAATCTATGGTTAAATCTTTTACAGTAATTTTTGCTAGTGGCATATAATCCAAGATAAAAATCTTCAGAGTCAGTAATACTTACTAACTTAAATTATGAATTTATGACTTAATTCTAAGGTTAATTAATTTGTGCTAGATTCTATTCATGTAAAAGGGTGAAAATATTTTTGGGAAACTAATTTAAGATGGTATAGCATAATAACTTTTAATACCCAACTTTGGCTATAGATTAGCGGTTATTAGTTATAAACCCTAATTAGGAAGATACAATAAAACTAACCCTGGTTATTTTACATAGTTAAATAGGTTATTTTGTGTATCTGCTGCTTAGCTAATACATCTCTGTAGCTATGCTTCAGCATCGGCTACTAGCTCAGCCGCTAAGCATCCGTTTCAATTGAATCTATGATGTTTCATTGTAACGGCTGTCAACCGATGCAATTCATATGCTTCTACCATCGGCTGGTTAGCTGATACGGTTGTTATATTTCTAATATCGGCTACTGCCGATATAATTCTTTTGTTCTGTCCTACATCGGCTGCACATAGTCGATGTATCGAAGATGCACACACGATCTTAGGGTTCTTGCTATCAGCCGATCCAAGCCGATTCTAGTTGTTTTCCATATCGGTCAAATATGGCCGATCAATCCTTAGTTTTCCCATCCTTATCCGCACACTTCTATCAGCCGATTTATCGGCTAGGAAATCAACTATATACCTATCGGTCACATACCCTCAACCACACTCCAATCGGCTGCACATCTGTAAAACATATCCTCATCAGCACAAGCCCATCAGCCACATCCTCTTCAGTCTAGTTCCGCACTTATGGTCTCATCAGCCTAATCCGATATTAGTGTTCTGTTCCACCTAGTTCTTGTAGCAGGTCCGGCTTAGATAACCCCATTGGCTGTACGTCATTCAATTGTTGTACTGACATAATCAAGCCGATGCAACCACACCTAATTACCTAGGATAACACTTAAGCACATCTCAGTTAGGCACAGTCAGTACAGAGTAGGACAATAAGCTACACGGCTGATATGCCCCAGTAGATTTAGGAAAACATTAAGAATGAAAACCAGCTACACAGCCGACCCACCAATCGGCTGAATACGCCAAGACACAGGCCATACGGATGCATAGTTGACTAGTCTACCAATACACCATCGGCTTGTTACTCGCACTAATCGACTAACATGCCGATTCACAGATCGACCAGAACACGTACACCAATCAGCTCAGCCGATGTTCACACAATCAACTAGTTTTGTTAAAGCATAGATCGGCTATGCCGAGACGCACGCGATCGGCTAGGTACGCCGATACTCACACAGATCAGTTAAGACACAGCTGCTTTAGGAAACACCCCTCTGCTAAAGTAATCGATGCTTTCATCAATCAATTAGGAAACCCTATCAATCGGCTACACAGGCCAAAGTACACAACCCTTGATCAGTAAGATAACACAGTAGACACGCCTCTGTTCGGCACAACCAAGGCACATCAATCGGCTAAACCTGATGCACCCTCACCAACTAAGACAAGACGATACACCAACCATCAGTTAGGCAAAAACATGCTGGTAACTAGATCTAATCAGCAAGATCCTTCCTTGTTCTATCCTTGAAACCCTGTACATTTAATATTCCTACCTCTATTAGCCGTTTTAACCCGGGATGAAACCAAATCGGTTAATCTCTTCTGCTCATATACAAAAACTACTCATGCCAATTTCTCCTCTAAACAGAAATCAGCAAATTTCCTAATGCTGTGTGGATAGCTCCCTCCCTTGCCAATTCTATTAGCTGAACCCCGGTTGTTTCCAATCGGCTCTGTTGTAATCTTCAACAAATAGCCGATTTTAATTAGTTGACCACCTAAAGCTCTATCTAAGTTTAGTTTTAGATCTTTTTAGTTGTTATATGAGTAATATGTTAAATGAGTGTTGGATTGCAACTTTATTGTGAAGTAAGATAGTTTTATGTGCATGCTTTGAATGTAATGTTGCATTGCATGTAGATACGACTACTTTCGCAAATGATACCTACAAGATCTCCCAGAAGTCTGCAGAGGATATTTCTGAAGACCAAATGAACGACACCAAGGGATTATCTGAAGCCCCGAATTCAAATTCGGAAGATAATAATACTAACATCCCTGACTTAAGCCCACCAGTAAAGGCAAGCCCCGGACATAACCCACTACTTTATTTACACTGCAATCTATATCTATTTATATATTTCTATGCATTAAGTTCTTAGGAATTGCTTGGAACTCTAGTTGCATAATTCCAGGAACCGATGTACTGAACACTAGAACTTGAGTCCGAATAGCTGCTATGCTAATAGGACCGGTAGAAGTCGAGTGATTGCCTGTCACTCGCGAGCTTTATAGAAATTGTAATATTTACATTCCTGCAGTCACTATAAGGATGACGGACGGGATTTTTGTGAGGTATCATGGTTGAGATGATGCCCCGTCTGTGTTGGAGAACTTGCTAAGGCCGCAGTGTGTGGTAGCGGTGGTTAAGCGTTTGAAAGTACTAGCCACATGCCGCGAAATATGGTAAGCGGTAAGCCTAGTAACCAATCGGCCCGTGGAGTGGACATACCTTCCACCACTCGTATTTTAGTTTTTCCTGTTACTCGATTCGATGTGTGGGAATACATGTTGTAGGGCAACCAGGAGTATGGTCATGTAGTCGCGCTACAGACATACGTCCTGCACATTGGATGTGCGTATGGTCCTGCAGTCGCTTGTGGTGGATCTGATCCACGAGTCGGAATGAAAGGCAAACGGTTGCTTCGGAACTATCGTTGGATGTTCCAAGTGTGTGAGTTACGTTTATCCTTGCAAGGCTGAAATTCGATTCAGGAATCGTCCATATCTCGCGAAAATTGAGACTGCTTGATCCCTTTACCATATAGAGTAACAAGAGCAACGTTATGGTTATCAAAGATGATGTTTGGTTAAAGATTTTACAATACTTGAGTAGTTATAGGTGCTTACCTAGAATGGATAATCAACTAGAACCTGAAAGCTAAAAGTTGAAATTAAGGATCTATTCTTTGTTGCTTTTCAGCTGAAACTAAACCCAGAACCATTACAAACCTTCATAAGTCTAGTTACATGGCTAAGTATACCATGAGATGGGTAAGCCTTGCTGAGTATTAGTATACTCAGCCTTACTAGTTATATGTTTTTTAGGTAATATCTTTGAAGACCCTACTCTTCCCCTGTCTTGGCCCTGTGCTCTTTCGGATGGTTGGTCCGTGGAATGGGATCCGTCCCCGGCCAACATTGATGATACCGAGTGATGTCGTGCCCCGGGCTTAGCATGACATCCGTCTTGACGACGTGTTGTAAATCATCGCATTTGTTTTCCACTGCCAAGAACCTTAACTTTAATGGTTTGTAATAATTCTACTAAATATGGAACTTAGTACTACTTTTGGAAACTCTTGTAATGTAATTCCCTGTGACGTAAAATATGATGGTGACTGTATCTCTGGACTCACCTTCGTGTGAGGTAACCTTATTCGATCCCGGAAGTTAGGTAGTTTCATCGGGACTCTACCCGACAGGCCAAACACCGTTTGAAGAACGTTGGAGCCCTTGTGAGAGGACTTGCGTACTTGAGCCGGTGTAATTCAAGTTGGTTCTGCCACAGCTGACCACAAGGGCGAACGTCTTGGTTTGCTTCCTGGTTATCTTGCTACCGTGCAGGAGTACAACTGTTGTGGGAAGCAGATGGAGCTGGATTCTGCCTACCAATCTAATGCAAAGCGTCTCTAGTCAGGCGTTGAATCTGGCGAACTTTAGGTGTGTCTAGTAGACCTTGATTTAATATAGCTGCCTCGACTAGGTTGATCAGTGGGCTGCCAAAGGCAGGGTCGGCTGCTTCGCTGAAGTCTCATCGTAGGTTATGTGGTCCATGGGGTGCTGGGGCACAATGAGCTCGTGGAGTCGCGTTCCTCCTACGGGTGGCACGATGGTAGTTCCGTCGTCACCGGTTATCTCTGTCTTGTGGGGACTCATCTTGCGGAGCATTAACTGATAGCTCATCTTCTGAAATCTGGTCCAAGTTCTCGTTGGCATATTGATTAGCCTGGGATCCAAGTGCACTGTTGTCTCCGTGGAGTGAAACATACACTTGTCTGTCTGGGGTCGAGTGAGTCGTGCTGTAGTCGACTAGAGCGATGTCGCCGATCTCTTCTTCCCCGAAAGGAGAGAGTGCACTACAGGAAAACAGCAAACTTCCGACGGCTAAAAGAAACTTTCAACGGCCCCGTCAGAAGATACTCCACTTCCGACGGCCGAGGAGAGAGCCGTCGGAAGTTAAATAACTTCCGACGGCCGTAGAAAGAGCTGTCGGAAGTTACTTAACTTTCGACGGCCGAAGACGGAGCCGTCGGAAGTGTAACTTCCGACGGCCGAAGACGGAGCCGTCGGTCGGAAGTTAAGTAACTTCCGACGGCCGAAGACGGAGCCGTCGGAAGTTAAGTAACTTCCGACGGCGTAGGGCGGGCCGTCGGAAGTTGAGCGGCCCGCCGTTACCCCCCCTCCCCGGCCGGGCTCGCGTTATCTCGGTTCGAACCGTTTTCTTTTCTTCCCCATCACTATCTCCCGCCGTGCCACCGCCCGTCCCCGCCGCCGCCTAGCCGCGCCGCCCGGCCGCACCAGCCGCCCCTGCCACCGCCCGGCTGCGCCGCCGGGCCCCGCCACCGCCCCGGCCTCCCGCCGCCCGGCCCCGCCACCGCGCTGCCGCCTCTGCCCCCGGGCCCCCGGCCGCGCTGCCGCCTCTGCCCTCGGGCCGCGTCCCGCCCGTCCCCGCCACTGCCCGGCCGCGCCGCCCGACCCCGCCGCCGCCCCCTGGCCGCGCTGCCGCCTCCGCCCCCGGGCCGCGCCGCCGCCCGTCCCCGCCGCCGCCCGACCCCCCGCCGCCCAGGTTAGTGCAGCACCGTCGGAAGTTAAATAAAATATTATATTTGATATGCATATTATAGTGATTAAACACTAATCGCTTAAGTTTAGTAACTAAAGCTTTATAATTATGATATATCTAATTTAAAACTAATCGCTCAAGATAACTATATTCTAACTTTGCAATTATTTAACTTAAAGTATGGGTGAGGATCGATGAATAAATGGATAGCTAATACGGAGGAATTTGTTAAGCGTGCTTTTGCTATGTCAAAGAATGGAAATGATGTGAGATGCCCATTTAGCCGTTGTCGTATTTGCCATTGTCAGATTAGGAAAGTTTTGTCCTCACATCTGATAAAGTATGGTTTCATGCCTAACTATGAGTTGTGGGTGTATCACGGTGAAGCTTTACCTCCTCAGAATGCACCAGAAGTCCCAATACCATTAGAAGTGGCGACATCACCACAAGTTCTAAGTAATGATAATGGAGAGTAGGATAGAATGGATGAGATGCTTCGTGATTTAGGGGAAGATATGGAGCTCCCATCCGAGACTAAGGATCCACCTACATCGAAGGCTAAAAAATTTTTTGAGCTCCTTAAAGCTTCAGAAGAGCCGTTGCACGAGCACACAAAAGTGACTGTCCTTGCTTTCGTGACTTGACTCATGGCTATTAAGTCCAAATTCGCATTATCTCATAATTGTTACAATATGATCTTGAATTTGATTGGTGATATACTTCCAACAAATCACAAGATGCCTAAAGATGTCTACCAGTCAAGGAAATTGTTGTCTGGGCTTGGTATGGACTACAAAAAGATTGATGTTTGTCCAAATAACTGTATGCTTTTTTGGAAAAAAATGATATATATTTGAAGAAGTGTCGAAAGTGTCAAGAATCGAGGTTCGTGGAGGTTGTAAATGAAGATGGTGAAAAGGTGACTACAGAGATAGCACAAAAGCAACTTCTCTACATGCCTCTTATGCCTCGTTTGAAGCGGTTATTTTTATCAAAGAATACTGCTAAGCACATGAGATGGCACAAAGAGAGGGTGCGTGCAAACCCAGAGTTGATGGTGCACCCGTCTGATACTGATGCATGAAAAGCTTTAGATGATTTTGATCCAAATTTTGCTAGTGATGCGAGAAATGTTCGGCTTGGTTTGGCGACAGATGGTTTCTCACCTTTCAATATGACTGCATCATCATATTCTTGTTGGCCGGTATTTGCTATTCCGTACAACCTTCCACCACATCTTTGCATGAAATATGATTATATGTTTTTGTGTCTGGTAATTCCTGGTCCGGAACATCCTGGAACACGACTTCATGTGATGGTGCAACCTTTAATCGATGATCTAGATAAGTTGTGGCAAGGTGTTGAGGCATATGACTGTTACAAGAAACAAAGATTTACCCTTCGAGCTGCATTTCTATGGTCGATCCATGATTTCATGGCATATGGTATATTTGCTGGCTGGAGCTGTCATGGACTTTTAACTTGTCTAATCTGTGGTACAGATACAGATTGTTTCCGCCTTAAGTTCGGTGGTAAGATATGTTACTTTGATTGCCACAGACGCTTTTTGCCAGAGAATCATTCATTCAGATTTCAGAGGAACGCTTTCAGGAAGGATACTATTGTCACGAAGGGGCCACCGAAGCATATGAGTGGGACAGAGATTCTAGCTATGTTGAAAGATTTAAAGATGAATACAGATGGAAATGGATATGTTGGTTTTGGAACTGAGCACAACTGGACTCATATATATGGATTATGGGACCTTCCTTATGTCAAAGCGCTGATTCTAATGCACAATATCGATTTGATGCACCAGGAACGTAATGTTGGTGAAAGCATTATAAGTACGTGCATGGAATTCACTGATAGAACGAAAGACAATGTAAAGGTCAAAAAGGACTTGGCACAGATTTGTAATCGACCGTCCCTAGAGTTGACTGAAAGTGGTGGTAAGCCACGGGCTGCTTTTTGTCTGAAATCAAATAGAAAAAAGAGGTAATGAAGTGGTTGAAGAATTTGAAGTTCCCCGATGGTTATGCGGCAGGTTTTAGGAGGGCTGTGAATTTAAAGACAGGAAAAATAAATGGGTTGAAGAGTCATGATTACCATATAATTATGGAGAGACTTCTTCCTGTTATGTTTCGCGGATTTCTACATGATGATGAGTGGAAAGTGTTGGCTGAGTTAAGCTACTTCTATCGGCAATTTTGTGCTAAAGAAATCAAGAAAGAGATGATGGAGAAGTTGCAGCAAGAGATACCAATACTTTTATGCAAGTTGGAAAAAGTTTTTCCTCCAGGCTTTTTCAATCCAATGCAACATCTACTTGTCCACCTTCCATATGAAGCTAAGATAGCTGGTCCGGTGCAGTATAGGTGGATGTATCATATTGAAAGAGCGTTAAAAAATCTTAGTGCAATGGTTGGCAATAAAGGAAGAGTTGAAGGATGCATTGCGGAAGAATTTAAGTACAAAGAGATATCATCCTTCACAAGTGTATACTTTGCAGAGGAACACAATGTGAATGCACCTAAGTTGCGTTACCATGTAGATGAAGAAGTTCGATGCAGTGATCTTTCAATTTTCGAGTGCAAGGGAAAGACCGTTGGAGCCTCTACAAGATGTGACCCTGATCGTGAGCAAAATTTATCTGCTTTGCTCTACATGTATGCTAATATTGATGAGATAGCTCTATATTTCAAGTAAGATTAATTTTTTACTTAATTTATGTTGTTAGTTATCGTGGCCGATATCTCATCCGTTTACTTGACAAACAGGGAATTTGAATTGCAAACTTGGTCATCTAGGCGTAAATTTTCTTCCAAGCAATATGAAAACATGCTTCGATATGGTAGAGATGGGAAGCCAAATTTTCTTAATTGGTTCCAGGATTATGTAGGAATTTATAATTTTCTGTGATATTTTCTTACTATGTTTCAAATATCTAATTGAGTCATATAATTGACGGTGCAACAGAATGCCCCACATACACAAGGATTTATGTCAGATGTCGCTTGGTATAGTAACTGTTAGAAGCTATGGTCGGTATGATATCAATGGGTTTCGGTTTCGTTCGACAAAATTTGAATCTACTCATCCTTTAGTAGCCACAACAAATACTGGAGTTGTTTGTACGACAAAGGATGATCGAGAAAGGAGGATTAATTATTATGGAATTGTTAAGGACATACTTGTTTACGACTTCACGGGACCGAACAATCTTCAAGTAGTGTTCTTCCAATGTGATTGGTTTGATCCCTATCACGGCACTCGAGAAAATCAATTCGGTATGGTAGAAGTACAACATCAGAACAGAACACGTGCGTGCAACGAATTTGTGCTCGCTCACCAAGTCGATCAGGTGTATTATATGTCGTACCCATGCAGGGATCTGAAAGACTGGTGGGTAGTGTACAAGGTCAATCCTCGTGAACGGATACACATCGCTGACGATCAGGTGTATTATCAAAGTAATTTGCAAGAAGGTTTTGAAGAAATTTATCAAGAAGATGAACTCCCGAGCTCTTTCAACATAGATACAGAGTTGTTGTCAGATGCATTAGTGGGAGATCAAAATGATGTAGTGGTTCCTCCAAAAAGAAAACGAGTGCCAAGGAAGAAAGAAGTTACTTGGCGTCCTTCGAAGCGTACAAAACAACTTGATCCTAATTTTGAATATGATTGATAAGTAAATACCTTATGTTGGAGTTGGAGGGTCAAGAGTTGGAGGGTCAAGAGCTGCAGAGACTAGTGCTGGTGATGCGGGGACAGTAGCTGGTGATGAAGGGGCAGGAGCTGGAGAGGCTGGGGCTGGGGCTGGAGGGTTAGAAGCTGGAGGATCTGGAGGGCAGGGTCGGACACGTAGGCGGTGATCGAAGATTGGTTGGATTCAGCCGCCTAAACCTCCACGAGAAGAAGAAAAGTGCGTGATCACACCGAATGGAGATGGGTTAGTATGTTTTTTCTATGTTTTAGTACATAATCCTTATTCCGAATTGATTCTAATTGTTTTATATACTTGTAGGTCTTGGTTTGAGCCTAATTTCCTAGGTGTTGGACATTTAAGACAGGTGAACAAAATTTTAGGTAACATATGCCGTATGCTTTGGCCTAGAATGGTAGAACTTGTATCTGGTGAACGGATCCCTGCTACATCTTGGAATCATTATAGATATGGTGTCAATGTAACATTCGGCAATACCCAGAAGGCAGTTTGAGCTAAGTTTTGGGTATGATTGCTCTTATGTACTGATTTAATTTTTTATACATACGATGGCTACTGATTGTGTAAACTTTTTGCAGAAATATTACAAGTTGCCTGAGGAGGGAGCTTATGATGATCATGCCAGATGTGTGTTCCACCATAACGCACACATTGTGGTTAGAGATATGATTTCTTATACCAGAATTCAGGTTGTTGCTTCTTATCTAGAACGGACTCAAGGGACAAGATTTGAGAAGAAACGGGATGCTGAAAAATATTACTTGACTGAGGAGCAATACCGCGAGGTAAACTGTTAATAGTGCAATTAGTATGATTCTGTTTGTTACCTTGAAACGAAATATTGTTGTGCAGGAAATGATTCCGTGGATGGCCACACGTGAGGAGGCTTATCATGCCTTATGTCACTATTGGACCACAGACGAGTTCAAAAGCATTTCCCAGAGAAATAGAGAAAATCGTGAAACTGAGTCCTATCACACCTACGGAGGTGATGGGCACTTTCGATTAGCCAAACGCATTGTAAGTGAACTCTTTGAAATGAATTCTATTAATTTCATTTATCAATGCATTTTTTTTAATTTTTTGCTGTATATATAGGAAGTTCGCATAGGTGTAGCGCCAAGTGATATTCAGGTCTACCTCGAAAGTCATAGAGGACGTGATCCTACAAATCCGGATCAGTTATGCTCTCAGGCGGCTACAGAGCATCTGGTATATCTAAATTTCCAAAATTAGCACTATCGAGTTGTCATGAAACAATCTTATGTAATTGTGTGATTTTGTTCTTTGAAGGCGGCATATGGTGACCAAATGATTGCTCGACATGGAGAGGGTTATGACTGGAGAAACGCGCCTATTGATCCTGGGGCCGTTTACAGTAGTGGTGGTGGAAAACCTCATGGCCGGTTAGATTTTTTTAAATTTCAATCTAATTTTATAATTTAAGTAAAAATACATATTTTGAATTTGCTATATTTGGTCAATATTTGTAGGTATCCATTATTCGACAAAGTCATTGACTCGAGTCAGGTGCTGTCGCGTCAAAGAGCGGGATCGTCGCGGTCAGCAAGTCGTAGCACAAGTAGTGGCGACGACAGCGCGGAGGTTGTAAGGCTGTGTGAAAAAGTAAGACAACAGGAGCTACAGCAGCAGTGGTTCCAAGCTCAACTTGCACAACAGAATGCAATACTGCAGGTAAATCTTAATTGTTACAACTTAGGTTAAGTTACATTTTTACTAATAAATTTGATCTTTCAGCAAATAGCGACCCAACAGAATATACAAGTACCACCACTAGTACCTCCACCTTTTGCACAGGCCGGTTGGCCATCAGCTTCACCTCAGGTATGATAGTCAAGGATTCAAATGTTAGTTCATAGTTATTGCAAAATATGATCACTCTAAATAAATATTATCAAATTAGTTATCTTTCAAACTAATCTTGTCCATTTATCTTTTATAGCCTTTTCACACCCCACCACCTAACTTAGCGGCACCGGGAGACTCACACGTTGATCCAACATCGAATTGGGCGGATCAATTCATTGGAAGTGGCGGATCAATTCAACCATGTGATGGAGGTGGCCAAACTTAAGTGAAACATTATTGTTGTATGAATTTGTTCGATATGATACTTGTATGAAGTTTGTGAACTTTGATTATGGACCTATGAAGTTTATATATGTGGATATATGAATTGTGTACTTGCGTGCAATTTCTGATTGTGAATTATAATTGTGGATGAAATTTGATTATATATAATGTTTGTGGTTGGTTTTGGGGTTTCAAGGTGGGCTGTTAGCCTGGGAAACTTAACTTCCGACGGTTTTTGGGCGGCTGTCGGAAGTTTGCGGGGCTTAACTTCCGACGGCCAGGGAAACCGTCGTAAGTTAAGAGACGACCGTTAGTCGCCGTCTGCGCGGCTAACTTCCGACGGTTTTCCTAGGCCGTCGGAAGTTAATAAACTTCGACGGTTTTGGTGTCAAGCCGTCGGAAGTTGCAAATTTCCGACGAATTTGGCCCGTCGAGCAAACTTCCGACGGCTTGGCGCTAAACCGTCGGAAGTTATCCGACGGTTTAGCCGTAACTTCCGACGGTTTAGCCATCGGAAGTTACCAGTTTTCTGTAGTGGTGGTCTACCCGATTGGTAGGGCAAGTCCCGAAGACATGCTACTAGGCGAGCGTTGTCGAATGATCCAGTAGATTCCGGGTTCTTCCAGTATACGACTCGACTTTGCGGTGTTGCCATGATGGTCAGACTTGGAAGGTTGAGCAGGTCCGAGTCGAAGTCGTCATCTGAGTCCGGATAAGAGTCGAACTGAGGAGCAGTCCGAGTCATGGCGCAGTTTTGGGCAAGATTTTTTCGGCGGATAATCGCGGAGTACGATGCGGCTGAATTTTCCAATCCGAGAAGAAAACGAGTCGAAGTCTTGTCCGAGAGGGACAAGCTTTCGATTTCTTCTGCGAGTTGGGGAAGAAGGATCTCGGCGGAAGTGGTTTCACCGAGTTGCTCCCGTCGAAGCATCTTCATGCCTGTGGTGTCGATCAGGTGGCTAGAGAAGCCTCCTGATCCATTGGCGGTGCAGACCCACGAGCCGAAATAAAGGTGGTTCCGGCGCTGATTGCCGGGACGTTGAATTTGAAGGATGCCATCGAGTTCCTCGGTTGTTTGTTGGCGAGGCCCCCTACCTGGCGTGCCAGCTGTCGGTGTTTTACCGGCAAGCTCTCCGAGTTATTAACCCGAGGAGATTGATTGTAGGCAGGGACTCGCGGAGATCAGAACACGATGGTACAAGGAACACAAGGATTTAGACAGGTTCAGGCCGCCGAAGCGTAATACCCTACGTCCTGTGTGGTGGTTTGTATTGCCTTAGATGTTGTTCGATGTTTTTGAAGGGGTCCCTGTCCGCCTTTATATAGTCTAGTCTGGGGAACAGGGTTACATGGAAAGTCCTAGCCGAGTACTAGCAGAGTCCTACTCCGAGTAGGTCGAGTAGTTTCCTTGTACTCCTGCTAGTTCTATTGCTGTACGAGTAGTTATAGTATAGATAAGGTGTATCCATGTGCTATTCTCTACTCTAGAATATTCTATGCCTATGAGCAGTCCGGCTGCTCTGGGTCTGACTGGGGGGGGGGGGGGGGGGGGCTCCATGGGATCCATGGGAGTAGGGGGGCTGGAGCACCCCCAGCGCCCCCTGGCTCCGCCACTGTGCATAAGAAGTGCGAACAGTAGCAAACACTTCCATATTTGGAATGGTTCCGGATACCATCAGCAAGCTGGGAAACTGGCTTCGGCTAGAGTTGTACAGCACTGACTTGTTAGGCCAAATACCTTCATCTATTGGAAATCTTCAAATTATGTGAGCTATATGCATACAACAGTAAATTTGAAGGGGTGACTATAGCAAGCTTCGGATGACTTGAGAATCTAGGGGTATTGGATCTATCAATGAACTCAATTGGCACGTAAATTTTCCAAGTGCCAAATAAGCTTCTGAAGTTGTTTATTTTAATTTGAACCAAGTATTTGAATTATGTGTTTGTGTTCTTATTATTCATGTTTGCTTTTCACACTGTTAGGTAAAATTGATGCTTGTATATCTTGATGTCGATCATACTCTTTTTATTCATTAAAAAGATTTTGGCTCCCGTTGCAAAGCACGGGCACAGTACTAGTCTTCTTCTGAAGGGTATGGAAGCTGTCGCTATCAATGGAGGAAAAGATCAAGAGAAAGGAGAAGAAATATGTTTTGGTGGCTACTGATGTTGCAAGAAAGGGTCTTGATTTCCCTGATATCTAGCATGTTATCAACTATATATGATATGTCTGTGGAGATTGTGAAGTATGTCCATAGAATCAGTTGAACTGGCCGACGTAGGAAAACTGGTATAGCAACGACCCCTTCATTAACAAGAATCATATAGAAACTAGGTTTCTTGATCTTAATTAGCAATTACTTCAAGAAGCAAACCATAAAGAATTCCACCAGTATTATTGGCAGAGGTCAATGATTCGTTGGAGGATGAGGAAATAATTAACAAGCAGAGTGGTGTTATGGGATCTGCATATTGTGCTCGGTTTGGCCATCGTATTGGTGAGCGTCCAAAGCGGGACCACCTGAAGTCCATAGCCACCTCAGGGTCTAGAAAGATTGTTACGACAGCGGGGGCTGGATGGAGGAGGAAGCATCATTTTGGTTTTATTATTATTTATAAAAATTGTTTTGCACAAGATATCTACGCATGTTTTGTTGTTGCTTTCGTATGGTTTGTATACATTATTACGGTCAATAAAATGCCCTTTTTCCTTTGCCCACTGGTTAAATTTCTTTGGCGCGGTTCATTTCCTTAATCACATGATCCTGTGAAAAATTTCTGCTGCCGTTGCAACGCAAGGACAAAGAAATGTGTGCTCTAGAAAAGGATACAAGGCAACACGATGGCATGTAACTAGTAATTAATTATTAGATTATTCCGAGATAGAGAACACCAATAATTAAGGCATACACAGTAACACAGTTAAGCGAGTACTCCCTACGTCCCATAGAAAGTGTCGACACTGGATAGATCATGGGTGGGTGGGTGGGGATGGATCGATGTGGCTTCAGCTCGATCAACTGGGATTGGTAGTTTTTTTTTTTGGCTCAATCTTGCTCCATGGTGTTCATGTAGCTAGCTTTAGAGGTGAAACTCGATCGTAGCTAGAGGCGGTCGGTGGTGGCGGTGTTAATCTTGTCCATGGTATTGGCGACGAGCTCCCGGCACTCCCGGAGCAGCGAGATGCTCTTCCTGAGGCGGTCACGCTTGGCGGCGGTGGCCGGCGTCGGCACCAGCATCCGCTCCACTCCGTCCATGTTGCTGCCGACGACCTGGTCGGCGAGCTCCTCCTCGAGGTCCTTCTCCACGAGGTGCTTGACGCTGTACAGGATGTGCAGGGCCAGGCCATCCACGAGGCGGAGCACGACGCAGCTCCAGTAGGCGTCGAGGCGGGCCCTGAGGTCAAAGGCCTGCGAGGCGAGCCTCGGATGCGCCCTGAGGTGCGACACATCCGTCTCCCCGTAGCCCGGGAGGACCACTGTCGGCGAGCGACCTGGGTCCTCCACGACTCGGAGGAACACGCCATGGCCGTCGTCCTTCATCGTGTTGTTCCACTTCGTCGTGTAGTCCGGGTTGGCCGTGTAGTCGGACACCAGCTCCATGTCGATGAGCTCCTTGACGTGCTGCGTCGACCGCGCCCTCGCCTTGTCCATGAGGCTCTGCACGGCGCGGCGGCACGACGGCTGCACCTGCGGATAGCTGCGCGAGTGGCGCTGCAGGATCCCCATGACCAGCTCCTCCACGTAGCCCCACACCTGGGCGACGAGGTCGTGGGGGACGTGGGCCACGCTCTCCAGCTTCTTCCTCAGCAGTACCAGGAGCGCCGACCGTGGCAGGAAGTTGGGGAGGTTGATGCCCTTGGTCTCCTCCAGGACGCGCATCTCCTCCACCAGGAACGGCTCGCCGCTCGCCGGGCACAGGGCGGGCAGCTTGCTCGCGTAGCAGGCGAGCATCTCGGCGATGCGCGCCGTGCCGTGGAGGCGGCGGTCGTCGGGGTGCTCGTCGAACTCGCCCCGCACGAGCACCTTCTCCAGCGAGGCGCGCGCCTTCTTGACGATGTGGTAGAACTCCCGTACGGCATCGGCGACGGTGGCGAGGTCCGGCGGCATCTGGCCGAGCTCGTCGCTGCTGCGCCCGAGCTTGTCGTTGATCTGCTTGACGATGTCGGGGAGGCAGCGGGCGATGATGGACGCCTGGATCTGCGTCAGCCGGCGCGCCAGCGTGGGGATGCCCGCCATGGACTTGTCGATCCGGGACAGCAGCGGGTGCTCCGCGAACAGCGCCGCCTCCGCCGCGCGCGCCTCCTCGTAGGTCTCGTCGCCGACGCGGTTGCGGACGCAGACGTAGCCGAGGCCGATGTGGACGTCGTCCACGGTGACCTTCTCGAGCAGGCCCTCGGGGGCCTTGTCGGCCTTGGTGACCACGGCGAGCGTGCGCTCGCCGGTGCGGTCCACCTGCTGCGACATGCGGATGGACTCGCAGGTGGGGAAGTCCACCGTCGCGGACAGCACGTTGAGGATGATGCTCTCCTTGGGCGCGATGTACGCCCGGATGATGCCGGCGATCTGGTCGTAGATGTCCTCCGGCTGGCCCAGCACGGGCACGCGGGTGATGCCCGGCAGGTCCACCAGGGTGAGGTCCGGCACGCCCTTCTTCCGCACCAGGAGGGTGATGGGCGCCTCGGAGATGCCCTTCCCGGAGCCGGCGATCTCGGCCGTGGCGGCTTCGATTGCGTCGGCGACCTCCGCCTCGGAGGCGACGGGCACCACGGTGCCGTTGCCGTACTCCACCTGCATCCGGGGGTCGTCGCCGTCCTGCAGCCGCATGACGAGCGGCACGCGGGTGCAGATGCCCTGCCCGCGCGGGAGGCTGATGCCGGCCAGCGACTCCAGCACGCTCGACTTGCCGCTGGACTGGTCGCCCACCACGACGATGGTCGGGAGCTGGATGCCCTCCTGGCTCACGTTCAGCTGCCGCAGCCGGTCCACGGCGTCCAGCAGCGGCCGAATCTGGTCGTTGTACGAGGCCGCCATGGCGCTCGCCGCCACCGAGCTGCGAGCAGGCTTCACGTCGCCGTTCTCCATCTCAAGCTCAAGCTCAAGCTCTGACTCTAGCTCTAGCTCTAGCTCAGCTGCCTCGTCGATACGCAAGTGCATATATGTAAATGTGATGCGTATCGATCAGCTCTGGAATCCGATGGAGAATGCGATGCTTTATTTATGGTGGCTGAGGAGGGGAAAAAAACCCATGCCGCTCGGACATGCTTTTTCCGCTCTTAGGCCAGTTTCATGCAGAGTTGTATGAGCATTAAATTCTATATCACATCAGCAATTTTGATGACTTGGCAAGGCTATTACGAGGAGAGATGAGAAGGAGTCTCTTCAAATGAGAGAGGAGTTTTATTCCCATGAAATCCAGCAGGCACAGTTATCAAATTCTCAGTCTTGGTAGTAGTGCAATAAAACTGTGCACTGAGAATGGCCTTAGGAACATATACTTCTGCATATATCACCATCATATCGCATCTGCTCTGGGATTCTTACATAGGATGAGAAATATAAAGATTCTTTGTCTATTTTCTGTAGTGCATAAACTGTCAGACCCGGGGCCACGGGACTGGGTATGTAACGTAGTTTAGAGAGGTCTAAGAGATTAAATCCGTCTTATCTCTTATTCATCTCGTTTATCTCTTATTTATCCCGTTTAAATAAAAGATAGAGCTAACCGGTACAGAGGGAATCTACTCATAATATGTTCTGATACGATTCCTCAGCTGGTATTAGTTAGTATCTTTGTAACCCTGGCCTCTCGGATATATAAGGGAGGTCAGGGACCCCTCTCAAAACAGAAGATGTTTAGGTCATTCTACACCAAAGGCAATACAAACTACCATACAGGACGTAGGGTGTTACGCATCTTGCGGCCCGAACCTGTCTAAGCTTTGTGTTCCTTGCACTTTCGAGTTTCTGATCTCGGCGTCCCCTCACCCAAAACTTACCACCTTGGGTATATCCCTCGGTGGGCAGCCGGTTAAACACCGACAGCTGGCGCGCCAGGTAGGGGAACGCGTCGAAGATCCACCGGCGAGCTCGATGGCATCTTTCAAATTCATCAGGTCAGTTCCCTCCCAGCGTACGACATTCGTTTTTGGCTCGTGGGTCTGCATCGCAGATGGTGTGGGCAACTTTCGGCGATTCCTCGTCGACATGAAGCCAAAGACCTCCGCTGCGGATTCCTGCAGCAACCTCGACAAGTTCATCGACGGGCTCGGCAACTTGCCACTCCATGCTTCCGCAACGCAGATCAAGATGGAGTCTGCTCCAGACTCGACTTCTTCTAGTGTTGCGGCAACTTCCCCTGGGTTGGACTTGTTTCAATCTAGGGATCTGCATAGCCGGTCCCAATGTGGCTCATGCAAGCCGGCCACTGATCTTCAGGAGGCCAACGTCTCTAGGTCCCTCTTCATGGTGGAGAAGGACCTGGACTTTCTGCTCCAGGACGGAATGCCTGAAGCCACCGCGTGTCGGGGGGCTTCGGGTTGTTCTCGCACCGGTGATCTGGTGATCACCTCTTTGCCGGAGGGGCGCATCATGCATTGGAAGGGCATGGTGCTCTCCGATCTACTCGAGGCAGAGGGTCGACTTGTGGCTCACCTCGAGCCCTTACCCTTTCAAGAGGGCAGGCCATTGGCTACCACAGCGGAGGGGTCGATTGAACTAGTCGACAAGAGCTTTCACGAGCTTTCCTCCCGCTAGGTGCTAATGGCCGAAGAAGGCGAGGACGATGGGGATCCTCCCCTCGTCAACTTCGAAGCGATCTCCGAAGATGAGATCACGGCCAACGCCGGCGACGAGAACGACACCGATCGTGAGGCGCGGAGGGCCAGGAACAGGGCCCGCACAATCCGGCGGAGGAGGGCCAACGAGCGCAGGCGGTCTATGCATCGCGAGCTTGACCCTGAGTTCGCCGCCGTAAGTGAACGGGGTTTCAGGACTCCGGTGGCCAACATCGCCAGGGTAACGGCCATCCTTGAGCGCAGCCATGATCCGGAAGTGCGTCAAGCACTCCTTTACGCGCAGAGGGCTTGGATCCAGTTGGATCAGCACAACCCGGCGTCCACCATCAGGGAGGAGCGCGTGGGTGAGAGTCGGAGCCAGGCTCATAGCCGAACAGCTGGCGGTCGCCCTCGACATCAGCTCAGCAACGACAACGCTCGCGGGAGCTAGGCCCTTGGCGGGAGGCAGCAGCCACCACAAGGGGGTCATCCGCGGCAGCCAATCATCGACTTCCTCCAGAGGACCTGCGCCAGCATATCAATGAAGGTCGCGACGCGCAGACTGTGATCTCCTCCAGGCGCAAGGCCTGCGAAGAAGTCGAAACTGAAGGTACTGACTGTAGCGACCGATTCCCTGCTTTTTTTGCACGTTTCAGCAGCTACAAGTACCCGGAGGGCTTCAAACCGATCGGCATCACCAAGTACGATGGCAAGCAAGCCCTCAGCAGTGGCTCCGTTGCTACTCCACGGCCATTGAGGTCGCAGGGGGTTCGAATATCACCAAAGTCGTCTACTTCCCGATGGCTTTGGACCCTGCGCCGCTCACTTGGTTGGAAAGTCTCAGCAACAACTCAATCGACTCCTGGGAGCGCCTCAAGAAGGTCTTCATCGACAACTTTCAGGGAGCGATTGCTCGTGCAGGTACTCGTCATGATCTTGCTCAGTGTAAGCAAGAACGTAACGAGCTTCTGCGGTCCTACACGCGTCGCTTCTTTGACGTGCGCACCACCATCGCGAACATCTCGGAGGACGACATCATCGATTGTTTCTACAACGGCATCACCGACCCGGGCATCTACAGGGATTTCAGGCGGAACAGGCCAAAGACTGTTGCGGGCCTTCGTGATATGATGCACGATTGGTCCGAACAGGAGGAGAAGATGCGGGAGCGGTTCCCGCGGCGTCAAGATAGCAATCTACGGCGCCCAAATGACAACCGCAACGACAAAAGCCAGCGGGACTTTTCGGGTACACCCTGGAAACGAAAGCCAGATGATATCATCGCGGCTATCGATCGTCCTTCCCGGGGCAAGAAGTTGACGACGCAGGAGGAGTTCGAGAAACTCCTGCAGAAAAAGTGCCCATGGCATCCGGGGGCCAACCATGCCGCCATTGACTACTACCACCTTCGGAGGACGTTCAGCAACTCCGGTGGTGTAAAGAAGAACAAGAAGCCTGTGGACAAAGAACTCGAGGACGACGATCAAGAGGACCACGGGCGCAACCTGAAGTTTCAAGACGCTTCGAAGGTTGTCAACGTCATCTTCGGGGGAGATGAAGATTTTTGTTCCAGGCGGGACCAGAAGCGGCTTCTCCGGGAGATTTTGTCCATCGAGCCGGCGGTACCACGACCACTCCGTTGGTCGGAGGTCCCCATCTCGTTCACTCGCGACGATCAGTGGACGAGCTTTTCGGAGCCCGGTAAGTTCCCCTTGGTTCTGGATCCTGTGGTGGCGGAGGTCAAGCTCACCAAGGTCCTCATCGATGGCGGAAGCGGGCTCAATCTCATCTTCGTCAGCACTCTGAAGAAAATGGGCCTGGATTTCAAGGAGATGCTGGTTCCCAGCAAGTCCCCCTTTTACGGCATCGTCCCAGGTAACGCGGCACACCCGCTTGGTACGGTAGTCCTCCCAGTCACCTTCGGCACGCGGGAGAATTATCGTACTGAGTTTATCAAGTTCGAAGTGGCCAACTTCGAATCTTCCTACCATGAAATATTGGGTCGTCCGGCACTCGCCAAGTTCATGGCAGTACCGCATTATGTCTATCTGCTTCTTAAGATGCCAGGACTCAGTGGAGTACTCACTCTCCGTGGCGACTTGAAGAAGTCGTACGACTGCAATCAGGAGGCGATCCAGTATGCATCGACTACTCGCGTGCCAGATGCTTCGGGAGAAGTACTCGCGGCCGCGCAGCAGCTCTCCCAGTCCGGGCTGGAGATTCCCTCCAAGAAGGCCAGCAAGTCGAGCATCCAGTCGACTGATGACGTGGCCCTCAAGACGATCCAGCTTCAGGAGGAAGATTCATCTAAGACCGCTGTCATCGGCGCGGGATTAGGTGACAAATAGGAACTCGCGCTCGTCAGCTTTCTTCAGGCTAACCGAGACATATTCGCGTGGAAACCAGCGGATATGCCAGGGGTGCCCAGAGAGTTGATCGAGCATGCTTTGAATGTACACCCGAAGGCTACGCCTAAAAAGCAACGCTTGTGAAGGTTTGCCCACGATAAGCGTGAGGCCGTTAAGCGGGAGATTGCTAAACTTCTCGCGGCTGGATTCATTAAAGAAGTAATCCATCCAGAGTGGGTAGCGAATCCCGTTCTTGTAAAGAAAAAGAACAATGAATGGAGGATGTGTGTCGACTACACTGATCTCAACAAGCACTGCCCAAACGACCATTTTGGGCTGCCGCGCATTGACCAAGTTGTCGATTCGACGGCTGGTTGTGTCCTTCTTTGTTTTCTTGATTGTTAGTTTGTTACTCAGGGTATCATCAGATCGCGCTCAAGGAGGAGGACCAAATCAAGACCGCATTCATCACCCCATATGGGACATATGCCTACAAAACCATGTCATTCAGGTTGAAGAATGCAGGAGCGACCTATCAGCGTGCGATCCAGATGTGCTTCGCACATCAGCTGCACCAGAATGTTGAAGCTTATGTGGACGACGTGGTCATCAAGACTAGGGAGTCCAGCGACTTGATTGCAGATTTGGAGGAAACATTTAGCAGTCTGCGCAGATTTCGGTGGAAACTGAATCCCACCAAGTGCGTTTTTGGAGTGCCTTCAGGGAAATTGCTCGGGTTCATCGTCAGTAACCGGGGCATCGAAGCCAACCCTATAAAGATCATGGCCATCACTGATATGGAGGCTCCGGCCACAATCAAGGATTTGCAGAAGTTAACAGGTTGTATGGCGGATCTAAACAGGTTCATCTCCCGACTAGGGGAGAGAGGACTACCCTTCTTTAAGCTCCTGAAACGTCAAGATAAGTTCCAATGGACGGAGGAGGCCGAGCGGGCCCTGCAGGATCTGAAACATCATCTTCAGTCACCTCCGATCCTTACAGCACCGTTGCCAGGGGAGGATCTACTACTTAACATCGCGGCAACAACTCATGTTGTCAGCAGTGCTATTGTAGTCGAGCGAGGCGAGGAAGGCCATGCGTTCGGAGTGCAGAGGCCCGTCTACTTCGTCAGCGAGGTCCTCTCCGAATCCAAGGTACGGTATCCAGCTGTTCAAAAGCTTTTATATGCAATCTTAATCACATCAAAAAAGCTACGCCATTACTTCGACGAGTACAAGATCACCGTGTTCACGGACTTCCCGTTGGCAGATATTCTTCATAATCAAGATGCCACGGGGCGCATATCCAAGTGGGCAGTGGAACTGGGGGCTTTGTCAATCGACTTCAAGCCACGCACTGCAATCAAGTCACAGGCTCTAGTCGACTTCATGGCTGAATGGAGGGAGAATCAAGTTCCAACTCCAGCAGACAAGCCAGAGCACTGGACCATGTACTTTGATGGGTCCCTCAAGCTCGACGGCAGCGGCGCTGGTGTTCTGCTTATTTCTCCACGAGGTGAACAATTGAAATATGTCCTTCAGATCCTGTGGGCGGTACCCAACAATGAAGCCGAGTATTAAGCCTTGCTTCACGGGATCAAGCGACTACTTGTGTATGGTGATTCTCTTCTTGTCGTTCAACAGGTCAACAAAGAATGGGACTGCAACAAGGAGACGATGGATGCTTATGTAGAAGAAGTGCGCAAGTTGGAGAGCAAATTCTCCGGCTTGGAGGTTCACCATGTATTGCGGGAGCACAATGTTGGCGCGGATCTCCTGTCCAAATTGGGGTCCACACGTGCCCAGGTCCCGCCGGGAGTTTTCATCCAGGAGCTCAAACAGCCATCCATCAAGTCCTCTCCGCAAGTAACCATCGATGCAGGTCCCCAACAACCCGATCGAGAGGTTATGGTGATAGGGGAGGACTAGCGAGAGGCTTTTATTGACATCATTCGAGATCAAAGGCTACCAGCGGGAATTGACGTCAGGAGCGTAGAGGCGGCGCGCGTCCTGCGTCGAAGCAAGGGTTTTGTCCTGGTCGGCAGCAAGCTCTACCGGCGCAGCGCTCGGTCAGGAGTTCTCATGAAGTGCGTCACAAAGGAAGATGGTTACGACATACTGCGGGAGATCCACGAGGGCGTCTGCGGAAACCATGCAGCTTCAAGAACGCTGGTGGGAAAAGCATACAGGGCCGGTTTCTGGTGGCCCACTGCAGTGACCGATGCGGAGGATCTCGTGCGCAGGTGCCAAAATTGTCAATTCTTCGGCAAACAGACTCATGTTCCAGCCGATAGCCTCATCACTATACCGCCATCCTAACCTTTTGCTTGTTGGAGCCTCGACATGATTGGGCCCTTCACAACAGCGCCGGACGGTTTCACCCATGTCCTGGTGGCTATTGACAAGTTTGCCAAGTGTATTGAATACAAACCGATAGCCAAGCTCACACCAGATCGGGTTGTCGACTTCATCTCGGATATTTTGCACCGTTTCGGCTTCCCCAACACCATCATCATGGACTTGGGATCAAATTTCACGGCCAACCAGTTCTGGGAGTTCTGCGAGAATGCTTGCATCGAAGTTAAATATGTCTCGGTCGCACACCCAAGGGCCAACGGACAAGTCGAAAGGGCGAACGGCTTGATAATTGACGGCCTCAAGAAGAGACTTTATGATGAAAACAGCACGAAGGGAGGCAAGTGGGTGCATGAGCTGCCACATGTCGTCTGGGGGCATCGGACTCAACCGTCCAAAGCCACAGGACAAACGCCTTTCTTTCTCGTATACGGGTCTGAAGCTATTTTACCAGCCGATATCATGTGGAAGTCCCCAAGGGTCAAAATGTACAATGAGGGCGAGGCGGACGAGGCGAGGCAGTTAGAGCTCGATTCTGTGAAAGAAGCGCGTTGCACTGCTCTTGTTCAGTCAGTCCGATACCTGCAGGGGATCTGATGATATCATGATCGCAACGTCAGGGAGCGGTCATTTAGTGCTGGTGATTTGGTCTTGCGTCGCATTCAGGACGAATCCGGCCTACACAAGCTCAATTCAAGGTGGGAGGGCCCGTTCGTCGTCAAGTAGGTTACACGGCCCGGGTCATATCGGCTACGATATCCCGAGGGTCAGGATGTTCCGAACTCCTGTAACATTCAGAACCTACGCAAGTTCTACCCATAAGAAGATGCCCGGTGATAGTCGAATCCCCGGGGGCTCAGAAGATTCCTATCCCTCGAATCAATTTGGAGGCCGTGTGCCATAAGATTCGGGTCGTACATTCCTTCATAAGTGCACGATGGCCGCAGTCACGTGTGTAGGATCGAGATGGCGGACTAGAGGGGGGGTGAATAGTCCTTTCTAAAACTAATTGCGCCGGCTAACCGAAACTTATGCGGAATTGAAACTATTCGCTTAGCCAAGACTTCACCCCTCTAACTATGACTCTAAGGCACTTTCAAAAAGATCCTACACAAAGTAAATGGAGTGCCAAGCTAGTAAGAGCTCTCCTAACAATTCTAATGCCAAGCCACACAAGTCTAAGCACTAGTACTTTACAAATAAGGGGAGCTCCTACACAATTCTAATGGGCAATAGCACAAAGCTAAACCTAAGCTCACTAGATGCTCAAGGATAAGGATACACAATACAAAACTCAAGAGCTCAACTTGCTTAGCTACACAATCTAAGCAAGAGCAACTAATTAAACTACACAAGCTAACTAGTTACACTATGATCTCTACTTCTAGCTACACAAGCAAGAAGATGATTAGCAAGCTACACAAACTAACTAAACACTAGAGAGCAACTACACAAGCACAAGATATATATGAATGTAAATACAAGGCTTGTGATTTGGAGAATGCAAACCACCGAGAAGAGTAGACAAGATTGACACGGTGATTTTTATCCCGAGGTTCACTTGGTTGCCACCAAGCTAATCCCCGTTGAGACAAGCTCCAAGGTTGCCGCCGATCCTCTTGCTAGTGGTGACTCTCAAGTCACACTCTCCCACGTGGAGTGCTCACACCGAGCTCTAGCACATGATCCGGACGAACCACTTGTTGCTCTTCACGTCTCGCTCAACTAGAGTTGCTCTTCGCGGCTCCCGTGGTGTGAGCACAATACCCCTCACAATCTCTTCTCTGGAGCACCACACAATCTTCTTGCGGGCTTCAACGGAGCCTCTTCCCACCAAACCGTCTAGGAGGTGGCAACCTCTAAGAGTAACAAGCACACCGGCTTGCAACACGATCACCTAGTGCCACTCGATGCAATCTCTCAAAGCAATCGCACTAGAATCGCTCTCTCACTCAATTGGATGATCACTATCAAGTTAGAGTGAGTAGAGGGCTCTCAAGCACTCTCACACATGGACACCAAGTCCCCAAGGTGCTCAGCCCACTCAAATGGCCGGCCACACCCTCTATTTATAGAGGGAGGCCCCAAACTAGCCGTTACACTCAAATCCCGAGAAAACAGAGATTTCGCGGACTGTCCGCCTCACAGAAACCGGACCGTCCGCCATTCAAAACCAACGGCTAGAACAGCAATTATTATGTGTCAGAGTTGACCGTTAGAGCCCCGGGCGGACTGTCCGCGGTTCAAAACTTCGAACCAACCGATTTGCAAACGTCTCTGACTAAATCTGGAAGTGACCGGCGGACTGTCCGCACCCCATGGGCGGACTGTCCGCAGTTTAAAAAGTGAGCACACACAGAAACCGTAGTGTTTCTGTCCTAGAATTTTCAGTAGGAGGCGGACCGTCCGTCCCCAAGGAACGGACGGTCCGCAGTTCATTTTGGACACCCAAGATAGAACTACCAAGAATCTGCGCCCGTTTCAGCTTTTAAGGGCGGACCGTCCGCCCCCATGGACCGGACGGTCCGCAGTTTATTTTGGACCACCAACAGAGCCAAAAATGGCTCTATTAGAGCTCATCCGGGATAACGGCGGACCGTCCGCCCCCCATGGGCGGACCGTCCGCAGGTCTATTTCCAGCAGAAATGTACCTCGGTAAAACGGCCATAACTCTTAGCTCCGATGTCCAAATTAGGTGATCTTGGACTCTATGGAAAGCTAATTCAGAGGGCTACACACCCGAACTGAATACTTGGTCCAAAACACAATGGATCAAAGCAGTATTCCACTCCAAGAGACAACCTAATTTTCGGAGAAAACCGAAAAACCTTTCTTGCTTCCCAAAGTTGATCAACATCAACTCCAACTCTTTCTCCTTTGCAAAAGTGCCAACACCACCACGTGAACAACACCATGTGCATGTGTGTTAGCATTTCACAATCATTTTCAAAGGATTTTCACTTGATCTCACCACGCCACTCGATCCTAGCAACATCGCAATGTTAGATCACTCAAGTGGCACTAGATGATCGATATGCAAACAAGTTTGCCCCTCTTGATAGTACGGCCATCTATCCTAAATCCGGTCATGCACTTCTCTACACAACCTTTGACCGGTGAAATGAAATGCCCTACAAGTCATACCTTTGCCTTGCGCATTTCATTTCATTTTCCCAAATGTTGATGCCACACAAGCACCAAATTCCATCAAGCCTTTTGATCATCTTCATAAGTCAACACTTGGCTTGATCTTCCTTGAATGATATGATCCACTCCATATCATCACATGACCTCTTTGGTCCATCGATCTTGACCTTGCTCGCTCTTCACCGTTGCCTCGGTCCATCGGCGCCAAATCTTGCTCAAGCTTCATCGCCTCGCGGTCCCTCGCTTCAAAGCCTTGACTTGCCCTTCTCCATTGCAACCGGTCCATCAAGCCAAGCCTTGTCTTGATCTTCTCCATTTTGGTCACATAACTCCATGTTATGTCTCATATGCAATGAGCTCCTCGCTCACACTATATGAGCATAGCATCAACCCTTAGCCATTTCTCCTCCATGGCACATGTTGCTCATACTAGTGTCTTTGTGTGGACTAATCTCCTGTGTATCTCAACATAAACACTTATTAGTCCACCTAAGTTGTCCATCAATTACCAAAACCAAACAAGGGCCTTTCAACGTGCAAACACTTATATAAAATCGACTTCCTGTCGTGAATGTTACGGCACACTGGATTGGAACAAGTCCAAAACCTCTACATATCGATTTCCGCCACGACCTTGGATGGTCGCACGAGACAGCAGTCGCATTTTCCCAACATAATCGATCTGTTCGACTGGTTTTATTCCCAGTTTGTTGGATGAGCTCGTACAAAGAGTTGCCTCGACTACATCCTGCGTGGTTGCACCAGAGTAGTCTCGTCCCTGCCAAGAGCACGGCATACCTGCGGCGACGCCCGCATTCGCTCCGAGCAAGTCTGATCCGTCCGTCCGGGTCCTATCTAACTTGCAGAGCGCGCTCATACAAGGAGCGACCCTGGCTACGTCCCGAGTCGATGCACTCGGGGTAGTTTTGCCCTAAGCCTGGCATTCGCGCGACGTTGCTCGTGTTCTTTTCTAACGGTTCTAGACCCACGAGTTCGGGTTGTGGATAACTTGTTAGATAAGTTCCTACATGGAGCTATGGCTACCTTTAGGGTCGTTGCACCCATGATAATGTCTACTACTTCAGCCTTGTAAGCCTGGATTCCAATTCAGCCTAGGCACACTCCCAAGTAGAGACATCAAAAGAAACAATATATACAAGGAAGTGAATACTTGTTTTTAGTACTCTAATCCTGCATTACGCTTTGAACTATGCGTTCTGATACAGGTTGGGCTTCCAGGAGGTATCTGTCAAATTGCTCCTCGGTGCATTCCGCCGCCATGCCTTGAGCAAATATTTCCAGCTTCGCGTTTGGCAGGAAGGACTTCACAACAGCGAGGGCGTTGTTGACACACGTGACAGGTGCCTCGGATAGGTATTTCATTACTTTCTTCGGGGCCTCGCGGAGACGCTCTAGTAGGGGCCGGGGGTTTGCTTCGCTTTCTTCTGGTGGATCCACCATGTCCACCAGCTCCCGGGCGGCCCCCCTGAGGTCTTCAAGTTCTTCGCCCAACGTCTTGATTCGCTGAAGGCTGTCGACGAACTGTCGCTCAGTGTCGCCGATCACCTTCTGCAGTCTCTCGATGTCATCTGTACGGCGATAGAGCAGGTTCTTCATGTCAGTAAGTAGCTCTTCTTTACTCATTAAGATTCTCCTAAGTTCTGTGGTGGAAAGCTTTTCAGAATCCAGCTTGAGTCATACAGTGCAAGTACCCGAGGGAAGCAATGGTTTACCTTGGTGCGCTTTCTTTTGCTCCTTGAGCTGCTCCTGGTGCTCCTGCTCACGCGCCTCGAGCTCCTTCTTCTGTTCCTCGAGTTGTCGCTGGAGCTCGGCGTTGACCTTCTCAAGATGCACGATCTCTGTCTTCTCATCGTCGATGCGCCTCCTCAGGGCAGCGAGTTCCTTGCGGTCGCGGGCAAGGGTCTTCAATTCTTCTGCCTGCTTCCGGGAGTGGGCGATCACACTCTGCATAAAAAAGGGAAGTCAAGATTGGCAACTCGATATAGTTACTGGCAGAAAATTGTTCAGGTCTTACCATGATAAAGTCATGCGCCTTCTCGAGATTCTCTATATTGCCATCGGTCAGCAGCTGGTCACCCGCCAGGTCGGCGGCGACGGCATCCTGACAACCTGACCCGGCCAGCAGCAGCTCCTCGGGTCTCCCGGAGGTTCCCATGACTTCTTCAGTAGTTAGCTGCCGCGCACCTGCAATCACAAATGATCTCAACATGCAGCATGCGGATCCCGGTAGCTAGCCGGGGCGGTCAGATGCTCACCTGCGCCATCCGTTGGAGCGGCGCTAGGGGCCTCGACCTGTTTCTCGCCAATGGCCCCGGCCTCGACTTGTTGGAGCTCGGGAGGCGGCAGGTCAGGCAGCGTGGTGTCGGCCCTGGGGGCTGGCTCCGCGGGTGCTGACCCCTCTGGGGCCGATGGCTCGGGGGCCGACAGAGCTGCGACTGGCCCAGCGCTTGAGGATTCCTCTCGGGTCGAAGACCCGGGAGCTGGGGTAGTCGAAGCTGGCTCCAGCTGGAGGTCCACGGCACTTGCAGCACTAATGAAGCCGAAGTTGGTCAACACATAAGTCGAAAGATCAAAATATTTGCTGTGCAACCAGAGGCAGACTTACAGTACAGATTTCTTCTTAATGGCTCTCTTCATCCATACGGCCTCACGAGGCGTCCCCGTTGCTGGCGGTGGGGTTTCACCAGCTTGCGGCGTGGTCGCCGCCACGGCGATGGTGACGGCTGCGGTGGCCGCCGGGCTCGTCCATTCTTCTTCGGGCTCGGCCCGAGAGGAGAACGTGGCAGGACTACAAGAGGATGTTATAAGTACGACTCAACATCAAGGTACCGCATTACAACAAACCAGTAGGCTCTTACCCGGTGGATTCGAGTTCCTACGCCTTTCGTTTGCGCACCAGCCGATGACCTTGTGGTACTAGCGGCAAAGCGCCGGTCAACTCCACGCTTTGCTCGGAGGAGTTGTCCCGGCGCGTTTCTCCTTCGGCTCCTTCCCCCACCTGAGAGCTCACGTCCTCGGTGGACCCGCTGCGGCGTTGAGCTGCAGCAACGCGGGCCCTCTTTGCTTCTACAGCGGCACTGGGAGGAGGTGCTCTGGCCGGGGGATGTCGGGGCGCAGTGGATAGCTGCGGTACAGCTCTGTATGTCCCTGCAGAAGGTTCTTCGGCTAAGTACTGGAGTAAATGAGGATATTTTCAACAAAAAAGAAGTCGAATACTCTCTGGTTTGGGCGGATTTCGTGCGGAGAATAATGTTGGCACGTATGGCACGGCGTCCACGTCCAGCAGCACCCGCTGAACTCGCTGGAGCGCGGCTTCATCGGACAACTCCTCTGCGCACATGCGAGAGGGATCAGCGGGGCCGGTGTACTCGAATCCCAAGCGATGGCGCTGCTGGATTGGTTGGACGCGGCAATTGTAAAATGCGAACATGACGGAGGCACCGGTCACCCCTTTCTTCTTCTGTGCCTCTATGATGTCCAGCAGCTCTTTGACCTGATCCATCTCCCCGCCGGAGGGTTCGAGATTCCACTCTCCCCTCACTACAGGTGGTCTGTTTGACTTCGTTGGGAGGTGGGGAGCATGGTTCTCGATATAAAACCAATGGATCTTCCATCCGGGAAGGTTGGAGGGGAATTTGTAGGTAAGATATTTGTCGCCGGCCTGCTGACGCAGTTGGATGCCGGCGCCCCCCACAACGGAAAGATTCTTGGATGTGGGCTGTGGTTTGATGCGGAAGAGGAAGCGGAAAAGATCCCAGTGGGGTTCGATTCCGAGGAAAGCCTCGCAGAAATAGATGAAAATTGAAATATGGCATATTGAATTTGGGTTGAGATGATGAAGCCCAAGCCCGTAGTAATACAGAAGGCCTCGGAAGAAGAAACAAGAGGGGAGGGCCAATCCCCGTTCGGCAAAATGGAGGAATGTGATGATTTCGTCAACATTTTCCATGGGGAAAGGTTCACGGTAAGAGGGGCGCCAGTTGACAAGGTTCTTTTCTTGCAGCAACCCCTCGGAAACTAGGTTGTTCAGATGGTTGAGGGAGCACTTACTGTGTGTCCATTCCGCGGTCGAAGACTACGCCTCTTTCTTCTTCCCCTCGATCTCTGTCTTCTTGGGCGCCATCTCCGATTCGCTGGCCACGAGATGCTCGGGGGCTGCAGGGAGAGGGGCGGGAAGGTCGGAGCGGGAGGATTTCTTTGGGGGGATGGCGGCGGCGTTTGGCTCTGATTGGGGTTTTCGGCGGTTCTTGGCAAAAGGCAGATTGAAATCACAGTTTTTTCCCACTGTTGTCGCGGGATTATATAACCAGCGAAGTGGGAAAAAAGTTACTGTTCTGAAGATGAGAGGTCATTTGGTGGACTGTTTGGATTAAATATTTGATTAATCATTTTTTCAGGGCTAATTAGCCCGAAAAAAGGGATTTTCCGGATTCATGATCTAATGTCCATCATTTGTATCATCATTTTGGTAATTTCTCAAATCATCGTTTTTTAACCTGCATGTCACGGTTTTCGGATCCTTATCTCCAAAATTGTGGGATTTGGATTCAAGGCTCGGGGGCTGCGGGATACGTGGCATCAACTACTTATTTTTTAAATTTCTTTGAAGGATAAGAAGGATTACAGATTAACGGAACCCTCAGCCTGATTCTCCGATTCAACCTAAGGCTCGGGGGCTACTCCATATGGAGTGCGATTTTTAAATCGCACACCACAACAAAAATTCGGGGCATGAGCACCTCATAGCTTCGATGCAGCCGAGCAAGTACTCGAAGAAGGACTTCAAGGCGAAGCTTCAGAAGAAGTCAAAGACTACTTCGAAAATACTCGATAAGCCTGCAGTACTCAGCTACGAAGAGCTCGGGGGCTTGTCAGACCCGGGGCCACGGGACTGGGTATGTAACGTAGTTTAGAGAGGTCTAAGAGATTAAGTCCGTCTTATCTCTTATTCATCTCGTTTATCTCTTATTTATCCCGTTTAAATAGGAGATAGAGCTAACCGGTACAGAGGGAATCTACTCAAGATATGTTCTGGTACGATTCCTCAGCTGGTATTGGTTAGTATCTTTATAACCCTGACCTCTCGGATATATAAGGGAGGTTAGGGACCCCTCTTAAAACAGAAGATCTCTAGGTCATTCTACACCAAAGGCAATACAAACTACCATACAGGACGTAGGGTGTTACGCATCTTGCGGCCCGAACCTGTCTAAGCTTTGTGTTTCTTGCACCTTCGAGTTCCTGATCTCGGCGTCCCCTCACCCAAAACTTACCACCTTGAGTATATCTCTCGGTAAGCAGCCGGTTAAACACCGATATAAACCTCATAGCAAATTCATTGGTCATGTATGCAGGACATGCTCCTTAGCGCATATCCAAGAATGCCCAAAAAATTATTCCCAATAATTATGTTTTAGGGTGTTCCCAAAAGCTTTTGGGAATAGAAAAATACTCTCTACTCCAACAATTCCTAAAAGTTAGTTCCCAAAATAACCAAATTCGTGCCATGTCAGCGTTTTGTGGGTCCAACACTATTTTTTTTCTCCCGTCGTCCCGTTCCTCGGTGGTCGCCGGCGCGCCGGCGCGCCACTGTTCTGTCGTCCTTCATCAAGCACACATGATGTGGGCGCCCTGCAGCAGCTATGGCCGCTTGCTGGATGGGGCTCATCCCCTGTTACTCTAAGAGCTTATTTCCTGTTACTTGAACCGTCAAATCGAACATGAATGGAGTCAATAATAGACGTCGACATTGCAATCGATTTTGTCACCGGCGCTAGAGATATCACCAAATTGAGTCAGAATAGCAGAAATTGAGCTCTTTCTTCGCTGAATCGAGCTGCTTCGCCCTCATATCTAAGTTCCTACCTCAGATCAAGTCCACGCCGTTTGAATTGAGCCATCTCAGTGGCTTGCCCCTCTCCCCCATGGTCTGCAAATCGGAGCATCGTTGCCACCGCCAAAGTGTTGCCGTGTGTGATTGGCTTTGCTTCCTTGCTCATCTTCCTGATCCCTCTCTTCGGTGCTGGATCTGCTGCGGCTCGTGCGGGGCTTCCTGCAGGAGAGCGGGAAAGTTGGACTGTAACTTGATTTCGCTAAAGTTCAAGAGTTTTTTTTGCAAAATGACCAGGAATCGCACGATCTAGGTCGTCCGCCCGCCCGATCCGACGGCCGGGGCGAGGCCGCGACGTTCACGCTGTCCGGCCACCTTTTGGTGCCGGATCCGTATTAAGAGATAAGCCTCAAAGGGTGTAAGGGTGCTGTGTGTGCGCTGTTGGAAAAAGAGATAATGATGAATTTTTTTTCTTTTTTCCAGTAGCTAACTGATTCTTATTTCGCTATATTTAGCGTGACTGCTGTTGGTTACACTACTAAAATTAAGATAACCACTTCATTATATGTTACTTTAAATTACCGTATGGTTTTGGATTCCTACATTTTCCATTCCTGAATTCCAAACAACTCAAATGCTCTATTCCTCTGTTTTCAAATACTGTAGTTTTCCACACAATCATATTCCTGTGTTTTTCTCATTCCTGCATTTTTCCTTATTGCTCTATATATATTTGAAATCCTGCATTCCAAACATAGCCTTAGCTTTGTTCCCAAAACAAAATTATTGGAAACGTGTTTTAGGCACTATTGAAGATGCTCTATCAGAGGAAAAAGGGCCCCTCTACCTTTCACTGTGCTGCCGTCCCATGCATGCGTACCAGCACATGCCTTCCCACCCATGGAAGAAATAAAATGGCAATCTACGAGACGACTTTCAGGTTGACGGGCATCTAGGCAAAGCTGCTTTTATTTCAGTCTTCTTTGGGAGTATGTACGATGGCCCAAGATTGCAGGCTGACAGCGTTGTGACAAAGTGACTCCAAGCAAAAGGTTTCCGAGTCCATGCAAGTTCAAACGCGTGTAAAATCCACCTGTCGTAAACCTATCACTACTAGTATGCACAATGAGTGAGGTAATACGTAAAAAATATACATATATAAAGCACTATGAGTATTGCGAGGAAAAACAAGACGGAGTCCTAGCATCTTAAAGAATCCAATAAATAGTTTCACAACTATTTTTTTAAAATCTTCTTTGGCAACCAAATGCTATTTGGAAATAGTATTCACTGATTTCTGACTGATCTGAGATAACCATCCCATTATCAATGCTCACCGTTCCACAGTTTGATGGCCTCCAAACCGTGCAGATCTCTTTTTTCACTGATCATCGATTGTTTCGCTACTACAAAAAGTATTTAAACCTTCCCATAAGTTACTTAAAGTTTGACATTGCCTCTCTCAGTCATTTTGTTGCAATACCAACCCATCTATGCATTTCTGTTGGAAAAACCATCTTGCAGGCATGTTTAATCCGATTCGGCCCATTTTCGGTAAGATCGAGCCATGACAGGCTAAGCCAGCTGAGTCAAGTATGTTTATGTATTTAGATTAAGATTATTCATCATACTGCATTAAAATTATTTTTGAAAATACCAAAACTCAGTACCCAACATTTAGCTCCTCTTTGGCGATTCTTTTGATTAGTAAAATCCTAAACAAGTGTCAATATTATACTCATACAAGCATCTAACCTCGATAAAGAAATATACTACCATCTTAAAACTTATGAAAGCACACTGAGTTGGTTAACTACATGAGCACTGGGTGGTTTTTCCAACAAAAACCAAGGATTTGGTACAAAATGACTTATGAGATGCAATGTCAAACTTAAAATGAAATGTAAGGTTATTTTGTAATTTTCTCTAGAAGAAGAAGAAGAAGAAGAAGAAGAAGAAGAAGAAGAAGAAGAAGAAGAGAAACCTCCGTCGGCCTATCGCCCGCTAACAGATGTACGGTAGGCAGCAAGTGTGAAGCACTCCACTCCCATGAAGCGAGGTTAGTGTTGAGGTAACCTGCGCTGCTTTCTACTGTCGACAGATGCCTTCGCACTGAAAGAATATAACATAGGGACAACGACTTTTAAGTTGATGGGCACAAAGCCGTGTTTCCCTTTCTCTATCGTTGTTTAGATTCGACAGAGCTTTTTTGAAAAATCGCAAAAATCCCCCTACAACTCAGGGGGTTTTCACTTACCCCCGTAAATACTTATATTGCATTTACTTCCTGCAAGTTTTTATTATTTTTACTGACCCTTAGGGCATAACAATCAGCTTACACTGCTTCATGTGGCTACATATCAAGGATCAGCTGAGACAGCATGTTAACTCTGTTCTCTTGAATCGGCTTGGACTTAAAACTTGCTGGACCGCCTTGGATTAGCGATTCGATCGGCAAAAATATTGTAGCTGACTAACTTGTAGCCAAGCTGATCAAGCCACTAATGCAAGCCGAGTAGAAGAGTTTTAAGACCGGCAATGTTGTTCGAGATAATTCCTGACATGTGTCTCACTTTTTTTGCCACCTCAAATCTTTAAAGCTGATTAGGCGGCTCTTAGGGGACAAGTGAAAAGAATTAAGCTTGCAGCGGATGAATGCAATGCAAATTTTTGTAGGGGACAAGTGAAAACCCTCTATTGGCTGGGATGTTTTGCAAATTTTACCATTCCCTTTAACCTACTGCATATATAGAATATGAATAAGCCTGAACGGATACAGGGACTGAAAAATTAAATGGAAGGAGCGCCCCATGTCTATTTCACTACTATAAAAGACCATGTACAACGGATAAAACAACAGACATTAATCGAACTGCCTCTGCTCATGGGTCCGTAAAAATCATTCATTTTCACAGGTGATTTTTCCACCTCATGTGTAAATGATTTCTAGAGGCGGTTTTTGGAGGACGATCGCCTGTGAAAGAAACTTAGCACAAGCGGCTGTCAGTTCTCACCGTTTCTATAAATCTTTTTTCATTGGCAGTCCTCCTGTAGGACCGCCTCCTAAGTTGCGTTTCCAGAGGCTGTTGATGTGAGGTAACCGCCTCTGGTTGCTTATGTAGTCCTACATCAGCACACCATTACCCACGTACGATCACACCCACATTCACATATAGAAGCATACATAATTCATAAATTCATAGAAATATATTGCTCGTTGTACACTATGATCACTGGGAAGTTGTTGTGTATGGAGTGGAGGGGTGGAGGAGGATTTAAACCCAGCGAACGCGCGTGCCAATTTCGGTGCCCAGTGTGTGTGCAGCGCTTGGCATTTGGACAGTTGCCGCCTGTGTTCCCCGCTCAACACATAGGCGCTAACTAGTGATGGCCGCCACAGTAACCACGCCCAATTAACATAGGCTGCCCTAAGTCAAAAGGCCGCCACTGCATAATGCAGCTTCCCCACATCTAAAATTGTGTTTATTTACACAGGCGGTCCATGTTAGGAACCGCTTGTATAGAATGGTTTAAATAGGCAGACCTTGAGGCTAGGCCTGCCTAAATCCTTGCACTACCTATACGGGCCGTCTGTAATTTGTCGCGAGAGGGGCTTATAAAAATCGATTCTGTAGTAGTGCTTCATCTCTAAATCTATATCCGTATCTACTAAAACGTGAATATAAATACCTGCATCCCCATGTGTTTCGTAAAATAGATACTGAAATGGATGCTTCAGATTCGTTTTCTTGTTAGCCGGGATTGATCCATATCCAAAATAAAATGTAGATATGAATGGATATCCGAAATTCATAAAGCACTTCTCTAAACCATGCAATAATTATACTATTTGGATTTAGTTTGTAACTAATATATTTATTTATATAAATTATTTTTAAATACTTTAGTTTATTTTTTGATCTAAATTATTTTTACTAGCCTCTCAACTCGTGCTCCCGCACAGGCTAATAATTAGAACTAATCTATACCAATTTCTAAAGCGAGTAAAGGTTTCCACTTAAATTTTTGATTTGGTCCATTTTATGTCGTTAACAGGTGGGCCTTACTCCATCCTGTATGCAAGTCAGACCACAGCTCTCCATCCATGACTCGATCACGTAGATCCCTATACAAAATAACATACGGGCAACTATACGTATCCGATATTTATACCAACTTTATCCGTAGCAATGCACGGGCATATTTGCCTACATAAAAATAAAACTTATAGATAATAATTATAATTATCTATCTTTCCCTCTTTCATCTATTAAATATTCTCACACATACTCTAAAATACATATTTATCATTATCTAGTTGCAATAAATTTTATTTTGCATCATAGTTCCATGTATATTTGATATATATTTAATTGAACCATTTATTTATAAATTAGTATTCTTATCTCTTCCATCATACATGAATATATGATAACACATATCGTGGGTAGTATTTTATATAAATAATAACATAAATAATATATTAATAATGATAGAAATAGTAATTTAGAATTTTCTATTGGTGCACTTTAATATTTTATTATAACTATATAATTTTGATTTAGATTTAGGAGTTACTTTATAATAATGATATAATTGGATAATTTATATGCAAATTAGGTGGTTATTTGTATTATTTTTATAACGGCATAGCTGGGTAATTTACATGAAGATTAGAGGGTTACTTTAGATTTTTTTATAATAGTAGAGGTGGGTAATTTAGATACATGTTTAGGGGGTTACTTTATTCTATTTTCATAATGGCAGATGTGGGTAATTTATTTGGATAGATAATAGATCTAATGGCTATTATGATTAGAGTTGTCGGATTGATGACCGGATGTTTCTAATTTTTGTGAGAATTTCTAGGATTTCTCTATTTTTGTAGGGTGTCCACCTAGAATCCTAGGTGGCTTCATGTGGAGACTTGAAAGGAGCCTCCAATTAGTAATAGTAAGATTTACTTTATTTACTGGTTCATATATATTTATATATTTGTTGAATCATTTATTTATAGAATTGTCTAATCATTTATTTATAGAATTGTCTATTTACATATTTAATTATTAAAATATTTATTGATAAAATATGTAATTTTAAATGAGAAATATTTAATATGATCCGTATGATAATTTTGTTGTTCCAAAAACCAAGTTCACTATATATCAGAATATATATTCATATTTGATCTATCCGTTCGTATTCGTATTAAGGAATATTCGGATTTCCATTTATATCCAACCAAAAATATAAAAAAATAGTTCAATTCAGTCGCATCCAATCTGTTTCCATCCCTATCCTCAAACCATGTGGGCCATTATTGGGAAACACTTTTCTGCTCTTAGTAGCACAGGCTTTTGTACATGTGATTCTCAGATCTATTCTCAATTTCGTACACAGAGAACACATAACGATTTTATCAGATTTTTGCTACGCACCAATCTTACAGCCCATCTGATGGTGATGTGTGCAGGAGAGCAAAAATACCATGTTGGTGGTCGTATGCACAAACTGGTATGCGCATGTCCCAAGAATCATGCATGCTTTATTACGGGAAGCGCGAGGTTGGTGCTGAGGAAACCCACTTTGCTATCTACAGTGCTGCTGTACCACGCATGCACATACCTTCCCACCGAAGGAATTTGATACGAGGAACGAGGACGAAGAATTTCCCATTGACAGTTCACAAAGCTGCATTTCTGTTTCTTTTTGAGGAGGGCCGATAGTTGTGGGTCATCAACAGCTTTGAGGCAAAGTGACTCGAGGCTAATCTGTCTATTTCACTTTAGATGCCATTCTATTTGTGTTCTAAGCCGAACTTTTCTAACTTCAACTGATAAGAAGTATTTATAGTTGAACAACGTAAGATTTATAATTTTAGATTCACCACGTGAAATATATATGGCTTGTTGCAGGGCCATGGAGGCCATGACGGTGGCACAGAGCACCCAATGAAGACATGGTGGCATCATCCGGGCTACGGTTTCAAGTGGAGTGTAAGGTTGTTCGTTGGGGTTCAGGTGAAAGCCTTGCTCAGTTTTATACCGGTGCGAACGACAGCAACGCCCTTGGGCGCTGTTTCGCTCCTTTGGAGGTGTCGTTGTGGATTGTCCGCCCCCCCCCCCCCCCCCCCCCAACAATAGGATCCTCTGGATGAAAACCCTGATCTTTTCTGTGATCAGGCAATGGCGGCGTCATCGATGTCGTGTCCTCCATGGAGGCATTGCCTTGAAGTTCCCTACACAACACTAGTTGGGACTGACGCGAAGTGCAGTGGCGATGGCTTGCCTTAGGTGACGGTGAAGATCTTGCCTCAGTGCTACGCTTCACGAGGGAGGCTAATAGGCACAAGAGATAGTGCTGTCATGGAGTTGGAGCTGTTACGGCATTTGGTGTGTGATGAAGTTTGGCAACGATAACATGTAGTGCGCTCTTCTCTTGGGTTGTGTTGTTCTTAACTATAGGTGAGTGCATTTGAGGCATAGGCTGGCGCCTTTGTCAGAAGTCAGGGTTGCTTTGTCGCTATAGCGATAAGCTTGGTAACGATAACTTGTGCCAGGTTGTCATCTGTGTTGTGTGGTGATGAGCCGCGTTCAGTCTTCACTGTATATCTATGAGGTTTTCTAGCCTAGTTTTCCTTATAAACATGACAACTCTCTTCTTCTATAGCGAACTGTATTACAATTTAAAAGATAACATCCACAACATTTTGACTCTAATACAATATGGATTCTCTTTTTTTTTCCTTTTTCCCTTTCACTTTGCCCTCTACCCATTTATAATTAATCTTTTTTCTTGGAGCCCATTGTAGAACAGGAGGCTCTTTCATGAGAACACCTTGTACTCTCATATACCTTTTCTAGCTATCTCACTCACCACGCTCACAAACGAATCTTTCATGAAAGAAACATCCCATTCCATTCAGCCATCTACCTTTTTCTTTTTCCATTTTTCCTTCTTTGCATGCCAAAAACGCAGATGCATACGTGGAGATGTACTATTTTCTTAAAAGGAGAGGAAATCTAAGTGGACTTGTACTAGAGATGACCCTAGTACACTCAGGCTGACCAAGTCGCTTTGCTGTATCCCCACAAAAGAAAATAAAGAAAGAAAAGGTTAACGTATTGTTCTACGGCCTGCTGGGATCTGACGTTGACACATCCCTAGAACAGACCTATCATGCTTTCATCAGAATAGTTGGGATCTTTTCTGCTGTGTATATACATGAGATGGGTTCTGTGTTGTGTATACAAAAATCAAATGATAGTCATTGGACTACAACTTAATATCTTTATATTTTTCCAGAATTTATTATTCAGATAGACTCAAAATATTGATGTTGGAGCAAAACAATCACATTAGCTTAGTAAGCGCCGTTTCTTTTCTTTTTGCAACTTCTATTTTTTTGCCTTCAGAATCTCAGAACTCCCAGGCCCCAACTGCATGGTTAATTCAGTTCTCAGTTAGCCCCGCTAAGACAAACTTTCTCCGGTTCCCCTTTCTTGATCTTGGCACCTCGGAAAAAGCTGTCACTCTCGGAGGAAAAAAGAAGTCTTTTACAAAGACGAGATTCTCTTTATGCTTTATCAAAAAGATTTCGCAGATAACAGATTACAATTCAGCTTTGATAAAGCCTAGCAAAGTAAAGAATTGGTGACTGTCCTCGCGTGCAGTCATGTTCTACAAGGAATCAGAGGGAATCAGAGAAAATTTTTGCCGTGCAAACTCCAGCTGGGATTGCCTTCCATTTATCTCTATCTCAACCCATCAGGGCCCTATTTGTTTCAGCCTGTAACTTGTGGATTACAGCTTGCAGATTATAGTAATCTACAAGCTGGGGTAGAGCAGATTGATGCATTGTAACAATATATACTAGATTGTTACCATCTAGGACTTGATGTAGATTGACAGACTCTGCATGCTGCAATCTACAATTTACAAGCCGAAACAAGCAGGGTCTAAAAAACTAGTGATGATTGTAGTCGTTCCTGTATGTGGATTCCTCGTTTCCTTAGCCTGCTCTGTTCAAAGTGATGCCTTCACGTCGACTCTATTCTTTTCGTTGCCCCAACGTGCTGTGACGTCCCTCCGGCACATAACGTCATCTGCTTTCCTTAGCTTCCAATGGAAGCAAACAATCGGAAAAAGGAAGAGAATGAGAATATGTGTGCCAAAAAAATGGAGGAAATGAGGTAGCAAAATAGGATATACCCAGACTTCATTTTATTTTAATCACGCCCACGCTTGTTTTTGTATGGTCGCCATTGGTTATACGGTTAAAGACATGCTGAGATTTACACGTTCAACATCTTACATCTTCATGACTTCACTTGGGATTTCAACCTTGTTCCACAACCTGCCGCCACTTCTTGGCGGAGAATACCATTGTTTTCACGCTATGTCATTCCTAGAGGAGGGACTGATCACAATTTCATTAACCAAGCGAATCAATACCTGGCACTACTACAGAAATCACCAATAGCGATGGCCGTTAAACCCTTAAGAGCGACAGGTCCGGCGCCCATCGCCATTTTTACGTCACCAGTGAAATGGTCTTTGGTGACAGGTATCCGACTGTCATCAAAGGCACAGCAGTGGCAATGGTGGTCTCCAACATCGCCACCATTGATCTTTACTAGGGTAGCAGCTCCTTAGGGTGACCGTCGCGTGGGATAAGGAAAAAGGCAACAAAGTTTAGCAAAGAGCTATCGCCATTGAGTCTCTACAGGATCTGGAAAAGGGTCTTAACAATAGCTGACACTTAAATTCTGTCTCCACTGACCCCACACAACAACTTGATATTGCAGGTACCATGTTACTAGAAGAATATAACACAATCATAAGAATATAAAAAAGAACCTTCATACTTAACTTAATCAGTACTTAATAAAACACAGTACTTAATATTGTCAGTATTTGTGCTAGCAAGTACTTAACATATCTTACTATTACTAATTAGAAGCTCCTTTCAAGCCTCCACATGAAGCCACCAAGGATCCTAGGTGGACACCCTACAAAAATAGAGAAACCCTAGAAATTCTCACAAAAATAAGAAACATCCTATCATCAATTCGACAACTCTAATCATAATAGCCATTGGATCTATTATCTATCCAAATAAATTACTTACATCTGCCATTATGAAAATAGAATAAAGTAACCCCCTAAATATGTATGTAAATTATCCACATCTGCCATTATAAAAAAAATCTAAAGTAACCCCCTAATCTTCGTGTAAATTACCCACCTATGCTGTTATAAAAATAATGCAAATAACCACCTAATTTGCATATAAATTATCCAATTATATCATTATTATAAAGTAACTCCTAAATCTGAATCAAAATTATATAGTTATAATAAAATATTAAAGTGCACCAATAGAAAATTCTAAATTACTATTTCTATCATTATTAATATATTATTTATATAAAATACTACCCACGATATGTGTTCTATATATTCATGTATGATGGAAGAGATAAGAATACTAATTCATAAACAAATGGTTCAATTAAATATATATCAAACATACATGGAAGTGTGATGCAAAATAGATAATGATAAATATATATTTTAGAGCATGTGTTAGAATATTTAATAGATGAAAGAGGGAAAGATAGATAATTATAATTATTAGCTATAAGCTTTATTTTTATATAGGCAAATATACCCATGCTTTGCTATGGATAAAGTTGGTATAAATATCGGATACATATAGTTGCCCGTATGTTATTTTGTATAGGAATCTACGTGATCGAGTTATGGACGGAGGGTTGTGGTCTGACTCGCATACATGATAGACTAAGGCCCACCAGTCAACGACATAAAACGGACCAAACTAAAAATTTAAGTGGAAATCTTTACTCGCTTTAGAAATTGGTATAGATTAGTTCTAATTATTAGCCCGTGCGGGAGCACGGGTTGAGAGGCTAGTGCATTTTAATTAGCATAGTATATGCTATTTATATAATAGTAGGTGCATAATATCATGCATAATGAAGACCGTGCTTTGATTTAATTTTTTAGGCTGGTCTAAATCCTAGAATAACTTTCTTTGTAGGAAAAATTTAAAGGGATCCCAATTATAAATTCTAGAATAATTTTTTTTGTGGAACGGAGAGAGTACTCCATAGTCCAGACACGCACATTTGCTCAGGGTTTTTGCTATATGATTATCTGTAACATCTTGTCCTACAATTTGCTTAAAGCGCAGCGCACTTGTGGTGTGGTTCCACGAGCATATAGCATATTGCTAACCTTTCGTCCTTGCCAGAACATATATATTATCATTTCACTATATGTTAATACTACTATTTGAATCCATCATGTACTCGCACTCTTGTAATATAGTTTTTCTATATTACTATTTTATTTGGAATTTATCGTATCTATTTGTATATTATCTTTTCACCAGGGACGGAGCCAGGATTGAAATATGAGGGTTGCTGAGCAAGCTATACTACGTAAATTTTTTAGAGATAGGAGATAAATACTAAAAATTTTAACAAATCCTATACATATTATGCGATCTATACAAACATCATGTAAATTTCTAATATGACAAGATATAAACAGTAAAGTCTTTACTAAAATTTTATTCATGTCATAAAACATACTGCAAGACATGGGATAAAGACGGAAAGCACAAATGCACAAACGAGAGTGTAAAAAACACGAGCCCCAAATCCAGTCATCCACGGGAATCATACGGGTCCGAAAATACTGACCGAATCTCCTCTCCAAGCACGTGCTTGCCAAAAAGGCAACAATATAGGTGTTCTTTCTTTACAAAAGCAACAAGAGATCAATGGCCAATTACGTACCTTCCACAATGTATCTCGCCATATCAAATCCGTTTGGCACTTTGGCTCATGTCACCTCTACAGCTCTACTCTACCATAGTTCGTAGTACCAGCGACACCCCTCAACTGCAAACCCGCCATGAACTTTGTTGCCATCGCCACCACCTCGAGGCCAACGAGCTCGATAATGGAGGTGGAAATGGAAATCAACGAGAGGTTGTGGAGGTGCATTGTGAAAATTAGGAGGTGACGGTGGTGGTGGGTGACGTAGGAGAGGGGGGAATCCTAACCCTTCATGTAGCACAACCAATACCATAGCCTATATATGCCTATTTCAAACCAAAGAATCTAAGAATTCTCGAAGTTACAACACCTGTACAAATATTTGAACAATCATGAACGCTATTTTTCTTCTACTTCAAACTAAGCTGCTCCCTGGAGATGATATGGACATTCATGGTAAGCTCCCTCGGGTACTTCTTCAGATCGAACAGACAGATGTCACCGACTCGCAGACCATTGTCGCGAGCAAATTTGGCCCAACCTCCATTAAGAAACCACCTTCTACCATTGTGAATCACCATCTGCGTTTTCCATGTCTTCCCCATGCACTCCAGCGCCACAGCTTGCCCACTAGCTGGAAGATGTACAGCAGCATACCGAACACCTAATTCCTGGTTTGTTATGGATACAAAGTTATTAGCAACACATTCCAATAGCAGCCCGCATAACTTTGTTACTAAACAAGAAAATTTATAGGGTTTATATATGTTGATTCTATATGGCTGATGTCTGATTGGTACGACAAAAACATGATATGAAATAACTGCAAATAATTTGCTGAAATGAAGGAGAATGAATTGTTGCATTCAGATGATCGACAAGCCTGCAGCTTAAAAAAAAAGTGAGTTCAGGTTACCGGAACCGCCTTGAAAAAAAAATTAAATACCACAACAAGAGTTAAACTTACCAGCATCCACTTCTGAGCATCACCAACATTGTTGTTCTTCATTACTGCTACACAAATGGGAACTTTGGATTGGATGGCCCGCACTCGCTCTTCAACAATCTTCTTTTGGGATTTAGATAGATAGTTCCTGCATGGTACAATGTACAGAGGCGGCGACCACAGCTTGAGTCAGGCCCCCAGAATCGGATGCCTAACTGTGGCACCTTACAGAGTACTGCAAACTCTGATGGTGATATTAAAGGTTTAGTACCAGTTAATAAGAAAACTAAAACCAGGAACCACATTGTCGAAAGTCGAAACAAGAACGGGCATAGCACATTCTGTTACTCTATACATTACAAATTTTCATCAGACTACAGGATCAAGACCTCTGGATCTTCTACCCAAAAGAAATTTCAAGTTCAGGTATGAAAGATTGTATAATTGGGTAGAATAATCTCTAACCCTTGCAAGACACTAGTACACATATATAGGCCAAGCATGCACCTATCACGGATCACAGAAATATCAGGTGGGGACTCTTGCCTAGTCATACACGGTATGAATACATCATTGGACAAGGTACACATTTTCCGATAACTGTATGGAGCTTGACTTCAGAAGTACACAGAAGAGAGAGATAGCATTTACAACCAGTACCAATACCAACCAAAAGCATTGAACGACAAAACAATAGAGCAACAAACAGATGAGGGAAGGGAAACGGTTTTAGAAACCAACGGAGAACCAACACTCGGAGTCCAAGTGCTAGAGGAGAGGAGACAATAGGGGCCGTGCAGGTTGGAAGCACAATGCGGCAAGCCGGCAATGGAGGATAGAGAGTTGACCTGGTGCATGAGCCTGGGACACTCCACGTGATAACATTCGGTGGGGAGGTCGCTGCAGGGGAGTGATCTCAGAGCAGCTGCTGGAAACTCATATACGAAAGATCAGGACGGTCTGAAATGATTTCTTTTTTTTTGGCAGAAAGTTAGCCCTTGAAAATGAGTTGATGGAACCTTTTACCTCTATTTATCTCTGGTAGCGAATCTGAAGCACATTCAACGTATATACTTCCAGCGGATATGGACAATCTTTGGCCAGCTTTCTCCATCAGGTGCTCGGCAGCTGTCCGTCAAGAGCTCACACTTGTATATCCGTATGTGCTGGAGGGTGCTTGGCAGATCTGGTAAAGATGATATGTTGGGGCATTGGTCGATGTTGAGTTTCTTCAAACTCGAGAGGAAATTCAGATTTCTTGGCAGGGACTTCATCTCGCATGCAATCAATGATAGCTCCTCGACAGACGAGAACTTCGCAGATTCTTCAAAAGAAAAGGATTGCTCCTTCCAGCATTTTAGAGTGAGATCCGCCAGGACTGTAAAGTTTTCGGATGAGAGCATATGGTTGAGCAATACAGAGCTGCCAATACTGAGTGCCCTTTGGACACGAAACTGCGAGATGCACTCAGCGGTGAGCTTCGGGACATCTCTCAACCAAACATGGAGAAATTGCAGGGAAGACAAGCCTTCCAGGAAACACAGGTCCAGGATACCACAAATTGATAGCGATTCAAGGGACGTTTGATGACCAATAGATAAGGAAGCCGAGCTCCTGCAGTCATCAATAGAAAGATCTTTCAGCTGTGGCAAGCTAACACCCAATGAATCAGCAGCAAGAATGCAGTTGCGCATGCGGAGCGTCCTCAGTGACAAAGGCATATATTCTGCTCCACGAGCCAGCTCTAAAGAAGGGCAGGAACAGAGCCAAAAATAATAAACTGAGACAGCAGCTCGTAAGCCGCCTAATGATCTGAGGCACCAGCAATCATTAATAGATACGTATTCAAGCGCTGTCAAATGTTGAAAGACCTCATCTGACGGGAATGCGGTTAAATTCATAATCTGTTGCAGTGACAAACTGCGCAGTGAAGTGAGTCCACCAAGGCCACTGGCCAAAGCTCCATCTGTAATACTGCATGAAGAAAGAACAAGTTCAGAAAGTCCTGATGGTGGAATCAGTGGCAGCCCGATACGCTGTCGATAGATGAGTCTTATCCTCTGCTCATGGCAACATAGCCATGCATTGGTGGTATTTTCTTTCGTAAATACCTTGTTTCTTCCGTCTTCTACAGCGCTTTCGATGGATTGAAGATGTTCTGATACATCATCATCCATCAACGCCATCAACTGCTGCTTCATAGATGAATGCTCGTCTGACAGCACTCTCCTAATGGTAGATCCTGAATCCACCTCCCAGAGCAAAGCGAGTTTTGGTGCCAAGCGGTCTGTCCTCATCGTGATTTCCGTCTGACCATGCTGCTGCAACTCGTCATTGGTGATAAACATAAGCAGTGGGCACCATCTAATTAATAATGATTCAAGGCCTCCTGGAAGACAAGGTAAGATCTTCAGATTCGGGACATTCCAAAGCTCCAGATAACGGAAATGCCTAAGAAGCCCGGTATTCAGTGGTAGGCATTCTAACACAGCGCAATTATTAAGCTCAAAAGATTCCAAACTCTCGAAATAGGAACCGTAAGTGCCCAACTCGGATACGAGGAGGATTTGTAACCTTTAATTGTGAGTCGTTTCAGCTCAGGTGGTGGCATCAAGCCTTCCAGGATCTCCAAATGTGTAGTGTCCCCTTCTCGGGAGCCATTATCTTCAGTCCAGACAAGCTGCAATCCATTAAGGTGTTTTTTATGATGAAGCGCTGCCCCCAAGGCTTCCTCCTTTCCCGTGACAGCTTCGAGATTTGCAATACATAAACTGCCACGAAGCTCGTTCATGTTCCTGAGCTGATGCAGCTCATATCCCTTCTGCTTTTTCACACAAAACGTATCAAGTACTTGGGCTGACGTTTACCTGCCAATGTTTGGTGTTGAAGGTGTACCTCCTTCCTCTCCATAAATTTCTAGATGTCGCAGCTTTCTTAAATTGCAGAACTGGCCAGGAAAATCTTTTTCTTTGATGCGTGAAGAAATAAACTGTAAGTGGAATAGAGTGCACAATGATCCGGCAATTCGGAAATTGAGGTTCCTGAGAGGTCCAAATACCTAAGGTGCTTCAACTCGGAAACAGATTCGGGCAACTTGCTTCTATTGTAAAAACGCAGACGCAGTACACGCAACTTATTCAAATTCCGCAGTAACACATGAAAAAGATCACTTACATCATCGACCACTGGGTCAAGGCAAATTATTAGATGACGCAGCTTGCATATACTTTGCTTATGTTGTATCATACTCTTAACACGAACAGACAGATGCCGAACTGTGAGTGGTATTTCTGCCGAGTCATCGTCAAGTCTGAAACAATCTTCTCTAAAGAGTGACTCTGCCAAATCATGAAGGAGATCATGCACAGTATAGACATAACTATTTATCTCCTTCCCTGCATAAACCGGTTGAAAGAAGGATCCAGAGATCAGCTCATTGATGTAATCGTGTCCAACATCTTCAATGCTCCTATTAGGGTGGCATGATTTTTCGACTAGTCCCTCTGCAACCCAAAAGTGTACCACCTCATCAACATCGTACCGGTGGCCTTTTGGAAATAAGCTGCAATATAAAAAGCACCTTTGAAGACGTGGGTCTAATTTCTCATAACTCCACAAAAGAGCCCTGATGGGTTCTGTCACGACCCAAAAATTAAAACCACATGATTAAAAATTTAAAACATCATCATGAGCATCATCCAAGCATAATCAAGCATCATGTGCATGTTTTGACTTGAGTTACTTAATTTTTCTTGTTATTGTTGAGTGTAGCTTGTGAAGAAAGTTCAAAATTTGCTATGTGGCTGTGCCCCCAAATATTTTATTCAAATACTAGATTTCAAATGATGATTTCTAAATATGTTTATTTAATTTTTGGATGTTTAATCCGAGCTATAAAATTCTTGAAAATATTGAAAACTGCAATGTTGTTTGAATTTTTATGAGCAATCCATAATAGATTTTTGAGCTCTAGTGGTTGCATTGTGTTCTGATGGTTTAATATTGCTTCAGTAAAAATTTGGTGAATTTTGGAGCCCGGGAAATGCATGTTTTTTAATTTGCAAGTTGAACCGTTGCCTTTCTTTTCCCCTCCACCCAGCCCCACTTGCCAGTCTCTCCCCGCGCCCTGGGCCCGCGCGTCAGCCACCCCCTCCGCATCCCCCGGCCTTCCGTGCCCGCCCGTTGGGCGCCCGCGCGGCGGGGCACGCCGGTGGCCGCGGGCTTGTCCAGCGTGGCCGCCCAGCGCTTCACCTCCCACACCACTTCGCTTTCCCCTCCCCCGCTCCCCATTTCAAACCGCCGCTCCTTCTCCTTCCTCGGCCTAAACCCTAGCCGCCGCTCCCTTCCCGTCCAAGCCGCTCGCCGCCGCAATCCGCCGCTGTTGCTTCACCTCCGCCCGATTCCCCGCGCGCGAAGCACCTCCTCCATCCCCTCGCCCGATTCAAGCTCTCCCCGACCTTCCCCCTTCGCCGCCCGAGCCTCCCGACACGCGCCCCCGTCCGCCGCCGCCGCTCTCCACCGTCCTACCATCCGCCGCCCCGCCTCGCTCGTCCGCGCTGCGGGTGAGCACCTCCTCCGCGCTGTGCTGCCCGCGCGCGCTCCGCCCGTGCGCGCGCGCGCCCTTAGGCTGCGGCCCTATGCCGGCCGCCGCGACGTCATGCGCGCGCGTTCGCGGGCGGGCCACGCCACGGCGCGCCCTGGCCGCGTCCGCGGCGAGTCAAGGCCGTGGCTGGCCTTGACTCGGCCCCGTTCCCCTCCCCCGGGCCCACCTATCAGCGCCTGAAGGGTGCCGGCCCGGGTGGCCCTAGCTGTTTAAGCGCGTTTTATTTTGTTCATTTGTGCTGTAATCTTGTAAAGCGCATAGAAAATGTTGTAGGTCTCCAAAAATTATGATATTTGATTTGTTTGACTCCTCTGTAAAAGATCTACTTATAAAAATTACTTTCAAGCATGTTAAAATCCTGTACATACATTTATGAATTTCCTTTTATAAAGTGAGATAATTGTTTATATTTTTATTTAAGGCCCTAAAAATGTCAAACTAAATATTTTTGTGTTCCTTGTGAAATGCTTTATCTCATGGTGCAGCTTGTGTAAATGTTCCTAGGCTGTTTGATAGGGTTTTAATGCATTTTTGGTTTTGCGGCCTGCAAGATTGTAAAATGGATAACCTTTGTTTGAAAAATGATAAAATGACAAAACCACTTCTTTTATCTTTGTTATCATGTCTTGTACCCCTGGTAATTTTCTTAGGATTTTTGAAAATGTTTTGCATAGCTTTTAAGATTTAACTTGATTCTAGTAGCTTAAAATTGTAAATAACATAAGTGATTCCACAAAACTAATTGGGCTGCAATTTCAACTCTCATGATTTTCTCTTGAGATTCCCTATGTGCAGAAATAAAATCATGATTTACTCTTGCTATTTGTTGTGTGAGCAAGTTCGCTTTCAGGCTTAGAATTTAATTTATTGATCGAGCTTCGTGTACATTGCTTGCGTGCCTCCTTTGTGTTGAGTGGTACTTCATTTCCATTTCATATCATGCCAACTCTTTTCATATCATTAGCATCATCCTAATGCACACATCTCATTCATGCATTTTAGTGACCGAGATGCCGGAGGACGCACCCGTTGAGCCCACCTAGATCGTTGAGACCGAGCCGGGAGCCGAGTGTGTTGTTGAACAAGAAGAGAACCAAGGCAAGCAGCTAAGCATGATCCCTTGACCCTCTTTAACTTGATTAGATTTAGTTATCTCAATGGGTATATATGTATTTTCTATATGTTTAATTATTGCATTGTCAATTCTATTTAGTTGTCATGACTTTCCTTGTTTTCGATCCATATCCTTGTCACGTGTAGTAGCAACTAAATAACCTAGCAAAAGCTTAGTCATGCTTAGACTTGGTCTTAGTTTGCAAGAAACATCGGAATAAGGATCACTTTACTCACTACACCACTCTTAGTGTATTTGTGCTTATCCATTGTTGTCGGAAGTTCGGAAAAGGGGTTAGCGTGATGGTTATGTCTTAATTCGAGTGGAAGGTAGGGCTTAGGGAAAGGAGTCTCGGAGGTATAGTCCGCTCGAATTGGTTAAGGACCGTCCGTGGATGACCTCGGAAATTGAGCACTTATCGTACTACCACATATCCATTCATGGGGTGGATAAACCGATTACCCTCTAGTTCTAATCGTTGATGCACGGCCCTAGATGCATGGCCATAGGGTTTTGTAGAGAGGCTTAGGGGTGTCCCCGGTAGACCTAGGTAACTCTCCGCGCAAGCTAGGCGTGATGTTCAACGGTTACGACTTGTCGGGAAAGGTTAATGCGAGTACCCCCTTGCCCAACGTAATCGGTTGGGTGAGTCGCATGGTCCTTGTGTCGTGTGGATAAAGATGTACACCCTTGCAAGGTTAATGAATCAATTCGAATTGCCGCGCTCTCGGTTATAAGCAAGCTCTTTATCCTACGAAATCTTCGTAGAAGTTTTGGTCAAGTGATTAGTTTCATATTACCTCTTGTTGATACTTAGAAATTGAGTTATCTAATTAACTAAAACTTAAGGTGGGTTGGGCAAGTTAACTAAAATGCTAGGAGGTTAGATGGTGGAATTAGGGAGTGAAAGGATCGATGGACCAAGAGGGGGGGTGAATTGGGCCTTTTTCAATTTCTAAAACAAGATAAAACAACCTTAACCTATGCAAAAACTAGAAAGGCTCCAATTCACCAACCGGATAACTAAACAAGCTACACAAGCTAGTTAAGATGAAAAGAGATAAAGCCCAGCAAGGTAGAGCTAACTAGTGATTCCTAAATCAAGCACATGAATGAATTGCATGAAAGATAATGCTTGAAAAAGAAAAGTGGACAAGGGACAACCGGATTTTTTTCCCGTGGTATCGATGTGTTGGCACACACCCCTAATCCACGTTGTGACACTCACAAAGAGTATTGTCACCTCCCAAGTCACCAAGACGAGGGCGCTCACTAAGAGTCTCCGTTTACCATCCCGGTGTGGTGGAGATCAAGCCACGTACAAATCTCTTCTCCGGGCTTCCACAATCCTTGGCAAGCTCCGCGAGAATCACCTCGATCACCAAGATCGCCTAGGTGATGCCAATCACCAAGAGTAACAAGCTAAGGCCTTCACTTGAGCAAGAACCAATCACAAAGAATGGATGCACACAAGCTTCTCTCTACTCAAGTCCTTAATCTTGCTTCTTGAATGATTGAATGAACAAGTGTATGAAATGTTGAAGCTCAAGGTGGCTCTTGACTATAGTATGTGTGTTTGGATGTTGGCTGGTGTCAAGAGTAGTAGAATGACCCATTGGAGGGGTATATATAGGCAGCTCACACGAATAGAGCCGTTGGAGAAAAAGCTGCCAGAAAAACTGCGTAGCGCCGGTTAATCCGACGTCCCTCCAATAGTCATCATCGGTTTAACCGGTGTATGTAAACTGTCACTTCTGAAAACTAGCCGTTACAGCTTGGGCAGATCTACCGTCGTTGCATCGGTTTAACCGGTGAGTGTAATCATCCATTGAACAACTGAAAAACCAAGTCACTGGACAACTGCACCGACGTCAAATTTCAAATAGCGTCGGTTTAACCGGTGAGTCTATTTGTCCACTGATCAACTGAAAACCGAGTCTCTGGACAACTGCACCGACGTCCAATTTCAAATAACGTCGGTTTAACCGGTGTATTGACTTGTCCCAACATGGTGACCTCGTTTAACCGACGTATAGAAAACTTTAGACGTCGGTTAATCCGGTGATAAGGATTTTTCTGAATTTGCCTTTTCTGACTTGAGTCTTGAATGAAATCCAAATATTCTTGAGATATAAGTTGAGAACCACTTATTTGAGCTTCTAGAAACCTGAGTGACCATTGTGTGCATCCATTTTCAAATGACCATGTCCATGCTCAAGTTACTAAGCCTAAACCCCTCTTAATAGTGCGATCACTACAAAACTATAAAACCTATACTGACCTAAGTGTCCTTCTCAACCTTATGACACTTAGGACTAGAAAGATCCTTAGTCTTGACACATTATAGAGTTGAATGCCGAGATCGCCTTTTTGAATAATGAAAATTAGGGGCCTCTTTTGACATATAACCAAATGAGCAATAATGATCTATAAAGCTGCACAAACTCATTAGTCACAATAATGGTTGTCATTAATCACCGAAACATACCTTAAGGGCCTAGATGCTTACAGGGAGCTCATGCTTATTTAATTTACTTAGCCCTAAAGCCTTTTTGTGAGCCTTCATATGCATATTCCTTGATTTAATTATTCGCGTAAATCTTGCGAGTACCTTTGTACTCATATTGCTTTGTTATACTAAGTTGCAGGTGAGCTGGAAGTGGTGTTTGGCCATTTCTACCCGCCGAATCCGGCACGGGCGAGGAATAGGCCAATATGGTCAATGGTGTCCTTGAGCAAGACGCCATTATTATTTATCCCGCTGCGTATCGTACTTGGGATCATCATGTTAAACATTAAACACTATGGTTTTTTATCTCTTCTATGTTATTTGTGAGCCCGAGGCTTGTATCCCTTATTTGAACCTTAAATTTAAGATTCGGAACCTTTCCTTAAATTAATGTTGTAATGATTAGTTGCTTAACTTTGTATTAAAACTTGCTCTTTGTGGATCATTGGTGATGGATGAGCTTGTGATGGTACATGCATGTGCATGATCTTGGACATATGTGGAGCACATACTGGGACTACCGGGTTTAATATTATTTTCAGCGAAAAGTTAAGTTGATCCTTGATAGTTTAGATATGGGTTAACCCGTGGCACGCTCACTACACCACGGTTGGCTTATGGTAACTTGCGATCAGTTGCTAAAAGCGCTTGCAACAACTTGCGATCAGTTGCTATAGGGTTTTAGTAACCGACGCGGTCCGTCGCTGTAAGTGGGGTTGCTAAAGGCTTTAGCAACCGTCCACTTCTTTAGCAACCGACCCTCCATAGCTGTTGTATACCTTTACCAACCGAATGTACAACACATTTAGCAACCAACAGTAAGTTATGGAGACTGATATAATCTAAATAAGTAATGTTAATTCAGAGCTATTTATGCTGTAAACCAGTTACAGTAAACAAGCAATCACATAGTCATAAGTAAACAGGCAGTCCTTCACATGATGACTGAGTAAACAAGCAAGAAATCATCACAAATGACTTATATCAAGTTAATTGACTTCATTAAGCAGTCCTTCACATGGTCATAAGTTACCATCATCTTTCCAAATGATCCAACTAATGAGGCCTAACTAGCTAGTTTTGTCACAAAAGCAACCACACTTGCAATTAGTTTACAGCATAATGTTTGCATGTTTACAAAATCTGTCACAAAAGACTTCCATGCCATGTACTTGAAACAGTTCTGCACAAGCTTCTGGCACCCAGAATTCTTCAGCCTACACTAAGATCCTAACAGTCCTGCAATTATCAATTCTTCAGCTTATCCCTTCCTGGACACTAAGAGGAAAAAATTAGTCAGTTATCAAGTGAAAGCAACGATGATAAAAAAAAGTGCTACTTGCAACTAACAACAGGTTGAGTTGGCTGTCTTAATGCTTTAATCACCCAGCAGGTTGAACTTTGTCATTTTTTTAATTTCTGTCATATGCGCTACTTGCAACTAACAACAGCTATCCTAAGAACAAACATTGAACATTGTCATTTTTTTAATTTCTGTCATATGCGCTACTTGCAACTAACAACAGCTATCCTAAGAACAAACAAAAGTAGTTCCAATAACAAGTAGGTTGCTGGCTGTTGCATATATAGTTCTGTCTCTATCCTAAGAAAAAATAAAAGTAGTTACCAGCAACTTATGAGAAGGCTGGTGCATTTGTCAACCACAATATATACCTGAACCAGCTGGTGCCTTGTTTGTAACCTTCAGCTGTTAACATTAGGAACAATTATTTAATAATGGTGGCTCAAAAGATTCATCATGCTCCATACACCCTCCATCATCTAAACCACAAGCTAAGTCCCTAATCAACTCATCTATATCATCATCTTCGCTGCGTTGCTCAATAAACTCAGCTATATCGTCTTCATTCACAGAAGACGAAGAAACTTCTCCATGTAAGGTCCATGTTTGGTACCTTTTAGAAAACCATCACATATCACGTGTTCTCGTACTTCACTTGCCTCTCTCCAAAATGAGTTAACACACTTTCGACAAGGGCATAATATCTTGTTCCCTACTGCTGAATTTCTAAACGCAAAAGCTAGAAAACCATTCAACCCTTTTTCATAGGCCTCCATTTCCCTATATGCAATTCCTATGTTAAAAATAAATATAACTACAGCAGCAAACAATTTCAGTTATTATGAACAAGTTGTTCGGTACCTAGCCTCATTGGTGATCCACGATTTATCCATGCACCTTTATGTGAGATACGAAACAACTTTCAAATATAGAATCTAAAAACAGATAACAAGCATCAAAACATAGTTGCATATTTTTGTAATGTACATGCATACGCAAGGTATGAAAAGAACTCAGAGGCACACAGAGAAAATTAATGAATGGGTATGCAAAATTACCCTTTGTGTGAGCCGAGGTTTGATAAGGTTAATGTCAACCGCCTTCCAATGAGAAACGCTTTGCTCCAGCTGAAATCAGTACCTGCAAAGACAAGAAGTAGCAGTACCAATCAGTAGCTGCAAGATTTGTACACTGTGTTTACGAAATAATAATTCCCTACTGCGGGAGAGAGGGAGCAGAGCGGCCAGCGGGAGGGAGCAGCGCGAATGTCTTCAGTAATGCGGGCAAGCAATAAGTCCAGAGCAGATCGAACTTGGGAGGGAGAGAGCAGAGCGACCAGCGGGAGGGAGCAGTGCGGCAGGGCGGAGGCGGGCGCGCAGGCCGCGGTGGGCGCGCGGGCGGCGGGTGGCAGCAGGCACGCAGGCGTGCGGGCGGCGGCGAGCGCGCAGGCGCGCGGGCGGGGGGCGCGCGGGCGGCGGCGGGCCCGCAGGGGGCGCGGGGGGCGCGCGGGCGGCGGCGGGCGGCGGCCGGCGGCCGGCGGCCGGTGGCGGGCGTGCGGACGCCGGCCGGCGGCGGGGGCGCAGCTGTGCAGGCAGGAGCGTGAGGCACTTAGGGTTGGGGAGGGGTTGGGGGGGGGGGCGCAGCCGTTTGTTGGGCCACTTGTTCGATTTGGGCTGCAAATTCAACTAAAATTTTCGCGCGTAGTTTGGGCGCGCGGGACTCTGCCCGCCTAAACCTTTAGCTACCGACTGTCGGTCTCGATATAACATATTTACCAACCGATCGCCTGTTGATATAATCGTACAGTTTTAGCAACTGATCGACTATTACTAAAACGGCTTTTAGCTACCAACTTTCCGTCCTAACCTTTTAACAACCAACAGCTAATAGTTAGTATCAGTTGCTAAATGTCATCCGTGGTGTAGTGGCTATTGGTGCGAGCGTGAGTTAACTCTCATCTTCGTGATAAGAACTGACGGTTTCGCTTAAAATAATGTTAAATTGGACGGTTCTCTCGCAGGTTCGCTTAAGTTTTCAATTCCCAAAGCATCTCTCCATGAGGAGATATCCTTTTTTCTACTCAAGTTCGAGCCCACAACTTTGGCTGCCAAAGGTGATTGTCCAAGACGTTTCGCTATCTTTTCTCCAATCTCTTCTAGCTGCACTTTCAACTTTTGATCGCCGATTTCCGCCCCAGCGAAAGCATGGTGTTTGAAGAGTGCCAAGAACTCAGCATTTTCCAGGTCTTCCAAATGAACCACTTCTTTGCAGTGAAGAGCAGCAGGAAATGTATCCCGTCGAGAAGTTACCAAAACTTTGCTTCCCTCCCCCTGAGAAACCAGAGGTTCCAACAGTAGGTCCCATTCCCTCTCATTGCTGGATCCTTCAAACCAGACATCATCCAAGACGAGCAGGAATCTTGTAGTGTGTCCCTGAGTCTACACTGGAGGGTATCGATGTTTTCAACACGTGGGCATTCCCCATTTGTTGCAGACTCGATCAGCTCCCGTGTGTGACGATGAACATCAAGCTTGCGAGAGATGCAAACCCACATCCTGACATCAAAGTGATCCTTTACCCTGCCATCATTGTAGACATGCTGTGCCAAAGTGGATTTTCCAGCACCTCCATGTTTAACGATAGCCACACCTGAGTAGTTTGTTGAGCTAGCCCCGGCTGCAGTCCTCTTGGTAAGAAGATCAATTATACGATCGCGATCCCTATCGCGGCCAAACACTTTAGGAGGCTGCAGTGATGTGGTCGGAGGAACGATTGCTGCTTCTACAACGGGGCCAGCTGCACAATTGTTACCACCCGGTAAGCCAAGAAGTCCTTGGCTTTCAGCAGGATGTCCTTCAGCTCATTCAGCTTGCGAATTAGCCTCCTGTTTTCAGGGAGCAGGTTACGTGTCCTGCTTGCTGTGGCACGAAAAGGCTTCAGAATAGTTGATTTAATGGAGGAGGCATCATCATCATCATCTCCCACCGAGGAATCATCCCCGCTCTTTGCCTTGCGTTTGAGGAGGTTGTACTCGTGCTCGTCCAGCAGGTCCTCGGCATCGTAGAAGGCGTCTTTGAGCTGCTGGAGCCATGCCTCAGCTTATCCTTGTGGGGACTCTTCTCGGCGGCCTCGATCACCAGGTCGAAGTGTGGCAGGACGGTGGTCTCCAGTTCTTGGAGCTCCCGTGCCATGTCCACGCCCAGGTAGGTCGAAGCGTCAGCGAGGAGCTTGTCGATAATAGGCGAAGCTGCCCACCGTAAGCCAGCCAGTGCCACGTCCGCCATGGAACTGCACTAGTTTGTGTCTCCACGGCTTTTGCAGGTGAAGAGATCTTGGGCGAAAGCGTTTCCAGATGAAAGGAAGAGAACAAATGATTTGAAATAGCGGGAGGTATTCAGAATTGGGATATTTGCATGGATCTAAGCAGGGAAATGATGGGAAACAAGCAAAACAAACATTTTTTTCTTAGGGATTAAATGAACAGAAGGAAGTGATGGTGTAATGTGCGAGTGTATCTGGAGGGAGCAAAATATAGGACAAAATGGAAGAGTAGAGGCAAGAAATGGATTAACAGGCAAATAATGAGGAGAAAGACTGTTTCTTTTTTTTTTCCTGATTTTTGGATTATGGAAGGATCAATGAGTGTAGAGACGAGCAATGGAAGTGCTTATGCTATGCAGGGGGAATGTTGGAGAAGAAACCTGCCACAGTCAGGAAGGAGGGATTAATTGGTGATAGCAGCCTAGATAATAAACAGAACCAACGAGCTAATTATCTTTCCTTTCCCATGTGTGAATGGACCCACGGAAGAAGATTAGGGAAATAGCTAACTAATAGTTAGGTAAAAATAGGCATTTTGGTCCCTCAACTTTGACTTGAGGGTCAAGTTCATCCCCCAACTTTCAAATAGGCCAATATAGTCTCTCAACTTTTATTTTTGGGTCAAACTTATCCTTAAGCCATATTATACTCCATAACAGTGTTCAAAATTTCAGCGAAATTTCGCGAAATTCGGTGATTTCGCCCCCTCTGAAATTTGAAAATTTCAGAAATAATAATTTAAATATATTTAAAAGTATTTTTAAAAATAGTCTAAAAATGAATTTCGGCCGAAATTTCGCGAAATTCGGTGATTTCGGCCATGTCCGAAATTTTTTGACAAACGAAATTCAAAACCCTGCTCCATAATAATATGATATTTATGCAAAATGTTCTTTTTACCCTTTTCTCCTTCCTCTTCTAAATTCTTCAACAGTTTATTATTACTAAAAGAACTCAGCACTGCAAGCAAATCAATGTAGTGTATGAGCATCAATGCAGTTAGGAGCTGAACATCACAAGTGTCAAATTTGGAACATAGATTTTATTCATTGATGTATCGTATTGTATTGCGGGCGCATAAAGAATGGAAATAAAGAAGGGGAAGAAGAAGCCAAGGGTAAAAATGATTTTTTGCATTTATCTCATATTATTATGGAGTATAATGTCAGCATAAGGATGAGTATGACCTTAAAAAGAAAGTTGAGGGACTATATTGGCCAATTTGAAAGTTGAGGGATGAATTTGACCCTTGCAATAAAGTTGAAGGACCAAAATGGCTATTTTGTCTAATAGTTATTAATAGGCAGAAGGAAGAGTTGAGATTTGAGAGCTTACACGGATGAAAGAACTGAAGGGCGCCGGAAACAGACATCCGGAGCCGGCGACGATGACGGATGCGAGGCTGCCGGAGCAGTGGGACTGGCCTCTGGAGCAAGCGCTGAGGAAATCTGGAAATGAAACGGAGGACTCAGCAAACGGATCTGACCCAGCGGTAGGACGAACAGAGGGATTAGCAAAATATGCAAGCCGCGTCACCAACTCTTGTTTCCTTCTGGGAGCAGAAAATGAGTGAATGTGTTTTTGATGTTTGGCTGAGCCAGGCGTGCTGAAGACTTACCATCGTTGATAGCTAGGTGGTCGATGATCGAAATGATTGTTTTAGACCAAGTTGCACTCCACGGAAATAAATGATGGTTCGCTTAGCATAGTTTATTGCCTTAAAGTATAACCACTCACCAAATAGTAGAGTTGTGGGCTCCGCACGACGAGACCCAGTCCAATTTGCGTTAACCGAAGTTTCAGTGTTCATCAGCGTAGTGCAGCTGTGCAGGAGTCTGGAACTGTCCCTGACCGACGTGACCGTGGTAGAAATGATTCTAGCACATCAAACTAACACCAATGATTGCGTAGAAAAAGCAAAACATCAATCGACTATCAACGAGTAAATCGGTCGAGTAAATAAGAGGGCAGGTAAAGTTACCTTTCTTCCTTTTTTTTCATCACCAGTACTAGCCTGTCATGCTTTTGTATCACGGTCACCCTTCCAGATCTGAACGCCGTGACCCAGATTACAATACCGGTTTTTCTTTTGCAGGATATCCTTGACAGTTGAGAATTGCAATTGGGCAACGTGATTGTCCATCGAATTGGGTTCACAAATTACACCGTCTGGATGAAGATATTTCTTGGAACACACCAATTTTGGAGAGCATAAAAGTCGGATGGGAGCAAGGGGCCGTGCCTGGCCATGGAAGTGGCGACGTCCTGCAGCAGCGGGCGGACCTGGTCATTTGCGACCATGTTGAGGTTGACAGCGTCCATGGCGGTGATGAAGGTCTGCACGCGATGCGCGATGGCGGCGGCGGACGACGCGGAGGAGTTGGACGCGGCGCGGATCTCGATGGTGGCCGGGACATACGACTGAAGGGGGCGGTTGAGCGGGCAGTCGAGGTGGTACGCCTGGACGAAGCGCGGGACGATGGTGGCGCCGGCGAGCGAGGAGGAGAGGGAATTGAACGGGGAGATGAGCTTGAGGCGCTCCGCCTGGAGACGAGGTCGCCAGGGCTGATTTGTAAAGTGAAAGGGTGTTTTTGTAAAATATTAATCGTGATCCAAATTAGAAGGTTTTATAGAAAAATACTGAGGGGTTGTTTGAAGAAAAAACTCCAGGCGGCCGCCGGTCTCCCAGCTTCTTCTCCAGTACGCCGCCGACCTCTCAGCTTCTTCCCCAGTGCGCCGCCTGCCTCCGCCACCACCACTCGAAGTTCGAAGGTGGCATGACAAGCTGCATCGTCTACCTTCCCCGCGCTTCGGCTCCACCATCGAACTCGAGCCGCCTGAGCCCCCGCCACTGCCAAGCCAGCAGCCGGCGGTCCGAGAGCGCATGGAGACCTCTCCGTCTCCCACAACAGCCAGGATGACATGTCACCGATAACCGATTAGCCATGGTCACTCACTAGGCGTGTCAGTTCAAGAATTAATTCCACGGAAACAATGAGCTGCCAGAGCTCTGTACTCTGAATTATGAGTGGTATAATACGAATTACTTTATTCGTTTTCTGTAAAAAGAAAACAGCCGCAATGAATAGCAGCCAGCTTGTACACCCATTTTTTTTAAAAAAAAAAAACGAACTAGGTTTTAGACCATGGCGATGCAACGCATCGTATGATCAGAAATTTTCATCGTGTCTTGATGCTGTTGTAAACTCAAGACTGAACAAAACTGACAGGACGCTTTACTCCGAATTCTGATAAGTGACGAGTTGCTTGATGCCACATCAGAATGAGCCTTACTCATTTCAGCCAACAGCAGTCCTAAGCGAAATTCAGTCAGCAGTTTTATGAAAGCGTTGCTGAACTATCCATGACTTTTATGCTAGTTTTAGCTATAGTATACATGCAAAATACAATACAATACAATACAAATCTAATCATAAGTTTTTACTTTCCTGATTACTTGCAAACACTTTCTACAGTTTGGAGAAATTAAATTGGGTCTGCAATGACCTACCTTCCCGGAAAATCAACCCATCTTTGACTGGTTTGACCAATTTGGTGTACCTGAACCTGAGCCAAAGTGACTTTCGTGGGATGAGCGTCCCAGAAATCAAAGGTTCTTTCAGAAACTGCATTGGGGAAGTATTCTTGATGAATTTGGAATGGTGACCGTCTAAACCTTTGTGTCACTTGATCTCTCAAGGAACAATCTATCACTCTATCAGGCCTAATTCATGGCAGCTTGAGGTCCCTGGTATATTTGCCTGCTCTGAATTTATCCTGCAGCGATCTCCCAAGAAGGATACCAACGGAAAATCTTCTTTGTGCTTGCTTATAAAGGAGATTCGTACTTGGAAAATGTAAATTTTCGTGGGGCTCCGGTATCAAGAATTTGTTTACCGAATAGTAGCGAACACCAACACCATAAACTTCAACATTTTTATATGCTGACATAGCCATGTAAATTGTTGGGCTTTGCATCTGCATTCTCTGTTGTTCTCACATCCATTGCAGCTGCATCGTCGCCCGCCCGGCGACGCATCGAGCCGGATTTTCCTCGCAGTCCCATCCAGAACGCTCCGCGACTTGGCTCCATTTTGCCGGCCGGTGGTGCGGACGGCGGATTGAGGTGTGGGGAGAAGAGGCGACGCGCAGTGCGGGGCGGCGTTATCTCCCGCGACGATCTAGCCGCCGGACGCCGTCGCCGCCGTGTCGCGACAGCCTGATCACGCACGCACATCGGCCGCACTTGCCCCACTCGGCGCGCTCCACTTCTGTCCCGCCTAGTTCTGGTGCCTCTCCTTGCCCCCAAGCACATACTGACGCTATCCCGACCGCCGTCGACCGCGGCTGCGGAAGGAGGCGCGGCAGCCATGTCGAGGCGTCTGATTGGTGGTGGACAGTATTTCACTTACCGTCCAGAGTAAGGATATCTTGACCGTTGCATCTAAAATAAACGGCGGATGGGATCTGACGAAGGTGACGGGGGAGTGTTACATGGGCCGATAGCGATCGGCCCAATCAGCTCAGCCCACTCCGTTACCGCGGTAGGTGCTTGAAGAAGGAAGCTGACGACGGCAACGGCAGGCGCGCACTTGGCGTCTGCTCCGGGGGGCGCTAGTCGGGACCCTTCTCCTTCGTCGCCGACCGGCCACCGCACCATTGCGATCGGACTAGAAGTGGCTGCAGGATTAGCAAAATAAAAAAAAACACAACCCAGCTTTCCTGGACCTGAACGGACCGGAGTAGCTGGAGACTGGAGTTGAGCTTGAGCGTGAATCCGCTTGTCCATAGATCCGAGCGTATCGTTCTTGGATTATATTTCTTTCAGTTGAATTGGTAAAGGGACTGAACAACATTGGGGTGATGCTGGTTTTAGAAATTTGGATACCAGCCTGAATTATGCGTGCTCTTGTTCTGCAATAATACACAGTACAGAAGGAAAGAATAACTGTGTGAGTTTTTTGTTGACTAAATAATACACAGCAACATCGTTGGATCCTTGCTGAAGGTACAATCATATGTGGCAATCCTAGCTGTCAATTTCCCAAGCAGAGATGCAGTACTCCGTTTGTCTACTTGGCCAGCTTTTCAGTGTCGATTGGGTGTTTTTAGGTCTCAACTCAAAACCGGTGGTCCGTGCGGCGGTGCGCGCCTTGTTCTGATGCTCTTGTCGCCGCCCCCTCCCCCCCCCCCCCCCCCCCCGCCCCCCTCCAGCCCACTGCCCACCCAACCGCAAGCGCGCTCGTACCAGTGCGCGTTTTCTTGTGTCCCTGACGCCATTGCCGTAGGATACTGCATGCATCATAATTAGTACTTCTTTTGGGCATGATAATAAATTGATTCGTGATGAAAAGATCATGACACTTAAAGCAATCCACATATATCCGTACAGCTCTTGAACATTTTGTTCAACCTCGTGATTGGAAAATAAATCCAGAAAGTAGGCACATGATAATTCCTTCAGAGTTTAATCTAAGTACCTTAGGAGGGGTTCATTTAGAGGTTACCGGATGCATTTCTAGTCGACCACAGCCAGAGTCAGGCCCCAAGAATCGGATGCCTAACTGGGCACCTTGCAGGGGTATTGCAAACGCTAAGAGTATCGCAGACGCTAATGGTGATATTAAAGGCTAGTACCAGTTAAAAAGAACTATCATGTCCACGAAATACTCACTACTCGCAACAACACAAACCAAGAAACCGCAATGCCAAAAGTTGCAACAAGAATGGAGATAGCACATTCTGTCAACTACGAAATCAAGTACCCTGACTATTTCCTAGTCATACACGGTATGAACTTAACAAGTAGCAGTTACAACTTACAACCAGTACAGGTACCAACAGAACTGAACGACAAACCAATGGAGCAACATCCAAATTTAGATGACAAATAATAGAAGCAAACAGTTTGAGAAACCAACGGGCAGGAGTGCTAGAATAGAGGAGACAATGGAGGCCGTGCAGGTTGGAAGCACAATGTGGCAACCGAGGATAGAGAGTTGACCTGGTGCGTAAGCTTAGGACAATCCACGTCTCCACCTGATAACATTGGGTGGAGACGACGTCGCTTCAGGGGAGTGATCTCAGAGCAGCTGCTGGAAACACGTATTTGAAAGATCAGGACGGGCCGAAATGATTTCTCTTTTTTTGGCAGAAAGTGAACCCTTGAAAGAGTGTGGAACCTTTACCTCTACTTATCTCTGGCCGCGAATCTGAAGCACTTTCAACGGACTTGCTTCCAGCGGATATGGGCAATCTTTGGCCAGCTTTCTCCATCAGGTGCTCGGCAGCTCTCCGTCAAGAGCTCACAATCGCGTATGCTTATGTGCTGGAGGGAGCATGGCAGATCTGGTAAAGATGATATGTTGGGGCAGCAGCTGATGTAGAGTCTCTTCAAACTCGAGAGGCAATTCAGATTTCTTGGCAGGGACTTCATCTCGCATTCAATCAATGATAGCTCCTCGACAGACGTGAACTTCGCAGATTCTTCGAAAAAAAAGGATTGCTCCTTCCAGCATTGTAGAGTGAGATCCGCCGGGACTGTAAAATTTCGGACGAGAGCATATGGCTGAGCAATACGGAGCTGCCAATACTGAGAGCCCTTTGGACACGAAACTCTGAGATGCACTCTGCAGTGAGCTTCGGAACATCTCTCGAATAAACCTCGAGAAATTGCAGGGAAGACAAGCCTTTCAGGAAACACAGGTCCTGGATACCAAGAATTGATAGCGATTCAAGGGACGTTAGATGACCAATTGATAAGGAAAGCAAAGCTCCTGCAGTGATAAATGGAAAGATCTTTCAGGTGTGGCAAGCTAACACCCAATGAATCAGCAGCAAGAATGCAGCTGCCTATGTAGAGATAACTAAGGGACAAAGGCATATAATCTGCTCCTTGTGCCAGCTCTAAAGAAGGGCATGAACGGAGCCCAAGAGATGAGACAGAGACAGCAACTCGTAAGCCACCTAATGATCTGAGGCACCAGCAATCCTTAATAGACACAGATTTAAGCGCTGTCAAATGTTGAAAGACCTCATCTGACGGGAATGCAGTTAAATTCATAATCTTTTTCAGTGACAAACTGCGCAGTGAAGTGAGTCCACCAAGGCAACTGGCCAAAGCTCCATCTGTAATACTGCATGAAGAAAGATCAAGTTCAGAAAGTCCTGACGGTAGAACCAGCGGCAGCCCGATACGCTGTCCATAGATGAGTCCTATCCTCTGCTCATGGCAACATAGCCATGCATTGATGATATTTTCTTTCGTCAATACTTTATCTCTTCCCTCTTCAACAGTGTTTTCGATGGTTTGGAGATGTTCTGATACATCATCATCCATCAACGCCATCAACTGCTGCTTCATAGATGAATGCTCATCTGACAGCACTCTCCTAATGGTAGATCCTGAATCCACCTCCCAGAGCAATGCGAGTTGTGATGCAAAGTGGTCTCTCCTCATCGTGTTTTCCCTCTGACCATGCTCTTGCAACTCTTCATTGCTGATAAACATAAGCAGTGGGCACTGTCTAATTTCTAATGTTTGAAGGCTTTCTGCGAGACAAGGTAAGATCTTCAGATTTGGAGCTTTAGAAAGCTTCAGATTGCGGCAATGCCTAAGAAGCCCGCTATTCACTGGTAGGCCTTCTAACACAGCGCAATTATTAAGCTCAAAAGATTCCAAACTCTCAAAATAAGAACCGTCAAATAACCAGCTCGGATATGAGGAGGATTTGTAACCTTCAATTTTGAGTGTTTTCAGCTCAGGTGGTGGCATCAAGCATTCCAGGATCTCCAAATGTGTAGTGTCCTTTTCTCGGGAGCCATTCTCTTCAGTCCAGACAAGCTTCAATCTTCCCAGGTGTTTTTTCTGATGAAGCGCTGCCCCCAAGGCTTCCTCCTTTCCCGTGATAGCTTCGAGATTTGTAACAAGTAAACTGCCACGAAGCTCGTTCATGTTCCTTAGCTGATGCAGCTCATATCCCTTTTGCTTTTTCACACAAAACGTATCAAGCCCTTGGACTGATGTTAACCTGCCAATGTTTGGTATTGACGGTGTTCCCCCTTCTCCATAAATATCTAGACGTCGCAGCTTTCTTAAATTGCAGAACTGGCCAGGCAAATCTTTTCCTTTGATGCGTGAAGAAATAAACTGTAAGTGGAATAGAGTGCACAATGATTCAGGCAATTCGGAAATTGAGGTTCCTGAGAGGTTCAAATACCTAAGGTGCTTCAACTCGGAAACAGATTCGGGCAACTTGCTTCTATTGTAAAAACGCAGATGCAGTACACGCAACTTATTCAAATTCAGCAGTAACACATGAAAAAGATCACTCACATCATCAACCAGTGGGTCGAGGGCAAATTATTGTACGTAGATGACGCAGCTTGCATATACTTTGCTTATGTTGTATCATACTCTTAACACGCACAGACAGATGCCGAACTGTGAGTGGTATTTCTGCCTTGTCATCGTCCAGTCTGAAACAATCTTCTCTAGAGAGTGACTCTGCCAAATCATGGAGGAGATCATGCATAGTATAGGCATAAGTATCTATCTCCTTCCCTTCATAAACTGGTTGAAAGAAGGATCCAGACATCAGCTGATTGATGTAATCACGTCCAACATCTTCAATGCTCCTATTAGGGTCGCATGATTTTTCAACTAGTCCCTCTGCAACCAATAAATGTACCACCTCATATAGATAGGAGAAACAAGAATCGAAGCGTTGCAAAATTTATAGACAGGGAAAACAGGAACGCCAGCTGTTGCCTAGGCACGCGCGGCCAACTAATTTCTTCGCGTGCGTCGTTGGCTAATTGCTGTGCTCGCGCGCCAATAGTAGTTTGCAACACGCGTTCGTCGCCAACTCGTCCCAGCTAGGCTTGGATGGAAAACTAGTGACTCGTTAGCTCGCTCGACTTGACTTGTTAGTAGCTCGGCTCGGCTCGGCTCGGCTCGTTTATATTTTCCAAGGAGCCAAGCTAGTATTTTAGCTCGTTACAATAACGAGCCAGCTCGGGCTGGCTCGCGAGCCAAACGATCTGAAGTTTGCAGTCGAAGTCCAACCATCTTCGGCCCAGAACAACAAGCTCACTCCGCCTCTCCACACCAATACGTCGGACCCTTAGATTGGTCGTACATGACCCTGCCAGTCCCGGCCCCCTCCCCTGTCCTCTCCCTCCCCGACTCCCCCGACAACTGCACGGGCTGGACGCCCGCACGGACGCGCGTCCCCCGACGGCGCCGCAAGCAGCACGGCCGCGCGCCCCCTCGACGGCGCCGCACGCCCGCACAGCCGCGCGGCCCCCGGCGATGCCGCATGGCCGCTTGCCCGGCCTCCACCCATGCCGGCGCCGCACGGTCACCTGGGCGCTTAGCCCCACGTACCTCGCCGACGCCGCCCGGGCCCCACCCTCTGCCAGCGCCGCACGGCCGCCAGGGCACCCGAACGCCCGCCTCACGCCGATGCCGCACGGCCGCCCGCCCCCACCGGAGCCGCACAATCGCCTCGCTTCCCGACCTCCCAGCCCTTCCCTTCTTCGCCTGCAACTCTCCCCGGCCGGCCAGCGAGCGCTACGCTCCCCGCCGCGCACCGCCCCATGCCTAAACCGCCTACGGCCCCGGATCCTCCTCCCTGAAACCATGGCTGCTTTCTTATTTTCGATCTGGCTCACAAGCTAAACGAGCCAGCTCGAGCTGGCAAATGAGCCGGGCTCTCGATTTCTTAATGAGCCGACTCAATGTCCAGCCTTAGTCCCAGCGCACAATCGCCAACTAGCTGCCCCGAGAACTCACACTTGCGATTGTAGTGGCGTTCCTTTTGGAAAAAGGCAGAGCACGTCGTGCCATGATACGCTCGAAAGGGAAGCATGGTGTTTGGACCGTGGACCACATACGTGTGCATGATCTATAAACACCGTGCTCGAGTCACTGACAGGTGGGTGACTCGCGAGATTTAACTAAGTATGGTGTCGTCATGTTGTCCTCACGGTTGGTACGCTCGTACTGCAGCACTTGATACGTTTTCTTTACTTTCCAGGGGGCAAATTATTTCCAACGTTCACACCATAGGTGGATCCCACCTCATTCTTTACCCCCTCAATTTTCATGCATGCTTCTATGTGTAAAAACCTAGTGGAGGCCTGCTTCAACAACAAACCTTATATATACAAATTGATGCATCAACATCCAATAAACTACTCTCCATCATTTTGATTTTCTAGATATATAGTCATATCATATATCTACGTGCACATAAAAACTATATACCTAGAAAAGCCAGCAATGGAGGGAGTAATAAGCAAGGATGACTCTAGCAATGACGTTAATAGCGTGTGGCGTATAATTTTGGTGGCGCTGTAAACCTATATAGCGAACATAGTATTTCAACGTAGAACAATTTTAATTTGTGTATTGTTAAAAGAAAATCTCACGTTATAGACTTATACATACTTTGTTTTCTATATACGTAGGTGCTTCATTTCGTTGTCTCGCGGTAACGCGCGCTCCACGTTTTTCCTCAGAAATTTACGAATAGATCGATCTCAAAGTGGATTTATGAATACAACCAACGCTTGCCATCTTTTCACACATGCATGGAGATCTTGCCATCTTTTCACACATGGAGATGTATGCAGGGGGCAAGAAAAAAGTTATCATTCTACACACACGCTGAAACTGTGCAGATTCGGGCTACGTCCAGGAGCTAGCTGTCCACGTTCAGTGAACCTAGCTAGTTACCTGCTAGGTAGGCATGCACATGCACTTTGAGATATATAGATAGCTACTAATCAAGGAAGCTAATTTGATTGTTTGCACTGAAAAATTAGTGCTAGTACGAGATTACCTTTAAGCTTATTTTTTTCTGTGCTTCACTATTTCAATGTAATAACGAGTATAAAATTTGGAAACATATATATAATTAGAACAATGAATTCAAATGGTGTACAGGACTTAAAAGTACACCGTAGACACACATTAATTAACACGAAATTATTAAATCCCAAAAAGGATAAACAAAATGATACAAATAATATCGATTGGGAAGATCAAGAACCAAAACAACACAAGCTACAACACAATACATACATGCGATAACACAGGTGGCGGCTAATGTGCTGCGCATACAGCTCGACGATCAGAGCTTCCTCCCGGGTCCATTCTGGTTGATGAAGGCATGCCCGATGCCAGGGCTGTGTCCCGGAGTCGAGGGACGGACATCATCGGCATCAACCATGCTTCCTTTGTCACCGTGGATCTCTGATGAAGGAGACATGGTTCCCTCCACCATCCCCTTGGGCACAGAATCACTGCCATGCGATAACAGGTTTCTCCCTCTCACGGTAGTGATGTAGCTGCCAGCGGGCAAAGGCCTCCCTTGGGAAGCAAAGTTGAGAGGAATATAACTAGTAGGGCAAGAAGCAGCAGAGAACTGGTGCCAGTGTTAGTGTTCTTGCTCAGTGCCATTTCACAACTTGCTCCTAGCTATAGGCTAGATCGATATGTGTGGCTTGCAGCTATGTTTGGAAAGCCTACGTACTACACGGAGAAGAAATGAGCTAGATCGAGAGAGATCAGCTTAGGTTTTGGTTGATGCACTTCATGCTCCTCATAGGGGCTTTTAACAGAGCCGCCTTACACCGGCCATAGCAGCTCATATTGTACAATGCATGAGTGCATATAGTTGTTGGGAAATGCTTCTATAACAAACTATATTGGCGCTACACTTTGGAGAAAATACGGTTTACATATAGTGTCATATATACATATTGGACATCATATACTCTCTCTCTCTCTCTCTCTTTCTCAATATATATATATATAACCTTTTATATATGGTGGCACATATTCAGAGCGAGCTCCCATTATTAATTACTTTCTAACTAATACTTGATGTGAGTTAATTAGGCTTGGAGCATTTCCCATGATTTTTCCACAACATATAGAACACTATATGGTTTCTCCAAAATTCGTAAGCATCAAAGCGTTATTGCGATACTCTGATATATAGAGGAAAAGCAAAACAAGCTTTTACAAGTTTTGGTCACTAGAACTTTTGTGTGCCTGTGATAGTAAATATTACTGGTAGTAATATAAAATATATTCATCACATATATTTTATAGATATAGCAAGACATCAAGTAGCTAGAGAGAAAATACACAGTTGTGTGAAGGCCATGTGCATGGTCCTCCTTTGATCTTTTGACCAACTGAAATTTACAATAGACTTCCTTTAGTTAAATTATGTTTCTGTCGGGATCGGGAAAATCTTGGGGGCTATTCTAAATTGATGCTTGAACTTGCCAATACCATTCTTTATAAGTTATAATTAACCAGTCCGGGACCAAATGCGAAGGACACCAGGACAATTAGTTCATAATAACCAACCAAATTAATAGAGTGTACAGTCACTTGCTCAGCTAGCATACGATCAAGTTAAGCTAGAAGAAAAAAAATTACCAGTTATAACCGCATGATTTGTGTCCATCAAATGATCAAAGTGTAGGGCTAACTAAATTAATCTAATTAATGATGATAAAATCAGGTGTGTAGTAGCCCGATATGTTGAACTAGGAATCTACATATATCCTTCAGTACAGAAGTCCTGTGAGTGGAGCATGCATGCATGCATGGCTGAGTGAGTTGGCAATATGTTTCTAGGACATTTAATGCAGGCATGGCATCACTGCGAAAGTGCGAATCAGCACCACCTGGAATGACCAAGAGAATCTTGACCATCCGCTACATTTGTAGGTATGTAGACTCTGGAGCCTGCATGCTGGTCCTATCATGTTTAAACTAAATTACTACACCTAATATGTGGTCATCATCACAGACTGGCTGATCCAAACATATGTAGTGAAGGGCATGTAATTGTTGGCTCCTAGCAAAAGGAAAAAGGAGCATGCAGCTGGAAAGGCACCACATGTGTACACAGTGCATGAAGGACGGATATACCAAACCATGCCTCAGTTGTGAAAAGAATCTTGAGATGTGATGCACTTGGAATCTCCACCCAGCGCGGAGGCCCAAGGTGAATCTTGAAGATTCTCTCCCATGGGATTTAACTATACAGGAGGGATGAGTTTTGTACTCTCCCTGACAGTTGATTTTATATATACACAAGATCATATGCCTTTTGAGCTCTGTGGCTTTTGCTACTGCCCTTCATGTTCACCAAGTGCCAATGTTGGCTCTCAAGTCGCATATTGTATAGGGCTAAAAGCAAAATGTAATGGCGGCTACAGTGGCTCTTCGAATGTACTTGGGGCCATCATTTGGAGGAGACAAGGCTGCAGGCGAAACGGCAGGGCCATTGGCTCGATCGATCCTGTCGTTGGAGCTGAATGCGACCAACTGCACACGGAATATACGTACACAGATAAAATGGCTGCGCCAGTCAGATACAATCTAGCCCATGCGACTGGCGACTAATCCCATGCCCATGCATGTGAAAACAAATTTCAATAGTGTTTTTTTCCTTAGGATTTTACTTTGGCCGGTTAAAAGTTGGGTTTGTGCAGTGTGGCAGAGATCTGATTGGAAATGAAGTGTCCTCGGCAATTCCGATTTAATAAACCGCGATACCCAGCATGTCATTTGTATCTGTACTTATTGGTAGCAAACGTTATGTTTGTTGTATTTTTCGTGCATACGTAGGAGAGCTGCGAAGAGAGCAAACATTATGTTGTCACAGACTCATCATTAGTGCTGTATAGTAGCAACAGCTCTATATGGCGATGATCTAGCATGCGTGCATATATTTTTAGCAAACTTGTGAAAAAACATTATGCTGCCTCTGCTGATCCCTGTTAGGGACAATACTAAAGCGACAATTTAGTATGATATCGCTACTTTATTATCTCCAATTAGTGATGCGACTATGTCATCACCTCCTATCTATCTTATACTGAGAGAGTTATGATGTCGCTTTTCATGTTCAAACAGTAACTATTTTTTCTAATGAAAAGAGAACAGAATAGGACATGGAGTCGCAGCATAGTATGTTTGTATCCATAAGAATATACCGTGCTATAGGTGATGGTGTTTGAACTCAGAGCCAGTTCCATCTTTAATTTTTTTTCCCCTAGCTATTAGATGTCTCATGGCACGAGTCTGAGACGGGATCCATATTCCTACTTTCTGTGCATGTAGCTACTGTACACGTACACTACGTACTTGTGCGCTTATGTTGGATAGATTCTCCCGGTCGACAGTTCATCTGGATTCCTCATGCAGGCACTGCTGTTATATATGTCCATGTCCCCCGCCATGATTCTCTCAACTTGCCACTAAATTATGCCAAATGAATCCATATTTGTATTTTGTTGTGTCCAGCTAGCTTTAGACGGCTTCTTGCATGTGTGTGTGTGTGTGTAATTACAGAATACAGAGCATGGCATGTATATATATACCAAGGAAAAAAATAAACAAATAGATGAGAAGCTTTTTTCTCTCTTTTGTCATTCCAAATTAAAGATACAATCTAGAAGCAATAGTAATGCTTAACACTGGTTTTTCCTTCGGAAGCCTCTGCGGGGTATAATCATGGGAGTGAATAAAAAAATCAAGTTTATGGGGTAATAAAAATCTAAAAAGTACTGCTTTTTTAAAGCGCGAATGCTTAGTAACAAAGTCCCAAATGTAGTTGCATAAAATACTTCACAACTGACTTGTATTGCAAATAATCAAATGAGATAGTGGAGATGGGACATGCATGTAACACACTAAAGTATTAATTTGAATCAACTTGTTGCTTTCTCTAGGATAATTTAGATGTGAGGACGTATCATTGTCTTTAAGCATGCATGTCCTTTTTCGTGCAGTGCATCAATTTAAAAGGACCTAAAGTAGGGGATCAAACTTTGAACACAGAAGAGGATTAAAATAAGTAATCTTTTCTGTGTGTGCTACCGTGACTAAATTAAATTCATTCCAGTAAAGTACAGTATGGTCAAACTGGTCAAGCATCTGCACGTAGTGCTTGACTACTGTACCTGTATACAACATTTATTACATCTTGTCTTATACTTTGTCTTGTGATATCATTTTCTTTTATTCTTTGTCATGAGCACTTTGTCTTTTCCAACATTCGCGTCTGGTTTTCTCAAAAAAAACATTCATATGGTTTAGTTTCAGATTCATTTTTGTTTGTTTCTTAGCAAACGCTTGGCTTAGATTAGATGCAGGTACAACAGCATTTGTGTAGATGCATGAACTTATATATCATCCTGTTTGACAGTTAAATTATACTGTTATAAACTTATAATCAATTAAAGTGACAAATTGGTCTCTTCAATGTGACACGCTAAAGACTTGCTGATTCACTGGACATGTAGGATATGAAGATAGCCCCAAACACACACATGACAAGTGATGTATATAAAATGATTAATAAGACTAGCAGTAATGTATACATATTTCTTCATATTATCTTATATATATCATCTTACGGAAGACAATATATGAAAAATATGTTTACTGACAAGGCATAATGATGAGGACTGTGCAGTATAGTCCTAATCGAAACAGAGTGACTATCTTCAACATTTAATAAGTACGCATGCGCAGCTGTGTCGGCCATAAATTCTTGCATTTCATATGGAAAACGAAATTAAAAGAAATCCCTTCTCATTGCATATCTATTTACACGACAAAACAGTACTCTTTCTATTTAATTTTCTATTGTCCCTCCATGTGCAAGACAGACTGCAATGCAACTTACATAATATTGTACATCTACGTACCCTCTTAAGTACTGAGAAAAATCGGTGCTCGTAGCCTAAAAGAGGAGGGATGAATTAAGCAATTCTAAAACCTTAACCTATGGCTCAAACTAGTTAGCATAAAATATAATCTAAAACATATAATCTAGATGTGCAACTAGGGATCAACTAGTGTGAAAACCCCATCCCAAAGAATTTTGCAACCTATAGCCAATCCTAACAAGATACTATGTTAAGACTGTCAAGGCACACAAGATGGCAATAAGAAATGCGGAAGATTAAAGCAAGGGGATAAGGGAAAGCAGACTCTCGACACGAAGATTTATCCCGTGGTATCGGTAGGCACAAGGCCACCCCTAGTCCACGTTGTTAAAGCACTCATTAAGAGTATTGCTTCCCGATCACTGAGTCTCTTCCAAGACTCTTCTTAACTCGCCACCAAGGCTTCTCCACTAAGAAGCTTCTCCACGAAGGATGGAGCTCTCCACATCCCCCGCACAAAGCCGTCGTTGCCGCTCCACACCAAGCCGAAGGGTCGATGACTTGCCGGCGAGCCACCAAGACTCCAAAAGACCGGCACACCGAGATACAACTTTTGGTTCACTCAAGAACCAGCACACAAGGTAGCAACGCCTTGCTCTCTCACTCTCTCTAGAGCTAATCCTAGCACTAACACTCTCAAAGCCTGTGCTAAATCTAAGGATGTGATCAATGAGCTCTTAGATAGTTTGGAGAACTTCTTCAGAGCGTGGCTAGCTTCTCACAAACTCCAGCAACCTCAAATGACCCGAGGTGAGCTTTTATATAGGCTAGAGATCCACTCCTAACCGTTACATTCTTTTTCCCTGAAAAGTATAAAGTGTCGGTTAAATCGGCGCCACCGTCGGTTTAACCGGTCACACACAGCCCGCCCACTAGCCATTGAACTCCAACTGTCATCTTCTGCTGACGTCATTACACCGAAGCCTTGCACCAACGCCCATCGGTTCAACCAGTGCTGAAGACTTTGCTTGGGAACCCTTCTAAAATTAAAACATGCGTACTGAGTAACCACAGCACGCTTGCACCGACACCTTCTTTTGCACCATCGGTTTAACCGGTGCCTCTGTCATTTCTTCTCTTGATTGCCATGTCATCTCCTTATTGCACCGACGCCTCTATTTTTATAGAGTCGGTTCAACCGGTGCTACTATGGTTTCTTCTCTTGATTGCCATGTCATCTCCTTATTGCACCGACGCCTCTATTTTTATAGAGTCGGTTCAACCGGTGCTACTATGGTTTCTTCACTTGATCACCATATCAACTCACCAAAGCACCGATCCGGTATAAGTTCATGCCGTCGGTTTAACCGACGTATGTAATCATGCTAAACCTTGTCCAAAACATCTCGGCTATCATTTGGATACCCCTAAAACTTGAACATCTTGACAGCGATTTGGACCATCTCGTATATGGATTGGATTCCATTTATGGGACCTAGAAATCTTACAAATTTGAGCTTACAAACTTGTTAGTCCGATTAACTATGTTAGCACACAATCACCAAAATCACAATTATAGCCTATGAGACCATGTTTCTTACAAGTACTATGTGTCTTCTGATCCTTTTTCCTATAAAAGACAGTGTGGAGCGTCTAGGAGGTTGTAGCCATCGATCAAGCAGAGGCAAGATAACTTGAAGGAACCTCACCCCATCAGCTCTTTCTTGCTCCTTAGCTAGTTTCATCATTTTCCCCTTTTGTTGAGAGATGGCTGTTAAAAAGTCATCCAACAATATGAGCAATGTTGCTCTAATTGTACTCCTACTACTTGTAGCTTCCCAAGTAATGCCATCTCATGGCACTCCTCTGTTAGTAAACAGAAGCTACCTGTTGCGGTCAGCTACCAGTACTGCTTCCACCATGAAAGGGATGATCGAGGGCACGGTCACTCCCACAGAAGGTGGTGTTCCGGCGGCGACAGAGGACGTGGGTGAAGCGTCCCCCCATCAGGGAAGACTTAAAAGTGTTGATTTATCAGTCCCAGGAGGCTGATAACACTTTTATTACATCAGATGGTACATCACCGTACAACTCTACGCGGTAATGGGCAGTGAAGCGCCACTATCGCGAGGATTACAACCAGAACCCACACAACTACACTAGCGACGAACAAAGGATCATCAGAGTCTTGCGCCATGCGGAATCCAACGGTGGCCTCAACCACAGGCAAGGCTGGGTGCAGGACGAAACCCTACTCGTTGTCTTCGGGGATGTAGTCTGGGTCTTCCACTGTAAAAGTAAGAGAGGGGTGAGTACAAACGTACTCAGCAAGTCCAATCACACCCACGGAGGGGGGGTATAACAGTAATCATATGCACAGGATAATCCAAGGATAGGTTATGGTTCTTTTGTGAAAAACTCAACTGTATGCAAGGGTTCGTTTTGAAAACATTTTCACAACAAGTTTTCCAAATACCAAGGAGCACACGATTTTGATCCACACAGGATCCAAGTTTTAAACTGCTACCGGACTCCCCGTCCGCCGTAGCATACGGCACAACTGCCGGACACTTTCCAAACAACTCACACCAGCCCATCCATTCCCAGAGAGAAACACTAGTTATGTGACCACACCATAACTTGCCCAATACCGTGGGCACGGCTATTCGAATAGATTTTCAACTCTGCAGAGGTGTGCAACTTTGCCCACAGGTGGGGTACCACAGCACGAACACCTTAGTGCCGGTGCAGATCCCAACAAAGCCATTACCCACCTTAGCTAGACCTGACTAGCCATCACGGGATCCATCAAGGGGTCATTCGACCTATCTCCGAGGTTTAACCGGGGCATAAGTCACACAGAGCTTATCCCGTTTCCTTGATCACCCGTTGCTCTCAGCTCTCCTGATGGCTATCAAGCTAACTAGTGGGATTTAAGCTAAGCCGTTGCCCATACAACGGTCAAGTGGTTCGCACGACAAAAAGCTAGGTGAGATGTCACATCAACTCGGTCCTTAGGGGTGACAGGATGGATATCTCCCTTCCTCGCTCAACCACACAGGTACGAGCACACCAACGGCAATTCACACAGAAATGCCATCCATCCCGTCTAACTCGTTTCTCAAATCCACACTTTACCCTTTCCCACACACACGCATTTTTCTTTATAAAATCAGGTATTCAAGGTATGTCTATCACGGCAAGGGTGGCTATCCTACCATGTTTTCATCACGCAAAACAATGCAATTTTATAAAACAGGCCACTGGGTTGTGTTTATAAAAACTAGGACAGAAACATGCATCAAAGGGCGGAATTGAACTTGCCATCGTCAAACCCTTGCGGGAAGTCCTGATCGAAGCACTGTCCTTCGGGTTCGGGGTCGCAGTACTGGTCCTCAGTTGCTTGGTCGCGGTCGGGAACCTCGTCGTTCACTCCGTGTCCTACGACGCAAACAAACAGACACACAATCAAGCGAAAGAACTAAAAGCTTTCTCCGATAGGCTTGAATCGGAAATAATCTAGTTACGGAGTTAGGGGCAATATCTCTGGGTGGTTTCTTAATGGCATGGCTAAAACTATACCAGAAAGGACGTGGTAAAGTTTCGGGTCAACCGGAGGTCGTTTCGCACATAAAATGACGCGCTAAAGGTGGTTTCAGGGCTTAAACAGGGCTCTAGGGGTTTATTCGTAAGTATCTGGAAATAGCAGGGATCTTTTTGTAATTCTCAGAATACTCGGGGCATGCTGTAGAGTATGTCTTGGGTCTATGTTACGGAGGGTTTGGTTTGAATTAACGAGAAGGGCAGGGTCCTTTTAGCAAAAGGAAGTAATTAAGACGAAAAAAGGTTCTATACGCAATAAAGTGGAAGAGGGGGGGGGGTTTTGGGCAAAAATCCCTTCTTCCACCTCTCCTCCCCGTGACTGAAACAGAGGAGGGGGGCAGGGGCGCCGGCGGCGGGTGGCGCCGGCCGGCCAGGGCCCACGGGCGGCCCTGGGTAGGGGGAAAAGGAAGGGGGGGGTGAGGGGAACCGGTCCCCGGCCTCACCTCGGGCCGGGGTGGGGCGAGGGGGCGCGCCCACGGGGGCGGCGGCGGCGGCTCACGGCGGCTCGGCACGGCGGCGGTGGGGGCGCGGGGAGGGGCAGGAGGCGGCGGTGGGAGGTGTGGGAAGGCGAGGGGCTGCGCGAGGGCCTATTTATAGGCGGGGAACGGCGGCGGCGGGTGGGATTGGGATGGGGCGGCCGGCGGGCGGTGCGGGCGCCATTAATGGCGGCCGTGTCGCGTCGTGCGTGTCGCCGAGCACCGGTGCGGCGAGGTTGAGGCGACGGGACGCGGGCACGTGGGGCGGCGCGCGCGCGGCGGGGCGGGGCAGCGACGGGCGGCGCGGCACGCGCGGGTGCAGGGCGCGTGCGGCGCGGCGAGCTGCGGGTCCGGGGCGAGGGCGCGGCGACGAGCGGCGCGGCGCGGGGCGCGGTCACGCGGGGCATGCGGGGCACGCGGGCACGCAGGGCGGGCGCGTGCACGCGGCGCGGCCGGGGCAGCGCGGGCGCGGCGCCCAAGGCCGGCGCACGGCCGTGCCGTGGTCGGGAGCAGGGGAAAAACAGGAAGGAAGGGAGGAGGAAGAAAAGAAAGGAAAAGGAGAGAAAAGGAAAAAGGGGAAAAAGAAATAAAGGGAAAGGAGGAAAAGAAAAAGAGAGAGGGGGAAGGGCCGGCGCCGGTCGCGGCGGTGACCGCGGCCGGTCGGCCACGCGGGGAAGCGTGCGGCGCGAGGGGAACGGCGAGGGGAAAAGGAAACGCGTCGGCGCCAATCGCGGCCGCAGCCGCGGCCGATCGGCCACGCGCGCGCGGGATTCGCTCGTTGCGCGAGAAAAGGATTGTGCCGGCGTTATTCGCGGCGGATGAACGCGCACAGGTGGCAGGCCTCCGAGCGGCGCGGGATAAGACGGCATAGGGTTTTAGTGTCGGTTAGGAGGGTTAGGGCTAGGGTTTCGGCAACGAGTGGTTTTTAATCGGAACACTCTAGTGCGTGGTTTACTTGGGTAAATTTTCAGGGCGTTACAGTGGGCCCACTAACCGAGCCACAGCCCCGGCATCGATCATGCATTCACCACAACAAGATTGGGAGGAAGCTGCTCATGATCAGTCAATGATGAAAATTGAAGAGTGTGCCTCAGAGAACAGCAGTTCTCTTGTTGATTAGTCCTCCGATCTTAGCTTTGTTCCCCTTAATTTCGTCTCTCTATTCACTGCTACAGATATGAGCAGTAGTACCAAGCGGAAAACCCCAGTTCTACCGGTTTCCCACCCGGTAACCACTGGTGGGTACTAAATTGGCTTGCATTTAGTACCGATCGTGTTGCCCGGTACTATGCTGCTTGCCACGTAGGGCAGCTGTTACGGCAGGTTAGTAACAGTTTTTATTGTTTTATTGTTTGCTTATTTTTCATTCGTTTTCCTTTTTAGTTTTAATTCGTATCTTTATTCGAATTATATCCATATCCTTTGCGTATAGCTAGTATTCATATTCATATTCGTATCTCGTATAGCAAAGACTACGCATATATTAATTATATATATAGTTTATATATACTTTAAATATTACACTTGGGATTAAATATTATAAGTAGACAGATAAGTTGTTTCATAACAAGTACTTCAAATATTACTCTTGTTCATCATCGTCTTTATTTTCATCTATTAGACCCACGCTTATCCTATGATCGGCATGAAATTCACCGGCAGGATTTATAACCTCATCCAGCAGGAATCCATAGAGTGATTCTTGAATTGCCCTGACGCTTTCCGGTTCGATGAGGTCTTCTTTCATTTTCCAAATCTGTCACATACAAACATCATTATTTTAAATTTATAAGTTACATAATTAAATGCAAGAAATTATTATTAATTTGATACGCACATCGAAATCTTTTTGCGTCATTTTCTTTGGACCGATAAAGTTGTTGATCCACTCACATATGTAATAGCCACATAAGTTATTTTCTTACGCCTGTCTCATACACTACATATATAGATGGGTTATGAAATATTCATGGTGTTTAAAGAAATGACACTAGGTGTGCGAATTGTATTCGTACCGGAAAGTCTGTCTTGATACAAAGATCACACGGCTTGTCTACGACTCCTACGTGCTTTCTGATGAAGCAAGCCCATGCCTTCTGGAGGATGTCTATGAAGTTTTGATATTGTGTTATTGGCGTCCTCTTTTCGTCGAACACCACAATTCGGGCTCGATCAATCTCGATACTAAGCAAGATCCAGTGAAAACTGTTGATACACATATACAGATTAAATGTTGGATAAACTTATTTAAGTTATCAAATTGAAGGGATGAAAACAGAGTCGAAGTACTCACTGGAAGTTGTACGGCAACAGAATGAACGTACAAGTATGTTGTCTATCCAAGGTCATGAATACATTATTCTCGGTCCGATTTGACCATTTGATTACACTATTCGCGTTTATAATATCCGGGGTCCATGAACCCGATGTGATAGTACCCCTTCTTCGGCATTCTTTCACCTTCATCCTACACGATACGAAACAAAAAAGAAGATGAGAAAGCACATAAGTAGTTGAGCTATAATATAGAAATGAGAGGAAATACTTACATAACAAATGCACTGATGAGGGACTTGTCCAGGGCGTCCTGATGGTATAGAAACCAAAGATTCTCAAAATCGATCCATAAGTCAGCTAGCCCCTAATGTAAATCGCTATCTTTGTGCCACGTTTTTCCGTTGCGATCCATCCGCAGGGTGTCTTAGCATCTGATCCTGATTACGCTCTTATTTGTGCCACCACATCAACTTAGCATGTGCCTTGTTTTTTAACGGACGCTTCAAAGGTGGTATTATAGGGAAATACCACATAATTTTAGTGGGTAAACTTTTCTTGGAAGGCTCCCCGTCGACATCATCGATATCATTTTGTCTGATCTTATACCGCTTTGCGCCGCAAATAGGATAAACATCTAGTTTCTCGTATTCATCGCCGTGATAGAGAATACAGCCATTAGAACAAGTGCGAATCTTCTATACTTCCAATCCAAGAGGGCAAACAACTTTTTTTTTCTTCGTATGTTGTTGAGGGCAGTTCGTTACCCTCAGGAAACATGTTCTTTACGATTCCCAGTAGCTCCTCAAATCCCTTATCGGTAATACCATTTGCTGCCTTCCACTGCAGCAATTCCAGTATGATACCTAACTTTTTATGACCCTGTTTGCAATCTGGATACAACAACTTTTTATGATCCTCCGACATCTTCTGAAACTTCTTTGACTCCTTCACAGTTTCACTGTCTTTCTGTGCATCTAGCAACACCTAACCTAGTTCGTCATATGGTTGCTCTTCTAAGAAATTTTCTTCAGCCTCGTCCATTGGTTCATCATCAAAGGCACCCGCTTCATCTAAGTAAGCCAAGTCTGAAATGTTGTTATTATCATCAGCATCTTCATCGTCTTCCATCGGAACTCCAGGTTCCCCATACTTGGTCCAAAGAGTATAGTTATCCATGAAACCCCTTTCAATAAGGTGGACGTGTAGAGTGCTTCTTCTAAAGAATTACTTATTATTTCTGCAAATGCAGCATGGACAACACAAGAAAACTTTCAATGACTTGTGGGCCTCAGCCGCATCGAGAAAATACGCTAGGCCCTTAATCCACGCCATGGTGCATCAGTCGCCGTACATTTATTGTCGGTCCATCTGCAATCATATTGTCCACACCATGGTGCACCGGTCACACTAATTTTAATAAAAAACTATAATCAAAGATGCATTTTTTTATTATTACAATAACAAGAATAATTAAAAGGTCTGAAGTATCCATCGCACAACATGAATAATAAATTAAGAGGTCTAGTATTAGAAGGTCCAAATATCCATCACACACCATGACTAATTAAAAGGTCTACATTATCATCACACATTATCCATTACACAACATGATTAATTAAAAGATCCAAAATTCGGAATAAGCTATATGCTAATACAAACTACTCATAAGACCTATTGATCGATACCTCGTGAACCGCCTTGCGAACTCTCAACACCCAATGGTCAATCTGTACCATCCTGATGCTTCGCGTCGTGCATTACGTCGAGCCATCAACTCGCGATCGTCATCCGTACCATGCAACTCGACATCTAATTCATGCTCAACTTTGCGCCTTGTATTACATAGCGCGGGGCAATCAAATACTTTCTTAATCCAACGACGAATACGACCGCTAACAAGTTCAAGACACTCTTCAGGGTGGAACTCAAAGGAATAGCCGGTGCGCCTCAAATGATTGCGTACCGATGCCCAAGCGAAAGCACGGCGCTCCAATGCATCATGTTGCAAAGCTATTTCTACAAATTAAACATTAATTACTCATCATGTTGGGTGAAGCGCTAAACTACAGTATTTTTAAAAGTAAAACTAATTTCACTACACTTATCAAAAATGTAAAAGAAGAATAAATTTTTAGAATTACAATGAAAATATACTCATACTCACTGGCTATATTCAAATTACATCTTTGCATTCACATTCAACTTGACATTTCACATTCACTATTTCTAAACCCTAATTATTTTGACACTCTTCAGTTTGAGGCGAACATTTATCATCCCACGACATATGGGATGCAATCAAGATTCAAAATATTTATTCAGGCTCTATATGCAAAAACCATTGAGAAGAAAAAAATCTTTGTTTTGGAACATGTTTTCGTCGTTAACCTTGACCCTACGGTGATGACACTACCATTCAGGGCCAACATTGATATCCACGACATGGTGCGATACAAGAAAGTGATGAAGGAGTACGGGCTTGGTCGGCCTTGGTCCGAATGGTGGTATCCTCACCTCGCTCAAAAGTGAGAATTTCTTCATTGGGACCAAGGCCGTACTCCTTCATCACGTTCTTATACCGCACCGTATCGCGAATATCATGTTGGCCCCGAATGATAGTATCATCACCGCGTGGTCAAGGCTAACAACACATACATATTCCGAAATAAAGATTTTTTTTTTTACTTCTTGATGGTTTCAATGTGAGCCTGAATAAATACATCATTAGAGTGTCAAAGTAATTCATTCATAATACAAAATAAATATCAAGTATATATTAATTAGTCCTCACACAAATTTGAATACATACTTCACACATATTTGAATACATATTAAAACTAACCATAAATAAAGTTTGAAATATAGGATGTGGCAATCTATCCAAAAATATCCTCTCTAAAATTTTATCTATAATACATGTCTAAATATAAAATCTCTCCATTCTCCTTCATTACAAAAATCATAAATATCTCTAGCTACAAAGCATAACAACTAACAAACTAACCATGAAATCCCTAAGAAAATGCATGTATAAATAAAAAAATCTTCCTATTCTACCTCATTCAAAGAAATCACAAATTTCTCTACCTACAAAGCATAAAACATAGCATACTAACAATGAGAGAAGGAAGAATGAAGTTGCTAACCTTGAGAATACTTGGATGAGTGAAATCTCCAAGAAAAATTGGAGAAATCTGGCGGCACCCCGGTACGGCGCCATGGATGAACAAAGAGCTGGTGAGACAAATGAACTGCTCGAGCTCAGGGAGGAAGAAGCTATGGCCTTTTTATGGCTCACGGTATTTAGTACTAGCTGGTATTTCCAGCCGGTACTAAATGATGCAATTTAGTACCGGCTGTAGCCACCAACCGATACTAAGTTCAATCTATGCGATTTAGTACCGGGTGGAGCCATGAGCCGGTACTAAATTGCCTCCAGAGAATTTGGCCGTTGTTGGCGGACCTGTGTTAGTACCGGTTGGTACCTTTAGCCGGTACTAACACCAGCGACGAATGTGAAGTTTTCATTGTACCTTGTTTGTGTTACTTTTGTAATAATTTATTAGTAGCTCTATATGCTTATCAGAATTTGTAGAGATTTGTCAACCAATCATCTGTATCAAAAAAAGTGAAAAAAAATGTATGTCGTTTATGCCATTTCCCTGTCCTCTCTTTGCAAATTCCTCTGCTTACTTCTGGTTCTGAGTTGCATGCATGTGATGTGCCACAATGTATGCAAGGCACGTACATATATACGTACATGGGCGCTTGCACAGTAGTTGAACTGCACATTGCTTGTATGCAAACTCACATGAAACGTGCACTATATATGTAGGTCGATGTATATATATAGCCACCCCCACTAGCCATTTATTCAGAGATTTAGGTTGTTTTTTTCCGTTGTATACAGTGGCGGATGCACGATTGAGCTCAGGGGGAGCTCTTCTGTTCTTGTTCTTCTTCCTCCTCCTCCTGTTTCCCCTTCCCTCCTTCCTCCTCAAATTTGTAGGAGAGGCTTTGGGAGGGGGGAGGGGGGCATGGGATTTCTCAGGGTAGAAGGGGCTCGAGCCCCTCAGACCCACCGCTGGATCCGCCTCTGGTTGTGTATGGATCAAATATGAGAATCACTCTCCTATCATGACTACTGATACTGTACCTGATACAGCATACTGATACAATGCGACCCTGTAAATGTCCTTCGTTTTCATGGTGCAGCAGCACTTCACTTTCACATTATTTGAAGCAGACTCACAATAAGGCATCCGCTCGCCACCTACTTGCACTTCACTAGTGCGTGGTACAATGATGATACTGTGATGCTTTTAATTTGATAACCAAATGGAGCGAGTTGACCATTATCGCTACAAATAAATACTTCAAAGAAAAGGGCTAACTGAAACCGCCAAATCAATTAGATTTACTCTAAACAAAGTCTAATATTCTAGCTAGGTTTACTTTATGTATATATATTGTTCTGCATTGTTGCCTGCCCCTCTTTTTAATTATATATATCATGAATTTAGTTTCAGCGTAGATCTAATTAAATCTTCAGACACTTGTATGTACTATACGCTCATGATAAATGAACCCCTTATGATAACATAGTTTCGTAAGTGCTCCACAAGCCATTTAATTAAAGACGTCTCATTTCTTTCTCTATATATATTTCCTCAAAGAAAGTTGAGTGGCCTATATATCTAATTTTTCACAAGATAAATTAAGATAGTACTGCAAGGGTGCCCGGCCGTAACTACTGGCATATACTATATATGAACTTGGTCGAAAAGCAGCTTTTTTATGCATGTAAAAAATAATGTGGCAAGGCAGTTATGTCCGACCTTATTTAATCTGCTGCTGCAATTAAGCAGCAACCGTCCAACTGGAACTGAATTTGTTATGTGCTAGCTCCAGATTGAAGCCACCTAATCTATCGTCGTCGTCGCATGTAGTGGAGAGACGCATGCGCGCGTACGTACGTGCATCATGTCAGCAGCTTTTGCTGCTGTGTGGCCTAGAGCTTCGATCTCCCTTCGTCTTGGGAACTCATTATAAAATTAACGGGGGCCGAATCAGACGCCGAATATCCCTGCCGTCGCGCCTTTGCTCATGTGGGCTGCTAATCTGATACCTCTCTTTAATTTCTAGGTTAAAATGCATGCCATCAATGCACGTCAAGACATCTCCTGATGTACTTGCTTGTTTGGGATTATTGTTTGAAGTAAGTACATGGGGTACTTAGCTTGTATTCCCTCCGCTCGAAATTACAGGTCATGTTTTAGATTTTCTAAATTTATTAGTTTTGCTATATATATATTTAAATATACGCTATAACTTATAATTTATAATGGAGGGAGTACACGACACTGACGAGAGGACGACCCTGCCTCTCGGAGAGCCATGCATCTATTATAGGCATCAAACATGCAGCAGCCAGCAGCATGTCACATGCAGATGGATGCATGACCTATATATTAGCAAAGCCCTGAGCTGGCGACGAACGCGAAGCTAAAGTTATTAAGCGACGTACGTATGCGACCGCCAACTCTCTCGTCGGGGGACGTTATTCATGGCATCGGCATATATCCCATGCGCGCACGTGACACCTCGGTCGTCGATCGTCAGTTCGCCGTCGTTTGCCGCCGCCAGGACAGCATAGATCTCAAGCGCAAATAGAACAATAACAATTGATTAATTACCCTATAGCTAACTATATATGGCATTTTTTCAGTTGATGAGTCCTTATGTTTAAGTCTCTCTCGTACACTATATGCTGCTGGGCAGCGTGCAGTTTTGAAAATGTGTGCATGTAGCAGCTGGAAAGATGCAAGACTAGCTAGCTATTTGCATGCATGGTACCACGCACATGAAAGACAACCAACTACTGTATAATCCAACATGTATCGTCAGTAGTGCCTCAGTGGTGAAAGGAACCTTGCGGTCAAGATGCATGCAGTTTGGAATCTCCTTGATTCCGATCCTAATGAAAGTGGAGGCTCTCGAGGTGAATCTTGCTTGTAGATTCTCCATACTGGCCAGTACTGCCATGCGAGTTAACGACAGCAGGCACTCCATCGACCATCGGCACCATCAAGTGGCATGCAACGAGCGAGCTGAGCCAACAACTGGTCACAGTACACATCATATCGTTTATTTGTATATATGCATGCTTAATTTCATATGAACTCGATCTGTAAACTAATTAATGTCGCTTTTGCTCTTCATGCTCCTCTAGTGCCACTCTTGAGCCTGGAATTAAAGCTGCACTAGATTTAATTAAGACTAAATTAAGCTAGCTAATTAATGGCGGCTCAACTGGCTTTTAGAGTGTACTTAGGGCCGTCATTTGGGGCGGACAAGGCCTGCAGGCTAGCTAAATGGCAGAGGCCGGTGGCTTGATGCTGTCGTCGGTGGGCAACAACCACGCCATCTGGATGCGTATATATTCAGATGGTCAGATTGTTTGGACACAAGCTAGTGGCGGCTATCTAATTGATCCTCCCCCATGCATGTGAAGATGGAACTTTTGCTTTGAACAGAGAGCATGCATACTACTGGCTGCAATAGTTTTTTTTACAAGCTAAGTGTACTTTGATCCGTTTGAAAATTAGTTTGTGGCAGAGATCTGATTGTACTTGAACTTGACCTCTTTGACTGTTTAGATTGACTAGATAAACTGTCGTAGCTGTCTAGCAAGGTCATGGATGCAAGACCATGGGCAGCGTGCATGAATGTTACTCAAGTACAAGTGTACAATATAATATCATCAGCCTGCTACATAGGTCGATGGAGCATGGATCTAGCTAAGTACTTGGACGCCTGCGCGTGCATGATTAAGCTGGCGAAAATGCATGTGGCCATGCATGTAGCTAGGCGACCTGCATGCACGCGCACGCTCGCTCGCACTCCGCCGCCACTTTGGAACTTCATGGCACGCATGTGAGAGGCCACGTGGCACGTACGACGGTCGAGGTGGAATATTCCTTGCTCGGTGCTACTGTGCCTAGCTAGCTAGCTTGTGCACGGTAGATTCTTCAAGCTAGCCGGTCGGGTCGACATGCATGCATGCATTTCGTCTGGATTCATCATGCAGGGCACCGACGATGTCATGTATGATTCCCGCCCTCATTAAACAAGATGGCGGCGGCGGCGGCGGCGGCGGCTGTGCTTTCCTTATAAGATTGACCCAATCGTACGTCGTATTGTATGTGGCTTCATGCATGTAAACAAGTAGTCTCATTCTCTGTTCGAATCACTTTTATTTTTCCAAGGATTGCAATACTAGTATATGGTTAATGATATAACTCCGCCAGCCAATTTTGGTAAAGAAATATGCTCCAGGTGAAGCTAGCTAGTAGTGATGCATGCCTATATGTACGATCACTACCGTTGGTCATAACCTACACCGGTTGAGAAGAGCCAACGAACACCACAGCAGCTGGTTGGTGGCTCCAACTAACTCCCACGCTTTGCAACAAAAACTAGGAGTGATCAAATTCATAATACCGCTAGTTCCTGTGAGGATCCATACCTTTACCACAATTTGTGGTTTTGGCACAGGCCAGTGCTGGATTCCCCAATATTTGGCTAGTGGAGCTAGCTAGGACATGATGCACGTAAAAAATTGAAGTGTTTAATAACATGCCTGCCTTTTGTTCAGGGAATTGTTCTTGAATATCCAAGAACATAAGCAAGTTTTTTCTGATGCGTGCGTGGTGCCAAAACTAAGTTTAATTTATTTCACTCCATGTAACGTACAATCTGGTCAAACTGGTCAGCCGTGTATACTGCTGCATGCACCTGGTATATTACTTGTACTCAGGACGTGATGAGCACGTACAATATGACCTTTGATAATGGCATGTCATAATAATTAATGATGCAGAAGTAATTTCAATTCAGTAGTGGTTAATTTGATAATGTTGTTCATTTTGATAGGACAAAATCACAATACACTCTTTGAGGTTCGGTAGCAGTCGGTGTTTTAAATGTTGGAATGTACAACAATCTAGCTAGGGCCACTTTCACTATATGGAGAGATCTAGCATTAAGCTACTCTGTCCTTAAGCAAGACATAGAACCACATACTATGCACCGGTCAGATAGAAAAGGAAGGATATATGCTCTAAGAAACTGTACTATTACTATCGTGTACGTGGTCCAACGACGGCGCCATGCATGTCTGTTTAAAATTTGCAAATTAAAGAAAATTAAGTATGAGACATATGTGAAAATTTTCATTTTCCTTCCATCATGTGCTAGACATACTGCAGTGCTGACTTATATATTATTGCACATGCCCTTTGGAGTACTGTGCATACATATTTCTTACTAGGTATATTCCGTTGATGGCAGGTAGGTCTTCAGTTTCCTATAAATAGGCATGCCCTAGCTTAGGAGGTTGCAGCCATCCCATCAGCAAGCGATAGGTAGCTTGAAGTAACTGCATCTTATTAGCTCTTTGGTTAGCCAGCAGGATCAACCCTTTCTTCTAGAGAAATGGCCATTAACAAGTCATCTAACAACATGAGCACAGCTGCTCTAATGGTAGCAGTCCTACTTCTTGCCTCTCAAATCACTGCTTCCACCGCTAAAGGGATGATCGAGGGCACGGTCAATCCCACAGAAGGTGGTGTTCCGGCGGCGACAGAGGACGTTCGCCCCACGAACCCTAGCCACAGCCCCGGTATCGGGCATGCATTCACCAACAACAAGATTGGGAGGAAGCTGCTTGCGAAGGCAGAGGGCACGATCACTTCCACTTCTTCGACAGGGATGATCGAGGGCACGATCACTCCCACGGAAGGCGGAGGCAACCAAGGGTCGACAGAAGATGTTAGGCCCACTAACCCGTCCCACAGCCCCGGGATCGGCCATGCATTCACCAACAACAAAATCGGGAGGAAGCTGCTTACAGTAAGTCAATGGTGATAAGTGCCTCGAAGAACAGCAGCAAGCAAGTCCTTCTGATCAGCTTGGTGATCAGTCCCACCTTTATTCCTCTTCCTTTTTTTGTTCTTTGCTCTTTCTTTTTTTTTAGTAACTTGGTAGCTTTATGATTATTGGAATTTGTTGATTCCAAGCCTCTGTATTTAAAAAAAGGAAAAAATATGTAATTTAATTTCTTATTTATTACATGCATGCATGTCTTCTCTTTGCTACTGCTAGCTAGATCGATGAAACAGCTCGCATACGCCATTGTATGCAAAATGAGAACATACATATATCATGCCGGTTACAGTTATGTCTTGCTATATATACGAAGTAACTCGTACATGAGGACTAGCGTTATGCATGGGCTTTGTTTGGAATGAGACCGTTGACCCATTATTCTTCCTTTGTTCTAAAAAAAACATTTACCAGCTCCTTTATTTTAAACTTGTACATGGTTCTGATCGGTGTGCCGCAGTTATATGCATGCATGCATGATACAACGACTGCCCACGTCATACAAGTGTGCGCATTTACGTTGTCTTTTTATGGTCCATCAAAAGGTACCATGAACTATTTGGTACCTAGGTGTGAAAAACTGATACCCCAAATACCGAAAGTCGATCGGTACCTTCAAAAAAAAAGTTCATTATTCGATATAACGCTGCCAAGACAATAGTACTAACATACATGGCAGTCTGCAAGAAGGTGGCATCATACATATGAAATTGTCAATATGTTGTACACGCACAGCTAACTCTACTACTTCCAAACTTCATAACTGCTGACAAACTTATATTAGCTTGCAACACTACTTCACAAGGCAGCGGCAACGACATCGCATGTGCCCAACCCCACCCATTTGTTCTTCTTCATTAAACCTGATGTTGTACGTCGTACAAAGCAACAACCACAAGTTAATTAAAGTAGTGAGAATAGACCGGATTTTGTGATGATTTTGGTTACTAGTGCTTGAAACCAACTTATTTTTCAATTATCACTCTAGCTTGGGCCCTTGTGTTGACACCAGCCACCTCAACCCGTAAGTAGTTGGATGTTGATCCAATGCCTTAGATGATATTGTACTAAATTTGTTTCAAGCACTTGAAGAATATCACATTGTTATTATTTACTTTCAACAGGTGTAAGCTTCAAAACACTCGTCAAATGCCATGAGTACTTGAGATGTAGTGATAACTAACTATATGATCATATGAATTACATATTGATTTACATGAATGCGCACATGATGTTGGAAAACTGCATGAATGCCACCATCTTTGGGCTGGTTGTTTCCATGTCTATGTCATAAAAAAAAAAGTCACTGTTAATTGAAAACCAACCTAGCATTGGTGGTATGGATGCAATGATCTGTATGTTAAATTTTATCATCTTGAAGCCCTGATGATAGATTGGTAGCATTTTTTTGCGACTAAGATTGACATCATATTTAATCTGGTGCTCCATTAGGAAAATAGATATTATATTTTCTTTCTTTGGTTTGACTATACTAAACAATTAAAAAAACAGTCAGTACTGGTCCTATATGTTCTCGTCACAATTAAGATACTAGCAGATAGGGTGAACCCGTACTTAAAAAGCAGCTTTTCTAAAATTAAAATTGCAAAGCAGTTATGTATGCTCAATCAATCAGCTTCAAGCAGCAACAGTCCAACTGGAACTGAATTGGTTATGTGTAGCTGGGGTTGGTTAGCGTGTCCTCCAGATCCAAGCCAGCTAATCGCGCGTAGTGGAGAGGAGCATGCGCGCGTAGTACGAGTGCATCAGCTTTTGCAACTATATATACACATCTGACAGGAAAAATTGTCGCTTAGAGCTCCGTTCTCCGTTGGCCTTGGAACTCATTAGAAAAGGATTATTGTTGCTGCTGATAGCTAGGTCCCGGATCAGACGTAGAATATCCTTGCCTTTGCATGCTCCTTCATGTGCTAGAGCTCTCTTTTTAGGTAAAAATGTATGCCAGCCATGCATGTCTAGACAAGACATCTAGGATCCAGTCTCGACTCTCGAGGTGAACATATACTGACAGTTTAGGATTAGTTGTTTAAGTACTTTGGTGTACTTATGTGTGATTTTGTACTCGGATGGTCCAATCAAAATGACACACACTGTCGTTATTGCATGCCTGGCACACACCGTGAGACGACCCTAGCTCACTCGAGGAGCCATTGCCGTGCATGCATAGGCATGAGCATGCAGCAGGAAGAAGGAATGCCAGCAGAGAGTCACATGCAAATGCATGGCCTATAGCTCAGCATGCCTAGCAGCACTTCACTAGCTAGAATATGCACGCCGTCGCCGTCCCTCCGAGAATATTCAGCCGCGCCGACATACAATTACCCTAATTAAGCTATAGCTTCCTTTCAGTTGATTCATTAGGTTTAAGTCGTACACTATATATGCCAGCTATTCCTCTTGCAGCCATATGTACAGCACTAACAAGTACTATATAAGTAGATAAAAAAATCATGGTAGTACTAACTACAAAACCCTAGCTAGATATTAGCTAGGAATTAACATTCTTGTGGTCAGAGAACAGCATCATCGTCCCTTTACAGCGATTACTTGCTAGTTCCTTCTGAAGAAGAAACAGCTTCTGGTTCGGTCACTTAGCTCTATTGAGTGGCACACGTATGTGTTGCCATCATGCAAAAGTGGATTTCAGATCAGTCTTAGGATACTTTTGGCAGAGATCCAGAACTGATTCTCTGTTGAATCCAGCAGGAGCTCTGTCAAATAGTTTTTCAGAGAAAAGTGATTCTCTACTGATTCTGTGAAGTGATTCTGTGAAATGAACTAACAGGCTGGGAGCGGAAAAAAGTAGACTCTCCTGATTCTGTGAAGTTGAAGAGTTCATGCTAGAGAATCACTTCCAGTCACAGAGAATCAGCTCATATAGAGAATCAAAATCAGATGGAGCTGTACCAAACAACCCTATCCCTTATAAATTCGGCCCCATGACGGTCTTTATCAGTCCATTATTCCTTAGCACCTATCCTCCTGCAAATCCTATCCCTTAGAAATTCGGATCCAAATTTGTTGGGGGCGAAAAGTTATTCGCCTCAGATAAAAGTGCAGTGAGAGGCCAAGAAGACTTGTGTATTTATACTGCACGATAGGGCACATTGCCCTATAGGGCTAAGACTATTATTCACAATGGTTCTAGTTAAAGTAATAGGGCTCGCATCCTTCTACCTCTGAACCCTAAAGTGTGATGTCAATGAATCGATCATAGCTGCCTAGAACAGTGTTCACCAAGATTCTGGGATTATGGCCGTCCAATCTACATCACGGCAGCTAGGAGTTGTTGGATCACTAATTTGCATTAGGACTAGCTAGCCCTAGAGGCCTTGGCGGTCCCTCTTCAGAGCCTCCCTTTCCGGAGCCCTCCATGTTTCTCGCCACTCGATCGGGGGCATGGTCGCCCTACCGCCCATCGCATGGTCGCCCTATCTCTTGTACTTGTTCTACACTCTAAAAACCACACCCTTATAGAAAATAAGACGCAACAACCAAGACTGTGCTGATATAGAAATAAAATTCACCCTTATCTTACTACCAATAACTAAGTACATAAAATGAGAAATAATGGTCCATTAATTTGTACTCTATAGTGCTCCATCTGCAATGAGAACGATTATCACAAATGGTGCTTTACCTTGAGAAATTCTATGATAATGTGTGCTTTTTCTCTAGTTAACCAATGCCCATTGAGGTCTTTTATATGATTGAGTCCTTATATCTCTATGCCGTCGTTATTGTGCATATATCTAACTGATGAGTGCTGCAAGGCAGGTTTGTCGGGTAATCTAGCTAGCTGAAAAGATGTGGTGGGTCTGGCTTGTGTATGCTTTTGAGTTTGGGTTTTAATTATTAACAGGTATAAATTAGTCTTTAACATATATATCCTAAGGACGAGCATAATGTTAAGGCTAACGACAAACATAAATGGCGTATCAAGCTTAGGATTCCCCATGTCGTCGTACTTTGCAAAGTAGAAGAATGATTGACGACTAAACAAATCCATGGATATAATTGATAAATGCCAATTGTCTAACTCCGGTCATCAAGCTGGATCTAGGTCTAGCCGCGCTTTGGTCATCACACAACGTTAATTCCTAGGATCTCATGTTTTTATATGTAGCCCCCATACCATATGACAGTTAGGAATTAATTTGCAAGGCACTTTAAAACAGCCATGTTGCATAGTGCACGGGCACGTACTGCTGATGTTTTACTTGTGGTCCTTCACCTCCCTTTCCATGCCTCAGTGCATGCAAAAGAGAGGATTTACTGTTCAATGTTATTTGATTAAGTTCCGTGACACTTTTTGCCCACCATGCATATGCAAACCTCCGAAAGATTCCTCTCGTACGTGTTTTCTATTGCAACTCCAGTCGACATCTGCCATCAAGGTATTTAGTACGACGTTATAAATAGCAAAGGACGATGAGCTCACATATACATCAAACACACACCAGCAGTGTCCACCATCCCTTAGCTCACTCCAGGACTTCATCACCGGGTACTTCTTGTTGGCCCAGCTTCTTAGCCCAGCTAGCTTTACACCATGATCTTCTCTAAGCTCAGGAGAGTATCCCTCATCCTAGTGCTCGTCGCGATCCTCCTCTCCTCTAACCATGTCATGCACTCTCAAGGAGAACCCCTCGCAATGATGCATAGGCGGTTTAACTTGCTGTCACATTCCGATGAGGCCACCAGGGCGACGGTGACCAGAGGCACGATCTCGCCCGATGGCACCGGGAATGGCGCAGCCGGCGGCGGCGGCGTCCTCGGGGAGGACACCCGAGCAACGGACCCCGGACACAGCCCTGGTGCCGGCCATGCCGCCACCAACAATGGGGTTGGGAGGAAGTTGCTTGGTGTGAACTAGTTAGTCACTTAGATTCATTCTTCCTATTCTTTGTTTCTTCTTTTTCTTTTTCCTTGATGATGGAGGAAAATCCAGTGTCTTTCCTTCGGTTTTCGCAACGAATTTATTGCCTCATCATCTTAATGGCAATCCAACTGGATTTTTTCATTTACGTGCATGTGTCCTCTTTCTTCTACCGGTTCTTCATATTTTTGGTACTTGTTGCATGCAGTTGTAGGTTATGTTAATTGATAGTTTGAGTTTACTGCCAAATCAGAGTATACAGCACTACAGTGTTCAGTCATACTCATAGGAATGAATGAGGAAAATCTAAGCCCGATTTGGTACGTTGTAGGTTGTAGCTTTTCACACTACGACATCTACAGTATCAGGTTAAAGGTAAACAGGGGTCAATTAACTATTAATCTATCACAGTTTATAGTGAACTTTTATGGAAATTCCTTAGGTAGCTCATCATTTTCTGTAACTAGAAAACGTATATCCACAGCTGCTAATTGGTATTTTATATATATATATATATATATATATATTCATGAGAGCAAAAAGGTCTTTTATCCTCTCTTAAAAACGGGTTTTCAATACAGTATTTTATAAAGAAAATTTTGTTAGCAACTTATAACAGGGGAAAAGTCATTGTGTATTAATTCTAATTTAGGTCTGACACGCCAAATAAACATTGGCCATTGAAATTGCAATTGCAAATTGAATGTTGCGTGTAACGTTCTCTATTCAGAATACTGTAGACAAAGAATTTCTTCCAACAATGGTACTGTTTCCACTTTGTTCAAATCCTTGTATGCATGCCGGATGCCTTAAAAGATCGGAACAGCACACACTTTATGATGCTGGGCCTATGTTGTAGGACGAGCTTGGCCCATTTATGGCAGAACGGATTTGGGCTCTCTCAATAAACAACCAGATATCTTGGTCCATATGGACGGATGGGCCTGTGAGGCTGTGCCGGCTATCGATGTCTTCTCTTTTACTCTGCAGCGCGACGCGCGTTTGTCGCGTGAACAAAAACACCAAAAACTCTGCTAAAAGAAACCAAAAACTAGCTATGGGCAGAACTCACCTCAAGAAAAAATAAAACGCATACCTTTTCCAGAGCTCCCTACATAAAAAAAGGATTTTTAGCGTTCTTGCCCTTGCTCCTGTTTTGAAGTTAAATGGTAATTTTACTCTCATTTCTTCGAATCTGCGATTTTACCCCGCTCTGTTTTTAACCCTGCTAGTTGGATGCCCACTAAAAAAACGAATTCGAAAAATATTCAGAGCAATAGGCAAAGATTATAGTACCCCTAAGCTTTCTTCTTGCTCGGGCTGGACCGAGCCGAACTGCCGCCGCCGCTCCGGCCATCTCTGGCCGTCGATCCGCTCCTCCCGATCCGTTCCCTCACCGCCCCTCGCGCCGTCGGCGCCGGAACAGGGCCGCGCCACCGCCGTCGCGCGCTTGTCGCGGGCCGCCCCCGCAAGGCCCTGGGTTGCGGCCTCCCCTGGGCGCGCTGGCCACGGCAGCCCCGTCCTGCCGCCGACTGAGCCTTCCTCGGCCGAAATCGGCCCCGCCACCACCCGGCCGCCCATGACGCCGGTCGAGCTCCGCGCGCCCCGCACGTCGACCCGCTCCACCGGTCCTTCTCACCACTCAACCCGAACAATGGGACCACCGGTGAGTTCTCATCCTCCCCAGCCTGTTCCCTGACTGCTCCTCGCACCGCCAGTGCCGGCCGAGCCGCCGCCGTCGCGCTCGTTACGGCTGCCCCCGCGAGGCCCTGTGCCGCGGCCTCCCCTAGGCACACGGGCCATGGGCCACCCCGTCCCGCCGCCGGCCATGGCTCGGTTTTGGCCGGCCAGGCCTCCTCTGATCGGTAGAGCCCGCTGGTCAGATTCTAGGGTGTAAGAGTGTAGGAGTGCTTGATGTCAAAACGAAGGGCAAAATCACGTAGGGTATATATGACTTTCTGCTACATATTTAACACTATTAACTCCTTCTAATAGAATAGAGGCAAACTGAAACTTCGTTTTCAAAAAGCGAGGGCAAGATCGCACAAAGTAAAAAGGAGAGGCAAAATCACCATTGGCACTCAAAATAGGGGCAAAAACGCCAAAGCTCAAAAAAAATTAACTGGAAGAGTCTTCAGGCTTTTCCATTTAGGCTTAAATGGAGAGTCCCCAAATTTAGGAAATTAGCTTAAAATTGTCTGCTCCAATGCCTATGAATATGAATGGGACTTTTTTTGGATTGGATGGTTTGCTTAAAATTACTCCTGCTCATCAATGCTGGGCTTCATCTTTTTTTTGGCTCGGCCCATAAACATAATATGGCTCTTGGGCCTACATGTGTTCTGGGCCTGTATCAACATGTATATATTAGCTTTTCTCAAAAAAAAAACATGTATGTATTAGCTTCGCCCTTGTCGAGAGACTCGAGAGAACCGTTGACGCCAAAAGTAACTTCCAAGTCTGTCCGAAAGGACATCGATATAGACATATCCTTGTCATTGACTGGTGCCAGACGGCAACGAGAGAAGCCACGAAAAGTACGAACCTGACCATCTAAATCAGCATGGGATCGCTTCAACATGAAAGGGACCTTTTTGTCCGAAGTCACTCAATTACATCCAAACAGTTCCAGATCTCTGGAATTTCTGCACACGGCGAGTCTTTCCGGTTTCCGGAACCTGCCTATGACATCTGTGCAATAAGCCCGCTATCTGAATAAGGGCAACTGGGATAGTGTGTTTGTGTCGCCCAAATATTGCATGCTACTACTGATTCCATTCATTCAGCATCAACACCCTGAACTTTCTTGGCAACAAGTACCGAGTTTTGTTTCTGAATGATTGGACCAACGACAGCAGCACACAAGGGCATGTGAAACAGCAATAGTAGAAGCATCATGCTTCCAGGAATAATCAACCATTACAAGTGGAGCACCAAAGAACAGAGAAGCTTGAGGATCAGTTACAGGAACATCAGGAGAGCAGGTATACAATTAGTGAGGCTACCAAGGAACTCGAACGCAGCCATGGCAAACCGCCTTCCCCGCATCAAAATTTTCGCCAGGCACGTCAGGGCCAGCTACTTAAAAACAAGAACGAAAGAATAACACGCACACAAAGGGGGCTATATCTACATCTACGCAAGTAACGTGGAGAAGCGTGGTGTCAGATTATGTAGTCTGATGTCAGGAAGCTCTCGTACTGGGTACCGTTGAGAGTACTGTAGACTTCATTCCAGTTTTCAATGTACTCCGACAGAGGCTTCGTGTGTATTTTCACATGCCGGCTTACTAGTTTCATCCTCGGCACTTTGAGGAAATCCAGGACATCAAAGAGCTTCTGCAAGTGCAAGCCAATGGTATGCTTGTAAGCAATAGAAGAAAGGAAACTAGACATGCCAACAAATATAGCAACAATTAGAACTCACTGTTCTGTTGAGAATGAGATCCTCATAATAGATTGTGATGTGGCGGGTGCTCTTTAGGTTTTCAAGAGCACCACGAGTGTATTCATCTGCTTGTTTCAGTTGCCAAATTAGTGATGTTGTGTTGAGCCTGGGCTTATATTTTGCAAGTATTCTGGCCTGTGAAGGATCAATAGTAGACCAAACATAGAGATCAACTTAGAGACTGCAGGCGTTATTGAGGCCGAGTTGAAACATGAGCAATAGAGCATTACCTCATGCTTTGTGTGAACATGTGCCTTATGTGTTCCATTTAATTGCTTAAGATATCTGTCATGATTATTTGCTAGTTGTGATACCAACTGACGAAGCAGATTCCTTCTGAAGAGAAATATTGCAGAGACTCCTCTTTGATTGAAGTAGTCAACTACATCCACATGATTTGCCACAAGACCCTGAAAACATATACTGTCAGAAGAATGTTTTTTCGTTCCATTCTCTACGCTTGGCTAATATTCATGATTTACCAATCAAACTGTCTACCAGGAAAAAGAAAGTTTACAGACAAATTAGATCAAAGCCCTCAAAGAAACATGCTCGCCATGGAAATTATAATTGGACTACATGGTCATTCTACTAAAACTATAAAAAATCTGCATTTGCACTAAGTCTCTTTTATTGTCTAAACATGGAGGATCTGGAGGCAGAATATTTAAATCTTTCAAATGATGAAATTAGCACAAAACCACAAAAGAATAGGACTACACAGGATGCAAGACAATCATGTCATGTTCAAGACTTCAAGGTCTAGTTAGAAACAATCCCTTTTCTAATTACTCAAGAGGCTAAAAAAAGAAGAATTTATAACAGATAGTTCAAGCATTCAGCAGTTCAGCTGAAGTGAGAGCCCACAACTTTCTAGGTCCACACTAAAAACACAGATAGCTAACCTACTTAGATCTATAAAACTCATGATAAAATTAGCACATATCTAAGATTGTTGCCGAGCCACAAGGCACCAGATTATTTAGCCCACCCAGCCCTGGCCCCTGGGTGCGGACTGCGGAGGTGTTTCTGACAGCAAGTCAGAAAACAAAACAAGCTACACCACAGTTTCATGGAGAGGATTTCCAAAAACAATCATATAGTGGGGGGCAAAGTTTGGTGCAGTCTTGTCTAGCTAGTTGAGAACATGATATATCCTTAGGAGCTTACACATTCAATAATTGAAACGTACTGGAAGTAAATGAATAATAAATGGAAAGGATCATCCAAATAAATAATCTAGATTGCATGTTTTTGTCCTCACCTGATTAAGCATCCACTTGAAGCCAACAGCAGCAGTGCACTCATTCTTGGAAGCACTACTGTTCCAGTCCAAATTGTACACTTTATCCAAGGTTTTTATTATAGAGGAAATGTTACTTCTCCTTTCTTTTGTAGAGAAAATTTCACCATTGGAGCTAACATTTATGTGGCTGTTAAGAAGGGTTTCGAACCAGCCGCTTCCAGATCGTTGTGACGAGATAATTGCAAAGAACCGGACAGGGTTACACTTGCATTCCTCCCTAGAAATTAAAATGATCTTAGGCATCACAGAAACCAAGTATAGATGGCTCAACCTTGCTGTAGGGCAAATCTCACCTGCTGTAAGTTATTGGTTGAGGATAATGCACAAACTGAACTTCGGAAGGAGGAACAGTGGACTTGTTACATGGTGGTTCCACAGCTTCGATCTTCACAATTCTTGACCAGCCATCACTCCCTAGTTGCTTCATACACATTGAGCAAATAGATATCCCGCATAACATAGTCATAGCAAAGACAAACATTCTCAATGCGAGGGGTGACTTCTTTGGGGCCTTCAAGTCAAATGTATTCTGCAAACAGATTCCGAGCAGTACAAATGGAATCAGCAGGTGTACAGCAGATCTTACAGAAGATAGTACAAACATGAATATTTCCAAGTCAGAACGGGCTGAGTTGAGAAGCATCCGTTTTGGCTAGATATATATAAGTGGAACTATACAAAAATAAATAGAGAGAAAACTTCAAGATCTATCTGGTCCTTCTTCCTGAAACAGCTTGTGTTTCCCGGAGAGAGGGAAAATGGCCCATGTACTGCTCAATCAGCTAGCTTTTATATTTACCAATATGGAAGACAGGACAAGGTATGAAAAGGCCCTTTTCCGTGAAGTACCACTCGCAGATATTCTCTTCCCGAACAGCCTTAATAAATGAATCTACTCCCAACTATCAGTAGTTAACTTCTCATTCTCCTCAAGGTAGAAACGACAGAGCTGATGACCGAAAATGCTGGTAGCACTAAGGAGAGAGACAAATGCGACCCGAGATGCATAAGGTTCACCTAGCCAGCCGAAAAACCATCAATATGATACTACATATGAGCTGAGAAGAATCAAGTTGGCTACATCAAGTTGCCTCCTATTCGGTTTGAACCCAAAAATGGAACCGGAGAAGGACAGATTCCTAACTTCTCCGGCAACAGAAACGACTGAACCAAACAAGTAGCCCTAATAATTATGCATAAAAGAACACAAAGAAGAAAGTTTTTATTCTGAAAAGGAAGGAAAAGGAGAAAGGAGATTGAGGAAATCAATCCCGTCTGTTACGGCTTCCGAAGTCTGAACTTTGAACCAGTACAAACTGACAGAGAGAGAAATGGGGAATGATTAAAGCAAGGTGAACGTTTCAGATCAGGGACGCGAGAATCAGGAATGTTAGTCGCAAAGCGACGACTCCTGAGGGGAAGCTCGGGGAAACGAGCGCGCGGATTGGGGAACAAACCGAAGGGAATGATCCGAAATGCGACGCCTGAGGTACTCCGCTCAATTTCCCTTGGCCAATACCCCCAACCTCGACGCCGAGGGGAGGCGGAACCCCAGAACGCCGCCCAAAATCCCGCAGGAAAGCGAGGAAATCGAACCTTGTTTCCAAACTGGTAGCACCAGTCGTCGGCGCCGCCGGGCTTCTCCTCCCCCTTGGCGCCCCCCATCGCCTCTTCTTCTACCTCCCTCGGCCCCCCTCCCCTCGCGCCGCCCCGAGTGACGCCGCCGCCTTAATTAACCCGCCGCCGCCCTCCTGCTGGCGGCCTAGGAGTCGCTCGCCGCCGCCGGCTCACGGGCGCATTAACTGACTCCCGCCCCCGCCGCCGCGCAGCGCGGGAGGCCGGTGCCGCCCGGGTCCGTCGGAGCGGCAGCAGGCGCGCGCCGGCTCTCTGGCGCAGCGCGACGCAGGTGGCGGGGGGAGCGAGGGCGGCAGCCGGCAGGGCAGGGGTGAGCTGTGCTCTGGCGTGTGCGCGTCTGAGTTCTGACTTTATTTTTTGAGCCTCTTCTCTAGAGGTCTCGGTGCGGCGCTCGGCGTTTTGGACGGCATCGGCGAAACGGAAATTTCCCGCTTTTGGAGAACCGTTTCCTGACACGCCGTTATTGAATGGGCCCGTTCCAGTCCGCAAATCATATACTAGTATATACTACTCTTGAACGATTATTTTGCTACAAGAAAAGGGGTTAAATGCGTGGTTGTATATAATTTTGGTGGGATGGTACATTTAGATGCATCGTCTCCCTGATTTCTTATTTGAAAATAACAACATGACATTTCGGTTCATTCATTGAGACGGCATGCGGGTGAAAGGCATCAAGTTGGCAGCTGATGCGCTCATAACCAATGATTCAGCCCTTTCAGAATAGTTCTCTAGTTTATTTACTCGTTACTCTTTTAGGGTTCCTTTGGCATAGTTTCTTGAATGGCATCACTCACTCGAAACGGTTAGGATTTCTTTGGCATAGGTTTAGCTTCACTCGAAACTGTACCAAACAGGTATTTTTGAATTGGCTTTAGGCGTGAAGCCATCCATGAAGCTTTCCACTGACGGGATGGAGCCATGAAACGTGGCTTTGACCGGCTTCCATAGAAATAGAAAAAAGTTGTTTCACCAGGTTTACCAGAGAAGTACTTTAGGAGTTATTTTAGGAGAAGCTGCAGCCACGGAGCCTATGTTTGATGAGATGTTGCGCCTGCGGCCCAGAAACACCTTTCTATGTGATGTACCGTGCGATTTACTTCATTGCTATATGCACGAGAACTAGGTGTTGTCTTGGTGGAAATCGCAAGACGAGTACACCAACGTTCACATATATACAAGCAATAACCCGCCAAGCAACCACCGATTCATCACGCCGCGTACGTTTCCCCACCGCCGTTCTCTCTCTCGGATCGATCCGCACGGTGAGGTGACGCCGCTCCACTCGAGGACGCCGTACGAGCCGTCGAGACGTGCGTGATGTGCACGGCGCCCGCCCGTCGGTCGTCGGAACCTGGACCTGTCGGGCTCGCGGCCACCGCACGGAGGACGGAGGGAGGAGCACCGTCACCTGAAGCTTCCGATCCCCCCCGCCGCCGCATCGGAGGCATGAAGAATAGAACGCAGAAAACGGAGAGAAAAAGACCCCTTCCCAACCGACGAAGAGGCCCCAACCCTTGGATGTGACGCACATGAGGCCGTTAAAAGTCCACCGGCGACGTCCTCACCGGTGAAGAAGAAGAAGAGCTCCGCCGTCACGAGACCGAAATCCATCGACGCGGAAGAAGCAAGATCCAAAACGGGACGCAGCACCACCACCGAAAGTCCGTACGAGTTTCCTCGTGTTTAGACTAGAGGCCGATTGAAAAGCGCGCATATATTCCTGAGGTTAGGTGTCGTGTCTGTTTTCACCACTAACCTTAGCTTTCCGAGAGTTTGAGCGAGTCCAAGCTCTCGTAACAGTTAATGAAGTGCAGGATTTCGGCAGCAGAGAGACCGGCCGGTCGAGGAGCGCACAAGTGGCCGAACGCGCTCGATGCCGTACGTGCGTGCCCATGTACCTGCCAACTTCTTCCGGTCCACGAAAAAGACACCCGTTGTTGCTGCTCGTCGCGTCAGGTGGCACTCGCGGTACAGGTACAGGGGGTTCGTGGTGGTCGTTTAGGCTGCGAGATGACAACAATAGGAGTGGACAGAAGCCGATCGAGATCGTGTCCTAGCTGGAGTAAACGGCACGCCAGGCCAGAGTATTCCTAGGAGTAGTTTAAGTTTCAGGTGCGTGCTAGCTAGCGGTGTCAGACACCGCAGGCTCAGGTTACCATCTCGATCGTGTTATTATTGACCGACAAACACATGCCTTTTATTGTATTCTGAAATAAAATAAATATACGATGATACGGCTGGGCTCTCCTCCTCAGCTGTGAGCTGTGTCCCCGGGCGCGAACATCTCCCGGGTCCCGGTGGCTAGCACGCGCGGCGCGTCCGTGTTGTGTTTTCTACTCCAAGCATCAGCGGCACTGTCTGATCGGTTCGCCAAAGGTGCACTGCCGAGTGCCGGGAACTAGAGGACTGTTTGGATATCTGCCTTACGTGCCACACCGCGTCTAAGGTGCGACGGCCGATTTGGCCGCCAAAATTGTGGCGTGAAATGCGTGGCTGCGCGCTCTCTCGTTGCGTAGGTCAGCGGCTACGGCCCAAAATGGAAACGCCCATCCGCTGCGCCTCGCCTGAACGTGGTGGATCCGTTACCCACACAGCCACTGAGCGTCTGACTGCTGCCACGCTCACATGTGCCCACATGGCCATTGGTCTTCGTTCAGCGCGGTGTGGTCCGTGGGACGACGGAGAACACGCACGCACTAGCTACTAACTAGATCGGCTGCCGAGCGCTGACTGCTGGGCAGCGACGCACCGGTGCGGGCTGACCTACCCGCCTAGCTGGCTAGCTCCGATCCGTAGTGCTGCCGCACCTCACCAAACCCCAACGTTCGTCCTCGCGGAAGGGTCACGATCAGATCAGATCTTAACGTCGCCGTTCTTCCGTTGGATCGGAGAGTATGCGTTGGTCTCCGCAGGCTACAACTCGCGATATCATTTGGCGTGATATGATGCCACGGCTCCTTTTCTCCACGGCTTTGCGTACTGGCCAAGGAGAGTTGAATGCCACTCGACCGAAAGCTTCTCTTGTTTCTTATATCCACAACTCCCCATTACTAGCGCAAAGGTGCCGTCATCGAAAGCTTCCTTTCGCCCGTGGCAAAAGTATCATGAGACCGGCCTAAAAAAGGATACTGGTAATGTGGAGGTGATAGAAACTCCACAATATGTTCTGGAACCACTCTCTCGCACGTGTTTAAGCTCCTGTAAAGCACGCAAGTAATCGTACTCTGGAACTCGGCAGGGCCATAAAAGAGCTGGGTTGCCATGCTTGCTGCCGTCCTTGCAGATGATGATTGACGACGCACTCCGCTGCCACGGCTGCCGCCGGTGTTGGGAGCAGCAGCCTGGACCAGCCCGTTCATCCACATGGTCCCTGGGACCCGACCGCCCATGGAGCAGGCTGCAGGCTGCAGGCTGCAGGCTCTGCTCAGTGCTCAAGCCTGCCGCGGCTCGCCAGGAGCATGGACCGTGGGGGCAGCACCACGCGTCCAGTTTCAATGCCTTGGAAAACATTTGAATTGGCAAAACAGAGAAGCAAAAAAAGAAAAAAGGAGATCGTTTTGAACGTTGGCATATCAAAATGCGCATATCTCAACGAGAAATCCTCCAGTCCTCATTTTGACAGCTGACACACAAGGATGTCGTTTACAGCTAGCTATACATCCCACACTGATGAATCGTTGTTAGCAGTTTAAGAAGCTACGGTAATCCAGGCGCAACATCCGGGGAGCTGAGACAAAGCTTCGACAGCCCCCAAGAACTAACATGCATGGCAGTCCGTTGCTCGATCACTGCGTGGATGGCATGATCCAGCATACTGCCTGCCCAGGCCCCAGGCAACCCTGACGACGCACAACGGAAAATCCTTTTCAACTTTGCACAAACCTTAGGTGCGGTAGGAAGGACGTCTCACTGGTCAAACGAGCAACCCTACCATGCACGCCGAAAAAGAAACCAGGGTGGCCTGCCATTTGGATTTTGGACGTCCATCATATAGTGCTCACTGACCAGCTTCCATATCTAGCGCCGAAGGATCCTTCAGACTTCTGACATGTTATCCTTCTCAAAAGTAAGTGCGCTAAGCCTCCGCTGATACTAAGATCTCTAGCTTTTCCTGACTTCTAGAGTACACCCGCTAATGCATGCAGTGAGATTAGACTAAGTAGGCTTATCCACCAGACATAATGGCTCATGAGATGATTAACCGGACCATCTTTCCCAGGTACTGGAAGCATTTAGCAGCTTCTTTCAAGCACAAGTTTCTATCCTTCCGAGTCCAGTGCTGCACAGCAGAAGCACATGGGCTACTCAGACAAAATTTCAAAGAAAGCAGGAAAATTGTTATGTAGCACGTACCTTGCTAAGTTCATTAAGCTTATCCCTAGCATCTTTCAGCAGAAGCTCAGCATCAGTGTCCCATTTGTAGAACTCCAGCTCCCTTCCTTCCAGAATTTTCTTGCTGATCTATTACAAATCAATGTATTTTTCTGTTCAGAGACTTCCTAATCCTAAGACACTGTATGCTTGCAGAGCAAGAAGAGCTGTACAAGACAAATGGTAATTGGTAATGGGTGGAACTTAATGGGGAATTCCGGACACCAGAAGCCCCATACTTTGTTAAATTGCACATCAGGTACATACAACGTACCAAAATCATTAACTTCTTGGCTATGTATACCCTTACCAGCAACTGGCCCACCCAAACTCGGGCCTGCCTCCATATAGATGCAGGGACGCAGGTGCCCCCAGGTTCACACGGCCCAGTTAGGTCTTTTGCACTATCCTAGATTCGCAGTCTCACCTCTAGGTGAAAACATCAACCATAGTGACCACTTACTAGCGTGCCAAATGCCGCAGAGATCACAGGTTTCGTTGCAATTCTAACAGTTCAACTACATCGTGAGGGTAAAATACCTAAATAATCTCATATAACTGAAAATTAGTGGAACCTAATCCTCTCATATCTGGATAAGAAATGTATTACTGCAATCCTTACATTTTAGTATATTGGCAATGTCATGGATAAGTCACATTAAATTTGAAAGCAATGGTAATGGAGATTTATCAGGTGCGAGAAGCGTGTTACCTTGTTGCCTATTGCCACACCTCCAGTTATATGTGCAAAATATATATTGTAATAATGTGAGAGGAATGCAGGGGCATTGCTCTCAGCCAGTTCAGTCAGATAAGTTGCATAAGTTGATCCTACAGTACTCGGCTCTGGAATTGCAATCCCTTGTTCTTTGAACCACTCCAAATCTTTTGAAATGCAGGCTGAACGCTCCAAACCACTTTTCCTGAAGTAAACATCTGAACAAACATTAAATTAAATATATGTGAGTAATTAACTGTCACTTCTGTCTTATTAGAGGCTTGATTGGCATAGCTCCAACTCTGAGATCCCTGCAGGATTCAGAGTTTGCAAGGTAAAATAAAGTGGTTTACCAAATGGGAACAAATTTGCTCAACCAAATACCATTATTGTGCCCACAGGCCACAGCTCTAGCTCCAAGAATTTCTAAAGCTAGGGATGATTAGCTCCAAAAATTCTTGGAGCTGGAGCTGTGTCAAACAGGAACAATTTGACATTTTTCCCTCAGGAGCTAGAGCCACTTTGCAAGACTGTAAGCAATGAGCTTTCAACTTAGACACTATAAAGTTTGTAAGATCAATATACAAATTATGCAGTTTTGAAGCATTTAATTGAGTGTGTTTGACAGACAACGCAGCATATTTGTTGGTTCGTTTCAAACGATATTTACTTTTTTTTTGGCATGCAAACAAGAAAATTGACTACAACATGTGCAGATATCTTGGTGGAGATGCACAAGATTACCTACATGCTAACGCCCTCAACATGATCTTTACCGTTATGGTCTGTCATATCCATTTCAGAGCAGCCTATGAAATTCATATCTTTCTGAGGACACTACAAAACTTGAAAAGAAAGAGCAAACTTCATGGAAGTCACTACACAGCCAGAGGGCAGAACTCCAGAGCATATCTCATCTCATTGCTCAGACCTCAGAATGCATCTTTGCCAGTGCACATGCCAACATAGAAATGTATACATTTCCAGAGCTGTATCAGTATCATGTCTTGCTTAACCATCCTAACTTATTAATAATGCTGTCGTATCACAAGTTTGGATTGGAATACCACAAAGGGCTACAAACTGAACCCTGGGATAAGCCAGCATGTTACATAGTTTGCAGCACATCTCTAATTTGGCAGTACAAAAGGTATTCCTATCATCAATGTCTGCTTGCCACCCCAAATGTATCTTGTTACATTCCACTTGCGAAAACAGAAATGGTATGGTAAAGATCTAATACAACTAGGAGTGTGAATGGAACAGATAGTTCCCAACCATCTGTTCAAACGAAGGGGCTCAGATAGAATCAGAGCAAAAGAAAAAAACGAATATTCGACATTTATCTCGGATACCAGAATAGAAGTCAGATAGTCCCCCCCCCCCCCAAAGAAAAAACTATAAGATTGGACAAAGGGAAAGGCACAAGACCAGAGATATACTGGAAATACTTCACATAGAATCTGAATACTATCCAGTCCATGTGCCAACAACCTAGCAACTCCCCCAGCACCCATAGGCAATGGTGTGGCTCTAACTTGTATAAAGGTGTGGACAACTACATTTTGGAATGGTAATACTTTCCTCTAAAAAATAATATTAAATCGTTCAGTTGACAGTTTATAGAACTTCCAAGTCTTGTTTTTAAAAAAATATGGCGCTATTGCGAACTACTCGCCCTATATTGCCTGTTCAAATTATAATGTAGTTAAATTCCAACATGTGGGATGTTTGAATGATCATCACATAGTGATATATATGGTTGTTGTTTTCACTCAATATTCGAGTGAGTATTTATGGTTGAGATGATCCACGTTAGTGATGGAGACTATCATTTGAATTATAATCATCATGTATTTTACCTCTGTATTTGTGATCGAGACTGTCAGCATTCGTATTTCACTATTTGTATGCCACACTGTTATATCCGATTCCAGTACAGAGCAAAAACAAGTGAGATAAGATATGGGATGAGAGATACCCATTTGCATCTGCTCTGAATTCATTCTAAAAAGAACATATATTTGACGAGCAGTATTTCGCGGAGTAGATAATGCCACAATCTTATCATCGCATAAATGTGAATGTACGCGTAAACATACAAGTGCAAGCAACACATACCCCAAATCAGCGTCACAACTACAAATCCACTCCGTGACAGAAATTCCAATCGAGGATATCACGCAGTCCCTCCCCAGAACACGGATTGTCAAAAATTGAACTAGCAGCAAAGAACGAGGAAGAAACTTTGTGACTCACAGGCGACATCGGTGGACTCGGCGACGACCCGCTCGATGGTGTCGAAGACAAGCTTGCTGTCCACCAGGTACCGCACGAACCCCTCCATGCTCGGCATCCACTCCCCTTCCTGGAGTTCGCCCTCCTCCTCCTTCTCGTGCTCCTCCTTCACGCCGCCATCGTCGTCGTCGTCGTCCGACGCATCCGAGGCCTCCGTCCCCGCCCCCGCGTCCGCGTCCTCCGCCCCCGGCTCGTCCTTGATGGTGGTGCGCTTGGGGTTGCGGAGCCGCATGGCGACGAACCGCATCTCCTCGGCGACGCCCACCGCCTCGCCGGGGTACTGCTTCGGGTACCGCCGCGGCTTCGGCTTCGCCTCCTGCGGCGGCGCAGGCGCCTCCGCAGCTGCCGGGACCGAAGGGGAGGGAGAGCAGCGGGCGACAGTTAGGGCTAGGGATCTAGTCCTGGGGGTGCGGATGGAGGTGAGCGGAGCCAATCGTCGGGATGGAGGCGGCGCGACCGCCGAGGCAGCGGCGGCGACGACGAGCGGCATGGGTTTAAGAGGCGGCCGGGCGGGTTATCCGTTGCACAACCTCCGGTGACAGTGACACAGCGTCTGACCGCAATAAAACTCTCTACGAGCTGTCTTTACGCCTTTGCCAGGCGCTTACGGGGCTGCTTGCACGTAGGGACTAATTTTTTCGGGTGACATCTAATTAGGCTATCCGCAGCGAGCCTCCCGTCCGGCACCTCATCCAGAATTTACTTACATGTTGTTGTACCGCAGACTCACCCACCAACATTCTCATCGGCCACCCCAAAAACCGAGCCCCCTCCTCTGACTCCCTTTTCCACACCTGTCGGATTTTATCCGGCTGCCCACCGAGGGGTATACCCAAAGTGGTAGGTTTTAAGTTGGGGTGCGCCGAGATCAGGAACTCGAAGGTGCAGACAACACAAGATTTAGACAGGTTCAGACCGCAATATGCGTAATACCCTACGTCCTGTATAATGGTTTTGTATTGCCTTGATGTTGATCTGGTGATCTTGGTTTTGAGGGGGTCCCTGACCGCTCTTATATATCCGAGGGACAGGGTTACATGAATCCCAGCCTGATAGTAGTTTAGGAATCGTACTCAAGTACAACTTGAGTAGTTTCCTTCTGTATCGACTAGATCTACTCCGCATGCGGGTAGAAAACAACATAAATAAGGTACAGGACACGTCCTATCCCCTAGCCCAATACGGACTCCTTGATGTACACAGCCCCGTGGCCCCGGGTCTGACAAGCCCCCGAGCTCTTTGTAGCTGAGTACTGCAGGCTCATCGAGTAATTCTGAAGCAGTCTTCGACTTCTTTCGAAGTTCCGTCTTGAAATTTCTCTTCGAGTACTCTTCTGACTGCATCGAAGCTATGAGGTGCTCATGCCCCGAATTCTTTCTTTTGTATGGGGTGCGATGAATAATCGCACTCCATATGGAGTAGCCCCCTAGCCTTAGGTTAAATCAAAGAATCAAGCTGAGGGTCAAACTAATCTTGAGTCTTTTCTTCTTATCTTTCGCGTACTTTCGAAAAATAAGTAGTCGATGCCACGTGTCTCACAGCCCCTGAGCCTTGAATCCAAATCACCACCACCTCCGAAGGACGAATCGTTCATTGGAAGGGGATGGATCTGTCCGATCTACTCGGACATGAAGACCGCTTGGTAGCGCACCTTGAACCTTTGCCTTTTCAGCAGGGCAGGGCGTTGGCTACCATCACCGAGGGCTCGACTCAACTAGTCGAAACCTCCTCTGAAGAACTCGCAACCTGCCAGGTGCTGATGGCGGAGGAGGGGACGACGATGCCCTCATCCCCATCGGCGCACTTGACGGGATATCAGAAGACGAAGACACTGCCGATGCTGTCGACGAGAACGATGCCGAGCGCGACGCGCGGCGAGCCAGGAACAGAGCTCGTGCGGTTCGTAGAAGGTGGGCCAACGAGTGCATACGTTCTGCACAGCGCGAACTCGACGCTGAATTTGCCGCCGCAAATTAACGAGGCTTCAGGACTCCTGTGGCCAACATCGCTCGGGTAACAGCGCTACTCGAGCGAAGCAAAGATCCCAACGTTCAACAAGCGCTCCGCTACGCCCAACGGACATGGATCCAGCTGGACCAGCAGGCCCCGGCATCACTCGTCAGGGACGAGCGCGTCGGAGATAGCCGGAGCTAGGCCCCAAGTCGACCAACGGGCGATCGCCCGCGACCCCAACGCAGCAATAACAACGATGGTGCGGGTGGGAGTCAGGTCACCGGAGGGAGGCGGCAGCCACCTCCGGCGAACAACCCGAGGCAGCCCAACCGCCCACGTCAACAACCGGACCTTCGCCAGAAGATCAATGAGGGGTGCGACGTCCGGTCAGTCCTCGACTCGAGGCGACGGGAACGCGAGGTAGCTGAGCGGGACGATGCTGTCTGACAACACCTTCTCTCTCTTGCTCCCATCGCAATTGTCGCGCCTGCTCTCTCTATCTCTTCGTTCTTCCCCACCTCGCTCTCGCCTGCTCCCATTCGAACTCTCCCCTGCTGCAAGAGCCGAAGGTGCCAGATCTCCGGCACGCTGGTCGCCTGTTCAGCGCCTTTGCCGCGTCCCCGACTCGCCGCGCCCGTCCACGGTATGAAGTTCCCCCTCCTTTCTCCTCCCCTCCCCTCCTCCTCCCCTTCCCCTTGTAGATTTCGGCTCCGTTCGGCTGGCTGCGGCGGCGAGCAGGGGCGGAGCCAGACCCCGGACAAAATGGAAATCAGCAAGGGAAGAGGGAAATACGAAGAAGACCAAGATTGAAAGGAGAATACCTTGGTCGGAGGCTGCAGCGAGGTCTTCCGAAGAGCAGGAATGCCGCACGCCACCATGACACCGCCGGCAGCACGCAGCCTGTGGGGGATCAGCGCCGGCGCGGGAAGCAACGGCCGCCTCGCGTCGGGAGGCGGCTGCGGCGTCCGACGGGGAAGCTGCTGGGAGCATGATGCGGAGAAGAATGCAGAACAGCTAGGCCCCACCTCGGTTCGTGCGGTGTTTCCCTATCGGGAGCCGGTAGCTGCTGGGGATAGCCTTAGAACTATAAAACTATAAAGCTTGCATAAATAGAAATTAATTCACGAGACGAATCTATTAAATCTAATTAATCTATTACATAATTTTACTGTAGCACAACATTACCAAATTATGAACTGGATTCGTCTCACGAATTAGCCTCCATTTATACAATTGATTTGGTAATTAACCTATATTTAATACTCCTAATTGAGGTTCGAACATCCAATATGACGGGGACTAAAGTTTAATCCGGAGATCCAAACAGTCCCTACCTTTTTTTTTCTTTAGGCAGTCCAGGTCCAGTCCAAATCTCCAAGCAATGCTACATGCTAGTAGTGCCAAGATTCAAATCTATGAAATAAATACTATATTTACTCGGCTGATTCAGCCAATTTCAATGTAGAACAACCTTGTAATGCAACACAAAGGTTCAAATCTATGGAAAATTTAACACAAATGTAGTACATCGCTTTTTAAAGGTTGTTTAGGATTGTGCTCCTTTCTTGAAATAGGAAAGAGATTGCTCAAATGTTGGATATGTGCAGTGCGGCCCATTTTGCTCTGTTATGAAGTTGGTAACTATAAAATTAGAGCAAATTTCAACTATGGAAATGGTTATCAATGAACAAGGATAGAAGTTTTTAAGGTGTCTTTAATGTGCAGAAAAACCTGGTCTATAGATTTTATGCACACTTAGATATAGGCCATGTTGCCACTAACTTTGCTACAAGTATTGTCCCGAGCTCAGAATCAATTCTCATCGAATAAGCAACACATATAAATATGGCCGATCCGTATTTGCAAGTTTCCTTTAAGTATGGCTCCATTGAATTCATCGGATAGAAACTTCAGAAGATTGCTTTACTAGTCCTAGTCCTACAAATTCCTTTGGTGCCAAAGATCTAGTTGAACCGAGATTACACAAACCATACTTTTTTCCATTTCAGTAGAAAACATTAAAACAGTTAAGAAAAATCCTTACATATTTCATTGACATGTTCCCACGCAAAAATAGAAATAATAACACAATAATTTGATGAGATGTACAATGATCCCGACATCTATCTATACACCAATTTATATATTTTCCCTAACAAGATGCACCTATCTGTATTCTGAATTTTTTTTAAAGCAAACAGAGATTAGGTAGCGGATAATCCCTGTCCCGCGTAATCAAGAGACGGGTTGACAGCTCGACGCCCTTCCTTCCTGGCGCGCACGTTGAGGCGCTTCTGCCCTCCCATAACGGCTTTTAACTAATTCCTCCCCTCCCCCCCCCCCCCCCCACCCCGATCCAGCTAGCCTGCCTGTACCTCCCTCCCTCCCCTCTCGAATCCGCCCGCCCCAAAGCTCCCGATCTCCACCTTGCCCTCCAGCTCCAGCTTGATCGCGTTCGCGGCCCCCCACTCCGCCCTCCAGAATAAGTAGCCGGCGGTTTCCTTGCCACAGGTTTTGCGGTTGCGGGGGAGAGCAGAATCCATCCGGTCCGGTTTGGCCAATGCTCCTGCGGTTTCTTGGAGACGCCGCTGAGATTGGGATCCATGCCGCGTTAGGCGAGCGGCAGTAGGGGCATCGAGATTCGCCGTCCTTGTCCGGGGGATTTCTCGGTTTCTCGGTCGGGGAATTCTGTTGCGGCGGGGGGGAAAAAAGAATTCTTTCGTCGGATTGGCCGAAGCTCTTGGTTGATCCGTTACAAAGGCGCCCGCTGTATGCTCTAGAGCCTTTTTCCACGCGTTTTCTTGCCTCGCCCCAGATCCGTCTCCCCGCCCGCTTCTTTGGGGGAATTGGCGGATCGGGGGAGGAGGGGCTTTGGCGGCGCGACTCCTGATGGAGGTGCACGCCGACGTAGATGGGTCCGGCGTGCCCCTGGCCGTGCTCCTCAAGCGGGAGCTGTGCAACCAGAAGGTGGAGAAGCCGGACATCCTCTTCGGGGAGGCCAACAAGAGCAAGAAAGGGGAGGACTTCACGCTGCTCATGGCCAAGTGCCACCGCCGCCCGGGCGAGGGCGCCGCCGGCGGCGGCGGCGGCGGCCAGAATGCGGGCGACGACGACACCATCTCCGTGTTTGCGGTAATGGTTCACTGATTCTGTTCTTGTTTTTTCCTGAGTTAACAATTGCATTAGTTTCGCATTTCAGTGCCATGTGCAGTTTGTCGAATAATTGCTGCAGTGATTGGTCATGTGGATTTGGTCCAAAAGTCCTGTAGGAATCTCGGTTGTCATAGCACTTAACTAGGGCTAGCACTGATGCGTCTGAAGCATGGATTTTGTGGTGGCCTCATCATTCACAGCTAGAATGTGTTTAATGTAAAAGCATCATTTCTTGACCTTGTCTAATTTTCTTTTCTTTTGATCCATGCAATTTTCTTCGTTAAGCTTTGGTGGTGTTTTCCATCATGAAGCATGAAGCTTAGTGCTTACTAAGTTGTCTTGGTTTGATATTTGTCTCTTGCATAGAGTAGCATGATTGAAAGGCCTGATATTGCGGTGAGTTGGCACCAAGGCACATGGGGACATATGTCAGCTAATATATTACTGCCCCTAGCTGTCTTGATTCTATCATTTCGGTGGTCAGAAGACCACTGGTTTGGGAATATTCAAACAAGGTCTTATTGTTTTGGGATCTTTCAGGCTTCTAGCAGTTGGCAATATGAGTTGGTCCTAGAAATTTTCATCTATCAGTCGAAGATGCGCTTTTGACACGAAACAAGCAGTGTATAGCAAAACTCAAGCCAATAATGGAATACTCCTGTGATAGTTCAGTTCTAAACTATGAATCAAGACTAGTTTATCTCCAATTTTAAATTTTCCATTAAAACTTTTTTCCTTATAGCAACTAAAGTAGTTGCCAATCTCACTCGAACTATTCATTCTGGTTTCTTGCCTCAGATTTTTGATGGACACAATGGATCTGCAGCTGCCATATACACCCGGGAGAATCTAATAAACAATGTGCTGGCTGCTATTCCTCCAAATCTCACAAGTGAGGAGTGGACAGCTGCATTGCCAAGGGCACTTGTTGCTGGTTTTGTAAAAACAGATAAAGACTTCCAGACAAAAGGTATTAGAAATGGGATGTCGGCTATGCCTATCTTTATCCATCAAAAGCAAAGTATTTCTCAGTGTCAGTATAATGTTTACAAAAGCGTACTACATTGCTGTTTATGAGTATAGCATGGTTTTGGCTGCTTCTGTCATGGGATCCTCAGTCCAGTATAAACTGACTGTTACAATGTTTTCAGCTGCACGTTCAGGGACCACTGTGACTTTTGTTATTATAGACGGATGGGTTGTCACTGTAGCATCAGTTGGTGATTCACGCTGTATTCTAGAGTCTGCTGAAGGCACGGTATATTTTTTATCAGCAGATCACCGGCTGGATGCTAATGAAGAGGAGTATGTCGATACATCCAACCTTAGTTCTATGACTACAATATCCTCAGACTTACGATTGACCTAAGCTCCATAACTGCAGGGTGGAGCGTGTAACAGCAAGTGGTGGTGAAGTTGGGAGAATAAACATTGCGGGGGGTGCTGGGGTATGTTGCTTTTCTTTATGTATGTTTGCCAGCTACCAAGTTGATCATTCAGATCCCCCAGCCTGACTAACAATACTGTATTCATGTGAGCGAACAGATGCTAATTTTAAGGACATTTTGAATTGACTTTTCTGTTTTCTCTCTCTGCAATCATTATTCAGATCGGTCCACTCAGATGCTGGCCGGGTGGATTGTGCCTATCAAGGTCAATTGGTGATACTGACGTTGGGGAATTTATAGTCCCTGTCCCACATGTGAAGCAAGTAAAGGTGCATAATCCATACAAACTTTTATATCAGTCAGAGTGCAGTGGTGGAAAAGATTATTTCATTTTATTAGATAGTAGCTCACACCAATCATAAAGTGCAATGGGGAATTTATAGTCCCTGTCCCACATGTGAAGCAAGTAAAGGTGCATAATCCATACAAACTTTTATATCAGTCAGAGTGCAGTAGTGGAAAAGATTATTTCATTTTATTAGATAGTAGCTGACACCGATCATAAAGTGCAATGGTATCTCATCTTAAGGTAGCTAGTCTAAACAAATAGATCTGAGGTTCAATGCCTAACATTATTGCAGTTGTCCAATGCCGGAGGGCGGCTTGTCATTGCTAGTGATGGTGTCTGGGATGCACTGCACTTTCAAGAAGCTCTGAACTACACAAGGGGTGTGCCAGCTGAAGCTGCTGCTAATCGAATTGTTAAGGTATTGATATCTATTTTCATCCTCGGTGTATCTTGTGCAGTTGTGCCGATGAGACATACTTTATGATTTATCTGTATGTCTTGTTTAGGAAGCTGTGACTTCAAAGGGACTACGAGATGATACTACTTGCATAGTAGTTGACATACTACCTCCAGAAAAGTTAAGCCCTCCATTAAAGAGGCATGGAAAAGGAGGCATTAAAGCTTTGTTCCGTCGGAGGCCCTCTGACGAAATGTCTGAAGATCAGATGGATAGAGGGTGTTTAGAACCTGATGTTGTGGAGGAAATATATGAGGAGGGCTCTGCAATGCTTGCTCAAAGGTCAGCGTTTCTTTGTTTTTGTGCATTGGATACATTGTTTACTTCTAGTAATAAAGGATATGTAGTGGGAGCAAAACATCTGCATCACAGTTTTGGGCAATAGATGATGCATTAATCATCATCAAAATATCTGAACAGGGACTATACAAATGCATGTGAAATTTGGCCTAAACCCTTTTATCTGGTCCACAGGTTGAATATAAATTATCCAGCAGGAAATATGTTCAAACTTCATGATTGTGCTGTCTGCCAATTGGAGATGAAACCTGGTGAGGGCATCTCTGTTCATGGTATCATGCCAAAGCATTCAAGAGTCGACCCCTGGGGCGGTCCCTTTCTCTGTTCCTCTTGTCAAGTGAAAAAGGAAGCCATGGAAGGGAAACTACATTCGAGAAGTACGGATGTCTTTACTCAGAGCCTATAACTTTTTTTTACACAGGACAATAAACGTACTGAACCCTAATTTACTCTCCTTTTCCGCCAGATTCTCAATCTGCTGTCCAGCCTGTGCCTAAGTAGTCCTTCCTGATGGTTTATATACATTGGTTCATACACACTAACTACCACTAACAACAGCTCTAGCAAATAAAGTAGACTCTTCAGTTTCATCTTATTCATCAATCAAGATAGACTCAAGAACTTTCACTACTATAATCCTATGAAAATGGCAGCCCATACAGATGATAAAGAAATTATGGTGTCATTTATGTGAAGCACCAAATTGTTCTGTAGAAAGTTCAAGTCTGAGCTTATCAGTCTATATTTGGAGAGACCACAACTGACCTCTAGGTTGCAATGAACCGGTGGCCTTAAGGTGTGCCGCTTTCTGCCATTGATATCAAGTCTGCGCGACTTGTCCATTTGTGAATACCAGTCATCGAACCCCATTTAGTCCCCATGTAGTTTTTTTTTAACAGGTCACGCTGATTGATGAGTGACCATAGAAAGCAAAGCTTTTCCAGACTCACAGACACATGTGAGGCTTTCTCAATTATTCATCATCTCACAATGTGGATTTTCTTTTCCTTTTTAATTCTTTGCCATGTGTATAGTCATGAGGCCCATTGCGCTGACTAGCATTTTTTTTTTGTATTTGCACCATAGTTCTGCAGTTGTACCATTGTACTACAGTTTTCTAACAAATACTTGTTTCTCTTTCTCTGGAAGTTTTGCTTCCCATTGTACTTGAAATGTTGTTTCTGAATTTGAATAGAGTATAATTTAAGGTTTCTGATTGTAATTTGGCACCTGTATCTTGACCTGGCAAAGAGAAACAAGGAAACTTTCCCAGATTCCTTGTCTATAAGGTGAATGTGCCAGCCATCTCAAGCTCTCAGCAGTTATAAGTCACTTACTGTCAAAAAAAATTTCACAATCTGCTGAATCTTGACTCTGTTCTGCCAAATGCTATCAAGAGCCAGGCCTAAGACGGCGTAGAATGGCCCAACTTGTTTATAAATATTAACTGAAGACAGCTGACCTGTCTGTTATTCTTGTGTTATCATTAATTCAGATTTCAATATATTTATTGTTGACAGTCACAAAATATTTCATAAGCAACTTGATAAATGGACACAAATTGAGGTTTTCGATGTAAAGCAGAAAAATAATATGATTTGGTCGGGAAGGGCATAAACCAAAGCAAGATTTGAGTAACATACTCTCCAAAAACATCATACAAAGACATACAATATTTAAGTGTCAAACAATTTACAGGTTATAGACAATAAACTTAACTTTACACCATGTACATTTCACAAAGGTTTAACTTTTTTCCGCAATCAATTTATGTTTGTGTCTGTGTCTTTCTAGACAAAAGTGTGGACATCTGAGGGAGGAATGACTTCTTTTTCCGTAACTTCTCATCCGAAACAAATTGATCCACACTACCAGTTGACTTGTGCAACTTTGGATCTGTGAGAAATTCATCTTCCTCCTGGTAATAGCCCTTGTGCTCGACAAACATCCTCGATGGAGTGCTCACAGGACTATCTGCATGTTTTGTAGCTTCATGGGCTTTCCGACGTTGCACATGTTCAGCTCTCCATCTTCTCAGCTCCTGCTCAGCGCCAAGTTTCCCTTCATTTGCCTTCTCAGCCCTCTCCAACGCGATTTGAAGATCACTCTTCTTTTCATCAATCACCTTCAATGCTTCACCTAGCTTCTCTAGGCTCCTTGATTCAGACTCTTTTGCCAACTCTATCTGTGCCAAAGCTGCTGCTACCCTCTCATTTGCAACCTCTTCAGCTTCATGAACCCTCTTGCTCAGAGCATGATATTCATTTATAGGAAGTGTTACTCCTCTAGGAGAATCACCAAAACTTCCTGTCTCCTCACTCTCCTGCATTGCTTGAGCTGCCACTACAGCTAGCCTCTCAGATGCTTTCGACGCCTCTATTTCTTTCAAAACTGCACGTAACCTGATATCTGCAGTTGTCGCAGCAGCCTTGGTTTGTTCAGCTTCTTCCTTGGCCTTCCTTAGTTCTTCTTGTGCCAAATGCGCTACCATCTTGGCATCATCTGCGTCCTGGGCTGCTTGCTGCAACATCCTCGGAAGCTCTGCCATTTTTTCCCGGGTTTCTGCTTCTTTCTTGCGTACCATTTCTATCTGTTGTTTCGTTCTCTCGAGCTCAGCTTCTAGAGAAGAAACTGTGATGGATGCCATACCCTCACTCTGCTGCAATGTAGCAAGTGAAGCTTTCTCCCTATCAAGCTCTGATCTGAGTGATTCTGCAATAACTCTTATTAAGTTGGCTTCATTTTTTGCATTTTCTAACTTCTTTCTGTATTCATCAAGCTCCTTTCTTTTTGAAACCAGAGCTTGCTTGATTGACCTACTGATTTCTTTTGCTTCGTCAGAACCTTGCTCCTGGACCACTCCTGCTACTTCGTTCAATTTATGACCCATGTAGGCAGCTAGCTCACTTTTGAGGCTAAGCAGTTTGCGCTTATTTTCATCAACTTCGGCCTCCAAATTAGTTTTGGACATAATTTGTTTATTGAGCTGGTCCAGCTCCTCTTGTGCCTGCTGCAGCTCTTTCTCCCAAGCCAGGCAATCCTGCTCTTTCGCCAAAGCTGCTCCAAGTCTATGCTCTTCAGCTTCGTGGTGCGAACCATGGGCTAACTCAAGAAACTCTTTGGATGCAATAAGTTCTAAAGTGAGCTCCTCGACTTGCTTCTCAGCATCCTTCGCAGCAGAAACAACTTCCTTAGCCCTTTTTATTGCTACATCCCTTTCAGTTGCTAAGTCAGCATATTGTTCATGCATTGATATCAACTCCTCTTTCAGCAATTTCAGTTCCTCAACAGCCTTTTCATGTCTTCCTTTGGCAACTGTCAACTGTGTTTGGGCTATTACACTAGCTTCATCTTCAATCCCCTGTTCCATCTCTTGTGCCCTAAGCAGGGCGAGTTCAGAATCTTGCTTTGCTTGGTCCACTTCAAGCTGTGCCCTCTCCAGCTTATGCTTCAGCTCCTCGACAAGCCTGTTAGTTCTGTCTAGCTCCTCCATCACGTTTGATTTGGCCACCTCAGCAGTTTCCCAGTCTTCTTTGAATTGTGGAATCTCCTGCTGAACCTTTTCAAGTTCAAGTTGCATGACCCTGCGTCTCTGCATAAAAAAAATAAATTTACTTTGTGATGGAAGTCGTTCCTCAAAAATAAAGAACTGTATCTGTACATGGATGGAAATGAATAGAACAAGATAATCATTTGTCCGACTAGGATCCATATTCAGTGTGAAATAAGAGACATTACCTCTAACGATTGAGCCCTGTAGGCTTTCCAATCAACAATTCCTCCAAATTTGGTGACAGCTTCTTTAACAGACTCAAACGGTGCAGTAGTGTCAACAAGACTTCTGTATGAGCCTTCAGATCCCTTTTCTGATTTTACTATATTGTCTTGGGCGACGGCATTGTTCTTGTGATAATTCGTATTGTCTTCTTTAGATTTAACTTCAGCTGTTGGCGTTGTATTTGCTCTGGTAAAACCATTTTCAGATATGTTTTTCACTTCAGTCTTATTTGTTAAAGAAGCATGATCTCCCTCCTCCTTTGACGAATCATCAGATGCCCGAGCTGGTCCTATGTGGGATAGCATTTCGAATGACGAACTCACAGTGTGGCCTACAGGGGACCCCAATTCTTCTTGGCGCTCTGTCAAAGTGTGAGGTAACTTTTCTTGGATTTCCAAGGACATATCTGGACTCTTAACAGAAACTGGTCCTGGATTTTCAGCATCCTGTATTCTTGTTTCGCTGTGACCATTACTACCAAGAACTTCCATCGAAGCAGGAAAGATGGCAGTAAAAAATTCTTTCTTTTATTGACGAAGATGAATATAAAGAAGACTATTTGGCTAGTTTATTCAACAGAATTTGCCAACTCCATTCTCAAGCTTAGTGTTCACAGAGCTTTTGTCCTAAACAAAACAGAAAAAAAGGGGGGGAATCAGCTTATTGAATGTGAGCTGATACTACAGGTAAATTAAGCAGAATATGTTCTTATCCTGCACCTCGTTTGCCATGTGAGATAGCTTTATGAATATTATCATTATAATTATGAATTATCCCATTTTTCCTTGAAACAAACAGTAGAGTGCCGCATTTTCTTTTTCTTTTTTTTTTGTTATGAATCATCCCATTTCATGTGTATATATCATGCAAAGATGCAGTAAAGATGATAACAGGCAACAAAGGAGAAGTATGATCTGGTGCTATATGCACTAATTATTGCCACCAATTGACATGAACTCACCAGCTCTGCAATTATTCAGCCTCTGTTACACACTTGCACCTAACCATTTTTTCCTGACGGTCAAATATTCTTTCCAACAGATAGCAAGCAACAATTGTCTACAAAACTTTTGCTTTCTAAATCTAAAGCAAAGTAAAATCATCATGATCAAACAAGATGATGATTGCAGTTGGGCCTGCTAGCTCAAGTTTGTGTTATGCCATCATCTCAAAACCATGGAATCACTGGACTCCATGAATTTTCTAGGTTCTCTCCCTCAAAAACTGTCAAAATTCTGGGCATCAAACGCTTGGAATTATTATGTGCTTGTCCGCGGGTAGCACATGGGAAAGACTTAATTGCTGAACCATTCATCGAAGCTATATTAGCATGACAGATGAACTCGGCAAGAACTGTTGTTGACCACAGCTAAGTGTAGCACTGGATGTTTAGCAGAGAAGCAGTGAGCTTGCGAATTCCTCACCTCTAAATCCAGGACGTGTAGTACTAGGAGCAGAGGAGCTCAAGTTTCCTTCAGCGAATACCATGTATCGAGGATACATTCACCACACCATGCCTACCAAACCAACGTTTGCATCAGACGACATTAGACAGGAAGAGCCACCACTTCGCTGCTACCAACTCCAAACCAAGAGAGGTCAAACCCGCAACCAAATAATCCCCCCGCAAGAACTGAGGAACAGCAAAACCCTCCGAACCCTGGCACCTCGCCTGCATGATCGAGAAACATAAACGGTCGCAAGCCAAAGAACCCCGTCAAACACGCCAAAGCCCAGCTACAGGAGCTCCACCAGATCAAAATTAAGCTCAGAAATCGCAGCGAAAAGGGACGAGCTTTTTACCCGGTGGCTGGCCGGCGGGACGGGATGCCTTGCGGGCGAAGCGACCGGAGGAGAGCCTTCCTTTTCCTCCGCCAGTTGGGGTCCTCGTCTCCGTTCCGCTCCGCTCCTGGCCCCGGCCGGCGACTCTTTCCCCGGGTCTCCTCGCCTCTCTGCGTCCGCCCCTCCTTTTCCTCTGTGGCTTGCTGTGCTGTGTGCGCGGTGTTCTTTGCGGGGAGGGAGTAGGAGCGGGTGCGTGTCAAAGCTTTGTACTTTTGCGCTCGCGTCACCGCGCACTCGTCGTCGCCTCGCCGGGGGACCTCCGCCCAGCTCAGCCTCAGCGCGGCTCGGGATTAGCGATAAGCAGGGGGGCGGGGGATTAGGCTACGTGGCGCCCTTTTTTCTGAAAAAACCCTCGTGCTTTTGTTGTTTTGGGAGTGGAGACTACTCTGTGTTCGAAACTTGGAAGGATTGGGCAACTAAATATACCCTTGGAGAATCCTTTTTTTGCTGAAATGCTCCTAACGGGATCGGAGCATGCGGGAGTTTCTAGAAACGGGCGGCGTTGGCTTTGCGAAAGGAGAAGGCTGACGGGTTCGGGATTAGTAGGTGAGTGTGACGCCTCGCCGACGGAGTCGTCGGGCTCGTTTGGAAGCCGCATCGCTCCGTGTACTCCAGCACGTCCACGTCGGTTCTCCGGCGCACCACTCATGGGCGCCTTCATACTCCGAATTAGCTTTTTCTTCGTGTAGAGGCGCATAATCCTAGACAGAGAAAACTCAAATTCGTTTCGAATGTAGTCTGATAATTCTTTTATTAAGAAGAAATAGTTGCTTGATTATTGTAGCGCCATGAAGAGAATTCAGGGTCGCAGCCTAAGACCTAGGGTGGTGGTGATATGATTGCTCCTTTGTATTACGATTTAATTAGCGACATGGGAAGGTGTATGATTATGAAGTGTTAATGAGCGATAAAGTTCTTAACCTCCCAACATGCCAAGTAATCCAACTCAAAATGCATCGCTTTAACAATGGAAACCATATCTAGCATTGCGCCCTCTCTAATGATGCTTATAGCTTTTCTAAACCTTATTTCTTTAAAAAAACAAGTTGTTCAGGCTTGTGTTGTTTTTCTTATATTAATTTTTAACACTAACAATTTGTAGATTGCTATAACTTTAGTATTCATCCTGTGATTCTTTTTAATATTTTGCAGCTAATGGGTAGTAATTGAGGTCTCCTTTATGATTTTTTCTAGATTTAAATCTTTACAACACCCTCTCTGTCCACTAGTTCTTCGTCAGTGGATCGCATAACTACAACTCTTTCTTGCCTCCATTGTCCTAAGTTTTGGTCAAGTTAATTGGACCAAGAAGACCAGATGCCTATCCAAATAGAAACCGTTCATTTTGTCATGGTGCCAGGTGGTGACCCGTAGTAAAACTATGTACCAAGCAACCATGGTACCATTGTCCTTTACCGACCTCATTAAAAAGTTGACTCCGTGAACCTGTTTTTCTCTGCACCCCCTTGGTTGTTTTCAATATTGCCTCTGCCAAAAAATTTCAAATTACACTGTACAGTTTATAATTTCCACTTTCGTTTTCATTGTTTTCAGATGACTTTGCGGATAGATTCTAATAAAGGAAGTTGGAGAGCCCTACAGTTCTAAGCGAAAATTGGGGAGTATAAATATAAGGACGGATAATAGCAATGAAATTTTTTTTTTGCTAGTTTGAGATTTATGGCCCTGTTGGTAGCTTATTGCTGGTTTTGAAGGTTCGATTTTGAGAAATCTAAAAGTCAGATGACTCCGAGAAATTCTAGATTCTCGAAGTCATCTGACTTTTAGATTTCCTAAAATCGAGCCTTCAAAATCGGCCAAAAGCTGAAACAAATAGGACCTATATCACCTTAATAAAAGTTATACATCTGTTTTGGACTTGGTTGGACACATACTACTCTATCTGTTTACGCTTAACCTGTGCATTGACTTGGTTCTCCAACACAAAATAAATAGGAAGCATCCTTTTTTTTGACATGGGTCTTCCTTTGTCTATTTTTTTGAGTCCAAACCTATACTTAGCTCTCGAACACAAAATACAAGAAAAATGATATTTTGGTTCCAGCTAATTCAGCATAAATGGACATTTATATGCTGTTAGGCAGACATGTGTTTGGCAATAGGAAATTCCACATCCTTCCTTCACTACATCAAATTCACATTTAGGTCCGATTGCACTTAGACCCACACATGAGTAGGGGTAGTCCCTTTGCAACAGTGCATTGAAGACTCATCGGAAATCCTCACTTGTCGAAAAGCAAATCGAAAAGTAAAGGATCTACGCTTCATCAACCAAGCTGGATTTGGAGGTTAAAGAATTAAAAAGGAAAAAAAACTATGTAGATTGAGGTAGGAAAACCTCATGCTATAAGAATAGCTACAGCAACAAAGGTAACACAGATATTACTTAACATAGGTTTAGCTACTTGTATATTGGTCTTATTTCTAGAAAGGTCATATGGATATGGATAATTATATAATGCATCTTCGTCTTTCTATTTTCAAGTATCCGAAAGCCATCAATAAGAGTTATCTCAACTTCACCAATCATCATGCTAATAAAGCAATATATGGGTATCCACCTTACCTCAACGGTCCACTCTACGTCACAAAAGCTATAATTGTGTATTTTTTAAAATTGTAATCATGTAAATTCGCTGCTAAAATATTGGCATGCCAAAATATGAGCAAATTCATAAATTTGGCAGTTATTTGGTTGGAGGCAAAAGAGCAGCCTACGTAATCAAGTGTTATTCTAAACTTGCTAAGATTTTGGTAAAAAGTTTTAGCATGCCCATTTTTTATATGTCTATATTTTAGCATGCCAATATTTTAGCATCCAAGCAGGCTTGTACTTACACGAACTGGGTAGCATAGCCTGTTATTACCGTATACGACGCATCGGATGTTACAAAAACAAAAATCATTTTGACATGACGGGCCCACGCCGCGCTGCCATTGCCATGCGGCGGACAACTTCCTTAAAAAAAGAAAAGAAAAATCTCCTCAACTTGGCAGCGGGCCCCAGCAACAGCCCACGCCTCACTACAGGCCACAGCCGACGCGGCAAAGCCAGCGTCTGCCTCAAGATTCGTGCAGCCGCGCAGCCTCCCGGCCCATCGACGCCATCGCCGTCACCTTCCTCTCCTCCCCTCAAGCCGCTAGGGCTGCCTCCCCCTCCCCGTACCGTACGCCGACCCGACGCCACCAACCTTCCCCATCGCCTCCACACGCACCCCCGCCGCCGCCTCCTCATCGGCCGGCGGCGAGGGCACGCCGTCTCCTACCCACCCCATCCGGTCCTCCGGTGGGCCCCGCCCCGCGCGTCAGAGCCCCGGGCGGCGCGTCGGGGGGTCGCGGCTTAGGGTTTCATGCGCCGCGCCGGCCGCCGATGTCGCACCCCGGCAAGTTCGTCTCCGTCAACCTCAACCGATCCTACGGCCAGCCCGCCCCCTCCTCCCACCATGGCGGCGGCGGCCGCCCCTCCCGCCCCGCCGTCGCCGGCGGCGGCCACGGCGGGGGCATGGTGGTGCTCTCCCGCCCGCGCGGGGGCGGCTCCTCCCTCGCCAAGCCGCAGCCGCCAAAGCTCTCCGTCCCGCCGCCGCTGAACCTCCCGTCGCTACGCAAGGAGCACGAGCGCTTCGACGGCGCAGGTGCCGCGGCGGGGGGCGGGGTCGCCTCGGCTCCGCCCCGATCCGGCGGACCTGCCGCCGGTTGGACCAAGCCGGCCCCGGCGTCTGAGAAGCCTCCAGGCTCCGCGGCGCTCCCCGGCGGGGCCGCCAGGCCACCATCCTATGGCTTCGTGGAGAAAACAGTCGTCTTGCGAGGGGAGGACTTCCCGTCCTTGAAAGCAGCTGTCGCTCCGCCAACACCTCCGCAGCCTGCGCAGCGGCAGAAGGACACTGATGGGGCACGGCTTGCCACACCTGAGGCGCGGCCTGGGTCCCTTGCGATGCGGCCGCAGGGAACGCCCTCGCGCGCCACTGAGCCACTGGCCTCTGCTGGCGGATTGGGAGCTGGTGGACGTGCTTCTGCGGAGAGGCTGCAGAAGCCTGATCTGGGGCCGCTTCCGATGGTCCGGCTCAGGTATGATTCTGAGTGGGCTGATGACGAGCGTGACACAGGGCTCAGCCTTCCAGAGCGGGACAGCAGGGAGAGGGGATTTGGCAGGACTGAGGCCATGGTTCCAGGACGCGACCTTTACGGGGCAGTGAGGGAGCCCTTCAAAAAGGAGCCATTTGGGAGAGATGTGGCTGCAACAAATAAAGAGGCTGTCCAGGACGGGTTGTGGCGATCTCCTATGTCAAATCAACACGATAGAGATCGAACAGACGGCCGACCATATAGTGGAGGCAGAGGAAGCAGTGTACAATTGTATCGGGAAAGCATAGCTGCCGGAGGCTCCAAGGATATGTGGAATAATAATAGGGAGCCTCCTATGCGTGCCAATGGACAGAATGGGGTCGAACAATTTGGAACCACACGTGTTGGGGAAACTGCCAGTGACCGTTTTGGTGACAGTTCAAATAATTGGCCTAGGTTGAATTCTTTCCAGAACAATGTTGGTTCGAAGGCGCAGCCTTTTGCTACTAATAAAGGGCCTTTAATTAATGATCCGGTGGCAAAGTTTGGTAGGGAGAAGCGGCACACTGGTTCCCCTGTTAAACCTTTAATAGAAGATGGTGGTTTTGATAGCATTTCTGCCGTTAGTTTGACTGCAATAAAGAAGAAAAAAGAAGCAGCCAAACCAGCTGATTTTCATGACCCAGTAAGGGAGTCGTTTGAGGCAGAGCTTGATAGGATATTGAGGGTACAGGAGCAGGAAAGACAACGGGTAATGGAAGAACAGGCAAGGGCCAGAGAAATTGCCCGGAAGCAAGAGGAGGAGCGGGAGAGGCTGATAAGAGAAGAGGAGGAGAGGCAGCGTCTGGTGGAGGAACAGGCAAAGCAGGCTGCTTGGCAGGCTGAGCAAGAGAGGCTGGAAGCTGCCAGAAGAGCTGAGGAGCAAAGAATCGCCAGGGAGGAGGAAAAGAAGAGAATTGCCTTGGAGGAGGAGCGGCGTAGGGAGGCAGCACATAAAAAACTCCTAGAGTTAGAGGCAAGAATAGCTAGGAGGCAAGCGGAATCAAACATTGGTAGTGCAAGAGGCGGGCAACTTACTGTCAATGATGAATTGACTCCTGGAGACTTCAAGGATAGGGATTTGCCATGCTCTGCTAACTTTGGTGGCAGAAAGGATATCGACAGAATAAGCGAACACATCAATACCTCGGCTCCACTGGAGTCCTCTAGTGTCAACAGGTACAATGAGACAGTTCCAAGGGTGCACACTCTGGATGGACACTCTTCACTTATTGACAGAGAAAATGCATACTATGGTTCAAGGGCTGCTTTTCCAGAACAAGAGAATGCTCATCACAGTCCACGGCGTGACCCTTTTGCTGCAAGGAGGGGAAATTTCCCTAAGAAAGATCTTAATGATGGATTTGGGAATGTGTCGGTTAGGCCATCTTCAAGAGGTCGAACAACTGACTCTCCTTGGGCAATGGAAGACTTCCGTCATGAAAAGGTTCCACGGTGGGATGGAACTAGGGAGATTGACCGTTTTGACAAGCAATCTGACTTTGACACTGAGCTTTTTAACAGTGACAGGTTTGGAGATGCGGCTTGGCTGCCTAGTAGTTCTCATGAAAGCCCCAATGCTCAACAAGGAGATAGGATGTTTCAGAGTCCTGATTTTAATGAATTCTCTGCTTTTACCAGACCCCGTTACTCTATGCGACAACCACATGTTCCCCCACCACCAACTGTGACCTCAGTGAACAGAAGTTCAGTCGGTGCTTCTGCTCAACGTCTCAATTCATCCTTCATGGATGGTGGGATGGGAGAGAATTCTGGTAGAGATGATGAGCAAATTATGCAGGGTCAGTATGGAAGTGCATACCAAGAGGCATCTCGCCATCGTGGGATACGACCTGACCACATTAATGAACACCAAATCGAGGATAGAAAAAGCCCTGTATTGGGTTCACAATCTTCTCTTTCTGTTTCAAGCCCTCCTAGCTCACCTCCACATGTTTCACATGACGAGATGGATGTATCTGGCGATTCGCCTGCATTGCCGACTTCTGCTGATGGTGAACGAACAATGCTATCTGACAATGACCATGCAGTGCTGACTCTAGACGCAGCCAGTGCAAGCAGAATCGCTGCATTAGGAGTGTCCCACTTGGAGGATGATGAATGGTCAAGTGAAAACAATGATGTTAGGCAAAAACAGGATGAATACGATGAAGACGATGAGAGCTACCAGGAAGATGAAATCAACGAAGCTGATGGTGAGAACCTAGACTTGGACGATGAGTTCTTGGAGGAGCAGAATACACCCGTAGAACTGGAACCAGTTATACTTGGATTTGATGAGGGTGTGCAGGTTGAAATTCCCTCAAATAGCGAACTTGAACTAGCTTCTATGAGGAGCGCTGAAAGGACAATTGGGGTACATTTAAGCTCAGGTGTTGCAGAGCAAGATGATGCCAGTGGTTCAGTTGTCCATTCTGACCCTGTTACTGAAGCAGAGAAAACACTGCAGGCATTGACTCTTGATCGTGTAAATGCCCTGACAGAAGACAGTAATGGAAAGCGATCCAGTAGCTTAGTGACACCTGCTTCAAGTTCCCAGTTACCTCAGGCATCTTCAGCAGCTGCTATTATGTCGTCAGCTTCAGCAGTAGTTGGGCAGAATGAAGTACCTGTTAGCCTCCAGTTTGGTTTGTTTACAGGGCCTCCTCTAATACCAACTCCGGTTCCAGCCATCCAGATTGGTTCCATACAGATGCCAATCCATCTCCACAACCAGATTAACCCATCCCTGGCCCATATACGCCCTTCAACAACCCCTTTATATCAGTTTGGCCAGTTGAGGTATGGCCGCCCTATTGCTCCAAGTGCACATTCTCAGGCCATCCCACCTGCATATTCTTCTGTACCAGCTCAGCATACATTGAATCAGAATGCTTCCAGTGTTCTACCTGAGTTAATGGATCAAGATACACACCAGAATGTTCCAAATCAGGGAGTCTCATCTACCTTTATCAATAAATCAGCAGCACCTACAGCCAAGCTTCCACTTGTAATGGGCGATTCAAATTCTCAGTATCTCAGCACTTCTGCAAACAACCAGACAGCTGCTGCGGAGGGATCTCATGGCCAGGTGGACAGCCAGCCTATTGGAGGTACAACTCCCAGTGAGAGGGATCAGGATCTCTCTTTGAACAGGAATTGCAAACCTACCTCCGACAACATAGAATCTTCTCAGTTCGGTTTGGAGGGGAGAGTCTTGAATGGTCCAAAGGCTCCAGGTGCTGTCTCTGCTGGAAGGGGGAGGAGATATGGATATGCTGTTAAAGACATTAACATGAGATCAACTGGTTCAGTTGTTGACCCTTCTCATAAAGATCCCAGAGGAGGATTCCAGAGGCGGACTCGTAGGAATGTAAGAAGAACTGAGTTTAGAGTTCGGGAAAACGTCGAGAAGAACCAAAGCGAAGCTTCTGAGTCATTTGCCCATGGTGAACAGGATGAGAGGCCATACTCCAACGGAACAGCAAGAGATTTTCCAGTGAGAAATGCTAACAGAAAGGAACTTGATACAAATAAGTCATCCAGGATAAATGAAGGAAATGATCATAGTGCCTCATTTAGAAGCACACACAAGGCTCCTTATGAAAGATCACATGGTGGGAACAAGAAATCCAGAACAGGTGCTATTCCTGAAGGAGATACTACCTTGTTGCAAGCTGGAGCTGTGCGTGTTGTTAAGCAGCAAGGTATTGAGGTCCCTGTTGACGCAGATGGCTTCATTGAAGTAAGGTCCAAGAGGCACATCATGAGTGTCAGGCGAGAACAGAGGGAGAAGGAAAATAGATCCAAAATGAGGATGACAAAGGTGCCTGTCTATCATGTTTCATATGCTTAAATTTCTGTCTTATTTTTTTCCTTCTTTCAGTTAATTAATTCTTTGATGTTTGTTAATTCAGGCTCCCCGCAAACAGCATAATTCTCTACAGAGTTCGGTTGCTCCTAACGTGAATAAACGGACTGCTACTTTGGGTGGAGAAGTTGCAAAGAAAGTTTCTTTGGATTCTGCCATCACAATAGAAGGAAGGATTGCTGACTATACTGAATCAACAGTTGCTAACAATTCTATGAACCCCATTGGGCCACCTTCAACCAGCGCAGAAACTCATACAAACTGCTACACCAATCAGTATGTAGCTTAATCATTGTCAAGTTTTCTTTATTAATTAAGAATATTCATTAAGGTTTCACTCACAAAAGCTTTTACAGGACTATCCAAATCCAGGCATCCTCTGACTTGGTCACCTCCAGTCCTTCTGCAAAGCTTGTGAGTGGCTTATCGGAAGACAACAATAAAGGGACATCCATCAATACTCCATTTAACATGGTTTCCTGGGATAATTCACAAATGAACCAGCAGGTAGATTGCTTTTCTCAAGGTTATTTGTGTTCCAATGGGGCAAGTTGGATATTCTCTAAAGCAAATTTTGTATTCAATATCTGTTATTGACTTTTGATGTTAGAATTATTTGTGCGAATGAATTGTACATATATATTCAGTCCCAATGCATCTTGGTGTATTTGTACTCCCTCCGTCCCATGAAAGTGCAATCTTAGCATTTTGAAAACATCCCACAAAGAGTGCAATCCAAGGAATGGGACAACAAGTCAACAACTACTGCCTAATTTAGTGGTCTGATTTGATTTGCATGCCAAAATTAAATTCGTCTATGATTTTAGGAAGTCTGGTTAGTTGCATGCAGTCAATAAATGAGGGCATGGAGGTCATTTAACACCACCACTAATCTGTCTGGAAAAAACTAGAATTGCACTCTTCATGGGACGGAGGGTGTATTTTGTTTTACATGGACCCAAACCAGATATCTTGCTATTTTTAGGCAAATTATAAACATTTAAAACAGTTATTATGCCCTAGTATACTCGCATGATTCAGGGACTATTTTATCCTTAATTTGTACAAAATCATTAATGAAAACACTAGAATAGGAAAGACCAGCAGTCTCATGATAAACATCACGAGACTACAATGCTAAATAACCATTTTTCGACGAGTTTCATTTTTGTTGTCTTTTCCTTATATGGTGCTGTCTTAAATGAAGATGCTGGTGAAAATGCTCTCTGAAATCCTAGACTATAAATAGACAACACCAACAAAGCCTTCTAAGTTGGGGTGAGCTAGAGATGAAACCCAACTAGAGCTGCCACCAAAGTAGGTATATTTTTTAAAAAAAAAGGTATTAGTGGCAATATAGCAAGGAGATTGATAACCTAAGTCATTGTCTGCGCATATGGATTGTTATTCCATATGCTCCTTTACAAGGATGCAGTTCAAGTAGCTATTGTTTAAGTAAAAGAAGATAGATCAACAATCCTAGACTAAATGTGACCTTTTGAAGGTCTAATATTTCTTTGATGGCAGCGTGCAGTTTAAGTAGTTCGTATTGTAAACTGGAGTGGTTCTGGTCCTTAACTCCTTATGAACAAAATTGTTGTGCTTTTCTGTCTCACAGTGAAGCTCAAACACATTTCGTAATGGAATGCGCAGATTGAATAAAATTGTACATTTCTTTTGGATTTTCAGGCAGCTACTTGTTTTTTACTGTCTTGCATATCTAGTCACTGAACTATGCTTCTCTTAACTCTCTGGTCTTTATAAATTTTTTGGCAACTTGTTCTTATGTCAGGTTATGCCATTAACTCAAACACAACTTGAAGAAGCTATGAGACCAGCTAAATTTGAACAGCAGGCTGGTTCCAGCTTTTCTTTGGAGTCCAACAATGCATTGCCTCCAACAGTAACCACAGAAAAGGCGTTCCCTTCATCTGCTAGTCCTATTAACTCCCTTCTGGCTGGCGAGAAAATTCAATTTGGTAAGCACTTCTCATCAGTACTGTATGATGTCACTCGTGACTTGACTTACAATGAATAACAATAATGCTCAGGGGCAGTAACGTCACCAACCATGCTACCCACAGTCAGCCGAACTGTTTCAAGTGGTCTTGGAGCTCCAGGTTCATCTAGGCCTGATATGAAGATTGATCGAGGCTTGCCTAGTGAGAACAGTGGTCCTGATAAGGTGAATTCTAAGGAATTATGTCCCAATACAGAGGATGTGGAAGCAGAAGCTGAAGCAGCTGCTTCTGCTGTGGCTGTGGCAGCTATTTGTACTGATGATGGGTCTCCAGCTGATGCAACTACAGCATCTGCTCCAGACAACAAGAGCTTTAGCAGCAAGGATCTTAGTGGGTTAACATCAGGAGGTATGGTCTTGACATTGTTCAATTACTTTAATTAAAACATTAACATATGTCTATGCAGCTATATTTATATTCTCTATGGACAACTGAAGCAGGGGCAATAACAGGCCAAGCCAGTCAATCATCCACGGAAGAGCCGCTCTCAGTTGCTCTTCCTGCAGACTTATCAGTTGATACTCCATCCATGTCCCTTTGGCCTCCTCTAGCCAGTCCACAAGCATCAGGGCCAATGCTTTCTCAGTTTCCTGGTGCACAGCCATCCCACTTTTCCTGCTTTGATATGAATACGATTTTAGGAGGGCACATTTTTGCATTTGGGCCGAGTGATGAATCTGCTGGCTCTCAGGGTCAGCACCCTCAAAGAAGCAATGCCGTGCCTTCAGCACCATTGGGAGCTTGGCCGCAATGCCATTCTGGGGTAGACTCTTTCTACCGTCCACCAACTGGGTTTGCCGGACCTTTCATTACTCCAGGAGGAATCCCAGGTGTGCAAGGTCCTCCACATATGGTGGTCTATAACCACTTCGCTCCAGTGGGGCAGTTTGGTCAAATGGGCCTTGGTTTCATGGGAGCCACGTATATCCCTGGTGACAAGCAGCCTGATTGGAAGCAAAACCAAGGAACACCTGTTGTTGGTGTAAGCCAGAGTGATCCAAACAACCAAAATATGGTGTCTGGTCAAGTCAACCCTCCCAGTGTTCCTACTCCAGTGCAGCATCTACGCCCAACTTCTATCATGCCAATCCCATCTCCACTGACCATGTTTGACATTGCTCCTTTCCAGGTATGCACTAGTAGTCCTAGATTCATGCCAACGTTGAATTTTTATGTTATGATGTTTTCACCTCCATTTGCGATGTAACTAACTCTGCTCACTCTGTTTTTCCAGGCGTCCACAGACATACAGATGCAAACATGTTGGCCACATATGCCTGTACCGCCTCTACACTCTGTTCCATTATCAGTGCCACTTCAGCAGCATCCAGTAGAGGGTACAGCCGCACAGCAGTTTGTTCATACTGTTCCAGTAGACAACAAGGCTAGTACAAATAACCGATTCCAGGAGCCCTCTGCTTCTACCGCGCCATCAGATGGCAGCAAGACCTTCCCAAATGCAGCTGCTGCTCAGTTCACAGATGGGTTGGGTCTTGTCGAACAACCAACCTCCAGTAATTCAAGCTCCCAAACTGTTCAGCCTTCTTCATTTGGCCAGGCAGGCGTGATCAGCAATGAAGTCTCAACCAGTGCCAAAGTCATGGTTAGAGCGACCCCATTGAAAGTAAACCCTGGGACTGTAGCAGGGGTGGCTAGCAACCCCAACGGGTGCCAGGTCACCAACATGCCTTCCAAGACCCATCAATCGTCATTGTCATCAGACCAGCAGTACCATCATCCAGTTAACAATCAGGATCGCAGGGCCCGTGCGACCCAAAAGACTGGTACTAGCAACGAGTGGCAGCGGCGATCAGGATACCAGGGGAGGAATCAAGGTTCTGGTTCTGACAGGGGCCCAGGCACTGGTAGGATGAAGCAGATCTACGTCGCCAAGCCCTCAGCTACAAGTGGCCATGCCCCATCAGGCTAGAGCAGTTGCTGCCCTTCACTGAGCCTGCTTCACGCAGTAGAGCTCAAATCGCCCTTGGCATCAGATACATGCGAAACATATTTTCGCTTCGTGTCTGTCTATTGTGGCTTATTTGGTGATTATGCCATGTGCTGGTTGTGTATGTTTTGGGTTCGTTTTCACATAGAAGAAAAAAAGGGTGCTGTTGCAGTGCCGAAAACGTTTGAGGCGATACCATGTCATGCCTGGATAAATTTTGCAGCCGATGGAATCGGCTGCCCGTGTAAGTCACTGGTGTGTGATGTCAGGATAACTATTGTTTATTATTATTTGTTGGCCGGCTAAGTGGCCTGGACAGCCTGGGGGGCGAGGAAATGTATCGTGGGATGTGTTGATAATCCAATTTGGTGCCATCTTATCGAAACATGCATCTCTGTTCCTTGAATTTTGATGCTAAAATCTAAGGTCGCTGTAGAATGTCGGATTGAAATCATGTTGAACTGTGTTTTTATCTCTCTTGCATTTTAAATGCCTTCCGGACAGGCTTGTAAATTCCTGAAATGCAAATCAAATGTCGTAAAGAACAACTTTTTAGGATCTGCAACAGGTTAGATCCACAGCACAACACAACCCAACCACCATAAACTGGCCCTAAGAAGGAGAGAATTTGGCAACCTGCTCACTATCACTACATAAAAAAGAAAACTCGTGTCATCAGGAGGCCAAATGAACTTTGCCGAACATCTTTACACAACGGAGCACAACAGCAGTTAATGGACAGCACCCAGCTGCTCCAGTTAAAATCTCTGGACTCGAACCTTCCTGGCTTCCTGGCAATACTGGATGGTCTTGCAGGAAGCAGTTAAAAACTACAGCTTTCTCTGTACCAGATGTAATACACGAGACTACCTTATCATCTCACTACCTAGAGATGAGCAGACTTATATCTGTACAACAAACTTCATCGCTACTTTTTTCTTACAAACTTGCAGCTAGTTTACATGGACCATCGCTCTGATCCCAAGCTTCCCACGACGATGAAGGGGTCCTGAACCATGAAAGACCTGCTAATGTAAACCTATACCTCCAGATGGGCCGACCTAATAAAAAACATGGATGGATTTGAACATGTTGACGCGTGAAGAGTATAAACAGGATGGAAATAAAAACTCAGAATCTAAACCTCAGCTGTACTAGCAAGTTTTTGCTGGTTTTTGCTCCCTCGGCCTTGTTTCCTGCTACCTTCAGCCTCCCCATCAAAGTTCTGGTCTGATGACTCTGAAAAAGCAGGCAGTTTTTAAATAGTAAACAAGTAAAAAGCAGCAATACATGTTGTATTAGTCCACAATAAAACATAACATGAATAGGCCACCTACCTGTTTTCCAATAAAAGGAAGGGCCATGCTGCCGCGAACGGAAAGCAGCAGACCCTCTAGAAGTTCTTTGTCTTGCGTGGTAACTAGTTCTATCTTGTTTTGGACCATTAGTTGATGCATCATCCATATGATAGGATGAACCCCTAGAACAAGGTGAACCAATATACCCAACCTCTGATAATCTCGATTCAGCTTCGTCAACCCCGATCATTCCCCAATATCCTTGGCCCTGAAATTTTGTTACAGAACAGGATGGCAGTTTTACACAGAGAACAGAACACCCTTGATAAGGCTCCATATATGATAGAGTAACGAGAATTTGTTGCCAATACCTGATCATATTTTGTGTTTCTACCATCTCCACTATAACAAGTGTTTTGCCATACACCTGAAGTCCGATGGAACGACTCTAAAGAATTGATTTCCCCATTACTACTGTACAATTGATTAACAAACGATTCCTCCAATGAGGTAATGTAGAGCATGTGCTTCTCATCTGTCCAACCAGTCGATGAACCTATATTCGACATGTCCTGGTATAAGAGAATAAAGTAAACCTATTAAACTCAATGGCATCCTTCAATTATCCGATGTAATACAGGGAACTCAGATATTTAGCAAACAGCATTGAGGTCCAGTTAGAAGATCTGAACATTAAGAATTCCTCCCACCATTCAAGTATTGAAATGAAATACTAATTAAATGTGAGTATATAATATATTTGACACAAAGTTTTGGCCTCGTGCGGTATAATAAAGACCCTGGAATCCAGGATTGTCAAAGTTGACGTTGCTTTAGCAGTCATTCTACATCTGGAGCCATGAAATGTTCTGCTCCAAAATCCAAACCGCTTCTGTGTGGTTTGCATAAGGTGACCAAATTGAGCAGTTACGTTACATGCCAACATTGCCTTCTTATTTCCTAATAAACCTTACTAAATGCTGGACAACTCAGACAGGTTAACTCGGTCACTGTTCTCAGTTGGACCTATCCTTGAACTGACGCTTTGTCACAGTCCACAACCAAACGACAGAGGCTGCTATTCCAGTGAGTACCCACAAAAATAACTAAAAAGGACTACCGAAACTATATGAGTGGAATATGGAACAACTATCAGGTGTCGGATCGACAAAAGTACAAAACAACACATCCAACTAAGATGCACTATTAACAGCAAAATAAATCTAAACTTATCTATAAGCAAAGGTAGCAGAGAACTATATCTAAACAATAAATTATAAGCAACTTTAGATGGTGATTATTCTACTCAAGCACAACATGACATCACTAAATTGCACGGCAACAAGCAAGCTGTCATATCATTTTGGAATCGAACAATTGGAAATGATGAAGCATATCTATCAAACTTACATTCAAGTAAAAGATCTCTTCCTCCAAACAAAAGAAAAGGTAAAACACTTCTTTCACTCTTCGACAAAAGCTCTGAGTTTACTTGCCCCATCTGTTATTAGCTGTTACATAGTATATTCCATTTGCATCAGGGGGGTGGTGACTCGGTACAAGATGAGATACCAATTTTGATCCTTAGTGTTAATGTTAGTTAAATACCAAAGAAAGGTAACAATTTGAGGAGGCAACGTGTAAGAACAAATAAAATTTAATATAGCTAACCAGAATAGACCAGAACAGTACGGGTAACTGCCCGCTACGACTGGTTACCAATCATACCGGCCTGGACAGGTCTAGTAATCTGGTTTTCAGTTGCCTGATTTGTAATGGTATCCGTTTCCCCCTTTATTATCCAACTGCAGCCCAGCACTCCTTGTACTTATCCCGTAATGATTTCTGTGTCAGGTTTCAAGTAGCAAACATGGATCAAACCAATATCAGTAAGCCAATACAGTCTTCATCTCAGACTCGTCCCTACGCTTTTACAGCCCCTTGGTTTCATCGGCAAGCCCACATGAAACCAACCGTTACCCTACGTTAGTTTCGAGAGTTCCTGCCAAAAATTGACCTAACATTTGCAACAAAACCTAATGCAAAACTAATTTCTAACCTGAGCTACGTTCAACAGTAACTTGGCCCTGGTTACAGTAATCAGTGAGACAAGTACACGAATTTGCCCTCAGAAATCGATAACGGCTAACATGGTAACGCCTGAAAGGCTCAAAAACGCAGGCACAGGCAGGCAGGCAGGCAATAAGCTACATTCAGGCAGCAACAACATTCCGCTTTTGGATGCGGAGTTTCGGGCACAGCCATGAACAATCCTTGTAACGATCACCGTCCGGAACCTCCCTACCTCTATCGTGCATCTTCCGTTTCTCTGTCTGCAGTTGATTCTATCTGCACCGCGCACTCCCGAGTCCCGAACCAAACCGAATCAAGTGCGTGGTCGTGGAACAAACAAGACGAGGGTGGAAGCAACGCCCGCCCGTTCTCGGAAGGGAGTAAAGGTGGTAGCTAGCAGGCCTCGTGTGCTGCCGGAACAGAGCCGAATCTAGCTGGTGTGGTTACGTCGCACGCGCAGGGCCATATATGGTCCGAGACTCCGAGCAACCGAAGCGAGAGAAACATTTCGAAGTCGGCCTGGAACCGGAAGGACCGGAGCCGGACCCCTCGATTGGAAATCGAAAGAGAAAGGAGAGGCGAGGAGCAGGGATTCGACTAGATTGCCCACCCCAAAGCGCTGCGGATCGGTGGTCGACCTCTCCCCCATCGATCATCCCGCACCCTCCCGCGCGCCCGACGGGATCAGCAGCCCTGCACAGGAACGCGAGCGTGAGCACGGCGAGGAGGAGGAGGAGGGGGATGGGGATTCGGCGAGGGCGAACCCTCGCGTCGACGGACGCAGGCGGCAAGCCGTTGCTGGCGACGGGGAGGGAGTGGGCGGAGGGGAGCGGCTGGGCCCGGGGCGCCCTTTATCCTGCGTGGCAGGGCCGCTTTTCCACGTGGGCGCCCCCCGCGCCGGGCGACACCTGGCGGATATATCTGATGGTCGGACGGACGGGCGGATGGATGGCTACGTGGATGCACGGGCGCCCACCGGACCGGCCGCACTGGCCACTGGCGGATCCCGTGTGGGCTGTGCGGCGGCCGAACAGCGTCCGCTGCCACTGCCACTACGAGGAGGAAGATCTTATCCATCAAAACGTAATGACGACATTGCATAGCTATGCCATTTTGGCAACCATCTGCATGGAGATGTTAAAAGTATTATAGTAGCTCACATATACAAGATATTACTTGTATGTATGTTAAATTAAGGGACATGGATGATACAACTTATTTTGTTTCCGGTTAAATTCATCATTCAGTTACCAATGGCTTAAAAACGCTCCAAAATGCTTTCGTCTTTTATGGACACAACTATCTTTCGCTAGTATAGCATATTACGAATATTTTATCCAATCATTACCCATTTTGTTTTCCGCTTTTGTATTAATCATATCCAATGCAAGTTTCCAAGATCATTACAACTTGAGAAATCATCACCACCTGTGACATCAACAATGAACGCGGAAAGTTGGTCCTTTAGGATTACACAAACATAGCCACAAAAGTCATCATCATAAATTTTTGCAAGTTCAATTGATTTTTCTACCTCGACGTACTCAACAAGATTAATTTTCCGTAAATCTACTCACACTAAATTTCTCTGTAAAAAAAATATTCCCATCATTATGGAAGTAGAAACGAAAGATACAAATTGCAAAAGGCATAGTTTGGACAATTTTTTTATTTTCGCACGATGCGCAAAAATATATATGTGATTAATATTTTTTCATGTCACATGATTTATAAACTTTGATGGAAAATTTACTTTTTAACGGCTGAAGAACAATATTATCTATTATCGCACAAGGCGTGACTACCCCCTCACGAGCATAAGATACCTCGAAGTTCTCGTGCATCACTAAGCACCAATTACCATCCACTGCTCGCATGCCAGCTTTGAAGCATATTCCGTTTCACCGGTTCCATACATATACATATATATATACACATACACACACGACGAGGCTTGGTTGGTACTGACTCGCATGGTTGTGTCCGCTTATATGGAGGTGGCGCGCAATTGTTTGCTTTTTAGTAGAAATAGAGATAGAGATAGGGGCTAGGTTAATATATCTGTGCGTTGCTATGGAAAAAAAAGACTGTATAAATAATATATGCATATAGTTGCTCGTGCGTTAATTGCTTTACGTGATCGAGTTATGGATGGAGCGCTAATCCGACTCACATACGGAATGGACCAAGACTCACGTAACATGATAGAAGTTGGATCAAACTAAAAATTAAGATGGAAATATTACGTACTTTAGAAATAGGAAGAAGTCCATTTTTGACCATCCAATTATCACTTTAGTTTGATTTTGACCATCGAACTGCAAAACCAGAAATTTTTGGCCACTCCACTATTAAAACCGTTCATATTCTGCCATGACCGATTTTGCTAGGTGGTTTTGGTGACGTGGATACCACGTGACGATGGACCCACGTGTCAGCTCCTCTCTCTCTTTCTCGCTCCAGCTGCTCCACCTCCACACCTTTCTTCGTATCTTCACCGCCGCCAGCTCCAGCTCTCACCTACCGACCTCCGTAAGCTCCGACGGTGGCGCCAGCCCAGCACTCCTGCTCCTCCTCCCCGACGCTCTCCCACCTGTCGAACTATCCACAAGTTCCTCCGCTAAGGAAGTATCGAGATTCAGCGTCCTCGTCGAATCGGGCCGAATCACACCGGGGCAAGGGTGCCGGCTGCGAGATCCTGTCGCATCGGGAGCACCTCTCTCCTGCAGCACCTCTCGCCGCCGGTGAGGAACGCCAAGAAGCAGAGCAAAGCCCGGGACACAGTCTCCATGGACGTCAAGATGGCACCTATGTCATCTTCCTTCTCCTGAGCGGCGCTGCTCGAGGCGGGTACGTTGGTGGGTACGCGATGAAGGACCGGGCCGACGGGTACGTGAAGAAGGACCGCATGCGGTGCTACTCATCGGTGGCGGCGTCGAGGACGGAGAAGCTCTATCGTCGGACAGCGCAGCCGCCCGGACGAGCTGGAGCTCCGCTGCGAGCCAGCACCACCGACTGGGCAAGCTGCAGCTCCGCCGCGGACCAGCACGGGCGGCCAACGCGAGGTGGAGAGGCGCGGGGGAGGGCGGCGGCCGGCGCAGGGTGAGAGAAGAGAAGAGGGAGAGGGAGAGTAAGAGAGGAGGGATGACAAGTGGGTTCCACTTGCATGTGGCGTCTACGTCAGCAAAATCACCACTAAAATTATCCGATGGCTGAATATAAATAGTTTTAAAAGTAGGTGGCTAAAGATTTATAGTTTTACGGATGGTCAAAATCAAACCGAGGTGATAGTTGTATGGTTAAATATGAACTTACGTAAAGAAGTATTTTTTTTACTCCAGAAGTTTTTTTCCCACGGACAGAGTTGGCATCCAAGGAGATCATTCTGGCACGTGGGCCCCCTGCTCTTTGAGAGTTCTGGAGGCGCACTGTCGAAGGTACCCGCGCCCGGTCCCGTCGTCGTCTCCTTTCTCACGCATATCGCTCCCCCCGTGGTATCTAGCACCTTCCTCTAGGGTTAGGTCCTCCGTCTTCGCTTCCAGAACCTTCCGGAAGGGCGGGCGCGATGTGGCACGAGGCGCGGCGGTCGGAGAGGAAGGTCCACGACCTCATGGACGCGGCCCGCCGCCGGGCGCAGCGCCGCGCCGCCTACCTCGCCCGCCGCCGCGGCGACCCGCAGCAGGCGCTCCAGGTCTCCGGCACGCGGTGCCGCGTCTACCGCGACGATGCCCTGTACCAGGCCACCGAGGACCAGCAGGGATTGTGCGTGCCCCGCTCTCTCTCCCCCTTTCCCTCGGTGGCGTGTGATGCTTGGTCGTAGCGGAGGCTGGATTGATCTTACTGGACGGCCTCTGACGGATTGAAAGTTCAGTGTAACTGATGCAGATTGCGTCGCCTTGCCTTGTGTTTACTGATTCATGGATGGCCTGATTAGTTCTGTGTACTTAGTGTGGATGTTTGATTTGAGTCATGCATAGCAGTCGTGGATTCATGAACCTTGAAACCATGGCATTGTCGGTTAATCAATATAGTGATGGTGCAGAAGGATAGTTTGTTGGCATGGCTTGGCTGAAATACTGACTGACTATGCTTTCTTGTAGGATACCATGGAATGGAAAGCAAGATGTTTTGATTGACAGGTAACCAACTTTTCCTGATTATAATATATTCTTTGTAAAAACATGAAAATGAAATTGATACCCTTTGTCTTAATGAGCAGATTTGATGGCCGTGCTCTACTTGATTTCATCCGAGACCCGAGCTCTCGTCCTTTTCGAGTCCAAGAAAAGTCGGAAGAAGAGGAAGAGTTAGAGGAATTTGTTAATTTTGAACGTTATCGGGATTTGATTAAGCATCGTCGTAGAGGATGTCGGTACCTTTTTGGTTTCTCTCTTCCATCGCTGTAGTACAAATTTCATGTCTTGCTTCCATTTGTCACTCTGAGGGATTCTCCTGGCACATATTTTGTTTCTTCCTAAATTATAACAGAAAGGATGCTATTTCTCGATTCCTAGCGCTGGTGAACTGAAGATTTACCTAGTTTCTTCTTGCAGTTTCTGATGAGGCAGGTTTGCAGCATGTTGTGCAAGAGTTGGAGGCCAAAGCTGTTCTTCCTTTTAGCTTTGAGAAGTATGCCTGCTCTTAGTTTGATTTCATCTATTTCCACTTTTGCTCTTGCAACTTACATTTATGTACAGAATAATGCTGTGAAATGTTTAAGGAATGACTGCAGTATTTCTTTGCTTTTACTAATTGACACCACCACCACCAAATCCTTCAGTCTGGAGCAGTTCGGGGTAGCCTAAAGACTCGGCCCTACAAGAGCCCAAGATATAAAATATGAATATAGAGCTAATAATGACAATAGTAGTGAAAGGAACACGTTTCCTATGCCACTGCTCTGGCATGTGGTTCGGTATTTTTCACACACCTATCTAAAGACAGTTCTTCAGACACACCCCATTCTTTCGAGTTTCGTTGCTGCTCTACCAAATGAAAATTGATTTAATCCAAGTTCTGAATCAGTAAAGTACATCAATCAAGTTTCGCAAGGTTATTTGTATTTTGTTGTTGCTCTGGGAAGCTAAACTGACAACTGACATTAGAGTATTGTATTTTCTTTTGTTATTGACACTTTCTGGTGGAGTAAATGGTATAGCCTTATAAGGTTCTTATTTGACTATTTTTATCTGTCAGAGGATTTATTGCTTTAACACGTGTATCCACCTATGGCTGGCTATCACCGTTACATGTTTAAGTATTTCCATTTTGCATAATCGGGATGCTACAAGTCTGATAGAAAATCATCATGTGTCACCAGATTGGTTTTATCAATTTTTCCAATGTTGATTCAGTCAAGCGTGCTGGAAAATGATAAGTTATCCACTTGAATACTTTGTATTTCCTATGTTGTTGGCTGCTAGAACAATATCTGGTTGTTGGTGAAAGGAAGCTATTTTCCAGAGAATCTACTTTGGTCTGTTACATTTTTTGCTGCAAATGACAAACTACATGTGCAACATTATTCATCTTAACAAGCACAGAAGTGGACTTGCAGATTTAGTGTGGCTAAAAGTTATGTTTTTATATTTTAACACTCTAAATCTGGCTGATTTCGCTTCTGTTACATCGGTACATGACTTTTTTCCCCTTATTGGTTCAGTAAGACCCTCCCCTACTATTTCCCACTAAGGAAAAAAATGGAACTGTTACTAGGAAATGATTATAATGGACTCCAAAAAATATTTACGTAGGCTCGAGGTGAACTTGTAATTGCCTGATTGTCATTCAGTATTCATGTTTACCTGAAAACAATATTTTCAGTTAAGTTACACAAGTTAGTAAACTTGGCACTGTTTTGTGCAGATATGCATGTCATTGCCAATATCTGCTGTTTGCGTGATCTGCTAATTTCCTAGCAAGATTGGCTTGCAATGCTCTGTTTATGAGCAAAAAAGTTAAAGCTAGGGCCTTGGGAGCATTTGTTTCTCTTAAATGACAATTAGACAGAAACATTTATTCTTCTAAATGACAGTTATAATTGTTTGATTTCTGGGGTGTGCAATTTCGCATAGGCTTATGGAGAGGGAGGGAGCGAGCGTTAAGGAAGCTATTGTTTGGGAGTGGGGTAGATTTTACAAATAATATAGCTCATTTGTGCACTACTAGGAGCCAAAGCTTTGAACAACCAGGAAGCTTTTAGTTGGACATTCTAAATTCTGTGAACCAGTAGGTCCACAGACTTGGGACCAACCGAATACATGCATGGAAATAGATAACAAATTTTCCTTTGTGCTGAATGTTCCAGAGGTAAACCAGCTTTAGATAATGAGGCACATAACATTGTACTTGGTACCTGGACTTAGCTAAGTTTACTTTTACCATTTGGTATGACTTGTCCATCTCTGCTATTAAATGCTAAAATGTTTTAGTTAGCCTTTGTTTTTTTATCAGATCCTATGTTCTTATGATTTTACTCTTTGTTATGGTTTATTCTTGTTTCTGGCAGACCTCAATCCTCACAGCCTCCTGCTAGCAAAGGTGCATATTCACAGGTTGGATACTCATATAAAGGTGATGGAAATGAGGAACCTGAAGATCTAAACAGTGATGATGACGATGAAGAGGAAGAAGATGATGACGATGACAAGGACTTCAGTAGTGATGATAGCAATGATGAGCGGATGGAAAGTATAGCCAAGGAATTTGGGGTAAAAAGATATAACTGGCTTGTTTACATGGACAAAAAGGCTAAAGAAGAAGAGAAGCGGCAGAAAGAAATTATTAAAGGCGATCCTTCCATCGTGAGTACTTTAACATTTACAGTATGGTCTACCTACTTGCTTCTATCACGTATTGATATGATAAAGTTATACAGAAAAAGTTGAGCCGTAGAGAAAGAAGAAAAGCTTCTCAAATTGAGAGAGAGAAAGAGCGGGAGGCAGCACGTTCTGTCGGAAGGGTATCTTATCGTGATCCTTATAGGTAACATTACCTATCATTCTTCTAATAAAGATGATAGAAGTAGCAGAGTGCGATCATTTTTATGACAAGGTTAATTGCCCTTAGGCCTGACACCTTAATGTATAACAATACAGGGAACAACGGAAAAGCCCATCATATGAAGCGTATTCGAGGGGCAGAAGGTAAATTCCATGTTCGCTCTAGTTTTGTTTTGATAAAAGTATTTGCTTTACTTAGTCTGCATAAATATTTCATGTTGACAGATCAAGGTCACGATCAAGATCTCGTTCACCCTCCTATTCTAGACGTCATGGCCGTAGCATACATGCTGAAAGCAGTTATCGAAGCAAGCCAAAGGCTCCAAGGGTAGAGTACATTACTGAATTTGGAGGTTCAGATGACAGCAGTGAACCAAAAGTTTCAGGGATCTCTCCGCCTTCGTCTCCAATACGAATTGACATACCTAACCGGTCGGGAAACTCGACTTTTAATATTCGCAAATATGCATTGGCGAACTTTTCTCTGCTGGAGCCTATTACCTTGGTCCTGGTATTCATGATGTTATCTATGATGTAAAAAATAAGTCAATTTGTAGATAGGCATGCATTATATGATTTCGTATGTGTTCTGCTGAGCAGGAAGAAGATTTAACATACATCTACAATCAGCTATTGAGTTCATGACCTGTGTTTCTTTTCTCCTGCGAATTATTATGCCTATAATGTTCCATATCCTTGCAGGTCGTCAGGTGGTCAAATTCTTGAGGCACTTCACAGTGATCCTGCATCTTCTTTGTCTGTGGAACAGGAAAGAAGTGCAAAACTTTTGAAACCCCTCCCCAGGTTTGTCATCATGATTACAATGTTATGAAGAGAGAGCAGCTGTATGTGCATCCAAGTTGCTTGCGATTGATATCCCGTATTTGTCTAGAACCCTTCACTCTATTTGACGGGCATGAAATGCTGTCTTAACTTGAGCATCTCTGTTAGTGGAACATTATCTCAGTATTTTTCATCATTACTAAGATGTCATTTATGTTAACAGTACATCAGCAGCACTAGCCAAACTAAGTAAGGGTGCTTCTGGAGTAACTGGTAAAACTCCCCAGACTGAAAAGAAAGAAACACCACAAGAACGACTTAAGAGGATAATGAGCAAACAGCTTAACAAGCAAAGTATGTGCTTATTTCTACATTCTACCTGTATTGGACCTTGGTTGATGCTAATGTGTGTAAGCATGCTAATCTTTAATTTGTGTCAACAGTTCGAAAGGACACAGCTGCTGAGATTGCAAAGAAACGAGAACAGGAACGGCAAAGGCAGGAGAAGCTTGCAGAAGTGGGTCGATGCAGGCGTCGTAGCCGTAGTAGAAGTCTTAGCCGATCTCCACCAAGGTACTTAAATCAATCTTTGTTATTTCAGCGTAATGTTTTCTTTTCCTTTTAGCATTGGAGAATTGTGCTAAGTATACGGATTAGTTGACTTAATTGAAGCCATTTTGTTTTCTTTGTTATGCAAGTGGTTGCTTCATTCATGATTTTTTTTCTTCCAAAATCATATTTTCATTTGTAGATCACTACCATAAAAAATATTTTTGTTAACAAATTATGGTTTATGTTGACTAGTTCAATGAACATCTGCTGTGTGCACTGAAATATCATAATCTCCTTGTGCAGAAGGCGACGATATAGCAGAAGCCCTAGTAGGAGCAGAAGCCCAAGAAGGTACCATTCTCGCTCACGCTCCAGTTCCCGGTCACCCTCTCGCTCACCAAGGTAATTTGTCGATGCAAGTTTAACTAGAGCTGAGAATGGATCATCTACACTAGTCATCATCGGATAAAAGCTGATATAGTGACGGCGCTGCAGGTACCGAAGCAGGTCTAGACACTGAAAACATCCCAGATTCCCAGCTCTGCTGATGAAGTGCCCTCCATTGTAGTCTTACCTTGTTTTAGTTTTATTTAGCTTTTACCTTTCCATGCCCTGTCAATGTGTAACCATGTGAAGCTTCCTTGTTCGCCCTTTTAGTATTATTATTATAGTTGAGTGTACTGTATGAATGGATTCGGGGTTGCGCTGTTATCAGCTAAATAAACTGCAATGCAGTTTGTTTTTACGTGAAGAACGGTTAATTCGTTGTCTTGAGCTTGAGAAAAGTTTATTACTTGCCGTCATTTTCTGTGGCTTACCTTTGGGTCGAGTAATATAGCATGTTTAGCCTTTTCTTCATAGCGGACAGTTAAAGATCGGAGAATTTGTCAATTGTCATGCATGAACTCGGCAGTTTAGCAATATGTTGGTACAAGCCACTAACAGGTGAATAGCACTAAACTCCCAACTTCCGTACCTTTCCTGTAACGTGTGAATGAGGGTCTGTTTGGATCCAATGGAAAGAGAAAGAGATAGAGCAAAACTTTTGCTCTTTTGCATTTTTTTTGCACTTTTGGATCCAAACACCCCAAAGTGCAAAAGGACAAATGCTACCGTAATTTTGCTAATTATGGATTAATTAGGCTTAATAGATTCGTCTCGTCATTTAGTCCTCATCTATGTAATTAGTTTTTTAATTAAATTATATTTAATACTTCTAATTAGCGTCCAAACATCTGATGTGATAGGAGTAAAAATTTTACCATTTGCCCTTTTGCTATTTGCCCCTTGGATCCAAACGTAGCCTGACTCGATTGGAACGTAAAACTACCTAAAATGTGTTATCTTCCTGACACTGGATAAATGCCAAGACCTGGGCTGACAACATGTGCTACCATGGCCACTAGTTCTAGAGCACCTGACCTAGAGTGCGGTAGCTAGCTAGCTAGCTAATCTTTCTTGCCGAGCGAATCTTTGTTTAAAGTGAGCTCCTGGTCTGCTGAAGAATCTCAGCATCTCTCTTCAGTGGCGCACGCACGTGAGGACCCAACGGCCTCCTGCCGTGGATGCCGGCCCTCCCTTGTTCGGTGCTGCTGCGGCCACTTCTCTCGTGTAGTCGTGTGGATTGCCGCTCGTGACTGGTTACTATCCATCCGGGCCGTCGCACACGTGTGCCGATGCGCGCGCGAGTTGATCCTTGTGTAGCGGCGCAACTTGCACGGTGGCACGTGCCTGGCTCCAGGGAAACACCCAGGCACGTGACAACGATGCATTCTGTCTCCTGTCACCAACGCATTTTTTTGTAAAGGTGTAAATGAACTATGGATGCACTAAGTTTTATTGAGATATGATTCACTGATTCCATGCAATCGACTAATCGAGGAGTGATAACGAGGTTAAATGGTACGATTTGTTACTGCATTGTTAAAATGTTTGTGTAGTACATGTACTCCAATCAACTTGAAAATAAGAGCAACACTCTATCTTGCATTATTCACAATAAATGAATTTTATTTCTTTATTTCTCTCACTTTAGCTTGGATTCATCTGGGAGGCTATTCATGTTCTTGTTATCTGTATTAGATAGCGCTCGACATTTTTGTCTTCAGATGTACTAGTTGTTATCTTTTTGGACCAGCTTTGCAACTTCTTTTCTACTGATTGGTCACTTTCTTTTCGGTTTGGGAGTTGGCATAGATGCTTTCCATCCATGGACAGCAAATCAAACATTTCAAAGCGAAAGCGTAGCACGACAACAAATCTCCAAGAGGTACATCTTATGTCTTTTCCATGTCACCTTTTCTTTCTCCTTGGCGTGCTTATTAAGGTGCTTTTTGTACTCTGCTGGCTCTTCAAACTAAAAAGTACTCACGCGCCGTACACTTTGGACTCTGAAAAAGGATTAGGGGCTTGTTCTCTGGAGTACTTGTTTCAGTCTGCAGGCTTCGAGCAAAAAAAAGAAGCATCTGCCAAAGATTTCTTCGCTTCATTCGTTTGTTGCCCGAGAAAATCACAGCAGCACACAATCAAACTCACTCACTTTACATTTGTATTACAACGTACGTACCTTTGCCAGAAAAAAAAAGCTCAAGCATGTAAGTCTCTGCTAGAATTGTTTTTCTCTGCTTTAATATGTTTGGCAGAGCTCCTACCCTTTTCGCCAAAAGAAGAAAAGAGTACCTAGAAATTTTGGCCTCGAGTTCGTGATAAAGGGTCAAGTGCATGCATGCATATTGTAGGCAGGCAAGCTGGGAGTTGAGATTTTGAGAGGCCTTTGTCTCTACGTCATTTGTTCGTTTGATATCGTAATAATTAAGATTATTAATAATATTGTATTTATAGTTTTACAGCCTAGATCAACATATGCATCAAAACGTTTGAAAAATTCTCTTAATTGAAAAGGCGATCCTACCAGATGAAGTGTAGTTAGTCCGTCTAGGAATATTGGAATGCTTGTTCACAACACTATGTCTGAGTCTCAGCACTACCTGCTTATTACTTACACCTACTGGTTTGATTATTTTGTCTAGATCCTCCAAATTATATATTTATTCTCTACAAAACAAACACAAGGCATTGCTATAGCCTATAGCCAATAATGGTATTATTTAGATGAAATCCGTCATATTAACGGAAGTCGTGTGGCTCATCGTACCATTTGATAGTAACTCCTTGGTGCCACGCATCAAGAACCCCAAAAGATTGTAAGCACATAAAAAAGAAACAATTTTATCATTTCGTGTGTTTCGTTTTATCACTTCGTCTCTCAAATACATCACACAGATCCAAAATCCAGCACCATAAAACTCTGCATTTACATTTTCATGGAAAAAATAGCTATCAACTTATAGATGTGTTCCAAACTCCAAATCGGTCTCAACTGTTAAGCATTACATAGTGAACAAAATGATCTCGGGGATAGTCCCTGCATCAAGGTGTCTCCTCTCGAAGAAAGAGAATCGAAGAGAACGAGGCACCTAAAAACCACCACAAAGAGTCATCATCACATAACCCTCAACAAATCTAAACTAATATGCATCAGGCTATGCTTGGTTAAATTCTATTGAGAAGTATTTAATTGAAGGGAGTACCTTCCCAGATGGCGGCAAATTCCTGCTAGTGAAGGCTCAGAAACAACTTATTGTCATATCTCTGGGAGAAGGCCCGACCATGCTAAAAGAAAAATCTAATATGAGAAAGCTACCAGCTATGCTTCGATTCTTCATCATTGACATGATTCTTATCTCCATGCCAAAATTTAAAAGATCACAACCACAAGGAGGAAATTATTCCCAAATCGGCAAATATATTTAAAATTGAAACACACCTTAAGTTAACATTGAGGCCCGTTGGCGTTGGGCTTCTCTGGCAGCACGTCCGGCAGGGGCTTCACAACTACTGGTGTGGCGGATGACCTCTTTGCGCTGCGCCATGCTGACGCAGATGTTGTTCAGCCACCTGCTGGCCCTTCATATATAATCTTTCTTATGAACGGGCTACATATATGCAAAAAAAAAATCTCTTCTTTTTTACCAAATTTCAATGCAATGAGATTAATGTTTAGCAGTAATGGAATGGGTTTTACTTCACTAAAAGACTGAACCATAACACTATTCTTAATTGTGTACCAGGTATTTTGCTTCCTTTTGCCATCTTAATTAGACATAAAAATGGCCTCCAAATAGCCTTTATTATTGCTATTTGCAATGACTTTACCAAATAATTATATTTGACATTGATTCAGTTACATGGACTTCTATAAAAAGCTACATAGAGCTTTGTTGGGTATTACTTAATTAAAGAAGGAAAGCTCTGAATCTGTTCACGGAAAGCTTAACTGAACCAAACAACAAGGTTAAATGTTGATACAAGTTTACATGGCTGAACTTAAATCTTTCTGTCATTTATGAGATTAAGTAAATAACATGATTAAATAACTGAATTTACCTCGAAAGTAGGTCACAGATCGTTGTATGTCTCCTAACGATCTTATGTGCATCAAAGTAACAAGATCGACAAACTTTCTGCGCGGAACAATGCCAACAAGAAAAGGGCTCCGATGAGAGGCTGGGTTCTTTTGCTTACACCCTATTTCGATTAAACTCCAAAAGACAGCAGCAGTGAGTTAACGTTTAGCAAAACATCACTTGAACTTCTAAACTTCAAATTAATGTTTAACAGTAGATTAGCAGGCTAGCAATCAAATGTGAGGGAAACAAACCTTTTTCTTGGCCTTACTACCATGCAGGCATTTCACCTCTTCCGGGTTAGATGCACATGCATGAAATTTACCTTACTAAAAGGGGTGCAATTTATATTTATATATGGCTAATTGCAATTGCACAGCTACTAATACCAATAGCTATTGCAAAATGGCAACCTACATTCGGATAGATATGACCATTAGAAAATGCAAATTCTCTGGCATGGACACACCGATTCTTGAAATCAGCATATACTGAAAAAACTAACGTATGATCAAGTTTCTGGTGCCTGAAATTCCACCCCTTTTCAGGTCATGAACATCAGCCCTTGGTAATGAGAAGCCACTTGATGCTTATCAAAACAAATGCCTGAACAAACTAAACGCAAATTTTTCTCAATTCTCCTAATTCACTTCAGTTAGTTTGTCTCGCGGAGACAAACCATCGAGCACATGGTTTGCATCCCAAGCATGTGCGGCATAAACACTGAACTAGAAAGCACGAAAGAAAATGGCGACCAATCAACCCAACGAGCACATGGACAGAACAATTAGATGGATTATTCTCAGCATGGGGGAACAGAAGCAGTACCTTGTAGTGGAGGTGAGGCCATTCCTAAGCATATGCTTGGTGCAGCCGATCATCAGAGGGACCTTGGGAAGAATGGCGGTGGGGCATCGAGAAGGCACGGCGGGTGGCGGCGCGCAGCAGCCCCAAACCGGTCCCTGGCGGCGCCATAACCTGCTCGTTCTCGGCTGCGGCGACATGTAGGGCCGGAGCCGGAGGCGAGATGCACGGGGAGGTGATGCACGGCGACATGCAGGTGGGATCATTGTGAAGGGAAGGGTATTGTTAATTTTCAGCGATAAAACATGGGCTCAAAAGTTTTCGATGTTTATAGTATAGATTATCCGATTCGTCCTTTTTCTTGAGAATCTACTTGTTTATTTCTTCCAGCCACTCCTGTACATTCGGACCATCTATCATGATCCCCTAGTTAATTGGAGTACCCCTCGTTGGGAGTTGGGGCCGTTGATCTCAAGAGAGTGGTCCCGGCCGGCACATCAACAAGCTCAAGAAATACTGGAATCATTGGCTCATGATCCTCTTGCTATTACTTCACCACTTGCAGAGTTCCCCGATGATGCCCTGATCACTTGGTTCCACACATGGGTGGCAAAATCTCCGGGATGATGCGGGCAAAACCTTTCTTCTCCTTTTTGGTTTTGCAGCACTAGCAAAACAAAAAAGGATGTAGGTTAATTGGAAAAGAGAAAAGATATTAGACAAGTGGCCAAGATTTTATGCGTCCTAAAATAGTGGTTAGGCACATATAAATGGCACAGTTGGAAAAAAAAAACACTGCGACGACCAGATCAGACTAATCTAGTCGTCGTCTCTGCACCTCCCTACGTGCTTTAGCTCCCAGAAAGTGTGGACCCTGGCAGCCTTGGACCTTCAACGAGACTAGAGAGCATTGCTGCATCGGCAGCAAACAGCAGGGCACTGACAAAGGCTTTTTTTCACGGAGTTCCAAGCAAGGAATCCGTCGCGGACGTCAATGCAGCCATTACGCATGGGGTCATGGACTACCGGACGCGGCTATCGGTAAGTAAAGCCCCCTGGCAGGGCTACCGGCTAGCAGACACCCGGCTCGGGCGCATCGAAAGCTGCATTTTGTTTGCGGCCCCTTGTTTTTCTCCACGTACCAGCAGCCCAGCAGGTCAGCAGTGTCGCCGCGTGGTAACGGTAACCGCCGGCAAACCGCACCACCGACCAGACAAGAAGGAATCCTTGTAGTACGTCTACTTGGTCTAAAGAAACCAGGAAACCTTGTACTCCTACTACGTACTTCTATGTAGACCACGAAGCTTAGCTCCCGCGGCATCACGATCGCGGCAATTTGAGGGGAAAAATACAATGAGGAAGGGCATGTGTGCTCCCACAACAATGTCCATGTAATGTTCAAGATTACAATTGTATTCTTCACGGGAGAAATATGCCAATATCATCGGTATATATAGGATAAAAAAAAGTTGGAAGACGCGGATGAATTTCCACGGAAGGTAACTGCCACAAGATAAAGAAATTGTGTGGCCTCGATCCAGCATTGATCATTCGGTGCCTACATATGTACTTCCTCCATCCCAAAAAACAAGTTATTTTAGGATTCAAAATTTATCCGAAAAAACAAGTCATCTTACCTTATTTAGAAAATGCATGTACATGCAAGAATCAATTAGTTCCAAATATGGGTAAAAATAGGGGCAAATATAGTCATTTTACATTCTTGTTAATTTGTCCTAGAATTTCTAGGATGATTTTTTTTTGGATGGAGGGAGTAGCACGCACGATTTTATTTCTTGTGAAAAAATCCAGATGATTGAGGGCATATAGGCAATATAGTGCAGTTGCCTACTAGTATGTTGGATTCTCCTCCTAAACATTGTATCTTCTTAGGTATTCATCCAAAACTTGTGAGTTCAGCTTTGTAGAGAAAGCTTCCATGTTAGTAATTTTTTGTATAGATTTGCTTAAATTTGAAATCGTTTGACTCCTCGAAAAGCGAGAGAGGTATTCTTTTAAAGATGGAGGGAGTACGATGCAAATGATTCAAAAACATAGGCAACCAACAAAGTGCTGTATTGTGGGCGGGCAAAAGTTTCTATGAAATTTGTAGAAAATACTTCCGTAGTCTTGGCAAATTTTCAAATGGTTGACGTTGATTTCTTCCAGTTGTTTTTCCCCAAAGGTGATGATTATGCAACCATATTCAAGCAAATTTCAGCGGACCGGGAACAGATAAGCGTCTAAATGGGCCCACTCAAAACGGCCAAAGCCCCTCAGATCGCCGATCCCAGCGGGACCCACGCCAAACCCCGTATAACACCCAGGCCGCAACAGGCCTCCCTTGCGCATCCGAACACCACTCCCTCTGCTCTGATCTTGCCGCACCGAATTCGCCGGCGACCCAGAAATGGTCGACGTCGACCGCCGGCCGTCGCTCCCGCACGGCCTCCCGCGCCCGCCGTCCCACTCCGCTGGCCTCCGGCGCCTGTCCACCCGCGCCTCGGCACCCAGCACCCCGCGCGCGCCGGCTCCCCCGTCCCCCTCCGCCGCGGCGGGCCCCGCCCCCTCACCCTCCGCGGTTCTCGCTCACCTCGCCGCGGCTGGAGTGTCCGTCCTCCCTGGCCTCTCCGACACCGAGCTCGCCCTCGCGGAGGCCGCGCTCGGCGGCGTCCAGCTCCCGCCGGACCTCCGCGAGCTGCTCGCCCTGGGCGTGCCCTCGGGGGACGGCTTCCCGGACTACCGGTCCCCGGCCGGGCTCCGCCTCCTCCGCTTCGCCGCGCAGGAGGTCCCGGCCGCCGTCGCCGCCGCGCTGCCCCTCGCCCCGGGCCGACGCCCGGGGCGCGCGGCGCCGCCGCCCCTCGTCCCGCTGTGCGGCCGCCATTACGTGCCGGCGACGCCCTGCCTCGCGGGGAACCCGGTGTTCCACGTGTCCGACTCCGGCGTGACGTTCGCGGGCGCCAACGCGGCCGACTTCCTCCTCCGCGCGTTCGCCGCCGAGCCGCCCCCCGGCGCGCCGCTCCGGCGCCAGCTCTCCGCGCCGGCCCCGCCGGCGGCGTCCCCGTCCCCCGCGCCGCCGTCCACGGCGCGCCGGAGCCTGGACTCCGTCACCGGCAGGGCCCCGCGCTGGATCGAGTTCTGGACGGACGCCGCGGCCGCCGGGGACCGCTTCCTGGAGGTCCCCACGGGCGGCGCCCGGGGCAGCGCCGCCGGCGCCGCGGCGCCGGAGTGGCTGCTGCCGAACCTGGAGAGGGCGGGCTCCGCGCTGGCGCGCGGCGGGTGGGCCGCTGCCGAGGTGGATGAGATGACGGCGGGCGGTCCCGACGGTGGCGAGGTGCTGGCTCTGGCGCTGACGGTGGACCGGTGCTGCGGGGAGCTGCGGAGGGGAGGGTGGCCCGCGGAAGAGGTGGTGGAGATGCTGGGCGCGCTGCTGGCGCCGAGGAAGGCCCGGCGGGCGGCGGCGGCGCTGCCGCCGGACGTGGCCGCGCGGGTGGGGAGGCTCGCCGAGGCCGTGTCGCGGGCGGTCGCGTCCCGCGGCAAAGCGAAACCCCCGAGGCCATCTTGAGAGTCGGGGCGAAAAAAAATCATTTTTCTTTGCATTTTTAGTTTAGAACCGTAGCTCTGTGCTCCCTGTGATCTAGTACGCGCGTGCAAGTGTGCTTGTACGTGAGCATAGTTGCGCACAGGCCAAGCACAAGCAGCATGTGCCTTGTACTAGTATGGTTTCCGTAGATCTACCCTGTAGTACATGTAGATATGTTAAAGAGTGAATCAATGAAGAATTCTGGGGATCAGTCGAGCAGAACACATCGCTATCGCACACGTTGCTGCATGTTGGAAAACCAGACAACAAACAACAGGGTGACATGAATCGACGGTCAGGGAACTTCAGAATCGAAGCCATCTGTGGAAACACACGGCACGGGACTCGGCAGCACAGCCGCCAGTCCCCAAGCGCCTCCTCCGTCGCCCAGTCGCCCGTCCGGCAACGGCAACGCCGTGCTCCCCCAACAGTTCCAGTGCATCTGGTCAGACGCGAGCAGGGCATGCATCTGCCACCGCCACAGTAGACCTGCCGCGACCTCAGCCGGCAGCGTACATGGGCTGCCGCGGCCGTAGCAGAACTGTAGTACCACTCGGCTCTCGTAGCCTTCACCTGGACAGCACACTACTCCATCGCACATGGCTGTCCTCCTGTCTCGTGATAGGGGGCAAGTGTATCTCGACCCAAAAGCTGGAAGAGAACGAGGAACTACTCTGTCTCATGGAGAGTACTAATCCGCACACACACAACTAATCAAAACAAACTGCTGCTATCAGGGTCGTCTGTTTTTAGACCCAGCAGCCATGTTGCATTGCAGAGTAAGGTACTGTTGAGCAAATACAAATATACAATACGAGCTCCCAAACGTCTAACATGCTTCTGACGTACCCCAATTGCAAAGCTAAGCTCCACACTGAAAGACGAAAGTGGCAGCTAGCTCAAGCAGCAGTGTACCATACTGCCATCAGTGCCACCCAGCAAGAAGCACCTCCATTTGGGCTTGTCTTCTGCCACCGCTAGAGCTCTGCATACCAGGTCACATCACGAAACCATGTATAATAAGACAGCCAGGTGGGCCTCGGCAACAGTTTACCATTTGGACGTCTGCAAAATTCATAGGAGTTTATGCTTTAACGCAAAAGATGCCTTGTTTAATGAATAATTACTCAACCAGTCCATGTTGACCATGTGGCAAATCTTCACCCAGTATCACGGAATGCTCTATTTTGCTTCCCTCCTTTGCAGTCTGCACAATTTTGTTGGGAAGAGTTGGGCAGTTCTTCAAAAGGAAAACTCCTCCTGTTTGGAGTATTGTAGATTGAGATAGTCCTTAGTATGTCCTTCATTGAGATATTCATAAAACACTTTGTAAACATGAAACTGTAAAGAACGATGAAACTTAAATGCGAAGCTCAGACTGAAGTCTTCACAGACAATATGTTTCCAAAACAGCAACCGGCTTTACTCACAAAGTGTCTTTCCGAGTCTTTTTGTTTTTCTCTTTCTCCAGAGTAGCCTTCCAAGTCTGACAATTAATTTCTGAGATTAAGTTTGTTAGGTTATGCAAAAACTGTATTAGGTACTTCACTATAAACAGACTGTATGCAGAAGTATGGCTCTAATTTTACAGAAGTTAGATGCTTCCATCCTCTCCAATCACCTACGATATGTTATTAAAATATGACAAAGTGCCAAAACAACAAGGAAGGCAGCAGAACAAGAACTGCCTACTAGTATCCGACTCTAAGGAAACCGCTCATTTTCAACTGACAACAAAAGGATAAATGGAAGAAGTCCCAGGACAACAAAAGGCCCAACACTGGTAAGAAAAGCGATGACTTCAATTGAAGTTGTTCACTGCCAGATCAAGGATATATGGCAGCTTTACTTTTGCAAGACAAAGAACTAAACCATTCTATCATTCAGCATCAGCAAAATACTTCATTACAGTGCTAAACCTCATCAACACATCAAGTCACACTTAATGCTAATGGCCAGGTAAATTCAGGAAGAGAAACTGTTGTCTTTTCTCTTTTTTCCAGAGTAGTGGCGTTCCAAGTTTGAGAAGTAAATTCTGTGATTAAGTCTGTTAAGCTATGCAGAAACTGTACAAGATACTTCACCCGAAACATACCGTATGCAGAAGTATATCTCAAATTTACAAAAGTTTGATGCTTCTAATATCTCAAATCACCTTTACGGCATCTTATTAGAATATGATGAAGTGCCAAAACAATAAGGAAGGCAGCAGGGGAAAACTGCCTACTAATATCTAACTCTATTTAGATTCAAGTTCAACACCAGAAGACCCAGGACAACAAAAGGCCTAACTCTGGTAAGAAAAGCTATGACACATTTTCAACTGAAGTTATTCACTGCCAGGTCAAAGGATATCTGGCAGCTGTACTTTTGCAAGATAAAGAACTAAAAGATTCTATCTTTTGGCATCAGCAAAATACTTAAGTACAGTGCTTAACCTCATCAACACATCAAGTTACAGTTAATGGTCAGGTGAACTCAGGGAGAGAAAATGTTGCACAGAGAAAATATATATTATGTTTTACTGTTACCAAAAGTCTCCACAAGAGCAGTGTCCATCTTTAAAGTGGTGGAACCGGTTTGAATCCCGGACAATGATCTCTCTCTCGGTAATTTTTGATATATATTTGGTAGCATTGTGACAATCCCCACAGACCCGCAAATTCTTGTACACGTGGAGAGGAGTTCTTGGAGGAGTATTTATAATGCCAAAGGCAATGGCTAATCTCTCACTATGATTATTCAAGATCTGTTCCTTTTCATCCTGCTCTACATCTTGTAGCACAAAACTGTAGTCAGGAACATAGCCTAGACTTTTCATCTTGGCCAAAAGGTCCTGCAGCTCTCTCTGGATTTCTTCATGCTGAGGGTGGGGTTCTGTCTGGGTGCCACTGTAAAATACGTTAACTGATCCTTTCACCTCCATTGAACTCCATCCAGGGGTCTTTTGCAAATTCTGGCGCCTGACTAAAGACCTTACTGCATCAACTCCATCCCATTTCCCAATCTTTGCATACATATTTGACATCAGAACATAATATCCGACATTCTCGGGATCAAGTTCAAATAGTTTTTGTGAGATCACTTTACCCATTTCAACATTCCCATGAATCCTGCAGGCACCAAGCAAAGCGCCCCAAACAGCAGAGTCAGGTTTAATTGGCATACCTTGTATGAACTCATAAGCTTCATCCAACTGACCAGCCCTGCCAAGCATATCTACCATGCACGCATAGTGTTTTTCAATGGGCACGACTCCATACACATTTTGCATTGAATCAAAGAAACTCCGACCTTGATCAACTAAGCCAGCATGGCTACAGGCAGCCAATAATGAAACAAACGTGACCTGGTCAGGCTTAATCCCTTGTTGTTGCATTTGTGAGAAGAGATTGAGTGCCTTTGCACCATGCCCATGAACCCCGAGCCCAGCTATGATGGCATTCCAAGGAGCTGTGCTCCTTCTAGGCATATCCTCAAACAAAAGCATTGCTTCCGCCAGCTTCCCACATTTAGCATACAAGTCTATCAGACAAGTATTGACGTACAAATCAAGATTTAATCCAGTCTTAATAGATAGTGCATGCATTCGCAGTCCCTGCTGCAATGCACCAAGGTTCGAGTATGCAGGCAAAACACTGACAAACGTCCCTTGAACTGGCTTCAGACCCTCATGCCTCTGCATATTATTGTATGTCCTGATTGCCTCATTGGCAAGTCCATTCTGCATATACCCTGTGATCAACGTGTTCCAGGACACCACATCTCGAGCAGGCAAATTATCAAAAACCCTCTGGGCAGCTTCAATCTTCGATAGCTTGGCATACATATCAACCATAGCATTTCCAGCAATGATGTCACCCGCATCCCACCCCATCTTCATCACATAGCAATGCACTGACTTTGCACCACGTTCATCCCCGCACTGACCAACAGCAGATGCCAGGCTGACAAGTGTCAGCACGTCAGGGGAAACCCCACTTTCCCTCATACCATGGAACAGTTCGACGGCAGCAGCAACCTTCCCACCTTGCTCATTTGCTGAAATGATCGAATTCCACGTGACCAGATCCCGCAATGCCATGACATCAAACACCCACCGCGCCTCCTCCAGCATCCCCAGCTTCCCGTACACGTCGATCAAGGCGTTACACACAAATAGCTCACCGTCCAGTCCATGCTTCACCGCGTACACATGCATGGCAAGAGCCAGCGCTCGGTCCCCCAGCAGGACGCACATCGGCAGCACGCTCGAGAGCGTCACTGCGTCCCCGGCGAGGCCCTCGCCGACCATCCTCCCGAACAGCGCCACCGCGTCCGCCGCCCGCGCGTTGCGGCACAGCCCGGACAGCATCGCGTTCCACGCGGGCACGTCCCGCTCGGGCATTTCGTCGAACACCCTGCACGCCTCCGCGACGCGGCCGAAGCGGAGGTAGGCGTGGACGAGGGAGCCCGAGGCGAAGACGCTGGGGTGGAGGAGCCCCAGGCGGAGCGCGCAGGCGTGGAGCTGCGCGGCGGAGGCCGGGCCCGGGGCGGCGCGGAAGAGCGGCGGGAAGGTGAAGCCGTCGGGTCGGAGCGGGTAGGCGCCGGCGAGGAGGCGGCGGAGGAGCGGGAACGCGAGGCGCGGGGCGGCGGCGCGGGAGAAGGCGGCGATGAGGGAGTTGGCGAGGAGGAGAGGGGGCACCTGGAGGTGCGGGTCGAGGTGGCGGAGGTGGCCGGAGGTGACGATGAGGGCGTGCCCGCCGCGCGGGAGCGCGGACGAGGGCATTGGTAGGCGTGGCAATGTGGGTGTGGCATACGCCCACGGCGCACGCCGCCGCGCCGCGCGGGAGTATCTTTACGCTGAATTTTGCTTTTGATTTGGTCGTCCATAAAAACTGTGGAAGATCAACCAAAAACTACAGTAGTGTTACTTTTTTCCGCTACAAACAAGGTATAAGGTTAAGGGTAATGTATGGTCCAACCGTAACTAAAAGGTATCAGTTGGTATTTGTTGCTAGAAAGGACGAGCAATAGAATAACATTAAGCTAAAATGACTTCCTCCATTCTAAATTATTACTTCTCTATTCAGTTTAGCAAATCTAGATATATAATTTTTATTATTGATCTAGATAAATACTATAGCTAAATACATAATAAAAATTATATAGCTAAATTTATCAAAACGACCTACAGAGAGTAGTTGTTTTGATTTTTCTCTATACATAGATTTTACTCAGAGCGGATCTGGGGTGGGGGCGTTTGGAGCCCCCCTACCCTTATGTAGCCCATGGAGGCCCCAGAGCCCTCCCCCCTCCCCAACTATTTTCAACAATGAATGAAAAGAGGAAGAAGAAAAGGAGGAAGAAGAAAAAAAAGAGAGGAGGGAGGAAGAAGAAGAGAAAATAAGTCCTCTAGATTTAAATCCTAGATCTGCTATATGCACCTTGACATAACATATATCTAGGTGCAAAATAAAATTCTATGCATATAGAAAAGCTAAAAACAATTAATAATTTAGGACCAAGGAAGCAATATATAAGAAAATATTTTTTATTATTTAATGCTATATTTTTTAATATATTGTGGATGTTCAGAGGTATCAAGAATATAGAATTATATAAGTGACCATGTCATAAGTACAATTTCTTTTCTTATCGTGTTTCGACTTGGTTATAACTATGGTACCACACGAACCACCAAAGGTCAGAGGTTAACGCACTCACATGAGGGATTGGCCTGTAATAGCCATTGATTTCCAATTATTATGGTAGTAAAACGGTAGTGATGACTCGAATTAGTTTGGAACTAAATCCTATTTTGAAAGATGATCATACATGTCATCTCAAACAGCTTACTGGCAAATGTTGATCACTCCATTTTCACCTTGGCTGATCAACGAATCATATGTTCATATTCACACACAAAAAATCGAATCTGAAATTCCCCGGCACCAACAAAGCTAAGCAAAGTTTGGGTAGCCTGGTAATGCACAGCACAAGCAGGAAGCCATCAGAGGCAGCCTGCAGTTACGCGAGCTTCAGAATCATCCAGGTCTCGAAGAACTCACACAGCACGGCGTCGCGCACCAGCCTCGCCGCGTCCTTGGCCTCGCCGAGGCTGCGCCTGGCGTCCTGCACGAGCTGCCTCGCCGCCGACCGCCACCCTTCCCAGCGCGGGGACTCGTTGGAGCGCCACCGGAGGAAGTCATCGGCCACGGCGGCTGCCGACGCGGCGGAGCTCAACCAGAGCAGCGCGTCGTGGGCGTGACGGACGGCGGCCTCCCGGAGGTCCATCCACCGCTTCCACGGCGCGTCGTGGTCGGTTTGGACGCCGGTAGGCGCGTCTTCGTCATCGTCGCCGTCGACGTGTTGGAGGCCGAGGCGCGCGGCGCAGACGTGCCCGGCCTCGGCGTGAAGCGAGACGAGGCGCGTGATCTTGCGGTAGGCAACTGAGAGGTGGCCCTCAGGGGCAAGCGCGGTGGTGAGTATGTTGGCGGTATCGGCCTACTTGTCGAAACCGGGGGCGCCGCATCGCTTCCGAGCGCCTCGCCGTGGTGGGCGCCGTCCGCGCGCGAGGGTGTCCCGGACAACTGGAGCAGAGGAGGACGGCGCATGGGGATGAAGGAAACGAGCTGGGCCTGGGCGGCGTGGGCGCGGATGGACGCGCTCGTTCGCAGGGATGTACGGCGACGGAGTTGGCGGCGAGCCGGTGGAGGCACGGCCTCGTCGGCTGCCATCCCGCCGCCCGGGTAATTTTACAGTTTAGGTCTGTGGAAGCCTGCAGAAGAGAAAGTAAAAGGTGCTGGTGTGCAGTGCTGAAAAATTTTCATGTGTATTTCTCTCTGTGTATCTCTGTGTTCATTTTCTACCTTGTGTTTTTCATCTAACGAGAGAAGCTAGCAAAGAGTGTGCTTATATTTATGTAAACACCGTACAGTTAAGAGATTAGAGTTTAGAGAGGAGAGAGCTCGTGAGTAGGCTGATCGGCTTGTTCAGTTCTAACATACAAGCATTGGATCTCTTTTGGCGGGCAATTCCTCGGTGCAGAAAATCCCCTACGGAGGTAAACATGCCTTAGGGTAGGGATGTCCCATATAGAGTTTGGTACCACTGATTCCAGTTTCGTGTCCCTCAAGTCTATAGTTTGCAGGTAAAGCAATTGTCGACAATTGAAGAAGGAAGTGTGATGGCATGCCAACACCTGCTCAACCTGAGATGTATCTTAGGTGAATACACCCACTAATTGCGCTGCCAAGATTAATTAGCCTTGAGTTTTTGACGTGGAGAACTCTGAGGAATCTCCAGCTTATTAGGTAGGGAGAATGATGAAAGACGAAAGCCAACGAGAGTCCGGAGATTAGGTGCTGTTCCTAGGGTCATTATTGTACCATCACGGTGGTTTTGAAAAGAAGAGCGATAGGATATCATGGTATTGGATGATGATTCACCAACATGCCCTGCAATTTTCATGATACATAACATCTCAGCAAGTAGCCAAAAGTACATTCAAAAATGAGACAACTATATACACAAAGTGTGGACAGGAAGCCTGACCTGAATTGCTGTCGATGACATCAACGAAACCGGCATATCTTGCTTCTTCGACGCACCAATCACGTAAAATATCATGGACCCTTATTTCTTCAATCCATCCTTGCGCCTTGCTTTTGCTAACAACTTGAACCAAACTTCTCTGAGCCAGCTCACTTGCATACCTACGTGCTATTTGTTCCTGCGCTTGTGCTTTGTTGAATTTGGAATGAAGCCTTCTGCTATCCATAATTCGATAAGATCCAATACGGATATGGAGTAATCCTCAGGGAAGACAGCAAGATAGAGGAAGCAAAGACTTCAAATGATGATTTGGCAAGTCATTGTAACTTCGAGCTAGTATGTCTCCCATCATCTGACCATCTTCAGTTGATACCCAACCCTGTAGTACATCCGACCATGCTTCTAGGTTTAAATTCTTTGATAGATAGCCCCCCAAAACAGCAAGTGCAAGTGGTAACCCATTACATTTCCTTGCAAACTTTTTCCCTACTTCTTCAAACTCATCTATGTTCTGTATCAGGGACCTTTTATATGATGGTAAAGCTTTGCCACTAAAAAGTTCCCAACTTTTTTCATCGTCCAAGGGCTTCAGTTCGTGAACCTTGGTTGGCATTTCAATATGATTAGCAACATCAATCTTTCGAGTAGTTAACATTACTCTACTGCCATTATTTGTATATGGAAATACTTTGACCTTTCTATTAATTTGGTTCCATGTATCTGTTGTCCACACATCATCAAGTACAACTAAATATCATTTTTTCTGTAAGGAAGGCTTGTATCTTCTTTCCCAGATCATACTCTTGCATCTGATCAATTTCTCTATCCTTATCTCTGTCCCCCGTTATTTGTTTCATAATATCCTTCAATAAATCAACACCCTTAAACTTTTGAGATACAGTCACCCAAGCAATAGTGTCAAAGTATTGTTTGATTTTATCTGAAGTACAGATTTTCCTAGCAAGTGTAGTTTTTCCTGCTCCACCCATGCCAACTATGGAGACAACACTAAGCTTGTTAACCTTTTCAATTAATTTTTCAACTCTTTCTTTTTGCTCATCCTAAAAACCAACAACAGTAACTTCGTCAAAATTTTGGAGCACATGGCCATGATCTTGTAGAGACTCATCCTCAACATGACCACTATCTAGCTCAGTACTACCCAAATCAAGAATAATCTTTGAACGGTTTGCACTTTCAAATATCTCGCTAACCTTCCTTCTTATACGTTGAATTTCAGTGCCAACTTTATGCAGGGTAATCAAGTCACATGGCAAGCGGGCATACCTTGAAACAGCATCGATAAAACCCTTCTTGATCCTGTTTATCTTCTCCATGTAGTCCACGACTTCGAGGACATTCTCAGCTTCATATGTAGCATCCCTGATCTGCATAACGCAGATAGTGGCATTTGCATTCCCCGATCTCCGCTTGGTGTCGGCATCTTTGAGTAAACCCTGCAGCCGCTGCAGCTCATCCTTCAAGAACCCGGCTTCACCAATGACTCCGCACAGCAGCGTGGTCTCCTGGACAGCAAGGTCCTTGATGCTCCCAACCACGGCGGAAACAGCAGGCTCAACCACTGGGCCTTCTCTCTGCTCTCAATCAGAGTATGAATGAATGGTTGGTCGGAAATGTGGTGACAGAATGCAGCTGAGGATGTGGCAGGAATGGTTTTGTCTTGGAATGCAAACATTTGCTTTGGAGTTTATTCTAAGATCTTTACCTGATAGTACAGCAAAACGATGCATATATGCAACACCATGGACATCACAGCAAGAATATGCCAAAGCAAAAGCCCAAAGCTCTATTAATCTACTCGGGATATTAGCATAATCGCAACGACTGAAGAAATAGTAGTTTAGTCATCTCTTGCCCAAGTGAAGAAAAGGAGATCTGCTAGCAGCGATCCCACGGCACAACGGCAATTGTTGGTCTCCCGGCCAGCAAGTGCCCTGCAAGTCTGCTAGCTGAAGCGTCAGACTGACAGTAGAGCTAAGCAGAAGTTCGTCTGCTGTTAAGAGTTTATTCAGTGTAGATGGGCCGCTGAGTCCCACACTTGGTATCTAACTTGTTGGTCTCCCGGGCTAACAATATGGATGCAATGGTTAAATGGAATGATGCTTTGCGTGTTCAAAACGAGAGAGAGAGAGAGAGAGAGAGAGAGAGAGAGAGAATTCTATAGGTGAGGTGAAAAACAAAACAACTTAAATAATACAATTTTAAACCATAATTAGCTGATTAATTTTGAAAATATAGAAATAATAACACAATCCACATTATAAGGATCCACGAAGATTGGGGCTTTGCATCTCTTCTGAATCAAATCATGCCGCTGAGCCTTCGTGAAAGTTGCTTGTTCGGTGAGGAGATGCTAATGGTACCCGTATAACTAGGGATGCAAGTGGTATCCAATAGTGTTTTATGGATCAACTAAATAATTATACGATGGCATGCCATCCTAATTCATTTCTCCTCCTAAATTAATTGATTTCTCCTCCTAAATTAATTGATCTAAAATAAATATAACTTGCATCCATACGTGTAACCTGTACTACCCATACGGTACCCCTCCAAACCTTCTCAAAATTTGGTTTGATGCTGATCTTTATGTGGTTGGCTTCCATTTCGCGAGGTCTTGCATATATGCAACTGATTCTTCTCACGTTTCATTGTTTGTCGATTTCACAGTCACAAGAAATCTTGTCCACTTAAAGGTTAATACAGAGTTAGTAAGCAATAACTATAATGAATGTATCTTAAAAATGCAAGAAATAGATGACCCATTTTTGGGGTCATCAACCTTCCGAAGCTTAAATTAAATTAGCATGATTGCGAGAAATGGAGAAAGTGAGTTTTAAGATGTGCGATGCCAGCGTAGAATATAACTCTCGATCAATCAGTCTTGAATTATTTCAAATAGACAAACTCTACTCGGACAGTCATTTTTTATTGACATTTTCATTGTCTCTATCTATGCGTGCCTTTTAAAGTTTCGATTAATATGTGAGCAACTCTAGCATTTTCTATCAACCACTACGGCACTACCGAAGTAAGAGATAAATAAGGAAAACTGCAAAAGAAAATTCATAGCCCCAGCCCTACCGATATCAAGTATAATTTCCAAGCGTGTAGTTGCTCTCATAGTATGAATGCTCATACTTAGCAAAACGTTCAAATCTTACAGATGATTACATCTTTGTGTTTATTTTTTTCCGAGTTCAAAGCTATGCTTTCAGGTTTAAAAGGTGAAAAATTTCTCCAAGTCCAACGTTTAGTTGTGGATAATATCCATTTGAAGTCTATTCGGCTAGTCGCAAGATCTAGTTCAAGCTTGAATGGTGAAAGTCTATTCCCACAGACCGATTCGCATTCCCAATCCCAATTCCCACCCCCTAACCAAACGACACGGCTAAAACCCTTCTACTAATCCCGACTCCCCCCAGCCGCCGTCCCCTCCAGCTTCCCCGCACTTCCTCGAGGGCTGCCGCCGCTCCCTGCAGGCGATGCCGGCGGCGGAGGCGGACTCCCCGGCGATACAGATGCTGGGGAGGCTCTTCCGCCTCACCGAGGTACACCTCTGGTAAGCCCCCTGCCCGTAGCATAGGGTTTTCGGGATGCCGCCCATCTTCTCTAACGACTCGCTCGCTGCAGGGACGATTCATTTGCCGCCGGAGCCAGCGATGGCCAGAAGCACTGGCGCTCGGCGGAGGCTGCTCCCGCGGTACGATCTTCGCTCTGCTCTCCCCCTTTGCTGTAGCACGCTTTAAGCTTTCTCAGCTGGGGGAGGCTTCTGCTTTCCCCTAGAACCATCTGACTAACTTCGTCGAGCTACTAATTTGTTGGAATCTGAAATTATGGAGCAAGAGTCCGTCACGTAATTTCAAGCTTGCCTAAGAGTGTAGCTTAGCACAAGGAATTTCTTTTCTGTTGTGGTTTTAGCATTGCGCTGAAATAGTGGCTTGTGCATTCTCCCCCCAAAAATAATTTGTGCAAAATGTTCTACGCCACATGCCCTTGAAAGATAGGTTTGTTATGAAAAAATAGCCCGAGAATAGTTCACCACAGCAAATAGCATGCACTGCATCCATAATAGAGGACCGGTAAGTGCAAGACTATTTATCCTAGTTCTACCAGGAAATAAACCTGAACCTAGATTCAATTTTTTCGGGCTAGAACCATAATAACCTATTTTCTGGAAAGCAGATTGATGACATGGAAACTTGCTACATCACACTACCTTGTAGCACCTTGTGTTACGGACAACTATTTGGAAATTAAGTTGTATCTTTCCAAATTATGGATTTAGTGGTGATTGGTGAACTATGCTAACTGAACTCCTCTTTTCAATTCTGATATAGCAATTTATGGTTGATCAAACAGATAAGTTTTCTTTACACCTCAATTTCCCTTTTAGAGGACAACCTGTCAAAGTGTGAACTAAATGATGTCTGGACCAACAGCATTGTCTTATTGGAACACTTTTAAAGGTTCTTCAGTGATTTCAAGATCATTTTTAGTCTCATGAGAAATTCATTTGTTGTGAACAGGTCAATAAATTTAGCTCCTTGGCAGACTATGTCAAGTTTGTTATGTGCCCTCCAGAGTCCTATGAGGCTTATGGTCTAGAAAGCAATTTGACATCCTTCAACTTTTCAGGAATTCCATGCAAATAAACCACGCAATAAAGTGTTCAAAGACACCGATGAAGGTTAGATGCAGTTTCATTGCATTCTGTTAACTTCTTTAGTCACAATTTTGATATAGAGGACATTACAACGCCCCTTATTTTTTGTGGAAAAGACCCATATTGAGAAAAAAGAAAAAAACTCATGTCACCTGAAGAGTCTTGAGAATCGGAATCTTGGCATGCATCCATACTGCTAGCTTCCAGACCACTGTGTCTTTTTGTTGGATTAAGTGAGGCTTCTTTTTAGGGACCTCTATAGTTTTTTTTTATGCTTGAATCAATAGGTTTTGTTAATTGCCTGATGTGTGGCCTGGATGGACTTCAGATCTATGTTCATTGCTGACTTCACTAGCACTGGTGAAAACAAAAGGAAGGAGATGTACCTTATGAACAAGCAACCACCCAGGACCAAATCTTTAACCAAAGTCACAATATACCTTTAGTACTATTAAAGGGCTGTCCCCTCGTGGTCTAGTAGTGCTAGTGAGGTCTTTGGAGGAGGTGGGGGACTGGTGTTAAGGTTGGGGATCACGCACCTAATTGCCTGGGTTGATGCAACTAAGGAATGCGGTATTCTACTTGCAAAGGTTTTGACAAGGCTGGGACAAGATTGTTAGTGCATTCCTGAATTGGGGACAGAGTTCCCAGGATGAGGAATGCGGCATGGTTCCACGTTCCTGGTGACATAATGTGGACCAAATGGGAGGGCAATCACCATGGAATCGCCGTAGAGAGGGAAAGCTGATGTTGATAAATTGAGTAGTTGTTTAATCCTTAGTTCTTTAAGCCATTATTGCATCATCTGTTCATGCCTCATGCTATAAATCCTCTGTTGCCGACACATAATGTCTGGCACCAAAAAACAGTATATTATTTCTCCTTTTCCCTTATATGTGAACTGATTTCTTACTATATACTTCATGGTATTTCTGTTTATCAATAGGTCATTCATTGGTTGAAGATTTGGAATTGGCCAATCTCATGGGTTCTTTAGGGCTTCCTGTTTCATTCAGCACAAGTAAAGTGGTCAGTGCTCACATCATGCAACACCAAGTACAGTTTCCTTGCTGGTTAATCTGTTGCTTAATTCCTTTATGCATTACAGAACAAGAACACATGCAACAAGGGAAAGAAAAAAGGAAGAAAAATACAATGTGAAGCAGGAAACACTCAAATCGATGATGCTGTGAGGATATGCGCCAATACTGAAGATAGAGAAAGTGATGTTCAATTGATGGCCGTTTTGGAGCACACGAACTTGTGCAATTCATCTGGGACTGCTATTGGTTACAACAAATCCTGCCATGATACTGACAAGATGCTGAAGGAAGGCAGACCTTATGCTGAAGAACAAGAGTCTGGCTGTAGCACCATCTACTCTGCTGAAAAAGCCCGTGGCTATGAAGCTGAAAATCAATGTGAACTTGGGACTTGTGAGCCTCCTGATAACTTGGGCAACACAGCAAAAGAAGAATATCCTATTCATGAAAATCAAGCTGCTGACAGTGTGTTGCTGGAGTCTGAGGAGATGGCGAGGCATGACTCTCTTGATGGTGAATCTGCTCGTTCCTGCGTCAACATTTGTCAGGAAGAAAGATTGTCTACAAAGGAAGATCAAATATCTGCAGAAACTTTGTCGGTACCCCATGATAATAATGGTGTTGGCCAAGAAGCTTGTCTAAGTTTGGCAGAAACATCTTCTGTTGATGAGCATGCTGAAAGTTCCGCCAGCAACTTTTGCTATGAATATGGTGATTGGAGGATTGTCTGGGATCCATTCTACAGTCGATATTACTTTTACAACATCCAGACACAAGAATCAACATGGTACCCCCCTGAAGGATTGGAGGATTTTGCATCATATTGTAGCATAGATGCAACTAAAGAGCTGGTCGAACTGGGATCTCAGTATACAAGCATAGCAGTTCAAGAGAACAGTAAGAACCCTACATTTTGTGGATAAGTTAGTATTATGAATAGTTGTACATATTATGATAAAACATTCTAAATACTTGAGAACATGTGACAATGGAAAGTAAACATTTAATAAGGTAGTCAAGTCCCTTGCCGATGCAGTATTGAGTTTTGCAGTATGAAAGCTGAAGGGCATATCCTGCAGTATATATTTTGGGTTCAAAATCACAATAAACTTAATTGTTAGTGTCTTTAACACTGATTTTTGCCAATTTACCATCAAGTTCTTGCTAGTAGGTGCAATACAAATCCATACCTGAACGCAAATGTGCTTCCTGGGATCATTTGTAGGATTTTATCATTATTTTTGTCTCCTATTTACTCATGTGTTGGCCTTTTCATTGTCTGAGTTATAACACTTATTTGGGTGTGATTTCTGGCCTACCCAACCTTGTTTGGGACTAAAGGCTTTGTTGCTGCTGCTGCTGCTGTTTAAGTGACATCATGCATTTTTTTATATATCTCGTCATCACAGATCAGGCTGCTGATGACAAGCATCTGGATGCACAGGAACAAGATCATTGCAGCAAATTACACTATTTGTCTAAGATTCCTGATGAAGAGCCAATAAATCATAGGTAGATGACATCATATACTAAACAATGTTTGCCAAGTTATTGGCATACTTTTTTGTTAATATTTGTTCTTTTGTGCAGTATGATAACTACCATTCACGAAGGGGAACACACTGAGAATAAGCACAATGATTCAATGACTGATGTGTTAGAGATGGGCCAGGAAGTTGCTAGTACCAAAAAGAAAAAGAGAGTAAGGAGATCTCAGTCGTGTAAGACGATAATATTCACAATCTGCTTTCTAGTAGTTTGTTCCTGTTACAATTTTAGGTTTTACTTTTACACAATAGTTTCTAGGTTTCTTTGCGCAAATGCAATTTTGTGCTGACTGCTACCTAGTGCCTACTTTTGTCTAGGTAACTAGGTCTTCTAGAAAATTAGCTTGGTAGCTATGGCTTAGTGAGACTTGAGTAATTTTTTTTCCTTTCTTGTGCTTCTGCTACATCTTTGTGAATAACCACTTTAATTGTTCTACAGATCATTCATGCCCAGACATGGCAGGGAACATCTCCAATGATATCATCAAGTACTGGACTCAGCGGTACTCACTTTTCTCTCTTTTTGATAGTGGTATAAAGATGGATGAAGAAGGGTGGTTTTCAGTCACGCCAGAGCCGATTGCAAAGCATCATGCATCTCGTGTTGGTGCGGGGGTAATGATTGATTGTTTCACAGGAGTTGGCGGAAATGCTATCCAGTTTGCCACAAAGTGCGTCACTGCTATCTTATCAAGTCTTGTGATGGTGAATTATATTATTAGCTTGAATACTCTATTGCATAGGAACGTTTTTGCCACATGGTTATATGTCACAGATATCTTCCTAGTTTTACTGATACTTAATACATTTTTTTAGATGAATAGACTATTACTTAACAATGGAGGTCTTATTGGCGTAAAAAAAAACAATGGAGGTCTTATTGTGGATATTTTGAGCATGATCATCATGCCAATTGAGTAGAACTAGACTATTACTATATTGTAGATTTTCTTTTATGGTATCAACGTTTCTTCTGCAGTAATAAAATTATATTCTTCCACATTAACGATATCAAATCCTTTTTTCAGGTGCAAGCATGTTATTGCAGTTGATATTGATCCACAAAGGATTGATTGCGCGCATCATAATGCATCCATTTATGGAGTAAATGACCACATAGATTTTATTGTAGGTGATTTTATCAATATAGCTCCTCAGCTGAAGGTAATGTCTTATTTCTTGAAAATGCATCTTATAATTTATTTAGCATTCGCCTTTGTAGCTGCATCTTATAAAGGGGAGGAAGTCTGAATATCTTCTGGTGTCATTATTGGACTAATTGATTATCCTCCTTAAGCAAACTGTTTCCTGTAGGGAGAAACTGCTTTCATGTCGCCTCCTTGGGGTGGACCTGACTATGCCAAAGTTGATGTTTATGATATGAAAGGCATGCTTAAACCTTGTGATGGGTTAGTTCCTTGTTTCTAGTTTGAAGAGAGTAGTTTCTTTCCATTTGCGCATACAGATGTTAACTTATTTTTTCTCTTTGATGGACTATATCATCGGTGAACTCTTCAGGTACTCCCTCTTTAAACTTGGTACTATGATAGCGTCAAGGGTAGTGATGTTTCTTCCTCGCAATGTTGACCTAAACCAATTGGCTGACATTTCATTGTCAGTCGATCCCCCGTGGGCGGTCGAGGCAAGTCCTTTTTCTTTCTGTTTTTGTGCCAAACTGACTTTTCCAAAACATGTCACAATGGTCTCTCTCTTTCTTTCTCTGCACAGGTCGAGAAGAACTTCCTCAATGGAAAGCTGAAAGCCATAACAGCATACTTTGAAGAGCAGGATGGCTGAGGCGTGCAGTGGCACTGGTGATGCAAACCATCTTTGTTAACTTATGAGCGACTCAGAAAGACCTTGAGTATGACTTATGAAATGAGAAACGGCCTGATCCATATCTCTGGTCCCTACCAATCATCTTCAATTTTTCTTGGCAAATGTAGCTTACGTGTTTATATCATCAATGTCATAGTATTTACACGGTTACTTGACACAGTTTACTGCCTTACAGGCTTCTGCTCAATCTATCTTTGCTTTATCATTTAGATGATGTATTCTGAGTAAAATGAATGAATCCTAAACTTGTTCGAGGGACTCAAGGTCCAAGCGCCTCTGTTCTGTGTTGATGTGCCTACTTCACATCTACGTGGTGTCTGTGTCGCCCATCTTTTGAAAACTTGGTGTTCATATTGCTGTTGGCCCTGCATGACAATCAATGAAAACACTAAAAAAAGTCCATCCGTTATGATCCACATTCATCCTCGAACTTCCCCGGTCTCTCGGCGGTCGGGATGAGAGCTCCAAGTCAGTAATCAAGGTGGAGAGATGGCCAGATTGACTCGCACCACATATGCAAATTGTTGGAACATTTTACCTGCCAATAGTTTAGACTTTAGAAACATTAAAAAAACATATGTGTAAAATTTCCTTGAAAGCTACTTTCTTGATATCATGCTTATTAGATAAGTTTTTCATGCAATTCAATCAAAAAAATGTTTTGAATTGCCAGTTTCAGAGGAGATTCGAAAAGAGGTTTCAGCAAGTATCATGATGAAGTTTTGAGCAAGCTATGAAAATCCCACTTTTTTACGAGTCTTTGAAGAAAAATTCGATTGGAAGTTACTGTTTTTTTTTTGAAGAAACCTATTGGAAGTTGCTGTTAATCTGCTATTGGAAGGGGAACGGCCTGGATCTGAATATCTCTCTGATCGCGCACGTGGACGGTGGTCTCGAGCCTCGCCTCGGTTCCGGCGCTGGCCGCCGACTCGACTCTGCCTCTCCACCACGACTCGCACGAGCGATCAAGCGGATTGGACCAGCAGATCTCACTCCGCCGGCGCTTTGCTTGCGTTCAACTCCTCCCTCCGGCGAAACCCCAGTCCAGCGCGGGATCGACGCGCGAGGCCGGGATCCCGCCGCCCGCCCCGCACCGGCCTCCTGCCCCGGCAGCGGAGCGGTGAGATTGGGGGTGAGGCGGAGATGCAGAGCTCCACGCGGCTGACGCTGCTGCTGTGCGCGGCGTGGGCGGCCACGGTGCTCTACGGCGAGATGGGCGCCTACTGGGCCTCCTACCTCGCGTGCTCGTGGCCCTCGCCGCCGGTGAGTACGTGAGACGCCGCTGATTTGGGCGCGGCGTGGGGTTCTAGCTGTGGGTTTACTTGGGATTTCGAATTGTTGGTCTGGATCCAAAAATTAAGCTAGGGTTTCGTAGGAGTTGTCATCCTTTGCTTAGGCATCGCCCCGATTGACCCTGTGCAACAATTAGATTTTACCGGCTTGTTAAATTTGATAAGGCATAATGTAATTTTTCCTTTTGGGTGCATTCCATCATTTTTATTGCCAACCCTTAACAATCCATTGGACACACAGTAGTAGAGGGGCTGAGGATGACGTTTTTATTTTTTTTTTTATCATGAAGTCTGAAATTTTGCATGAAATCTTTGTTATTTCATGACCATATTACTTCCTTAAAACTAAATTTCATCGACCAGCAAGTACCAATTCTGTGCGATGTCATTGTTATCTTACTATCATATTTCTCCCTTGAACTTCTCTTGGACAGAATAACCATGTGAAGATTGCTGTTGTTGCTGATCCACAGGTACTTCCATTGTTTCGTGCAATTGTGCCGTTAACTCAGTAGTAGTACACAAAAGTTGTTTGAATGTGTGTTGCTCCTTCGTGAAAAAGGTTTTCCTTTGCAGCTTATGGACAGCACCTCCCTTGGTCTTCCGTCAAGCTCAATTGCTCTCCAAGCTGCTGAGTTTTACACAGATTTGAACATGAGAAGGTCCTTTCAGTCTGCCATACTGCCATTCGAACCTGATATGGTCTTATTTCTTGGTGATCACTTTGATGGAGGCCCATACATGTCCGATGAAGAGTAAGGCACGGATACTGAAATCTAATTCACCTTTCAATTGTTACAAGAAGTTCACTTGTCAACATTAGTACTATGTTGTACTATGAAGTGTGGAACTATTGTGCATGCTTGAAAAGATGGTGATACAATTTAAAGTGATTTAACTGGAATATATAGTGCTTACAATCAATTATAGTGCATAATGTATACACATAACCTATTTGAGTCTTACCAGCAACTAGATGTGTTATTAACTTCCTACGCACAGTTCACAGGTATAGGTAGTATTTAAGCAACAACATTCTGATGCATTGGAAAACCCAAGACACTAATAACCATGATTCCTGATGTGTCATGAGGTTAACCTAACAATGGACTTGGACTTGATAATGAATAATGTGGTGTCATCTTCATGGTAGGAACCATTCTATCCTATAGCAACAGTTGAGAAAAAAAATATTGTCAAGTAGCAGTACTGATTGTGCATTCTGCTTTTTAGCAGCCATGCTTCTCGAATAAACCCCAGAAATTTTGCTCGTTTCTTGTCTCCATCCTCAATTCTGTTTTGTCCCCCCGTTCATTTGTCAATTGCTCAAAGCTCCCTGAATTACTTTTTTTTGTGCGATATAATGTTTTCTCCATGTAATGACCTTGTTGTTACTTCATAGTCTTTCTATTTGTTTTGTTATTTTTCTTCATTAGTTTTTGCAGCAATTTACAGTTTGTTACTTCGAGCATATTCTTCCCAGAATGATCAAACCATTCTACATTTCACTTTGTATTCACCCCCTTATCTCTATTCCAAACCTTTCAGGTGGCAGGAATCAATGTTTCGATTTAAGCATATATTCAGCCTGAATGAACAGAGAAGAAAGCCACATATCCCAATCTACTACCTGTCAGGAAATCATGATGTTGGTTATTCAGCATTTTTCTCTGCTCATCCTGAGGTGATTAACTACAGTTGTGTTTTTTTCCCGAACTATCATTTTAGTACTTTCTTTAATCTCATGTTACTGTTTTCTAAAAGGTATTTTAGCTGGCATACACCTCTAGACAAAACTAGGCTGCCTTTGTGATTAAGATTCTCATTAATTTCTTCTCATCTTTGGGCCCAACATCCTTCTGGACTCGGTCCCTGTTGCTCCAACTCTTGGTGACGTCCATTACATAAATTTGTACTTCTCACCAAGAACAGGAGACCCAGAACTGAAGTTTGCAACATGTTGTGCGCCTAGCTTTGTTAATTGCTGCAAGTAATGCCTATGTTTCTAATCGTCGTGAACAGCTGTAACACCCTGCTCCACCCTGTCCCTATTTTTTCTCTTAGCTGGCATGCCCTTCATGGCTTTTCCATATTACTTAGAGGCGTTTTAGATATTTAACAATGTTCTCATTAAATCTGAAGTTTAGCCATTTCTCAAATTTGAGTTGTCCTACTATAATTGGAATCATCTAGACCTTAACAAAATTAGTGCACAGCACTATCCACCAAAAGTCCTAGTTATCATTGTAGCATTTCTTTAATTGCGTAGAGTTCACGAGAAGACAAATATTCATATTTGTTTTTTTCCATGTAGGTGCTTAGTCGGTATGAAAAAGAATTTGGATCAAGAAACTACCAATTTTCTGCTGGGAAGGTTGACTTTGTTGTCATTGATGCTCAAACACTTGATGGTATGTTTCTCCTACTCCACCTATGAAATACAGAATTAAGGAAATCCACACTATTCACAAACATTCATACTTTAGAATCTATATGTATGGTTTATTTATTCATGACTAATGATCTCTGTACACTGTTTCCCTCTGATGCTTCTGATTTCTATAGCTAAAGACCTGTTACTATTTGTTTAGCAGGAGCTAGAAAGAGCAAAGAAAGGTCCTCCTCTTGGGAGTTCATTAAAACTCTATCCCCAGGTATGGTATTATACAGATGTTACATACTATCTACAATTGCTATTTCTTCTTCTCCCTCTTGACTATTGTTTCTTCTCTTTAAGGTAACACATCGAATCCAAAGGTTCTACTAACACATATTCCACTCTACCGACCTGATAACACTCCTTGTGGCCCACATCGTTCTTCACCTGTTATAAATCAGGTATTATCTTGTTACTGCTAAATGTGCTTATTCTGTGCTGTTAAAAGAAATTCCTAGAATATGCCCCTTTTGGCCATAAGGCTTACATCATACCTTTCACATTATAATTGCCGAAATAAATCTTATTTTTCATATGTAGCACATTGCTCCAGATTTTGTATATAATACTATGCAATTTGTGACATAAGCAATTCAATAACCACATGAACAGTTTTCTGATTGTTTTATTCTGTTGCAGAGGGTATCCTATGCTGCCTTCGACCAAGGAATCACGTATGTCCTTCCTCACACTCTACTGTTTTATTACTTTCAAGTTCACACTCTACTTGGAAAATTATGATCGTTGGTTTGGTTTTTAATTTAGTTTTGGGCTCCACTTGCCTATCTTCCTTGCTGTACAAGAATTGCTTATGTGATTAGTGATGTCTATTATTTTCACAGTCTGGTTTTCCTGATGCACTTTCTGTAAAATTACTTCTGGTCATACCAGTTCAAAAACAACTATTGACTTTCAGAACTTGTTGCAATGTTGGCAAAGCCATAATGATTGACATAAGACAACCTTTTTGTTGCAGCTACCAGAATTATCTAACTAAAGAGACTTCTGACCTTTTGCTAAGCTTATTGCAACCAGTAAGCTTCTTTTGCTGTTGAAGAGATTTATATTATCTTGTCCATATCCTTTAATCTGGTTAATCCCGCTATAGGTCCTTGTGCTCTCAGGTCATGACCATGACCAATGCACAGTCGTCCACTCCACTCCTTTTGGGCCAGTAACAGAGGTAAAATAATTGCATCTTTCTGGCACCACATATTCCAAGTTTTGCATCTAATGGAACTTTTAATGCTGCAGCATACGCTGGGGACAATAAGTTGGCAGCAAGGAAATCTCTATCCATCATTTATGCTGCTATCTGCTGGGCCCAAGCTGTCACAGAATTCAACTGATCTGAAACATGAGGTCATGACGAACCTTTGTTTTCTGCCTAAACAAACCCATATTTATATCTGGTAATGGTTATAACACACCTGCTTATTATATTTGTTTAATGACCAATTTACAGTGGAACTATATTTACATTTTGTTGTTATACAGGTATATCTGCCAGTTTGCAATGACCATCCTTCTGCTAGTCTTTTGGCCAACCAATGGTCTGAGCTCTCTTCCTTATATGAATACATTTGTAAGCTTCATGAGGTCGGTAGGTGCTGAACTGGTCTCAAGAACCAAAGAAAAAGATGATGAGGAAGATGGTGAATATGAAATGGTTTTTGATGCGGAAGGGTCCATGCACCTCGTTAAAAAGGCTGTTGCAAAAGCCCCAAGTGCTAGCTCAGACCCCAGAACTATAGGACGGTATGTTGTTCTTGGATGATGCATGCTTATAGGTACTTGACAGAACCGAATCAGTCTTTAACTGTATGATTTCCCAATGTCATTGCAGTGGAAGTGTTGTCGCAAGGGCGACAGCGGGAAAACACCAATTGGAGCCTGATTCATCTATTCTTGTCGAGATGGGTTCGGAGATGACATCAGAAGATGGAGCGAAGTTGGCGCGCCCTAGCAAATCGAAAGTAAGGAAGGTGCTCCAACGGCTGTTCCGCGTCATCCAGTCGCTAGTTGTCATTGCCGCTCTGAATGTCCCCCTGTACATGATGCTTCTGTTCAAGGACTGGATTGACCATTGAAGTACGTCGGGGCCTAGTCCTTGCAGTTATTCAGTAGGTTGATTGATACCTATAGAGTAACTGCACACGCGAAAACTAATTTGGTTTTTGCTGAGGCGTCAAATAATATATCTATTTAATATGGGCGACCATGTTGTTTACTAGACCGTTCATAGTTAGTCGGTAAGGATTTGTGGATTAGCTTCACATGGTCCGTTGCTTGAAGACTAGAAACTATTCACTAGGAATCTCTCGCTATATGCTTGTACCGGGAACGTGGATGGATCGGATGTTACAAGCTGTCATTAAGGCTGATTTATACGTTCCACGTAATCTTATATACTGTTTCTAATAATAAAATGTGGTAATTGTAATAAAATGGAAAATGAGGGAGCGGAAAGCAGAGGTACCTAATTACTCTTTTGCTTTCTGCTGCGTGTACGTCGTCGTCCCCCTGGGTCATCTCCTCGAGCTCGACGGCCTTATCATGAAGTAGTTATATGGTTACAAATCCAAACTCGATGTTTCGGGTTTGAAACTTCACGGGAGGTAGCAGAGATGCGAGACGTGGCAGCATCACATGTTCCAGGCTGAAATTTCCGAACCGTGGAAAAACTAGAGCATCGCGGTACGGCAGCACGGCACCCTGGAGCGCCGCCATACCATACGGATGGAGCTCGTACCGGCCACTTGCTTGCTCCTCCTTCCTGATGAGCTCATTTCAAAAAGAGAGAGAGGACATATGCATCGTCGGTAGCCACTCCCACTTGCGTCTTGTTTGTACGGTCAAACGCAGCAGCGCGACACACGACGCGAGCACAGGCACCCCTGGATGCCTGGATCTCAAACTCCCCCCCTCTGTTTTTTTTTTTCTTTCGAGACGACTTGCTCTGCTGCTTGCCTGGCCTGGATCTATCCTCGTCCGTTACACACTATCATTACCTGTCAGTCACCGCCATCATCATCTCATATCAGAGATTAGATTTCAGCTTCCCTTCCTCCGCTTTTCCCAGCGCAGGGCATCGCCGCCAATCATGTGCGGGAGTGTGGCATCCCCATGTGATGACCCTTGCTCATCACCATCAATCCTTCTCCCTTAGACAATAAGCAGTGGCTGCCTTTGTTCAAGCTGAGTCATGGGACATTTTGGACATCTAACAGTGTCCTGGCACAATGCAACCTACACGTTAAACCAATATAGTAAACCTCTCCATATTGTTGTGACTTTTGATTGCATGTCAGCTTTACATGCCATGTATCTAAATACTCAGAAATAATAGTCATTTTAGATGTTGGACACTTGGACAGTAGTTTCGCAGATGCAGTGCTGCAGAAAGATACTCTCAGGGTCAGTATGTATGACACTACTGTATCTAGTGGCAACTAGCCTTTCTTTTTCCCTTTGAGCTCTCACTTGGTGGGGACAGGGTGGGCAGTTCAGTTTAGTGGAGCGCCACCAAACTGATCAGGGTACCATCAGATCTGCTAATCATCGTCACTCCCCCCATCACGAACACAGCTACTAGTATAAAAACAGTGCGCCTTTTTCTCACCGGCCTGTCCAGCTACCCCCACTACGTTACAACAGGGATCCCACGACACGTCATCAGGGCACCCGGGCCCGCGCGGGTACGCTTCCGGGTACGAGAGAAAAAACCGTACTGGCCAGTGGGCAGTCGGCCACCACTACCCCACGAGAAGCCCCGATACGTGGGCCCCGCGGAGATCCGGGCCCGCCCACCTGGCGTACGGCCCGGGCCCGCCCCGAAGCACCCAGGCAGCTTCGTGCTCGTGGTCGTGCCATGACCGTCGCGTCGGGCATTTCTTCTTCTTCTTCTCCTCCTCCTCCTCGCCCGCACCTCCGCCGAGCGCATTTCTCCGTGGCCGCGAGATTCGATCACCAATTCGGACGCGCGCGTCCGAGTCCCAACCCAATCGCGCTCTTCTTCCTCCTCCTCCTCCTCTCCCAGCATTTGGCCTCGCGAGCCTGGTCGATCCGCCTTCCACCCAGTGCTCGCGTCCCTTCGCTCCTGGGAGAGGGAGCGCGGCCGGCTCTGCATTGCGCGGATCCGCCGGCGCTGTCCTTTGTTTCGGGCCGCGGCTCGCCGATGATGGGGGCGGAGAAGCCGGCCCTGGGGTTCGCGGAGGTGGACGAGCTGGAGCTGTCGTCACCGGCGGGCTCGCCGGCGCCGCCGCCCCGGAAGATGCACTCGCTGGACTTCGAGCACATCGGCTCGCTCGCCGCGGTGGCCGAGTCGCTCTCGCCCGGGAGCAGGTGGGGGAGGGCGCTCACCAGCGTGCGCGTCGTCATCTTCCAGGCCAAGATCAACGTGCTTCTCCCCTTCGGCCCGCTCGCCATCATGCTCCACTACCTCAGCGGGAAACACGTAAGAGCCCCGCACTCCGTTTCCGAATCTTGCACTGTTCTTTTCCGTAGTGCCGCGCGTTTGAGCCTTTACCGTCAACTTTCTGTTTTTCCTTTGCATTTTAACAACTTGTAGGACTGATAAGCTGATGCCTTCCTTTTTCTGTGTGCTTCCATCAAATGCTCCGCAGCAAGGATGGGTTTTCCTTTTCAGCTTAATTGGTATAACACCACTGGCCGAGAGACTGGGATATGCAACTGAGTAAGTGTCAGTAACCAACATGGTGACCTGAGTTCTCGCTTACTTATGCTAATTAAGATCTCCCGTGCTGGATTCCGTATGTCCTAATCGTTGTTACTCTGTCTTGTGCAGGCAACTTGCTTGCTACACTGGCCCAACAGGTATTCTTTATTGTGCTAGCTTTCCAACGCAAATCCATCTTGGCTTTAGCGTTTTCTTCGTAAAGATATAACCTTTTTTCTATCTAACTGTAGTTGGGGGGCTCCTTAATGCTACATTTGGAAATGCAACGGAAATGATTATATCAATCTACGCACTGAAAAATGGAATGATTCGAGTTGTCCAGCAGTCACTGCTAGGCTCGATATTGTCAAATATGCTCCTTGTTCTTGGGTGTGCTTTCTTTGCTGGTGGTCTTGTCCATTCTGACAGGGACCAGGTTTTCAATAAGGTAATTTTCTAAACAAAGTCTGGTTTTCCTAAATATTTTTTTGTTATAGAACTACAGTGTATGTTTGTAATGTCTATTGACTTATATTTATCATTGCAGGCATCAGCTGTTGTAAACTCCGGACTACTATTGATGGCTGTCTTAGGCCTAATGTTCCCAGCAGTGCTTCACTTCACACATTCAGAAGCGCAGTATGGAAAATCTGAAGTAGCTCTTTCAAGGTTTAGTAGCTGCATCATGCTTGTGGCCTATGCTAGCTATCTATTTTTTCAACTAAAGAGCCACCGCAGTATGTACAGCCCAATTGGTGATGTAAGTAGCTTAACACCAAATTCCCGCAAGCATCACAAACTGAAAAACAAGAAATACATGCATAAGGATATAAACTCATTAAGTGCACAAAAAGACCTGGGATCACTTCTCTCTATAACGAAATGATTATATTTGTCTGGAACTCTGCTAGTTAGCAGAGGTGATTATATCATGTGCATACCTCAAGATTCAAATTCCTACTTGCCTTATCAGGAAGAAGAAGCCATCGAAGATGTGGAGGATGAAAAGGAGATAACACAATGTGAGGCCATCTGCTGGCTTTTTATATTGACTATTTGGATTTCAGTACTCTCAGGGTACCTGGTAGATGCCATTCAGGTAATGAAGATCTTGCTGATAATTAAATTCCTCTGTACTTCATTTTGTCCTTTCTCTCAATCCATTGCCTACTCCTCTTGTTAATAATAATAACTTCAGAAAAGGACATAATGACATCTCTATTTCACATTTATGCAATTTTCTATTTCTTGAACCATGCTTCTTCGACATGTTGTAACAGGGCGCGTCTGACTCATTAAACTTGCCAGTAGCATTTATTAGCGTTATTCTGCTTCCTATAGTGGGGAATGCTGCTGAACATGCGAGTGCCATTATGTTTGCCATGAAAAATAAATTGGTAAGGGTTGCTGCTTTCTTATTGCCTTTTGCAATTTTCATAATGTTTTCTTTTTCTTTAGTCTCATTTTCCCATAACAACAGGACATTACGTTGGGAGTTGCAATAGGGTCATCAACTCAGATCTCCATGTTTGTGGTAAGAATACTTAGTGAACCAGACACAACTACTGTGCTGTGGTTTTGTAAATTCTATCATTAGCCAAATTGTTTTTCAATCAGTAAATATCATCGTAGTTTAATAATTGCATCTGGTACTTTTTTCATGATTTTCAGATCCCATTCTGCGTGGTAATTGGCTGGATGATGGGGCAAGAAATGGACTTGAATTTTCAACTGTTTGAGACAGCAACTCTCTTTATCACAGTACTGGTGGTGGCATTTATGCTACAGGTCTGCTTCCAGAACAAACCAACAGCCTTTGTGTTTTCCATTGTATATGGAGTTACTACCGCAGGCTGTTTTGCCATCCATTTTTAGTTCTAATATTTTTCATACTCTTAATTATTATATATGTTTTCCAGGAAGGCACGTCAAATTATTTCAAAGGCCTTATGCTCATCTTATGCTACCTCATTGTTGGTGCAAGCTTCTTCGTCCATGTTGATCCTGATGCAAGTAAGTACTCTTGTTTCATTGTTTTGTTAGATGCAGGAGAGCAGATAGAATCAAGATTTGATGGGTTGCTGAATCACAAGAACTTAACCAATTGAAATAAAATAAAATAAAATAAAATAGTCAGACTATTGCTTTATTTCTTTGCCATAAAGGAAGATAACTGTGGAGTTTAATTATCCCATTTGTAGCTGACATGTTCAATATATGAGATTGCTGTTGATAGACACAATCTTTTTAAACTGGCATTCATTTGTATTAGTTTTGCTTACTATCTGTAATACAAACTCAACACACTGAACTAAGAGAAATCTTCGACCGCAGGAGGCGATATACATTGTCTAGAAAACAAAATGCTTTTTTTCAAGGCGTCTTATCTCTAGATTACTTGTTTTTGCGTTCATCTGCATCTCCTAATGATTCACTCGGTTGCCTGAAGCAGATGAGAGCTAAGTGATAAGTCTACTTACAACATACCTGTGCTGAACGGAGAGGCTACGACTTAAACTGCAGAATTAGCAAATAGCATTGCTTGCAGTAGAGGACCTGCCAGAACCTGAATTTGGGAGCAACTTGGGGGCAGAATGCCGCACTAGCACCAAGGGTTTCACCTGGGGCTCAAGATTGCAAGGAGCTGATGCAGCTTTTTTAGGATAGCAACAGCATCGCCCTTTGAGGAACTGTAACTTTCTGTGATAGTTGCAAAAAGATTACCATCGCATTTGTTCAAGCTACATGTGTCACAGTTTTTTTTGTTGTTAAATGTTACCGTTGTTACCATTACCAAGATATTAAGCCTGTGGGGGTGTTTGGAAGGTGGTTGATCTGATCGAGACGTTTGCAAAGTGTTGTTGTTGCATGGTGCAGTTGTTGGGCCGGTCCTGGGGCAGTCACATTGCACCGGCCGAACTAAGCTACATGTCGCAGATGCGACTAGAATGCATTTTGCCACGCCTCTTCTTCTTCTAGAACATCTTTTCTCATGTTTTCTCTTCGGCTAGAACAAATAGTTGTACTTGTACCATCTGTGAAATTCATTTCGCTCGATGATGATGATGTTCCAAGGGATGAAACTTGTCCGTGCTGGTCATGATTCTAAACTTTACCCGGCATCCGATGGACGCTAACAAGCTGATCTGCACGCCTAACACGCGGCTCTCACACGTGTTAGAGAAAATACAAGACTTGTATGTAATTTGAAGGCGCGGGCATAGAAGACTTGTTCAGCCATCAGCCCATCACGGTTGAGGATCAGGTTGATGGAGACTGGCGCAGCCGCTCAGCCTATCTGGGTGTCTCTCTAGCTCGAATTCTGACCAAGATAACATGAGCTTCCGCGCGAGGTCACCTAGCTTAAACCACAAGCATAGCTGCAGAGTGTGATGCTTCCGTCTTTGAAAATTTGAAATATATATTAGACGTTAAGCATTCCTTCTTAATTTTCAAAGTCAACTGGGCACCGGCTGCTATCATCATCGTCACGAGTATCAATGGGATTGAGCGCGATAAGCAGGAGTGGAAGAAGATCTTCTTTGAGGCTGGATTTAAGGACTACAAAGTTATACCCGTTCTCGGTGTCCGATCTATCATCTCGAGCTATATCCTTGAAAGCTTTGTGAACAAAGAACAAGTGCACCTGTGGATACAGGGGGATTCAGATCCGGACATCCTGCCCTGCGAAAAAGGGTGTGTGAAGCGTGTACATGTGGATTTCTGGAGGAAGAAGAAAACGTCTTCTAAGTACATGTGGCCTATATACTTAGAAACGAAAAGTAAAGGCAAAATAGCCAAATTCATCCCTGAACTATCGCGTCCGGCTCAAATTCGTCCTTGAACTTTCAAAAGGTCCAATTTAGTCCCTGAACTATCTCTATTGGTTCGGTTTCGTCCCTGTGCTGAGCTGGCGTTGACACCGTCTACTGCCTCCTTAACTTTCCATCCATTGGGTTTACAGCAAACGCTGAAATGTCCGTTTTACCCCTGTTTTTTTCTCAGTACATCGGCCCTCCCTCTCCCAGGCAGCCCTCTCGCTCCCTCGCAGTCTGGCCGCCGCTATTTCCAGTCTCCCGCACCCCCGCCCCCGCCCGCCCGCCGCCCGCAGACCCCCCCCCCCCCCCCGCGCGCCGCCGGCCGCCGGCCGCCGCCCCGCGCCCCTGCCCCCGCGCCCGCAGACCCCCGCCGCCCGCAGCCCCGCCCCCGCGCGCCCGCAGACCCCGCCCCGCGCCCCCGCGCCCCCGCCCCCGTCGCCCGCCGCCCGCGGCCCCGCGGCCCCGCGCCCCAGCCCCCGCCGCCCGCAGACCCCGCCCCCGCGCGCCCGCCCCCGCGCGCCCGCAGACCCCGCCCTTATGTTTCAGGACTGGAAATGTTCCGAGAAGGATGTTGATGATCTTCCATTGATTGATCTGGAAGCGATCCTAGCCGCCACGGCGCCACCGACAACTTTGCGGTCTGCGGAGGAGAACAAGCTTGGAGAAGGTGGATTTGGCCCGGTTTATTTGGTAAAAATAAAAAAAAAATTACGGTGGACTATCTACCTTGGCAAACTACCATTGGGATCGTAATTCATATTATTCCTTAATGTACACACGCATTATTAATGACAGGGAAAGTTTGAGGATGGGCAAAAAGTAGCAGTGAAGACTGAAGAGGATGTCCCAGAGATCAGTCATCATTCTGCTCGTGGGATCTAAATTTGATTTCTGTTTTTGGTGGAATTTGACGACGAACTAGATCTGTAGGGTGGAATTAACATGGGAGATGATGAGGTATTGACTGTTCGATTTCATTTCAATGGGGATTTTGTTCTTGACGGGTCACAGATGCAATATTGCAATGGGGATTTGGGAGTATCACACATAGATAAGGACAAATTATCAATCCCAGAGCTGAATGGTCATTTGTTAGATCACACCACCTTTCATAGATCTGTTAGGATGTACTGGTTACCAGTTGGTGCAAAGCTAAATAGTGGAATGAGGCTGCTTGTAGATGATAAGTCCTGCATGGATTTGCTTGATGAGATAGGATCTGCAGGTGTTGTGGACATATACGCTGAACGAAATGAGTTGGACATGAGTGCCAATGAAGGCACAGAGACACAATATGGAGATGAGGACGTCTTTGCCTTATTCAGAGATGAGAACATTATGGATTTGAATGAACAAGAAGGTAACCAAAGCCGAAAACGAAATGATGGAAAGGGTGACCAACATGCCGAAAATGAGAAAGAAGAATTAGGAAGCGAGTTTGATGCCACAGGATTTACAACTGATGAAGATGATGAAGTAAGGGAGATAAGAAATAAATACAAAGAGTTTATGTCGGCTGCGAGGAAGGGAGGAGACATTGGATTGGATGCTCCAATTTATTTGGATGTCCCTGGTGGTAGTGATGTAAACAATATTGGTGAAGCCAGTGAAGGTGGTGATGGCATTGCATACTTTGATTCAGATCATGATGCATCATATGATGAGGATAGTGATGGTGTTTCTCTCTTGAGGCATACAAGAGGACATATCAGCATGTCCTGCCTGTAGAGCATGAGTCGGCATGGCCTGTGTCCCCAAATCCTAAACCATTGCCTCCTAGAGTCAAAAAGATGCCAGGCCGGCCAAAGAAAAATAGAAGAAAAGATCCTTCAGAGCCAAAGAAATCAAGCACTAAATCATCAAGAGTTGGTACTAAAATCAGATGTGGCCGATGCAAAAGGGATGGCCACAACTCCAGGACATGCCCTAGGATGATGGTGTTTATCCTTTCGAGTTATTATCATGTCATTTATTTGCTGCTTCCAGATGCACTAACTTTTGGTGCTTAACTGCAGGGAAGGTCAGTGCCACAACCAAATCCTTCACAACAGCATACTACCAATGCAACGAGTCAAGCAATGGTACCTGCATCAGACGAGCAGCGTAAAGGAAAGCGTCCAGTACCACCTTCAATCCACACAAATTCATCTGCCAATTCATCATATATTCAGGTTAGCAAATTTCAAAGCAGTGATTATGGAAGACAAAATTTTAGTAAACTAATTCCTTTCCATATCTTCTTTTCTCAGTCTAGCAATAAGAAACAAAAGGTGTCTAAGTCAAACTCTACAGCCATTGCTGAAGCATCTGCAAAGGCAGCTGCTGGTGGGACTGCATCTATTACAATCGAGACAAGTGCTGGCATGGTTGCTGGGACATATGCAAAGGCAACCATCAATGTTTCAGGAGCAACCGGCACAGCCAAAATTCGATCCACTTCAACTGGTCATGGAAATAGCTTAGGAAAACGCAATGTCATCAGGGAAGAGCATCATGTAGTTTGAGTGCCAGTGCATGTAGTTTGAGTGACAGTGCATGGCACATGTATCATTTGGCATGTTCTGTCACTTTTAAACTGGCATGTTCTGTCACTTTCGATGAACAAGTACTTTATTTATTTCAACAAGACATGGTTACAATTGTTGCAACATTATTTCATACTTGCATTTTACATTACAAAATGAGCCATAGGCCTCCAGCGATTACAATACAACGGCGGCCAGACTGCGAGGGAACGAGAGGGCTGCCTGGGAGAGGGAGGGCTGATGTATTGAGAAAAAAACAGGGGTAAATTGGACATTTCAGCGTTTGCTGTAACGGAAAGTTAAGGAGGCAGTAGACGGTGTCAACGCCAGCTCGGCACAGGACAAAACCGGACCAATGGAGATAGTTCAGGGACTAAATTGGACCTTTTGAAAGTTCAAGGACGAATTTGAGCCGGACACGATAGTTCAGGGATGAATTTGGCTATTTTGCCAAAAGTAAAGTACGATTAGCACTCTAGCAGGTGCAGTCTTTAGAGAGAGAAAACCGTCTTTCAATAAATTAACTTGTTTAGATTAAATTCTAGTTGCACCATTGTATTAATTATAATAAGATCTTCAAAACTAAATCACACTAGAATATATTGGATAATCTTCTAACTAAAACAATTTAATGGCGAAGCTAGAACAATTTGTTATGAAGGTCGTCACACTCTTAGAAATATAAATTGTTATTGAACAAAATAAAATATTCCATAGAAAAATTGTTGCAAATAAAAAAATAAAAGTATTTGTTAGGCCAAAATAAAAAGTAGAACTTATCCCTAAGAAAACAAAATGTCCAAGGAAAAGACAAGATGTTCCGGAATATATGTTCTAAGACAAATAAAATATTCAAAAAATATAATTTAATTAGAACTAAGTGCAGTTTAGTTTTGAAGATCGAAATTTGATTCGGATAAGCATTTTTGTAACTACTTTGTTTTTTTAGTGCTATTTACAGCGGATCTATAAACGTCAGCGCTTTCTCTCGGATGGACATCGCTGGCTGCGAGGGAATGAAAAAAAAATGAAAGAAAAGAACTGGCCAATCAATGAAAGTAGGTGAAGCTACGTCATCATGGGCCGTGTTCCGCGACAGCTAGCGCGCGCTATAGAACCAGCCCACTTCGGAGCGGCCCAACTCCCTCTCCTCTCGTCTTCGCGAGGAGTCACGGCGGGTCGGCGGCCGCGCCGTCAGGCGTCAACCATCCAAATACAAAATCTCCCAGCTGGCGCAGAAACCCTAACCCTAGATCGCCCACCATGGACCTCCTCCAGTCCTCGTACGCGCCGGACGACGCCTCCTCGCCGGAGGAGTCGGCGGCTGCTTCCTCGCCGGACTCCTCCCCGCTCCGCCTCCCCTCCAAGTCCGCCGCCCCCGCCGTCGACGACACCGCGCTCGCGCTCTCCGCCGCCGCCTCGGCCTCCCGCCCGCTCGACCCCTCGCTCCACCTCGTCGCCTTCAACCCCACCGCCGACCAGCTCTGGGCGCCCATCGTCGGCCCCCAGCACCCCCACGCCCCAATCTCCTCCGCCTCCGGCAACCGCAACCACAAGCTCGGCCACGTTGAGGACGCCGCGGTGCTGCCCTTCCTCTTCGACGAGCAGTACAACACCTTCCACAGGTTCGGCTACGCCTCCGATCCCTCCGGTCTCCACATCGTCGGCGACGCGCAGCCACAGGCGCCCGAGCCCGACACCGTCTACAACCTCGCCCCCTCCGAGCACAAGCGCCGCCGCCTCCTGGCCAAGGCGGACAACCAGGAGGAGCCCCTGCCCCCGGAGGCCAAAAACCCCGCATCCGAGGAGTGGATCCTCCACAACAAGCAGAGCCCCTGGGCGGGTAAGAAGGAAGCGCCGCCCGCTGAGCTCACCGAGGAGCAGAAGCAGTATGCCGAGGCTCATGCAGCCAAGAAGGCCGAGAAGGAGGCTCGCGGCGAAGGGAAGGGCGAGAGGGCAGAGGTGGTGGTCAAGAGCACCTTCCACGGCAAGGAGGAGAGAGACTACCAGGGACGGTCCTGGATCACGCCGCCCAAGGATGCCAAGGCCACCAACGACCACTGCTACATTCCCAAGAGGTGTGTGCATGAGTGGGTCGGGCACACCAAGGGGGTTTCAGCCATCAGATTTTTCCCCAAGTATGGGCATCTGTTACTGTCTGCGAGTATGGATTGTAAGATTAAGATCTGGGATGTGCTCGAGTCGCGGACATGTATGCGCACATACATGGGTCACTCAAAGGCGGTAAGGGATATATCCTTCTCCAATGATGGGACCAAATTCTTGAGTGCTGGGTATGACAGGAATATACAGTACTGGGATACTGAGACAGGGCAGGTGATCTCGACCTTCTCAACTGGGAAGGTCCCATATGTTGTGAAGCTGAATCCTGATGAGGATAAACAGCATATTCTCCTTGCTGGAATGAGCGACAAGAAGATTGTGCAATGGGATATGAAATCAGGGCAGATCACACAAGAATATGATCAGCATTTAGGGGCTGTGAACACCATAACTTTTGTCGATAACAACAGGAGGTTTGTGACGTCGAGTGATGACAAATCTCTTCGTGTCTGGGAGTTTGGCATCCCTGTGGTGATCAAGTATATAAGTGAGGCGCACATGCACTCAATGCCGTCAATTGCACTGCACCCAAACTCCAACTGGCTGGCAGCACAGAGCTTGGACAATCAAATACTGATATACAGCACCAAGGAGAGGTTCCAGCTCAATAAGAAGAAGCGATTTGCTGGCCACATTGTAGCAGGTTATGCTTGTCAGGTGAACTTCTCACCTGATGGGAGATTTGTGATGTCAGGTGACGGTGAAGGTAGTTGCTGGTTCTGGGATTGGAAAAGCTGCAGGAGGTTTAAGACATTGAAGTGCCACAACGGGGTTTGCATTGGATGCGAGTGGCATCCATTGGAAACTAGCAAGGTTGCGACATGCGGATGGGATGGTGTAATTAAATACTGGTAAGTTGACAACACAGACATGCATCCACTTTTATTTGTGATCACAGCTTTAATTGCTTTGCATTTTGTCAGTTGTCAGCTAGGATTGTTCTAATTAGTACTTATTGAAAGCCAACACACTTAGAGAAAGATTACTAATCTAAACACCATAGGCTTGCAAATGTCTTCCTTGGATTGTTTTTTATGTTTTAATAACTAGAGTGTATCCATATTTTGTTATGGATTACAGCTTAGGTAACTTATTTTTAGCACCTAGCAGTATGGTTTCAGCTTCTGTTGCATTGGATTTTCACTAATTTAATTCTTTTAGTATTATAGTGGTTGTATAGTTAGTAAATATAGACACAGGCACTACATATAGAGAAGTAAGATACAGACTCTTGCAAATATTGCACCGAGTCCTGTGGTGCTTTTCTGTATGCCATTGTCATTCCATTAGCTGTAGAAGTTTCTTGTCTCCCTTCTTGCCGCTAGTTGTGTTGGATGTCCACCCGTTTGCTAATTAAGTGGTATAAGACACGAGGCTATCTGCAATTTCATGTTGTTGATGGTGCGTGGTGATGATGGTTAACCATTGCATAAAGTCACATGCCGTGCCCAATGATCAATGATGGGATAAATGAAAGTGAGCTAATGCTGTTCAGTTGCTTGCTCCAAGATTTACTTTGTTTTGTCATAGCTATTGTATTCTAGAAACTTCCATCAGCCTGCTCTATACCAAACAATCCTCGCAGCAACATTTATGTCATAGGGTGTTTTTTTCATGTAAATCAGTTCATCTTTAGAATTCGGCATTAACAATTTAATATCTGAATTTATCATATGCGTGACAAGAGGGTGCTAAAATGACTTGTGCTCACGCATGAGAGTGTGGAGATCAGTAGGCTCATGAAAAGCTTTCCAACAGAAATTGCTGTTGTCTAGAAACATGCCTTTTGTTCCTGTCAGCATGGATTTTGTATTTGGTGTTGTCTTCTATTTATACACTTCAGGTACTGACATTCTTTTTTTACTTGTTGAAGGGATTGAGCCTGGACAGAGACTGCTTGAGATGCTGGGAAGGAGTTCACAACAGTGCAATCCTCATTGGCTGAACTTCATGAGATACTGTAAGTTGACATGTGGGAGGGGGAAAAAAGAAATGCCATATTTTTCAGCCGCTGTCTAGTTCTTTTTGCCCTTGCAAGGATGTGATGTACCATACATGTGGCAGCAACTCAATTTTTGAACTGTACCTTGGCCTCCAGTAACTTGTTGTTTTCAGTTTCCGTTCATCCTGTTGAATCCTACTTTTTTGTAGTAACCTGAGAAGCAGGCTTGTACACTAAGGAGTATTAATACACTTGGGGTGGTGTTCCCCTCTTGCTTGCGCAGTTTCATGTGCTGTGTTCATAAAAGGTTTTGGACTGAATAGACATGGTAGATTTGGAATCTAGTGTTCTATTGCTTAGTTTGAATTTTGAAGTGAAGTCATCAGACTTAATTTGCAACATGGCGGTTATACTGTAGCTGGGAATTAAGCGGGCTGGGCTGGTTAGCCTTCTCTTTCGATTTACCGGCGATGCGTGCAAAATGGGCTGGTTTTAATCTGGTGAGGAATCCAGTAGACCAGTAGTGTGGGTCTAAGATCGATTCTACAACACTAAACCTTGGCTGTTTACTGGCATCAGAAAACGGTGCGCCTTAGCTTAGGGAGGGAGGAAGAAAAAAAAAGTGCACTACTACTGATTGACTCTGATAGCTAGCCCCTTGGTGTCCAGAAACACAACTCTGAGATGGGCCGTGCTCCACATAACACATGGGCCAGAAACAAGACAAAACAGAAGCTGCTCCTGCACCGTCGTCGTCGTATTGTACGGCGCATTCGTGTCCAAGCGCAATGGCACCACGCGATCCCACCGGCCCGGGATCCTATCCGGAGCCAAGCAAAAAGGGATTCCCTCGCTTTCCTAGCTTCCAAGGTCAAAAACCACACGGGCGGAACCGATGACTCGCGCACACGTATCTTGTTGCCACACACCGCTACCGACCCCTTGTTACACTTGTCATCTGGGTATCCGATCCCTTCTTTTCCTTGTCCATCAATTTCAGTCCTCCAACACACCACCATTTGTATATGCTTTCCCTTCTCCATGCAAACACCACATCTTGCTTCCTCCCAACCTTTTCCCACTCTCCCATCTCATCTCACCTCTGACCCGACTCCTGCTCTGAACGACCACCCTATATCTTCACGGCCATCATCCGTTCACACCCGCATCAACACACACAAGCACATCACCGGTGCAACACCCCCAGCAGCAAAATAAAGGCACTCGCCGGCGACGACATGGCCTCGTGCGCGGCGCTGCGGGCGCTGGCGGTGCTGCTGTGGGTGGCGGCGGCGTACCCGGTGGTGTTCCGGGCGCGCCCCGTGCAGGCGCTGGCGGCCAACTGGGGCACCCGCGCGCTGCACCCGCTGCCGGGGGACATCACCGTGCGCCTCCTCCGGGACAACGGCTTCGACAAGGTCAAGCTCTTCGAGGCCGACCCGCCCGCGCTCCGGGCGCTGGGCCACTCGGGCATCCAGGTCATGCTCGGCCTCCCCAACGAGCTGCTCGGCCCCGTCGCCGCCAGCGTCAACGCTGCCGAGCAGTGGGTGCTGCAGAACGTCTCCACCTACGTCTCCAAGTACGGCGTCGACATCCGCTACGTCGCCGTCGGCAACGAGCCCTTCCTCAAGTCCTACAAGGGCAAGTTCGAGGCCGCCACGCTGCCCGCCGTCCAGAACGTGCAGGCCGCGCTCGTCAAGGCCGGCCTCGCCCGCCAGGTGCACATCACCGTTCCGCTCAACGCCGACGTCTACGAGTCCCTCGACGGCAAGCCCTCGTCGGGCGACTTCCGCCCGGACATCGCAGGCCTCATGGTCAGCCTCGTCCGCTTCCTCCTCGACAACGGCGGCGTCCTCACCATCAACATCTACCCGTTCCTCTCCCTCTACGCCGACGCCAACTTCCCCATGGACTACGCCTTCTTCCCCTCCCCCGGCGCGCCGCCGTCCCAGGCGTCCGTGCAGGACGGCAACGTGCTCTACACCAACGTCTTCGACGCCAACTACGACACCCTCATCGCCGCGCTCGAGAAGCACGGCCTGGGGGCCATCCCCGTCGTCGTCGGCGAGATCGGCTGGCCCACCGACGGCGACAAGAACGCCAATGCCGTCAACGCGCAGCGATTCAACCAGGGCCTCTTCGACCGCATCATCGCCGGCAAGGGCACCCCGCGCCGCCCGCAGATGCCCGACGTCTACGTCTTCGCGCTGCTCGACGAGGACAACAAGAGCGTCGACCCCGGCAACTTCGAGCGCCACTGGGGCGTCTTCAACTACGACGGCTCCCCCAAGTACCGCCTCAACCTCGCCAGCGGCCGCCCCATCGTGCCGGCCAGGGGCGTCCGCTACCTCTCCAAGCAGTGGTGCGTGCTCCGCCCGGACGCCAGCCCCTCCGACCCGGCCATCGCCGGCGCCGTCGGGTACGCCTGCGAGTACTCCGACTGCACCAGCCTCGGCACCGGATCCTCCTGCGGCAACCTCGACGCGCGCGCCAACGTCTCCTACGCCTTCAACCAGTTCTTCCAGGCGGCCAACCAGCAGAAGGGCGCGTGCAACTTCAACAACCTCTCCACCATCGTCACCACCGACCCGTCCCAGGGGACCTGCCGCTTCGAGATCATGATCGACACCGGCCGGCACGAGCTCACCGGAAAGTCGGCCGCCGGCAGGGTGGCTGCTTCCTCCTCGTGGAGCGCCGTGCTAGCGCTCGGCTTGGCCGGCCTTGTTGCGACCGCGTGGTGAGGCTGCGACGCAACGGCTAGAAACTAGAGAGCGCCAACAATTCTTTGATTTTTCTTATACTAAGGGCGAATTAATATTAAGGATATTCTTGGTGGTAAATACTTATTTATTTACCATTGGAGGATTATTGGCCAAGGGTAGCTTCTGTTACTGGCAAAGGGATTATTTATTTACTGTATCAGACTCAACTGGAGGAATTGTTGAAGCTGGATTCTTTCTGATGTACATATATCTGCATACACGACAGAGATGTTTATATGCAAAATTTGGTTGGAATATGTGGATGTGTTGTGTCCTCTGTTGATGCTTCTTGGATATGGAATTACATTACTGATTCTGTGCCTGTGGTGCTACTTTTTTTTCCTATTCAGTTTAGAAAACGAACTAGAGCCAAAAACGAACTTTCTTTTCACCCCTGATTCAGATACAGCAGCACTGCAGAAAGGTCTGCCATCGCTTTCATACACAGAACACGTAACGACTCGTAGTAAAATGACAGAGGTACAAGTCATATTTACAGGTCACAACAATGCCAAGCTGCAATATCTGTGACGTTTGAGTCTTCTATGGTTCTTCTTCAGAATCTGTAGTAAATATACATCATTTCCCCCTAGAACGTGTGGTCACCAGATTCATCGAACCGGCAAGAATTCCTCTCGCTGCTAAGCCCCGCCCCCATGCTTGATCGCTGCACAAGACGGACCAGTGACTGGACGACCTCCGACATCGGTGGCCTGAATTCTGGCTCAGGCTGTTGCAGTTGGCAATGGATCAATCAGCAACACTTTACAGAAGTTTGGAGAGGGAAATAGCAACTGAGCTGAGACAATTTACCTGGACACAGAGAGCGATTGCGTCAGCAAACCGGGAGAGCGATTTCGCAGGGTACAGCCCCTCCAGCGCTGGATCAACCATCTGATCTAGCAATTCGATGTCGTGCAGCTGTGGAGTGGCCCACCGGACTAATGATTGCTGGGACCTTGGTTGAGAGCTGAAATAGATTCAGGCAACAGTTATCATTCAGTTCAAACTCACGGCCTCAACTTTCATCAGGGTAAATCGCAGCGCAATAGTTTCCTTGCTCACCTGTCAAATGCTTTCCGTCCAGTCAGGAGCTCAAGCATGACGACTCCAAAGCTGTAAACATCGCTCTTTTGAGAGTACTGACCAGACATGGTCGCCTCAGGAGCTCTGTATCCTGAGTTGTCATCTGATTCCTGGATTTGTCAATTTGTAAGGGAATCTTTAGATAAGGTTTGCATTAGAGTGGTAAAAGAAAACTTCACAAACGGAACCTAAAATCGTCTTTTTTTTGTAACAGAGAGTAGCAGAGATACCTGGAGTTCCTGGTTGGGAATTAGTTCTGCAAACCCACAATCTGAAATATGGGGGTTAAGCTCATCGTCCAACAGTATGTTAGATGATTTGAAATTCTTGTGGATGATAGATGGAGAACAAGTCTCATGTAGATACCTGAAAAGCAGCACATGTTAGTTCAAAAAAATTATAAAATCATTTGGCAAGTCTGCCTTACTTACTCTAATGCCCTCGCTGATCCTAGCGCAATCTTGACACGGTTATTCCACGACAACGATCTGCTGTTTCCATCTGACAGGTGGAGGAGGTCATGAAGACATCCATTCTTGTAAAATTCATATGCCAGCAAGCACTGTCCATGCTCTGAGCAGTAGCCATCTAGCTCTGAGAGGTTTGGATGATTTAGCTTTGCAACGTTTGCAACCAGCTTGATGAAGAAATCAGATGGGTGGTCTGGGATGGCAGAGAAATTGATTTTCTTCACAGCCAGAACCTGGAATAAGTAGAAACCAGAAACTGAGGCTACAATGGTTTAACAAAATTGTGAGGCAAACTTAACTACACCATGATATAATATGAAACAAAAATAAAGGAAAAATATCAACGATCGACTAACTCTATCATGAGATATGCAATTGAAAACCCTAGATCATACTCCCTCCATTCTAAATTATTGGTCACTTTAGCTTTATCCTAAATTAACCTTGTCTGATTTTGACAAGGTTTGTAGGAAAAATGTATCAACATCCACAACATCAATATAGTTTCATTACATCCACCATGAAATATGTATTGATAGTGTATCTATTTGGTATGGTCAAAGTTAGAGAGATTTGACTTAAGACAAAGCAAAAGTGACGAATAATTTGGAACGGAGGGAGTATTATAATAATCAATTATGTGAAGTTTTTGTACTACATTAGGTCTTGCTTACAGAATTGCATAGTGTACAGAGAGCGAACTTCCAGTTTGAATATGGATATGCTACATACATGAACTTAAGATAATCGGTTTGCTTAAGAGCATAATATAGTAATTGATACTATAAAATTATGAAGTAGTAAGCATTAAGAATCAATGCTGTTGGGTTCGATAGAATGCACAGAGTACAGATTCTGTGATAATGATGGTCGAAAATGTGTTCTTTCACCTCTGGAAAGAGAACTGTCATACAAAGGTACTGAACATACCTTCTGATCAGACAACTGTGCTCTGTAAACACGGCCAAAAGAGCCTTCACCGACCAGATTGTCAGCACTGAAGCTCTCCGTTGCTACCTGCAGGTCTGCCACTGTGTATGCAGTTGCCCTTATGGAAGAGAGGTTTACTTTCTTCGTGGCAGGCTTGTTGGTTGGATCATTTTCGTCAGAGAACTTGTGCAGCTCGATTCTTGATGGCGGTTTCAAGTTCATCGAGACATTATTCTTCAGTTCTTTTCCAGTCCGTGAGAGTGAGATAGAGCGGATGGGCCTAAGCTCTAAACAGCAACCATTGTTAAGAGATGACAAACAATACCTGGATGACGTATTGAATAAACTTTCGTACTAGAAGATCTCACAATACACTTACGATTAATTTTCCCAGAAGCAAGAGGGCTGAGGCGCTTGTTCTTTTCAAGATCACCTCCTTGTTGACGCCTCATAGCTTTCCTCTTGATCAGAAAGAAGGCAACCAATGCACCTACAACCACAAGTGATATCACAATTCCCGCAACCGCAGCACCGCCTACTTTGGAGCTTTTGCCATCACTGCCACCATTATCGGTATCGCTTCCTTGTGATGGACTACTGTTATTTTTACTACTACTTGGAGTTCTAGAAGGCGATGGTCGCCGCGAAGGTGGAGTGTCTGATGGAGGTTCCATTGCAGCTGGTGCAGGACTGTTGCTAAAGGAGTTGCCATGTGTCCTACAACAACCATTCTGAATTACGATATCCATCCTGTAATTTGGAACTGTGATAGACTGATAGGGGTAGTGAAAATACTTACTGGAGATTGTTTATGCTCTTCAGTTTATCAGGGATCGACCCACTGAATTGGTTATTTGCAACGTTTCTGCAAGTCAAATTGGTAACTGGATCACTAGTAAAAAGACAGGTGCAATATACAGCGTGTTGCAAGTGTGGCAACTTACAGTTCAGTCAAAGGGAGATCGGTGAGGACGTCTATTGTGCCGGTAAATTGGTTGTTCTGCAAATAACTGAGGACACGGCATGTCGTCATTGCAATTCTGGAATTTCAGTACTTATTTGGATTTGTTACCAGTATATTTTATAAAGTGCATTTGTGTTCTTGCCCCTACTTTACAGTGCAATTGTGATTTTTACCCTCATTTTTGTTAACTTTGTAATTTTGCCCTTCCTATTCACAAGTCAACGTGATTTTACCTCTAGTCAACTAGTCAATGCGATTTTGCCCCTAGTCCACGGTCAAAATAGGGGCAAAATTGCATTGAATTGGGGCAAAATCATGTTGACTTGTGAATGGCAAGGGCAAAATCACAAAGTTAAGAAAAACGAGGGTATAATCACAATTGCACTGCGAAGTAGAGGCAAGAACACCAATTTCTCATTTTATAATGAAGGAAAGGAGAATGTCCTTACAGTGTGCTTAAACTTGTCATGTTGCTGAAGCTTTCAGGAAGAGTACCAGAAAACGAGTTATATGAGAGGTCCCTACAATAATTTTACCTATTATCTGTCAAAATCTCCACATGCTAGCTCACCAGTCAAACTTCTGTATAGATATAAATTAAAAGGCACTCACAATGTTGTTAAGTTGGTGAGCTGGTCGAACACAACATTGATGTCTGACAGCTGATTATGACCAAGATTTCTGAACCAAATAGTGACATAACATTTTGAGATCTAATCATTGTCATATAAAGGTAGACTCACTATGAAAATGACATAAATATAACCTACTTACAAATACTGAAGTGTAGACATTTGGGAAATGGAGTAAGGTAAGGTCCCAATGAAGTTGTTTTTATTAAGATTTCTGTACGTCAGGTGTTTTTGTCAGACTAACAGATAAATCAACAAAGACAAGAGCCAGTCCTTGAGCTGTGAAAGTCAAATCACAACTTACAGCCTCTCAAGATTTGGTGGGAGATTATAAGGGATATCGCTTCCTCCGAGATTATTGTTGCTCACGTCACTGCAACAACATAACAGATCAAAAACGACAGTGCTAAAAGGCCTACACTTAGCATCGAAGCACTGAAAGTATGTGGGAGATGATTCCACTAACAGCTCAGATAGTTCAGTGAGGAGATTCATGTTGTATCCCAGGGTCCCATTTAGCCCCATGCCAGGTACTTTTCTGAAGAAAATGAGCATGTCAGAAGAACAGAAAGTTTATGTCAGAATCATGTCCACTTCCCAGTGTCGCCTCACATTGTTATCACTCTTGAACCAGAACAAGTAACCCCAAGCCAGGACTGGCCACAAGGGTCGCCGTTCTGGGGCACCCAGTTTGTCAGCTGCGAGGGCGAGTTCAAGGTTGTGTAGAACGTGTTGAGGGCAGTCACTGAGTAGGCAAAAACATCAACTCAGATTGCGTGATAACAATGATTGAGTGAAACTATCATGATGACTGTGTATTCATCAACAAGTTGTCAGCTATCAACAGTGCTAACAGTACTAGTGTTTTTCTTCTTAAAAGAAAAGAAAAAAAAGGGAATTATTACTAGTTTTATATTTTCCATCATCTCAGACTCTGAAGTCAAAAGTAGCAGTCCTACTTGCAGTACCAAGGACCTAACTTTTCAGCAATCCAATACAAAAAAAGGTTGATTAAAATAACCAGAACGACCGCATCCCAGTGTAATTTATATAAAATATAGGCATAAAAGGAAGAAGAGCAAACCTAAAAGAAGGACCATTTGCACTTCTTTTTCGTCCCGGTTATCCGGATAGTACAAACAACACTACCAGAACGGTGATGACTCATCGAGAAATGCTCTGCCAAACCTATGGCATTCTATCAGTCCAAGGACAAATTCCCCATCATTCACGGCATAATTAAACTTAAACATTTGGAAATTTGGCTTTCTGAAGGGGACAAGTCAAAGGAAAGGAATGGCCAAGAACATCAAGAACTGAACAGTCAGCAATTTGGCACCTCCATGGGCCCCTGGAAGAAAATGATTGGCTAAAGAGCACACCATGATTTCAGATACTGTGATAACTAAATTACGGCGGTTTCCCCAGTCCATAAAAAAGGGGGAAGAGAACAAATAGTAGCAGAATGAAATAGAACAAGCAATGTTTGCATAATTCCTATGCGCAACACTGCTAGCTACTCCCTTGAAACGAAGAAACCACTTGTAATCAAGCGAAATGGTAGGATGCAGACTTTTGCATTGGTATTCTAGCAATCTGACGGCACACTGAAGAGGAAGAAGCATCACGAACAGTGCTTCTCCCCCATCCATTGATGGCCCAAGAACCATAGAGAGAAGTCAGGACAAAACCGAAGGGGTCAAAAGCGGTGTTCTTTGTACGCTAAACCAAACATATGCTTCAGTTGAAGGAAGATGAGAGCATAAAGGGAGCAAGAATCGCTAACCATCATCGGAGTTGGTGTCGCCGGTGACGCCCGTGAAGACGGTGGCCAAGAGCAGCGCCGCCACTCCAGCAGCGCCCAAAGCCATGCCCGAGGCTGTTCTGCAGTCACACGTTCTTGGCTCCTTGCCTTCACCATGGAGACATCACACATTCTTCTCAGAGTATCCAAGAAAGCAGGTGAAGGAAAAAAAATAAAGATATCAACCTTTTGTTCACTTCTACTCGCTCGCTCGCTCTCTCTCTCTCTCTCTCTCTCTGCCTGCTGGCTGCGTGTCCCCTCCTCCCCGTGTTTTCCTCGCTCTCTCTGGGCATTTATATACGTCTTGTCAACGAGGCAACGAGCCACAAACAGTAAGGCAGAAGAGGGGGAAAACAGTTATTCACGAAGTTACCAATAAGTACGTTTTACCTTTTCATTTAGTACTTCTCCTTTAAAAATATCAGCATCACTTCCTCTCGCACTTGAATTTTCTGGAGGAGAAAAACTACAGTCCTTCAACTCTTGCTCTTATTAAAAAAAGGTACATCCACACTCTTAGGACCGTTAGAACCGGTACGAGCATATGCTGCCGTTGTACCCATGTGAGATGCATAAAAAAAAACTTAGAACAGGATAAAACTCCCTCCTTGAACGATTGAACCACAATGTGGTTTTGACCTATAGGCCACCTGACCCAGGCATCATAATAGGAGGGAGAGAATACGGTCTCTTTGGAACGTAGAATTTGCATTTGCAGTAATTAATAAGAACTAGCTTAGTCCCCATATGAATGATTTCAGACAAATAAATCCAAAGGAGAATAAAGTGGGAATGTTGTGAAATAGATGGGGAACGTTTTACCTTTTCATTTAGTACTTCTTAGTTCATTGAGTATGGATGTTCGCAAGGCCATCTAAGTTTGAATTCTCATCAAAATAATTTCTATGCCTACTTTCTTAATAAAAAACCCACTTAATTCATTCTCTCTAGGTTGGTACTTGTGAAATGGCCTTCGTACGGGTTCTCCGATGCTACACCAAGACATGGTTCTTCCTCATAGTATATCATCCTATATGTTATATTGTTATGGTACAATGCACTATAGAATTTCTCTTGCGTCCCTCCAATCATAGCAGTTCTATTTGCGCGATCCTACCTGATAAGATATGGTTCTTCATCTAGCTAGCGACATAGTTTGGTGCCACCTCAACTTAATTTACTGGTTAATCGCCATAAACCCCATAACATTTTATTGTAGGTAAAATTAGAACACATCCGCCTGCCTCTACAACGAAGAGGCTCTACGAGTAGAGGCCGGGGTGCTAGCTGCTCGAGACCTCGAGACCTATTGCCACTGTCACCCACATGGATGCTGTTGGAAATGGTGACGACAATTCTAGCCGTTTTGGCTGGATCATGTCATTCAGTGACGTGCCACGCCGGCCTGACGCCCCTTGGGGCCAGCAAAATGACCGACGCTGAAGGCAATACGCGCCTAGGCGCCCTTTGCGGTGTGTGGCGTTGTCTTAGCTTGAGTTGCGCGTGACTGTTACACCACTACCACCAGCAGGATCCGGGCAGTACGGGCCAGCAGCATGGCATGGCATGGCATGGGCGTAAGGGCACACTACACAACAACGCAGTGGTGGAAGGGCGTCCTCTCTGTTGCCTTGGTGAACGTTGGTTGATAGCTAGCCTACCCGCCATGGTACGGCAACCGGGGCCCGCCTCTGGCTGATACTGTCTTGGTCCAAGCAAAAGCACCTCACATCATCATGCACCAAAAAATAATTGTTCAGCTCCAGTTCAGTTCGGACTTCGGACAATCCAATATATATTTACTGCAACGCATCTGCTAATAAGTTCCATCATATTATTTGGCATGCCATGGTCATAGCATTAGACCTTACAAAAAGTTAGAATAGCCAGTGACAACTAGAGCCAAATGGTGCGACAGCAGCATATAGCACACTGTGCGTCCTCCTTGAGTCCTTTCCTTTCCTGCTGACCTTTTTGCCACTTCCGTGAACCACGCCGACAGCGTTATGAGCAACTCTTTTCTCACAAAGGTTAAAGAAGTGAGTGATTTTGAAAAAGCCACCGCAACGTCTAAGCTTCCGTAGGTTATTGGTTTATTGCCAGCAGTTATATCTTTTTTAACCTTTGTAATATTTTTCTCAAGTAAACATTAATTACCTTTCCAATAAAGATATAAAAGATTATACTATAGATGAGTGTATCCGGCTATATTGGGAAATAACAACAAATTCTAATATCAGTCGTGAATTCACAAGTGACGGCATCGGTTCTTTTTTGCTATGTTGGAATTTTTTTAAACGAACGGCACACGACGTGTACGTTTCTATTGATATAGCAGAAAAATACAAAACTATATCCCTGGAAGGCCATAATCAGGCAAAACAAAAGAGAAACTAAAGAAAAATAACTAACAACCGGCGGGTCGGATTAGTACATCGACACCGCACCACACAGACAACCCTAGAAAGTTGGATTGGGGCAGCGCACCACCGAAACCACTTCACGCCGCCATCACTTGAGTACAAGAAACGCACCACCATCACCAGGGCGAAGGGCCTCAAAGGATAAACCACTATCACCGCCAGCGCCGTCGTTATCGACGATGTCCCACACCGGACTAGTCACTGCCATACAGGGTTAGCTACCGTGATTCGCTGCAAGCTGTGTAGCTACCAGGCCATCGAGTTCGTTTGCGCCTCCTCACAAAGTTGCCCTACACCGGACCAACATCCGCCAAGCAGGGCTGACTGCTATAGGTCACTGCAAGCTGTCAAATTGATACCTGAATAGCTGCCTCTGACCATCCATCATCAGCTGCACAACGTCCACCAAGAACTGATAGAACATTTTTGGAGTCCAAGCCACCCAGTCGCCACGTCGAAGAAGCAAAAATATCGCACGGGGCCTCCGACAACCAAGAAAAAGACCATCACCGCATAGACACTTCGGCAAGGCACCTCAGCCGGCCTCCTCCTACCACGCCGGCCTCTGCCAACTTCATGGTCACCTCTGGCGCACGGTCCGGCCAAATCGTCGCCCTCAAGCACCAAGCAGAGATCCTAGAGATCCTGCCCTCCCAACACTGCGGCAACGTGCACTGGTTGGCCACCATCTGCCACCGCGTACACCCGCCCCTCAAGTCCATGACTTGGTGTCCGCTCACCGTACCACCTAGCCCCATACACCAAGGTTGGGGTCTAGCATCGACACGGCTGACGCTATGCATGGCCGCTTGCCGTCAAACCAACCAGTGAAGGCTCCAGCACACTGCAAAGAAAGGGAACTTGCTGCTTTTCTTTCAAAGGAAGAATATGATGCTAAGCCACGCCAACGCCGCCCGTCCGAGATGGGCAAGATTTTCACCCGGAGAATCCACCATCGAAGCGAGGAGGGTGCCTTGACAACGTTCTCAGCAGGAATACGGCGCCCAAGGCATCGCCGTTGTCGGCTCAACGTACCGTCGAGCAGGATTTCTCCTGGCACCCACATGCCCGCAGCCGCCACAAGCCCATCTCACTGCCAACCATGGCTGCCACCACCACCAACCTCGCCTGCCAGACCGCCGTCGCCGCTGCCACGCGGGCATCGCCGAGCGACCCGCACACTACTGCCACATGACCACCTCCACGCCCTGCACGCAGCCTCCGCTCCTTGCAAGCTCCATACCTGCCTTACCACGGCCGCCGCCGGAGTGCATGGCCAGCCCAGTTGCGCTGCCGCGAGGCCGGCAGGCCGACAGGCCGCCTCCCGGTCAGCCCTGCCGCCCGCAGACACCGTGCAGCCTCTCGCGTTGCTAAGCCGCCTCCACTCTCTACGCCGTCACACCGCCTCCACGCGCAGCCACCACTTGCTGCGCGGTTACGCTGGAGCCGCCGCCACTGCGCCGTTGCGTAGGAGCCGCCGCCACTCACCCATCGCCGGGCGTCGATCCCGCGCCGTGCCGTCGCCCCCGCACCTGGGAGCAGCCACCGCCGGCGGATCCGGCCGCGGGAACATCGGATCCACACTAGCTGGTGCTGGATCCAGCCTTCCTCGCCGGCGCCACCACGAGCCGTGCCTCTCCGGTGACCGAAACGCCCGCGCCCGCCTGAACGCGAAGGGAACAGGGTTGCCCCCGCCGCTGCCCTCCTTGCAGGCTGCACGGACTTCCGGCGACCGACTCGGACGAAGGGAAGGGAGGAGGGAGGGGGTGGCGGCGGCGGCGAGACTCCCGCCCGTGTCACTCACGCGGGAGCAACGCGGGGGGGGGGGGTGAGGGGGGGTCTATGAGTTTCTATGTTGGAAAATAACATCAGTCTGATATCAGTCGTGAATTCACAAATAACGGTATCATTTTTTTCACATACGAGTTCATTCTTTTATCATTCTCCATACATAAAGGCGACAAATTGGAAACCAAGTGGGTTATCATCATCTCATCTACCACTCTTACTTCTTTGGTTAACCCAAATAATCTAGCGGCTAGGCATTAGTGGCCTTTCTCACTCCTCCCATTCATGCTAGCTCGAATCAAACGTGTACCTGCTTCCAATAATGCACCCGTCGCTGAACCTCCTTTTTCCTTTCCATTTGACATTGTGATTTGGAGCGGTCCTAACTAAATTATGTGACAATCATTCTAAAGGTTCTTGAACTTGAACCTCGATCGTCCCATGGACATGTTACCCTTTGATCTCTGTATGTTTGTCGTTATTTGCGCTATTGCTAGCCATTTTGTTTTCATTCAGCTTTTATTAATCAAGGTTGAAAAAAGGAACATCGGTTATAGACGTTAAACTATTTAACCTTGGTCTTATCTTCAGTTTATGATAATTTCCTTTCGTTTCTGTGATCGATCTTTCCCTTTTAATTGGTAATAATGGTTGGTGCTGAGAATATGCTAAGACCTGTTGGCTGGCTATGTGTGCAATCACAAAGGCTGGAAACTGTTCCTTTTTAAAAAAAATCTTAAGTTTATCTAAGTATGTCCTCGTTGTTTAATAATATAATGGTTCAGGCTGACTATCAGCTAAGAATTTTTTTCACATGGTTTCTAAATGCCGACAAAGTTCAGAAACGTGACGGAACAAATTATTGAGGGGATAATAAATTCTAACCCCTGCACTTAGTTCGGTCATTTGGTGTGGTATCTTAATCTATACATATTATTGTACCCTCTGACAAAGGGGGTGCATGCTATAGTTACGTTCCAACAAACTGCCATTGAACCATTAGGATCCGGGTACTGCTGCCGGTGGTTGTGAGATTTTCAGGTTTGTTGGGGATTTGAATTTATGTGCATGGCTTGCTCATTACACTCGATCTGAATATCCTTGATTAATTGCTTCCACGAGGTATCCTTATTAGCTTCTCTTTCTGTATGCCCTTGTCTTTTTACTGATGTAGCAAATGCTGTATTTATTTGTACGTTGCCCTGATCAAGGTCAATACAGTTGTAATGAGAAATCAGCATCATGCAGTGTGACAGTGCTTGAACGAAATAGCCTGACATGTCTCCGATCCCTTTTACCGTGATAAGCATGGCACATCATCCATATGTTTGGTGTTTAGGTGACGTGAAGTGGTACTGTTCATAGCCGCTCTAGCTCCGAAGAAAAGAGGGGGGCACATGGGTTTTGGAGTACCATGCAAGCTTTGATGCTATCTGCTAGGGTTGTTCTAAGCTAGCATGTGTCTCCGATCCGACTTTGGTATCCACAGGACGGATGGCATGCATGGCACCAACTGAAGCCGACCTTTGTCAAATCGATCGCGCGCGTAAGGATGGCCTGTGTTGACGACTAACAAAAGTTTGTTGCAGAGATCAGTCCACGAGTTTTACTTGGAGAAGTTCCTGCATGCTACTGAAAGAATGGTTTTCCACTCGTGACCAATCGAAGAGACAAACAGTAGATATTTAATCAGTTCTGTTTTGGTCTCGCACTGCTACTTTCAGAGAACAAATTAAAACCCCGGCTTTTAGCGATTCTTCCTTTCCATTATAACACCCCTATCTAACCATATCATTGTATCAGACTTTTCCGTTGTAAACGTATGTGGTTTTGCCAACGGAACGCGCCAGTCGTAGTCGCCGATCGGGCGGGCGGCTTGCTCCTAGCTGGCCTCGATCTCAAGGCAATGCAGAGAACGAAGGACCCGGCCGATCGCGTGAGCAACGAGTAGGATTAGCTATGCCACCAACTGACACCGACACACACTCGACCTGTTTGGTGGCGCCGCTGTGACCTAGGACACGCAGCTGAGGTTCGGTTGGTCAGCCACCAAAGCCTCACGGCGCCATGCCGACCCATCAAAGTGGCTTGAGCGACAGCAGACAAACACGTTACGGGTGCTTTTGGTTGGGCCGTGGCTTTTGAAAAAGCTGCTGTGAGCTGTAGGCCGTGGAAAATCTGCTGTGAAAAAGCTGCTGTGGGAAAAGTAGAAGACCGTTTGGTTAGAGCAGCTGTGGGCTGTGGGAAACTGTGTGCTATGGGTGAAATACCTGTAATACCCCTGAAGGTTTGTGGGACCGTATATAAACCGTTCACTATTTCGCATGTAAATATATAATTTGGAAAGAAAAATATTAAATTTTCTAAGTTTTTCATCCATATGGTCCGCATAAATAGAACTGTAGCAATTACACAAGGTAAATAGCTCATAAAATTATGATATATATCAACGTAACTATTCTCCTCTCGCACTAACCAAATCATCAGCGATCTTGTCACGAATGGTATTCACGGTATCTTCATTCTCTACCTCTTCACTCCCATCCTCTTGTATTTGTGCCGTGCCACTTATAGATGGTACCAAGTACTGCTCATCAGCATCACATCTCTCAAACTCCTTATCAGGCAAATTGCTATCACGGATAAAATTATGCAAAGCAAAATAAGCCATGATTATATGTTTTTGAGTACGAGGTGAGAAACTTGGCATACTCTTCAAAATACGCCACTTCTGCTTCAAGACTCCAAAAGACCTTTCAATCACATTTCGAAGGGATGAAAGCAAAAAATTGAATATCTCGTACTTTCCTTGAGGAGGGCCTGTACGATGTCGAAATTCGGGTATGTGATATGTGCTTCCTTTGTAAGGTGCAAGATACCCTATTCGGTTTGGATAACCCGAATCCACAAGATAATATTTTCCTATTAAAGTAAGCAAGTGAGGCAAAATAAGTAATACAAGTACAACTAACTAAAATGAAGAAAATGATGTACCATGCATACCTTTAGGAGGCGCTCCTGCGACTGGTGCTGGGCCGCCGCCGGGCGGGAGGGGGGTGTGGGCGCACGGTGGGAGGCGGCGCGGGGTGGGGCGGATGACGGGCGGCGCGGGGTGGAGCGGATGACGGGGCAAACATAAACAGCGAAATATTTTTTTCCATAACGAGTGGCAGGTGGGTACTTTTTTACCTAGAAGTCACTGGAAGCAAGCAGGGGGGAGTTGCTTTTGCATTTGTATTAAGGTGAAAGCAGCTTTTGGGCAAAAGCAATTGGGACGTTTAGGCCCTTTAGTTGGCTTTTGGCTTTTGCAGAAGCAAAAGCAGGTGCAAAAGCCCAACCAAAAGCACCCTAAGTGGTAGAATGGCCTGTTTGTTTGCTTTTGTACTTTTTCCTTGTAGAATGGTGAGCTTTGCAAATTAAGGCAGTGGAGGATAGTGGCGTAGTGGGATTGAAGGCCGCCGCGCGCATCATCATCATCATTCAAACTAAAGCCGGAATCTAGCTTGCTAACTATTGATGCATGCACATGCATGCATACACGTCACGTCGCCTTTTAATCTTTTAACTGTGCATGCATCATGTCCTGACTTATTGATCGATCGAGTCCATACTTGCATGTCCTTCGCCCTTTAGTACTACATAGATAGATACTTTCTGCAATGGTCCATGGTGCTACTTTGCTTGCTATATATATGAGCACACACCCTTATCGTCCGTCCATAAGCTAGCTAAGGTACCTTGCCTACATACACTGCCTTGATTATTATCTCGATCCGTCAAATCGATCGAACCCCTGCGTGCATGATGGCGAAGAGATCGACGAGGAGCGGCGGCCGGCTCACCTGCGCCGCCGCAGCTCTGATGATGGCCATTGTTGTGCTACAGCAGCAGCAGCTCATGGCAGCCGCCGCCGGCGACAAGCACCACCTGCACTTCTTCATGCACGACGGGTACACGGGCCCGCGCTCCACGGCGGTGCTGATCGTGAACGGCACGGGCGCGCCGGTGATGTCCGGCGTGCGGTTCGGCGACACGGTGGTGATGGACGACGTGCTGACAGAGGGCCCGAGCCGCGGGTCCCGGCCGGTGGGGCGCGCGCAGGGCACCTACGTCACGGCGTCGCTGGAGAAGGGACAGCCGGCGATGCTGCTCTCCATGAACGTCGTGCTCACCGACTACGGCGGCTACAGCGGCAGCACCGTCGCGGTGGTCGGCGGCACGGGGAGGTTCCGCATGGCCACGGGGTACGTGCTCTGGAAGACGGCGAGCTGGAAGGGCAAACGCCGTACTCGAGATCGACGTCTACCTGCGCGTCTGATAGATCACCGCGTGGTGACATCTATCGCCGTCGATCGATCGAGACATGCATCCATCATGATAATGCATTTGTACGGTCGTGCATGCGTGTCCATCATGATAATGAGTGTAGTGTGTGTTAGTTTTCCTAATCAGCTAGAATAAAATTCGATCGTGTGCCCATGGGTGTATTAATTACTTTTGTTCTCTTTCTCGATGTGTCCATACCTGAAGTTTGATGAGTTGATGCCGCTCTCGGTTGCCTTACCTCATCGGGGTCCGGCGGCCCTGATGGAATTTGTGAAATTCCACATGAACTATTGTAGATCTCTGTATTCGACCGTGCTGTTCTAATGAATCCGACCCCGGTGGTATGCTCGTCTAGCTTCGCCCATGATTTCTCTGGACCGGTCACTACAAGACATGCGGCGATTATTTTTTTTTTGTGACCAACGTTTTAGTTGTTTTTAATCATTTTCTTTGGAGGACGTGGCCGATAAATTTTCAAGTGACTTCTTGTATTTTTTCCTAAAAGTTTTATCAAATCACCAATAACATTATTCGAATACAACAAATTCATTCCCGATGGCCACTTGGAAAATACCAGTTGCCTAAATATACCAAAAACTTTTGGCCACTTGGGAAAAAAAATCTGTCAGAAAAAGTGAACACTCTTTGTAGTGAATTGGCCTAAGACCTAGAAATACTTTGAGGGGATCTTTGCACACTAGCTTTTCATTTTCTATGCAAAGGCTGACATCCGTACACCTGTAGTTTTTCTGTGTTTTTTTTTTGCAATGGTTTGCTGTTGCTAAGGTACGTGTGCGTTCCGCAAGCCTTGTTTAGTTCAGGCCCTGTAAAGGTAAAAAAAATTTTGCAAAGAAATCTTATCAATTTGAAGTACTAAATGAAGTCTATTTATAAAACTTTTTGCATGGATGGGTTGTAAATTACGAGACGAATCTAATGATGCTAATTAATCCATAATTAAGCAATAATTAGTGGATGGTTACTGTAGCATCACTGTTGCAAATCATGGATTAAGTAGTCTCATTAGATTCGTCTCGCGATTTACAGCCCATCCATGCAAAAAGTTTTGTAAATAGGCTTCATTTAGTACTTCAAATTAGCAAGATTCCTTTGAAAATTTTGCGTTTACGGCTTTTTTGCGTTTACAGGGTGGGAACTAAACAGGGCCTAACGCTATAGTTGAAAGAGATTGCCTATAGGTATAGATGGTCAGAATGGGTCGCCCGGCTAGCCAATCGTGCCGTGCCGTGCCGATCTCACACTGACCAAATCATCAGCGATCTTGTCACGAATGATATTTATGGTATCTTCATTCTCTACCTCTTCACTCCCATCTTCTTATATTTGTGCCGTACCACTTATAGATGGTACCAAGTACTGCTCATCAGCATCACATCTCTCAAACTCCTTATCACGCAAATTGCTATCACAGATAAAATTATGCAAAGCAAAACAAACCATGATTATATGTTTTTGAGTACGAGGTGAGAAACTTGGCATACTCTTCAAAATACGCCACTTCTGCTTCAAGACTCCAAAAGACCTTTCAATCACATTTCGAAGGGATGAAAGCAAAAAATGAATACCTCGTACTTTTCTTGAGGAGGGCCTGTACGATGTCGAAATTCGGGTATATGATATGTGCTTCCTTTGTAAGGTGCAAGATACCCTATTCGGTTTGGATAACCCGAATCCACGAGATAATATTTTCCTATAAAATTAAGCAAGCGATGCAAAATAAGTAATACAAGTACAACTAACTAAAATGAAGAAAATGATGTACCATGCATACCTTTAGGAGGCGCTCCTGCGGCTGGTGCTGGGCCGCCGCCGGGGGAGGGGGGTGTGGGCGCACGGTGGGAGGCGGCGCGGGGTGGGGCGGATGACGGGCGGCGCGGGGTGGAGCGGATGACGGGGCAAACATAAACAGCGAAACGTTTTTTCCATAACGAGTGGTAGATGGGTAATTTTTTACCCCAGAAGTCACTGGAAGTAGGGGGAAGGTGCTTTTGCATTTTTATTAGGGTGAAAACAGCTTTTGGGCAAAAGCACTTGGGACGTTTAAGTCTTTTGGTTGGCTTTTGGTTTTTGCAGAAGCAAAAGCAGGTGCAAAAGCCCAACCAAAGGCACTCTACACATGGCATGGCCAGGGGCGGAGGACCCGGGATAGCGAGGTGTACCTTGATTCGGCTATAAATTGGTGCAATAGCTCGTAGTTACATCTAATTTGTGCTCCTATGCTTCTGAGTTGAGCTTAGATGAAGGAAGAAGATGCCGTATATTGGACCCACACTAGAGAGGCAGTACGTAGTAGGACTCCACTCCACATGAAATCAGTTGAGCTCGAGCAGTCAGGCTCAATTGCTCAAACGCTCAAACGCGGATGTTTCCACTGATTTACCCGTAGGCATGTGTGATAACAGACGCATCTTAAAGTCGGTAAGTGTGTAGGTGTAGTGTACTAGCTTGCGTGGCGGCAGCATGTGTAATATCGAGAGTATTTTCATGCTTGTATTATAACTGGGAAAAATAAAGAACATGGCAACATGTGGGCTCTGCAATGCCCCAGGTGATTAGCCCAGCTCGCCGCGTGTGCAACGCCGCCTATCAGTTTATTGCAGGCCCATCAGACTTATGCACGCCCTGATGGCCCAAAATTAATCTAAATTGATAGATTAATCAACAACGGTACGTAGCATGCCATTGACCAATGAGTAAGCTAGGGTTTCTGTCTCTGTTTTTTTCCTTTTACAGGGAAAATCTAAGGTAAAATTTCAACATGTTTGTTAAATAAATAATATGAAAATAAAGGTACGAAAATAGTATGCTGATTGATACACAATTTTCTTTCTTCTTCACAATTCGAAGGCATGATTTCTCGATATTTTTACTTAAATAAAAAATCGAACCCTTTGGGGCTTGGGTCACGCCACGAGGAATTTAAAAAGTTCATTAAGCATATGCATATATACTCTCTCCATGGCTCCATCCCAGCATAAATGATGTTTAGTACTTCCTCCATCCTAAATTACAATTCGTTTTGTCTTTCTAGAAATACATATTTTACTACATATTTAGACATAGTCATAGTGTACATCTAGATGTATAGCAAAATATATGTATCTAGAAAAACTAAAATAAATTGTAATTTGGGACGGAGGGAGTATTATTTAACAAAAACATATGGAGTATATCTATTACCCTATTGCGATCCCTGGGAAATATCAGAGGATGCAGCTATACATGCAGGTGGCCCTTGCCACCTGTATCTTGGATGATCGTCGATGCACAATGGCGGTGCGGCCAGGCCCAACTAGCTAGGGATCCTCCAATGCGAAATGCATGCATGCCTAGTAACATAACGACGATGGAACGCAAGCTGTAGTTCTGTAAAACATCGACAATGTGGATTAATACCAACGCGGCAATAAATCTCTCCTGGCTATGACGAGCGACTCGGTCTAAATTCCTCCATCCTTTCTTTTTTCTAACGGAGGGCGGCATGCATGCTTCCTGATTGCACGAAGTATCAGCGTCGTCGTCAATGCCAAAACTGTTCCAATGCTTTCTCATACATGCTCTGATCCTATAGCAAAGTGCATCCCTATATACAATCTGAATGATTGGGCAGGTGCAGGAACACATGACACAAGCAGCACGTATATTAACCTGCCCAATCATGCAACCAAGGACATCATTCATCTATGCCATGTAACAAACGGCTTTCAACAACCCGCATATATATACATATCCCCTTTCTTTAAGTATCGGGAAAAGAAAAGAAAAGAAAAACGAAGAAAGAATGGATACAAGGTCGCTTTCATGTCGGGGGGTCTTTCGGTTGTGCGATGTGCTCCCCTCACCTCCCTCTTCTCGCTCTCTTCGCGCGCGAGCGAGCTGGCGGTGATGCGCCCACGTCGCCCTCGTCTCTCGCGACTCGCGGCTATATACACGCGCACGCATCGCGTACGTTAACCGACACCAGGCGCACGCACGCAAAGCACCAGAGAGCAAAGAATCCGTTCGCCGGGCGCAATGGCCGTCGCCGGCGCTTTTACCGTGGCCGCCTGCGCGACGACCGCCGCGGCGGCGGCCGTTCTGGCCCTCACCTCCTCCTCGTCGTTCGACAACGACGAGGCGCGGAGCGGCGCCACGGTGGCGCCGGAGGCGGGGGCGGTTTCTTCGCCAGCCCCGTCGCGCGAGTGCGCGGTGTGCCTGTCCGAGCTGCCGGCTGGAGCGGAGGAGGGGCGCTCGGGCCCCGGGCCGGCGGTGCGGGCGCTGCCGGCGTGCGGCCACGCGTTCCACGCCGACTGCATCGGCAGGTGGCTGCCGCTGCGCCCGAAGTGCCCGCTCTGCCGCCGCCCCGTGCTGCCCAACGACGGGCAGCAGGCGGACGCGGGGGCCATGGTGGCATCGGCCACGCCAGCGCCTCCGTGGGCGCGACCGGCGAGCGGGATAGCCTGCGGCTTCGGTGACGGGAGGGTGGTGTGGACGCGCAGCCCATCCGCCAGACAGCAGTCTGATTAGGCTTTTGGATTAATTTCGGCAAATTTGTTCGTGGTTTATTTGCAAATTCGGGTTTAATTAAATCTGTTCTACCAGAAAATTGTAACTAGGCTAATCACAACAATGAATGAGGAAATGAAACACCTCCAAGGCTCCAACTTAGCGTATGCATTTGTTAGTTGGTGGCTGTGAATGTAAACTTTTCTAGGATCCTTTTCATTTTATTTTTAAAAAAAGGCACGGTTCGGATAGGATGATTGTAAAGGTCGTTTATTAGAGCGTGCTGGCACACAATATTCTCTCCGGTCGATCGGTCACAACTCACAAATAATTGTGTTTTCAGATAGTGTCACGGTCACCAAAGTATTAGTTTTATTATTTTTATGGAACTATATATGTAATAAAACCTAGTAAAATAATAATCATCGTCATCAAGTTCTAATTTTCCTTGATGTATTCAAAGAGATATTGATATTTAAGCTTAAACAAGTTGACAACATCACTCAAAACGGTAATTTGTGACCGGAGGAAGAAAGATCTCATACCGAGCAATGAATATGCGGCAAATGGGGTCGCAGGCTAAGAAAACTGACCAAACATACCACCAAACATACCACCATTCTCTAGTGCAAATGTACCCATTATTTGAAAATGGTACAAATCCATCATAAAACAAGCTTAAAAGTTTTCAAAGATTCTAAAATTTTGAAGACATGTTGGTGAGGTCATATTACACAAACTATGCACAATTTATTTTGTTGGGGAGATAAAAGAAATGATAGATTTTAGGTGCATTCACACTAAAGGATATTTGTCATTCTTTATCTCTCCAACCAAAACAATCTTGAACCTGAACTTTTGCAAGGATGTAGAACATAGTCCTACTGAGAGACTTTAGAAACATATACGGCCCATGTTTTTTCTCCTTTCATTTTATTCCTTTTTTATATATATCGGGCTAAGCTAATACTGGCCAGGCTAAAACCTTCCTCCACGCATCCTACTCTAGACAGGCCAAAAGGGGCCCACAACTATTTTCTTTTCTTCTTTCTTTTTAATTGCCCAGGTGTAAAGTAAGACTTTGACCAGTTAGAAGCAGCTACGGAATATGATGGCCCCTTTTTTTCTTTTCTCTTCTTCATTTTTTCCTTTTATGTTTCATTTTTATTTTTTACTTATTTATTTTATAATTATACAGATTTCTCATTTATTTTTAATTTTGATGGATATATTTGTTTACTTTTATAATAGTATTGTTGATAGGCACATTCTTTTTAATAATATTTGATCATTATTGATGGGCACTACATGGTGATTCAGGTCAAGCCAATTGAGGGGTAGAACAAAGTGATCCGTTCCTCGAAATATTTATGGACCGGCCCATCAAGTTGCTTGGGTGGTCTCTCTCTATCTCTTGTGGCCTTTATTTTCTATGCAAGATACAGTCTACGTTGCAAGGATAAACAAGTGGTGTTGTACTTTTATTTTAGATATTTTGTAATAAGTTAAATATGATATCACTAATAATGTTGTTAGGTGTATATTAAATTTGATCCTGAGTATGCACGCAACACCATTAGATTTTGATCTTAAAATCTGGAGGGATAGAAAATCTTGGATAGATAGAATTGCAGTTGAAGGAGAAAACACATAATTTAGCGACAATTGAATGAGATGAAATATATTTTATTCCCTTTTTTACATCCTCATTTGGTAGTGTTTCGTTCCAATTTTTGCACAACATTCTCAGATTTTTCTATTTAATAAATTTTTATATTCAATGAGTTGTAGATCATTATAAGGGGTGTTTGGGCTACTTCTTAGATCCATTGAATTTGGCTTACTAAAACATTCCCTTTTCTTCTATTAATACAAAAGTGAGTAGCTCTCCTATGTATTTGAGAACAAATACAAAATATTTGTTTTCGATGTGTCGGTATTTTACCGCCACGCCCACCGAGGGATACCCTCGAGGTGGTGAGTTTGTAAGTAGTGTGTCGCCGAGATCACGAACTCGAAGGTATAAGGAACACAAAGTTTAGACAGGTTCGGACCACCGAGAGTGTAATACCCTACTATTTCCGACTAGTTCTACTACGGTATGAGTAGTTCTACTATGTTACGAGTAGTTACAACTAGTAGGGCGTGTGCTATATCTCACCTCTTATCCTGTAAAATGTACGCCATGTGCACAGTCCTTTGGGCCCGGGTCTGACAAGCCACCGAGCTCTTTGTAGTCGAGTACTGCAGGCTTCCGAGTACTTCTGAAGACGTCCTCGAGTTATCTCGAACTCCATCTTTGAAGGTGTCTTTCGAGTACTTCCTTGACTGCATCGATGCTGTGAGGTGCTCATGCCCCGAGTAGTTGTCAAATCTTCTTTTACATGGGGTGCGATTGAACTCGCAGTTCATATGGAGTAGCTCCTGAGCCTTATGTTGACTCGTAGAATCAGTCTGAGGGTCAATTTAGTCTTGAGTCTTTTGTCCTTATCTTCCAAAATATTTGAAAAGTAAGTTGCCGATGACACGTGACCCTGCAGCCCCCTAGCCTTGAATCCAAATCCTCAAGATTTTGAATAAAGGATCTAAAGAATCGTGGCATGCAATATATGATGGTAAGAATTTGATGGTTAAGATGGGCAAATTGATTCAGAAATTCGAAAATGCTTTTTTCGGGATGAATTCCCTAAAATAATGGTTAAACAAATAACTTCTCCAAAAAGCGCCCTAAATTACCAACAAATCAAACCCTTTTCCTTGAGTTCAGTGTCGCATCCAGCCTCCGAGCCTGTTCAGTGTCGCATCCAGCCTCCGAGCCTAGGAGCTAGATGTGTCGCACGAGATACACCCAGTAGTCGGTGGCACCAGCACTCGAGCCTAGGCTTTGGCCAAGTTGCCGCTGGATCTTGAACTGTCGATGAAGCCGACTAGTCGGAGTCGATTCCAACTAGTTTCCTAGGCGAGATGAGTAGTCGAAGTAGTCACCAGCGTGTCGCCGAGCAGAGTCGATTTTGACTAGTTTTATAGGCGAGACGTGTAGTCGAAATAGTCGCTAGCGTGTCGCCAAGCATTCTTCACGGAGTCGAGTAGTCGCCGACGGGCGTTCATGAACCCAACTAGTCGGAACCAAAACCGATTAATTGCAATCAAGCGATCAGTATGCTGACAGCGCGAGCAGGAGTTGCTCTGAGTAGTCAACGTAGTAGGCGATGCAAGATGAAGTTTTGCCGAGTAGTCGTTGTAGTCGGCGACGTGTAGCCGAGCATTCTCGCGAAGTCGAAGTAGTCGTTGGTGACTGTTTATGAAGCCAACTAGTCGGAGTTGAATCTGACTCGCCCGGCAGTACAGTCCATGTCATGTCCCCTACCAGATAAACACAAAAGTATGTTGTAACTGATATACATTATATCATGTTGGGAGCAAATCCCAGCATTGTAAAATGCATATAATTTTTTTCACATTTTGCTGTTGCTGGGTCACATAATTTCCCCGTGTAGGTAGCCTATTACGTTTAGGCACCTGATCCCTGATAGCCGTAGACCATAACGCAGGGAGCGTGGCTGCATGCACGCGTAGGAGCATAGGCATACAGAAGAGTTGAGGTTTCACGGATAAAAGCGTGTGCTACCTGGGTATTGTAGCAACTGCTAAGAGAAAACTACAGCAGTTCGGCACTGCGCAAAAAAAAAAGAATGCTCGTGGAGCGCACTTATAGGGTGTAACCCGACTGCCCATGTTGCACGGAGGACCGTGCAGGTAATCGGGAATAGGCATGACATGCCCTGGTGAAGAAAATGCGTGTTGCGCAAAAAGGTACAAGTGACTTAGCTTGATTCGTGGATGATTGTCGACAAAGCCGCAACTGTCGTCGATGGAGCTGCGACGGTTTGTTGATGAAGCCGACTCATTGGAGTCTATTCGGACTAGTTGTTGACGGTGTGAAATCCACTCCCGACTAGTTTTCTTGTCGAGACAAGTAGTCGGAATAGTCGTTGGCCGGTTGGGGTTGCCGATTTGTCGAAGTAGTCGTAACTGCGGCGCGAGCCGAGTAGTCAAGATCATCGCTGCAGCGCGTCGATGTTGTGACGCGAGCCGAAGTTGAGCGGAGTAATCGAAATCTTCCGGCTCTCTGGGTTTGATACGCCGAAGGGTGGATTCCGCTAGAGTAATGCAATCCACATTACCTTTATCTTCCTGAAAAGGTAGTTCCTGCGTGGAGACCATAAGGTGAGATTCGTATTCGAGTAGTTCAGAGGGCTCTAAGCCCTTCCAGTATAGCAATCGGTCTTGCGGTGTAGACCGGTAGACGTTATGGTCAAACTCAGATGACTGCCCTTAAAGGACTCTGGGTTGTCATCTGAGTCCGAGTAGTTGTTCGAAAACAGGGGCCCCCGACAAGCGGTGGCTCCCTCGTCTCCAATCTTGAGAAGACGATCCAAGTCCTCCTCCAAGTCGGAGAGGGAGTTGGACTGTGTAGCCTCCTCAGATCGGTTTGAATCCGATCCGACTAGTTCTGGTGCAGTATGAGTTGAAGTCGCGTCGAAAACAGACATCCTCTCGATATGCCCGGCTAGATCGGAGAGCAGCAACTCGTCGAGGTTGTCGATGAACTCGTCGAAGTTGCTGCGTCGAGTTGGTGTAGAGGCCTCTGGCTTCCTGGAGTTGGCTAGGTGGCCGTTAAAACCATCCAAACCGTGGCGGCGCAGATCCAAGAGCTGAAGATAAAAGTTGTGCCCGCATCAAGCACGGTGCTGGTGAAGCAAAAAGATGCCATCAAGTTCTCAGGTGGATGCTCGATGAACACCCCTACCTGGCACGCCAGCTATCGGTGTTTCCCGCCACGCCAACCAAGGGATACTCCTGAGGTGGTGAGTTTGTAGGTAGGGTGTCGCTGAGATCAGAAACTCGAAGGTGCAAGGAACATAAAGTTTAGACAGGTTTGGGCCGCCGAAAGCGTAATACCCTACATCCTGTGTGGTTTGTATTGCCTTAGGTGTTGATCGGGGTGATCTCCTGGTGATACTGCATGAGGCACGAGTTGTCCCTCATGCTCCTGTTCGAGGAGGATCCCTGTCCGCCCTTTTATAGTCTGTGAGGGCGTGGTTATATGAAAATTCTAGCCAAATACGAGCTTAGGAGTCTAACCCGAATACTTTTCGGGTAGTTTCATACTGTTTCCGACTAGCTCTACTACTGTATGAGTAGTTCTACTATGTTACAAATAGTTACAACTAATGTGGGATATGGGTCATGTCCCACCTCTTATCCTGTAAAACGTACGCTATAAGCATACAGTCCCATGGGTCCGGATCTAACACAATATTATAAATAATATGTTTTAGGTGAATTATAAATAGTGATGCTGTGTGTACACATTTACATTCATATAAGTAGCATGTGCATATGCTTAGTTTTTTTTCTAGAATTTTCGCAGTGTTGGTAAATGGGTAACTATGCCATGATGATAAATATTATGAATTGAAAATGTCATTGCATAAAAATAACATAGAATAACACTATAGGGGATCTGAATTGAATCAGTTTGGTGGATGACACATGCATAAAAGTTCAAGAATAAATGCTACCGAAAAGAGATCCTTATGAGGCTCACACAAAAAATAGCATTATATCCTAATTATATCTTTCTAGCACGCACTACCACACGCTGTCTCCAACTACGTCCAATTGGTGTCCAGTGTCCTTTTTCAAAATGTCCACCTTGCAAATTTCCTTTCTGAAATTGTCATGTGTGTGTGTTTTAAGATCTCTCATTTTATCTTTATCCACGCGAAGTGTATATTATTCAGAATGTACGATGGTATGACTTTCTAGTTCGACCTAAGTCGACCTTCCCCTTTTTTATATAAATAAAAAAATGGTGATAAAAAATTCTCATTTTATTGGGATTTTTCAAATAGTTCAACTAAGTAATTTTTGAAAAGACTACATGCACACAAATTTTCTTGAAATGTTTCATATGAGTCTTTTTCTAAGATCAAGCTAAAAAGATTTAACAACAAAATAAATAAATTGATCTAGGGGAACTCCATGAAAGATTGTTTTAGGATAATATTTCATGGAATATTTCACAAAAAGACAATAACTTTGGAAATCACAAAGGCAGCGGATGTGATGCTGGCCTTCAGTTACCGAGAAACGCCACCTTAGCTACTAGCTTGCAAATTAGGGAGCACACAATCCCTTTCCCTATCCATAATGATACAGTGTGAGTGCATTAATAGCACACGCTCGAAATTATAATTTTAAGCGTAGCAGTATAAATGCTCGTGATATTAGTCGATGGATGGTAGCGGCACAGAGAGGACTCTAGAATGATGATTTAAAATTCCTAGTGTTTCATTGCTATCTGTCGTATTGTGCAACTACCTACCGTTTTGGTTTCCCATAGCAAATTGGGGAAAAGAAGCATATTATCTTTTAGGAAAATATATACATCTTGTGCTACTGCAATTAATCTTTTGGATCCACAGTTATTAATATGTTGGACCAGATCCACCCTATAATTTTTTCATGCCGCCCTAGATGAAGAATTTGAATCTTTTCATGGCAAATTGGATGTGTCGAGGGATTTAGTGGGAATGAGTAGGGGCCTCCTAATTAGCATGGCATTCTAGCTGGCACTACGACACATCGTCTCCTACAACGTGCTATGGTGTCCAGTGTCCTTTTTGAAATGTCCTCGCAAATTTCCTTTTCGAAATTGCGATGTGCGTGTTTTGAGTCCTCTTATTTTATCTTTTTCTACGCAAATTAAGGTTTACATTATTCAGAATGTAGGATGGTTTGACTTTCCAGCTCAACCTCAATCCACCTTCCCCTCTCTATATAAATAAAAAAAATGGTGAGAAAAAAATTCTCATTTTATTGGGATTTTCCAAATAGTTCAACTAAGTAATTTATGAAAAGACTACGTGCACACAACTTTTCATGAAATTTTTTCAATCTGAGTCTTTTTTAAGGTAGAGCTAAAAAAATTTAACAACAAAAAAATAAATTAATCAAGGAAAATAAAATCGGCAAAAAAACTAAAGCAATAGTCCATAAAAGATAAATTTTAGGATAAGATTGCATGGAAATATTTCACAAAACGATAATAACCTGGAAAACTACAAAGGCAATGGATGTGGTGCTGGTCTTCAGTTACCGAGTAACGCTACCTTGGCTATTAGGTTGCAGATTAGGGAGCAAAAGGGGGGGGGGAGCGTAGTACGTCACCCGATCCATTTCCTTCTCCATAATGACACCATGTGAGTGCATAGATATCATGTGCTCAAAATTATAATATTACGCGTAGCAATAAAAATGCCCGTGATATTAGTCAATATGGATAGTGGCAGCATGGAGAGGACTTGATCTAGAATGATGACTAAAATTCCTAGTGTTTCATTGCTTTATCAAGAACTTAGAGGCGTTGTGTCATTGCTCACATATACTCATCTTTCTCCTATCACATGCTGCCCCAACCAGCCTACACTTATGTCCAACCGCATTGACATCACTTCTAGCATTCTCACTGCTCGGCACTACTATTAACAATATTCAAATTTTCCTCCCTCCAACTTTTAAATTGGGTAAACCCCTATCCGTAATGGATGAAGTCCTAATATTAACCTGCGATGCCATCGATCTTTTTAGGTGATAGCGCATATGTCTTGTACTAGTGCGATTAATCTTTTGCATCCACAGTTATTAATATGTTGAACTAGATCCACCCTGTAATTTTGTCATGCCACCTAGATGAAGAATTTGAACCTTTTCAAATTTCATGGCTGATAGAAAACAACACATTTGTTTAAAGCTTGCAGAAAATAGGGAAAAAGTTCAACTTACTCCCTTCAAGTATAGTTAAAGTCTGAATAATCCCTTAAACTATAACTTGGTTCAATTTACCCCTTAAACTATGCCATTTAGTTCATTTTACCCTATAATACAATTTGTCTTTTTTGCTTCTCCATACGCAAGTTGAATTTTAATTTCAAATTTGCAGGGTAGCAGTGGACATCACAATGCATATTAAAAAATTTCTTATGATTTTTCATTGTTTTTTCATATAATTTTGAACTCCAATGATTAATTTATTATTAAATATCCTAACCTATTAAAATAATGATAAAAATTATGGTGTATTTTTTCTAACATGTGTTATGATGTGTAATATCATCTTGTAAAATTTTAACTTAAAACTCCAACTATGTGTGGAGAAATAAAAAGGACAAATTATATTAGGGCGTAATTTGAACCAAAGGGTATAGTTTCGGGGGTAAAATGAACCAAACGATAGTTAGAGGTTATCCAGACTTTGGCTATAGTTGAGGGTAGTAATTTAGATTTTTTCCAAGAAAAACTACAGTTTCTAACAGTAATCCCGGTGCGCAACGGCTCTCCCATGCATGGCGCCATCACCATTTTCATCAAAGATGACGCGGCCAAACAATTGTTGTCATGCTAAATGAAACTTGCATGCATCATGCATATTAAGTATATCCAGGCTGGTTTCAATAATAAATGTTTTTTTCAAGCCGATTTGGCATATCTCGGCTGATTTCCCAACTAACCGTTGTTGCTGGTATATATCTATCCAACAATGACACGTTTTTTTTTGAATAAGAATGACACCTTCATCATTGGCTGTGCAATTATTTCAGATGTTTAGCACTGCTTCAAGCTGTCGTCCAACATTGCATATCAACTGACATCCAAGCACATTGAATGAGTAGACCATATGGTAGAAACGTATTGACTGGAAAAATACGGAGCTGGTGTCCCCTAAAAATGCACGCAATGGTGGCCAGCACACCAGTTGGCTGTCCGAGTTGTCATCAGGCTCCCCTCTCCGTTGGCTGCAGGAAAACGTAGCCTGAGATCGCTTGGATTGGTAGGTGAAAGGTTTACCAACGATCATGATTGTTCACTCCATAAAAGAATATAGATATGTCTTGCACTTGCACCCAATGCATATTATATATGCACGAATGACATGTTGACTCGAGGCTAAGATTAAACCATGTCACCTAAAGTCTGAAGTGACATGGCTCAATCACAACCCTCCGGTGCTAATCTGATGGCTTAGAGTACGGGTGGGCAAACTGAAAATATGCTTACAAAGTATTTTTCGTATAATACTTTACATACTAGAACTGGCACGACAAATATGGAAATATTTTCTAGTTTTTACATAAAAGTGTATCATCTTGAGTTATAGTAGGATCCAGCTGTCATAGACAGTAAAACAGGAGGAGATGGAATTGCAGTGTGAAAACTGTTTTGTTTTCTTTTTACACTACAGTTGTTTAGTTTCATTTCCCCTTCCACCTTCTCCCATATATTTACAAAGCTTGACCCTCTGTGTCTATGCTTGTTCTATTTACCCGAGCTACAAGAGGAGTGGGGCTTGTAAGCTGCGAGACTACTCTCCACCACGCAGGCACGCACCATGTCTTGCTCCGGTTCCTCGTCCAATCCAAGCAACAAGGTATGAAAAGATCTACCCGATGCATGTGTGAATTTTATATAGTTCTCGTTTCTTTTTTATATTAAAATTGGATTCTTGGTAGCTGTTTATGATAGTTCGTTTATATTCAAGTTTCACGTTTGTGCTGTAAATTCAAGCAATAGCTTCTTGTGATAGGGGGTCTCAATTCAGATCTAAAGTGCAGATTCAGCATGGCTTATATATTAAGTTCATGATCTCCTTTTTTTTTAGGTCGAGTTAGCTTCTTTAGGTTGCACTTCTATTTTAGGTTGTTTCTTTATATGTGCTCCCACATTCGTGCGTCTTTGAGTTTCTGGTGTTAAGGATCAATACGAACCTGGAGCCTCTAGAACCTTTACCATAGCATAGTATTTCTAGTTTTCCGTGCAATTTCTTTTAGCTACTTTTGAAAAGTCCCACAAATGTCCTAGAAGTTGATTGTGGACTTATCAGTTGACAAGGGAGGCATGCCATGCAGATCTGATATGGAATTCACATAGGCATAGTTCACACAAACGTGAGCATGAATGTTAGAGTAGAGTGATTTTGCAAAGAGTTGAACCCTCGCCGTCGTCCCTTTTACATTCTTTTGTTCTGCTGCCCATATGTGATCTGTACTTTGGTCCAACAGATCGATGTCAAGTAGCTCTCTAGTTCCATGATCTTGAGTTTTTTGGATATGGTCCATGGTTTTGACGTCGATCTATTTAGTTCAGGCAGTGACCGGTAGCAGTAATAAGTAGATCACTCCTACGGGCTCCATTCTCCAGTAGTTGGTGCCCTTTATATGGTCACACCTTCTATATAGGAGTTGCTTGAAAACAAAAATAGAAGTTCAAGCGACACCGTAGTTTGGAGAGGTGGGGCTTAGAGCATCTCCGATAACCAACCTCTCAAATTTGAGCCGCTATTTATCATATGAGAGTCTCTCATCCACACTCTAGACCCCTACTTCTCTATGCACTCCAACCAATCTCTCATCTGCCTCCCTACCTCTCACACACACCTTTATTTTATCTATATCTTGTAACTAACAAGTTAGCCATTTTATATGCAAATGGTAATATTTGTGACAATATTTTATATGCAAGCCAGCATCCAGCTGAGTCGCTCTTTCTCGTTCCCATCTCCTAGTATTTCTCTCCCTCTTTTTTCTAAAAGAATAGTGTTCTAAACCGTAACCATATAAGATGGTTTAAATCTATACACGGGGATTCGAACCGTGGTTGCTAGCTTCACTCTGCATTAAGCTAGCCAACCAGGCTAGAGTCCACTTGCTTTCTCTCCCTCTTCCCTGTCTCTCTCTCTCACTCGCTCCGGCAAGCAGCCACTGACGCCAAGCCAGCAAGCTAGCTTGGGCAGGAGAGGCCGGGCGGAGCCCCTGGAGGCGCAAGTAGCTGCTGGGTGGGAGGCCCCTGCAGGCGCAAGTAGCTGCTGGGCGGGAGGCCCCTGCAGGAGGAAGCGCGTGGCCGCCTGGGAGCAGCGGCGCGGGGCAGAGCGCCCCCGATGCTACAGCACAAGCTGGCAGGGGTCGCTAGCGCGGATGGCAGCTCTGGGCTGCAGCAAGCCACGGGCGAGCGACAAGCGGCAGCGGTGGCGCGGATCTAGCTGTTCGATCTCACTTCTCCCTCTCCCTACTCGATTCTATGGCCGGTGATGGGGGCATTCTTGTTGTTGCTGCTGGGCTCCGTGGGAGGTAGTCGGCAGCGCGGTGGTTGCCTCGATTGGGAGGTTTCAGAGCCGTGGCGCGAGTTGCGGCAGTTAGTGCCGTGGCTGGATGAGAGCTCGAGTAGAGGAGCTCATCATACCAGGGTGGCTCATACATCTAGGAGTTTGGGGGATGGATGAGAGCTCGGATGAGAGTCAGGGTTTGGATGAGGGATCGGTTGGAGATGATTTTTTACGTTTGGACTCTCAAAAATAGGATAGGGGTTTGAATAAGGTGTTGGTTGGAGTTGCTCTTAGGGTTTTAGGTTTTGGGGGTTCCGTGGGTTTAAAAAAAGGTTTAGGGCGCCAGGGTCAGACCTGTAGTGCATCTGGGTATGACCGCGTGAGAGCAGTGAAGCAGCAGTGAGACCGGCAGACAGCATGTGGTTGGGAGTGGGCATCCTTGCATGGCAAGTTAGCGCAGAGAGAGCAACAGCAACAGCGGAGAGCGGACCTAACACTAATAGTGGAGATACCACTAAGGATACAGAAGAAGGCTGGGGATGGGAGCGAGCCATCAGGCACGGGTACGCAGAGAAGCAGCAGAAGTATGAAGAAGTTCAGAGACCATTGGATTATGATTGAACGGGTGATGTTCATGACCAAGAGAGTGAAGCAGAGAGGAGGGAAACCAGCACACACACTATTCACTTCTTTTTCTTGTTTGGGTTGAATCCATATAATTGTGGTGCCAGCACCCCCCTCCCCCCCCCCCCTCCACTCTCTTTCGTGGTACAAAATGGTTTAATCCATGCCTTTTTCCCGTGTTTGAATATCCCAAGACACTATAATTAACTGATAAATTAAAATGTTAGATTGGATGATTCCAATAAAAAATATTCATGAGAAAATTCTTTCAAAAGTTTCTGTAAAATCATTTTAGATGAACTTTTCCAAACATTTTAGTAAATAAATTTTCTCACAAGTTTACGAAATTTTTTTTAGAACTTTAGAACAAATCATGCATAATGTCTAGAGAAACTTTTTCTGAAAACTTTCTAACAAATTTATAATTTCGGTATAGCGAACATGGATTGTAGTGAATGGAAAGATAAATACGGTAAATTATGACTTGTGCAAGCACTTCATGTGTCCCTTTGCAAATTTACTCAAATATCGCCGCTTATGTCGGTGTGTGTTGCCTATATATGTGTGCGCAACATTAGTTCTTGAAATTTGAAAAATATGTATGCCTCATTAGTTCTCGGAAAATGTGTGTTGCCATAGTGGCACCATGCACGTGGCGCGTGTACCTTCCTACGATTCATTGCCTATCTCCTAATGCACTCCAAATCAACTAACTCTTAACCCGTCTAAGTGTTTCGTAATAACTATGATTTAAATGCGCATTTGGTTTGTGGACTAAGGTAGTGTTTGGTTGGATGAATAGATTCTATCCTGCATGTGTTGTTCAAGCTGATTGAATGGTCCTAGATGGTTTGATTCAAAATGTCTGTTTGGTAGCACGTATGAAACGATTCAGTTTTTTGTTTGCTTCATTGGATGGAATGGTACAGGATGGTACAAGATTCTGTTTGGTTGAATGAATGGTTCTGGGTATAGTCACCCCTGTACCATAGGGGGTAACTTTACCTCTACAAATCTTTACTTCTACGTAATCACACATAATTCAACTTATGAAATTAGATAACACATACAGCACCAAAGTTTATATCTCAATTTCCATAAAATAGTTGCAAATATAATTTCAGAATACCAAGTTCCATAAATAGCAACCACCACCCGTGCTTACATGCCATCAACCACAATTATAGCAAGTTTATGGTTAGCAAAATATACTACAGCAACATCATCCTAACAATTACCATTGCATGTCCACCCATGCTTACATGCCATCAACCACCATTGTAACAAGTGGGTTAGCAAAATATATACCAAAATCACCAAGACGACCTAACAACTACAACATCACATGTGCTTTGTCTTTAGCCACCATTTTTAACAGTTTGGTGGTTATCAAAATACACTACACTTTAGCACCTACTCATCAGGACCACAAAGGTGCTCCTCAAAGGTGCTCCTTGATGTACCTCGCAACCCACACCATCTTTGATGACAAACGCATATTGTAGAAGCGTCTTGCAAGTGATGGATGTTCGCACAAATAAGCATAGTAGTGATCTAGATGTGCCTCGTCAAATCCAGGAATACTCATCATGTCATCATACAACCCTTCAGGAATGCCATCATCTTCCTTCGCCACCTTCTCTATGGCTGCTGCAAGGTTCCCAAGACCCTCACTCATTATACTGACCATTGCAATATTTGGATTCTCAACAGCAGCTACTTTATGCTTCTTTGCTGGTGGTGGTTTAGTTCCAGAGCTCCCTGCACCATTTGTGTTAGCTGAAAATGTCATCTCATCAGCCTCAAGTGGTGAACCTCCTTCTTGTTCATTTGTTTCAGCACCATCTTTAGTCTCTTGTGATGCATTCGCTGTTGCAGTCACCTCTGAGGCAAGAGGGTCACTAGCCCCCTTAGCATATGCACCTGTTGCCAAGCTATTGCCAAAAATAGTTGCCATCTCATGGTAGTGCTCTATTGGACAGTTCAGATATTTAGCATCGTCACGATGAATCTAGCACATAATTCATATATGCTATCAGGTTTCAGGAATGTAGCAGCAGTTATAAAGCAGAAAATATGACAGCAATTGTAGAAGAAAACTAACCCGAATGTGAGGTCCTTCATATTTTTCATACCTTCAACAGAAACAACTTCAATCCAAAATTCCCTGCATCAAACAAACATTGATTCATTGTTAGCACACTCTGAAAATCTGGAAAAGAACAAAAATATATATTAAATCCTTTGGTCATTGGTTGCAGCAAGGCTGCTGACCAGCACACCCTCTGCATGCATGCACGGCAACATGCATGGCTGCCGACCAAGGTAATAAAGAAAGAGAAAGATTGGGGACTGCGCCGGTTCGATGGGGATTTGGGGAGAGCGCAGATGGAGCAGGAGGTTGGGATGACTCAAAGCACCGATTTGGGAACGGGGATAGGCAGATCCATGACGGATCTGGGGTAGCCATAGCGGATCTGGTGGTTCAGAACCCATAGGTAGGGAGAGGAGGGGAGGGAGACGAGGGGAGGGAGACATGGACGAGGGGACGCACCTGCTTGCGAAGATCTGGCGGAGAAGAGCTCCCAGCAGAGAGAGGGAGAGAGGAACGAGCACGGGCTGCTGCGGTGAGAATACTCACGGGGAGGTGAGCAAAGCTGAGATCGCTGTCTTGGACCGCGTGGTGCGGTGTTTTTTCCCGGACGGGCTGGTGCAGCATCAACAAAGAATATTCGGAGCATCTAGACCAAGTGGTCCTGGACGAGCCGTTCAAGTACGCGAACCAAACATGTTGACTCTCTACGATTCAGTACGAGCTGGTGCAGGACGATATCCGTTCGCCCAACCAAACACAACCTAAGAGACCGATGTCGACCGTTATGTTATCGTTATCACGGTTAATGTGTCACCACATGCTTTGAGTCATATGCAAGCATATGACTATTGTTCATCTTTATGGTGTTCGTGGTACAGGGGAAGCAGACTATAGCGGAGGGGCAACTGCCTCCACTGGAGGATGGGCCAGCAGTGGTGACAGTGGATGAGGAGGAGGACGAGGAGGAAAGGCCAGAATGGCTCAATGTGCTACTGAGTACCAACTTTTGGGAGCCATGCATGGAGCATGCAGCTGAGAACCGTGCGGAGAAGTGCATGTTCTGCCTCCATTGCTACAATGTGTTCTGCCCACATTGCACCCACGACATGCCCGGGCATCGCCTCCTCAAGATCCGGCGCTACGTCTACCGCTCCGTCGTCCTTGCCAAGGATATGCTGGACCTCAAGATTGATGTGTCAAGGATACAGGTATTGTTGTCATATAGATTATTGCATTAGCATTTCTATCAAATGAGTACCGTATATATCTTTATCCGTGACATATACAGTAACCATGCATACGCGTGTGTATGACACACACGCTAGCTCCACGCATACACGATGTGTGTCGAAGACATATTATGTAGATAATCCCATGTTTAATAATTAAGCTTGTTTAATTCAGTATATAATCTTTTCCAACTATGTTGTATTTGCAGACGTACATTATCAATGGACAAAAGGTGGTGCATTTGAGGCCCATGAATAGATCCAAGTTGTTCAGGCCTCAACCAGGGACGCCTCGCTGCTTGACCTGTGATTGTTGGCTTCGCACTTGGCCCAACCTATTCTGCTCACTTACCTGCGAGGTTTTTTTTTTTTTCCTCATGGCTACTACTTTATATTATCATCATCCTATACTATTTACCTTAAAGCTAAATTTAAAGTTAATATTCTAGAGAGTATTACTATTTATGCCTCTTGCACCATCTTTTGTATTAAAGAATGACAAGTAAGTGCTATTCAATTTCATCATTTCGTATAGAGCAAGTATGTATGTCCGAGGCATTAGTCTTGATCCTTTATTTCTTCTCAGGGCGAATTGGATGTGTCGCAAGATGACTTCTCCGGGCCTGAAGCCGAGCGTCGCTACAGGAGCCTTCAAACAAATATGCTGGGCGAAAACCCATACGAGGAGCCACCCTCTGAGGAACCTGCACCTGAGCCTGAGGCTCAGGAGGAGCACCCTGCACCTGAAGTAGCTGAGCAAGGGGATGAGCCACCGGCGGCAGCTCAGGACCACTCATTCCGCAGGCGGGGGCGCAAGCAGGTAGAGCCGACGAGGGCGCCATTCTTCTGAAAAGCTAGCTGCTGCTGGAGGGAGCTGAATAAATGAACCCGATCCATGGAGCTGTTGAAACGAACCGGGGTAGCCATGGTGGCTACTAGGTGTGTGATGCAGTTCCATGGCTCCGTTTCCTTTGTTGTTTGTTATTGTCATTTCTGTGATCAAACTTGTTGTTGCATGCAGCATTCGTCAGCCTAGCTAGGGAAACAGTGTTTCTGCCTTTGGAGCTCGGTTTTTCCCCCTTGTTTACTCAAATTCTTAAGCTTTCGGTCCTGGAGCTTACAAATTATGCTATGCATCTAGTGGTTTCTTGTGCTCCCTGAAGATTCGGTTTGATTCTTTGTCGACTCGTGGATAAATGCTCGACTTAGGGATGCATATTGAGCCAGCTTAGCTCAGCTCACCTCGAGCTGGCTCGGCTCGGCTCATTATCTTAACCACCAAAATATCCGGCTCGGCTGTTTGCGAACTCGAGCTGGCTCGTGAGCCAGCTTGATAACATATGAGTGCACATTTCCAAGTCACACCAAGACTAGCTGGGGTACCCCAAAGATTAGCAAAAACAGTGCAAGAATCAAATCAAAATCGTTTGTACATTTGTACTAGTGTAGATTGTCAATCCAAACAACAACACTCTTTGCCAAATAATCAAATAAAAAATGTTTGCTAATCTTCAATCTGCACAAATTCCAACGCAAGTTGAAGGTTCACTGGATCCTTGCCCTCCAATTCCCTGCAGCTCCTCATCGACTGAGTTATGCCCATAGCCGCAAAAGTAAAAGAAAGAATGAGAGAGACAGCAAAAAAAAAAAGAAAGAAAAATTGGATTCAAATCTCAATCACAAGCTCACAGCGGATGGTCAGGGGCTTGCCTGTCAACTTGGGCAGAGGTGGAACTGCACGAGAACGCACGGAGGCATGAACGCAGGCTTGTGCTAAAGACGTCGAGGCTGCAGCGCTGAAACTCGCTGCAGATCTCTGAGCTCCTCCTCCGTTGCTTTGCTGAGGTCTCCACCCTGTCTGTGCTTGACGTCGCGGCGGGCAAGGGCTTAATGGGCTCACAGCAAACTGCGTGACGGCGCGAGGCAAGCAAGGTTGCGGGCTTGCGGCCGCCGTCCGTCTCCGTCTGTCCGACTCTCCGCTGCAGCGGCGCGCCCACCGCGTGAACGACTGGAGTGGGTAAGGTTTCGTTTGGGGGAGCTGACGCGGAGTCATTGCAGGTATCATTGGGCTGTTATGTTGTTGGGCTTATAGCTTCTGTGGGCTACTTCGCAGTGCTGCACCGGCCTGACTGTTTTGCTTGTTTTGCTCACGAGCCAGCTCGTTATCCTAACGAGCTAAAATGCTGGTTCAGCTCGTTAGAAATTGTAAACGAGCCAAGCTAAGTAAGCCACTGATAAGCCGAGTCGAGCGAGCTAGCGAGTCATGAGTTTTTCATCCAGTCTTAACTTTATAAAAGGCGGGAAGAAGCTGGTGGGCCGCCCAAGCAAATGGAGGCCAGAACTGGGCCTGGTGGCATTCACCGAGCTGTCGGCTAATTAATAGATTCCGACTTTCCGTATAGTACTGCACGGGCTGCTGGTTCTGGCTATCAGGTTGGTATCAGGTTGGGGTCTCTCACGGTCACGGCAGTTCCTCGGCTGAAAAACGTCTCCAAAAAAAAATGGAAAAGCCTCCACTTGAAAAAAAAAGATAGGAATTGGTGGCTGGAACGAAATAGAGTTCGGGAAGGAGAAAGGAGTGGGGGAGGCAATCTGATTGGCAAGAATCATCGCTCATCAGTCTGACGAATATCTGGCAATAGGCGACGAAGGGTGCAGGCAGGCGCTGCGACGTCTGAAACGGTGGGTGAAGCTATAAATAGTGAATTTCTGAAGGTGAACTCTGATGGGGCTTTCACGCCAGGAACAGGAGAAGGGGTATGGGGTGTGGTGATCCGAGTCCGAGATGACCAGGGCAGCGTCATAAAAGGCAGGTGCTGTGCGATGCATATTCTTGCTGGATGCTTTGCATGCGGAGACGGTGGCCTGTCTGATGGGAGTGAAAATGGCAGCCGAATTGGGGATCAGTAAAATTGTCATTGAAACAGACTCTATGCTAGTGAAGTCGGCCTTGGAGACTACGTCCTTTGCTCTCGCAGTGACGGGCAGTATCGTTTTTGAGATCAAAAGCTTCATAAGCACGTATTTTGATTCATGTTTGGTGTCTTTCCGTCATAGAGAATGTAATAGGGTGGCACATGCATTGGCAGCGCAAGGTTGTACATGTCCTCAACATGCAGTCCTGCTTTGGGACGGCACACCCCCAGGGGTAGAGGACCTGGTGGGCAGTGATGTCACTGATCCTTTGAGTTAATGGAAAGAAAATTCCCGTCAAAAAAAAAGAGAGAGGATGGTGGGTTACAAAATAATCTGTGTTCAGTAGCTGTAGCGTTCAGTTAAGAGCAATCTGGAATTAGCTGAAGCTTGTTTCATTTAGTGTTGAGAATTCCGATTGAGAGTTCTGACAATCCGTATGTTGACAATGGTTTAAAAACCATGGGGAAAGAAAAGAGAGGGAAAAAAAAAGGTTTGAACCTCCTTCGAGAATTTAAAAAATAGCTAACCATTCTCAACATAAAGGATTTCGGCAAGGAAAAGGAGCATCTTACTACTATCTTTAACGCCCAAACAAAATTCAAGAGTCTCTGTACTATTCAATAGTAGGCTGGTAGAGGTACTCCTGTAACGGGGGCAAGGGCAATGGTGAATTGTGCGGAAAAGAAGGAAAACGACACGCCAAAAAGAATGGGAAAAAAGTGCGGCAGAAATCTCAGAGCACCACCATGCCAGTGCGCCCGCGTATCTTAGGTTGAAGAAAGAAAATATAGGACGCCCCTAATTTGTAGACAGCCACTTCAATTTTTCTCCCCAACTTTCTTTGTATAGTGGATTTTGTCCCCAACTCTGACACCCGGCGGCACCAGCAGCAGCAGCACAAGTGAGCGACAACTTGTCTTGTCTTGTACGAAAACAAGGGCCGCAGTCTTCTCTTCCGGGTAGGCAGTCTCCGACGACGTTGGTCTTCGCTGGTACTGCTGTCTATAGCAGGAAAGGAGCAAGTGCAAGTCCACTCCGGTGAGGTGAGGCGAGCGATCGGCGGCGGCGTATGGACGGCCCCCGCGGCTTTCAACGCCGTCTGCTGCTAGCTTTTCTTTTCCTCGCCTACCTTTCCGCCGTGGCGCCGGCTAGAGCGGAGGCCCCGCGCCATTCCGACTCGATGACGACGGCGACGCGCGCCCAGGGCACAGGATGACAGGACCCCCACCCCACCCCGAAATATTAGGATCACGCTGCCTGCTCTCGGCGTCGCTGTCCGTCTCCCCCTGCGCGGAGCGGAGCGGAGCAGGCGAGCAGCGCCCGTCGCGGCGGGAAACTTGCTTGGTGGTGCCAGATAAGCATCCCGTATTCCGGTCAAGTCTAGCGTAGCGTGTTTCATGTTTCAGCCGGTCGACCGGTATGGTAATCTATTATCATCAACTTTGCATTGTTAATATGCCTAGCTCACTGTACACAGTCACTCACAGTCGAAACGAAAGAGGAAAAAACTTTGAATGACAAAGAACAGTAAAACAACTAACAATTACCATCGGATGGAGTAGGCTGAATTGATTTTGTACGGCTAGAATGTCCTCGCATGCGCCTCTTTTACCAAAAGCCTCCAGCGTGCTATTTTTGATCTTGCAGTTGAGTATATGGATCACGTATTGGGCTGAAAAATCCACCAATCAGTATTAACATTTCGCCATGTCCACACAAATTGGGAATGATTGGACCGTTTTTTCCCCTTCTCTTAGGATGAAAGTAGAAATGCCATGATCAAACTTAGACAAACTTTTTTTTCCCTCGAGAACAAGAAATTGACAAAGCTCCCTGCGTGCGCCTCCACTTTGGCAATGCATGCCCCCCTAGCCTTTTTTTTTTTTAATCTGTGCCAAGTGTTACGGGCAATAATATAGAGGAAATAGTTGTCCGGAAAATAACATAGTGCAAACCAATTTTGCAACGCAACGCGTATGAGAAAAAAATGGACGAAGAAACAGTATTCCAGGCAGCTGCAAATTAATTATACTGGGGAGCTGTCGATGACGTGTGTGAGAGATTCTTCTCCGTTGGTGATATCGTATTCTGATCCTCAATCCATCGTGGGGGCTGCGCGCATCCGAGTATCCGACGACGTTTGGATCGAGTTTTATCAATATCCAAGTCTTCTTCATCGGAGAGGAGTCAGACAACCGAGAAGAAAAACACACGCAGAGTCACAGAGAGAGTATCTGCTATTTAGTATATCCCATTTTATTTAACAAACCAATAATTTGCAACTGCTCAATCTTTGTCTGTGCTTAGTAGGAGCAGGATTTTCCGAGAGCTCGTGTCTCCTGCGATCAGGATAGAGCTCATTGTGCCAATCCGAAAGCCTCCTCGTGAGACGAAGATAATCCGGCGGAGTCCAGTTTCAAAGAACCTGCCTGACACCAAGATGGTCCAGCCCAGCCATCTTCGCAGTGACATGTCAAGCTCAGCATCGTAGATTTTTCAGTTTTTCTTTTCCAAAATAAGATTTTTCAGCTCTGGTCAATACTAGTCGGCTACTCGCCGTCACCGCTAGTCGGCCAGGCAGCCACTGTCACTGCTCCAGTGCTCTCCACTTTCCCCTCCAAAATCACCTCCAATCCCATCCAAATCACACACGCTCCTCCTTCCCCCAATCACTCCGTATATATACGAGACGCACCCACTCCAATCCGACCCAATTCCGCTCCCCAACCCAAAAAATTCCCCCACTCCCCCACTCCCAATCTCGCAATCGCACGGCCGGAGCCGCAGCCAAGAACTCGTCGGAGCAGAGGGAGGCAGCCAAGAAAGCTGGGGAAGAGGGTCCTTTCGGGAGCAGGAAGAGGAGACCGAGGAGAAAGGGGGATCTGGAGGCGGCGCCCCGATGGCGGTGACGGGGACCTCTGCGGCGGCGGCGGCCACGATGCTGGCGGCGGCGGCGGCCATCTTCATCACCTTCGTCCTCTGCTTCTACCTCTTCCTCTGCGCCAAGCGCTACCGCGGCGCCGCCCCGACGATCGGGGGCGGAGGGAGCGGCGCGGGCGGGGGCCGCGCGCGGTTCGTCTTCGCGGGCGCGGGCTGCCACGGCGGCGGCGGGGGCATGGACGAGGCCGCCATCGCGGCGCTGCCGCGGAAGGAGGTGGCCGCGGGGGACCCGCCCGCGGACTGCGCCGTCTGCATCGCGGAGGTCGCCGCGGGGGAGGCCGCCCGCGTGCTGCCCCGGTGCGGCCACGCGTTCCACGTCGAGTGCGTCGACATGTGGCTGCGCTCCCACTCCACCTGCCCGCTCTGCCGCTGCGCGGTCGTCGACGAGGAGGCCGCGCCGGCCCCGCGGGCGCCCGAGGCCGACCCGGAGTCGCCAAACTTCCCCACCAACGTCCTCTTCGTCGGCTCCCAGGACGCCGTCAGCACCCGCGGCGCCGCCGCGACGCCGGTGGAACCTCCCCAGGCGGTGCCGGCGCAGGCGCCGCAGCTGATTCCAGGACCCATCGCCGGAGTCGCGGCCGTCGTGGAGGCGGCAAGGGTAGCCGCCCTACGCCGGCTGCTGGGCTGCGGCGGCGCGACACCGTCCCCACCGACGCCACCGCAGCAGCAGCAGCAGCAGCAGCAAGACCGCGACTTGGAGGCCGGGCTCGGCCGCGGCGAGAGCAGCGGGTCACCGCCGCCGGCGAAGCCGCAGTAAGCTTCTTGTTTGACGCTTGCCTGTCGCGTTCCTCATGTTCCTCGTCTTCTCGGGCCATTTGAGGCATCAGAAGAAGGAAGCAAGTGTACAGAGGATCTGTTGATCTGTAATCAACAGCTACATATAGTGCTAGAATTCTACAAACAAAATTCATGGATGCGTTTCGGTGCCATGCCATCCCCACCAAGGCGGGGATCCAAGTTACTCTTCCACATCTCTGTTTCTGTTCTACCATGGCCTCAAGGTAAAATTGTTCCAGCATTCACCAATGCCCGGCCGTGAAAAATGAGAAATGCCTGTGCTGCATTTCGCTGTCGAGTGGCCGCACTGTGTTTCCACATGCGACGGCCTTGCCGCCACGGAAAGGCGCGATCTTGACGCGAGAGCAGCTGCTGTTAACGACCAGACAAATATCTGAGTGCAGCAACACCAACACCCCATGTTCTGCAGTTACCAGCTGCCGCCATCCTCAGTCACCTGACTGCAGACGATGATGCCCTATGAGAGCCACCCGGTTTCAGGAGTTTCCGTTCGTCCCTCTGCCGGCACAGCCAATCAAATGTCAGTAGAGGCCACCAGTTTGCTGGACAATTCCCCGACGTTTTTGTATGGATCTGCCCAGGAAGAAGTTACTACTGTTTAGACCGGGGTGAACTGAGCACGACGTTTTGGAACGAGAGAATTCTTTCTCTAGAGTCTTGCAGGAACTGAAGACAGTTAGTGACCTTAAGTACTTCACTAAAGTGACAGAAATCCTATTATTATAGTACTCCGTACCAAGTACTGGCATCACAACCTAACCCAGAATGGTTTGAACAAGGGCGACAACGGGCGGAGACGGTAGTAGAGCCCCCAGTGGAGGTGGGAGTTGGCCAAACAGCGAAACGTGTCAAGCACCACGTGGACGCGATGGCATCAGAGGAAGGCGCCGTGCCGTGCCGTGTGCGCGGATGCCGCTGCGGATAGGCTCGCGTTCCGCCGGCCGCGTCATCGTCCCCATCACCACGCCATAATCGCAACGCAAGGCTACAAACCACGTCGGCGTCGCCGAGTTTATAGTGCCCACTGCCCACCACCCCTGTCCCTTGCCCAGGCCTACATGGCGCCGGCAAGGCGGCAACTTGCGCCATCGCCCAACAGTTCCGTCTCGCCGGCCGGCCTTCTTCGTCGGCGCGCCTCCGTCCAGTTTCCAGGCATGCCCGTGAGCGCCCTTTTTCCCTTTTTGCTAGTGTACTTGCGTTTCTACCGGTCACAGGATCAGAGGAGCCGTAGAACGTCGGTATATACCGGGTGAAGTGTGATTTTTCACCGGTTTCAGAAAAAAAAACGTGATTTTGCTAGTGACAGGCAGTTAAGCACGGGTTTTACGATCAAAGTATCTCAGAAAAATTTCGCCTTTGACCTAATCTGTCTTTAACTTTTGCAGTCCGGGTTGCCTTCTTATCCTATCAACCTATTGATTGCTTCATTTGGTCACTCGGATTTCATTTGGTAATTTGAAGATAGTGACTGAGTTCAGTGTTCAGCTGCAGTAAATACACGCAGCATTTTGGGTATGGGGGAAAGATTTATCAAAGATTAGTATCGTGGTGGATGAGGATGTTGTTTGGGTATGTGCATGGCTCTGTCGAAATGATATGATTTTTGACAAAGCCACACATATTACTGTTATCGATATTCTTTTCATGGAAATTTATTGCCTACATTTCTAGGAATTGTGGAGAGGATGCAGTGGCACGCTATGGCATGGAGCTATTTCTAAGTCTTGCTCAAATCCACAAACTCTCAAATTGCATATTCGAAATCTTAAACTTGTTCTATAGGTCTGAACCCTTCAAATCAGCTCCGGCTGCATATCTGGGGCGCCATCGTGACGCCTATGTGGAAGTTCAACTCTAGTTTCATATGATTGGTTAGACAAGATGCCCCTAATACTTGGGTTAGAGCATTTTCAATGGTCCTTAAATAGGGCGTTCTTCTAAATGTTATTTGCGAAGCATTCAACAAGTATATACTAGATGCAGTGTGGCTTACAGGACCACCAAACCATGCAGGCGCCATGGTGGCATGCTATGTAGGCAGCCAGAGCTCATTTGGATCTGGAGTTTGTGAGCTTGGATGAGAACGCATGACAAGTTTACGGGCCACCAATGAAATCCACACCTTTAGTAACATACCTTTTCGTGATTGATATAATGCTTTATTTTTTTCTCCAAACATAACTTGTGGTACTCCCTCCGTTTCAAAATGTAGTTTGTTTTAGCTTTTCTAAATTTATAGGATTTGCTATGCATCTAGATATAATGTATGTCCAAGTGCATATCAAAATCTATGAATCTAGAAAAGCCAAAACGAACTGCATTTTGAAACGGAAGGAGTTATAAATACTAGGTTGCTTGTGTTGCAAAATGAAAAGGCCGCAACATTTATTTCCTTTATTAGAAAAAACTGCAATGTCACTTTCTTGAGCTAATTTGAATTTTGAATTCCCTAGAATCTTGCTGGAGATAGGGATAATATATTTGTTAGGCCCTGTCTCCCTACGGTTTAGAAAAAAAAACTTTTATACGTGTGACAACATGACAAAGGAATAACAGGGTTTATTAGGCGCTAGCTGACAGAGAAACGACGTTGACTCTATGTACACACGACATAATCTCCTATGATGGCTTTTCTCTTTCTTCGCTTTCAAGTGAGCGAGATGGAATTGTGTCGACATGATTGTGCTGACGACTCGACGAGCCGGATAAGATGTACGTCGGGGATATTCAAATCGAGAGGAACAGATAGCCGAAGAGGCCTTTCCCTGAAACTTTGTGACATTCTCCCCGAAATGGGCTGCCAAATCTTCAGCTTTTGTGGCCTTCAATGAATCACTCCACCGCGAAATCCCCAAAAAATTTTCTTTTTTCCAACTCGCCATGCATGCAATTTCCAATGTTTGAATATTTTTTTATTAAAAAAGAAAAAAACAATTTTAGTGCAACCAAATCGAGTACTAGCAGTATGATGCATCCAAGGGCGGCACGGCATTGGACGTTGCGGCTTGTCCCCAGGAGAGCCAGCAAGGCTGCACGCGTGAGCCGTAAACAAGGAATGCTCCAAGTAGCCAATGATGGTATCGGCGAGTGAGTCTCAAGGCGAGCGTGAGGGCAGAGGTCTCCTGCCTGGTTCGTTTCAGAAAAGAAAAAAAAGGCAAAGGTGCGCCAAAAGGGCTGGATTCCAGGATGCCAAGTGCCCCTTTCCATGTCCTGAATGGACTCGAGGTTTCTCTTTTGAGAGAGTGGGGCTAGCTATGAGTGGTCAAACGATGTCATTAGGCGTAGTGATTGTTAGCTTGGATACATAAATAGATATAGTTGCCATAGCCGTCTACTGTAGTGCCAAAGGACACATGCCCGGCACTAGATGTTGTGCAATGGGGGCTCATGCATGATAAAGTTGATCTTGACATTTGCTTGTTGAAGAAAATGAGAAAGATGATTGGTGACCTTGTGCGCGGACGTTGCGGGACATTCTTCCCTGATTTTGAAGCACATTTTTGCCTGGTGCTGGATTTAAGACCTAAACTTAGCAAAGGTTTGGTAAAACTCTAGCTAGCTTATGATAAATGAAAGAATGAGAAGATTAAGAAGTTGAGCAGAGTTAACATTGTAGAAGCAAACAAACTCCAATTCAGACACTAAAAATTGCTGTTTGGTCTCTAGGAACAGACTCATCGATTTTGCATGGTGGACACTGCAATATGTCCTATATAGAATCTTTTTGAAAAAAAAGTGATTTTTGGCTCCAAAACACCGTCACATATTTGCAGCGTCCACCAGGTAAAATTGACAAGTGCTTTTGTGTTCTTCCATTCCATAGGATTCAGGATTCTACGCACCTCCAATTCTATGCTTTAAAGTTCAATGCTCCAAAGACACTATAACCTTTGTATGCCTAACTAGGGTGTGGCTAAATAGGGACGGGCGGACGGCGCCACACCAGGCCATGAGATATTTCCCCATCCTTCCCCTCCGGGAGTCTCTTTGATACCATAGATATCCAGATGTGGATTGTAAAGATACTTTAAACAATTTTTCAAACCCGTTATCATTTTATTAATTAATATTATTTAACAGTGCATTTTGTCCCAAATTACAACATTAAGATGAAATTATTTTTTTATACAGAATCTTTATTCTGAGCAAAAAGAGATTAAATAACCAGTATATGGATCCGTGAGAGACCCAAGTCCCATGGATGGTTTTGCATGAAACAAAGAAGCCAACCTCGAAAAAAGGAAAGAAAGGAAGACGCGAAGGTTGTTCAGATGCAGACGAGATTCACCATTCCACTTCAACCAGAATGACAGTAAAGCATTGTATAGTGCACAAACATATTGGAGACCACAACAGAGTATGGAGAACTGAGTTTTGTTGTGTGCTTCAATTTCTCTTCGAAGTACACAGACAGCCAGTTAGAAGCAGCATACGACTCAAATGACGCATCCTACCAACTTGTTAGGATTCAATATGGCCCAAAAACAATATGGTGCACTTGTGCAAGAAAGGTTTGCAACATATGCGAACGTATCTTGATCAGTCTACAGCCATGACATCCGAAGCACCGCCACTGCCTTCTTCTATGCTCGTCTTCTGCTCTTCAGCAATAGCTCTCAGCTCATATGCTATACTCTTTTGCTCATCTTCAATCGAGATCTGCAATTCATCAACCTGTAAAAGGTACAAACACATGAACAGATATTACAAGATCAATCAACTATACATGTGGCTGTATTAAACTATATTATCTGAACATGTAAGGAGGCTTCCAACGAAAGAGAACCGTACGAGAATTACCATTTAATAGGAAAAGACTGTAAACTTTCTATTTATGACATATGAGACACATGACTGGATGCCAGTCCAATGAGAAAGGCAAGTTGATAATTAATGCTCACACATAGTTAGGTGATCACTCATGCAAAACTCAAAATCAATCATATAATCCTAATCCTAATCTGACAGTTACTTCATAAAAATATCAGCACCTGAAATTTATAAAATAAAGCATGATACTTGAGCTACTAGATTAATAGGGTTCTCTATTTCTTTGTGCCACTGTAACATACAAGAGAAAACACGAGCTGAAAGAAAAAGGACTTATGCATAAACTCACCACATGAAGAAGAAGGGCGAATTGCTTCTTCCTTAGTTCCAAAGTCCTTACACATGCTACATTCTCAGCCTCCAAATCAGCTATCTCCTTCTCAAGATCTGCAATGAGTTTCTCAGTTTCTGACCGTGGAGGCTGCAAGGAAACCAGCTTCCGGATTGCTTCACATTCCTCTTTATGCTGTCTCTCGATCTTGCTCTGCTCAAGTTGCTTCTTAAGATCCTCAATATCAGTCTGAGATTGCAAGATCTGTCGCTCAATCTCGACCTGCAGCTCATTAAAGCTCTCCTTCTCCCTAATGTTTGCATCAACAACAGACTTGCTTTTCATAAGAGGCAGCTCAAAAGTGTTAATTTCCTGTAGGAAGGCCTTGTACAGTCTCTCGCAGTCACTAATGTTATCTGCATCCTTCTCAATCTCAGTGGCAAAGGACATGAACTTCTTCTGAAGCTTCTTTAGTGGTGGTTCACCCCTGGTGGTTGTCGTCCGCGTCAGAAGCCTGTGCTTAATAATCGCATCATCATCCTGTGGTCCAAATGCATAATGTGCAGACATTTCGTCACCCCTTCCAGCTAACTTCCTCCCTTTGGCAAGCATTTCGCAATGCAGGATCCACTGAAATCAGCACAGCACTATAAAAAAATATATATTTATAACATAAAAGTCAGGTACTTATTAGGTTGTTCCATTTTGTGATACTTCTATAACAAACTATACATAACTAAAAAGTTTGAAAATCAGCACTGAAATCAGCACAGCACTATGAAAACAAATATATTTATAACACAAAAGTCAGGTACTTATTAGGTTATTCCATTTTGTGATACTGCTATAACAAACTATATATAACTAAACGCCCGGGGCAAGAGTGGATGAAAGTCAATTCTGATGGTGCTTTCTCTGAAGAAAGAGGCTATGGTGGGTGGGGTGCGGTGATCAGAGATGCTGACAAGCAGAAGCTGGGCGACTTCCACACGTGCTCGATGCCCTACAAGCAGAAGCATCTGCATGTCTAGCTGGGGTGAAAATGGCTATGGACAAGGGAATTGGAAGAGTGATAATCGAGACAGATTCCACCTATAGGCTGGCGTCCTCGGGAGGGTTGATTTGCGAGCTACAATGTTTGATTTCGTCATGCTTTATCTCATATGTAATCAGTTTTGTCCCTAGATCTTGGAAATAAGGTAGCACATGCCCTAGCGGCTTTGGGTTGTAAGTGTCCTCATGGTGACAAACTCCATTGGGAGAGTACACCGACTGATGTCGAGGACCTGGTGGCCATTGATATCGCTGAGTTTCTAAGTTAATGGAAAGCTCTTTTCCACTCAAAAGAAAAAAAAAGTTTGAAAATCTACATACCCATAAAATTGCGAGCCTACACATGAATGTTATGCCAAGCTGTAAAAAATACATCAGAGGGAGGGGGGAGAACTGTGAATGCAAGCAGAGCCAGAAAAAAACACCAAGGTCATACATATTTACGGAAATGGATCAAATAACTAGATACCTGTAAAAGAGCAAGTTTCTACAGTTAAATGTCATGTATAATATAACAAAGAAGATCTAACTTCTGTTAATCACTGTATGTTTCTATTTGCCTCTGCTAAAATTTAAGTAACAACCAAAGAACATTTTCTTACAATTAAAAGCTAGCATTAATTATGCTGGGACACAAGTAATCCAATTCACTATGCAAGTTCTTTGGTAGCTCATCCAGTTCAGCATAATTAACTCATTTCTGGTAGCTCATCCAGTTCAGCATAATTAACTCATTTCTGAACCTGGTGCGCTAGCATTTAATTGTAAGAAAATGTTATTTGGTACAAGCTACACACACAAACAAAGATAAAACAAAACTGACTAGCACATCTGAACAATTTGCACATCTATCATCTGCACCCTACAAATCCGAGCAACTACCTGCTACTGCTACCCTGACTCCTAATGGATAGTGAAGAACTGAAGAGGCGAGAACGCATACCACACAGACCCGGCGGTGTCAGTTCGCGGCGTGCGGATATCTGGTGATGGCGAGGTGCGGCGGCGGAGGGGAGGGCCGCCCGGCTCGTCGCGCACGAGGTGGGTCAGCTCCGGCAAGCACCTGGTGGCGCGGTGCGGCCTGCGGCGGAGGGGAGGGGAGGGCCGCCGGCTTGTCGCACTCGAGCTGGGGCAGATCCGACGAGGTGAGGCGGCTCCGGCCACCGCCGGTGCGGGGAGGGATCGGGGAAACGTGGGGAGGACAGGAGTCCGGAGGAGTGGTCGGGGGGAGGTTCTATATCAAAATTTTAAGTTTCTTAGGAAGGGTTAAATTTGAGTCAAATTCGATCCCTTTTAATTTATTTTCGTAGAATTTAAAATCTACTCAACCACTTGCATATTTGATTTATATATATGCAAATTCTTGAGTAGATTTTAACTTATGTGAAAATAAATAGAAAAGATAAAATTTGGCTTAAATTTAACCCTTCGTAATAAACTTCAAATTTTGCTATAGAACCTACTCACAAAAATTTCATAATGATATACCTCTAATATGTGTCACACAGTTCAAATTTTATCAAAGATGGAGCTTATCTTGATGCCTTCAAATTTCTTTAGATTTAAACTTCAAAAATTTGCAAAATTGGGTTCTTTGTACTCTCCTCTATCAGTATGCCAATTTTTATAATTTTTAACCATGTTTGCTACCTCAATTGAGTGAAAAAAGAGAGAAGGGAGAAAAATCTATGGAAAAATTATGTAAAACCGTTGAGGGGGTAAAACAAACGACGGTTTTAATAGTTGGGGGAACTCTATACCTAGTTTTATAGTCGAGGGATGAAAATCAATAGGTGAGGGAGGGAAAGTAGACTTTTTTTCAAAAGAAAATAAAAAAATCCCTTGTTGGACAATGCAGGCAGCCTGCTATCGCGGTTTCAAGTGGGCTGGCCTGCTAAGGCCCTCTACACACAATGTGGTGGATGCTAGAAAAAGTCAAGCCCCCCTGGCATCGGTCTCTTGGAAGCAGCCCACAGCGTGAGCATCCGGGAACGGGTCTTAGCTTCACAACCATGCCGAACCAACGTGACAGTCCAAATTGGATTGAAATCCAAAGCTTGAACTCAATTTCTCCGTTAATAGGATTTGGTGTGCTAGCTTTCGGGGTTGAGTCATCAACCTTCTTGTGAGCATGGCCATGCTGATCTAGAGACTCAGTGTCGCCTTGGCCATTGACATCAGGAGTTTTCGATGTATGTATCCTTCGACCTTTCTCAAACAGGCCTTAAGGATTCAAGAGTGTGTTTATTGGCTTCTTCATAGCTGAGTCGTCACTAGGGGTGTCCGGCACTTGTACCTAATTCTTCCGTTTTAAGTTTTAGATTGTTTTAGGCAGTTTGGACGGCTTCCCTTAAAATACAGTAAAGCTAAAGCTGGTGAAGCTAGAAAACCTAACTTCTAATTTATTTTAGTCCGGGCTTATAAAATAGTTTCATGCTATAGTAACTCGGTACGCGCAAAATAGGTAAAGCCAATATTAGTCTAGAAGGTAAACGCTAAACGATCGGTAAGGTGCCGTGTAGCGTGTTGACTGTGTACACGGAATTAAACGGACTACACATTTTTTTACTATATTAATAAAAAATAGCTACAATGATATATATATATATATTCTAAAAAACTGTAATCACACCTTAAAAACTTAAGAAGGTGAACATTAGTAATCACATACCAATAGGTGAACAAAGTTTTGAATATTTAATTTGCTATACATGAATTAATGGTCAATTGACATGCTACTTGCTGGCTCAACCTACAGCTCGCTCAACTCGCCATCGCCTAAACATTGCTTTAGCGCTCAATTCACTTTGCAAAACCGTGTTGCGGTCGTGTCGTGTCAACCGTGCAGGCCGTGTATGATCGAATTTGACCATTTAAACGGGCTGCTCATATAATCACCATTTTTACCCTAAACTGCACTGATGACTACCGAGTAATGTTTACACGCCGTGTACTCATTCTACACGGCCGTGTAGGCGAACACTGGTGAAACCGAAACCAAAATAAACCCTCCCAAACAGGCTTTTAGCTTTTCTACATATATATTATTACTTACTCCCTCCATCCATTTTAATAAGGCATAGTATAACATGGCATGGTCTTCCAAATAATATTTTGACCATTCATTTATCATATATCATATCACTTATGGTTATAATCTTATAATCATGATAAAATATATTTGATTACGAATCCAATCATATAAAGTTTACATTATAAAAATAAAAAATTAATAGTCAAATTATTGGTTAAAGATTGCAAAGTTTGAATCTTGATATACGTGTGCGCCTTATAAAAATAGATGGAGGGAGTACGCCTAGATTTACAATTTATCTGGATAAATATGAAATATAAAAGTTAAAATAATCTACAATTTGAAACGGATGGAGTATCAAATTGAAAAAATCTTTTCAAAACTTTAAGTACGTATCAAATTGCGCTCATTTCCCCTACTAGTAGAATAATAATAATGTGCTCTATATATAAAAGTTTATCGTTTTCTTTCGTGGAAACAAAAGGAGGCCGGGACAAATCCAACCTCTTCCTGAGAACAAGGGCAGACCACAACCCCGTACCAGACCAAACAGTCATCATCAGCCACGCCCACGCTCCCTAAAACAAACTTCCTCAATCAAATTCGTCGTTCCTAATCATAGTCACTCGACCTCGTCGCCGGACACGTTGGTCTCCATGCATATATTATTACCAAGCTGACTCCCGCCCCGCGTCGACGTCGCCGTGCCCACCGCCGATCCGGATCCGGCCCGCGCGCGCCAATGCCGCCGTCCGATGATGGCGACCCTTCGCGCAAGCGGCTCGTCGTCGGCGTCCTGTCGGCGCTCATGCTCGTCGCCATGGTCGTCGGGACGGTCGCCTTCTTCCTGAGCGAGAAGGCCTGGGACGAGGAGGTGAGCAAGCGCAACATGAGCAAGACGATGCGCAGCGTGGAGCTCTTCTGCGCGCCGGCGGACTACCAGGGCACGTGCCGCGAGACCCTGGAGGGCGCGCTGTCGCACTCGCCCCCCTCCGAGCACCCGCACACCGCCGCCGCCGCCGCCATCACCGCCGTCGAGCGGGCGCTGGAGCAGGGCTTCAACCGCTCCACCGTGCTGGACGCCGTACGCCAGAGCAACGACACCCTGGTGTGGGAAGCCATGCACGACTGCCGGATGCTTCTGGCGAGCTGCCGCGACAACGTCGAGCGCGCGCTCTCCAGCATCGCGTGGCGCGGCGTCGAGGGCCCCGTGCAGGACCTCCAGGCCTGGCTCAGCGCGGTCATCACGTTCCAGGGATCCTGCGTCGACATGTTCCCCAAGGGGGAGGTCCGCGAAGAGGTCAAGACCACCATGGAGAAGGCGCGGGAGATATCCAGCAACGCCCTCGCCGTCATCAAGCAGGGCGCGGCCCTCGCCTCCATGATCGACCTCCACGCCGAGGACCTCAACAAGACCAGGGGCGGCCGCGAGCTCGAGGAGGAGCCTACGTGGGTGTCTGGGGAGGACCGGAAGCTGCTCGCCGCCGCCGCCGGCAAGGCCGGGCTCACGCCCAACCTGACGGTGGCCAAGGACGGCAGCGGCGACTTCAAAAACATCTCCGCCGCGCTGGACGCCATGCCCAGCAACTACACCGGGAGGTACTTCATTTACGTCAAGGCAGGCGTGTACGAGGAGATGGTAAACATCACCAATTGTATGGCCAACGTCACCATGTACGGCGACGGCTCCAAGAAGTCCATCGTCACGGGCAGCAGGAACATCCTCGACGGCACCAGGATGTGGAGAACGGCCACTTTTGGTACGGCCGGACGGTGGCGGTGGTGGTCTTGCATTAATTGCATTGATCGATCTGGATCATTATTGCTGACGATAAGCCTGGGATTGCAGCGGTGGACGGCGACAGCTTCACGGCGATCAGCCTGGGCATTCGGAACACGGCGGGGGTGGAGAAGCAGCAGGCCCTGGCGCTGCGCGTCAAGGGCGACAAGGCCATCTTCTTCAACTGCCGGATCGAGGGCAACCAGGACACGCTCTTCGCGCAGGCCTACCGCCAGTTCTACCGCAGCTGCGTCATCTCCGGCACCGTCGACTTCATAATGGGCGACGCCGCGGCCGTCTTCCAGCGCTGCGTCATACTCGTGCGGCAGCCGCGGAAGGGCCAGCCCGCAGTGGTCACCGCGCACGCGCGCAGGGACCACCAGCAGACCACCGGCTTCGTCATCCAACGGAGCCAGATCGTCGCCGACGAGCAGCTCGCCAGCAGCAGCAGCAAGTCGGCCGGGTCGGCGGCGACCAAGGTGTACCTGGGCCGGCCGTGGAAGGAGTTCGCGCGGACGGTGGTGATGGAGTCCGATATCGAGGGGTTCGTGCACAGCGATGGGTACATGCCCTGGGAGGGCAAGGAGAACCTCGGCACGGCCTTCTTCGGCGAATTCGGCAACTCCGGCGCCGGCGCCAACTTCACCGGGCGGAAGAACATGCAGGGGTTCCACGAGATGAACAAGGACAGGGCGCTGCAGTTCACGGTGGGGCACTTCTTGCACGGCGCGGAGTGGATACCGGACAGCGGCACGCCGGTCAGTTTAGGGTTGTCCGGCGCCGGAGAAGGCGCCGGAGAAGAGACGATGGAGTAATGGCGCGCGTAGACGACGGTGTGAATTAATCGTCTGTACCTGCAAACTCATCAATACGTACGAGCTTTCGTGTATGTAAATGTGTGTGCATGGTTGGTCGGGTTAATTCTGATGTACGTAGAAATTAATCATAGTGTTCATATATATACATCATACACGTAGATCGAACAAGACACGGGCGTATTCCAACGAACTTTGGAAACCAAAGTCCTATGTTTTTCCAGTTTTATGAGTGATTAGGTACTAATAGGACTTTAAATGTTTAATTTGAGAAACAAACTGATTTAAAGTAATCAGATTCCAAGCTGAAACAAAAAGGACCTAAGTAAGGTTAAGAAAAAAGAATGAAAAAAATCCCTCACCAATCCACTTTGTCTGCTTAACCCCTGAACAAACTGTAGGACCAATTTACTTTTCTAAACTATTTTAATTGGTCCAATATACCTCCTACTGAGATTTTTCTTTTTTATTTCTCCACGTACAAGTAGAGTTTCAACTTCAAATTTTGCACTTTGACTTATAATATGATGCCCAATGCTAGAGAAATACATTATAAATTTTTGATGATTATTGTTCGTGCAGAATTTTATCTCTATGATCAATTTCGTATTAAATCTTTGTAAATTATAAAAATAACTATGAAAAATTCTTAATATATTTTTTAACATTAGGATCCACTCATAAAATTTTAACTTAAAATTCAATTTGTATGCAAGAAATAAAAAAGAGAATCAATAAGAGGGTAGATTGGATCAATTGAAATTATTTGGAGGAATAAATTGAGCTTAAATTTTGCTCAATAGGTTAAGCGGACAAAGTGAATTAGTGAGGGAAGTAAAGTAATTTTTTTCTTAAAAAGAACAAACGCAAAGATTATTTTTATGAGTAGAAATAGATAACCAATTTCTAAATCATAAAACGAGTTATGAATACTGTCACACCCTAAAATATTTAATTTTAGGATGTGAATATCTTTTACAATATGTTCATCTATCAATAGGATTTTTTTTGAGAATTTTAAAGATTTTTCTGGCAATTATTCTATTTATCCTAGAGCTAGATCCATTTATTTTATTATTTAGAAAGCTCTAAAATTCTTTTTCATGAATTCCAAGTATTTTATTTGGATTCCTCGTGACCCAAATTTGCCTCCCGAGTTTTTCTCCAAAAATTTTGAGATTCTTCCGGATATATTTTCCTTGGTTTGAAATATTTATCTGAACTTTTCTAGATTTATTTTAAACTTAAAAAATATGTTCTGGGAAAATATTTCTATTTTGATTTTCATCGCAGTCAGAACGAGCCGTATCTTTGTTGTATATCCTTTTAACCTTATCCTCTCCGAATCATTAAGAAGTTCCATCGAGCTCCCGATCCTCTAACAGTTCTCCCCGATCAGGTCATGCTCGAAAACGACGCCTCGTGGCTCGTCTTCAGTGTTTTTCCGACGATGTTCGATCGCCGTCAGCCCCAACGACTCGGCCTGATCCTTTTCTCCTCTTTTCGCGTTACCGAATAAATGGTTCACGTTCAACTAGCGCAGTCAGCTCGTTTTCATGTTCAGCTCTCACCCGATCCTGTTTTGGCCCACAACCGAATCCCTCGGCCTCGCATCGGTCCCCTGCTCGCTAAATCCTCGACCCCCCGCACCCCCACCAGCCAAGCTCGATCGAGTTATGGGTAAAGTGTACAACCTCTGCAGAGTGAAAACTGATATATCAGCCGTGCTCACGGTTAAGAGCGGCTTGGACCCTCACATGATAATTGAACTTGAAGATGAATTAAATCGTGGACCATGTTTATGGTTATGGTTATCGTGGACCATGTATATGGTTGTGGTTATGCTTATGCTATATCTCTTCTATCTCTTTTAATGTGGGTTTTTGGTATGAACTTATACCTTAGTAATCAGGTGCTAATAAAATTTGACCAACTAAAATTGCTTATCGCAGTAAGCTAGTCAGCCTTTCCTTGCTTTTGGCCTTCATGTCATATAATTCCCAACACTTGCTGAGTACCAACCATAAGTGTACTCACGCTTGTTATAATTGCTGCTCAGAGGAGAAAGTGATGTGAAATCTTTGAAGATGATGCTGAGTTCTAGGCCTGCGCAACCCCCGGTCGATTGCCTGTGAAGTTTGGAGTCTTCGTTTCCAGGATAAGCTGTATAACTCTGATGATCTTTATAGTCTTTTAATTCTCTTTTCGTGATACTGTTGCTGATTATTCACTGATGAAGTCACTATATGTATGGAACTTGATCCTGGCATACATATAGTTATGCATTCGGTTTGTCTTTAAAACCGGGTGTGACAGAGGTGGTATCAGAGCTGTGTCGACCGTAGGACGCCAGCCTAGATAGCAATGGTCGTTTTCTAAGATCTATTCTGACATAAAAGTCATATTTTACCATATCCTTGACCCTCTTGTTGTTTATTCCTCATCCTTCTTCATTTATCTCACCCTTGATGCTGCTTTTATCTAACTCTGTATTCTTTTCTTTTGTTCCCTCATTTTCATTGCTTTTACATCTCACAATCTCCTTGTCTACCTGTACCCTCAATGGCATTGGTTATCTTGTATCCATTTTGTTCCAATTTACCTCCTTCTTGATTTCAAGTTTGGCCACTTTGGAAATCCCCTTGTCTTCTATTCCAAGTGGATTTATTTTCTTTCTCCTCTCCTCTTGTTACAAACGCTAGATTGTCCGACCTTATACCTCGAATAATGGAAGTAGCAGTCTACTACAAGAAGTCAAGCTAGAGCAACTGAAGACTACACTGGACTCATAGGCGTTACACTTAAGAAGTCAATGTTCTGCCAGACAAGCTGAGAGAGATGCCTAACTCAAGAATGCTGAAGCTTTAGGATATGACCCATACTTAAGAGGTTCCCTTATCGGTTGTAAAACGCTAGTTTTGGGTGTTTGATAGTTTGTTTTGGTGTGCTTGTAATGTTTGTTGTTTTGCTCTTGATTGCTTAGACTCCTCGTTTTTGCTTGTTGATGTGTTGTGGGACTTGTGCCTGCAATGACATCATTTCTCCCTTAGTTTTCTCAACCACGATATCCTCACGTTCCAAAGCATAAGCCAGCAGAAAAGACCCAAACCCAAATTCCATCCTTTTGTCTCGATACCCATCTTGTCATATCATTTTTCTCCTTGTCAGAAGCTCTTTGCCTTACATCTCCTTTCTACCTCTAGACTTTACGAATCTCTCATCAATGACGTCTTCTTGCTCCCTAGCGAAAGTTAGCACAGAAGACCTAATTTCGTTTTCTCTCTTTCTTGTTACTCATCTTGTTACCTTATCACCTCCTTGCAACCACAAGATTTTGTAAATCTCTCGTCAACCCCATCTGCTTGGAAGCATGTGAAGAATACCCGATCATCGTCCCTCCTTTCCTTGTTACCCATCTTGCCATCCCTCCTTACCCCTTATTAAAAAAAAACAAGCTCTATGTTCTATCTCCCCTTCCAATCACCAGGCCTTGTGAATCTCTCGCAGCGCCTTCTGCTCAATCCAGCTGAAAGCAAGTGAAGATCCAAATCCAAATTCTCTCCTTTCTCGATACCCGCCTTGAAATCTTGTTGTCTTCTTGATGAAATCTTTTTGCCCTAGCTCTCGTCTTTGCCACCAACCCTTGCGAATCTCGGGACGAGATTCTGTTTAAGGGGGGTAGTTCTGTCACACCCTAAAATATTTAATTTTAGGATGTGAATGTCTTTTACAATATGTTCATCTATCAATAGGATTTTTTTGAGAATTTTAAAGATTTTTTTGGCAATTATTCTATTTATCCTAGAGCTAGATCCATTTATTTTATTATTTGGAAAGCTCTAAAATTCTTTTTCATGAATTCCAAGTATTTTATTTGGATTCCTCGTGACCCAAATTTGCCTCCCGAGTTTTTCTCCGAAAATTTTGAGATTCTTCCGGATATATTTTCCTTGGTTTGAAATATTTATCTGGACTTTTCTAGATTTATTTTAAACTTAAAAAATATGTTCTAGGAAAATATTTCTATTTTGATTTTCATCGCAGTCAGAACGAGCCGTATCTTTGTTGTATATCCTTTTAACCTTATCCTCTCCGAATCATTAAGAAGTTCCATCGAGCTCCCGATCCTCTAACAGTTCTCCCCGATCAGGTCATGCTCGAAAACGACGCCTCGTGGCTCGTCTTCAGTGTTTTTCCGACGATGTTCGATCGCCGTCAGCCCCAACGACTCGGCCTGATCCTTTTCTCCTCTTTTCGCGTTACCGAATAAATGGTTCACGTTCAACTAGCGCAGTCAGCTCGTTTTCATGTTCAGCTCTCACCCGATCCTGTTTTGGCCCACAACCGAATCCCTCGGCCTCGCATCGGTCCCCTGCTCGCTAAATCCTCGACCCCCCGCACCCCCACCAGCCAGGCTCGATCGAGTCCAGGTGCTGCACGACGGTCCCTTTTTCCTTGGCGTATCTATCATGCCAAGCCAGGATGTTTCGCTCTATAAAAGTCCACGAGTCGAGCCCCCGTTCCGATCTGCTTCTTCTGCACGCCGCCCTCCCCTTGTGCCCTAACCCCTGCACCTATATAAAACCTACTTGAGACCCTGCGCATCGCCTTTCTTCTGCCCTCGTAGCCGGCCCTAGCTTTTCCTCGCGCCCCTGCTCTCCCTCCTCCTGCACGTCCACGAACAGATGCCATCGCCGTCGCTCCTGACTCCTGCTGCTCGTGCCCCTGCTGCTGCAGCTGCCCTCTCCTGTCGCCGGCCACCAGGATGCCATGCCCCTGCCTCTGCGTCGCCCCCTGATGCCCAAGTCCTGCAGCCGCAGCGCCCCTACGGATCGGCCTTGCCCAACCCCCAGGCGCCCAACCCCCTATGCGCCTCCCTCCTGTTTCCAGCGCACCACCAGAACGCCGCCAGGAACTGAAGCTGCTGCCCGTGCGTCTTTTCCTCCACGCCCTGGCCCCGCACCTCCTGCGCGCCTGCCCCTACCCCTGCCCGCTCTCCCCCCTGCAGCGCCGCCCCTCTCCTGCAGGCCGCCGCCAGGAACAGGAGCAGAACCGCCAGGAAACAGGAGCCGAACCGCCTGGAACAGAACAGACCCGCCCTTCATCTTCCTCCACGAAATTCGATCTCTACGATGCATCCCCGGGGTAAGTTAGGTATGGAATCGAATCCCCTCGTCGTCCTCTTTCTTTTCCCCCACTTACCGCAACCTCTCGTGCCCTAAATCGCCGGGAATTCGAGCTACAGTACCCGCCGGTCACCATTGCTGCCTGTTTCAAGCTTTTTGCAGATTGGTCCCTGGAAGATCTTGTAATTATCGTGTAATTTTTCTGTGTCTAGCGAAAATTGCAGAAAACCCCTAGATCTTTTCCATCTTTTCAATCCAGCCCCACCATGAAATTTTTCAGATCTAACCCTAATATTTTCCTGTTTTACAAGCACTATTTCCTGTGTCTTGTATTTCTTTTCAGCTAACCCCTAAAGTCTATAGTTAATTGCGTATAGGTCCCTGCAGCGCTGTTTTATGCGTAGTTTCCGCGTTTTAGATCCGTTTCGATCCGTTCTTTTTGCGTTAGTCTTCTAAAACCCTAAGCTATCGTTTAGTAGTGTTGTTGTGCCGTATTTCCTGTTTTTAAAATTAAATATCAATTTAATTTGAATAATATCCTCTCATCTAGTTTTCCGAAATAAAATCCAATTGAGTCTTTTCTCCAGTTTTCATAAGTAATGTTGACTCAATTAATATGAACTTAAATGTGTTTGTAATTTAATTTATTTAGTTCAACTCGAATCATAAAGTTATGCGTTTAGATGTTCTCACAAGTTTTCTTTTCTAATTAATTATTTAATTAGTGTAATTTGTACATAGAGAATTGTATATAAAATTTGACTAAGTTCTACTTCGTCTTTATAAATGCAAATATAATATGAGTTAATTATAATTAGGGATATTCTCTTTTGAATATCTTTTACATTAGTTTTCTGGATTAAAATAAATGAAAGCCTATCGTTCTTTTATTCTTTTATAATATAAATCTCCCGATAGCTGTATCTTTTCAACCCTAGCTCGTTTTCCGCGTTCCTTTCGCCCTCATGACCGTAGCATCGAGCCTTATCCTTTAGTTCGCTCTTTTAAAGCTTTCCTTTTGTTTGTTTTATTTGTTCTTAGTTGTTCTTGTTTGTTTGCTTGCTTGTATGCTTCGGTCGGATGCTTGTGTGACGTTAGAAGAAGCGCGACCCAAGAGCTTTGAAGATATAGAGTTTCAAGAACAAGAGTTGAAGACTCTGAGCAGCTATTCTCTAAAAGAAAGGCAAGTGTTTCCTTGATCATGCTTTTGTCCTAATAATCACAATAAATACAACATTTTCTTTATATGCATGCATGTGTCCTAATTTTGATGGATCCTAATTAAGGATATGCCTAGTCTTTATGATCATTCCTTGTCAACCTGGGTTTTATCTTTATTGTTGGGTAGCTATTGCTTAGTTGCTTCAACTGGTTATGGTTTAGGAATAATTTATAACCATGATGAGAACAATGATGATGTTACACCTGTTTTATCCATGTTCATGCTCTTTGTATTGTTAATCAAAAGACTATATGTTTTAATTGGAACATGGAGAACCACCCAGGAAAACAGTGCAACCACAATACTATATGGCTCTGGTCTTGGCTGATTAATTAGAGACTCTAGTTTATGATAATCTTACCGAAAGGGCAAGAGGGGTTGCATCGTCGGGGTATAGCTCGGTCCTCTTGAGGGTATGATATGGTCCTGGGTAAGGCGTCTGCCTCATTAGGGAGAGTTATGACCGCTTTAACTTGAAACCTCAGCGGATTGTCATGAGTTAGGGAATCTTTGTAAAGGCCTCGTAGTGAATCCCTTGCCACTCACCTCGGAAGTGTTTAAGAGGCTAGCTACCTCGGGCAAATCGGGAGATACGAGTTGTGGGTAAAGTGTACAACCTCTGCAGAGTGAAAACTGATATATCAGCCGTGCTCACGGTTAAGAGCGGCTTGGACCCTCACATGATAATTGAACTTGAAGATGAATTAAATCGTGGACCATGTTTATGGTTATGGTTATCGTGGACCATGTATATGGTTGTGGTTATGCTTATGCTATATCTCTTCTATCTCTTTTAATGTGGGTTTTTGGTATGAACTTATACCTTAGTAATCAGGTGCTAATAAAATTTGACCAACTAAAATTGCTTATCGCAGTAAGCTAGTCAGCCTTTCCTTGCTTTTGGCCTTCATGTCATATAATTCCCAACACTTGCTGAGTACCAACCATAAGTGTACTCACGCTTGTTATAATTGCTGCTCAGAGGAGAAAGTGATGTGAAGTCTTTGAAGATGATGCTGAGTTCTAGGCCTGCGTAACCCCCGGTCGATTGCCTGTGAAGTTTGGAGTCTTCGTTTCCAGGATAAGCTGTATAACTCTGATGATCTTTATAGTCTTTTAATTCTCTTTTCGTGATACTGTTGCTGATTATTCACTGATGAAGTCACTGTATGTATGGAACTTGATCCTGGCATACATATAGTTATGCATTCGGTTTGTCTTTAAAACCGGGTGTGACAAATACTACGGTCGGAATCGGGAAGCCAACGCGGTACTATTCATATCTTGATTGGCTTCACTGAACTAAACTTGTTGGCCCTGGTCTAAAACAATAAGGATAGCTCTCATAGATCATCTCATCCGGTGTCATTTGGAAATTTTTTTATGATCTGGAGGAGAGCAATGAAAGTAGGGGTCGATGTTTCCGTGAAGAAACCATCCCATAAGCTAAATTCGTAGGATTATGAGACAACTCCACTATCGTTGTACAAACTTTCGTTGTAATCTGGATATATCTTTAAAACAACTATTATAAGGGTTGTCTGTTACAAGTTATATCAAGATTACGTATTAATGTATGATAACATCTATAACATGACACCATATTATTATTTTATTACACTCAAAAAGACACATGAATAAATTAAATTGTCCTTGTTAAGCTTTTTAGAAAAAAAAAATGTCTGCTTAAACCTGCTGGCGATCAGTAGTGTGGGATCCCAGGCCCGCCAAGAGAATAATAAGTGATGAGCCCAAAGTTGTCTCGGCCAGGGCGCCAGGCTGCTGCACGCCCAGCTCTGCTGTGTAGTACAGACAACTTTAGCGAAGAAGGGGGGTGTTTGGATGGGGTGATTAATTTTTAGTTCCGATGATATCGGATATTTGATGCCAAATAGAGAGATTAAATATAAGCTAATAACCGGTGCTAATTCACGAGATGAATCTATTAAGTCTAATTAATCCATCATCAGCATATATTTACTGTAGCAAAACATGATCAAATCATGAACTAATTAATCTTAATAAATTCATCTCGCGAATTAGCCTCCATTTATACAATTGGTTTTATAATTAGTCTATATCTGATATTTCTAATTGATGTTCAAATATCCTATATGATGATGGGACTAAAGTTTATCGTGTGGGAAACAATCAGGTCCTTAGTGTACGTCTATACGTGTACACATGGCAACTTTAGTTGGACTCCTAGTGCCTTGAATTGGTTTGCAAAACATGCATATACTGACTTCACAGTAAGAAAACAAGTAAATTAAAAAATAAAAAGCTCAACTACGGAGAGCACACAACCTATTGGCTTTAGCATCTTTTTATCAACTATTATGAGAGAGGCGTACCGAAACCTTTAGGAATGTAATAACATGATCTACGAGCACCTTGGTTTCAGACCAGCCGGCTTCTCAATGGTGGAGTTATCTCTCAGTTCTCTATTAGACTAAGATTCCAAGTCTATATATTTTTCCCATTAAGTCAATTTCAGATTGGGCATAGTGGTCCAGCATTACGTGTTGATCGCAACAAAGCCAGACAAATATTTAAATCTAATGATGAATTGAAGTGTAAGTACGATGATGTATAATGTTAATTGTTCAACATCAATCACTGTATAAGTAGGGGGTAACGTGTAAGGTTAATTGTGCAACACTAATCAATGTATAAGTAGGATAATATATAAGGTTAATTGTTCAACACCAATCAATATATAAGGTTAATTGTTCAACGCCAATCAAGCCCTCTGACATCACAAAGATTTGAAATCAAAGCTCATGTCACATGTACATGTTGTGCTAACGACTAAGTATCTTCAAATGTGTCTCCTAAACTAATTCCGTTTTGTCATATTTTGACAAACGGCACCGAGGGAGTTTGCGGGGGTAACTCAGTGACAGTGTGGACAAAATATGATCCGAATCATGTACTCTCTCCATCATAAATTATAATTTATATTTGGAATTTTCTAGATACATATAGTCCATGGGTAATAATCAGAATACCTAATCTTCTCTCTCTCATTTGTTCATATATATTACAACATGATACCTACACATCTATTTTGCAATTTTTTTTCTAGTTCTCGACACGTGGGCCTTGGTCCATCCCATATGCGAGTCGGATCAGCCCTCCGTCCACGACTCGATCACGTGGACCCATACAAATTAACACACGAACAACTATATTTATCCAATACTTATACAGTCTTTACCTTTTACCTGTAGCAATGTATGGGCATATTTGCCTAGTAATCATATATTGCTCTATCTTTTGTGGGTGTTTGACATGTAGAAGTACTTGGCTGAAACATACACGAAGGTACGATGCAAAGGGAAAAGAATTATGAACGGGATAGAGCAAGGGCTAGTAATACTAACTCTTAAGGAATCTCCAATTAGTAATATATACTATGACGTCTAGCAAATACAATAAAATCAGTAGATTATTGCTGTGTCAGGACAAAATATACAAATATTGTCTATATTCGTGTGATCCACGTGCTCTCTAATGCCTGAAGAAACTTTATTTTTTTTATTAAAGGAAGCAGCTCTTGGTGCTAATAAGGACGAGGCATGCATCTCATATTTGCTAATATGATATATGGCTCATATTGGAATCCGGCGCACATCACGCATGTTCGAGCAAATTAATTAAACAGGTTAGCTAGCATAGAAGATACACAACTCTTTCATTGATTCGAGGCAGAATTAATATAGGGAGAGATGCATCATTGTATAGAATAGCCGTATAGGACATGTTCATAAGAAATTTAATTAGGATCCTATATACTCTCTACAACGCACAGGAACGCAAGGGCCAACAACACACAAGCTAAGGGGAAGCTGGGATGCCCCAATTCCTCTGTATGGCCGGGTCGGGTCAGCAGGGGCTCCTCCAGTGAGCCTCGTCAACGATCTCTGCGTAGCGCTTTTCCCTTTATGTGTTATGGGATCTTGTAGTTACTAATGTAATGTCGCAGAAACCCTAAACAGCATCAGGTCTTCTGTAGTACCGATTTGGAGGCAGTGGAGTCAGGGTCAACAGAACTTCGAATCCCCCTTGATCGACCTAGCCGATCAACCCAGGTTGTTTGGGTCTACTTGTATGCTCCTCTCTCTCTCTCAACAAATACGTGGAATCTAATATTAGTATTAGAATATTTAGATTGAAATGCTTGTCTTATATGCTTAAAATATTTGGATTAGAATATGCGGCTTGTGTATTCGTTTATTCGTTGATTAACTTTTGTTCTTTGTGATTAGTATTTTATATTTGTGATTAGTGTTTTATATGCTCAGGAGCTGATTAGTTTTATATGTATTGCAGGATCGTTTCAGGTTGGCGAAATCAAAGCGACAGCCGGTGTGCTATATGGTTGTGAAGTCCTACTCGGTACTCACCATATTTATCGCAGTGAGTATTTAATAAGCAGTCTTCTATCCCTAGTTATCTACGGCTATGACTATGCGGCCTAAAAGCGTGTCGTCTCCCCAGACAGTTCCAGCCGAAGGAAACACTTCTCTACGGCAACAACGTCCTCTCAAACTGCCAAACACGGCTTTAAATGAGAACTACCGAAGAGGTCTCTCCTATAGGATCCTTGGCACAGAGACTTAGAATGCACAATCAGACCAGCAGATACAGAAAAATTAAAGAAAAACTACTTTATTAAAACAAAAATGTTTACATATAGTTTTCCCTTTCAGGAACTCCCAAACTCTTTAAACAAATAAGAGAAAAAATATTACCTTACACTAGATATATTACAATGGACTTTGTGACTATCTTACTACAAGGATGGTACTAGGGATTTTATTGGTTTTAGGAACTTTCGCAGGAACTTCGCTTTTGGAAGATCTGGCTACTCCTTCCAATACTTGTGTGAAGCATGTCCTCCTTATATATTGCTGCGGAGAGTGCTGAGATCTTCGCTGCTCTTATCCTCTTTGCCGAGCTTATTATTTTGAGGCATGGCGCTAACTTCCTCTGTATGACGCTAACTTGTGCATGGCGGTAACTTCGTTTGTACGACCTAATGTTACTTCGCTTGTAATTTTTCTTGGCACAAGTACCAATGTAGACCTTCTGTTGCTTCCTTTTCATTCCCTCTTGGCACAAGTACCAATGTAAACTTCTTCAGGACACCATGACATGCTAAGTGAGTGCATGTAAGGCTTGTTAATTCTTCTATGGTCTTATATGATAATTTGATATATTTATTATTATTATTATTATAAGATATGTCTTCCACGTCTAAAAATTTGATAATACCACTATTAAGGGAATCTCTCTCTCGCTCCCTCCCTCCCTCCCTCCCTCCCAAAAGCGCCTTGATTGCCGAGAACACAGTTTGTGCAACACACACTCCTCTGAATCCCTCCTTTGCCTTGTACTGGTTGCGGAGATGCTACATATGATGCTTGTATAGGTGCTGCTCTCCAGATTTGTCTGTTTGTCTATGCACACGTTTTTCTATATGTGCAAGGCCCTATTCTGTTCTCATTGGATGCTTTTATTATTACCATTTGCATTTGTTTGATTGGATTTGGTAGCCTGCCCGCCCTATAAAAGAACCCGAGTGCACTGCGTGTATAGATTCAGATCGAGCATACACATACACTGGAGCAAACAAGCAATCGAGCCCCTGAACACACCTAGCTGCTATGTCCATGAAGGTGGAGAAGGACCTTCACATGGCCACAGGCGACGGGGCGAACAGCTACGCTGCCAATTCCAGGCTCCCGGTTTGTCCTCCATTAACTGCAATCCTGCATCTCGAATTCTCGAATACTGCATGCAGTACGGTTGGTGCTGACTGTCGTTTCATGTACGCCGTGGTGCAGAAGAAGGCACTACTCAAGACCAAGCCGGTGCTTCAGAAGGCCATAGAAGACCTCTACTGCAAGTCGCTCTCCGGCCGGGGCACGATGGTTGTCGCCGACCTCGGCTGCTCGTCGGGGCCGAACACGCTGCTCGTCGTCGAAGAGGTGATGAGCACGCTCCGGGATTGCGCCCGCGAGGAGACGAAGGCGGCAGACGACCGGCGGCGTGCCATGCAAGTGCAGTTCTTCCTGAACGATCTGCCCGGCAACGACTTCAACCTCGTCTTCCGGTCGCTGCAGCAGCTGCAGGACTACTTGGGCGCGGAGGAGGAAGACGAGGCGGTGGCGCTGCCTTGCTACGTTGCCGGGCTCCCGGGTTCCTTCTACATGAGGCTTTTCCCGTGCCAAAGCGTCCATCTCTTCCACTCGTCCTACAGCCTCATGTGGCGCTCCAAGGTATGCGTGCTACATCTACTATATACTAGTACTACAGAATGTTTGCAAAAACCGATAGCAATATTATCACTGCCCGTTTCGTTGTAGTCGTCCAGTACTTGTGCTGGTTTTTCTCAGGAATCCAGTGATGATTTATCTCTGCGGTTTATTGTTAGTTGCTCCAATAGTGCAAAAGAAGGCAGGGATGGCTCTTTTTCTTTAGTAGTGTCTTATGTGAATAATGAGTGCTTAAGGTGTGGATGTAGGATGTGTTTGCTAACATCACATCCTTTCATATGGAATTAAGGACCGCGCCTCGACCCACCAAAAAAAAACGTTCTTAACGTCTCAACCAGTATAGAAGATTAAAGGTTAGGGTGAAGGATCAGATCTAAGTTTCATTTAGTCCATGTTGAACCTGTGGCAGAATACTGTATACTATGTCTATGGCTCCGTTTGTTTCAGCTTCTGACCGATTTTAAAGGCTGGATTTTGGAGAATCTAAAAGTTGGATGTCTCCTGGAATCCAGAATTGAGAATACAGTCTAGGAGTCATCTGACTTTCGAATTTTTCAAAATCAAAAATCAAACTTTCAAAATCGGCTAGAAGCTGAAACAAACATGACCTATATATAATGTGAGAATCAAGCCTGAAATATAATACTAGACAGGTGGGTGGTATATAAATCTATCCCAAATCATAGAACAGGACAATCAACAACCTCGAGTTTTTTTTTAGAAAAAGAGAGCTTTTCTATTGCTCAGAGACAGTATTACAATCTTGAGCAATAACTTGCTCTACACATATCGGCACCGAGAATCTCCAAACTGCAGAGTGTTTGGATCTTTTCGCTAACTGTGCGAGTTCACGGGCAGCCCTATTCCGCTCTCTCTTCTTCATGTGGATTGCTTTCCACTCCAGCAGCCTGGAACCGGCAACAACCTCGAGTTGTAAATACTCGCCTCCCAACATTGTTTACTAGTATGTACGATCCCACGCCGAACGCAAGTTACACAACATAGGGTTTAACTATGGGGAGTGATGTTTTTTTTAAAAAAACAAAAGCACATCAAAGTAAATTGGGTTAGTATAGGCACACCATGCTGCCAACTTAAGAATATTGAAAAGTAGTAAAATTGCGTATTGTAACTTTATCTTAAATAGGTTGTCAATGACGCATTTAAACTGCTTAGACTCTTCCATATCAATCATAATGAAGAAACCGAATAGAAAAACTGCTATAAAAATAATGTTAGTTCTATATACTTCAATCAATTCACAAGGCGTTGAATCCCTTGAAATAGGGGAACTACTTCCTCAGTTCATTTTTTTTTAGAAAAGCACTGGTCCATGGCGTACCCTTGCAATAGGAGAATTACTCCCTCGGTTCAGTTTTAAGAACTTCATGGGTAAGGATCTGTAGCTAATCAAAATTGCTTATCTTCCCTCTTTTATTTGTTCATTTTCAAACAGAATACCATTTTCAAATACAATACCATGCTATATACACAATTTTTTTAAAAGTTGTTTTGTATGAGCTGATGGCCATGCATGTGTTTCTGATTTTTTTTGTTTTATATTGGATTTATCTCTTTTTTAGTGCATCTCATAAGGATGAATGTGAAGGGGGGTAAAAGGAGCCTCCACTTAATAATAGTAAGATAGTTCGACTGTCCAAATTCCCTCTTTGACCAACAACTAATCCAATCGATATGTGAGCTAGTTACAACAACTAATCCAATGATATGTGAGTTTTGTGCGAGAATAATAATACCATTGATCATATTTAAAAGCAGTTGCTAGTGCTTATGATTTTTGTAACTATTAATAAATATTTCAGAAAAATTTTACCCTATAATGGATGGATGACTATTTTTAGATGAATTAGTATGAATTTGGGTTCTTTAAAATTCTTAATAGTATGAAAGTTGAGAATGATAGCATGTTAAAATATTAATATTTTTTTGTATGTTTTATGTATGTACGTTATTTGATTGTCTATAGGTGCCTGAGGAACTCTCAAATGAAACTTATCTGAATGAAGCAAACATTTACATTGGGAAGACTACTCCACCGGCTGTGGTAAAGTTGTTCCAGGAACAATTTCTGAAGGACTTCAGGTTGTTCCTCACATTGCGGTACAAGGAACTTGTTGGTGGTGGCCGTATGGTGCTGACATTTCTAGGCCGAAAGACTGAAGAGATGTTGATGCACGGTGAAGTGGGCAGCATGTTGGAATTGCTTGCCAAAGCTCTCCAGTCTTTGGTCCAAAAGGTAGGTAAATTTAGCTTCTGAGAATATGCCAATCTTTCAAAAGAGTTCTATGACTATTTTTTAAGAGGAATTTCTATGATTACTCATTACTAGGACCCGTCATAGAACTAAAGCATTCTATAATCTAAAATCTCCAAATATAAGGGGCATCCAAGGATCAAACTGGCAGTGTATCCAAGCAGCAACTACACTTAATTACACTGGAGAAAATTGAAAAATTAAAATTCAGAATGCTTTATTGTCACATCCCAGAAAAGTGCATCATTATTGTGAATCTAAGAGTGTACTCATGGTGTAGGGTCTGGTGGAAAAGGAGAAGCTGAACTCCTTTAACCTTCCATACTATGCACCATCAGTGGATGAAGTAAAGGCGTTGATTGATAAGGAGAACCTCTTTGGCATCGAACACATCGGACTCTTTGAGTCCAACTGGGATCCACTTGACGACTCGGACAGTGATGTGGTGCTGGATTGTGCCAGCAGTAGCAGAAATGTCGCCGATAAAAGCATAAGGGCAGTGATGGAGCCTCTGATCATCGAACACTTCGGTGAGGCCATACTTGACGAACTGTTCATGGTGTTTGCCTCCATGGTTGCAGGATACCTCGAGATAAGGAAGGCCAAGTACCCTGTCATTGTTGTCTCCTTGAAGAAGGCCATGCATTGAATCGACCTTAGGAGCAGTGGCGGATAATTATGATAACTTAGCTAATCTACCAATGGATAATTATGATAATACATGATATAATTATGACCCCGTTTGGCCTCCACGGAGGTCCGCCAGTGCTTAGGAGTATATGATGTGGTGCTGCGTATATATACAATCAATGTTAATCTTTCAGCACCAGCCATGCAGAGTGCGCTTTATGAATAAAACAAATCTATATATACTTCTATTCTCCAAATGAGAATGAAAGTTAGTTACCACATTTTGTTGAAAAGTTCATAAGGTCCAAGTGCATTGAAGAACATCCTTGAGACTCGAACGCATGCCACCAGTTTGTGTTTTCAGGTGGTGAGAAAAAAAATAAACGTAAACGAGCGCAGGTGCGTTGTAATTTACATGTGACATGAGTTCAGCAAACATTATCACTTGATCCACGCGCCATGCATTGTCCTCCCCAACAACTCGCTGTTCCTGGCCGTTGGCCATTCTGCCGGCATCACTGTACCTGATGCCTTTGCTTGCCGGAGCTTTTGCTGATGCCGCCACTGCTTGCTTCGCCTCTAGTGTTTGACCTCAACTCAAAAGCAAAACTCAACATGTAGATAGCGTTCGTATGTATGAACGTGGAACAAAATTTGAAAAATATATGAATGTATAGGAAGTTCCATCTGCCCTGTGCTTCTATCCTTGCTGCAACGACGACAAGCCTGCTGGGCCTCCGTTTACTATGATAGTCATAATTTTTTTACGCGCAGAAATTCCAAAGTATTTTACTACTTGATGAGAAGACAGCAGCGTACACTAGTAACACTAACTGTTTACTTTTGTGCTTCACTGATGACAATAGTAACGGGCCAAGATTTAGGGTGTGTTCATTTACTATTAGAGGGTTCTAAAAACTTTAGAGTGCTCGCTCCCTCTAAAGAATCGCGGTCTTATTAGAGGCCGGATTAGAGGCCTGTTCGGTGCCGGGCTTCTAAAGTTTAGATGTTTCGGGCTTTAGAGTGGTGAAACGAACGGACCCTTGCTATAGTCCGTAGGGTTGATGGACCCTAAGTTGTGCAAGCCAGCTGAGCCTGCTGCTCGGCCCAGCTCTGCCTGCTTCGTTGACTTGCATGTGTTCTGCTACAGGCTGCAGCTTACGATTAACCTTGTTCCGTCAAGCAGATAAAATGGAAATGCTGCTGCAACGGGATGTTCCCGGGCTGTTCCATACGAACCACTCTACACAGCGTCCTCTCAGAAAACCACTAGGCCCAGTAATTCGGTCCGACGTTCAATTATTCAGAGATCCAAATCCAAGTGGATCATCAGAGTCGTTCTCGGTCTTTCCTCAGAAAAGGGGAAGAAAAGGAACCGTCATCGGAGCCAAACGCATGGCTTCGCGAGACAGCAAGAAGCACTCAGAATGTTGAGAGGCAGCAGCGAGGGCCTAGCTAGCGGCGAACTCTGGCACCGACGCGAGAAAAAAGATGAGGAAACGCTAGCTTTTCCGTTTCGCGCGGAGGCCGACAGCTAATGATCGCGAGGAATTCGGTTATCAGATTTACGGTGGATTGTCAACCGCCCCATCATTCCTCCTCGCACCATCCATCCACGGATGCCATCATGCCCCTGCCGTCTTTTACCTTTTCACTCCAACAGGCACGCCATTGCCATCGAGCATGCATATCATGGCCCCGTCATCCTAGTATCCTACTGCTGCCCGGTGCCCGCCGCCACAGCTCCATGGCCCGTGCTAGCGACCTTCATCACAAAGTTGTCTTTGTTCCTCGTGGAATCCAGTTGCAAAAACCTTAAGGCTAGCTGAAACTTGCCTGGGTCTGGGAGTTTAATCTGCTGTCGGCCACTGTACGTTCATGAATCTTTGCATCTTCAGTTCTGCATGTTGAGTCCAAGCAAACTACTGTACATACATGCAATGGAAGCGAAGGGTAGAACTATATATATAAATAAAATCTCTGCGAGGCAGCAGGTTGAGGCGCTGAGCTGCAGCTAAAGCGGTAAGCACACTTTGGGAGCCTTGTTTGCACTCGCTAAAGCTGAATCATCCCCTCCTTTCACAGGCCAAAGCAGAACAAAAGCGACGCCAAAGCACATACACCAACAGTCTCAAAGCTCTCGCCTGCAACCTGCAAAACCACGGTCAGTTACCAGAAGCCTCGCAAATTTCAGGCACACGCACAGCATCAGGGTGACAATTTGCAGTGGTGCACCGCATGATATCCCTACAGCTGCTGCTGCGCGAATTCGATGCTTTTTACCCCTGCGATCCCAAGCGCTCTATGCTATGATAAGGCTCTTTTCTCATGTCTTGGGTAGTGGCCTGAAGCCACCCACCGGGCGGCCTTCTTCCTTCCAAAGCAAAGGCGCCGGCGGCGACTTTTGCCGTCGCATGGGGGCGGGCCGTGGGCATGCGCCGGGGGGAAAGAGGACGGACGGACCCCGGAAAGCTATTTTACTTGCCACATTGGTGCTTGTTTCCTCCCTTTAGTCCCTTTTCTGATTTTGCTCTTCTGGGGTATCAGGAGGAGCGACTTTGGCATGTGCAAACCACATCTTAATGGGAAGATGTAGTAGCGATGAAAAGAGAAAGGGAAAGGGTATGTGTACGGTCTTCACTTTTTAATCCTTTTTCAGTGGGATGGCTATTGTTTTCAGGTCTGAATTGTTTGGATTCAGTCCTCAAGATTTTCTTGCTAATAACCCTTCTCAAACAATAATTGAGTCTCTGAACGAGCATCCTGAAACCCCTTTCCAAGGGCCGTTTGGAAGAAGAGGATTGCTTTAGGAAATTTTGGTATTTAGTAGTTCCACTTTGCACTAGAATGCTAGGGATTTGGATCCCAAAACCCCTTTCCGAGCAGGCCCTTTCTGAATGAATATTAAAAAAAGCCCCAGCATGGCTTGTTCTACAGAGGAAGTCTTGGAGGAATTATGTGTAAAAATTTTCTTATGTTAAACAATCCTTGATTTTTTGTTAAATGTTTGATAGCCATTTATATTTTTCTTTGCTATTTTATAGTATCATGATTCATGTGTAGCAGAAGAGAGATGAATGAAGTGGCTAAAACCACGTAGTGAAGCACTTCGCATAGAATCAGATACTCTGCACCACCAATCAATCTTTACTAAAATCCTCCAATATCCAAAGGTGTAGTGCAATGGAAATGTCACGTTCAAGGACACAAAAGTAACTGTTTGCAAAATAAGACTTGACACTCTTCATTTTCTTCAGTTCTTTCTTCAAGCTCTTTTCATTCCCTGCTTGGTGCGATTTTTCCTTCCTCCTTTTAGTTACAGGGAAAACTTGCTTCTACTTTTCCTCCCAAGTTTAACGAGTCGCAACTGCACTTTTATTTGCTTTCTCAATACTACAGAACTTTAGTAAGCTTGCATGATAATGATATTGCCAATGTACTCTGCACTGGACTAAAAAATGAATAACTTCCAAAGAACTTGACATGAACAATCTGAAATTGTGATCTGACTATCTGAGATAAACAATGTCAACTTCCTTTCAAAAAAGATAAACAATGTCAACAAACAGTGTTCGAGTTTGTACCAAAACTTAGGGGTTCTGGATCCTAGAATACCCCTTCCAAGCAGGGCCTGTCTTAGCGAGCATCTGAAAATACCCTATGCAATGGCTTGTTCTCGGCGAGCATCTAAAAATGCCCCCTTCTAAAAAGGAGCATCTTGGAGGAATTGTGTGCAAAAATTCTCTTATGTGATATTTGAATGTTTTCGACAACCCTCTATGTTGTGGCCACTAAAGACGATAGATGGATCAAGTGGCCACTAAAACCATGTAGCCAAGTACTTTGCATAGAATCAGATACCCTGCTCCACCAATCTCAATCTTTATTAAATCCTCCGATCCAAATATATATATATATATATATAGCGCGAGGGAAATGTCGTGCTCAAGAAAAAAGAAGAAGATATTGTTACCAAAGTTAACCTTGGCACTCTTCCCTTTTCAATTCTTTAATTTTTCTTTCATGCTGTTTCCGTCTGGTAAAGTCTGACGACAGATTCCCAACCGCAGTATGTTTGCGTTTTCATTTGCACATAGTTTTAGTAGCGTGCATGAAATTGCCAATGCACTTTGGCACTGCAGACAAAATCACAAAAACCGACAAGCTCCTAAGAATTAACCATGAACAAACTGATCTTTTTTTGAGGGAAGAACAATCTGAAATTTGATCTGGGAGAAACAATACAGTGTCAACGAACAGTGACACTACAATCTGGTAAGTACATGCAGTCATGCACACATCAGGAAATCAATCACGTACACAAACCAGGAGCGAAACCAAAACTAGGCTCCTTAATCAACACAGTAATCACACACTGCTGATCACAAACACTTAGACGGCGATCTCCACTCTGGGCTCGAAGGAGAAGGCGGCCAGGAACTCGCTGGCCTCCCCGTCGCCGTTGACGTACCTGGGCAGCTCCTCCCACCGGTTGCTGCCCACGTCGCACATGAAGCAGCCGCCGTTGACCGCCTCGCCGGAGCTCACGCACACCACGAGGCGGTCCCCGTGCCCGACGCAGTTGATGTCGGCCCGCTTGCCGTGGAACCCGTGCGACATGGCGGGCGGCATGGCGGCCACCTGCCGCCACGCGCCCCCGGAGAACTCCCACACCCGCAGGCTCGCGGTGTCCAGGTACTCCGAGAGCACGACGGCGTAGGCGGCGCCGCCGCACGCCACGACGTCGATGGAGTACTCGAAGTAGACGGGGAGGATGCGGGGCAGCTCACAGAACGTGCGGCGCGCCGTGTCGCAGGCGACGACGGTGCCCGAGTGGCTGAGGAAGTAGGCCACGGCGTCGGTGCCGCCCGCGCGAGAGGGCACGACCACCGAGGAGTACTGCTTCGACGCGCTGCGCTGCATGTTGGTGGCCACCACGTCGCCGGACTTGCTCAGGAAGTAGACCGTGTCGTCGCCGCCCTGCCCCGGCGCGTCGGGGCACGAGTCCTCCTCGGACCTGTGGGCGAGCGGCACGGGGCCCTCCCACGAGTCGCTGGACGAGTCGAACACCGTCATGGACAGGTCCGGGAGCTCTCCCGTGAAGAGGGCGACGCGGTAGGGGGCGCCGCCGTACATGGCAATCGCCTGCAGCTGGTGCTGCCCGCCCTGCCGCGGCGGCGAGGGGAGCGCGCGCGACGCGCCCGTGAGCGGGTTGGCGACGGTGAGCGCCCCCGTGGCCGGCGCGCGGTAGAGGACGAGGCCGCGCGACGCGGCCACGGGCACGGACCCCGGCGCGGCGCGGCAGTGGTTCCAGCCGCGCTCGGCGGCGTCGAAGGCGACGGCCGGGCGGTGACCGTCGGACTCGGAGAGCATGAGGAACCACGGCTCCCGGGAGGGCACGCGGGCGCAGGCGTCGAGGAACGTCGGGGACGCCGCGGCCGCGCGCCACCGGCGGCAGACAGCGCGGAGGCGGAAGTAGCTCGCCGGCGGGAGGCGCGCGAGGACGCGCTCGAGCATGTCGTCGTGGAGGTCCCCCAGGCCGGAGGAGGCCGGGGACGACTTGCGCTTCCTACCGTTGGGCGACGACGGCGCCTCCATCGCGATGAGCTCCATCTGGCGGCGCGCGCTACGAGATCTCTGCAAAAGGAGACCAACAAACGAGTCAGTTACCCGGTTCGAGATTATGTAAGAATTGGAAAGAATTCCAAGTGACGGAGGAACCCAATTGGTTCTTGAGTGGCTCGCAGCGACGAGATGCAATACCTTGGGGGAGTTGTTGGTTGGAGGAGGAGGAGAGGTGGCGGCGACTGTTCTTGCTGCCCTTCGATATGTGACCGGGGAAACCTGCGTGGTGCGGCAGCTCGGATTTATATCCGAGCGCCGGCGAAGGCGACGGGCAGGCGGAGACTCGGTGAGAAGGGTGAGGAGTCTACTCTTTTTGTCTGCGTTGACATGCGGAGAAAGCGAGCTCTCCGCGTGCTACTCCACCCCTCTCCACTCTCAGGCTGGCCGTGGGTGGTGCCGGAGCGTGGACGGTGGTGGCGGACTGCTTGTCTGTGACGAGCTAGTGTGGGCTAGCCGAGGCCACCACCTCCTGCCTCCCTATTTATACCCGTACCAGCACGGCGACGATGGTGCCGACAGGCGACAGTGTGCCGCGACGGCGTGCGGGCGTAGAATTATACGTTGCCCCCCGGCCCCTGTTTATACCACAACTACATCAACCCTGTTTATACCACGATCCATGGCATCACTTTGTGAATAAGGGCAGGTTAGGTTTTTGGCCAAATGCATCATGTATTTTAGGCGTTATGAAAAGTAGTGTTTATTTTTACCACAAACTTAGTCTTTTTTCTTTGTCACGGATGTATTTATTTCTGTAAAGCTGTTCTTTTTTATGTATGTATACTTCCTCGATCCAAAAAATAAGATAGTTTGAAAATCCTATTAGTGATTAATAAGAATGTAAAATGGTCGTTCCTAACTGATTGCTCCGCTGCTCTCCCAGTTTAGACTTCAAAAGCAGACACTCCTTATCGTTAAAAAAAAAGCAGATTGAATAAAAATTCTGCAAAAATGTGTGGCAATGCCTGGAGATCCTCCAGATAAACACGCCTTAGCCTTAGGTGCTCATACCATGTACGGTGTGGTCTTGTGTTTGGACCAAAGTTGACCACGCACAGCCACTGGGAGCGAGCGTCTGGCTCGTAGCAGACCTACATCTAGCAGGTGCTGCTTGCGCTACCGATACCCTCTCCCCATCGTTACACACCGTGATCGAGGCGCCAGTCCGCAGCCGCTGGAGCCTGATTTGAGCAGGAATCTTTAGCGCAGTGCGTAGCTTTGAGTAAACTAATTACTGGTAGGCGCGCGCGCGCGCTTTTGGATTGTTAACAATCCGGTGATTAGCTAGTACTGCACCACTGCTATAGTTAAATACCCTCGCTTATTAGGCTTCGTAGGTAGGGCAGTGCACGGCGGGCGGCGGCAGAGTGCATGCATGCATGCGTCAGAGTGTGATTACTAAACTAAACTAAGGCTACTTTTCTCGTGTCACGAGCGTGCACCTGCGCTGCTGGCTCGACGTGCACGCTTTTCCCCTTGATGAGTAGCTTGGACAGCACAGGAGGCCTCGAACCTCGAACGCCATCAGGTTAATACGCTGTGAGGTTCCGAGTTTTAACTGCCTGCTGCTTCTCAAGAATGACAGCGGCGGGCAGTTATAAGTACGATTAGTGGCGCATGCAGGCAGGCAGGCAGGCAGGAATCTTGACGAATTCCGAGGCCGCGCGCGTCGCAAGGGCGGGCAGGCACACTACGAGTAAAAAACAAGCAGAGCCAGCCGGGCAAGGCACATCCTGATCCGATCTAACCTCTCGCCGACTTTTGTACGGGGCTGGTGTCGTCCGATCGGAACGGGACGGGCGCCCGGTCCGTGCTGCTGTCTGCCGCCGCCCGTGCGAATGATCGAATTTACGTTCTACATTCCCGGCGGCCGTACGATATGAACGCCGTAGATCTGCGAACAGTAGGTAGCAGAACGCACCACGCACCGCAGTGACGAGCTGATGAAAGGGAGAGATGAAGTGGCGCTACAGTTGCAGAGTGCGTGCCAGCAACATGGCACGAACGCACTCTGCTTGTCTCTCGCTACATCAGCACTACATGCAACGAACAGTGTAAACAAAAAAAATGCTACTAGCTACTAGAGTACTATGGCTGCTAAAATGCAACATGGAATGAACGGGAGAATTGGCCGTAGCCAAGAAGGTATCCAAGTGGTGTGGTCACGAGAAAATAGTGAGCACGCAGCAAGCTGGGGAGGTTGAAAAACAAAGGAAGGAAAGAGAGAGAATAATATTCCATTCCATGGCTGAACATGCAGGCAGCAGTCTGATATTCCACGCCCATCCATGTCAAAGGAAAGAGAGGGGGAGAGAGAGAGAGAGAGAGAGAACAAGCTATAGCTATAGGGTGGGCGTCCATGGCTGACCTTTGTAAAGCAAAAGCGGGAGCGAAGCGATAGGGGGCGTGCACAGCACAGCAAAAGCAACGGAACAGCCACTGTGCTTGTGGCGCCACGTCCCTTTCTTTCCGGCCGGCTCATCTCCCCCCCTCTCTCTACTGGAGTAGTATTAGGATTTAGGGTACCATTATATTTGCAATGTTTATTAGTGGCACCTCTGCATTTGTATTGGATGATGCCCTCCACTTTCCACTTCCCCTCTCTCTCTCTCTCTCTGCTTGCATGCACCATGCATGGCCTCCGTCTCGTAGGGGGAATCTTCTCGCTCTCTCTCTCTCTATGCCGGATGCCCGCTGCCGCATTCGCGTCCACGCTTTTGCTTTCCGCAAGTCAAATGGGGCCCACACCACGCCCCGCCGCTGCGCCTGCGAGCAACGTACAGCAACAGAGTACGATGCGGGGCCCCGTCCAATTTTTACCACCCCAGACTGGGGTCAATACAATACAATACAATAGGTTACCCCCTATGTAAGTATACCTGGTACTACGTCCTACCAGGCACGGGCGACATGATCCGCACAGGCGCACACTAGACACTACTGCTGCCTCAAAGGCTCAAACAAACTGTTCATTTGGCAGCTGCCACAGCCGAGAGAAAACACGGATTAAAAATGAACGCTGGTCAAATCTCGGCGTTTGGCATATGAGTAAAACTTTACTTGATGTATGTTGTCCCTGTCTCAAAATGCAAGATATTTTATTTTCATTCCAGGTCAAACTTCTCTCTGATTAGCTCCGACTAACTCTGAAGAGAAACATAGAACGTTAACACCTACGTGCTATAGGTACCAAGTAAATGCAAAAGCGAACTTTGCATGATAACCATGTTACCTTCCATCAACCACGCAGACGATCTGTGAGTAGAAGCATCTGGTTCTGTTTTACATGATCATCTAAAATACTAAAATATTTTCTCCGTTCTAAATTGCAGTTCGTTTTGGTAAAAATCTAGATACATATATTTTATTATGCATCTAGATAGATATTATATTTTGATATATATTAAAAAAATTATGTATCTAAATTTATTAATGTAACCTACAATTTGAAACGGAGAGAGTAGAATATAGTTACTTCTACGATCTCATATGGGACAAGTACAAAATTGACGTGTAAAACAAATATATTGATGACCATCCGCGCGAAGTACTCAAAATGCTACTAGGTTCCAGCAAAAGGAAAAGGAAAAACAAGAGAAGCAATTGCATGGCACTATGGGCAGAGATCTCGAGGTGGGTAGTCACTAGTCAGACTCGGAGCAAACGCAGCAGCAGCAGCAGCAGGGACACGCTCACTTCCATCCAGCGAAATGTCAGAGCTGCCTGTCGGGCGGGGCCCACCCTGCGACGCTGCTACCCTGCAGGCTGCGACCTGCGAGGACGTACGTGCTCCAGTAAACATGATGCAGCGGGCCAGACAAACCACTAGCGTTTGTCTGCGTGCGCAGCTCTGCGCCTCTGCTCTGTTTAAAATTAAAATTGCCACTACTTGTTTTTTTTAAAAAAAATCTACTGCTGAGGGCTCCTCAGAGGTCAGAGATCCTGAACGGCCAGGTGAAGTTTTCAACGCTCGCATCGTGCAGAGGGGTACTACTTGGACTGCTCAGAGGTCAGAGCTAGGATCCTCCTACGGTATTTCGGTAGTAGTAACGCAGTAGGTCAGTACAGTACGTAGCAGGTATTCGTAGTATTCAGTATAGCAGGTTTAGTTAGTACGGTGTACTCTGTACTACGGCGCATTCATGCTGCTTTACCATTTGCACTTCATCAGCCTTTTTTTTACAGGCTCTTCATCAGGCTTTTCTCAAGTGAAAATACAAAGCTCTTTTATATCCTACATGTACTCGTACTCGTATCGCTGGCCGCACTGATACTTTGGTAAGCAGCGGGGTAAATGAATCCAGGGGCCAGGGGGGAAGGAAGGAAGCCGACAGGTGCAAGGAGCCAGAGCTCCAAGGAAACCGAGAAAGATGCAGGGTGCAGACGTGCAGTGCCGCAGCTAGCAACGGTGTGCAGGTCAGGATTAACCTATATTCAGGTTCAGTAGTAGCGGTCGTAGTTAAAAAAAAAAAGTAGGAAAAAGGAAAGAGGTGCACGTACACGTCCTGCGATTCTGCATCCCACACGCATGCACACGTACAGCCGCCGCTGGCCAAAGCAGGCTGCAGGACTCGTGGTCGTAGGTGGTACGAGCATGCATGCCACAGACTTGTTGACGCATCATTTTTCACGCGAGGGGCACTGTAGTTTTGACCGGGCGGTGGAGAGCAGCAGCATGTACAGTACGCACTGGCGCTGCTGGTACATACACGGCTACCGGACCAGCGTCGGTCAGGTTGAATGAACTTGTAACAGATTCGTGGCGCTGATGATGAGACTCGTGGCGCTGCCGCTGCAGAGCTGCTCGTCCGTCAAAGCTATTGGTGGCATCCCTGTCCCTGCCACCTGTCGATCAGTGCTGCCTGGGCCTGCCCATCTCCTCCGGCTCTGAAGCAGCAAGCTCGTGCTAATTCGACGACCTGCGCTGTGGACGTGACCGACCTTGCTGTTCAAAGACTCCCATGCATGCATACGTACGCGTACGTATACGTGCACCAGCGACGAGTACGTACGCTGTACATACGATACTTAACCGTTGTCTGCACTCTGTACATACATACGCATGCAAGCGTGTGTACGGTGCGCATTCATGCATGCGGCAGCTGCATGCATGGCAGAATGTAGCAGCGTGGGCATATACATAAATACCTTGTAGGGGTAGTACATGTGGCTGCAGGTCATGCATGCATCTTGGGGGGTTGTTGCGTGCCACCACGTAATGATTGGGCGCGCCCGGGAGACTAGCGTGCATGAACGCATCGCATGGGCAGCCGCACGCCGTCGCACGCCGGGGGAGATCCCGATCCGATCAACGACGACCATGCATGCCTGCGCGCGGGCACAGAGTGTGTGTGTGAGAGAGATGCATGGGCCGAACGAACAAACGAATGATCGAGGCCGGCTCAATCTCCACCTCCGCCAATCAGGCCGGCGATTATTGGCGCGACCGCATACATGCACGCGCTAATGAGGCTGCTGGGTCACGCGCGCGGCCGCCGTCGCACGCCGCATGCAGCGTGCAGTAGTGCAGCACCATCGCGCAATGATGCAAAGCGCCCCGGCGAGGTTGCATGCGGTCGCTCTCCAGCGCCCTCCCTTCCTCTCTCGCATGCAAAGGATGGGGGTCCTGCATCTCATGCCGCGCTGTCTACCGGCCTTCCTCGACCGGTCCTCACCGGCCGGCCGGCGAGCGAGAGCGCGAGACTGCCGCCGCCCATCACGCCGTACGCCCCGCCACAGCGGCCGTGTCGCGGCCCTGCCGGCCTCCATCCGATCCGCCCATGCATGCGCACCCACCCATTTATTTCATTCATGCATGCTGCGTTTGCAAGCAAAGCGCGCTGCTGCATGCGAGCACAGGGATGAAAAGGCCGGGGACGACCTAGGTAGCACGCATGCATAGGATGTCTGAATGGATCCGTGGAGAGAGGTCCAAAATCAGAATAATGGCACCACACGTAGACGTGAGAGTGAGACAAGCATGGCAGCCAGCTTCGTGTGCTCGTTCCACCCTCCCCGGCCCTCCTCCTTGGTAATGGCGAAAAGAGCAAAGGTGCATGGTGGTGGTGGCGGCTTCTAAGCACTTCACACAGAGTGAGTTTTCAGCTTCATTTCGACCAGACCGTGTGTTTTCGCCTTGGAGGCTATTAAAGCTCGCCGGAGCTTAGCTTAGCTAAAAAAAGGGGACGATGCCCGCTCTATCTGCTCTAATTACAGTTCATTTTTTGTGTGCTTCCCGGCCGTTTAGAACATCTAAAGCACCGCGCGCGCAGCCAGGTTCACGTACTCATGACGGTCATTACAAAGCCATCACGCAACTAGAGCAGTAACCAACTGTTGCTAAAAACACCATTTAATAAGCTAAGGTACCTGCTCACCCATCGCTGATAATAACACAGCTACTATACGCAAAAGTATGTACAGTAGTAGCGAACTTGCAAGCTAAGCGACCCCTCTTTTAAGAAGAATCCTGTATATACGTGCGAAGTACCACTGGGCAAGCCGCACTTGTGCTGCTTTTTGTTTGCTTTCCTAACCGCTTTACTCTTGGACGTACAGAGTTCAGCTTCATGCATGCATGGTACGGCCGCACACGTATAAAACCATGTTTGAAATCGTGCTGGTCTGCCACTAGTCGATCTGTAGGAGCAAGGAATCGGCTCTAGTCGTTCATATAGTTTCCCAGCTCATCCACAATGATTCCTTTTCTATCGGAACACTCAAAATATAGCATAGAACAATATATATTTAAAAGCAATCAAAATATAGCATACAAATAAAGAAAGACAATTAAGAGAAAATGAAAAAAAAGGAGAAAGGGTTCACTCACGCTGGGCCGACACGGTCCTGTTAGGCCAAGTTTCTTTCTCTCAGCTGAGCCAAATCTTGCTCGACATGGTCCAAAGCAACCACCACCACCAGCGGGCCTCAGATCTTGGAGGTCCAAACAATTGCCAGTGTCTGAGGACCGTCATTTTCATATTCATTGCCTCAAAGGATCCGGCAATGATTAACATCCAATCGGCAAGAACTTCTCCTCAGGAGATGTGAGTTGGTTGCGTAAATTTTAGAATGTTTCTCTGAAATTGTAATTGGCGTTCAGACCTTAACTGAGCGATTTACATATATATTTATATAAAAGGCAACGAAAACAAAAGGAATTCGTTGTGCTCGTGTCAACAAGGCCATGTTCGTTTAATCCCTGAGAGGGATTGAAGAGAACCGAGGGGGATTAGATCCCCTACAAGTTAGTTGGGGATTAGATCCCCCTCAATCCCCTCCGATCCTTCCATCTCAGGAATAACCGAACAAAGCCTAACCGAGGTGACACATCACAGCACGAGCTAATTACGAACCTGCTAATTTGGTTCGTGCTATCCCTCGGCAGCTACCACCATTTGTGTGTGGAGGCTAGCTCAGCTGCTAGGTACAAGGTCCAAATCTTCACTGAATTTTCCGTCGACAAATGAACAGAAATCCTCATAAATCTTGAGTAGCTGCAGCTACAAGTAGCCGACGAGACCGATGCGCACAAATCGGCGGACGTGGACCCATGGAAAGCGCACATCCACTAGCTGCAACTGTACTCAGCTTCCATCAGAAACGACCGGAGCGCTGCATTCCATTGGTGCTCTGTTGATCAGTGGCAGCGCAAGGGTTTACCAAATGGTTTCTGGTGTCTGGGTAATGAGCTTCACATCTTGAGTTTAAAACCCAAGGCCACCATGAGGCTGAAAAACGCAGCAAAGAAATTAAATAGGGAACATGCATACAACACTTTCAGCAATATTATTGCGTGGATTAAAAAAAATAAGTATGATGCGTCCATGCATGATGAGAGCAGGCTTGTTCTATAGGTGGCGTGCCAAACTTGGGCCCTTCGGAAACAATTATTGGCTGCCGTTGGTTTCCGTTTCGCGCGCGTCAAGTTCGTGTCCTGAAGATTAACAATGCCTGTACAGTTGTATTGTGTTTGAAGTCCTCGTCAGGTCACCTGCAAGGCTAATGTGATCTTGGAAAACTATTGTTGCGGAGCACATTATGGTCAACATCTGCGGCCCCGGATCCCCTACAGCTCATCCAAGTCTTGCGGAGCATCTCCGCGAGATCTGGACGCGGCATGGGCGGATCACACAGTTAACTGTATTTTAGACGTAGCACGATTAAGAATTCAAGAGTGGTCGACTAGCTAGTGTGTAGTGCAGAAGCAGAGCTGTCTAATACAGTACAGCATTGCTGTCCGATTGCTTGTTTCAGAACAATGGAGATAACCCTGACCATATGAATCCATATGCCACCATAAAAAAAAAAGTACGAGGAAAATTATACGATATACCCTGCGAGTTGTGATGTGACATGTGATCTCGTAGGACCGAAATTGCGACAAGAAGGGGAGTTGAATGTGAGCCTTTAAAAAATTCTCTAAAATAACAAGACCTATGTCTCTAAATTAACCCGACACATCTCTTTTCTAACCGCCAAGATGACACAAGCCAACTCGTGACGAGCTCACCTTAGGAGTGATTATGAAAAGCTCGATGCAAACGGAAGCAAAGATCCACAGTGATGCCAAAGCAAGGATTCACCAAGATGACAGAAAAACGTTTCCGAAAAAGACTCACAGAGGAACTTGAGCTCTCTCCCGTGTGCGTGCGCGAGCGCCCCAGGCGCCAGCAGCTGTGCGCTGTCTCTCTCCTTCGTGCGCTTCGCAACCTGCAGAGACAAGAGAACAAGAAACACACGATTTGTGGCCAAATCAAAACCAACTGCCACTAAAATTGAACCAGAGAATCACAAGGCAGTAGGTGAGCTATCTCTAAGAGATCATCGCTCAAAGTTTAGCCAATCAACGGGAATTTTAGATCACGTGGAGAAGACCGGTTTTCACCCAAAAACTTTATGCTCCGGTCTCTGAACTCATGAGGATTTAGACAAAATTCCTTCAGTGGAGAGGATCAACTCACGTCCTAGTTCATCTTAGATCAAAGAAAACGAACCAAAGACTTCTCAAATCGACGAATTTGAGCAAGAACGGGAAGGGAAAAATGGGACAGAAAAAGACACACAAAAATCACACAACTTGGATCTGGACGCCCGGAGGACAACAGGAGGTTAAGGCCTCCATTCCCACAAAAAGTTCAGCGCAAACACTAATCTCGAAATTAGAGAGTAAGCAAGTAAAATGAACTAGAGTTTTTGTTAAAATGAGCAACTAGCCATGCCCATCTATTATCAATGGTCCTCGCAAAAAATGAAAATACCCTACCTAATAACTACGATACACGCCCACGCAGGGGTAAAATGGTCCAACTTTTGGTAGAGCTATTGGACGGACACGCCGCCTTCACGACTTTGCTTCGCCTCAATGCAAGCTTCGCGATAGCGCCCCGTGTCCTCCACTCTACCGATCTGGCCGCACCGGACGCACCCCCGGTTTTCAAGCCCAAACTGGGAAACCTGCTTTCACGGTGGTTTTGAGACCCAAACCACCCAAACTGTCCATCTTCCCTTGGTCGCCACGCGACTACCTTGATGTCGACACGTGTCCAGTCTCCGCCAGGCCTCTGACGCCTCCATCCCGCTTGACTCGACCGACGCCGTCTTCATCCGTCCACGTACTCTTGCTCTTTGATGCATCACATGGATCGCTCGTAACTCCGTCCAGACTCCTCCGATCCCTCGGTCCAATCCTACTCGCGTTCATCCTTCACCACCCTTGGTCCATCGGTATGAATCTTTTGCTTAACCTTCACCGCATCCGACGACCGTCACGTCGCATTCTGTGCCTATGCATCACGAGCCAAGAGACATCAAATTCACACAACATTGTCAATCACTCGTCATCCAGGGTTGACCACCATTGGTCCTCGGATCTATAAATAGCCAGTTCTCCATCGTACCTTCAGTTCACATCAGTTGCGCGCGACTGTGCTTGCTTTAACTGATTGTGCTAAATACTGCAGGAAATGGTACGCTTGCTTCCTTGTCTACTTTGCTAGCGGTACAGGTGCTCCGATTTCTAGAGACACACATGCTTACACGTGCCGCTACTGCAGGGCGTCGTGAAAATTGGGCCGTGGGGCGGCGAAGGGGGCCGTGAATGGGACATCCCGGCGGCGATGCCGCGGCCGCACCGCCTGGAAGCCATCACCGTCTGCAGCAGCCTCGCCGTCGTGGACGCCATCTCCTTCGCCTACAGGGACGAGCAAGGCCGGCGGCACCACGTCGGGCCGTGGGGAGGGAAGGGCGGCGACCCCTACGTCGTGAGTACACACAGACCAACTCGAACCGGATGCCCTTCTATCTGTTGTGGGTCTGATGATTCAGTACATCCATCGTCCTGACAGCTAACGCCTCTTGTTGGGTTGGGTCATTGGGTGAATTTATCGCAGATTCGCCTCGAGCCGTCGGAGCTCCTGACGGAGGTCTCGGGGACGTTCGCCTACGTCGGCACGCAGCCGACGGACGCCGTGACGTCGCTCACCTTCGTCACCAGCCTCAGGAAGCACGGGCCTTTCGGGGATGTGGACGGGACGCCCTTCAGTGTCCCCGTGCTCGACGGCGGCAGCATCGTCGGTCTGTTCGGGCGCGACTGGGCTTACATCGACGCCATCGGGGTCTACGTCCGTGCCGGCTGATGCATACTCCAACTTTAGTTTCGCCTATCCGTTCATTCGGACATTGCATGAATTAGCTGCAGCGAGCAGATACTGAAAAAATAAGATTGATTATTAAACAGCAGTGACATCTACAGTGCAAGAAATTCAGTTTTTTGCTAATTTTTCGAAGTCCAAGTGGTGATTTTTGGAATTTTTCACAGTTCTAGCACGAGCTATGACAGGTAGGGATCTTCTATCATGGCTACTTATCCACGGAAGAAAAATGGTGGCACTTCTGACAGAAAATCTCTCATGTATGAGAACCTTGTGTATAACCTTTTGTGCAGTAAAGAGACAAGCATATCAAAAGTCTATATTTAAACCCTAATCTATTATATTATATTCGTTCGATTTTCACCCTCGAACCATAAAACCGGGTGAAATACAACCCTCACCCTAAACCATTCCGGTTTTGATCTGACATGGCATATGGTTTTGATACATCATCTTGTAAGAGTGGAGCCCACATGTCAGCTCGGTCTTCTCCACCTCTCTCCTATCGTCTCTCATGTCAGCACCTACCCCTTTCTCCGTCGCTGTTCACAGGTACCCGTTTGAAATTTGGAGGCTAGCGGCTAGGTACAAGGTCGAAATCGCCACTAAATTTCCTGTTGAACGAATGGCATAAATCCTCATAATTTCTACGTACCCACACAAGAGTTTCTTGCTGAAGAGCGAGGCCGATGTGGGAGCACGTGGAGGGCGCATGTCCACCCATAACAACTACCCTCCTGCTTCAACCATATAGAAGAGGCCACCCGAGCCCCAGCATTTTGCATTGGTGCCTTGTGCAGTTGTGCTGCGGTCGTCGCGCTAGAGTTCACGAAATGGTCCCTCCCCGTCCTGGTCCTCCAGCTCGCTCGTTCACTCCGAGCTCATGCCTCATTGTGTTGTTAATCACACGCTGTCTCTCTCTCCCTTTTCTCTCTGTGTGCAGAGCTCGTCGGTGGTGAAGGTTGGGACGTGGGGCGGCGACGGCGGGAGCCCCTGCGACATCACGGTGGCGCCGCAGCGGCTGGAGAGCGTCACCATTCGCTGGGGCAAGGTCATCGACTGGATCGCCTTCTCCTACCGGGACAGCGACGGCAAGACGCACACCGCCGGCCCCTGGGGCGGCAACGGCAGAGGAGAGGGCACGGAGACGGTGAGTGTCCGTACCGATCGGTCGAGCAAGGGGAGTACTTGTCAATTGGGCTCGATCTGTAAATCCTCTTGCATCAGTTCTTGTTCCTATTTTTCTCAAAAAAAAAATAAATTCTTTTTTTCTGCCAAATCAAAAAAAATCTTGTCTCTATTGCATCCGGACAGATCACTTTCGGCCCCTCAGAGTACGTGACGGAGGTCGCCTGGTCGGTGGGCCCGTTCAAGCTCAAGAACGTGGAGCGTTGCATCACCTCGATCAAGCTCGTCACCAACGTCGGCACCTACGGGCCCTTCGGCCACGCGGTGGACAGCACGCACCACAGCTTGCCCGTGCTCGGCAATGGCAGCGTCGTCGGCATGTTCGCCCGCGCCGGAGATTACCTCGACGCCATCGGCTTCTACGTCCTCCCGTGCTGAATCCGGCGACCAAGCTGCCTTGCTATATAATACCCCCGGGACCTGCCAACATTTGGTCATAAATGTCTGTACCGTACCGTCTTTTTTCTGTAAGAACTTTTTTATGCGAGGCATATTGTACACTTAGCCCATACATAAACCCTGCTATTATAATGTCTATCGGGCCGCTCACTGAAATTTGGTGGTGCAAGTAGTGTGCCAAGAACTTCGGTTATTATTTGCGACGGCGTATAGTTCGCCGCCGGGATCGCACATTCGAACCTCCTGCCAGGCAAAACGAGAACACGAATTTCTGAAAAGCAATGAGGCCATGGATTAGGCAAAAAGAAGATCCGTGCTATAAGACTTGGAAACCGCCGTTTGTCCTCCCACTCTTGGATGATATCGATTCTAAAACTCACACTCCTACCGTGTCTATCTCTTGAAGCCCGCACAAAATCCTGAGAAATCTGAGGGAAAGAAAAAGAAAATGAGTTTGGAAGAGAGAGTTTGTTCACGACAGTGATGTGGATCACCCATGGCTTCACCCGGACTCGGACAGTCCTTGGGTAAAAAGCCTATTGCCCTTCACGGCCCTTGGTACATGGGCACCAGGTCTTACCGCTGACCATCACGTCACATCCATACAAGCACATCATCAGCCAAGAAACATGTTTTCTGCACCATACACATCACTAATTTACATCTGCTTCCGGTTAGCAGTGGACATAATTATGCACAATAGAAACATGCAACGCAACCAAGAGCCTATACCTACTCGTCATCGTCATCATATACATACCTCATACATAGTCCAAGATTCACTTCGGCTTGATGTCTTGTACGCCAAATACCACTACTACGTAAGGTTGTGATTGGTTGGGTGCATAAACCCTAGCTAGTGGAGTGCAGATTAGGTATGTTTGATTGTCTGGTCAGCTCTTTAGCCAGGCTCCAGGCTCCAGAATGACAAAGCAGCCCTCTACCCCGGCTTCCTAGAGACACAAATGAGTTTCGTTCCCACTATGCAGGCTGCACAAGGTAAAAAGAACATATTTGGCTATCTTAAACCATCCATCCAAATACGAGCACCTTGCATTGATTTAGCCTGATTAAGATTAGCCTGGATTAGAGCTAGCATGGCTAGGAACTAGCGCAACCAACCAATCACAACTAAATGATTTTCTTTGGCACTAGGGTTTTTTCTTTTCTAGAAGTGGACATTCTTATATACTGCCACTAGAAATGGGGTTTGCGAAATGAATTTCAAGTGGTGGTTTTCATAAGGAAACAACACTAGAAATGGAGTAATTTCTACTAGCTGCTGGTTTCTAACCGCCTAAGAAAATGCTTCATTTATGCTTCATAAATATTTAATAGTACTGAGAGAATTTACTCTATAGTGAAACATATGAAATTCGATACCATCCGGTTGTTTAAGACCAACTTGCATATACTGCGATCTGGATTGCTTGGGAAGACGATATTTTGATGGTACACGCTCGCGCACCCACACACAAAGTGGGATGGATACGATGGTGGATCGTATCTCGTCCCATCCGGAATACACTATATATACCTAGACTCTGTTTTACATGAGCATACATGTATATATATACTCCACCTAACAAACATTTTCTGTTTCGTCAGGTGCCTCGAAAATACTTGGAGATGATATACGATATGTATATGCCGACATGCCGCACCGGTACGGTCACTGTTGTTCACTCGTGGTGGAGCAGCCGGTTGCGGAGCTCGACGGCGTCGACCTCCTGGAACCGGTTCTCCGGGATCCAGCAGCCGGTCTTGGGGTCCCTCATCCAGAACACGTCCTTGTTGCCCGTCGCCCTCCCACCACCATCCGCCGCGCCGCCGTCCGTCGGCGCCCTCCCCACGGCGGCGGCAGCGGAGCCCTGAACGTTCACCGCTCTCGTGTACACGCCGTAGCTTCGCTGGCTCCTCCTATACAAGCACAGCACGCAAAAGTTAATGCCAAATAATGCGTATATATACACCACACCCAACTTAAAATTAAACTAATTACGGTGTTATTGGAAGTAATAAACTCAAGAACGAGAAAATAAAGGAAATAGTAGAAGAAGAAAAATCTAGTCTGCTAGAAGAGCAGAAGTAGTAGAAGTAACATAGTATCCTGCTGCTAGTCCGTTAGTACATATATAGGCTAATGAAGAAGTGCTAATGAAGAAATGATTCAAATTACTTGACGAGACCGGAGACGACGCCGCTGCTTATCTTGGACATTGTCAGAGCTATCCAGGAGCCTAGCTAGCTAGAAAAGAAAGATATGCAGCTAGATTTTTTTTTCCATTTGCTTCGGCTGTGAGCCAAGCAGGGTGTCGAAGATGTACATCTTATAGCGGCACGCAGAATATTTGAGGACGTCGAATCTTGCAAAAGCTTCGGACAGGGGGAACTTCCCCACGCCAGTTATTCTTGGCCTAACTTCTGGACAGGTACCTCTACGCCTAGCATGCTCATCACTTGCCGGCCGCGTGGCTACTTTTCTCTTTCTTATTTTCTAGCACCAAAACGTGAACCTCGATTGAGCTAGCACTCGTGCCTTTCGGTGGTTTAGCTGGCACACCTGATGTTTATGCTGTGGGACATGCATTGATTATTCCTACATATATTTAACTTTTCATGTGAGTGATAGTCTACGAAACTCATATAAAAAACCCAAACCTATGTTATGTATCGATGCTGCCAGCTCTTGACTTTGTGAAACAGGAAAGTGATGCCCTTTAGTTTCGACTTTACTTTCGTAGCTAGGAAAAATTGGAGTCATTCAGGGCTTGTTTGTTTACATCCCAACCTATATAATCCAGCTTACTTTAGCTTTTTGATCCAGCTTATATAAGTTCATCATGCGGTCAAGAAACACCCTAACTTGTAAGTCAGCTTAATTGCTACCATGTGGGCAATTAGGCCCCTAGCTTATGTAATCCTACTATAAGCTGTCGTGCACTCTTGACAAATTTCAATGAAAGCAAAATATATTTACCAAATCTGATCTCGATATAAAATTTTGATAATTCATGGTGCCAGAAAAAATATTCTTGCTAAATTTGACAGCAAAACTAAATGATCGATAAATCTTGTCAAGAGGCCGGCATGTTGCTGTGCGAATAGTTTGCTTGACTTCAGTAAAAAAGATAGTTTTGCTTGTCAACAATGCAATATTCTCCAGTAATAACCAAGAAAATTGATTTGACACTTACACTATATGAAAACGGGTTAACGGTGATGCCGGATTAGTAGTGACATTTATCTCCATAGAAGTGACACGTAATAACAACGCCCATTCTTCAGGATCAAGATGCAACCTGAATCTACAACATCGCTCATCGCCGGCCCGTAAAAGACGTGATGGGCTGTGGCCATCAGCCCGTCACCTTTGAGTCCAAAAAGGAGATGGGCATTAGTGTTGCCTGTTACTTTTGAATATGTCTTTTTTTTTCATATTCCTTTTTTCACAGCTGGATGATGCCGCCGCCGCCTCCTCCCCCAAGAGGCCAAGAACGACGACGTCAGTGCCTCCTCCTCCCCGAGCACGACAGCGCCATTGCTTCCTCCTCCAATGTCCATCGCCGCCTCTTTCTTCTCCCTTGGTAGTTCTCCTTTCTCCTAAAATTTTCCTATGGCTTGGACTTCACAAGTGCTAATTTGGTCTAGCAAAAAAAAAACACATATTTAGGTCTTAGCAGCGTTCGGAACAGAAAGAAGTTACTTGTAAACCGAAGACATGAAGAAAGTAAACGGTTTCGTATAGTTGATCGCGTCAGAAATGAATTAGTTCACACTCTCAACTGTTGTTTACAACACAAAATTAAAAAAAAACATTGCTTTCAAGTCTCTAACGCGAAGTAGGTAACTAGCTGCCTAGAGCTGATTCAGCCACTGATCTTGACGTAAAGATCCATCTCGAAGACGACAACGGTGCTGGGCGAGGGGTTCCCGATCTTGGTCATGAGGCTGTACCCCCTCGCCCGCCGGAACCTCCCCGTGCCGCCCACCACGGCGAGCTCCACCACGGCCTTGCCGTCGGCGCCGAGGTCGACGCGGCCGTCCACCACCAGCGTGCTGCCGCCGTAGTCCCCTTCCGTGAACGCGAGGTTCAGGATGGTGCACGACGCCGCGGGGCTGCCCAGGTCAGCCTGCGCGAGCATCCCCTCGGCGCGGCCGAGGTACTGCGACGCCGGGTCCGGCCCCTCGCGGAGCTCGTCGTCGATCGGGCCGACGCTGCCGAACGAGGAGTTGCCCCCGAGCAAGGCCGTGCTGGCGCCGGCGCCAGCCGCGATGGTCTCGTGGATGTAGAGGTGGAGGTGGGTCATGCCATCGTCCGCGGCCGCCACGACTGCGACGGCAGCGGCAGCGGCTAGCAAGGCGAGGAGACGGAGGGTCGTCGCCGGAGATGCCGTGGGCATGGCGTGTATGTATCGGTGTTTGTTGGATTGTAAACTGGGTCAAGCGAGGTTCTATACGGGACAGAGACATGAAAGATACTAGAATACCAGACGAGCGATGTTAGATGATAGCCATGAATGAAGTGCAAGGTAGGTACCAGAAAGTCAGTAGAGGAGCAGGTTTGCTTGGCGATGGAATTTTGTATGCCAGAGGAAGCTAGGGAGGAGCTGATTGGTGGTCGTCAGCTTTACCAACCGTGAGGTCAACAACTAACTGCCACCACTGTCGAGGTCTATTGTGGTCGTGCGTACTTGCTGCTGCAGGTCACGTATAAGTACCGTGTGTGCTGAGACGAAAAACTACTTGTATTATGTCGCTGGGCTCATTGTAGGATATTTTTCTAAATTATTCCTTTGTCAAAATACAAAGTTTCGGCCGGAACATGAGTGCAATTTGAAGCATCCATGCATACACCAACCAAGAAATTAATTCTCGTACTCCGTAAGGAATTCTTGTGCATATCATTTATAGTTCACTGTTTTGTTTTTGTGTGACAGCCGAACTTGCTTCTTGTGTGTTTGCCACTAGTGTTTACCATTCACCTAAACATCTAGAAGTTTACCTAGCTTGTTATCTCATTTAGCTTGCTTTTCAGAGCAAACTCTGCTTTTCTTTTTCCAGGAAAATAGCCTGGATCAAAGAAACTCTTGAACCTTATATATGGGCCTTGAGTGGCTTGGATCGAAACATGGTGTGAAGGATAAAGAATCGTGGCATCTATACCCATAGTTCTCGTCTTGTTTACAGATGCAAAACTAGATGTTCCAACAACACTATTATTCAATGTATTTGCATGCCTTTTAGGGGGTTTTGGCACACATGCTCAAACCACCGACCACATCCACACGCTCAACTGCTAGCATTTGTGTCCCTATTTCTAGGTAAAATTGATGCTGGGATTATTCTTATTGGTCACTAGATGATGAAAGAAGCTAGGAGTCGTATGCATGACTGCATAGGTGGATACATGATCCATACAACTAAGAGTTCAAGCCAATCAAGGCAGGTTACATGCACATGCTGTCTGGTAGAAATATAAGGGGCAAGTCAGTCTTTTGAGTTATGTAGAAACGAAGGGAAATAGTGAGGAGTGCTGTTTCATGAATCACTGAGTTGTTGCGGTGCTTTTTTTTTGAATTCACGGCTTTGTAGTGCTATACACTGAACACTGTGAGAGATCAGTACTATTCTATATATGAACGTCAGAACGCATCCAGGGCAGCACGGATAACAAACTTCCTCTATTATTTCCCATCAACTTATCGTCCACCGATATTGGCACGGATAAGATAAACTATGAGTCCTTCACACCAAAAAAAAATCTTAAATGATGAAACAAGCTAAGATGGATACTGAAGGTAGTGCTCATCTGAGCAATGCCTTCAAGTGAGGAAAAGAGTGTTCAGGATCCTTGAGTGCGACTAGAAGTGGTCCACACACACGCTCTTGGTTGCTAGAGTTCGCGTGCCTCTGTTGCTATGAACGGCTCAAAACATCCAGGGCAGCGAAGATTGAAATTTAAATGCTCTCTCTAGATTCGTGCTCCATGTTAGCATTTGTGGCATGAAGTCCAAACGTAAGATCCTTTGTCTTATGATACTTGCAAGGTTCAAAAGTTTGGTGGCGACGCAACCACCGACGAAGGTGGAGGGGTTATGCGATTACTTTCTGAGGCAATCGCATATGATGTTCCTGACGAACTCCTAGCAAGCAGCATAGACCCTCTGCAGGAGGTCAGCGGATGGAACGGAACTCACCAAGAATTGATTGATGTCCTGGTAATGGGAGTAGCCTCCCAAGCGAACAAGTGATGACCAGTACAGGCGCAACAATGCGAGGCAAATGCAGACGCAATTCCTGCTGCAACTGAACTGAACCACACAAGCGGCACGGCATGCTACTCTTATTTCAGAAGCGGCGCCAAGGCCGCTGCGTTTATTCAAGGAGCAACATCCATCCATCCACCCTACATGGAAACAAGGGAGCACCCATGACCAACTGCACACTGACACACCCCATCCATCCATCCCGACCGGACTCACCCCAACTACTGAATCAACTCAAACTAGCTGCAGCACCCACATCAATGGAAAGAAGATCGACCTTAATTCTTGAAGAAAGCCCGCCTAGGAAAAGCAAACTCCTCTCTTCCTTTTTTTTCACCTCCGAACCCCGAATCAGGGGAGGAAATGAGGAAGGAAACCCAGGAAAAACGACACGACTCCAAGTGCTCCCTGCTTCTTTCATTCAGGCCCCGGCCGCGCGCCGCCGGCCGCCTCACTTGCTGGAGGGCTCTCCCTCCACGGCCAGCGGCACCGTGCTGGCCATGGTGCGGTACTTGAGCGCGTACAGCATCTCCAGGTACCGCCGGGTCTCGCGCCTCTCCAGGTTCGACACGTACTTCCAGAACCCGTACACGCCGGTCAGGGTCATCAGCCTCTCCGAGTAGAGCTTCCAGGTGTACCTGGATCAATCAGCACAGCAGGTGATGCAGCATCAGAAACATCGCCGTGGGATGGGATACAGGCAGAGATCAGCAGTGTGCTAGTAGCAAGATGACGCGTACTTCTCCTCGATGCGCTGGAGCCCGCCCTGCGAGATCTTGTCCCAGTGGCTCGAGTCCTCCTTGCACTTCTCGAAGAAGTCCACCAGCAGCGCCGATGCCTTGTCGCCCTGGTAGGGGTCGATGTGGTAGCCGGACACGCCGTGCACGATGATCTCAGCCGGGCCACCGTAGGCGGTGGCGAACGTGGGCAGGCCGCAGGTCATGGCCTCGACCACGGTCAGACCGAAGGCCTCGTAGAAAGCAGGCTGCATCAGAGAACAGGCATCGCATGGTCAGTTCCGATTGAATTGGATTCGCAGCTGAAGCATGGATCTTTCACCACCGTGCGTGACATTGCTGGAGAGTGTTAATTAGCTAGGTACCTGCACGAAGGCGCCCTGGGTGTCGCAGATGTAGCGATAGAGCTCACCGTTGCGGACACGGTTCATCTGGGCAGAGATCCAGCGGATGTGCCCGTTCAGGTTGTACTGCTCGATGAGGTCGAACATCTTCTTGAACTCGGCCTGCTCCTCCTTGTCCTTGGACGGGTTGCCGTGGTCACCGCAGACGACCACAAGGTTCACCAGCTCCTGCAGGCGCTTGTTCCGGCCGTAGAGCTCGACCAGACCAGTCAAGTTCTTCACACGGTCAAGACGAGCCATGGAGAAGATGATGGGCTTGTTCCTGTCGTTCAGCACGAACCTGCACAGAGGAATTACAGTCAGATCACGAGCAACAAATGTCCTACTACACAAATGCAGCTTAAGCTAGGTATGAGCCTATTCTTACTTGTGCTCGTTGTTCTCGGTCTGGCTGTAGAGGAGCTCCTCGATCTCAGGGTGGAGGGAGGTCAGCCTCTTGTGTGACTCGGTGTAAGGGAAGTAGATGGACATGTCCGCACCAGGCGAGACAATGTTGAACTTAGGGTCAAACACATCGATACCATGGACGACACGGTACAGACCAGGCATTGTGAACGCCATGTGTGACTCGTACTGACCAACGGTGTCCTTGCTGAAAATTCAGAAAAAAATGACATTAGATCACGATGGAACTATAATAGCATGACCGGAACTGGTAAATTTTACCAGCAAATTTTGCTTCAATCACTATTACTTACTTTCCAGCAATCTCTTGGAATGTACTGGTGATGATGAAGTCAGCGTGGTTCATAGCAATCAGGTCAGTGGTGAACTGGCACGAGAAGTGGTAGTGGTCCTCAAACTTCTTCCAGTAGAGGTCAGAGTTGGGGTACTTAGTTTTCTCAAGAGCGTGGGCAATGGTGCACTGCATATCAAGGAACAAGGCAGCATTAGCAATGAACAGGAGGCGGTAATAAAAATACTTGCAATAGAAGAGCTGTTAAGAGTCATACGTGAGTAACACCCATCTTGTGCGCAAGCAAACATGCAACAAGGTTTCCATCACTGTAGTTTCCGATGATCAGGTCAGGGTTGGCCTGAAGCTCTCCAGCAATCTCGTGAGCCACGTCCTGGCAGCAATTAAAGAAAGAGTCAGCAAGATGTTCATCTTTGTCAAAAAAGAGATCATATAGAGGTCAACATTTGGTATTTACATCAGTGTAAGTCTCCAGGTATGGCCAGACTTCAAAACGCGAGATCCACTTGCGAACAATTCCATTCTCAGTTCTGAATGGCACACGAAGGATGTGGCAGTGCTCAGTGCCAAGGACCTTCTCGAGACGCTGGCCACAGGTGGTGCCAGTTGCATCAGGGAGCAACCTGGTGACCTGTGCAAAAACCAAAGAAGGCTCGTTATTGCATCGATTAGGCCGGTAAGTTTTGCTTTAGCACATTAGACATCACACTTACAATAAGGATCTTTGGTGTGATGTCAAGACCGCACTGCTTGATCCTCAGAAGCATTTCATTCTCCATAGCGCGGACTTGATCCAAAATGTAGACAACCTGTAGGTAATAATAGACAAATTGATGACAACAAGTTCAGCGTTCAAACTACGTATCCATGTAAAACTGAGTAAGAATTTTACCTGGCCTCCAGTGTCAGGGTAACCCAAGACATTAGCTTGAGCGAAGTAACCATGGGGTGAGAGGATAACAACATTGAACACCATGGGGATGGTCCCAAGGAACTTCTCCAGGGTGGACGGATCTGGGGCCTCAAGAAGGTCCAAGAGGAGGTGGATAGTCTCCTGCGCACGCTTAGAGCAGTCACCCCAACCCTTCTCCAGACCAAGCTCCTGGAACCTGTTTATCCAGTCAGAAGAAGTATGTTGTTAAACCACAGGAATTACTACTACATAACATCGGTGGTTGTATGTGAAAATGAATTGTGTTCATGCAAAATATATTCAGTACCTGTGGTGGAAGTCGGAGTATGGGGTATCAGCTGGAAGGCTGGACAGATGCTCCTCAGCCTTCCTCAGAGCGCCTTGCAGAGCACTGAGGCTGCGAATTCTGTCGTTCAACATCATGGTCTGCAGAAATCATAGAAGTTCAGATTTACAGCAAGTTCAATGCCACTTCACAACTACAACAATAGGAAATAGTATATGTGAAGAAATAGTTTAAGGCTTTCTTGTGGTTCAAAAAGATTAAATCATCAGTGTTTGTTATTATTAACTGACAGATCAGCATTTTAGACATCAGCAACTCAGCATGCCCCGGAATGACGTCTGTCTATTGCCTATTGCTAAAAAAAAAGAGTAGAACACAGGATCACAGCAATTTCACAGCGCTTGTCTCACAGATCAGCTTTAATGATCCACAATTTCTACTTTACTTGTACTTTTTACAAATTCTATTTGATTAACTATATGCAACATTAAATTTAAGGAAACAAATGAAATATTGGCTCACCATCCCCTTGTAGTTGTGGGCGCGAAGGAAGTTGAGCAGGGGGTACATGCTCTCCTTGTCATGGAAGAGCTTTGACGACAGGTGCCTGTTGAGGAACTGCACACCATTGCCAATGGACTTGGACAGAGAAGGACGGGGGAAGGATGCATTGAATGGCTCAAAGTCCAGCTCAAGAACAAAGTTGTTGTTGGGGCTGAAATATATAAATCAAAAAGAATTATAAACTATCATATATGATCTGAAACTTTTTGAAAAAAAAATCAAGCATGATCAGTTTATATCCAAATTCCAAGTTTAGGTGCAAATTTATACCCTTCTTCCACAAGCTGTTCCTTGAACTGCAGGTACTCAGGGACTCTCAGCTCCTCAACAGCGAGCTCGCTGACATTGACCCTCACATACTCCCAGACACCAGGCCTAGGGCGGATGGCGAGTGCAACCCATGGGGGAATAACAATAGCTTCCTGTAAGATAACACAACATAAATGATCAGAGCTAGAGCACACGCCAAAAAGGAACAATGCTGTCTAGTGAGATCTGAATCTGATGCAAACCTGAGCTGCCCTCAGGACGTCCTCAAAGGCACCATCCTTCAGCTTCTCGCGCTCAGCCTCAGGGATAGCGCTGTTGTACTCAGCAATGATCTGGTGGGGCTGCAGCATGCCCTTTCCAAGGTTTTTCAGCCTACAGAAAACATAGTCAGGTAATATCAGATCATGCCAGTATGTCAATTCAGCCTATAACATTTTAACGTTCGATCAGAATTCAGAAGCCACTGGCTAATATAGGACCACATGTGAGCCACGCACAAACTCGTAGCAAAAATGTTCAACAAATCAGATCTAGTCAAATGTTTATGCATTTATGCTGCATGGAACATGTCAGATCTAGGCATATAAACAGATTAAAAATACCATATTCTGGAAGCCTAAGTAACAGCCACTTGGATAAGTGCAGTCTTCAATCATTCCATTCAGATTTTGTATTGAATATAAAACTAAAAATATGCAAGCGGCCAGATCTAATAACAGTTCAAAGTCAGTCCTACCAGTACAAAATATGTATGATCACTCATCAGTATCCGTATTCAGTACTAGGTTTCGACAAAATCATTGATGCATTTAATTAAATATTCATCTTATCAGGAACACCATAGCTACAACATTTTGGTCAGGAATGAATATATATGATGAAGATTATCTTATATGCATCTTATGCATGCGATTCAGCATATGGGGCACACCATGCTAGATCTAACAATATATATGACGAAGTTTATCTTAAAAATCACATTCCGTAAAACGATAACAATAACAAAAAATAGATAGTATTTCTTTTACTGGAGTGCATTAAAAGTAATTTGCTGAGGAAGAGGGAAACTCAGTGCAGACCTGGTGAAGACGGCGACGAGCTCATTGGGGTGAGCAGAGAGGGAGTCACCGATGCGCTCCCTGACGCTGTGGAGGCGGCTCAGGACACGGTCGCCGGCAGCTTCCCCCATTGCTATCCTCTTCTTGGGTCCTCAAGCCTGCACAGCACCACAGGGAACGGAAAACTTCAGTCAACAGAGAAAAGTATTCAGAACCAGCAACTGAAAAGTTATCCTTAAAACCCCATGAAGTCATAAACCCAACCACCAACAGCCAGTTCTGCCACATCATCGAAGCTTTACCAAGAAATTCTTAGGCAAGAAAGCAACGGAACTACTTGTACTTCAAGAAAGGGAAAAAAACGCAAACAGGTGCAAGAACAAAAAATTCAACTAAATCCTAGAAATAAGGGAAACCCAACACAACAGGACACATAGAAGTCATACAAGAATCGAGGAGAAGGAAAGCTTCCGAAGGCCAAGGAATGGTGAAGGGGGGGGGAGGCGTCTTTTATACAGATCTCACGGGAGAAACCAACAAAGACACGTCGATGGAATCCAAGAAGAAAAGGCACCGATGGCTCCTGGCTCCAAAATCCGTTGAAACCAAAGCAGGCAAGGACGAAGAGTGACGCGGCAGAGCACCTCAGTTAGTTCTAGGCTCTTCTAAGCACGAGATCAGCGTGGGGTCGGGGTTCCTTGCAGGCCATGGCAAGGTGATTAAGATAAACAGAAGTAATTACTCCTAAGACAGGATTAGTAAAAGCTAACCATGGCCATTAGCACAAGAACCAAGAACTGTCAGTCTGTCTCTTTTCCCGAGACAGGTGCGCATGGCGTGGTGGAGGAACGGATAAAGCCAACAACTTATCATACGAAAATCATCAAAAAAAAACTATTCTTTAAAAAATAGAAATAAGCATAGAACACCGCCGGATCTAGCGTTCTACCAGCTTCGGTCTGTGGAAAAAATAATGCAACCTTAAACCCAGAGCATGATGCTAGCTAAACCCCAGATCTAGAAGCACCACCATCTTTCCTGCGGGACAAGCATGGTCCCTCCACTCGATCTCCTCAAGTGGCAGTTGACCCAGGTTGTTGAACTCAAACCCCCCAATAATTCACCGGATCTCACGCTATCCCTTGGTGCAAGAAACGTAAAAATCGATCTTTTTTTTTGGTGGGGAGGGGGGAGGGGGGGTGGGGCGGGGGCGGGGGCGGCTACCGGTGCAAGTATAGCAACTGCATGCAGAGGCAACACCTCCCCCTGCCTCTGCAGAGTGGCAGCAGGTTCAGAGAACCCAGGAAAATTTTTTGGCATGACCTCCCCTGGATCATCGATCAGGGGTCCAAGACGCCGAGCAGAGTGCCGTTCCTACTTCCTACTTGCTAACGGCGCGGCCGTCGGCCGTCGCAGTCGGACATGATCAACAGGGGAGCATTACAACTCCGGCGGCAGCTCGCCGGAACAGAGCAACGTTTCACGCACGCCTGAACAGAGCAAGAGAGAGCGGGAGCTCCTCCATTGCTGGAGGTCGATCGCATTACCTTTCTCCGAGAGGAGAACAGGAGTGCCAGAGGAAGGAGGTGCTCCTTCCAAACGAGGAGAAACCCAAGAAACGCAACGCACTAAACGCAAATCAAATGGACGGGGTGAACGGAGGTGGAATGGATTGGTGAGTGGAGAGGCCGCCCCCGGGGCTCTATTTATACACGGGTTGCAGGGGAGCGGGTGGGGCCTCGGCTCCCACCGTCGTCGTCCCTTTGCTCGTATTAAAATGGTGGGTGTGAGGGTAATTTTTTGGTAGTGCATTTGGTTTGGTTTGAGGAGGCCGGTTTGTGGATTGATTTCTTTACCTCGGCGGGTATGATAGGATATGATTAGCGGATGGGATGGCTTTGTGCAGCAGCAGCAGTGACCAGTGAGTATGGTTGTACGCGGAGGGCTTTTTTGCTGGGTTTTTTGGAGAAAAAGCTGAGGCTTTGAACAGATTCGGATGCCGGGCTTTTTGTTTAAAAATGAGTTTTAGAGTTTTTCTGCTGGCCAGAGCATCAACAAAGGTTTCGGAATATGAATTCGTGTCAAATAACTGAAATTTATGGCATTGTAAAATTATAGTTTATCCGTAAGCAATGATTCTGGCTAAACTTTTGCATTCAGCATATTAAAATTAGAGCCGCTAATAATTTGGACTATTCGTTAACAAGAGCGCTTTATGAAGAAGCTGACATAATGTATTTGAAACAAATACCAGCACAAGACAAGTACAATTTGAAATCTTGTATAAACATATGTTATAAATATGATGCTCTTGCATCATCGATTAGAAGATTTTGCTTATGACTCTAAATTTTAGTCTAAACTCAAAAGCTCCGTTGCTGAGACTTATACATTCTTTTAATACACAAGATGGGAGTGAGAGAACAGTTCTGCGGTAAATTTAAACGTCCCAAAACTAGCCACCAATCACCATCACCTTCTGACCTTCGTACACGAAAAACAGAGGCGGCACATCATCGGTCTCAAAACCGCCAAAGGTATGACGACCCCATGGTTTCTGACGCGGCCATTTTGGTATCTGCACCCCATATTTGCACACGAGAAGCCACCGCGGCGGCAGCCTTTCCATGCTTCAAGGGACACGGCTCTGACAAAATGACGGCAAATGGACCCGGGTGGCCGTAGCATTTTTTTTCTCACTTACCGCTGAATGATGAGGTATAATTGGGAGGTGACCGTGAGGTGGTTCATCGGATCCGGGTTTTTGCGTGGGTTGGAAGCAAAGGTGAGGCCGCCTACTTTTTTGCAGGCGGATCTCTACTCGGGATCCAACCCGTATTCTTTATCTGGTTTGCAGAGTTTTTTTTTTCTCTCCGTCAACCAGTATCAAAAGTGGTTTCAGAATTCTACTTTTTGATGATTTATGCACATTATATTATCATCTCTTACTTTTTTTTTCTTTCCTCTAACATGATTTTTAGCAGCATAGAGCAAATAGTAAAAGAACATAAACTCTGGACAAAAGTGTTTCTTTTGATTCGATGTAAGGAATAACTAGATGAGAAATTGAGAGTGTTTGTTTTGGTGTTAGTGTCTGATACTCTATTTGTTGCTACACTTTCTTTTCTAGAAAGTTGTGTTTTCAAAATTTAACTTTACTCTAGTTGAATAGGCTTTTCTTTATAGTAAATAGTCGTTCGGAAAAAAATAGATCACATTCTTCATATGTGCAAGGAACATGTTTTTATATAAATCTACTTATACATTTTTCATATAATTGATATAGTATTCTGTAGGCCTTAATTGTAAGTATATTGTGGTAAAAAAAATAAAGTAGTACTTCCTTCCTTATCAAACCATGGTGCATGCTCCTCCAAAGAGCCAAAAATATCACACTTCAGGACCTCTGATTTATGTTGGTGGATAGTGTAACAAGTTCCTTTAATGAACAAGTCACTAAATAATACGTTACTGTTATCTCTCTCGGTTCTTGGCCACAACATCTCCGAAGAGTCAATTTTAGCAATGGGGCCTAGCTTAACATTGGACCCTTGGCTAAGACAAGTATAGTATATTATCTAAAAGCACATGAAAGTGTTCAGAAGATGGCATGCCTCTTGATCGTGACACCAGTGCGTACAGCTAGTGAGGTTTTCGTAGGTTTTGCTTAAAGAAAAAAAATCTTATGAATAACCATGTTTACTGATCCGCTAGCCTTTAAAGTATCTTTGTTACGTACATCTCATTTCATCCTCCACTTCAAATGAGCATAAATGAATTATGGACTAGAAACGGCAACTTATTTTTGCTCTTCGCAAATTCTCATCTATCTGAGGTCTCCCATCAAAAATGCAATGTCGGGCATGACATGTCCACATCCACATGGCAATTATACCAACCGTGTGGTCCTCAAGGTGTCCGGCCCCTTGGCTATGCTCACCTTTACTGAGGCCAGAACCCTTTTTTTTGGTAAAGGACCATGATGGCTTATGCTATCCAGTTTGAAGAAATAAGCTGCTGCTACTTCTTTGCATTTTGTATGTACTGTCAATACGTTAATTCATGAGTACAGTGTACCTGATCTAGCTACAACTACAGAATGATTAGAGCATAAAGTAGCATGAATACTAGTGGTGTGCAAACAATGGAAAAGTCTACATTCCAGTGTACCAGTTATTTTTGAGTCCGGCGTCTAAGCACCTTTGTAGTATAAGTAGCCACGGACATGCTAAAACCGGACCAGGTGGCCGCAGAAGATCAGGATCTACCGAATTCCCACATGGAGTGGAGCCCAATCCTGTCCGCCTGAAAACGCCGGGGACCTTTTTTTTTCCTCCCCCCATTTGTTTATTTCTCCCCGCCTTGGATCTTCTGCCACGGAGAATGCTGCGATACTGCTTTCCCTGCGCACAGTCCCAGGAATCAGAGGCGACTAATCCACGGTTTCGCAGGCCGGCCTGGATCGCCGAACGGCGTCGGGTTTTATCCGCCGGCTCCCAAACCTGGAGCACACACGGATTTGTTGGGCAACCTCTGAAACTGCTAGTCCCTCCCTGGTTTATTTGCCAAAACAAATACGCGTTTGCTTAGCTGCTTCTTCCTGGGCGAAGCATGGCACCCCCACATGGCCACATGCATGGCTGCATTTGGCAGCTCAATTTATAAATAAAAATGGGATCTTGTCGCCGGCATGGTCTGCGCACATGAAGGCAAGCAGTGTACCAATCGGTATACTCTTCCGAGAATAGGAGGACTGGGATACTGTTTCTTGGGAAACAAGATGTAAACGGTGGCGAAGTTTAAGGGGGATTAAAGTGAGCTTTGTGTGGATTAGGGAGAACTCAAGCACGTTGCTTTGGAAGAATCTAGGAGCATCGATCCTTTTGCATCGTTTCTTGAGGAACAAGATGCAAATGATAAAATTTGAGGAAAGGTGCGCAGGCTTAGCTGTTGAGATTGGGTTATTCAAGTCGATGCTTAAAGTAGGAGCATCTTTCGTGACAAGAAAAAAAATGCATGGTAAACGATAGGCTTTCTGCGGTGTTTACATTGTAGCTTTTGCTTAAGTCACTGTTTTTTTCTAGGAGTTCAACAGGAACAAATAAGAAGAAAAATATTAAGATTTGGCCGGGCATCAAGGACTATTCCAATTAAGAACCGCTAACTCCTGGCTGATATTTTTACTAGTAGTAATTTAAGTTTTAACAAATTGTGTGCTTTATTCATGAGGACGACAACGAAGGAAGGAACGCTCGCCTCACTTCAACCGTGATTCACCATGCATGCGTGGTGGGGATGGAGTATTGTGCTCCTAGGAACAGGTGAAAAGGTGGCTGCAATTAAGATCCCTATGTGGGGTTAGCCATCCTGTTGGAGGTTGTTGCTTAGACTTTGGAGCATCCAAAGTGATCCTGATCGAACATCTGCTTCATCATTTGTATAGTACATGGTGAATTGAATTCTACTTATAATGTTGCAAGTTTCCGCACCAACCAATCGAGTTGTATCAGTTTAAAAGTGGTTGATTTATCACTATTTTCCCATGAATTCAATTTGATTGTATTTGGACTAATTCCGCAAGTTATCATACACAATATGAAACGTTATACCTAAATAATCTATCGCTATGCCAAATGCAAATTAGAATTTGGGAATTTGTATATCTGTGTAATAATATGTATTCCTTTCATCCTAAAAATCAAATCATTCTAGGATTCAAAATTTATCCCAGAAAATAATTTGTTGTACTTTATATTTATAAAGTGCATATGCATGCAAGAATCAAGTAGTGCTAAATATGGGTAATAAACAAATATGATCATTTTATATTCTTGTTAATCCGTTATAGAATTCCCAGAATAACTTGTATTTTGGAACGGAGGGAGTATTGTTCAATGTACGTTTTAACTTGTAGGGTTGGTGGTATACCTAAGACGCAATTATAAACAATTTGGATTGGATCCATATACACACGGATTAAGCTGATATTGATTCGAGAGGAATTAGAGTTCTAATAGGCTTCCGATGTGGTAGTCCATTAGCAGGGTCTATATAAGAAGGATCGAGGTTACCGGCGCATATGATCTACCTCTCAAAAATGCTAGCCGTTGTCACCCCTCAATATCTCCATGAAACCCTAGATGTGCATGGCACATGGAGATCCCACCCTATATGTGAGGATATTGTGTAGGCGATGCTCTTGATGCATGTGGTGTTGATAATGAGGACGATGAAGAGATGACCTTGCTGATATTGACTACTTATCGACACGTATCTACATTGGATAAGGTTGTTTCAACTCCTGTTATATTGCAGAGCTTAGTTATAACAATCCATGATCCCATTACTCGCATATTTTCTGGTTGAACATGGTAGAGAGAATTTTATTTGAAGCTAGCAAAGCTCACATGTTCCCTTAAAGTACTTCCAAAGAAAAGATCACATTGAAATGTTTATTTAGAGTGTATAAGTAAGGATGCACGACTGACACATGCAACATTACACTCACACCTCACGCGCGTAGATGTTTGGTGCACACACTAGAGAAGAGATTGGAAACTCTAAACCCCTTAGTATGCGGGAAACGCACAGTACCACTAAAGCCGCACACATGTGCACCCTAACCTAACCTAGGACAGGATTCGAATCTCCGAGCGGCTAGTCATTCCAAGCAACGTGACCAAAGGGCTAGGCACGGCTCGCCTGTCCTCAAAATCACTCTGAAGTTGCTTGCATAAGAAATACATTGGTCTTGTGTCATGTGCGTATATTTACTTGTTTTTATATTAATATTGTTGAGATTTGGCAGGAGACTGTTGCCATATATTGCATAAATTAGAAATCAGTCCACACCGGTTTTATTTAGGAATGATTTATAGTGTGAGTTCTTGATGTTGATATAGCACCAACTGGGAACTACGTAATCGCTTGGTACTCTAATGTATGTCGTGTATTAGTAAGGATGGAAGCCGATCGGATTCATATGAAATTAGATTCGGATATCACCTTTTACCATGTTTTAAATCAAATATAGATTCGGATATTCTCGAATACGAATACAAAATGGATACCTCGGATTCAGATTCGGATATTTACTCGATATATAAGATAATATTTAGCTATTTTGTTTATTGGTAGTTTTAGAATACAAACTCGTTATATATGTACAAACTAAAGTATGACAACAAAATAAAGATAGCTAGTTAAAAATAGCTTATTTATCAATAAATATATAAAAAATAAAACTAGAAATAAAAATATATTTCAATAAATATATAAATATTTTTTATAATATATAAATAAAAATTTACAAAAATAATTTCACCAATAAATAGATAAAATAAGAATATTTAAAAGTAAATTTAATATTCTTATATCTTTATTATAAAAATTAATAACATTGGTTATGGGAAATTAATATAAATTTTAAATAGTTTCAATGAAAATGGATATGGAGTGCTGGATATTATCGAATACGGATGTGGAATTGGATAGAGAAAATCAATGAAAATCGGATTCGGATGTATCCACTTTACTACCATATTAAATACGAATACGGATATTCATATTGATGTTTAAACGGATACGGATATCCGTATTCATATTTTCATCCCTATATTAGACAGCAATCAAGGATTGTGTTGATAATCGGAATTGATCTCTATCTACCAAATTTAATTACCAATATAGTATAAAAAAACACCCGTTGTAGATCCTTAAGCGTAGGGTCCCATCATGGTGCAAATATTTTGATTTCCCTTCTAAAGGCAAAAAAAAAGGGGGGGAGAGAGAAACGAACGTAACTGCTGTGGAGAACTACTAGAGTAACTTTCGCAGCTAACGTAAGGAGCTAGTAATAATAAAATGTCAGGTTGCAAAAGAGCAGTCACTATGATGCTATGTAAATTTACTAGAGTATTTATTTAATCTTGTGCTTCATTTACCTACCTTCTTGTAGAGTAGCATGGAACTATATATTATTACCATATACATTTGCATAACAAACAAAAATGTGTACATCCCTCTTCATGCTGAAGTCATTTGTCATGCTTGCCCCCTGGCAGTTTTCTGTTTGTTTGAACTGCAATCATAACATGGGGGGCTGTACATAGATCAAGATGCCCTTTCATTTTATTTCCTCTTGCCCCCCATCCTTGTGACTCTTTGGGACCCAGTGTATAACATTCTTCTATGGGAACCAGAAAGGGCTCATCGACGCGTTGAGCTTTTTGCTTCTTTTTCAACCTCAAGCTTTGGATAAGGTTGAAGGCAGTGGCATATGCACTATCAATGTAGGGGGTCATCGCACACATCCTTAATTCCATAGCATAATTAATTATAGAGTCATATGCAAATAAACTCTTTTACATCCTTGATTTTATACGGTGAAATAAGATAGTATATCTTAGGATTCAGCCGGCGGTGGCTGGTGTTTGGGTGCTCAATGGCTTGTCTCAATATTTAATCTGCAAGAGAACAACGGCCATTATTTGCTTTCTTAACTAAAATAGTAACATCACTAATAAGGCAGGTGTGATAGCGACTCACACTATGGACCCATACTCTAGGTTAACTATATGTATTTGAACCTTTTTTAATGTTGATATGTAGTAAAATTTGCGTATGTTCAATGCACCAAGAGTATGGGTCTGTGGTTAACTGTGACTCAAATGAATGAAATAATGCAAGCTAGGGGGGAAAAGAAGAAAGACTAGGTCACATTTGTTGACTAAGTCAAATGCTATCCGGTAATATGGTACTACCTACATTCTTAAATATATTACACTACGATATTTTCCGTTCGTTTAACTTTTCGCCTTTGCTATAAATATTTATGCAAATAGTGAAACTATCAGTCAAACCTAAAATACATTTGATGATAGATCTAAAGATGCTTATTTCACTTTACTTTACTAATTGGCTAAGTAAATATTGTTAGTCAAAATGTGAGAAAAAAGTCAATTGTGTCATATATTTAATACCGATGGTAGTATGTCCTATTGTGGAAGTTACATCTATCTAAGCATGGTCCATGAATGATATGGCGTCTTCTACTATATATTGGTGATAGCCTTTTATGGTTTACTAAACCAATGAGCCCCAAATTTGAACAATCCTATAAGCTGCTTGTGTCCTACACAGTAGGTGGCAAGGCTGCAGGGTGTTGTTCATGGGATGGGGGAATGGTGGATGCGTGGCAGTATATATGATCCTAATGGAGTCTGATATTAAGCAATTATTAGAATTCAACATGACGCAAATGATAATCTGTCAACAATAATGTTAAGAGTATACAGTAAGGATATGATTGTGGTCAATGTAGCTCAGTGGAATGTTTCTGTCCTGTGGTAAGTCGATCCATCCCCCCATGCTTCCACCCCCAACCCAGTGTATAAACGAATGAAAAGTATGCTCCTTTTTTCTTATCTCTTATCAACTAGGTTTTTGCTTAACATTCGTGCGTGAATTCCTTCTGTTCTAAATCTCATTCCAATCAAATCAAATGATTCCTAGCCTGTGAATAGCTTCAATTTGAAGAAACCGATGGAGTAAAATGCCTTTTGTTGTAAAGCTAGGGGCCCATACATCATTGAATTATAGCACAATTGCGTCTAACAAAAACCCCAAACTGTAATTGACCTCTATATCTAAAAAGGAGGGAGCAGCGCCATGTTTCCAATAGGAGTGAGAGTGGACGAGTTAGGACCCATGTGCTAATCTTACTTCCTAAAGTGTCTTCTAGATGCCCCAATACAATTATACAACCGAAAGCAGGGGCGGATCCAGAAGCTGAACATTGGAGGGCTCATTTCCACCAGTGACTGAAAGGACTTCAAAAATCGTCCCAATGCAAGGATCAGTTAGCTGAGGACTCAATTTCAGCTGGCCATCATACAGTCAGAAACAGTCCTTGTTCGATTTAAAGAGTTAACTAATAGATATTTCCGTGAAAGCATGATCGTACATCTCTTTCTGTTGGTGAGCAGATGGTAGATCTGAACCACCGCCAAGGAAGTAATGCTGTACTGTCATCTTAGCTAGCCAGTGTAGTAGTTTATGCACTGCAACGAATGGTTTTTGTTTGAGTGATGAGTAAGACATTTTAGATGGAGTGCCTCTAGCTAGCAGCGCACACAACAACCGGATGGATTGGTCCCCTTCACCAAGCATTGGTCCGTTCTTTTCTACCCTCTCCGGCTCTCCTTTGAAAAAACAGGCCAAACGGATCTGACATCTGCAGTTCTTTTTTTATTTGTTTATTACTGGATGTTTTATGCATGCTGACTGTCCATCCTTATCCACTAGCTAGGCTCCTATTGGCCTTGGAACCGAGAAGGCCGGCTTGGCCATATTAGGCGCGGTAGCCAGGCATCTACTTCATGGCAGCATTGATCTACCCTTTTGGTTCCTTGCACGAACCAATTGAAATATACTCCATGTTGGATGGGTAGCCTCTCTTTCACCTGCTATTTGTATTTGATTTAACGCCTCATCTATGTAGTGCAATACTGGCTCTGATTTGGATCATACAAGGCACTCTGTATATGTTTGGATGTGGCAAAGTTAGATAAATGCATGGTATCTCGGCGTGTTATATTTGGAACACGCATGACAACACAATTCAACCAAGCGGAATTGTCTCAACGGTTCGGCGCTATCTGAGCTTACGCAGGTGATGGCGCTATGGACGGAGGAGGGCATATTCCTGTGGTATCTCTGTTTCGATCAGGGCGGCAACCAAATTAACAAACACTGTGCTATCAACCCGTGCTCCCTCACGGACTAATTAGAAATAATATAAAAATAAGATTTATAGCTAATAATTATAATTATCTATCCCATGCTTTTTTCATCTACTAAAATTTCTAACGTACAATAATCTCAAGATACATAGTCATCATTATCTAGTTCTAATATGTTTAGTTAGTAATAATATTTTTTATTTTGTATCACACCTCTATATATATTTGATATGCATTTAATTGAACTATCTGTTTAAGCTATGTGAATAACATAAAAATTGGTATTCCTATATCTTCCTCCATACATGACACGCACCATAATTTTTATATAAGCAATAACATAAATAATATATTAATAATGATAGAAATAGTAATTTAGAATTTTATATTATTTTTTAAAGATTTTGTTGTAATTATATAACTCTTAATAATAAAATAATTACAAACTTAGAGGGTTATTTGATATTATTTTTATAATAGCATATGTGGGTAATTTCTATGAAGATTAGAGGGTTACTTTATATTATTTTTTTATAATGGCAGAGGTGGGTAATTTAGATATATGTTTAGGGGTTACTTTAGCCTATTTTCATAATGGCAAATGTGGGTAATTTATTAGAAAAAATAACAGATCCAATAGCTATTATGATTAGAGTTATCGAATTGATGGCTGGATGTTTCTTTTTTTATGAGAATTTCTAAGATTTCTCTAATTTTTTTAGTGTCCAACTAGAATCGTAGGTGGCTTTACGTGGAGGCTTCAAGGGTGCGTTTGGTTCGGCGTTGGCAAGCAGCGTTCGCGTCTAGAAAGTCGGAATCCAACCAAAGACCCAGCGTCCGCAACTTGCTTTTTCGAACGCAGCACTGCTTTCACGTTCTACGGCCACAGCTGCTAAAGGGCTGCTTTTTTCAGCGTTCCGCATAAAATTACCCGCACTGCATTACGTGGATACCGATTTGTTTTCTTTCTTTCTCTCCCCTGGCTTCTTTTCTCCTTGCTAGTCCCTCACGGAACCGAAGAAGCACGGAGCAGCAGGGCATTACAGATGTCATTATGATATCATTATGATTACAGATGTCAGTTCAATGCAAAGATGATATCATTATGATTATTATGCATACAAATAGTATATTAGGGTTTTAAGGGCATTTGTATCAAATCTACAGTTCACAGCAGGTTGAACCAAAAGCTTTTTCACAGCTGACAGTTCACAACAGCTTTTTCACAGCAGATAGCTCACAACAGCTTTTTCACAGTTCACGGCTGAACAAAATGCACCCTTAAAAGAAGTCTCCAATTAGTAATAGTAAGATAGAGCTAGATGTTGTTATTATATATTAAATATATTAAACTTATAAAGGAACCCACCTATCACCGGCGACAAAGTAGCATCGTCGTCTCAACTCTCAACAAACCCCTCTAGCAAGTAAAAATACTTTTTTTTATCTCTCCATCCGAGCAAAAGCAAGGAAGAAATTTTATGCTTATGATGCTGCGGTGTGAATTGTGACCTACGCAACGCCGCAAGCGAGCTGCGTGCAGCTAGCAGCAGGTGAGAGAATTCCTCGAGAAGTATAGGAAAGGAAGAACCTAGAACCGGACCGAGCACATCTTGGCTCTCGGGCATGCATGCAAGCATAGCCAGCGGCTGGCGTTCGCCGCTAGGATTTCACGATCAAATGAGTGGCTGAGCAGCGCGGTGGTGGGTGAGGTGACAGCTGACTGCCACACCACACCCCGGATATACATCAAACCAGACCTGCCAAAGTGGCAAAAAGCTAAGCAGGCCGGCAGCACGCAGGAGGAGGGTACAGGACGGTTAGGACCAGCGTTGGGCAAGGGATCTTGCATGCTCAACCTATGGATCCACAAATAAGCTCCCCGATGTCCGCAAGAGGAAGAAGGACCGGTGGCGGTGGGTGAGCTCTGAGCTGGCTGCCTAGACGACTGGCACTGCGTGTCTCCCTGTAATAAGTAAGTGGTTTGGGTCTTCTGTACAGGACGCTGAATTTCTCAGCCGCTTTTATTTCGGACTATTCGATGCCACCGGAGTTTGGAGTGGAGTCAAGATCGAGTCGGAGTCGTACCAAACCACGCCTATCTTGCTAGATCTAGGGATGTGTCACAATAACCTAAGGACGTATTTGAGTTGAGGATGTATTTTTCTAAGAAAAATTTGCCACCACGTATGGAAGCACTGAATTACTGATGATCCCTTAGCAGGTAGTAATAATAAGACTAATTTTCACTTTTACAACGGGGCGAATATGCTACCCGCGGTATATTCCCAGGGCGGCAGGAGGCAAGGGTTGTTGGAGCATGGCAACAAGTTGGCCGGTGCACGTGCAGCGCTGTACGTCGCGCTCCCACGGCCCGGCCTTTCGATTGTCGTGCTCCACCCCAGTCCAGGCCCAGCCTCGGAGGGGTGTGGGTCATGGCTTCGCACGGCAAAGCGAGCACAAAATGCGCTCGAGGTGCAGTGCTCTGGTACGGAGTGAATAAACACCACACGTTCTGGATATTTCCCAAGGAGGGTGGGAGGGATTCTCTCCTAAATTTCTACTAGTAGTATTGGACTTGCACTGAGAGAGACATCTCATTTCATTGTAAAGCCAACATGGCAGCTTTGGTAACAACACAATGACTTCACTAAGACTAGCCTAAGAGAACAAGGTAAACCAGGCATTAATGGTTTATTGCAAGTCTATAGCTAACTATTATATGGGTGCACTATTAGTTAGCTAGCTGTTGATGACACGTCAATAATATACAACCAGAAGATGGTTGTATTATTAGTCATGCTTGTATTGCGATACATGTATGCGCTTGTGGTGTGGGTGGAGGACCAAACAGGCCATTCCCCCTTATTATTAGTCAAGAAAAAAGCATCACACGTCTAAGGGTACATTGGTCAATTCCGCTGCATTCTCTTCTTCTTTTTCCGTAATTTGAATTCAGCCAGCCATGAGAATAATTTTCAAACATTTCTCCGATCTGAAACGTTTTGCTATGAATTGAAACATTTTTCTACGAATCTAGATGTCTGCTAAACGCACCTTTAGTTATAAGGTTAAGCTAGATTTATTGATATTTAACTTAGTATATATAATTAAATGAAAAATATGAGCCAGAATGCTCTCCAATTGAAAATCTCTGTCAGCAAAGTTTTTGCGTTCCTTTTTGTTTTTATGGCATTTTTAAGAAGAGCAAAGATAATGGAAAGTTAACCACACGCACATATATTTTTTGAGGAAAAAAATTAGCACAACCCATTAGAGAAAAAGGCATACGAGACCTAGGTTTTTAGCAGCCCAAGAGGCCCACTGATATAAACCTCCCAGCCCCCAGCCCCACCCATTCCACATCGCACTGACGTGTCCTCGCGTCCCTCACCTACTCCTCGCCTAAAACCCTAGCTTCCCCATGCCCTCCCGGCGGCGACTGCAACAATGCAGAAGGCAGCAGCAGGCGGCGCCCCTCGGTCGCTCTCCGAGTGGGAGCAGGACATCCAGATGATGCTGGCGATCGATGTGCACCTGGGCGTCATCAGGAAATGCGACTTCCCACCAGGGAAAAATTTCTCGGCAAAAAAAAACCGAGAAAACCGATAATCGCGTTTATCGATGGTGACCGGTTTGTCAAAAATTCTCAATAATTTTGAAACCATACCCACCCCTTCCCTCCTAATTCATATGTCTTCTCATTTCTATATATTATAATATCTTATATTTCATAATAGATTGTTTGGAGACGATCTAGACTATTTTGTGCGCAGTTTGAGCAAAAATAATTTGATAAATTTTCGATTTATCGGCAACCTCCAGTTTTTTTCCTTACCGGTAAAGTTAACCCTGCTTCTAGCAGATGAGCGCTATGTCTTCAAGCGCCAACCCGACGGTATGCATACAGTCGTTCGTTTAGGTTGCTGATATTTGCTGATGATCTTGCATCCATGTCAGGTTCCCTGCACATGAGGATTAGATCTTCTTAACTATATGAGTCAACACAGTAAAATGAGTGTTCTTTTTCATAACTGATGTTCTCTAAGAGGTTGATATTATGGATGAGATGAAGCATTGCTGTCATATTGAGTCTCTTGATTTTAACTATTGAATCCCGACTTTGGAAAATGCTAGCTGCACTAGCAGTTCTTCTGAGCAAGAAAGAGGTCAGAGGCGAAGAGCATTGGTAAAAAAAAAAACAATTGAACAGGGGGCAATATATTTTGGGCAGCAGGGAATGCCCGATATGGTTTCACGATTGATTCTTAGTAGAAATAAGGTCTTATCATGGGCATCAGGCAATACCTGATATGTGTTCATGATTGCTTCTGAGTGGAAAAGACTGTTGGAGAGATAACGCTAGTCTCTGATTTCAATATTGCAAGTGATATAGAAAACCTCCTTTTTTGATTGATTGGGAAATGAGTGTCTTTATATTTCCCGTCTAGGTATTCTCATCGTCAACTTTGGCAAGACCTGGGAGAAGCTTCAGCTGGCTGCCAGAGTGATTGTCGCGATTGAGAACCCGCAGGACATCATTGTGCAGTCTGCTAGGCCTTATGGCCAGAGGGCTTTCCTCAAGTTTGCACGGTACACTGGTGCTCATGCCACTGCTGGCAGGCACACTAGCTCCTGGTACATTCACCAACCAGCAGGCTGCCAAACCATTCAGCAGGCTGCCAAACCAAAGTGAATTATGTAACTACAAGCAATTGTAACTAAATTAATTACTAGCACACTAGTCGTTGTCACACATGATCGAGAAAAGTCGTGATGACGAAATGAATCATTCTCGGCGGGTGTTCCATTTCAGTTTCAAAATCTTGATAACTGTGTACAGCAAGTTTTATCTCCATATAATCATTCTCGCTTATATATTTGGTGTCGGCTTTGAGAGACTAGCATTTTAATGTTGAATTTACTCTCGCATGCTATTTAATTGTTCCAATCTACCCTTTAATCTTTTTTCCATCTTTGGTACAAGTTGATTTTTTTAAGTCCAAATTTTTTGGAGTGTGTGTAGAGCAAGATATCCTAATAAATTCTTTGGCACCCATGCCGAATTGAGATCTCAAACTTAAGTGGATAAGATCCATGACAAGAAACCCAACCTACTCAGTCCGCGAATTTCTTCCGATCTTCTGTGGGGTGAACTCGTATATTCTGAAATAATGGTCATCCAATTACCTTAGCCACATCACTGCAAGAAACTCTATTTACAAAATAATAATGTTCTTTGCACATGAGCAAGAGCAAAAATGTGCTTATGTCCGAAATATCAACGGACTCTTCGTATTTCATACGTACGTAATATGATTCAAAGACTCGTGCAAATCCTAATTAATAATAGGTCTATGCGTTCCAAAGTTGGATGCACTGAGCGGATAGTGGTGTCTGGTTGGCGACGAATACGTACAGCAACGCAGCATGACTTCGGGAGATGGCCAGATATGGGAGTCGATGTAGGCATTGGATATATCTGGAGCTCAGGCATGGGGATACATGCATGCGTGTCACTAGAGGATTGACGGAATCGCGTGCTCGCCGTGCCCTTGCAGCTGCCTTCTGCTCACTAGAGGAGCCTCCTGCGTCTGCACCAGCAGCAGGCGCAAGGCTGCCTGGGTCCGTTAAACTAGCTAGCTAGGCTCGGGGCGAGACGGTCGAAATCCAGGGGCGGCTTGCCCGTTTCGTTAGACCCGGCGCCTGGCGGCTAGCTACCTGGTGCCTCGCTGCCTTAGCAGCGTGGTCGTGTCGGTGCCATGCTGTGTGCCATGTGATCCACAAGAGAGCACGGCTCACAGCGAGCGCGTGTGCAGTGCTGTCATCCCATTTTCTTCGCCACCGTATGCGCACGTGCGTACGCGTATATATACCTGTCTAATATGAGTAATTAATTTTATTTGACATACAGGTACGGCAGAATTTAATTATTATTCTCAAGAGTCCTACTAGTGGTAATACACGTATAGTTATTAGTTTGCAGTAGTGTTTCACTCTCTCTCTGTGTGTGTGTATATATATATATATATGAGAAAAATACATTCTACATGCGCTGCTAGCTACTCCTATATGTGTATCTCATGATGTAGAACGTATCTAACCTAACAAAAAGTACGTACGAGGTGTATGTGATCATAGTAGACCATCTGTGATGGTATATAGTTTAACTATGTGATCATATATGGAGTATATGGACATACTCATTTTTTATTTACTAGTACTAATGTATAATCATGATATATTTAAAAAAATAGGGATGTTTTTGAAATTTTTCGTACATATCCCTTTGAAGTATCTTAGAATTGGTATATAAACATACTCAAACTGATAAATAAGTATATAGACATACGCACTGTGGTATACTGATGGTGAGACTAGCTATAAGCGAGTGTAGATAAAACTTGTCATATATATACCCTCCTAGTACAACTCAATGCACCCACAAAGCAAGTGTACCCCTTCCATTTGCTCTACCTCCACCCTTGGCTCCACACTCAATCGGTTTCCGCCACGAGCCCTGGCCCATGTACACTACTACTTGCATTCTTGGAGCAGGCAAGCACGCAGAAAAGAGCTTCCATTGATGGTTAGTTTCTACTAGGATGAGCTGCGCGCCTTGCCGTCGTGCCCCCGAAGACGTGAAGCATGTATCAAGCACAATCAGATTTAAGCTGCGGTGACAAATGAAATAGAACCGACCTAACCTGAGGTGTGTGTGGGATCGTAGCCCGAAGTATACACATAAATTCAGCTAAGGCTATAGAATATACACATAATTTATTTTAGATAAAAAATAACTTATACTGTTTTTCTATGTCCGAAGATCCATTTATTTGGTACTTGGACAGTATCATATAATGCTTCTTAGCAGAAAAATAAAAGGTTAAAATAAATAGAAGGCTCCCTATTTGTAGTTACATATATAATTGAAGTTAATGTATTATATTTTAAAGTTAATTTTTATGTTGTTCAACTCGAAAAATGGTGCAAACATAATAGTAGGAATGATTGGTCCCCCACTTGAAAGGATGACCTCCGGGGTGAGAAATAATAGCAAGCATTATAGCTTATAGCTCATTGGGACAATAAACAAACTGGTTATTATATGATATTTAGACCAGTCTTAGTGGAAGTTTCACAAGAGGTTCCATAAGTATTAAATTTCATGCCACATCAGCAAATTTGCCGACATGACATGATCATTATGAAAAGAGAGGGGGAAGAGTTTCATAAGATGAGAGAGGAGTTTCACCGGCTCGATTATCAAGTTCTCAATTTTGGTAGCTGTACGGTACAATAAGACTATACACTGAGACGGCCTAGAGACAAATCAATACTATGATAGCGGTGCAGAAGATCTTCTACTATTCTGTGTGGCTCTCTTACTTACCGCAGGCCTTGTGCTGCACATGCGAACAACAGTACAAAATGTGAGGAGACGCTGGCGTCGCACATGGTGATCTATTGGGCTTAGTTCAATCGCCGGACGGTCCAACACTAAAGTAGCATGCAAAACGGCCCATAACAGCAGCAAAACGTGAACAGGCACATCAGCGGCACTAATATGTAGGGCTGGGCAAAAAAACCCGAGAACCGAGAACCGACCCGAAGTTACCGAGAACCGGTACCGAAGGAACCGGAACCGAAGAAGTTTGGTTCCTATTCGGTTCCATGCTCTAAGGAACCGAAGTTTCTCGGGATATTCGGTACTTGGGCTCGGTTCTCCCGAAGTACCGAAATTCAGCCCATTAGATATTTAGACCCAATGTAACTTATAAGTCGGCCCAAGTTCCGCCCTGAAGCGTCCCCCCATCAGGGAAGACTTAAAAGTGTTGATTTATCAGTCCCAGGAGGCTGATAACACTTTTATTACATCAGATGGTACATCATCGTACAACTCTACGCGGTAATGGGCAGTGAAGCGCCACTATCGCGAGGATTACAACCAGAACCCACACAACTACACTAGCGACGAACAAAGAATCATCAGAGTCTTGCGCCATGCGGAATCCAACGGTGGCCTCAACCACAGGCAAGACTGGGTGCAGGACGAAACCCTACTCGTTGTCTTCGGGGACGTAGTCTGGGTCTTCCACTGTAAAAGTGAGAATGGGGTGAGTACAAACGTACTCAGCAAGTCCAATCACACCCACGGGGGGGGTATAGAAATTAATGCAAAGGACAATCCAAGGGTACGGTTAGGGTTTGTTTGCGGAAAAACTCGGTTATATGCAGGGGTTCATTTTGAAAACACTTTTCAAAACAAGTTTTTCCAATACCAAGGAGCACACGATGTTGATCCACACAGGATCCCAGTTTTAAACTGCTACCGGACTCCCCGTCCGCCGTAGCACACGGCACAACTGCCGGACACTTTTCCAAACAACTCACACTAGCCCATCCATTCCCAAGATAAACACTAGTTATGTGACCACACCGTAACTTACCCAATACCGTGGGCACGGCTATTCGAATAGATTTTTAACTCTGCAGAGGTGTGCAACTTTACCCACAGGTGGGGTACCACAGCACGAACACCTTAGTGCCGGTGCAGATCCCATCAAAGCCATTACCCACCTTAGCTAGACCTGACTAGCCATCACGGGATCCATCAAGGGGTCATTCGACCTATCTCCGAGGTTTAACCGGGGCATAAGTCACACAGAGCTTATCCCTTCTCCTTGATCACCCGTTGCTCTCAGCTCTCCTGATGGCTATCAGACTAACTAGTGGGATTTATGCTAAGCCGTTGCCCATACAACGGTCAAGTGGTTCGCACGACAAGAAGCTAGGTGAGATGTCACATCAACTCGGTCCTTAGGGGTGACAAGATGGATATCTCCCTTCCTCGCTCAACCACACAGGTACGAGCACACCAATCGGCAATTCACACAGAAATGCCATCCATCTCGTCTAACTCACTTTTCAAAACCACATTTTATCCCTTCCCACACACACACATTTTCTTTATAAAATCAGGTGGTCAATGTATGGTTGTCTCAAGCAAGGGTGGCTATCCTACCATGTTTTCAACACGCAAAACCATGCAATTTCATAATACAGGCCACTGGGTTGTGTTTATAAAAACTAGGACAGAAACATGCATCAAAGGGTGGAATTGAACTTGCCATCGTCAAACCCTTGCGGGAAGTCCTGATCGAAGCACTGTCCTTCGGGTTCGGGGTCGCAGTACTGGTCCTCAGTTGCCTGGTCGCGGTCGGGAACCTCGTCGTTTACTCCGTGTCCTACGACGCAAACAAACAGACACACAATCAAGCGAAAGAACTAAAAGCTTTTACCGACAGGCTTGTATCGGAAATAATTCGGTTACGGAGTTAGGGGCAATATCTCTGGGTGGTTTCTTAATGGCATAGCTAAAACTATACTAGAAACGGAGTGGTAAAGTTTCGGGTCAATCGGAGGTCGTTTTGCACATAAAATGACGAGCTAAAGGGGGTTCGGGTGGTTAAACAGGGCTCTAGGGGTTTATTCGTAAGTATCCGGAAAGAGCGAGGGCCTTTTTGCAAATCTTATAAATTCTCGGGGCACGCTAGAGAGTGTCAAGTGTATCTAGGTTCAAATATTAGAGGGTTCTATTTGAATTAATGGAAAGCATGGGGTTTCTTTTGTAAAAGGTAAGTGAATAAGGGAATGCTCATAGAAAGGAGGGGGTTTTTGGAAAGAAACCAGAAAGGGGAGGGGGTTTGGGTAAAAACACCCTTCTCCTTCCTCCCCCCCGTGCAGAACAGAGGAGGGGAGAGGCAGGGGCCGGCGGTGGCCTGTTCCGGCCGGCCGGGGCACGGCGGCGGCCCGGGAGTGGGGGGAAAGCGGGAGGGGGGGCGCGGGGAACCCATCCCCGGCCTTACCTCGGGCCGAGGTGGAGCGAGGGGGTGTCCCCACGGTGGGCGGCGGGCGGCAGGGGAGGTTGTGGCGGCGGCGGCGCTGTGGGCTCGGGGGGGAGGCAGCAGGTGGCGGTGGAGGCCGTGGGGAGGCGGCTGCGCGGTGAGGGGGGGGTTTTATAGGGCGGAGACGGCGGGAAGGAGGGGCCCTCGGGGGGGGTGGCGGCCGGCGGCTGCACGGGGCGCCATTAATGGTGCCCCGGCGGCTTGTGTTCGTCGTCGAGCGGCGAGGGCACCGAGGGCGGGGCGCTGTGCGGCCACAGCGGCTAGGAGGGGATGGCGTGCGCGCGGTTGGGCAGGGCGCCAGCGACGGGCGGCGCGGCACGCGCGGGTGCAGGGCGCGTGCGGCGCGGCGAGCTGCGGGTCCGGGGCGGGGGCGCGGCGACGAGCGGCGCGGCGCGGGGCGCGGTCACGCGGGGCACGCGGGCACGCAGGGCGGGCGCGTGCACGCGGCGCGGCCGGGGCAGCGCGGACGCGGCGCCCAAGGCCGGCGCACGGCAGTGCCGTGGTCGGGAGCAGGGGAAAAACAGGAAGGAAAGGAGGAGGAAGAAAAGGGAGGGAAGGGAAAAAGAAAGAAAGGAAAAGGAGGGAAAAGGAAAAAGGGAAAAGAAATAAAGGGAAGGGAGGAAAAGAGAAAGGGAGAGGGAGAAGGGCCGGCGCCGGTCGCGGCGGTGACCGCGGCCGGTCGGCCACGCGGGGAAGCGTGCGGCGCGAGGGGAACGGCGAGGGGAAAAGGAAACGCGTCGGCGCCAATCGCGGCCGCAGCCGCGGCCGATCGGCCACGCGCGCGCGGGATTCGCCCGTTGCGCGAGAAAAGGATTGTGCCGGCGTTATTCGCGGCGGATGAACGCGCACAGGTGGCAGGCCTCCGAGCGGCGCGGGATAAGACGTCATAGGGTTTTAGTGTCGGTTAGGAGGGTTAGGGCTAAGGTTTCGGCAACGAGTGGTTTTTAATCGGAACACTCTAGTGCGTGGTTTACTTGGGTAACTTTTTCAGGGCGTTACAAACCTACCCCACTTAAATGAATCTCGTCCTCGAGATTCGGCTGGCTCCTAAACAGATGGGGAAATTCTTTCTTTAGAGCCTCCTCGCGTTCCCAGGTGGCTTCTTCTACTCCGTGTCTGCTCCACTGAACTCTGCATATCCGTACTTCGGAGTTTCTGGTCCTCTTAGTGATAGTGTCTAGAATCTTGACCGGCACTTCCTGATATCGTAAATCCGGCTGCAGGTCTATTGTTTCCACCGGCACATGTTCTGCCTCGGGTACTCTTAAACACCTCCTTAATTGCGAGACATGAAATACTGGGTGTATATCTGACATTTCCTCCGGTAATTCCAGTCGGTATGCCACTGCTCCTACCTTCCTTAGAACCCGATACGGCCCAATGTATCGAGGGGCTAATTTTCCTTGTACCTGAAATCTTCGTGTCCCTCGAATGGGTGAGACCTTGAGATAGACGAAATCTCCCGGATTGAAGCTTATCTCTCGCCTCTTCTTGTCTGCATAGCTCTTTTGTCGGGACTGGGCTGCTTTCAATTTCTCGCGGATCTCCGCTACTTTTTCTTCTGCCTCTTTTATGAAGTCGGGTCCTTCTAGGGCACGTTCTCCAACTTCCGACCACATTAAGGGAGTTTTGCACTTTCTTCCGTAGAGGGCTTCGAATGGTGACATACCCAGGCTGGCTTGGTAACTATTATTGTACGAGAATTCCGCGTAGGGCAGACTCTGTTCCCAATCATTCCCATAGGTTAGTACACATGCTCTCAGCATATCTTCCATGATCTGATTTACCCTTTCGGTTTGACCATCCGTCTGTGGGTGGTATGCGGAGCTAAAATCTAACTTCGTGCCCAATGCTTTGTGCAGGCTTTTCCAAAACCTAGATGTAAATTGGGTCCCTCTATCCGAGACAATTCTGCTGGGCACTCCATGTAACTTTATTATATTTTCCACGTAAAGTTTTGCCAGCTTTTCTCCGCCATAAGTGGTCCTTACGGGTATGAAATGTGCCGATTTAGTGAGTCGATCCACAATTACCCATATGGAATCGTGTCCCTTCTGTGTTCGGGGTAGTCCCACTACAAAGTCCATTCCTATCTCATCCCACTTCCACACCGGAATGGGCAAGGGTTGCAATAGTCCCGCCGGTTTCTGATGCTCGGCCTTGACCCTCTGGCAAGTATCACAATGAGCCACAAATCGTGCAATATCCGCTTTCATTCCATTCCACCAATATCTTTGCTTTATGTCCATATACATCTTGGTGGATCCTGGGTGGATAGAGTAGGCCGAGTTATGGGCTTCGTCCATGATCATCTGCCGAAAATCTCCATTCTGGGGTACACAAATTCTATCCTCGTACCATAATGTTCCCTTATCGTCCACTCTGAAACCCGGTGCTTTGTTTTCTCCGGTTTGTTTGCGAGTTTTTACTAACTCTTGATCCGAGCTTTGGGCTTCTCTAATCTTATCCTCTAATGTGGATTGGACGTTTAGCACTTGGCTGGAACCTCGGGGTATAATGTGCACATTTAATCGTGCCATTTCCTCTCGCAGATGGTCATTCGTGGCCCCATAGGATTTCCGACTTAAGGCATCGGCTACCACGTTCGCCTTTCCGGGGTGATACTGTATTTCCAGATTATAGTCCTTGACCAACTCCAACCATCTCCTCTGCCTTAAATTTAAATCTGGCTGAGTAAAGATGTACTTTAGACTCTTGTGGTCGGTGTAAACCTCACACTTATTTCCGATCAGGTAGTGTCTCCAAATTTTAAGGGCATGCACTACGGCTGCTAGTTCCAAATCATGGGTCGGGTAGTTCTGCTCATGAGTCTTGAGTTGGCGGGAGGCATATGCAACGACTTTCCCGTCTTGCATCAGTACGCACCCTAAACCTTGTCGGGACGCGTCACAATAAATGACAAAGTCCCGATGAATGTCCGGTAGGGTCAGCACTGGAGCGGTTGTCAGTCTTCGCTTCAATTCCTGAAAACTCCTCTCACAGGATTCTGTCCAAGCGAACTTTTTCTCCTTCTTAAGAAGTTCCGTCATGGGTCGGGCTATCTTAGAGAATCCTTCAATAAATCTCCGATAGTATCCGGCTAATCCAAGAAAACTCCTGATTTCACTAACACTAGTCGGTTGCTGCCAATTGGATACCGCCTCGACCTTTTCTGGATCTACTGCTACACCTTCCGCGGTTAGAATGTGACCAAGGAAAGCTACTCTCTCCAGCCAGAATTCGCACTTGCTGAACTTGGCATATAACCTATGTGCCCTCAGCTTTTCCAATACTACCCGCAGATGTTGCTCGTGTTCCTGAATACTCTTAGAGTAGATAAGTATGTCGTCGATAAAGACTACGACAAACTTATCCAGCTCGTCCATAAACACTTTGTTCATGAGGTTCATAAAATAGGCAGGGGCATTGGTTAGTCCGAAGGACATTACAGTGAACTCAAACTGCCCATAGCGGGTGACAAAAGCTGTCTTAGGGATGTCACTCTCCCTAATCTTGAGCTGAAAATATCCTGACCTTAGATCGATCTTGGAAAAGTACTTAGCTCCTTTTAGCTGATCGAAAAGGTCATCAATCCTAGGGAGGGGGTACTTATTCTTAATGGTAACTTCATTCAGTGCCCGGTAATCTACACACATCCTCATACTCCCATCTTTCTTCTTGACAAACAGCACTGGGGCTCCCCATGGCGACGAGCTTGGTCTGATGAAGCCAATCCTCTGCAGTTCCTCTAGTTGCTTCTTTAATTCTGTCAATTCAGAGGCGGCCATCCTATAGGGTCTCTTGGCTATCGGAGATGTCCCGGGGATAAGGTCTATGACAAATTCTATATCCCTATCTGGCGGCATACCGGGAAGCTCTTCGGGGAACACATCTGGGTATTCGTTTGCTACCGGGACCCCTTCTAAAGGTTTGGCTTCCATGCTAAATACCATTGGATCGAACTTACTATCCCGGGTTCGGCAGATTACTTGTACCCCTTCGTGGTTTGTTAGGTGTACCACTTTGTCGGTGCAGCCTATGAGACCATTGTGTCGGCTTAACCAATCCATCCCAAGGATCACGTCTATTCCCCCAGGCTTAAGTACTACCAAATCTGCTAGAAAGTCTACCCCACTTAAGTTGATCCTTACCCGTGAACAACCTAATTGGCAATGGATGTCGCCTCCAGGCGTCCGGGTCAATAGGGGTGTCTTTAGTAGTACTGTAGGTATTTTATGTCTCTCCACATAGCTCGAGGATATAAACGAGTGTGATGCTCCAGAATCAAATAATACTGTCGCCAGAGCTGAGTTGACTAAGTACTCACCGAGCACTACGCCTTGGGCTTCTTGAGCCTCCTGCGCGTCGATGTGGTTGACGCGGGCTCGTCCAAATGACTGCTGCTTCCCCTGCTGGCTGCCGTCGTTGTTGCGGACGGGCACTCGGTTAGCACCAGTCAGGGCTGGTCTGGGCCCATTCACCGTGTTGGAGAAGGCCGATGTTGCCGGTTTATTCTTGGCGTAGGGGCAATTGGCGATGAAGTGCCCCGTCTCACGGCAGTTGAAACAGGCCCTGACATTGTTGTTGTCGGTGGTGGTCTGACTTGCACTGCTTTGTGGGGCCCTCGAGGTATTCTGGCTTCTAGGTGGGGCCTGTGATCCTGTCACCTGGGACTGAGTTCTATACTGCATTGGGGCCTGAGTTCCTGGTGCAGTATAGCTGGAATTTCTCGGCTTCTGGAAACGGTCTTGTTGGCGAGCCTTACTTTCCAAGAACTTGCGTTTGTTGTCCTTTCTTTCTTCGGCCTTGGCCCTTTCCGTGAGGATGGCCTTGTTCATTAGGGTGTTAAAGTCCGGATAGATCTGGGGAGTAAGCAAGGTCCGTAGCTCCGGGCTTAACCCCTTCTTGAACATGTCCTGCTTCTTATCATCGTCATTCACCTCTTCCGGCGCATATCGGGCTAATTCTATGAACCGGTGAGTGTATTCTTCCACCGTCATACTCCCCTGTTGTAGTGCGCGGAATTCATCCGCCTTGCGCTTCATAGTGGCTGAGGGGATGTGGTAGCGGCGGAACTCCCTTACAAATTCTCCCCAGGTGATGGTAGAGGCATCTTCGGCTGCAGCACAATAGTTTTCCCACCAGGATAATGCCGTTCCGGTGAGCTGGTGGGCTGCCAGAAGGACTTTATCCCGGTCCTGGCATTCGAATGGTTCAAGCTTCCTCTGAATTACTCGCAACCAGTCGTCAGCATCCAACGGGTTGCAGGATCCGGCGAAGGTTGGTGGCTTGGTCCTTAGAAAGGCCGTCAGCTTGTCGTTCATATTCTGCCCTCGCGGCTGCCGGTTAATGAGGGCATTCGCCAGGGTTTCCAGTATGAGAGTTTGGTTATGGATGATCTGCGCCAGGTCTCCGAGGGGTGGGGGTGGCGGTAGTTGTTCTCCTTCTTGGCTTCCCCCTCGGTTCTGGCTTACTTCTTGTTCTCCTTGGGGAAGATCTTGTTCAACGGGATGTGCTCCGACACTAGCGGCTACGGGGTTCCGGCCGCGGGAGGCCCTCGCGATGTTCCGGGGAGTCACCTGTTGATTGGGTAAATTGGGGTTACGGTTATGTGATGTTTAAGTTGTTTAATTCGTATATATATAAGGCAGAATCTACCTTCTGCCGATATCTATATAATTAAGCAGCACATAACACATCAGCACACAACATCACAAGCAACAAGCACCAACTATTTTATTAAGCAGGGAGGATACAACTTAGGGGTACGACTAAGTCTCGTGCTACTCGGCCAGGGTCTTGTAAAAGGGCACGTCTTAGACAGAAAGGCGGGGGCATCACTGGGATGGCGTCGACCATTCTACTTGCGTGGTGCGTCTTCTTCCGGGGCGGACAGGGTGAGAGGTTCTCGCTCGCCGTCTTCTGGGTTCCCATCGGTCAGGGGTTGCATTGCAGCATCCCCTCCATCGGCGGCAGTAGAGCTTTCAGGGTTCCCGGGTGGGGCTCGTGTGCTCCCAAAGAGTGATCCCCACCCTATGACGGGTGTCCCGAGCAAAACATGGTCTTCCCCTATCGCCGGGACTGGTGTTCCACTTTGGGTCCAATCCTGCATACGCCGGTCTCGGGCCTGTCTAAGGCTTTCTTGGGCGACAGCTTCGCTACTGACCGCGGCTGCGGCTCTTGCCTCGGCATGGGCGGCTCGGATCTGCTGTATTCTCACCGCGAGCTCTGCTTGCTCGGCTCGGTGAGTCTGCTCCCTCAGAAGGTTGGCTTGCTCGTCAAAGAGTTGGTCCAGGGCGGCTAGGTATGTAGCCACTTGGTACAGGGGGCCTTCTTCGTGGCGACGTCGCTCCAGGTTTCTCATGCGCGCTTCCCAGACTGGGGTTCTGATGGCCGGCGGAAAGAACTTCGCTGGTGTAGGGGCGAGGTGCTCTTCGAAAATCCGGCACAAGTAACGGAGTGCTTTTCTGATGGCCAAGGGGTAGGTGTCTTGGTGCCTAAACCCTGTGGCGGTCGCGCGCCAGGGCTGGATGTCGGGGTAGCGGTTGCTCCTGGCGATGACCAGGATCACCCTGCAGCGGAGGGTACCATGGTGTTCGTACTCTCGGCTGTAGTACCTTGGGCGCTCCGTAACGCCAAGGTCTTCCAGGGTGTTGATCAAGAGGCTGGGGAATCCAGGTGCAGCTTGGCAATCGCCCTGGGTCCATCCTTCCTCAGCCATCTGAAACAGAAATAGGGTGAACAATCTGGTACAGGTGCAAAAGCGAGTAGATGATATTTATTATTACAACAAGGGTGGTACAGTTTTCATGGATACGTGGTCATTAGGGTAGGGTTTTTGCTAGGGGTGCTAATCCTATCATGGGGATTCTTCCTCAGTCCTGATAGAGCGCTTCTTTATTGGAAGGAACCGATCCATCTCATTTTCGGTCTGAGTACCCTTGTCCCAATGGGTCTCCATGGGTTCTTCTTCTTCTTCTTCGATCCATCCACCTATCCCGTTGCGGCTCTCGTATTCTTGCATCTGGGCTTGGAGGGCGGCTAAGGAATACTCGGCGTTTGCGGCTCTTGTCCGTTGTTCCTCCAGCTCCTGGGTTAACTTTTCAACCCCATGGATTAGCTTCTTCAGTTGTGCCGACTGTTCGCGGCAGAGTGCATCCAAGCCAGTAAGGTAGATGGATAGGTGGGAGACCGCATCTTCTAGATCTTCTTCTCGTCCAAGTCCCCTCATCCGGGCAATCCAGGTGCGTCCACTTCTTTCAGCGGGTGGGAAAAATCCCATAGGAGTCCGCTGAAGGTAGTGCCTGTAGAGCACACGTAATCGGCGCAGGGCTTTACGGGCGGCCTTTCGGTAGGTGTCGGGGAATCGGAAGCCCTTTGTGGAGATGAACCACGGGTCTACTTCAGGGTAGCGGGTGCTCCTTTCCACAAAGATCATCGTGTCGCACCGAAGGGTGCCACCGGAGATGTATTCTCGGTAGGCGTACTCCGGCGTTTCCACAACCCCAACGCGTTCCAGGCTGAGCAACAATAACTTAGGAAGGCCAGGCTCTGCGTAGCAGACTCCGTTGACCCATCCGTTGTCAGCCATCTGGAACAGGGTAAAAACCAGTGGTGAGTGTTCGTGCAGAAAAATATCGAAGTCAGAACAAGTCCTAGGGTTTAAAAAAAAAGGGGTTTCGCTCCTAGGGTCACGTCCTACGGCCAGCCTACGGCTCTGATACCACCTGAAGCGTCCCCCATCAGGGAAGACTTAAAAGTGTTGATTTATCAGTCCCAGGAGGCTGATAACACTTTTATTACATCAGATGGTACATCATCGTACAACTCTACGCGGTAATGGGCAGTGAAGCGCCACTATCGCGAGGATTACAACCAGAACCCACACAACTACACTAGCGACGAACAAAGGATCATCAGAGTCTTGCGCCATGCGGAATCCAACGGTGGCCTCAACCACAGGCAAGACTGGGTGCAGGACGAAACCCTACTCGTTGTCTTCGGGGACGTAGTCTGGGTCTTCCACTGTAAAAGTGAGAATGGGGTGAGTACAAACGTACTCAGCAAGTCCAATCACACCCACGGGGGGGGGTATAGAAATTAATGCAAAGGACAATCCAAGGGTACGGTTAGGGTTTGTTTGCGGAAAAACTCGGTTATATGCAGGGGTTCATTTTGAAAACACTTTTCAAAACAAGTTTTTCCAATACCAAGGAGCACACGATGTTGATCCACACAGGATCCCAGTTTTAAACTGCTACCGGACTCCCCGTCCGCCGTAGCACACGGCACAACTGCCGGACACTTTTCCAAACAACTCACACTAGCCCATCCATTCCCAAGATAAACACTAGTTATGTGACCACACCGTAACTTACCCAATACCGTGGGCACGGCTATTCGAATAGATTTTTAACTCTGCAGAGGTGTGCAACTTTACCCACAGGTGGGGTACCACAGCACGAACACCTTAGTGCCGGTGCAGATCCCATCAAAGCCATTACCCACCTTAGCTAGACCTGACTAGCCATCACGGGATCCATCAAGGGGTCATTCGACCTATCTCCGAGGTTTAACCGGGGCATAAGTCACACAGAGCTTATCCCTTCTCCTTGATCACCCGTTGCTCTCAGCTCTCCTGATGGCTATCAGACTAACTAGTGGGATTTATGCTAAGCCGTTGCCCATACAACGGTCAAGTGGTTCGCACGACAAGAAGCTAGGTGAGATGTCACATCAACTCGGTCCTTAGGGGTGACAAGATGGATATCTCCCTTCCTCGCTCAACCACACAGGTACGAGCACACCAATCGGCAATTCACACAGAAATGCCATCCATCTCGTCTAACTCACTTTTCAAAACCACATTTTATCCCTTCCCACACACACACATTTTCTTTATAAAATCAGGTGGTCAATGTATGGTTGTCTCAAGCAAGGGTGGCTATCCTACCATGTTTTCAACACGCAAAACCATGCAATTTCATAATACAGGCCACTGGGTTGTGTTTATAAAAACTAGGACAGAAACATGCATCAAAGGGTGGAATTGAACTTGCCATCGTCAAACCCTTGCGGGAAGTCCTGATCGAAGCACTGTCCTTCGGGTTCGGGGTCGCAGTACTGGTCCTCAGTTGCCTGGTCGCGGTCGGGAACCTCGTCGTTTACTCCGTGTCCTACGACGCAAACAAACAGACACACAATCAAGCGAAAGAACTAAAAGCTTTTACCGACAGGCTTGTATCGGAAATAATTCGGTTACGGAGTTAGGGGCAATATCTCTGGGTGGTTTCTTAATGGCATAGCTAAAACTATACTAGAAACGGAGTGGTAAAGTTTCGGGTCAATCGGAGGTCGTTTTGCACATAAAATGACGAGCTAAAGGGGGTTCGGGTGGTTAAACAGGGCTCTAGGGGTTTATTCGTAAGTATCCGGAAAGAGCGAGGGCCTTTTTGCAAATCTTATAAATTCTCGGGGCACGCTAGAGAGTGTCAAGTGTATCTAGGTTCAAATATTAGAGGGTTCTATTTGAATTAATGGAAAGCATGGGGTTTCTTTTGTAAAAGGTAAGTGAATAAGGGAATGCTCATAGAAAGGAGGGGGTTTTTGGAAAGAAACCAGAAAGGGGAGGGGGTTTGGGTAAAAACACCCTTCTCCTTCCTCCCCCCGTGCAGAACAGAGGAGGGGAGAGGCAGGGGCCGGCGGTGGCCTGTTCCGGCCGGCCGGGGCACGGCGGCGGCCCGGGAGTGGGGGGAAAGCGGGAGGGGGGGCGCGGGGAACCCATCCCCGGCCTTACCTCGGGCCGAGGTGGAGCGAGGGGGTGTCCCCACGGTGGGCGGCGGGCGGCAGGGGAGGTTGTGGCGGCGGCGGCGCTGTGGGCTCGGGGGGGGAGGCAGCAGGTGGCGGTGGAGGCCGTGGGGAGGCGGCTGCGCGGTGAGGGGGGGTTTTATAGGGCGGAGACGGCGGGAAGGAGGGGCCCTCGGGGGGGTGGCGGCCGGCGGCTGCACGGGGCGCCATTAATGGTGCCCCGGCGGCTTGTGTTCGTCGTCGAGCGGCGAGGGCACCGAGGGCGGGGCGCTGTGCGGCCACAGCGGCTAGGAGGGGATGGCGTGCGCGCGGTTGGGCAGGGCGCCAGCGACGGGCGGCGCGGCACGCGCGGGTGCAGGGCGCGTGCGGCGCGGCGAGCTGCGGGTCCGGGGCGGGGGCGCGGCGACGAGCGGCGCGGCGCGGGGCGCGGTCACGCGGGGCACGCGGGCACGCAGGGCGGGCGCGTGCACGCGGCGCGGCCGGGGCAGCGCGGACGCGGCGCCCAAGGCCGGCGCACGGCAGTGCCGTGGTCGGGAGCAGGGGAAAAACAGGAAGGAAAGGAGGAGGAAGAAAAGGGAGGGAAGGGAAAAAGAAAGAAAGGAAAAGGAGGGAAAAGGAAAAAGGGAAAAGAAATAAAGGGAAGGGAGGAAAAGAGAAAGGGAGAGGGAGAAGGGCCGGCGCCGGTCGCGGCGGTGACCGCGGCCGGTCGGCCACGCGGGGAAGCGTGCGGCGCGAGGGGAACGGCGAGGGGAAAAGGAAACGCGTCGGCGCCAATCGCGGCCGCAGCCGCGGCCGATCGGCCACGCGCGCGCGGGATTCGCCCGTTGCGCGAGAAAAGGATTGTGCCGGCGTTATTCGCGGCGGATGAACGCGCACAGGTGGCAGGCCTCCGAGCGGCGCGGGATAAGACGTCATAGGGTTTTAGTGTCGGTTAGGAGGGTTAGGGCTAAGGTTTCGGCAACGAGTGGTTTTTAATCGGAACACTCTAGTGCGTGGTTTACTTGGGTAACTTTTTCAGGGCGTTACACGCCCCCTCTCCCTCCCGGCCTCCCCCAGAGGCCCAGACCCCCAGTCCCCCCCAGCCTGGCAGCCCCAGCCCCCTCTCCCTCTCCCCCTACGCGCGCCGCCCCGGCGCCCCCTCTCCCTCCCGGCCCCACGCGCCGTCCCCTCTCCCTCCCACCCCCGCGCGGGCCGCGCCGCCCCTCTCCCTCCCCCCCCCCGCGCCGCCGCGCCGCCCCCTCTCCCTCCCCACCCGCGCGCTGCCGCCCGCCCCTGCTCGGCTGCTCCTCCCCGCGGCCCGCGCGCCGCCCCTCTCCCTCCTCCCCCCCGCGCGGCGCGCGCTGCCCCCTCTGGCTCTGGCCCTCTGGCCTCTGGCGGTCTGGCCCTCTCCCTCCCCCCCCCCGCTGCCCCCTCTGGCTCTGGCCCTCTGGCCTCTGGCGGTCTGGCCCTCTCCCTCCCCCCCCCCGCGCGACCTCCCCCAGCCCTAGTCCCCCCCGCGCGCTGCCGCGGCGCCGCCCCTGCTCGGCCTGCTCCACCCCCCCCCCCCCGGCGCCGCCGCCCCCTCCTGCTTTTCAAGCTCCACAACGGCTACATCAATTGCATCTTGCAATGTAAGTGCCTCACTGATTTTAGATTTGGGGAACTAGGGATTTGTAGTGGTGATAAACTGATAACTTGTATATTTTTGCTAGATGTCTGAGGAGGATTTGCAGCAAGAGGTGAGTAATTGTAATTGGACAGAGATGCATGCCGCGCCTGATAGGAACATAAAGGATGATGAGGCCGATGGTGCTGCAGAGAAGGAGTTCATTGATCTAGAAGCTGAAGAGGGGAAGAAGAGAAAGCAGATCACATCCAGATCAGAAATGTGGGATCACTACACCAAAATCTTTGATGAAGGTCAGTTGGTCAAGGCACAGTGCAAGTATTGCAGCAGTCAAATTGCAGCACATCCGGTTCTTAATGGTACATCTGGTATGCGTAAACATTATAATGCTTGCAAGAGTAATCCTCATGTAGAGTCTAAACAAGGTATTTTGTCAATAACTCAAGGCACTAGTGTTGGTACTTGGAAGTTTGATCCTGAATTGCTTAGGTCTGCTTTTGCTGAAATGATCATAGAAGATGAGGAACCATTTGCTAAAGGTGAAAAACCTGGTTTTAGGAAGTTCATGTCTGTTGCTTGCTCTAGGTTCACTTTGCCATCTAGAAGGACATGCACTAGGGACTGTGTGCAATTGTACTTTGAGCAGAAAGCAAAATTGAAAATTTTCTTTCAAGAACAATGCAATAGAGTTTGCCTCACAACCGATGGTTGGACATCACAGCAGCAAGAGAATTATATGACTGTGACAGCCCACTTTATTGACAAAGATTGGTGCTTGCATAAAAAGATAATTAGTTTTTTCAAGGTAAAAGGCAAAAAGGGAGATGATATTGGGAAACACTTGCATAAAGTCTTAATTGAATGGGGGTTAGACAAAGTAATGACAGTAACGGTAGATAATGCAAGTGCAAATGATAGTGGTGTTTCTTATTTGAGAAGACAAATGAATAGTTTGAAAACTAGCATAGCAGAGGGCAAGTACCTTCACATGAGATGTGCTGCAGATATACTTAACTTGATTGTCCAAGATGGTTTGAAAGAAGTAGACCAATCTATCAAGCGTGTGCGGGCTGCGGTTAAATTCATTAGGGGTGGTACATCAAGATTGGAAAAATTTAAAGAGATTGCTCAATGGGAGAAAGTGGACAGCAAAGCATTCTTAAACCTTGATGTGTGCACTAGATGGAATTCCACATATGATATGCTAAAAGCTGCTTGCACATATGAAAAGGTGTTTGCAAGGTATCCAGAGGAAGATCCATACTACACAATTGAGTTGCTTAGTGACATTAAGCCCGGTGTTCCTGGTCCAGGAGTTCCTGATGAGCATGACTTTGATAATGCAAAAAAACTAGCTGAGTTTTTAGGGCATTTTGCTAATGTTACAAACCGTGTTTCAACATCGTTAAGTGTGACTGCTCATACTTATTTTTATAAGATTGGAGAGGTCAATGAATTGGTGAAAGAATGGATGAGTAGTTCTGATTTTATGCAGCAAGAAATGGGGTTAAGAATGAAAGACAAGTATGACAAGTATTGGGGGCATTGACATGACAATTTAGAGTTGCAAAATGAGAAGGGAAAGGGAAAAGAAAAGGAGAAGGAAAATATGAACTTGCTGATTTTTATTGTTGTTGTACTTGATCCTAGATACAAGCTTTCACAATATACAGAAATTGCAATAGATGAGATGTATGGTGACGGTTTTGGACAGAAAGTTTGGGCTGCAATTACCAAATGTTTGCATGAACTTTTTGAAGAATACAGGAACAATAATTCTTCTTCAAGTGAAGTGCAGTCCCAACCAAGTGATTCGCCCCCATCTAAGCAAGGTGGAGAGAGTGCTAGAAAGTTGAGGACTAGAATTGCTAAGAAGATGAAGCTAGCTAGTGGAACAGCAGGGACATGCAGCAGGGGCAGCAGGACTGAACTTGATAGATACTTGGCTGAAGAGTGTGAAGAAGATACAAAAAAGTTTGATATTCTTGCTTGGTGGAAGGGGCAGTCTACTAGATTTCCCATATTGTCCACAATGGCTCGTGATGTGCTCGCCGTACCAATTTCCACAGTTGCTAAGTGAATCTGCCTTTAGCACATCTGGGAGGATTCTAGATGATTTTAGGACTTCACTAACTCCATTTATGGTTGAAGCTCTTGTTTGCACTCAAGATTGGCTTAGAAGAGCAACTCCTATCAATATTGAAGAAAATACAGAAGAGTTGGCCAAACTAGAAGAAGGTAACTCTATTTTACCATTTGTTTCTGTTTTCAATTTTCAACAATTATTTAATGTATCCTTTGTTTGCTGTTTTCTATTTGTAGAAATTATTCAAGAATTGAAGGACAAGGCTACTGTTGATGCACATGCTGCGCCGTCACAAATCCAAGGCAGCAAAAAAAGATGGTTACATCCACCAACATCAGCTCACAGCCAAGCAAAAGCTCACAGCCAAGCAAATGCTTAAGCTCCAAGAACAAGAGCTTTTCTAAAGATAAATGACCATGTGAGTTAAATAAATGTATATCATTTCTCCGATTCATATACTCATCATCAATTCTATTTTTTCTTACTCGTTTCAGTTTGCAAATAATATTTCAGCTTGTGATTGTGAAGAACTGAACTACTGAAGTGATCAAGTGAAGTCTGAAGGTGCTACCGTGCAGCCCGTGCTGGTGCTTGCTGTTGCCTGTTAGTCTAATGGACTAATGGTCGTGGTGCTGACTGCTGAGAGCTACTGAGTTGGAGACTTGAATTCTATGTAATGCTTGATTGCTTGCTACTGAGTTGGTCATTTGAATTTGAGACAACAAAAATATCTATGTGTTTGTATTGTACTGTAATACTTGCTGGTACTATAATGCTACCATTGCTTATTTGAATTGATGTAATGCTGCTACTATAATGCTACTGTTGCTTGTTTGAATTGATATTTGGATTGGTGCTAAAATTAGAGGAGGTGCTGTCAAAATTTGCTATTGAATGAGCTGTTTTTATGCATCTTGAAACTTCGGTTCCTTCGGCAAGTACCGGAACCGAATCGAACTACCCGGAACCGAAGTTGGTCGGTTCCTGCCTCTAAAAATAACCGATCGGTACAAATTATATAGGAACCGAAGTTCTGTAGGAACCGAGAAACCGAACCGATCGGTTCGGTTCCTCCCGAATGCCCAGCCCTACTAATATGTTGAAACGGCAGGGTGACTCCCATGCCTCCTTTTTCTTCCATGATAAGAAGGTACTTATGTAGTTCTCGAGCACACACACAACAGCTCGTGCTCTCTTCATCGTCATTTGCCTCCCATTCCCCTTGCTTGCTTTTGCTTGGGCCAATGAACATTGCACTTGCACCACCAGCAAGTTCAGTTCACTATTACTGTTCACTATTACTCTGTTAGGTTTGGCGGGCCGTTTCGGAGGAGGAGCGCGAGTCTTGTATGTACGATCCATCGCTCTGGGCTTTTCATGGCCCATCCGAATAATTAGTGCAGCCCAATGCTGAAAAGAGGATGTGGTCCGGGAGCGAATGGGCCTAAGCAATCACGGTCCCCCCCAACTAAGAGCCACCCAGCCCGTGCCTTACCTAGGCCCTAACTGGAATTACGGTTTCTCGTACACTAAAAAAATAGGGGACAAAAATGCCAAAAAAGCGCAAGTCGGCAAGTTTTAGGTTTTATTCGCACGTCCTTTGCCAAAAATTACAGCGCTTGACACGCCTCCCTCCCTCTATTGTTACTCTTTGGTGTTATCACATAGAAAAATAATAGATTTGTGTGGATTTGTCCAGGGTTATTATTGGCTGTAATGTATGATTTGGCCACATCTGCACAAGATCCACGAGAACTTGCTGTGCATTTTGAATCTTGTGAATTTGTTGATAATGTATTGAAATGCTTTTGTGGTGTTGTATACTTGTATGTGTAGATGGGGAAGGATGGGGGCAACTGCAATAATGCAATTGTTTGCCAAGCGAGTTAAGTGTGAAAGCATACATTATGGGCCAGTTAAGAACAAATAGGCCAACTTGAAAGCAGAGTATTCCTATTGGGGGAATACTCCGAAAGAAACATGCCTTGGGTGGGATAACATAAAGAGATTGTTCATATGCCGAATGCATGGTGGAAGATCGCTACAAAGGTGAGATTGATATTTTTATACTTATTCGTTATCGTACTATGAGCAGCTACAAAATACTCACTAATATTTTTTTCTTGCTTTTTTCTCCTTGTTATTACTCAAGAAAGAAAGCGTCACACGTCCACATTGGTTTGTTCCACCGTATTCTCTTCTCTTTTTTTTTCGTAATCTGAATCCAGCCAGGAAAATGGTTTTCAGGAAGTGTTGATGTTTCTCTGGAGATACATTTCTCCGATCTGAAATGTTTTTCTCTGACTCTGGATCTTTACTAAAAAGCACCCCTAGTTGTAACGTTAAGCAAGACTTTATTGATATTTAACTCAGTATACTTGATAAATGAAAAATATGAGCCGAATGCTCTTGCATTCAAAACCTCTTTGTCAACAAAGTCTTTGCATTTTTTTTTGTTTATATGGCTTTTTAACAAGAGCGATTTTTTTTTGAGATTAACAAGAGCGAAACTAATGGGAAGTTAGCACACATATTTCTTAGGAAAAAAATTAGCACAACCATTAGAGAGGGGAAAAAACGAGACCTAGGGTTTTAGCAGCCCAAAAGGCCCACAGATATAAACCTCTCAGCCCCCAGCCTCTCCCATTCCACATCGCGCCGCCGCCACCTCCTCGCCTCGCCCACTCCTCGCCCGAAACCCTAGCTCCCCTCATCCCCTTCCGGCGGCGACTGCGACGATGGCTGCGGCGGCAGCAGGCGGCGCCCCTCGGGCGCTCTCCCAGCGGGAGCAGGACATCCAGATGATGCTGGCGGCCGACGTGCACCTGGGCACCAAGAACTGCGACTTCCAGATGGAGCGCTACGCCTTCAAGCGCCGATCCGACGGTATGTCCACAGATCACGCGTCTCTTCTGTCTTCCTTGTTCTAGGACTCTCCGGGTGCGAAACTAAATGCGGTATTGGCTGGTGTACTTAGATAGATCCGGCTTTGCTGGTGTATGTGATGTTGGGATGTGCCGTCGTATTTTGTTGTAATTTGATTAGGCAAGTGGTACTAGTAGTTTTCTCCTGCTTGGCTTGGATGCGTAGAGTCGTTCGTTTAGGTTGCTGATATTTGCTTATGATCCTGCATCCATGTCAGGTGCCCTACACATGAGGATTAATCTTCTTAACTATGAGCCAACACAGTAAAATGAGTGGTCGGTTTCATAACTGATGTTCTCAAAGAGGTTGATATTATGGATGAGATGAAGCATTGCTGTCATATTGAGTCTATTGATTTTAACTATTGAATTCCGTAGAAAATGCTAGCTGCAGTTGCAGTTCGTCTGAACAAGAGGTCAGAGGCGAAGAGCATTGGTAAAAATATCCATTTGAACAGTGCAACATATCTTGGGCATCAGAGAATACCTGATATGTGTTCATGATTGCTTCTTAGTGAAGAAGACGGACATATCTTGGGCATCAGGGAATTCCTGATATGTATTCATGATTGCTTCTGAATCAAAAAGGCTGTTGGAGAGATAACACTAGTCTCTGATTTTCAATATTGCAAGTGATAGGAAACCTCCGTTTTTGATTGATTGGGAAATGAATGTCTTTATATTTTCCTTCTAGGTATTTTCATCATCAACCTTGGCAAGACCTGGGAGAAGCTTCAGCTGGCTGCCAGAGTGATTGTTGCGATCGAGAACCCGCAGGACATCATTGTGCAGTCTGCTAGGCCTTATGGCCAGAGGGCTGTCCTCAAGTTTGCACAGTACACTGGTGCTCATGCCATTGCTGGCAGGCACACTCCTGGTACATTCACCAACCAGCTGCAAACCTCATTCAGTGAGCCACGTCTCCTCATCCTGACTGATCCAAGGACTGATCATCAGGTACTTTTCTTTTGATTGCAAGCTTCTGTACAATGGGTTCTTGGAAATGAGCCACCTTGTATTTAGTGGTTTGATTCGTGTGCAGCCCATCAAGGAGTCTGCTCTTGGGAACATCCCCACCATTGCCTTCTGTGACACTGATTCTCCGATGCGCTATGTTGATATCGGCATTCCTGCAAACAACAAGGGGAAGCAGAGCATTGGTTGCCTGTTCTGGTTGCTTGCAAGAATGGTTCTGCAGATGCGGGGCACAATTCTCCCTGGACACAACTGGGAAGTCATGGTAATCTTTGATGTTCTTGACCTACTTGTTGATTGCTTGTGCTGGTCCAATTATTTCATATGACTTGTTGCTTCATGTCTAATCCTCTGGAGTTCCTCTTTTTCTAGGTTGATCTTTTCTTCTATAGGGATCCAGAAGAAACAAAGGAGCTGGAGGAAGAGGAGGCTCCTGTTGCTCCTGACTATGGTGCTCCCGCAGCTGATAACTGGGGAACTGAATGGGGTGCTGGAGAGGCTCCAGCTGCTGCTCTCCCTGCTGCCCCTGCTGTTGCTGAGTGGGGTGCCGCTCCAGGTCAGCTTGTCTTGCTGTGTCTTAGTTATATTTTTTCTTTGTTACTGAATTTATTTCAAATGAATGGTGCATTTTTGTATTGAATTACTTTTTACACTGAATATGATTTGACTGATAGAGACATTATGTAGTTTGATTATAGGGGAATAGCTGTTTTATTTGATTTTGATTATGTTAGAATGTTATTAGCATTCAATTGTGTACAAATTTGCTATTAAAATAGCACGTCAGCCCTTTCCTTGTGCCCTATATCCTTTTTTTTAAGTGGGCATAGCCTTCCCTCTGTTCTGAGCATAATTGAGTAAAGGCTTGGTTGTTTTACTGTTGGGCATGAACACATAAGCTTATCAGGCGTGGTAACAAGGACCTAAGCTTCTTGTCCATTTGAATTGCAGCTCCTGCGGTTGCTGATGGGTGGGATCCGGCTGCTGTTGTCCCTCCTCCGGCTGCTGTTCCAGCTGCCACTGGTTGGGAAGAAGGCAGTGCCCCAGCCCCCACCGGCTGGCAGTAAGTGGCCTCCGCATGGAACATCATTTGTCAACAACAGGAGGGAAGCCGAGTCGCTTGACTTTATGTTTCTGTCGGTAGATCTGGTTTGAATAGCTCTCTATCTATGTTGCATCGTGATGTAATGTTTAATCTGAGTCAGTTTTGGAGGTTGACATAGCTGGGCACTGCCAGTTAACTCTTTGTTGCTACCTTTCCTGGATAGCGTTGCTGCAAGCGCATTTTGATAATATATGCCTTGTAGCATTCTGGCATAGTTGTTTTGGTCTTTCGTTTACATCATATCTTTGAAGTTCTGGAAGAGGTAACTGGGAAGATGTTCGTGGAGATCTTCTAAGATTGCTGCTGTTTTGCATGCTTCGTTTTGCATCTCTGAAAGATTGAAATGCTTTGGCGTCTGATCTGAGTGAAACAGCCCTTTTTACCCCTACCACTGATTCTTGTTCCCTTACCATTTGGGTCTGGTTTTATAATCCCGATCTGTAGCTTTGCTGGACTGCATGTTCCTCGAATTATGTTGGAGGCTAAAGTTGGCCAAATTCTGCTGGTCTTGCCAACTACTTTTCCTGCCCATTGATTTTCGTTGGGCCTCTCGCGGTCATGCCCATTGTGTCGAGTCCCTGCTATTTTGCCTGGACAAGCAATTTAGTGCCTCCTATGTTTGGTGTGGACGTGCTTGCTCATGCTCTTGTCTGCTCTAGTCATCAGAGTGATTGGTTACATAAAACTCTCTGCATCTCCATTTGAGTCCTGTACTCTGGAACCGGAACAGATGGCGTGATATAGTTAGATCATAGATGAGCTTGTACGCATTCGTCATGGAGCTCTTACCCGAACATTGCTAGAAGGCAGGAACTGATCCAAGAGATGAAGTAGAACTGATCCCAAGTGAACGTGCCTGGCAGGTGAGCTGGTCAGATCACAAGGGATGGTGTCGCGTACGAGCTAGGCGTTGAAGCTGATCCGTTTTGCCGGGGCTGAACGCGCCGCCCACTGGACTGGACTGGACCGCGGCTGGGTTTTTGAGTGAGTTGCTGGTTGCAACAACCCAGAGGAGGAGATGGGAGCATTGTTTCGGAAGCCACATTGCTGCTCAACATGATCGCCTCGGTGCTCATCAAATGTGCATGAGCCGTGAAATGGTGCAAGGTTTCGGCATTGTTTAAGCAACAGCATAACAGGAAAATCAAATATGAGATTTTTTTTGTATTTTCATTTTCTGGGAACGCAAAAGAGTTTGGCTGTAACATTTGACATGAAAAGCGCATGCCGCAAAAAAGAGAGAGAAAAAACTGCAGGTCGATTTTTTTGTTCGACCACATGTGCTCGGAAAAAAACCTGAGCTCGGAAAAGGAGAACAACAGTTACCACATGTGATTCTTTTGTTCTTCTGTCCATGGTATATGTGGGTGCTTCTCGTTGTTGTCAAACAGTGAGCTGGTGTTACTGGTTTTATGTTGAGATTTAATTGGTTTGTTTAATTTTTCTGATCATGAGGCGCGAGATCAGTCATCCGAGACTGTAACTTACGTATTATGTTTGAATATCACTCAGACGGTGAGACCCAGATAAATCTGACTCACTAAGTGCTTTGCTTGCTCAAGTAGTTTAGAACGAAAACGCTGGTGGATTCCGTTGTCGAGAAGGACTAGTCATCTTGGTAGCATGAAGCTTGTGTGGGATATGAATTCCAAATGGGACTTCCAACCTTATACATGCTTTTAGCATTGCCTTGAACACATGTTCAGCACGGATGCTACCGAAGTACCAAGTAGGCAAGTATATGATAGAACTTTGGGCACCTCGAGCTTTAATAACCACTAGTAGAAGGCGCACGGAACTTGACTTGCTCTAGTTGCTTTTGCATTTCGTTTCTTTTTCAAGAGGAAAATCTCAATCCCCAAGAATTTTGTATAAACGAATCGGCGGTCGTTTTTCGCTCCAATGAAATGATGTCAAGTAACAAAAATATGGCATAAAGACATAAAAGTCGATAATTAATAAAATAGAAAAGGAGGATATTGCTGTCGAAATAAGCAGGAGCGTGGGCACATAACTCCCCTTAGATATGAAGAAAAAGAGAACTAGAGCACTCTGTTATTCTCCACTAAAAAAAATGCTGTTGTAGCCACCTCGGGACATCAAAGATCGATTGAATTTCGGTGTAATCACATATTTAGGGACCTACACATGCTTTTGGGAGGAAAAGGTGATAGTATTTTAGCAGCTTTAATTTTAATTTTTGTTTTTTACTTTTCTCGGTAACTACTATGCATTTCTTTTTTTTTGCGGGTAAATAAACAAGAAATGCGTAGTAGGTGCCTACAGGATTACGAACCACAACTTGAAACATGCAGCTAAGTCGTCAAAAGGATGTCATATTTTTTCACAAAAGGAAAAAAGGATTTGAAGGGCCAAAACTGAAAAGTTTGCGCTACATACGAAAGGTACGGGTGATTCGACTCTAGAGCGGTTGGGACAAAATGGAGACGTAGTCATGTAGCTAACATATATTACAAATTGTAGTACTTTCTTGATCGTTTGGCTTCTATTGCTGCGTACCCTTGGATTACTTTCCTGGTGCTAAGATGTCATAATTTCTTTCCTTTGTTGCATTGCCCAGCTAGCCTGCTACTGAATTTGAGTTCCTTTCACTGGTTGTTCAGTTGCAGTTGAAAATGACCCTATAAAGTCAATTTTTTAATTACAGAATATCTTTCATGGCCCCTTTTGAATTACAAAAGGTCTTGTGAAATAGATATTTTTACCTCCTTGTGGATAACTTTTCAAGTACCTTGTCCTTCAATTAAAGTAAATTATAATGTTCTTTTTTCACCTCATACATGTTCATAAACTTTTCCTAGTGCTGGTCGCCAACCTTTTACCGCCATCTAATATAGTGAACTTTTGCTATTAGAAAGTAGCAAAATGTGGGTGGTCAAATGCATATTCATACATTTAATCCAACATTCATTTCTATCGGTACAGTATCATAGTTGTTAACACTGCAGTTGTTAGTGTCATGGCACCAGTAAATTATCGATAACCGATCATGATGACATTAGTGTTAGTGATATAAAATTTAGAAATAGTATAGTTAAGCGCTGATGTTTACTCTATAATCAGTCATGCTTTTGAGGGGTTATGAATGCGAGAATAAGAGAGAAAATTTTATAACTTTTTAGACAAAATACAGTTGCGATACTAACAACAGTACTAAAAAGCATATGATTTGCACTATGAGACGTATGAAACAGATGCTATCATCATCCAGAGTTGTGCATAGTTTAACTCATGTTATGTTTTTGATGTGCCATACTTTTCTCTCCCTCGCTTCCCCATGTATTATCTAATTCCAATCCATCCATCTCAAGGAAATTTTGTGGAGCATCCAGAGCCCTAGCTGGCCGCATCAAAATCCCAAACAAACCTTGCCACCCAGTCGCTATCTCTCGCTCCATCCTCAAGCTTTAAGTTTCCGACACATACCACTACAGGCCAATAGAGAAGTTTTTATAAAATCCCTGAAAACAATCCAGGAATTCCAAGGAAGTGTAAAAACTCCACCAAAAGGTTTTGCCATCTGGTTGTGTTAGATTTCCTCTATTAAAACCATCTAGGCTCCGCTTCCCCTTCCCTCCACCACACCTAGCGCCGAGCACCTGGCAATGGCGGCTTCCGCCCCGTCCGCCACCTCCCAGATGCGCCCAAGCCGCCGCCTTTATTACTAGAGCCAACCCACCGCCCGCCGCGTCCCCCACTCCCACGAACTCCCAGGCCTACCCACCCCAACCCTCGTTCGGGCGCTGAACGCATCTCGTGCTCTGCTCCCCGGTTCTTGACGCCGCCGTTTCTTGGGCCGGTGGATGCGTCCCCGACCCCTCCCGCGCCGCGAATCCAGGCCATCAGGATCCAGGCCGTGAGCAATGGCGGCGCCGGTGGCGCCGCCGCTGTGCACCTGGCTCGTCGCCGCCTGCCTCTCCGCGGCCTGCGGCGCTGGCGACAAGGAGAAGCAGCGAAGGCACCGTGGCGCCGGCGTTGGCGTTGGGGGTCTGTTCGGCTCGCACCACCGCCCCGGCTCACGGCGCCGTGGCGGGGCTCGCTCTGGTGAGCCCATTTCCCGTTTCTTCTTGCCAAAGGCTACTTTCTTTGTTGCTTGCACGAGCGTAAAACTGTGAAAATTCGCTGCGATGGATGGGTTCTGCCGCATCGGTAGTGTCATCACGGCGATTTGGAGGAGGGTTAAAGGTGCGATTTTTATACGGTTCCAGGTGTCACATCGCACACGAGCGCGCCCGGGATGTAAGGGGAGAGAGGATTATACCCTGCTTGATCCTGGTATCTTGGGCTAGTATTTTTGTATGGTTTCGGGCTCGCCGTCAGGTCCTGCTCTTGAGTGAATTGGTGGGTTTGCAATTGCTACGTTTGTTTAACATAAAACCAATTATTTTTATCAGGAAGAGGAAAGTGTGCCTGCTGGGGAATTCAGAACCTGTTGCAAAACCTGGTGTTGACAAGATAAAGAAAACTTAAATCTTGATGAGGGAATTGACCATTCTGGAACTACAACTAGCTTGCGTTCTTTAACTGTTAATATTTTAGTAGTCATGCCTGGTGTAGTCTGCGCCTGTGTGGTACCGTTAGTTCACACAAGCATACGAAATGGAATGTGTGAATTGTGAACAAACCAACCTATATTATCTGTTAATTTTTGTGTTTTCTCCCCAGTCCATCACTTAGATGACCAATAGATGGTACTTGAAGAAGGATCCAATTGGTATAAGGGATTTTGTTGGTAACACTGCCTTTTCTTTTGTCCACTTCTATTTGTCATACATGCTGTACACTGTATGAATGAAATTCTCATGAACTGCAGGAATGTCCATGGCTGTTGCCTTGCATCCTGAAAGGGGAGTTGTGGAAACTAAGAAAACTGATGTCAAACAAAGGAGAGTAGTTGTCACTGGCATGGGTGTAGTTACACCGTTAGGCCATGACCCTGATGAATTCTACAATAACCTTCTACAGGGTATCAGTGGAATAAGTGAGATAGAGGCGTTTGATTGCTCCAGCTATCCCACGGTATTTATTTCCTTCATCTTAAGGATAATGATTTAAGGCTCATTGTGCAGTTATGCTGGGAAATGTTGTACTCTTTTGACACGTTATATGTTTCACATAGAGAATTGCAGGAGAAATCAAATCGTTTTCGACAGATGGGTGGGTTGCACCAAAGCTAGCTAAGCGAATGGACAAGTTCATGCTATATTTGATAACGGCTGGAAAGAAAGCATTGGAAAATGCTGGAATCACTGAAGAAATCATGAATGAGTTGGAAAAATCAAGGTGTGGGGTTCTCATCGGGTCTGCTATGGGTGGCATGAAGGTGCAGATTCTTGCAGTACATTATGCACTTCCTAAATAGAACATATCTTTTTCGCACTGCTTTTTCTCTCTCTCTAATTAGCTTTATTTCTGATGCTATTTTGATCAGGTTTTTAGTGACGCGATTGAAGCATTAAGGGTTTCATACAAGAAGATGAACCCATTTTGTGTACCTTTTGCAACTACAAACATGGGTTCTGCAATACTTGCTATGGACCTGGTACCTTATATGATTCATCTTTTCATGCTATTTCATTTCTTCCCTTGTTTCTTTATATATATATATATATATTATGATTCTTGATTACTGAAATTGCATTTTGTATGCAGGGCTGGATGGGCCCAAATTATTCTATCTCTACTGCTTGTGCTACCAGCAACTTCTGCATTCTGAATGCTGCTAATCATATCAGAAAAGGGGAAGCTGTAAGTAATGTCATTTTCTTATGATCCTTTCTGGAATTAGTAGTGCCTACTAATTGCAGTTGTAAACTAAACATACAGGATCTGATGCTTTGCGGTGGTTCTGATGCACCGATCATCCCTATCGGTAAGGTGCACTCTGATTATTTGAGGCATCTTCACTCCCAATTGCTATTGTTTCATTTTGACATGAACCTCAAGTTTTTTTATGCATGTATTGAATTCACTGTTTTGATTATTATAAACTGTTAAATGCAGGATTGGGAGGTTTTGTGGCCTGCAGAGCTCTTTCACAGAGAAACAGTGATCCAACAAAAGCTTCTCGGCCTTGGGATGTGGTAAGTAGCTATAAGTTAAAGAATACTAAATATTACTTTTTAGCCAAATAATTGAGTTATATGCTAGACATTTTATCAGTTATACTTACTGGTTTGGTGCATCTGTGCCTATTGAATTTTTGGAATCGACATGGTTCTTATTTGTCTCAGTATTTTTATCTTGCGTGTCACAGGATCGTGATGGATTTGTTATGGGAGAAGGGTCTGGTGTGCTTGTTTTGGAAGAACTTGAGCATGCAAAGGTTTCATTCGTGCAATTCCCTTGAGTCCGATCTCTTGTTGGTTTTGGGCTGATATTATTCAAATCCTAAGAGCTCCCATTTTGGATTTCTGCAGCAAAGAGGTGCAGAAATATATGCTGAATTTCTGGGAGGAAGCTTCACATGTGATGCGTACCACATGACAGAGCCTCATCCAGAAGGTCCTATTTTTCTTTAATGTTGTGGTGCATTTGTCTTCCCCTCTCCTATTATCCTCATCTTGTCGTGTCTAATGCTAATATCTTGTCCATGCAAATGCAATTTCAGGGAGAGGGGTTATTCTTTGTATTGAAAACGCACTAGCAGATTCAGGAGTAACAAAGGAAGACATTAACTATATCAATGCCCATGCAACATCTACGCAGATGGGTGATTTGAAGGAATTTGAAGCTCTCACCCGTTGTTTTGGCCAGAATCCGCAGGCAATTTTCGTATTTCAGGATTTCATGTTTCAGACCTAGAAACCTTATGTTTTTGTCCTCAATTTAGCTGAATAAATGATTTGCCTATATTTACTGCAGTTAAGAGTGAACTCAACGAAGTCAATGACAGGCCATCTGCTAGGAGCTGCGGGTGGAATAGAAGCTGTCGCTGCTATACAAGTAAGGAAGCTAATGTAGCTTTTTCTATCAGGGTTATTTGTTTGTTTCTTATTATTTTATTACTGGAAAATTGCTGTTTTAGGTTCTGGAACTATTGTCTATACCTTTATAGGGTCCACAATTTTAATATGTTAGTGTGCTATCTGCTGACATATGATCTACTATTCCATTTATCATGGGCAATTGTTGCACGTATCCAGACTACAGCATTTGTTTTTGTTTAAGCCAATTTGGTGTTTCTGCATTTTACAGTGGAGCCAAGTTAATATTGTCTGTAATAAATCTGAGTACAAACTTAGGAAGCACGAATATGTGGTAGCAGGTGGTGCGCAAATGCAAAATTACCACTCACTAATACAGATATACAGTCACTATATATTTACAAGACAAAAGGTAGCTGATAGCCTGATTCCCTGATAGATAACTTTAAGTGTCAACTCTCAATTGCAACTGATACATCTAGGCAGCATAACACAAGGTGGACGTCTAATTCTTGAGTTACTTACATATTGTACTCCTGAAGATTGATTTTTGTTGGGTACGCCATGTGCAGAGGAGTCTTGGGGAAGTATCCTTTTTTTTTCCTAGCATCAATATAGTGGCAGTGGTTTATTATTTATATTATATGATGTTCGATACAGATAAGCTACCTAAATGGCAGTATTTGTGCTGAAACTGTGGAAAGCACCACATTATAGCATTTTTTTTCCTCCTTAGTCATACAATTTCTGGTCAATAGACTCCGCATGAATTTACAGTGGCTCACAAAGTATCTAGATTCAGTCTCTACTGAGACTTTTTGGAAATACTTACTACATCCAGTCATTAATATATGACGAATGATGTTTTTGGGACAAAGAAAGAACCGGTTTTAGTTTGTTTTGGTTGTCCAAAATGTCATCTAGTAATGATGGAGGGGGTAATTTTTACTCAGGTACCAGACGATGTGGGTTTCCATATAAGTTGCAGAAAGTGTTTTTAGACTATATTGTAAACTTTTACCCAAATATTCATAAATTCTGATTAGACTTTGTGGCAATTAGAACCACATGATAACATCAGCAGTATGACAAAGCTAATTTAACACCCTGGTTTCATAATAGATACACTAATGATGTGACTGGCATTCAAGTATTAGATCCACTGGTTGCCCCATGGATTTTTGGTCTTTGAATTTTCACTTTTTGTGCAAGATGCACCCATTGGAAATGAGGTGGAAGTAGGATGCCATAATTGATAAAGGTGGGGAATGTTTTTTAGGGGGAAAATGCTGTTTTATTTGGATTCCACTAATTATTATCAATGTAAACTGCCTTTGAAACCTGTGAAGTTCCATGCACTTAAGTTTGACTGCCTCTGTGATGCCATGGATAAAATTGGATAGCTCCATCTCACACCAGTCACCATGTTCACCTTTAAGGTAGTAGTGTCAATAACCAGCTTCAATTCTTTTGTTCTATCTATAAAGTTGAAAGTGATGCAAATAATCGAAAAAGTTTTATTTGCCAGTTGTTCAAATTTTGTAAGTTGAGGCAATGTGCCATTTGCATTTTGATGATATTTTATTGTTTTCGGCTTGTTTGAGAACAATATTGAGAGCATCAGTTGTTTTTAGTGCCTAAACTTATAACACTTATTAGTTCATCATTTGTCATGATGTCCTGAGTCATCTTGACAAATGTAATTCCAAAGTACAAGGGTTTTGATGTTATGTTCTTGAAAAGACTATTTTCCAAAGTAAGTACCAAGGTTACTGCCAGGGCCCCTTGTAGAGGATATGTTGGGAACTTTTTTCCATGTGACTTCTTGTTCAAGCTTCTACCAGAAGTGCAATTTTATGCCTCCAAATGGAGATTTTTAACTCTTATGGGTTAACTTTCGTTCATTGCATCTGGAATGCCTTTGCACATTTTCCTTATCATTTAAGCAAACTGGTACAATGTAGCTATTTAAACAATCTGTTCTTTTTTCCTATGATTTATTAGGTTGTCATTATAATGTACTAAGCTAGCTGTTTCCAAAAAGCTCCAAACCTTGTATGTGATGGCCAACCAGCATGTTGGTATTTGATAAAATTGCATTATGAATATCGATAACACATTGCAGTTTCAGTTGTTTTCTGTTTTATTACTTGTGCATTTTTTATTGTTGTTTTATGTTTTACTACTTGTGCATTTTTAAGTGAACAGCAATGCCAGGATGCTGGATCTATCACAAGCCTTGATGCAATTTCTATTGCTTTGCGTGCTTGCAGGCTATAAGAACAGGTTGGGTACATCCAAATATCAATTTGGATAATCCGGAGAAAAATGTGGTAATTTTATTTCTCACTGAGAATTTTCCATTCTTGAATGTTGAATCCGTTTTGACCCTTTTCTTTATAACCAAATTTAACATGTGCTGGACCATCAGTATATGGAATGGTGGTGCCAGGTTGTTGTGGTTCAGTTGGGGTCTTCTTGTTTCTATGAAGTTGAAAATGAAAAGAACTAACCCAGTGAATCTATGATGCTGTGGTTCATTGAACCAATTCATGTTTAACTTCAGAAAGCGTGTTTTCAATTCAATAGCCTTGTTTATAAAAGCTAGTCTCCAATCCTGAGACATCAACTTGTTTGATTAAAGCACATAAACCTGTTTTGTGCTGTTCTTTTACCCATTTATTTTACATTCTATTTTTAATATACCTTTTCCCATCTTGATTTAGGATGTCAGCTTGCTGGTGGGTCCCCAGAAGGAGAGATTCGATGTCAAGGTGGCACTGTCGAACTCATTTGGATTTGGTGGGCACAACTCGTCGATTTTGTTTGCGCCCTTCAAATGATTTTTGTTGACGATTTTCTTGTGGTTATGCATCGTCGAAAAATTGAGACCTTATAAGACCACCAGGCTCGGCAAACATTTCCTGTACTGCAAAATTAAGATGAAGTCCAAAAGCTTAGTAGGATATATGGCCACACAACCGAGGGAAGATAACAGTTGGGTTCATTTGTAATCGCAAAGCAAAAATTATCCCGAGCGAGAAGAGCATCCATTCAGATGTTCCTTGTACCCTTTGGCTCATTCTATTTTGTTTCGGATGCTTATTGTATTTGTCATATAGGAACTTGATTGGGCGTGGTATTTTTGGTATAGCCGTTTGCCCGACAGATACAGTGGTTTTGCTTACAGATCCAGCACATGCTGCCTAGTTCATCATTTGTTGGGATGTATTGGTAACTGTAGCGATCTGGCGTGACATGAGTTCTAAGTCGCTATTTCGATTTCCTATTCTCTCGTAGACGTATGAGCCAGCGCGCGCATGGCATGTTGGGAGGATGACTATTGAGCAACGTAACTGAGTTTTATACTCAATAAAAGCACGGCTTATTGATTTGTCTTTTTTTTTGCATTAGTTTTTGATGGGTGTGCATTTTTATCCGTTGCCGATTATAAGATGCATCTCTTCTATGAATGCACAAAACATTCTGACGAACTATGAATGCATAAAACATGCTGTCATCAACCACCAAACAAAATTTGAGCTCATGCATGGAAACCAAGGAAAGGAAAAGAAATCAGCTCATGAATAAATCAGTTGATGATGGTTGTGACAGCATACTCTACCCATCTATACTTCTGTTGAATTCTTTTTGTTCACCTTATGAGTGTATTTTGTTGTCATTTTCTTTGATAACTAAGGATTTAATCATTTGGCAAGTCATACTGTCACAGATATGAGGTGGAATGAAGTCAATTGTCAACCCACTCTACATTTTACAAAGCCGAATTGGGCAATGCATTGCTTGATTACAAGAGTACATAGTTAAAAGGAGGTGAAAGTGCATTTCCATGCCTCCTTGGCTAAGTTATGAGCTAAGTGCAACACCCAAGCACCAGCTACCATTCACATGCGAAACACATAGAAGGGTTTATTTGGCAGAGCTATTAGAGCAGCTTCTACATTAAATCTAGAGGAGCTCTACCAAAAAAAAATTCGAGAGGTGATTCTCGGTTGATTATATGAATTGATTCTATAAAATGAACCAAAGGGCGTTGAGTTGAAAAAAAATGTAGCTTCTCCTTATTAATTCCCTACTCAGAATTAGTTCATACTACCTCCGTCCCTAAATAGCAACATTTAGACTGGGTTAAAATCAAATATTTTTATTTTGATCAATAATATCTTTAAAAATAATTAATTTTAAATAGAAAAGGTTATATGCTATGATAGTTGGTTTCATTATGAATCAAATAATATCATTTATGTTTTCAATTTTATAATTCTTTTACTATCCAGGGGTCAAAGTTTAAAAGATTTGATTTGAGAAAAACCTAAAAATAGCTATATTCTGGGATAGAGGGAGTGCTTAACTTGAGAATCACTTTCAAACCCAAAATCAATTCTTTCAGATAATTACTTCTCACAATGAATTAGAAGCAGGAGAAACTCTACCAAACGAGCTTGAATTTTGTCTAGGTGGGAGAGAGAGAGGAACAATACAAATAACTCTTATAGATTTGGCAATAGTGTTGGAGATGTCCTTAGATTATTACCTTTTTCCGGGAAGAAACAACACGCTCGCATTCGCATCCTACTTCAACATCTCTAAGGGATTGGAATTTTTTTCGAGAAACGCAATATAAACATAGACGCTTACATACCAAGTACCCGCACCTAACCTCAGCATTGAGAGATTGGACTGAAACACATTGATGTACTAAACCTCGTCGTTCGACGCTAACATAAAGATTTATGAAAACTTTATGGTAAAGAGGATAGTTAAATTTTTTTAATATAAATATTTTAAGGAAAGACAAGGTTGAAAACGAATAGATATATTTTTGGAAAGACAGAATTGAAAAGGAACTTAAACCCTCACCCCTTCCCTGCATTATTATTGCCTCAAACTCAATCTTGTTGAAAGTAACTGAAACCCAATAAACTTGCCTCCACATTGCGAAGCAAAACCTGCATTCTCGTGACTTGTGAGGCAGCTCTATTGATGCAAAGAAAACCACAATTAATACAAAATTTTAAGAGGGCGATCGATCGAGTTAAAGCGACCAAGACGAAGAACCTCATATTGATTGAGGCCTTGCATAGCTGCATCCATGCATTTCTGATCATGCATGCTGATGGGCTACAGCAGATTCTTCTGCCAGCACGCCTCGAGCCCTGCTCCTGTTTCCACCTCTGCATGAATTTGTCTGCCAGCGTCTGCTCCTCTAGGCTCTACGTTCTGCTTTAAGTGTTTACCAACTTATTACAGCCAGCCTGAAACAGCATGCTGTAATATCTGCAGTGTCAGCTGCGTGCTAGGGTGCATTGGACGACAGCAACAACAGCGTTTGCATTGACATGCATGCATATGCATGCCCAAGTCACCAGAGAGCTAGAGAGAGGCATGGAGCAGTCTGCCAAAACCTTGTTTGCTGACATATCCTATGCACGTTGCGGCCAAAACTGGTTCGAGTTGTTTGACGATAATGGAAAAAAGTCTAGGGCATCTTTTCTTTTTTCCTTTCGCTTTCAGTCCGAAGAAAGTGTTTCGTGCACTTCTCAAATTCTACAAGGATTATTCCAGTTGGCTACTATGCAGGGGCGAAGCTAACATAAAAATTGAGGTGGTGCGCCCCTCAAGTATCAAACCAATTTTTCTTGTGATATATGGTAAATATTAGTGAATTTACTGATAAAAGTTGGTTTTACCCTGGTGCCTATGCACCAGGCTAGCATGCCGTGGCTTCGCCCATGCTACTATGTGTTCTTTGATAATTATTAAAGCTCTATATCACACGATTTTCGTAACAGGAACAACAAAAAATTAAAATATTTTGGTAAAGTTTAGAACATAGTATGTGCTAATTAGAGGAGTTGCACATGTTTGTCTTGGATAATCAAGGAAGCAAACCTTTGATATTACAAGACGAAGAACATGGTTAACCAACGTTGTTCATACTACAGTGTGATGACTGTCATAGACCATGGCACTGCTTATGCTGTGGACGATGCCAGCAAATCTGAGAAGAAAAACATCAAAAATATCATACCTGGTTCCTTAGAATATAATGTGAAGGCCGGATGAATGTTGTGTAGTCTCCTTCCATTTATCTTTAAGAGGTGTACTTCGTTTCGCTTATTTGGACAAGCATTTGACTAACAATTATTCTATATAAGTTTTATGACACAAAATTAATGTTGTTCGATTCATATTAAAAAAAGTTACTTATGATACTAACTTCATATTACATAAATGGCATATCAATGGAGTTAAGATGTACTCCCTCCATCCACAAATATGCATTTTAGAACATCAACAATTCAGTATGCTACTTGGACCAACAAGCAACAGTATCTATAAAAATAAATTATTTTAAATAAAATGAATTACATATTAAGATGTCATTTTTATGATGAATCTAGTAACTTTTACTTTTATGTTGATAATCTTTGTGAATTGTTTTGCTATTGATAGTCAAAGTCAAAAAGATTTGACTTAGGACAAACTAGAAATGCTTATATATATATATATATATATATATAGAGAGAGAGAGAGAGAGAGAGAGAGAGAGAGGGAGTAGAGACTAATGAAGGGAAAGTACATATATTTTAATTATCAATAAAGAGTTAGTCCATTTAGTATTTATGTTATACGTTTTTAGGCATTCTTTAAATAATACTTCATATGGTCAGATTTACTTTACTATTTTTAAGCATAATGTTCCAAATTATCAATAAAACTACTACAATTGTCATTAGAATTATTTTATGCCATTAATTTTTGATATTACATTATTATACTTATCATATATATGCAAAACTGTAAATGATTCGATTTGTGAAAAAAAAATTTATAGATGATATCAGAAAAGGTACTTTCCGCCAGTAACATGAACACATCGAAACTGGAAGAAATCAGCCACATCAAATAAAGAGAAAGTGTACGAAATAAGAATAGTAGTTTGTTCAGCTAACTGACCTCTTAAACATGCTCTACAATTCTAAATATGACTAGTTACTTTATGAATAACCATCAACACCACATATGCAATATTAAAATTTGAGACACAGTAAAAACAAGATGATGAAAATGCTGCAGTTGTTAATTAGCATAGAGATAACACTGTAAGTACATCAACAGGGATCTTACAAAAGGTTGATGCTATCCAAAGATGTCCTCAGACCAATGATACTGAACACATGTCTGCTGGCACCATGGACGATCGATCGACGGTATCTTTAGCCGCAAGTGCAATCCGTCCCATCTCTCCTTGTACCCTACTCGCTCATAGAATGATTGGCTACAAACAGGGCATGGTCGTTGATCTCTCCCACACCCCCCCCCCCCCCCTCTCGCTCTCCCCTGCTGGTACTAGCGATGAATTTTGGTCGAAACACGAACAAGCTGGAATCGATTTTGAGGGCCGAAAAGGAGCTGCCGGCCGGCCGATCGCAACTGAAGTCCATAATTCATTCACTGCATGGACGACCGAGTACGTGCCTATCCAAAACTGAACACCGAAGCGGTGCCCGGTCACATACATGCAGGATAGATACTGTAGCTCTCGTTCAAAGTCTGACCGCGCTAGTATTGCATTTTCTTTTCTTGGCCCAGTCTAGCTAGTATGCATGCATGATTGAATGCCCGTGATGTATGTATATTGCGCTCGCCCCGGAGCCTTCAGCTTGAATGCTTGATCCGACGGCGTCCTAGTCACGTACAGATCATCACGAAGGCTAGCTACTAGGTGGCCTGGAGGGCATTGCAACCCGATGGTTTTCATAGCATTAATTATACCGCCATATAGGATTTTTAGCTTATGTGACACCAAAATAAATGAGAGTGGAGAGAGGAAGAAACTGGGTTTAATGCAAGAACTAGTGTCAATACGTAAACTAATACGCTAGATCGACATTACAAGTTGTGCATTGAGAGTGAGGTGGTGCCTTCGTAATAAATGAAGAACAAATATGATAGGTGGAGAAAAGAGAGTGAATTTAATAGGAATCCACACCAATATATCATGGGTTGTAGAGTGTAGTTTTTAAAGATGGTGTCTTGATAATATAGCAATATAGACACTACCTATAGATACTATGAGTTGGGATTGCTCTAAGTGTATGGTCGCTGAGTAAGGTGAGAACATCGACTCAATATGGTAGATTAATCGATCAAAGTGTCCTAAGAAAACCAACCGGTCTGAAGCTCTACTTGGATCCACTATCATGAATAGTAGTGATGTACATTTAGGTTCCATGTAAAAAACAATTCCAAACTTTGGTTCCGAACTACTGTTTCTGTGCTGAGCTTGAAGATTTGAATATGATTCCCGCCGCAATGCAAGAACCATGTTTGGATCAACAATTTTCAGAGAGATTGTTATGCTTGCTTGCTGGTCTATAATAGTACCATTTTTTGCGCTGGTATACTCTCTAAGGTGCGTTGGAAAAGCTTTTTTTTTTTCAAGGAGGAACTATCCCATGTTCTTAGAGCTAAGCCATCTGCAATTTTAATTATGTTTTTCTATTAAGTTCTTCTTTGGGCTTAGAGGTAGCCCTTGTAAACCTGGCCGGGAGACTGCTCTAGGTTTGAACGTATTTTTTTCATTTTTCTTATAAGAAAGGTAATTTTGCATTGACTATATCTGTGGTGGCTTGTAACCCCAAGTATTCATGTCGTTTAATTAAATACTAACCGTGAATAATCGGCTACATATAGATGATAGTTAGGAGACGGCATAGATAAGATTGAAGGCAATTAGGATTGCGTGGAATGATTGATTGATTAGATCAAGGATGTGTTACACACTTATAGGCAGACCCTATACCAGTCGAGGAATAGCTTGCCTAACCTAACTAACAGGTACGGTGGCGCCTAGGGCCGGCCACTACCCAGGCGTGCCACACGTCTGGGCTCTCACGCACACACATATTTACATATCTAACACCCTGTCGTCGGCAGCCTGAACGTTCAGACTAGACCTGAACTCCGTGAACTCAGAAGATAGCAGGTCTTTAGTGAAGATGTCGACGCACTGTGAACTGGTAGGAACAGTGCGAACGCAGACAGCTCCTGTAGCAACTCGCTCCCGAACGAAGCAGAGGTCGATCTCCACATGCTTGGTGCACTGATGCTGGATGGGGGTTGGCAGACACGTAAACAGTGTTGATGTTGTCGTAGTAGACCAAAGCATCCTAGCTCAACTAGAAGTTGGCGCAACCACGAAACCTCAGCCACGGCATTGGCGACAGCTCGATACTCCGCCTCTGCACTCGAGTGAGATACTGCAGTCCGACGCTTCGAGGACCAGGAGATGAGGTTGTCGTCCAGGAATACTGCATAACCTGAAGTTGACTTGCGAGTGTCAAGGCAACCAGCCCAATCAGCAATAGAATAGACCACAAGATCAGACTGAGAAGACGGACACAAGTGTAAACCTAGGTGTAAGATGCCTTGTATGTAGAGAAGAATCCGCTTGAGAGAAGCAAGATGAGGCTCTCGAGATCATGCATGTGGAAACATACTTGCTGACTGAGTGAAAGTTACATGTTGCAAAGCTCCAGCAAGGCTGCGAAATTCTATAGGATCGGCAACAGGTACTCCACCATCAGCAGGAAGCTTTGGATTTGTGTCAACTGGAGTGGCACAAGGCTTGCGGTCAGACATACCAGCACGGTCGAGAATCTCCATCATGTACTGCCGCTGAGATAGAAGAAGACCATCACCGGAACACTGCACGCGCCTACCTAGAAAATGATGAAGCTCCCCCACATCCTTCATAGAGAACTCCTGCTGTAGAATGCCAATGACACGGAGTAGCAGGGGTGGCGACGAGTCCGTAAGAACAATGTCATCCACGTAAAACAGTAGATAGACAGTGTCCGCTCCCTGGTGGTAGATGAACAGCGAAATATCTGTCTTGGCTTCCACAAATCCAAGATGCAAGATGTAGGAGGCGAAGCGGCTGTACCAAGCACGGGCACTTGCTTAAGATCATAAAGCGATCGATTAAGCTGGCACACAAAATTAGGGTGAGCTGAATCCTCGAAACTTGTTGGCTGGGAGCAATAGACTGTCTTAGACTGGTGGCTATGGGGGAAAGCATTCTTCATATCCAGCTGATGTATCGGCCAGCGATGAGGAGTGCCAAGGACAAAACAGTGCGACTTGTAGCTAGTTTCACAACAGCGCTGAAGTTCTCATTACCTGGACACTGAGTGATGCTGCGGAGAACCCAGCGGGCTTTGTAGTGCTCTAGTGTACCGTCTGCCTTGTACTTGTGCTTGAAAACCCACTTCCCTCTCACAATGTTGGCGCGCGGCAGACGTGGGACCAAAGCCCATGTGCGGTTGGCCAAGAGAGCGTCGAACTCCTCCTGCATGGCACCTCGCCAATTTGGATCGGCAAGGCCCCCGATATGAACAGGGAATAGGAGATAGTGTCGTGGCATTGTAGATCAACGGAATTGGATGCCGCTCTTCCCGCGTGTAGTCATGCTGTGTTGGTTAGACACAGGCTGCACGGGGACAGCGCCGCGACGAAGCGGCCGAAGAGTAGGCAGTGGAGCGGGATCCTGAGGAGAGGACCTGATGGGGGCATGAACGGCCCCGCGGGAGTAGACTTGCATGCAGTCTCCGAGGGGCCTCATGCGGGAACCCGTCGAGGGAGATAGGGTACCAGCAGGGGGTGCGGCTGGTGCTCGCAGCAGGCGGCGCTATGGCGACAGGCGACGGCGGCGACAAGGGGGCGGCAACCGCAGCTGCGCCTAGCGACGGGGAGGTGGCGGCAGCGCTCGAGGATACGGTGGCCGCACCGCGCGGAGCACCCAGCACGGGGGTGACTCCAGTTGCTGGAGCGGCGGCGGTGTCGTAGGCGTGGAGGCCGTGACCGAATGTGGTCGTGCAGTGGCCGCCCATGGCTGGGTGATATCGCTAGGAGGAGCACCTGCAGGTAAAGACTGTACGGGTCCAATGGGAGCCGGTACAAAGTCAGTGTGATCCATAAGGAACTCATAGTCCGCCGTATCCGGGGGGTGGGGGGACGACTGTGAGGAGAACGGGAACAAGGTCTCATCAAACACCACATGGCAAGAGATGATGAATCTGTTAGATTGTAAGTCAAGGCAGCGGTACCCTTTGTGATTAGTGGAATATCCGAGAAAGACACACAAGGCTGAACGAGGAGCAAGCTTGTGAGCGGCAGTTGCTGAAAGGTTAGGATAACATAGCAACCAAAAACACGAAGATGACCATAAGAAGGCTGAACACCAAATAAAGCGAAGCGAGACGTAGAGGACTTCAGTGTCTTGGTAGGCAAAATGTTCAGCAAGCGTGTGGCGGTGTGGAGGGCCTCAACCCAATAAGGAGGCAGGCTGGCCTGGAACAGAAGTGAGCGAGCAGCATTGTTAATTGTGCGAATAATGTGCTCTCCTTTACTGTTCTGAGGTGAGGTGTATGGGAAAGACATGCGCAGGTGAATGCCGTGTGTGAGGAAAAAAGTGCGCATGCTGGAGTTGTCAAACTCGCGCCCATTGTCGCATTGGATAGCCTTCACCATGGTGCCAAACTAAGTACGCACATTGGAGAAAAAGTTTGCCAAAGTGGAGAAAGTGTCGGATTTCATGCGTAGGGAAAAGTCCACAAATAATGAGAGCAGTCATCTAGAACAAGTAGATTATTTAAATCCAGAAGCACTAGGGAACGGCAATGTCCACAAATCACAGTGAATGGGATAAAAATAGTAGTAGCACGAGAGCTTGACGACTGAAAAGGCAAACGAGTATGGTGTCCTAGCTGACAAGCATGACACAAGGAGCTAGATGCTTTATTACAGGAGGGAATGACCGCCGCGAGACCTCATGAGGGGGGTGTCACCGAGACGGTGATGCCATAGCAAAGGAGCAGAAGTGCCTATGAGAGCACGTGTCGTGGGAAGCGGTAGTGGGTACAGCGGACTGGAGCTATTGCACTTGATGATCACTCTCTCTGACGCCAGATCCTTCACAGAACAACCAGCGGGGTCAAATTCAACGAAGCAATTGTTATTAGAAGTAAATTGGCGTACGAAAATAAGATTCTTCATAAGTCATGGAGAAACAAGGACGTTATTAAGAGACAAATGACCAGGAAGAGATGTAGCGCTAGTAGTGGTGACGGGAAGCAACGAACCATCACCGACAACAATTGATGAAGGAAAAGGGTACCGTGGAGGTAAAACATGTGAAAGAGTGGAGGAATATGAGGTCAAGTAAGAGGTGGCAGCTAAGTCGAAATACCAATCAGTCTGCTAAGGTTGCTGGAGCGACATGGTGCTGAAAGTCGATGCGAGCGACTGCTGATCCCAGGAGGAGGGGAGGCCGGTCATGGGGTGTTGAAACTCGGGGGGCGACTGGTGGTTAGGTGCCAAGTTGGTGCCGTAGTAGAGCTGAGGTGCTGGAGTGCCGTAGTACGGGTTCTGTAAGGCTGAATGGGCGCCTGAAGGGCCTGTTGCTGCACCTGCAGCGCCAACTGCTGGGCGACCAGCACCTGCTGGTTTGGTGCGGGAGGTCCAGGCGCGCCAGCAGTAGTAGGTGGGGTGATCGGAGGCCTTGAACCGGGCCACATGTGGATGGTGCCCGTCCAAGGGTTGTAGAAGGAGGGCCACTCCGCGGCGGCCCAAGAGGGGCGCCCGCTTGACCTGCTGTTGCCTGCGAAGGTCTGGGAACTGCTGCCGCCCTTGCTGGAGCTCTTGCTGTGCTTGCCGCGGCCGCCTTTCCCGGAGGAGCTCGAACTGCCGGAGCCGCCACTACCACCACCCCTTCCCCCCGTTGCCCTTGCCGCCCCCAGAGCCAGAGCTAGCTGGACCAGCTGGAGGGGCACTGAGAGGGTGGTGCTGAAGGGCGCTGAGGGGAGGTCGAGGTGGAGGTCCCAGTGAGAATCGCAGTGGAGGGGGTGGTCGCCTGGTTCGCCAAGGTGAGCTCCTCGAGGATGAGGTCATCACACACCTCCAAAAAAGGAGGGGAACGGGAAACCTCGGTGAAGATGATGGCTGATGGAAGTGAACTTCTCGTTGAGACCGCGAAGCACGTTGAGGACGAGCGTACGGTCAGTGCCAGCCTCGCCAAGGTCAGCTAGGTCATCAGCCATACGCTTGAAGCGCTTGCAGTAGTCCATGACGGAGAGGTCGCCTATATGAACGTCCTGAAGCGGGCGTCGAGGTGAAGGGCGCGCGCCTCTCTGTTCCCAAGGAACTAGGCCTCAATGGCCAGCCAGGTGGAGCGAGAAGTGGCGCCTTGAAGAACGTGCTCTTGCAGCGAGTACTTGCCGAAGGTGAGAAGGAACTGCTCACGCCATCGGGAGTAGCTGCCAGAGGTAATGTCGAGGACGACGGGGACGAGACTCCGGATGCTCTGCACGGCAACGGCCTGGGCGTGCAGATTGAGGATGGCAGCGGCCTCATGGAGAAGCAAGGCACCCTGGAGATCGCCGGCGGCGGCGGCGGCGGCCAAAGAAGGGTCAGTGGTGATGGAGTGGACATCGGCGGGGGCGTCAGCGGCAGCCTTACGCTCGCGGGCGGCGCAATCTAGGTCGTCACGCGTGCGGGCGCCCTACGTGACGCTCCTAGGAGGAGGAGGCGGCGTCCTGCTCAACCTGTTGGGCGTGGGCGAGAGCAGCTTCGCGCTTGGCCAGACACGCGGTGCGGGCGTCCTCCGCGCACTTGCGCTTGGCCTCGGCCTCGGCGTCGGGAAGGGCACCAGCGGTTGCGCCATTGCCTGGAGGAACGGAGCCAGGTGCCATCGGGCCGGCTGGGGAGCCGGTGCGGGATGGGGAGGCAGTGACGGCTTGGAATGACCGGTGCGGTGGACGCGACACAAGGGAATCGCGTGCGGGAGCAGCGCCGGTGGCGGTACGCTAGGGTGCGGGTATGGAGCCCGGTCTCATGATACTATGAAGGCAACTAGGATTGCGTGAAATGATTGATTGATTAGGTCAAGGATGTGTTACACATATATAGGCAGGCCTTGGAGAGGTTTATAGAATATACCAGTCAAGGAATAGGCTGCCTAACCTAACCACCACCCACCCTCACGCACACACATATTTACATGTCGGATGTTGTGTTTGCGCTTAGTCATGTTTCCTCACCTTCACCAAGGGAATATTGCCGTTGCTTCATATGTAATTTCCAATCTACTCGATCACAAGTGTATTGTCATTTATTCGCCGCAGTATGAACCTGAAACATCGTGCACTATACTGACACTACAGCCCTCCAAATCCTACCTACCTAGTGCTCCAGAGGATGGTCCTTAGACCATATGTGAGTGTAGTCAGTGTACGAAGGAACTTAAAGCAGGCGAACCGCGAACACCCATTTATTTTGCTGCCATGCATGGCTCTTTATTTAGCAGGGATGGACGTAACACACTAACACCCTACCTTTACCTAGCTGAACAAACCTCTACATCCTAGCTCGGTTCACTCGCAAAATAGTTGCTGCAAAGTAATACTAACAAGCAAGCTAAGGAATTAATAAAATTTACCAAAGTTGGCTTCCTATGCTTGCACGCATATTTTGGAATGAGGACGCATAATTAATGTTAGCTGAAGAAAAAGATTGTAAAATGATAATGTTTTTTGTTTTAGCTAAAAAAGAAAAGGTTTAAACTAAATGTGGTACATCATCTTCACACGGTTAAATTAGAATATTGCAGTGTTTGCACCCTCGTGGTATATATACTTATTTTATATCATTATATTATGTACTTTGAAGCCCATGGCGATAGTAGCTTGCAAGCAAGATCTACCTCCAGCTAAAGCTTTCTCTGTTTTTTCTTTTTCTGTTTGTTGGGGGATCGATGGTCATTTTTCCAAAAGGGCTGTTCAGTTCATCATAGTCATTTACTTTCCAAATGGAATAATAATTTGACACCGACAGGTTGAAACACTAGCCAGCCTAACATATAGCAGTTTTGTATACAAGATAAAAGAATCTTAATATTTTTTCTAAAGATAAAATACGGTATTTTATCTTTTATGTATTGATTTTGTTTTCTTGGTATAGTTTATTCATCAATCAAGTACGGAAAACTATCAATTGCTGAGTATAATAACAAAGTGTTCAGTTGTCTAAATCATGTTATAAGACTGAAGCTATTTGTCAATATATATATAACCATTTCAAGTATGAGAGATTTTACTGCCCAACAGAGAAATCCTTCAGGAATCATGATTGTGTTATAACGCGGCGTTTCTTCTTTCATTTTTTTTCCTTGAGACGTCCAAACGCGGTGTTGATGTCAAACATGACGAACTGCATGCGCATGTGGAGAAGAAACTAGTATACATATATATAAATCCCCAAGTCAAACACCATGAGCTGGCAAGCTGAAATACCCGTCCTCGTGTCCAAAAACAATACTCTTTGCTGAATTCTCAGGCCATCGATCGATCTCAAAGCAAGCAAATCTGACATCCATTAGTTGCATGCATGCATCACATGCAGATGCAGGCTATCAAGGAGTCCAGTCGTGTACGTATATAGCTAGGCTGAAACCGGCCTACACATAGAGCCGACCTATCGATGACATGTATAACCAAGAGGCATTAACACTTACGAGACAGAGATGTGCCAGAGTGACAAGAGATCCATGGAGGAGGAGATGAGCAAATGGCACACTTCCACTACCTCAACGACTACACCAGCAGCACGGCCATCGACATTCAGAGAGATTCTCTCTCTCTCTCTCACTCACTGTGGATCTATTTAGAGAGAGAAAGCAGTGTGATTGGCTACACGGACGGTGGCTAAACCAGAAGCATCCATCCAGCAAAAGTCTACGCCCTACATACGTGAGCTAGATTGGGGCTTCGTCTACAACTCTACGTGGGTGGAACGAACGAAAGAGAGAGATCAGAAGAAGAGAGTGACGATCTATATATATATACATAGGGTAGCTAAGCTAGTAGCAGCTGCAGGTAGCCACACTCAGCATGATGCTTATCTGAAAAATGAATTTACTCACCAGACAATGCATGGCTCAAGTTGGAATCGATCAATCCCCGTGCTGCGCCGTTCACCGTCGCATTCACGGTGACGTGCCGACCGAGCCAATGCTCGTCGTGATCGACTGGTGCACGACGTTGAGCTAATGAGCCATGATGAGTCGTCCTCTTGACCGTAGGCGAGAACCATGACCGGAGCCGCCGTGTTTCTACTCCAGAAGAGAAATAAAGGGGGTTTCGTCTTTCCATCGATCGAGGTCTTCTTCCACCGGATGGTGAAGGAATAGGGCACCTTTTTAGAAAAAGAAAATCCAGAATACCTTTCATGTCCGGCGTGTATTTCCGTTCTAAGTAATGGAAATGGGGCTTGCCTCGTGTCGAAAAAGAATTGTCCGGCGTGTATGATCTGAAGCAACAAACTAGCCAACAATCCATCTAACAAACCAACAAACTGAATATTTGCTGAGCGTTGGCACTGGCTGTTGTGGTACCTTAAGCTTCTTGGCATGCTGCATGCCCCGCCTGCTAGCCGATATGATGCTGGTCGTCGAACGAACCTTGGTTATCAGCCAATATTTGCATTCCTTAAGCATCTTTTTCGTTAAATGTCATTATCCAAAGTGATGAGTCTAGCTTAGAAAATTTTACTGCACAACCAAATTTGCGTTTCTGAAAATCTACATGAATGTTTATGCAAACTAGTGTTTTCTTCAGAACTTAATGAACTGGCACAATTTTAATTTCCAATGGAATGATGTTTGGAAATGTGTTGGTACTTATTTTTCTTTGTTGGTAAAGGACCAAAAGGCTAGCAGCATTTGTGGTTGATAATATGTACTCCCTCCATACACAAATATATACACCTTAGGACATCAACGCTGCTACTTTGACCAGCAATATCTATAAAAAAATATTTTAAATAAAAAGAGTTGCACATTAAGATGTCAGTTTCATGATGAATCTAGTAACTTTTACTTTTACGTCGATAATCTTTATGAACTTTTTTTTGCTATTGACAGTCGAATTCAAAAAGATTTGACTTAGGACAAACTAGAAATGCTTATATACATGGATTGAGGGAGTAGAGACAAAGTAATGAAGAGAACAATGAAGTACATATTTAATTATCAATAAATAGTTAGTCCATTTGTTATTTAAATTATAAATTTTAGGCATTCTTTAAATAATATTTAATGTGGTCTGATTTACTTTATTTTTAAGCATAACGTTCCAAATTATCAATAGAACTACTATAATTGTCATTAGAATTATCTTTATACCATTAATTATTAATATTACATTATTATACTTATCATCTATATGTAAAACTATAAATGATTCAATTTGTGAAAAAAATCTTTTATAGATGATATCAGAAAAAGGTACTTTCTGCCAGTAACATGAACGCAACAAAACTGTAAGAAGTCAGCCACATCAAATAAATGGAAAGTATATGAAATAAGAATAATAGTAGTTTGTTCAGTTAACTGAACTATTGAACATGCTCTACAATTCTAAATGTGACTAGTTACTTTATGAATAACCATCAGCACCACATATGCAACATTAAAATTTGAGACACAGCAAAAAAAGATGACGAAAATATAACAGTTGTTAATTAGCATATATAGTACTGTAAGTACATCAACAGGGACCTTACAAAAGGTTGATGCTCTCCAAAGATGTCCTCAGACCAATGATACTGAACACATCAAGTAAAGACACAATCCTTGGGATTAAATCTTTGATATTTCAATATATTACTACTAGCACAACCATTTATTATTAGAGATACATCAAAAGCATGTCAGAAAACGGGAGCAATTTTGCTCAAAACTTCGATAAATTGCCTCCCATATATGACAGACCAATGAGGATCAAGAGAACCATTCTGCGTTCCATCCTTCGATTTCTCCGATTTCCATACTGCAAATAAGAGACTTTCATTATTAAATTAACACACAAATGGCTCCCATATAGTGTGTCCTTCATACTATCTACATATATATGGCTATTGGTTCCAACAGAAACATTTTAGTATATATTCCTCCAATATAATATCTATCTATAGGACAAAAATAAAATGGCAGTATGTTTCACCTTTTCATTTTAGAAAAAAGAGTTTTTTTCCTTCGACTTTTGGCATTAATAAGAATGGTATAGTAAAACTATGTCAGTTACTTACCCGGGCAAGGAGACATCTACGTTGTGGTGGTAGTAGTCGTTCAAATGCATCCCAGGGATGTCAGAGCTACTTTGTTCGTTAGCCTCATACCAACCGGGCATGTGCACCAATGGATCCTCCGTCGTGTTCGCAGCACCTCCGACCTCCTGCCCGGGTGCGCCGTTGCCTTTGTCTTCAATGCTCTCAAGGAGCTTGCTCCACCATGCTGACGTGACCAGGTTCACGGTGTCGCTCCACTCGATGTCGTGCTGCTCCCCGATCAAGTAGATCGCCGCCATCTCCTCGTCATCAAGCACTCGGTGCAGTGATGCATCTGCTGCCAGTGAAGTGTTCTCCATGGTGACAGCCGACAGGTCGTGGCTTGCCATCGTCACGGACGGAGAGGAGTAGACTGAGTAGGAGGAAGTAGGTGATGGTTGGAGCAACGGAGGATCGAAAGAACAAGCACTGTTATTGGTATCATCACCGACAAAACTATTGAATCCCTGAAAGCTAAGGTTTAGACCTAGTGGCTGTGCAGGAAGAGGGACCAAGTGATCTAAATTGTGCTCAGAGTTAACCATGGGCGCAGGTGTCTGCTGGTAAGTGAGTGGGGATGAATAGCTACTAGGACTGCTGAAATGTGAAAATGGAGAATTGTACAAGTAATCGGAATACGAAGCGTAGCTCATAGGAGCAGAAGCTCTAGTCGCTGCTTGGCTTTGCTCTTGCACTAGATGAACCTCTTCTTGTTGCTGCAGCTGCAGTTGCATCAATTGTTGTTGCTGCTGCTGCTGCTCCTCCTTGGCTTGTCTCATGGAGGCCCTATGGATCTTGAGAGCCGTGACAATCTCTCTCCTGGCCTCTGCCATGTTGAGCAGCCTCTCCTGGTACGGCCTGCTTGTGTGCAGCCTCCTCCTCACCTGCTTCTTGTGTGGCTGCTGCTGCTGCTGCTGCGGTGGTGCTGTTTGGGCTTGCTGCTGATCTTCTTGCTGTGGTTGGGCATGTGGTTTGGCGCCCATGGTGCTGTGGTCTTTGGATCTTGCTGCAGATGAGGAGCTCAGCTGCTTCACAAGGCTCCTAATGTAAGCTCCTGAGAGGTGTGGCTGCTCCACTTTGTTGTTCTTTGAGGAGGAGGAAGGGGTAGTAGGAGCTAGCTTGTGGTTCCTCATCTCGCTCCCTAGCTATCGATCAGGTTCTCTCTCTCGCTAAGGAAACGAGAGATGTGTGTGAGAAGGGTAGGGTGCGAGCCAGGGGGATGGGGTGATATAAATAGGGTGGTACTAGGAAGCACATAGAGTTTGTTAGGATGCAATGTTATCCTTTTGGCAATGCATGTCTTATGGTCTTGTGGTGGTAGGTTGGCAGGTAGTGTAGCTAAAAAAGACAGCACACAACGTTGAGTCATCTTTTTGGTACTTGGGTAGCATTGACTCTTGCCCCTCAAGTCTGGTCACGAGAAAAAAAAAGAAAAATGAGTTGCGCAAGTCTGAAAAGTCTCCTCCACATATCAGGGATGAATAATATAATGTACAAAATGGTCTTGGACTTCATGGTCTAGATAGATTCCATTGGAAGGAGTTGAGGATTCATATTCTTTTTGTTGAGGCAATTTAAAAATTCATACAAGAAATGAAAAAACTAGCTACAGTCAATATATATACACTAGTAGCTACAAAAAAAAAGGATTGCACAAGTGGTGTGTGCAGATGCATCATGGTGCGTGCGCGAGTGCGAATGTGGTCATGCATGGAATTCAAATATGGCCAACTCCGTCCCTTTTGTTCTGCTGGCTGCTGCTGCGCTTGCATTGCTTGCTAACGGACCTGCTGAGAACGAAGGCGATAAGATTCACCAATCAGTCACATAAAGATAAGCAGGTGGCGGCCTACAGAACAGGATCGGATAGCAGCTAGCGTAGATGTTGATGATTTCTTAGCTTGTTCCACGACCGATTGGGGTCGATAGAGAGATCAACACGGCCCGCCCGGGCATTAAATATACAGACGACGATCGATCGACGGTATCTTTAGCCGCAAGTGCAATCCGTCCCATCTCTCCTTGTACCCTACTCGCTCATAGAATGATTGGCTACAAACAGGGCATGGTCGTTGATCTCCCCACCCCCCCCCCCCCCCCCCCGCTGGTACTAGCGATGAATTTTGGTCGAAACGCGAACAAGCTAGCATCAATTTTGAGGGCCGAAAAGGAGCTGCCGGCCGGCCGATCGCAACTGAAGTCCATTATTCATTCACTGCATGAACGACCGAGTACGTGCCTATCCAAAACTGAACACAGAAGCGGTGCCAGGCCACATACATGCAGGATAGATACTGTAGCTCTCGTCCAAAGTCTGACCGCGCTAGTGCATGATCCTTTGCCATCATGCGCCAAGATGGGGTGTTTGGTTTGAGGAATGAACCAATATATCCTATCCTGTCCTGAATTTTTGGTGGAACGATAACACCGTGCCTCTCGTATTCACATTACTCTATATGATCAACGAACAAAAATTATGCAAGTGGATCATGCTCAAAGTTAGAATTATTAGATGATTAATCACGTCTGCCAACCTACTTTTCAATCCAAACAACTAAGTCATGATATGCATATATATATAATATATTTATGCGTCGGGTTTTCAGCGGTTATAAGCATGACGACGATGATATTGCATTGGTATAGTCCATCGAGCTCTGGCGATCAAACGCTTGCTGCTGCATTTTTTTTTTCTTGGCCCAGTCTAGCTAGCTACTATGCACATGCATGATTGAATGCCCGTGATGTATGTATATTGCGCTCGCCCCGGAGCCTTCAGCTTGAATGCATGATCCGACGGTGTCCTAGTCACGTACAGATCATCACGCATGCTAGCTCTTGCTCTTAGAGCTAAGACGACATCTGTAATTTTAATTATGTGTTTCTAGTAGGGTCTTCTTTGGGCTTACGGCTAGCCCTTGTAAACCCGGGAGAATGCTCTAGGTTTGAACGTATTTCTTCTTCTTCTTTTTTGGATAAGAAAAGGTGATTTTGCATTGACTATATATGCGGTGGCTTGTTACACTGTTTACCGCCGCAATATAAGCCTGCAACATCATGCTGCTGCCACGACAGCCCTCCAAATCCTACCTACCTAGTGCTCCAGAGGATGGTCCTTAGACCATATGTGAGTATAGTCAGTGTAAGAAGGAACTTAAAGCAGGCAAACACCGTACCCATTTATTTTGCTGCCATGCATGGCTCTTTTGCAGGGATGGACGTAACACACTAACACCCTACCTTTAGCTGTGAACAAGCCTCTAGCTACATCCTAGCTCGGTTCACTGTTCACTCACAAAATAGTTGCTACGAAAAGTATTACTAATAAGCAAGCTAGGAATTAATAACATTTACCAAAGTTGGCCTCCTATGCTTGCATGCAGATTTTTGGAATGAGGATGCATAATTAATGTAGCTGAAGAAAAAGATTGTAAAATGATAGTGTTGTTTGTTTTATCTAAAAAAAGAAAAGGCTTGAACTAAATGTGATACACTACGCTCATCTTTATGCCATCTTCACACGGTCAAATTAGAATATTGCAGTGTTTGCACCCGCGTGGTATATATATACTTACTTTATATCATTAATATTATGTACTTTGAGGCCCATGATGATAGTAGCTTGCAAGCAAGATTTACCTCCAGCTAAAGCTTTCTCTGTTTTTTATTTTTCTGCTTGTTAGAGGATAGATGGTCAATTTTCCAAAAGGGATCTTCTGTTCATCACAATCATATACTTGGCAAATGGAATAATAATTTGACAACGACAGGTTGAAACACTAGCCAGCCTAACCTAGCAATTTTGTATACTAGCCTATCAACCCGTGCTCCCGCATGGGCTAATTAGAATTAATATAAAAATAAGACTTATAGCTAATAATTATAATTATCTATCTCACGTCCTATTTCATATATTAAACATTATAATACATACTCTGAAATACATATCTATCGCTATCTAATTGCAATAGATTTTATTTTGCATCACACCTCAATTGTTTGATATATATTTACTTGAAACATTTGTTTGTGTATTGGTATTCTTCTCTCTTCCATCATACATGAATATATGGTAACACATATCGTGGGTAGTATTTTTTTATATATAAAATAATATAAATAATATATTAATAATGATATAAATAGTAATTTAGAATTTTATATTGGTGCACTTTAATATTTTATTATAATTATATAATTTAGATTCAGATTTAGGGGTTACTTTAAATTTTAATAATGATATAATTGGATAATTTATATGCAAATTTAGGGGTTATTTGTATTATTTTTATGATGGTATAGGTAGGTAATGTATACGAAGATTAGGGGATTACTTTAAATTTTTTATAATGGCAGAGGTGGGTAATTTAGATACATGTTTAGAGGGTTACTTTAGTAGTATATTTTTATAATGGTAAAGGTGAGTAATTTATTAGAAAAGATAACAGATCCAATGACTATTATGATTTGAGTTGTTGAATTGATGGCCTGATGTTTTTGATTTTGTGAAAATTTCTAAGATTTCTCTATTTTTTTTAGTGTCCACCTAATATCATAGGTGGCTTCACGTGGAGGCTTCAAAAGGAGGCTCCAATTAGTAATAGTAAGATACATAGAATAAAAGAATCTTAATATTTTTTTCTAAAGATAAAATACGGTATTTTATCTTTTATGTATTGATTTTGTTTTCTTGGTATAGTTTATTTATCAATCAAGTACGGAAAACTATCAATTGGGAGTATAATAATAAAGTGTTCATGTCTAAATCATGTTATAAGACTGAAGCCAGTTTGTCAATATATATATAACGATTTCAAGTATGAGAGATTTTACTGTCAAACAGAGAAATCCTTCAGGAATCATGATTGTGTTATAACGCGGCGTTTTTTTCTTTGAGACGGCCAAACGCGGCGTTGATGTCAAACATGACGAACTATGCGCATGTGGAGAAGAAACTAGCATACAAATAAATCCCCAAGTCAAACACCATGAGCTGGCAAGCTGAAATACCCGTCCTCGTGTCCAAAAACTGTCTTTGCTGAATTCTCAGGCCATCGATCGATCTCAAAGCAAGCAAATCTGACATCCATTAGTTGCATGCATGCATCACATGCAGATGCAGGCTATCAAGGAGTCCAGTCGTGTACGTATATAGCTAGGCTGAAACCGGCCTACACATAGAGCCGACCTATCGATGACATGTATAACCAAGAGGCATTAACACTTACGAGACAGAGATGTGCCAGAGTGACAAGAGATCCATGGAGGAGGAGATGAGCAAATGGCACACTTCCACTACCTCAACGACTACACCAGCAGCACGGCCATCGACATTCAGAGAGATTCTCTCTCTCTCTCTCACTCACTGTGGATCTATTTAGAGAGAGAAAGCAGTGTGATTGGCTACACGGACGGTGGCTAAACCAGAAGCATCCATCCAGCAAAAGTCTACGCCCTACATACGTGAGCTAGATTGGGGCTTCGTCTACCACTCTACGTGGGTGAAACGAACGAAAGAGAGAGATCAGAAGAAGAGAGTGACGATCTACATATATGTAGCTATAGGCCCTGGTAGCTAGTAGCAGCTGCTAGCCACACTCAGCATGATGCATATCTGAAAAATAAATTTACTCACCGAGACGATGCACGGCTGAAGTTGGAATCGATCAATCCCCGTGCTGTGCCAGCCGTTCATCGTCGCATTCACGGTGACGTGCCGATCGAGCCAATGCTAGCTCGTCGTGGTCGACTATGGTGCACGACGTCGAGCTAATGAGCCATGATGATTCGTCCTCTTTACTACCGTACCGTAGGCGAGAACGATGACCGGAGCCGCCATGTTCTGGCCAGGAGAGAAATAAAAGGGGTTTTGTCTTTCCATCGAGGTCTTCTTCCACCGGTTGGTGAAGGAATATGGCATTTTTAAAAAAATAAATCCAGAATACATTTCATGTCCGGCGTGTATGATCTGAAACAAAAAACTAGCCAACAATAATCCGTCTAACAAAACCAACAAACTGAATATTTGCTGTGCGTTGCCACTGGCTGTTGTAGCCAACAATAATCCTAATGAACTGGCACAATTTTCCAATGGAATGATGTTTGGAAATGTGTAGGAACTTACTTTTCTGTGTTGGTGAACAACCAGAAGTCTAGCAGCATTTGTGGTTTAAACAAGCCACAACAATTGCTTTTGTTGCTTCTCTACACTTAGTCTTTGTTACTGAGCAATATGTACAATTAGGATCTGGAAGCTGATATCACTTAGGGCCCAGTTTGGTAGAGCTCCAACTAATCCTGATTCGCTGTGGGAGCTGATTCTCTAAGAGAAGTGATTATGTGGCTGAAGGTGATTCTCTTTGATTCTCTAGCATAAACTTTTAAAATCAGGATGGAGAATCACTTCATAGAATCAGGAGAAGCTACTTTTTTCAGCTCCCAGCCTCTTAGTTCATTTTAGAGAATCACTCCACAGAATCAGCAAAGAATCACTTCTCTCTGAAAAACTGTTCGGCAGAGCTCTTGCTGGATTCAGCAGAGAATCAGCTCTGAGAGCTCTGCCAAACTGGCCCTTAGTTTGCCTGAAAAAAAAATTGAAATACTTGGTCATTCCATGCAGCATGATCATCGCAAGTACCTTTTCCGACTAGGCTGGGCCGGGGCGGGCCGGGCCATCTTATTGCCCACATCCTTCCATCCGCAAAAACTTCTTTTCTTTTCCCTGCAAACGGCAACTTCGCTGCAACCCCATCCCGTCCGCCGCCGCCACGCGCAGAATCCCCATGCTTCCTCCCCATCGTCGACATCCCTAGCTCGTACTTCAGGTGTATTTCTCCCTCTTCTTATTTCTAATCTTCAATCATATCTGATAATCTGTCCACGAAATGTCCACGGAGAGGTGATGCCCTTTGCCCTACAATCTATCAATCCACCATTTGCAGGTCAAATGGCGAAGAAGTCGAGGAAGAAGTTGCGGCAGCGCATGCCAAGCTTAACCAACAAACTCATCTTCCACGTCTTAAAAACATCTTTCTTAAAATCTTAACCTATTGCTCAACTAGTTTGCATAAAATATAAATTAGAACATGTGCAACTAGGGTCTTCTATTGACAAAACCTCATCCCAAGAAGTTTTGCGACCTATAGCCAATCCTATCAAAATACTACTCTATCAATATAATATAAAGGTACACAAGATTGCAAATATGAAATGTGAAGGGATGAGAGGAAGCAAACTCCCGACATGAAGATTTATCCCGTGGCATCGGTAAGCACAAGACCACTCCTAATCCATGTTGTTAAAGCACTTATTAAGAGTAATGCTTTCCGGTCACTGAATCTCTTTCGGGACTCTTCACTCGCCACCAAGGCTTAGCCACCAAGGCTCTCGCCAAGTCTCCGGTCACCTCGACGCCTTCTTCAATAAGGAGCTTCTCCACAAAAGAGGGGGTCTCCACGTCCCTCGCACAAATCCATCGTCGCCGCTCCACACCAAGCCGGAAGATCGATGATTTGCCGGCGAGTCACCAAGACTCCAAGGGACCAGCACACCGAAATACAAGCTTTGATTCACTCAAAAACCATCACAGAAGGCAACTACACCTTGCACTCTCACTCTAACCAGAGCTAGCCTAGCACTCTTACTTTCAAAGCTTGTGCTAAACATAAGGATGTGATCAATATACTCTTCAATGGCTTGGAGAACTTCTTCTAAGTGTAAGAGGCTTCTCACGAAGTCCAGCAGCCTCAAATGACCTAGAGTGAGACCTTATATAGGCTAGAGATCCACTCCTAGCCGTTACATGCTTTTTTCCCTGAAAATCATAAAGCGTCGGTTAAACCGGTCGCCACCCTCGGTGTAACCGGTCACATAGAGCATGCCCACTAAGTGTTGAACTCCAACTGCCATCTTCTACTGGTCATTGCACCGACGCCCGTCAGTTCAACCGGTGCTGAAGGAATACTTCTGGAACCAAAACATGCGTACCGAAAGCACACTTGTACCGACGCCTTCTTTTCTACCGTCGGTTTAACCGGTGCCTTTTATGTTTCTTCACTTGATTTACATGGCACTCGATAGATGCACCAACGCATTCAACCGATGCTCCGTCGGTTAAACCGGTGCTACTGACTTCTTCTTCACTTGATCTCCAGTTCAGGTGACAGATGCACCGCTCGGTTCAACCGACGGATGTATTAATGCTGAATCTTGTCCAAATTATCTCTGCATTTTCACTGCAACTTAGATATCTTAACAGCAATTTGGACCATTTTATATATGAATTGGACTTGATCCATAAAACTAGAAATCCTACGACTTAAGCTCAAAAACTCGTCAGTTGGCTTAATGGCAACGTTCCTTACAATCCTATCCCGGGTGCCCTACAGGTCGTTTGCCGCTTCAAGTGCGTGTCTAGATCATGGCATGACCTGTGCTCCGAGCCTCCGACCCTGACCTCCGCAAAAAGTCGCCGCAGACCCTGTCCGGCTTTTTCTCCTGCTTCAGCAAGCGCAGTCTGTATTTCCAAAACTTATCAGCAGGAAGAGGTCGGCCTCTGCTAGATCTGTCTCCGCCTTACTTTCAGGGCTATGGCAGTGCTGCAGCAGCCTTCTTCTCTAGAAAATCTTCAAATGCTGCTCATCTGATCCGGAATACGTTGTGTGCAATCCAGCTACTGACGAGTGGATCGTGCTGCCACCTACACTAGTGGCGCAACCATGGCATGTCTCTCGTTTGGGTTTCGACCCGGCCGTGCCCTCCAGCTTGTACATTTTCGTGTTCGTGATGCGCTTCCAAGCATCAGGATTGGAGATCTACTCATCGCAAGCAGGCCGTTGGATCTTTAGGCAGAGTGAGTGGGGTGAGAACACTGAAGTGGACTTACAGATAAAGAGTGTCTTCTTCAACGGAACTCTGTACTCAACTACCCTGATCTGTCAGTACTCGCAGTCGACACGGAGGGCACGGTATGGAGGAAAATCCGCATGCCGCATAGCTACATTGGACCCAGGGTCAAGCAGGCCGATGCTTTCATTGCTCATTCTCAGGGTTGCTTATAAGCTATGCATATAGATATCCATGACGACAACCGACTATCAGTTTGGGCACTTGACGTGGATGGTGACAGACAGTGGACTCTGAAGCATACCGGTAGCATTTCGGAACTGTTTGAAAGGCAACATTATGGAAAACATTGATAGCAGAGTTGTACACATTGATCGCAGCCCGTCCAGATCATAATATGATTCTTCTTACTGGTGGGATGCGTGGTGAACTTATGGCATATGACATGGACACCTAGCAAGTGACTGTTATCTGAACTCGTCGAAAGTTTTTTCAGGTCCCAATGTTTCCCTACATTCCCTGTTTTGCGGAGTTACCTTCGTATGGTTGCCAAAAGTTTGAGGAGTTTCAGTTGTATTAAGGTTGGCGTGGATCTCAGCGCCTCCATGAATTTTTGGACGGAAAGAGTAGCTTGTATAAATGTGTTTGAATATATTGTTCTTATCTATCATTGCTTAAAAGCATGGCTATATGTTATTTTCAACACTTGCATACTGGGTAGTATATTACTCACTCTAGTTGCCTTTGTTAGTTCATCTTGTGGGTTAAATATGAGACACCACTTTCTCTTGGAATTATCTGCATTTTCACTTCTTTCTTTCTTTTCTATTTATTTTCTGCTAATACATTATACATAGTCAGTATGCATCATTTTACCCGTTTACAATATCTAATGAATATCACCCTGCTTGATTTGAAAAGCCTTATTATCAGGCATTTTGGTCTAAGGCCCTGCGCTACTGTCCACCGACCTTTTTTTATAGAAACGATATTATCAGGCATGATCACTGCCAGGATACTTATTTACAAATTAAAGCAGAATGGTCAGGAAAAAAATGTATCGAGTGATACGTACCCAGAGCTAGCAGATCAGTTCTCCAGCAGAGCCCGAGCCCATCTGAAATTCGGCTCGATCTATGAATCCATGATGTATCCTCTCCTCCTCCCTCCCTCCCTTTGGGTCACACAACAAAACAGGCTGCTTACCCAATTTCAGCCCAAAAAGATGTATGTGCCTGATTTCGCAGTAGGCACATCATTATACTTGGAATGCAACAAATAAACGTCCACTAGAGAAGACGTTATGAAGCGAAGCGAAAGAGAGGCCTGCTTGTCATCGACTTAGAAGGAAATCTTCCGAAGAAGAGCACTGGAGGAATCGTTCTTGAACACGTCATATGACTGAAAAAAGTTCAAACAGTAGGTGAAATACTATTTGGTACTAACAAATTCTCTCTGCACACAAGCTATTCAAACTAGAAAAAGGTAACCAAAGTTGAAACAAGCATGCGCACTTCTTGAGTTGGATCTACAGCAGATGGTTATTTTCTGTAGGGCCTAAGAGAGGATCCCCGGGTCTCAGAGTAGTGAAACGGAGGAGCTGAACTCAAGGCTACAGCAGACAGTTTGAAGCAAACGGCATAGCAAACGAAGCAAACTTTGTTTATCAGGATTCAGGAACTTGCTTGCCAAAGATCACGGGGTTTGGACCTATTGGCACAATCTCGAAAGAAAACCAAATGTACAAGTCATGGAAATCGGTATTTTCGCTATAAACTGATTTCCTCCTTGAAAGCCCAACTTTTCCCCCTCTCTACTCTTTCTTTCAGATTGGTCTACATAGGTAGGTATACGCTGAGTGCTCAGTTCACCGGTCGGTATTAATAATACGCGTGCAGAATGGCTTGTCCCTGCAAGCAAAGGGACCGACGTTATCGTACAAGAAAGTATCATGGCAAGTCTCAAGCAAGCTACTATTGTACCGATCGTTCATGATTACAGGGATGAGCAGCTTTCGGATTTGCGGAGCCTTGTTGTGCCCTTGTCAAGGCTCCGCTTTACCTCGCGGAGCTCGATGCCATGCGTCGCGAACTCGCCAAAGGAAGGAGCGCGCGCACGTCGTCGCTCGAGCTGAAAAAGTGTTGAGACTTGAGAGCACCGGCCACTTGGCCTCGAGCGGCGATCGGCGCAGCCGCGTGCGTCGAGCAATGCTATGGAGTAAGGGATTTCCGACACGGCGGAGGGCGAGGGATCCGATGCGCGCGCGCCGCCATGAAAAGATGTGCGCGAGCAAGCAACGAATGAAACACATGGAGATTGGAGGAGGATGTGCCTGTGCCCTGGCTCCATGCTGCGAATCCTGGAAAAAGGCAGATGGACAGGTTTGGCGCATACTCCCCCCCCAACCTGCTCCCAAGACCACAGTATACAAATGCTTCCAGCAGTAGCCTCTCGATCGACTGCATTGTACTGTAATCGACTCGCCGATCAGAGCTAGATCTTAAGTTAATCGTGGTGGCGATGCGCGAGGCGGGATAGAATAAGGCTCTGCTGTGCGAAAGCAAGACAGACAGGCGCATCACGCAAACCGCCAGCCAGGGCCATCATGAGGCCTGGATTCATTAGTCCCCAGTTGATCCGGTGGTGGCTCTCTATTCTATTGCGCTGCTGATACATGTTGCTTTGTTCGTGTGCAGCCACGAGGGCAGTATATATATTGTATGATAATTATTATAAGGCGCTCAATTATAGGCTGATTTGCTTTCTTTTTTTTTCGAATTCCGATCGATCTGCTTTCGAGGAAAGCATCACTCCGATTTCCGTTGTGGGAGCTATAGTTTGGACGGACACCGAACTGCGAGGTTTATCTTCCTTTTCGACTCCTTGCAAGTGATTCCCGTTTCAGTAGTCCTTGGGTCAGAAACTTAATTTCTGGCACTTCATCAAAACCTAACCGCTCTCGTCTGCCTCCCGATCAAAATAGATACGCGCACGCAGGTATATATTTTTCAGTGAAGGGGCCATGCATGTCCAGCTCTGCACATCTGAAACAGGAGGGGGGGAGCGTACATCGGAATACATTCAGACAACAACATGAACCCTAACAAAAGCTGCGCAAGTGGGAATCGGAAACCATCACCATCCCGAACAAGCGATACTCCCTCCCCGTGTGCTTTTATTTCCCAGGAGAAGGCCATGGCCATTTGCCGCCACTTGTTTCCAGACGTCGCTTCTGCAGATTTGCTCTGCCAAGGAGATCGATCTGGCCGGAGCCGAGTCAAAGAATCATGGTGTTTACTTATTCCCACTTCACTAGTTGGCCTCCAACGACAGCTAACTATATATAATCAGGTCTCGAATCGACGGGCCATCAAGTGATCCATCGCTCGCTCCATTGGAAGCACTAGCCGGTGTTGCATGTTTGCTAAGTGGAAGCAGATCAACCCGTGTCCAGCATATAATCTAGGGAGGGAATGAAAAGCATAGCGCAGAACCAAAAGTTGTGTTGGGATAGAAAGGCGATATGATCAAAGGGAAATTAAAGGAAAAGATGCCACCCACTGGAATGAGTACCAGTACCATCATGGCGATCAACTCTCTCGAATCGCTATCTCTGCTTTTAATGGTGCTAACTAAACCAATTAGTAAGGAACAATATCATTAGTGGTACAGTCGGGATCGAAAAGCTGGGATGAGAGCATCCATACCGTCGATTGAGAATTCGAGATGCGTAGATCATTCATGGACTAGCCGGTGTGCCGCAAGCTAGTGGTTTGGTTGCTCCTTTCTTTTATTTCCTCAAGTGTGCGGTGAAATTCGTTCACTTTGTTCCGATCAATATTTCATCTACTAAGACTTAAGAGATAACCATTTCTTCTAGGTTTGTATGTTGTTGAGCCCTTGATGTTTTTTTTTTATCATATATTGGGAAAAGGTTGTATATCAGAGTAACACATATTTGTACATGCGTTTCATTTTCGCCGACCTCTTTTTTTTTATCGCTTCGTTCCTTTCACCGGATTTGCCTTTTGCTGTTGGAATCATCTTGGATTCATTTGGCATTATAATAGTAAGAGCATCTTCGAGAGCCTCTGTATCCTTGGTAAGTTAGCTAAAAATAAGAAATTCCACTAAAAACTGGATCCAACAGCATCTGTATCCTCCTCACTAATCTATCCCGCTAGCTATCCTGTCAGCCTCGCTCGGCAACTATACCGAGCTCATCCGCCTCACCATCCCAGCCCCGCCCCCCGTGCTCCCTTCCTCCGTCGCCCTCCCGCGCTCCCCTGGTTGACATCGCCGCTGGTCCCTCCGCTCCCGCCATCCCACACCGTCGCATGCTGCCGCCGCCGAGCGCCTCTCCTCCCTTCCTGAGCTGCGTCGCGCCCCCTCAGGCCTCCGCCACCCCGCCATAGTGCACCACCTCAGCTCCTCGCCGGCGGCCATGGCCGCCGCTGCCATTCCCCAAGCGCGCCCCTACCTCCGCCGCTCACCCACGCCCGCCAAGGATCCCACCAGGTTCGCGCTCTCCTCCTCTTCACGAGGGTGCCGGCCCTGCCAGCAACCGCCGCCGTACCCACCGGCGGTGGCAGGCGACCACCGATTGGCCTTGTTGCCTTGGCTCGGCCCCACCTGCGGAGAGGGAAAGGAGGGGGGGGGGGGGGGTTTAGGACAGAGCTAGGTGAAAAAAATCCAAAGAAGAGGTTCCATATGTTAGGTACATGAAGAGTCTGATACCGAAATATAAGAGAAAATCTTGGCTAAATGGATGGCTAAATGAATAACTAAATGGGAATATAGCGAGTGAGTCTTGGCTAGACTCTTAGAGTTGCTCTAACGTCACTTATTTGCACTAATCACCTGCTGTACATTGGTAGCAACCGTACGGACTGAACTACTGCTTCCTGCCTCGAAACCATTTAATACGTTGTCTGAGCCGAATCACTGAGGCTTGACAGAGTCTGATTAATTTCTTTACCTCACGTCACTTTCTAGATAGTGCTAATGCACAGACAGTTTTATTTATTGGAATAACGTGGACTCATCAATGTTAGCGTAGGCAAAAATCAATACAGAAACGTGAGATTTTCTACTAATTCTTGAAAAATCTAGTTATATAAATATGATGCAACAATTTCGTGCTAGTTTTGGATCAGGGGAACATTTCCATCGTTTGTTCCCCATTTGCCGGCTTCACCGTTTGCTGATGGGATCATCTTGGATTCCTCTGCGGCTCTGCCATTAACCTACGCTACGTAACAGCTCCACTGAAACGCACTCATCGCCCACTGTAGACTGGTAGCGACCGTGCAGACTGAACCACCGCTTCCGGTTCGAAAACAAATTAACGCGTCCTCAAAGCTTAAGCCTAAAATCAAATCACTGGACCTTGACAGAGTCTCTTTAATTTCTTTGCCTCAACGTCACCTATCCTAATTCAGTTTCTATTTTTTATGCTTTTTTTGGAGGGAAAAAAAAGGATAAGCAATACCCTGTTACCGTTACCGTGTCGCAAAATGCGCGGTGTTTCGTGCCACGGGCCAAGATGAACATTCCGGTGTATGACATGCCATGCACCTTCCTCCAAGAGTTCTTGTCGCGTGGCGCGTTCTGGGCATGCTTTCCTTTGTGCTGTACTACTCCTCGTCCGGTCTCGTTTATAAACTGCACCGCCGGGAGGAACAGGGGAAAAGGAAAAAAAAAAGGATACACCCGAAATACGATGGAGACTCGAACCGCTTTTCGGGCAGCAGCGAAAGCTTGAGCAATTTCCAGTAGCCAGCACGGGCGTACAGGTACAGCGGCGCATGAATGAGCTCGACCTCGACTCGACGGATCGGATTGGATCATGGAAAGCCCGGGTCGCGTCCGGAGCGGGGCCCACCGGGGGCCTCCAAAGTCCATCCATCACACGGCTCGTCACGGACAACGACTAGTATACAGTGCGCGGCGGGTTCAAGGCCCGTGGGGGCCCAGCCGCGCGTGAGGACAGCGCAGGGGGAAATTATTGAGTACTCGTACAGTGAACGTCGTAGCAGTGCCCTGTGCCCCCATTACCTACCCCTGTCGCTTTCCTAGCCGCTCACCGCCACGCGGGCCCCGCAGCGCGCTGCGCTCGTACTGCTAGCTCGCGTTTTGCTGTCAGGCCCCTGCAATTCCACAACCCTCAACGAGATGTTGCCGATGACTAGTTGTTCGCGGGGGTTCGGTTGCTAAAGTAGCTCGCTGGCGGCCCCAGCTGTGGGGCCCGAGATGCCCATCTAGTGGGGAGCATGCGTCAACGTCAGGGAGGGTCCCCGCGTGACGTGGTGCGGCCCCGCTCGTCGCGTTGCGGGGGGAGGGGGGCCTGGCGCGCGGGCGAATGGCGGGCGCACACGCGGGCCAGGGCCACGTGACCGGGGGTGGACTTCGTCGGGGAAGCCAGGGCGCGTCGCTGTTCCGCCAGCCGGACGAGAATGCCCCTGCCCGCTGCGACCGCGACTCCGCCTGTGGCCCCCGGTCACGGAAAAGGAACAAACGGGCTCGAGCGTCTCCGCGGTAAGTAGTAAGTAGAATTGGTCAGAGAAAAAAATGGAAGAAAAAAAAAGGAGAGGCCCTGGCCGGTCAGTACACAGGTTTTGTGGCTCCCGGTACACAGATTGGCGCAAGGCTCCAAGGCTTAGGTAGGGGGGTTCTCATCGCGTATGCGCTTGTCCGTTTGCAAGAGTTATGGTGACGACGGGGTCTGCTGTACTGCTTCTGGCGAAAAGAATTGAGGAGGGACAGCGAAACAGGAGGATCTGTAGCAGCAGCGGAGCCCACGGGTCTGATCTGCCGATGGCGAGGTCGACGATGCAGTGGGTGTTTTAGAATTAGAATTTTTGGGTTTAGAGATGCAGAAAAATCGAGTACTATGAGGCAGCTCGCTAGTCATCCGGCGGCGAGCATATGGATCGGATCAGCTGAAATCGTCATCCCTCATCAGTTAGCCTAGTCATTGGAGTCGGGTCTGTTTCCATGGAAAATAGCAGTATATCAACAGTTGCGAGAGGTCACTGCTCCATGCGACGTCACGTAACAAAGCAGTACCAGTACTGCGCTGTGCTGTTGGCATTGAACTTGCAATGATATGTTTCCATGCTCCTATCGTGATTCGGATTTTCCGTAGTTAAATCTTGTAATAATGTGATTATTAGGTTGTTGAGTAAACATTACGCGGAGACCTCCAACTCAATGGAGCTGGTACGAGGGGACACGCCTCGACAGTTTCTGCTAGTACGGTACAGCGCATCATTTCGCCTTGCCCGAATCAATGCATCTGGACCCTTGCGCTCAATCCGACGGCCGGCACGGCGTTACGCCCGGAATCCGGCCCACCGGCCCAGACCAGGGCTCCACCACCCACACCCTCCACGCGTACCCAGGATCCAAGTCGAGGGCATTTCCGTCCATCCCTCGCGACCCGCACCGCTCCAAAACGCCATCCATCATGACCATCCGTCCATCATCGCCTGCCCGAGAGGGAGGGGAAGGAGACACGGGCCGCACCGTCGCCGAGGGGAATAAAAGAGACGGGCCCCACCCGCGCCGCAGGGGTGGCCCCCCGGCCTGCGGCACTCCGCGTACGTGGCCCGGCGCGCGTCCCGAGGGCACCCCCTGCGTGGTAGCCCGGATCCGTGCATGCGACGCCGTGTGTGCACGGAGGGGGACTCGAGCCGGCCGCGTGTCCTCGCACGCGTCCCGCCCGCGCGACGCGTCCGCGCCCCCACGCCCACACGGCCACACGGGCGTGGCAGCGGCAGGGGCAGGGCTCCTCCGTCTCCCACGCGAGGCCCCCCATCCCTCGCCTGGTTGGCGCGGCGGGAAGCGTTTTCTAACCAGGGATTAGCTGGTCGATTAGGGGATTTGTTTAGGCCGCTAGTAACGTGATTGGCCGGCTAAGCTTTGCGGATGGGGACGCCTATTTTCCATCGACAGCGCGGAGAGGGACACGTTTATCTTTTACTCCTGCCTCGCAGATTTTTCTCTTTGCTTACCGCATCTTCCGCCGCTCTTCTATGGGTGAGTGGTTTTTGGTGGCCGCGCTGCTCGGTTGGACTGGACGACTGATCTTTCTGCCAGTCTTTTCATGCGTCGGATTGGCCCAAACCTCGTTCCAATTCCAATTTTCCTTTCACCATTGGCCCTCCGTTAGAAACACACCGACTGTCTGACCAGCAGTAAAAAAGATGACCTTTTGTGTTCCTTTTCATGAATCGCAGCAAATTACTGCCAGCACCAGTGAGTGTTTGGATACGGACAGCAGGTAGCAAAGTTACCTCGGCGGCTGACACCGTGGAGCTCCATATGATGGCTACTATTCAGTATTCACTGGAGTGCCACGTAAAAATCTCAAGAAGTAGATCTACTCCGTACCCTTGTAGCTCTCTCGCAACGCAACCGGGGAGTTTGGAATGTTCTGCAAGCCCCGCCTCACACATTATTAAAAAAAAAAGCACCCAATAATTCCCATCTCGCTCACCAAATGCTAGCTCGGGCATCCATCCAAGTCACCAAGTGGCAGGAACTGGAGGGAAGAAATAAAGAAAAGGACGATGTGATGTGACGTGATGTATAGGCCGTGGCAGACTCCCATGCTGCTGCTGCTGCACCTAAAGCCAGCCAGCACACCATTTTCCAAGTCCATGGTTTTCAGCGAACGGATCGTCCCCCCCTTTCTCTCTCCGCATCGCTTTCCGCTCCCCCACAGGCTCACTGCTCCACCAGAGGCGCTACGCGTACGCCAGCATCCTACACAACGCTTTTGCACTGTGTACATATCCACTAGCACAATTATATTATATAAATCGTACGAGTAGCTGTACATGGTTGGAATGCACGTACGAGAGTTAAGTTTTATCAATTTATCAACCAAATTATTAAACTGTAGAATTGTATAAAGTTGTCTGACTTATTTGATGATTCTCAGAAGGTTGCTAGAGGCAAATCCTTATGCTACTCACATGTCATGCTGACTAAATTTTATCTCAATTTCGGTTGATTATTGAGAACTTTGTCTAAACTCTTTGTCTACTATGCATGAGATACTTATGACATATACAAGAAATCTAAAATGGCTATAATAGGATGCTAACTTACATTGAAATATTATGTAGCCTGAATGTTGTAATCCATCGCCAGATCTGTGATAACTCTTTTTTCTATGATATTTATATTTAAAGTTGGCTTAATTTGATTTTTTTATATTACCTTTTTTTAACAATAAAAGATACAAAATATGTCAAGAGGTATTACATTATAGTTAAATACAAAAATGTTCATATTACACTCTGTACGGTTATACACACTTGACCTAAGAAATGTAAATAAGAACAAACAAGAGAAAAAGAAAGTTATGACATCTTATCTTCTTAAGACTACGATCATGTTTCAAGTGTTGATTCATTCCTTTCGCAACATATTAAACATATATTGCATCTTTTTTGATGTGCAAATATTTTAGTGTTGAATCATCCATCTCGCAAAATGATATTATATTTCATCTTTTTTGATATTTGCATGCTGTTTTAAGATAAATCCTGCCTAAGTTAAAACTCCTTCGAAAAAAAGTGCCACAGCACTAATAAGCTCTGGCTTCGCAAGTTGGCGTACAGATATTGCAACTGCTCCGGGTTCCTCTAGCCGCACAAGGAAACCAACAAAACAGCTTTTCTCAAATAGAAATAGCAAAAAATAATGCAGAAAAACAAAACCCACAAACCAAGAAACCGCCCTCGCAGGGGCTACAAATACAGGAAACCGCTCCGGCCTCTCTCCCACTTCCCTCACCTCCCCAACCTCTTCCTCCTCCTCTGGACAACCCAGCCAGAGAGGACAAACCAAGCTAGGGGGGAGCAGCCAGCAAAAGACACCCGGAGCACGGCAAACAAGGGCCTTCTCTTCCTCTTCTTCGGCGTCCAGCAGCGAGGCATGGTGGAGAAGGCGAGGACGATGGCGCGCAAGCTGGAGATCCCGCAGTGGAAGTCCGGCGCGTCCGACGGCCTGCCGTCGCCCACGAGCCCGCTGGACCGCGCGTCGCCCCGGGGGTGGCGCCACCGCGAAGCCGTCGGAGGGGTCGGGCTCGGGATCCTGGCCGCGCTGGAGGCGCAGCCCACTGCCGCCGCGGTGCCGAGGGTATCCGCGCCCGTCTCCATCGCGCGCCGCGCGCGGCTGGAGGTGTCGGAGCTCGGGTGCAGCGGCCGGTGCGCCACCAGCCTGTGCGGCGGGAAGTCCTCGTCGGGCAGCCGCCCGGCGTCGCCCGGCGCGGCGTTCCGCGTGGCGGAGTTCCTGTCGTGCTGCGACATGTGCCGGCGGCCGCTGGACGGGAAGGACATCTTCATGTACCGCGGCGAGCGCGCCTTCTGCAGCATGGAGTGCCGGTACCACGCCATCGTGAGCGACGAGTTCCAGGAGGAGAAGGAGCGGAAGCGCCGCGCGGCCGCCGCAGCCGTGCCCTCCGCCGCCGACGGCCTGCCCAAGAAGGCGGCCACCGCGGAGATGTCCGGGTCGCCATGCAGCGGTGGCGGCGGGCAGATCTTCTTCACCACGGGCATCGTCGCCGCCTGATGGACGACGGATCTTTCTAGTAACCAAAACAAAAGAAGCTAGAGGAACCGGCGGCCGGCTGTAACATAAACAAGACAAGAAAAAAAAATAAAAAAACGAAGAGAAAATAAGGGTGCGTGCGTGTCTGTGTAGAGAGAGATGGGGTGGGGAATTTTTGCTGTTTCTCTTTCTTTGCGAGGAGGAGGAAGCACGGGGTTTTGGTTTTATTCGATCTTGATTTTTTTGTATTACTAGTAGTATTATGATGACGATGATCATGCGATGGGGGGAGATGTTTTTGTAGCAGCGGGAGGGAAGGGAAGGGGATGATGACAAGTTTTCCAAGGATTGTTGCTTCCCTTTTGTTTCTCCACTGTCAAAAGGAATAACATCACCTTCTGTCCTCCTTTGTTCAATCCATTCCATGGGGTTCAGGAAAAGCTCTGATTGTATGAATCAAATAAATGATGATCCATCTTATCGAACTGGGCCTTTTCATATGATGGTAAATAACTTGCAAGAGCTTTGGTCTTCTCATCAAGAAAAATACTCCATGAAAATCTGACCACAGAACTCCATGAAAGACTCGCATGTAATCCGGTTCCAGATGAACTTCTGCGACCGATATGAGGAGCATGAGATGGCAGTAGGATTTCAGAGATTCTCATCTGACGCTCCGATGAACGGGGTCCTGCCCTGTCCTGGGCTTGTTTTTCCTGCCCGAACAGAAGCAGAGCCGCTTTAATCGAGCATAATGGCTGCCTGGTCCCTGCCGTCGCCCGTCCTGGCAAGCAGGCTGCCGCATCTGGTTGGGTCGGGGAAGAGGAGAGTTTTTTTTTTCCAAACCAACCAATAATTGAATGGATGCATCTACCATGGCACCATACTCCATACGGAGGGGGTTGGGTTGGATTGGATCTTCCCATCTGCTCGTGTACGTACTCGTAGTAGTATGCCTACTGCACTGGGCAGTCTGCTGCTAACGTATGGGCGGATCCATCGACATTTCTGGTGCGGCTGGCAGCTGGATCGGAGCAACTCAGGCTCTCCGGAAAAGGGAGCAGGAGGATGCCGATGGGGATTGGGGAACAGGGATCAGTTTAGGAGTTGGGATCTTTTTTACTGACTTACTGCTAGGTGAAACGTAACAGATCGACAAGGGAAGTGACGCCGTGGAGTGGAATCTCTCTGGATGTTTCCTCACCTTCGTCATGTACGTTCTCCCTTTCTTTCAGCGCCACGCCAGTGTCCAAGATGACGAGGACCGTGTGCCTGCTGATGGGTGCGTGGTCTCTGATTCTGTACTGCATCGGTCTCTGAACTTTTTCTTTCAGTGCCGCCCGCGCACTTGCACTACGAGGAATCAACACCGCGGTTCTTGACGTTGCTCGATCGTTGCGGTAGTACGCTTCACGTGTATGGGTTTTTTTGAAGGGAACTTGCAGCGCTGCAACGTTTTGGACTCAAGAGGAAGGCCGCTTAATTTGCTTGCTGAATTGCAGACACCGTTTTCAGTTCAGATGCAACCATGACATTCACACTTGAATTACACAAACGCGTGGATGGGCTACCATTTGTAGCTGACGGCACTATGTAGTAGCAAACAGTCGCGTGGACTTGGATGACCTGGGCAGTACGACTTTGCTCCAACCTCTTCTCTCTCTCTCTCTCTCTCTCTCTCTCTCTCTCTCTCTGACGAAGAATAGCGAGAAATTGTTTTGCTCTCGATGGGTAAGCAAATTAGATCGCAATCTGCTTGAAATGTCATCCAGGAAAGTGACCATTTTTTATAGCTTTATATCTTCAGGACGCAAGTCATGTTACGCCCATTTGTTTTCCCTTTCCATTTTGTGTTTTGTGATCAGCCCGTTCTGGCGAAGTAGCTAACACAAAGCTGGTAGCGCGATGAGTTCATATACAAGTTTGTAACTTCCTACGACGAGCCAAATTTCATTCATTCAGTAGTCAGTAGCCACCTTGATGCACGCATGGACTAGTAGCTGCTGCTGAGAGCTGTGAGCTCCATGCTTCCAGGCTCCTATATATACGATCGCCATCAGAGCACTACTACAATGACACCTGTGGAAGAAGGGGGGAAGCCTAACACAGCTGGGGTTATCCGTCACCAAAAAGCTAGCAAATGCTGACTATACTTGACAGGATCAACTCCTCTTGTGCCCACTACGGCCTGACAAGTGACACCTCAAGTTCAACCGCGTCGCTTTAGCTTGTCCCATCACTTTCCTTTTACGATTTCCCCCACTTGAATAGCCATCTAGGAGTATATTTAGTTTATCCAAGCAATTAACTAGTAAGCAACTAGCGGATGAATGACGATCCTGAACATACTTAACAACGTAGCGGTGGAACCAGTCAATCCCGCCAGGCCATATACGTACTAACCGCTGCTCGATCGTGTTGCCATCGAACAGTGATGGACGGCCTGCATCATCAGCGTCACCGCATGATCGTTCTCTTTCTGATGCTGGTCAATAGTTGCAGCCGCATGGTTGGAAGGAGGAGGAGGAGGAGGAGGAGGAGGAGGGAATACAGCAGGTGTCACGGGCGCCGTGCGGCGATCAGCAGTGTTGACAGCAACCGGCCGCATTTATCTTCTCGCCGGGCCCCCTGGTGGGGGTGTGCGTGTCCCGGACGCCATGCACACTCTGACAGGGACTGCAGGTTTTCTCTTCTGATCTCGCCAGTCAGCAGGATTGGCCGATTGGGTTAGCCTGGTTCCGCTGTAACTACAAGCTCGCCGAGGGCTTTGTTTGCTCTTTGCTGTAGCAGTTTAAGCGCAACCATCTTTGTGTGGGGATCTTTTCTTTCTTCTGACCGGCACTCGTGTTTTCATTTCGGTTTTCGAGGGATGGACCGTATGGGTTTCTCTTCCAACATGTCCTGAGCCCAGCCCGGTGAGCTCAAGGCCCGCAAATCCGGCTCTGTGAAGACTGGGCGGTGAGCCCAGAAAAGGACCCCGCTCTCCTCTGTGCGTGTCCCCTGAGCTCTGAATTCGGCCATTCCCCATCTCAGATCTCATGGAAGAAATTGGCCCAAATAATGGAGCGAGCGATGAATCGTACCGGCGCCTCCGGGCTATTCCCGCCCGGCCTCCCATCGACCAAAGCGGCAAGGCCTGGAAGAACGTGTGGGTGAACTGTGTAACTGATGACAGATGAATTTCATCCAACCCAAAAGGTTTTGGAAAAGAACCCGGTTCCACGAGTTGTCAGTCAACAAAATTTGAAACTACTTCATCCGAATATGATGGGACTAAACTTTCGAATGAACTCGCCTACATGCACTGCACACTTTGCTCAAAAAGGAAAAAAAGGAAAAGAAAAGAAACGAAGATGCGGGTGGGCCCTACCAATCGCACGAAAAGCATGCGGCGAAACAGAGTCGGCAAGTGGCGATGGAAAACAGTGCAGCAGTTGTTTAAGCGCCGCGGGTCTTTTGTTTACCTCATTCTACACCGTCTTGGCGTCCGTCTCGAACCGCAGCAGCAGCAGGGCCAGCTCTGAATTCCTCGCCAGCCCCTGTTTCTTGCCGCTTCAATTGGCCTGGTCTCGTTTCGTTTACCCCTAGAAACCTTGCCGTGCCCTTTTGTGGATTTTAGCCGGTGTTTTTATATTAGAAAATTTTTATATTCGTTTATTGAATATAAATGGAATTTAAGCATGTATGAGGACTAGGAATTTATTGTTTTATCTATAGCCGTAGAGCATGTTGCGAGAGCACCGGTAGAGATCGACCAAATTTATGCACATGTCGAAACTCTATTGTACGTGTCCAAATTTCGAGGCATATATTAGAATTTGAACATGTTAAGGGTTCACCTGAACCTACCAGAAATGGAAGTCGAAAGTCGAAACAGCATCATAGCATCTAACTCTTGTCTTAAATATAATGGATTGAGAAGCATGCTTGTTTATCTACAATAAAAATTAAAGTTGATATTTCATTGCACAGGTACACCAAAGGCATATGCGAATAAACTGTAATCCACTGAAAAGAATATTTGGTGTTAAATTAACATGAAGTTGTGAGGAAATATAACTAATATCTAGAGGAAGAAAGGGAGTTGCTTTTGCTGTCTTAGATGTTGGTTGCAGACCATGGCTTTTACGTGACATCTCATCTATAAAATGTGGAAGAAAGTGAGTTGCTAGTTATTTCATATGACATGCCTTGTGTTTCTAAGATCACTATTATCCATAGTGATCTCCATTTTGTGAAATGCAGTGCCTAATTCACAGTTGCAGTACCATATGGTAAGTTGTAAAAAAACAGAATAATCCTACTACAGATAGTTGTTGTCAAGTTGACCATGATCACCGTAATTGCTGCTCCAAATCATGATAATACATTGAGTCTCACTCAAAATGGGAGACTCGAAGCTTAATGGTGCCGAAGGGGAAGAGTTGCGAGATTAATGGAGCTGAGCGACTTCGTGTAACGCGCCATGGGAATGGAAAAAAATTGCTGAGATTAATGGTGCCACATGACAGCTCGAGACTCGAGTAACACAGCGCGTGTTCAGGAGGGATCTGAAAATGAATCCTTGCGCCACCTTGTGTTAGCGCAAGTGTTCCGGCCTCCCGGATCGTGTTCTAGCCGTCTGATTAAATAATGCACCTGAGCCTGAGCCCCTGCTGCTGCTGCAGGATACGCGAGAGCAGCGGCGATAAACAAAACCCGTGCAAGCTTCTCGGTGCTGCTTGCCGGCCATCATCGGCAATCGGACAGCGAAAGCTGCCACCGTCGTTTTTACTTCCCCCCCTCCAACACCCCCCCCCCCCCCCCCTTTTTTTCCTCTCTCCTTTTGGTACAGATCTTCTCTGCTTTCAGCGACGCACAAGGCCCAGAGATCTGCATCATTGCATCGCGTTTCTGGCCCGGCCCGGCCCGCCTTTCCATTATCCAGCCATTCATTTTTCCAGAGTTTCACATCCATTACTGCATGTTTTGCAGGTTGCATGGAGTACGGAGTGCCGAAGCTTGCGCCCATGCATCCACTTGGTCCTGCCCACGAGCCACACGATACGATACAGGCACTCGCACTTGTACGCTACGACCAGGCCAGGCTATGGCCATCCCCAGCAGCAGGCTCCAGCTGAAGCCTACATTTCTGAATCTCGTCATCGCACCCCGCTCCCAGCCATGCATGCCCAAATCCTCTCCGAAGCCACCGCCCGGCCTACCTTCCATTCCCATCGTTTGCCCACCCTCGTGTTCGCTTCCGCCACGGATCGATGGCGCATGTGCTTCGTCGAGAACGAACTTATTCAGAGAGACTCGTCGAGCTCGAACTTATTCCTTGATAAACAGAAGAGTAACGCCTTTTAAAAAGAACGTGCTAAGATTCAGAGGCAACAGTGATGCACATCATTTCATAAAAAAAAAACTAATGATGCGCATCTTTACCAACCATGGGTGAACGCTTAGCAACCGATTGTGTGTTTGAAACTTCCGATCGTGCGTTGGCACCTAGATAATGAACTCGTTTTCGCTATGTGCTTCCAACGTTATTAGGTCAAGTAATAATAATAAGTAAACATAGGTTATTCTTGATTGACGAAGTGGCTAGACTAATTTTATTACGTTAACTTAAAAGATCACTCCATCCGGTATCCCAAAAGTCTCTAAACTACAAAACGCATCGTTGACCCTCTCATCAAAACATTAAGATGAACATAAAAAAATAATCAGGAAAAGATAACAATGTTAACATGAAAATTAGCGCAGGGAGCACTTCGTAAGCCAGTTCTCAATCAGAAGATAACAATATTGACATGAAAATAAAATTAAAATAATCATACGGCACGTATCTGTTACAGTCACTAGCTTTGCAACACGCTGCAGTGCCAAAGCCAAACGACACAGAACATCAGCCCAAAATAAAATACGGAGGAGTTCTCTAGCAACTACATTACAGTATCTTCTTTCTTCCGTGGTATAATATGGGTCAGGTCGGCATGGGTTAATCAGCCAACAAGCCTGCCCCGGCAGTAATCCTCATGCCCGTTTCATCATCAGCTACTTTCTTTACATCCAAACCACCTACGTGTCCGAGCGGAAGGTATCACACAACGGAATCATAGGCCTAACACAAACACTTGATAAGTAATTGGTGAGACTCCGTGGTCCTGTCCTCTGGCCACAGGAGTATCGGTGTCGCAGTTTTGAAGATGGTGATGCTGGATCGCTGATCACTGGTTGCGTTCCTGGCGTAAGCTCAGGTCGGGGCTGGTGGTCTGAGGTCCAAGCCCGAGCCATGGTTGGTTCTCTGGCATCTCCTTCTTCACAGGTGTAGCAGCATCTGAAGGGGAGCTTTGGTATGGTGCTTTCGCAGTAAGGCTGAAACGGGTAATAGCACAAGTTAGATCATCATCAACGAGTTGAGAAATTGGAACAGCAGTTGTGTCATCCTAACAGCAAGAGAAACCTACCGATCCTTTCTCTTCTCAAGAAACCGGCGAAGAGACGCCTTCGGAGCCTGGGGTATGTCTGCAGCACATACATTTCAGGAACAAATGAGCAAGACAGAAATCGATCGTTCAGATGTCAAATACATATGAACCGGTGGACTATTACCTGCTGCATTCTTCTGGGCACTGACCAAAGGAACCGGTGCAGCTGGCACAGCTGCAACCTTAGTGCTGTCAGAAATGGCTGCAACTGCTGGAGAAGGCAGCAAGGCAGAGTTCTGAGACACGGATGCACCCTTCCCGGCCATCTGCATCAGGTCGTTCGCCTTCTCAGCAGGGAAGTTATCGAACACAAGGACCTTCCCGGCGTAGAAGATAGTCAGCTGGCGCTTCTCTTTCTCCCTGAGAAAAGTCATGAGAAGACAAAGTTTTGAGTCCCAGTTACTGGAACCACAAATTTTGGTTGACATATGAATGTATCATCTTCAGCCTAATTTATAGCCAACTTATACAGGCTAACAATTTCACTGAATTGAAGTTTTAGGTTTCAGAACTAGGGCTGCACATATTTGTCATCCATTAATTTCTCGGCATGCGCCATGAATGAATTACTTACTAATAGTTCATAACAAGAAGATTTGGCACAGAAACTTCATAACTAGAAAGTTTGGCAATGAAATATCATAACAAGAAAGTTTGGCACCGGAACTGTGGTCTGCCAGACTTTGCAATGTAAAATTTGGTAAAGTGTAGCTTGCAACCTAACATGCATAAGAAACTTAGATCATACATTCCGAAACTACCAGGGAGCATAGTTATCACTGATTCGTTTCTAGAAATCGATCTCCATGTTGCTAGGAATGAATCACCTAGTTCATACAAAGAATTAGGGCCATGACTCAAACCATAGCTCAAGAGCATTTCTTACTCACAAAGAGTTCGCTTTATTTACTTAGTCAATTAACTAAGTACAACAGTTTCTTTTATTAAGGTAACTACGAGAGTTGTTTGTATGAACAAGAACAGCTCTGAACTGAAGCAAAATTAACTAACTACAACAGTTTTTTCATAGAAGTAACTAAAAACAGTTGTTTGTATGAACAAGAACAGCTCTGAACTGAAGCAAACCATATGGAGGGGTGCTTTGTCTCATGCTTCCAATACCTGGCATCAGGGGTTCCCTGCCCTGCGGCCTCGGAGCAGAACCCCGCGTTTTGGGGAAAGAGATTCATGGTCTCCTTCCTCGCGTCCCCTTTCTCTGCGTCGGCCGACGTCCTCTGTGCATCCGCTGCTTCAGCTGAAACAAGAAGAATGCACTTCTTTAGCAAAAAGATCACTAAATGGACAAAAAATTGTCAGATTCAAGACGCTAGAGCTGATCGACGCCCAAATTCTAGAAGGAAACCAAAAGGTAGAGTTTTGGTTCAAAAAAAAGAACTTCGGGGGTCCAGATCTAACATAAGACAACTACCGGAGCGCCTGAAATCGCAGTTTCTTGCACGAACCGAGCTGAAATTACAACTCGTCCCCAACATATACAGTTCTAATCTACGACAGAAATAGAAAACGGACCCAAGCGCCTAAAGATTCCGACTTTTCCTCCTCGAGATTCAGGAGACAGGGGCTCACCTCTGATGCCGAGGCCGACCTCCCCGGCGGCGGCGCCCTTCTCCCTGACGTAGCGGCTGAGGAGGCTGCAGGCCATGGCGAAGCTGGTGGCCTTCTCCATGGATTTCGCCGGAGCCATCTTCCCCGCGCGCGCAACTCAAATCTCCACGGAAGCAGAGAAGGAAGCAAGCCCCCGAACCGACCGGAATCAGCACGAAACTTGCTTCGATTCGCCCGGTGCCCTTGCCTCGAGGTGCTCTTGCTCTCCTCTGGTGTCCTTTCCCCTTTCCTGGGCCGTCGTCGCTGGCGATCGGCGTGTATAAATGCCAGAAGGGCTGAGCTTATCTTTATTTCGGCGCTGCAGCTGCAAGTTGGACTCTTCACCATTTCTCGGTTAGTTTATGTTTTGAGCACGTTGTTCCCGTGGCGGTTGGGCTTGAGCGGTGCCCCAGCTGGCAAGCTCCTGATGGTTTGGCAAGGTTGGTGCTTCGTGTTCGGAGCAGCATGCTTGATCGTTCCGTGATCGGATCACCGTCACCATCATATCACACCAGCAGGATCCGGCTGCCTGGACTGGGCCTGCAATGTTAGATAAAATAATAATATGGGCAGCATAACACTGTGGTTAGGGTTCCCCACAAGTTACACCAAAGCAAACTACTCCCAAACAGCACTGCTCCCAAACATATTAATATAAGGAAATGGCAGAGGGGACAGCTCTGGACGGTATAAACTAGTATGTTGTAACAAAAGGATCCGCATTCACGTGAGGTAGCTTTCAAAGGCTAAGTGGTCATGAAGGGCTGCATTGTTTTTCTTCATATTGAATCGGGGTGTCGATTTCCATTTTGCAACGTGCGTGTTTTCATTAAACAAACCGAGTTGTTGTGTCCCCCCCCCCCCCCCCGAAATTAATGAAGTATATAGGACTATAAAAGTAAGTGATAAGTACAACATGTCTGATTAAATAGATTAATTCCCTCCATGTATTTTAATAATAAATCTTAATTATACCGACCATTTTCAAAGCACCGATTTTAGTTTTTTTAAAGAATGTTTGTGAATATTCCTAGGAAAAAATGTTTTGAAATGATGTTAGCTAAATATCAATACCTACATATCACCTGAGATGATCGGAGAGGAATGTGTCAGACCCGCGTCCACGGAACTGTGCACATGGTGTACATATTCTAGGATAAGGGATGTGACATGGCCCACGCCTTACATCTATTGTAACTACTCGTAGTGTAGTAGAACTAATGATACAGTAGTAAAACTAGTCGGATACAAGAAACGGATACAGTAGGAAACTAGCCGAAAAGTATTTCGGTACGACTTCTGGGTTCCTATCCGACTAGGACTTCCATGTAACCATATCCCTCTAGACTATATAAGAGCGGATATGGACCCCCTCCAACCAACGGATCACCCAGGAGATCACTCGATCACCACCTAAGGCAATATAAACCACACAAGACGTAGGATATTACGCTCTCAGCGGTCCAAACCTGTCTAAACTTTATGTTCCTTGCATCTTCAAGTTCCTGATCTCAGCGACATCCTACCTACAAACTCACCACCTCGGGGGTATCCCTCGGTGGGTGTGGCGGTAAAACACCGATAGCTGGAGCGCCAGGTAGGGGTGCTCATCGAGCATCCACAGGAGAACTCGATGGTATCTCTCAGCTTCACCAGCACCATGCTCGATGAGGGTAAAACTTTCATCCTTGGCTCCTGGATCTGCGTCGCCAACGGCTTGGGTGGCTTCAACAGCCACCTAGCCATCTCCAGGAAACCGGAGGCCTCTGCACCAACTTGACGCAGCGACCTCGATGAGTTCATCGACAATCTCGACGAGTCGCTGCTCCCCTATCTAGTCCGGCAGATCAAAAAGATATCCGTTTTCGACGCAACTTCAAATCATGCTGCACCAGAACTAGTCGGATCGGACTCAAACCGATCTGGGAAGACTACACAATCCGAGTTCCTCTCCGACTTGGAGGAGGACTTGGATCATCTTCTCAAGATTCAAGACGAGGGAGCCACCACTTGTCGGAGGGCACCCGGTTTAGACAACTACCCAGACTCAAACGAAGAGTACCCTTCAACTACAAGTTGGAGCCGAGGAGAACTCGAGGATGAGGGAGCCACCGCTCGTCGGGATGCCCCAGTTCTCGACAACCACTCGCAACCCGATGATTACCCCGAATCATTTTCGGGTAATCATCTGGGTTTAACCATAACATCTACGTCGCAATCTATATGGAACCAGCTAATACCAACACAAGAAAAATTAACTTAAAGTTTGATGTACCTATCAAGCTATAAATGGCATTGTTGTGGAGTTATGGCATCTTCTAAAACCAAATCTAGCCTAATTAAACAAAATTCTTTTTTGACATACCTATCAAGCAATAAATATTACTATTAATCCTATGTAACTAATATGGAACAATGGAAGTTTCAATGGGAGTTTTTGCGATCTATATATATGTGGATCTAACAATAATGTAATATTATTATTGCAGTTTATTGTTGGCAATTATGAGGATTTTGTGTATGTTGAAAATGTGGTACATGGTCACATATGTGCTGATAGGACTCTTTCTACCATGGTGGGTGCAAAAAGAAGTGGAGGGAAAGTATGTTCTTACTGTTGCATGGCTACCTCTAATACGTACTATAGATGAGCTGTCATGAAATTCAAAATTGCCGGGCCTACTTTATAACTAATATGAAGCCAATGAATATGTGGGACTTTATATAGATATGGTTCAGAAAGAACTTGGATACAAAAGGTGCCCTTTCTATAGATCTAGGCTTATCCATTAGTTATTAGTTTTCTATTTTATTGTTTGCAAAAGGTACTCCACTATGCATAAAAATTGTTGTGTTAAGTTTGTTGCATTCATTTTACAACACCTTCGCTATATAATCCATTGCATGCCTCAGTTGATTAGTAATCCTCTAAGCAATCTCAGATTTAGTGTTGTAATTTTGAGATAACGTAGCATGTAGAATGTTACTTATAGCAGTGCTATTGTACTCCTGTGTGGTAATTTATCATGCAACACTCCATCCAAAATTACTTATTAGAGACCCATATTTACTATATTAGAATTTCAATTTCATGCACTATATTTTTATTGCATCTTTAAAATATTTGCCATTTTAATCAGTAGTTGTTGTGTTGTCGAATTAGAATATAGACGTCAATTTCTTTTGCAAATTTGCTGGTTTCTGTAAAGATATTTATCTAAGTATTCCTACTAGTTGAATGCTCGTGCGTTGCTACGGAAGGTAAAATAATCAAGTGTAAAAGATGTAAATCTACCAACAAATAATAGTATTCATCGTATACAACATTATCGTTACAAAAAGTATTAAAATAAATCAAACCCATATGTACACCATCGCCACCAAGGTCAACTAAATATGCAAACAAATTTATAAAAAATTCTAATTTATATCCCTTCCTATGATGCGGCTAAGATAATTTTTTACGTTTGCAGGAAGTAATTTTCAATAACAATTTGCGTCTGACGCCGACAAATCAATGATGAAGTTCTGCCACATAGTACGTCATCCTGTGAACAATTCAGACGAACAATTCAGACACATAAGTATACATCCATATAGTACACCTTCGTGGTAAGATAAAAAAAAAGACTTGTATACATTTGCCAATAGGAAGTAACATGATAAGATTTTCATATAGTAAAAAAATTAAACAAATATAATATATGTTGTAAATATGAATATATTACCTCATCTATAGCGTTAGGACCTTCTTATATACAATATTCTTTGTGTATGTACCGTTTCTCGTGAGTGTCTTTTTCTTCTTATTATCAGATTTTTTTTCTTCGCCTTCACACTAGGTTTTTTCTTATCCTTTTTCTTAGAGTTCTTCTTATCCTTCTTTTCATCTTCCTCGTCGCCTTCCTCAGCATTAGGTGGGAGTGCGAGGATCTTAATGTTTAATCTGGTGGTTGCTCTAGATAGCGCAACGTACAACTAACCATGTGAGAACACGGGTTCGGGCAAGTACACGCCCACGTTGGGAATAGTTTGCCCTTGTGCCTTGTTAACCGTCATATATATGGTAGTTTGCTGATGGTGAATTGGGTACACTCTCAGCCCTTGCGTTGTAAATAGCACAACCTATATACTAAGTGCATCTATTTTTTTAATGCAATCAATCCTCCGTGTCATGTTTATTGAAAAGTTACCTCCATTAGTGTGGTTTGTCAAATCTCTGAATGGAGTGCGAGAACGATTTGTTTCCATGGGATCCTTTTTATGGTTCTGATAAACACATAACAACCAAGCACAATGAGCGCTAAAGATGCAAATATTTTAATGACTTTGCTTGAACCATAAGGTTTTTATTATTATAGTAAACTTACAGTAGTCGCTCCTCCAAAATCTAGATGTGATGTGATGGGCCAGTCCTTGCAAATGTCATACACCAGTCATTTTCATGGAAAAAATAGACCATGGCACATTCAGTTCAAAGTGCCTGATATAATATCAAATGTATCAAAGAAGGCCCCGACTTCCGCGGCCGAGGCAGCAGTAACCGGCCCCGACTGCTTTGCGATGGAGGGCCTGGACTTCCGCGGCTGGCGTAGCAGTAACCGGCCCCGACTGCTTTCCGATGGAGGGCTGGGACTTCCGCGGCCGACGCAGCAGTAACCGGCTCCGACTGCTTTGCGATGGAGGGCTGGGACTTCCGGGGCCGACACAGCAGTAACCGGCCCCGACTGCTTTGCGATGGAGGGTCGGGACTTCCGCGGCCGACGCAGAAGTAACCGGCCCCGACTGCTTTGCGATGGAGGGCCGGGACTTCCGCGGCCGATGCAGTAGTAACCAGCCCCGTCTGCTTTGCTGTTGAGGCCTGGACTTTCGCAGCCGATGCAGCAGTAACCGGTCCCAACTGCTTTGCGATGGAGGCCTGGACTTTCGCAGCCGACGCAGCAGTAACCGGTCCCGACTGCTTTGCGATGGAGCGATGCTGTCGAGGAGTCATGGGCGGCTTTGCGGCGATCCTGGGAGGTTGGAGGCGGCCGCGTGCGCGAACCCTTAAGATGCCGGCGAGGATGACCCGCGGGTTGGGGGAAAGATGCCGGAGAGTGTGGTTCGGTAGTGGTGGTGGGAGGGGGGTGGGGGCGGTGACGGTGGCGGCGAGCGCGTGAGGGGGAGATGCACGAGTGACGGCCGCGGGGGAGGGGGATGCACGAGCGACGAACCCGGCAAGTGGGGGGAGATGGGTGGGGTGAGAGCGGCGGCGGCAAGCGGGCGGAGAGATGGGCGGTGGCGCCGGATATCGGGGGGGGGGGGGAGGGCAGAGGCGAGGTGCTCGTTACATAAAACTGCTCGCAAGGGGCAAGACGGGAGGGAACCGCTGGCGCGAGCTGGTGCCAGGATAGCGGGGAAAGGAATTAGGAGGATGTAGAGCCACGAGGAGGGCAGAGCCACGGGGAGGCAGACCCACGGGAGAGGTAAACTCAACTTTGTTCTTTTTATTGTAGTATAGATTTTCTGTATATTGATGCATTGCTAAAGATACATTAATTTTTGTGAGGTACATTTGTTCAATTATAAAATTTGTTGATATTTATCTTTTATTCAACAGTTCTTGCATTGGAACCAATGCTTCATGTAATTTCACGCTATTTATATAATGTAGAGATGAGGCTAATTATTGTGAATTGTTTGCTTCATATCTATTTCTAATGAACAATTCATTCAGTATATTTTGTTACGTTGGAATAGATAATTTTCATATAGTTAAGGGCACACATGATATAACATAATTATATTGCTAATACGTTGCAAGTTTATTGTAGATTATTCAAGATAAAAGTACCTTTGCTTATCATCAAGCCCATAAGCTATTTGGTAGAGTGGGTGTACAAGGTTCTCTACTTCTATGGAATGTTCCAACCTCAGATTCTTACACCAGCAAGGATTAAATATGTGACACTCAATAGAACATTTAGTCGTAACAAAGCTATTGAAGAACTAGGCTACAAACCTACTGTAACAATCAAGGTTCTTAATGTTTACTCTTTTTTTCATTATCTTCATACTTCATATTTATATTGGTGTAACTCCTTCATACCTGAAACACTCACACACTTTTCTAATATATGGTCACGATGGTTTAAAGACAACAGTCGAATCATACATTCAGTTGAAGATAAAGGTTTTTCTTAAAGAAAGAAAAAGATATGACTTTACATAAATTGCCTTTGTATTCTAACATACACATTATCCTTCTTGTAGTAAAGTTGACCTTACTAAATTTTCTAAAATATTATGCTCAATATTTCTTTCTGGCAATATAAATATTACTATATAATTATGAAAGGCGTAAGGTAATGAATAACAAGATGTGCTTAAGAGAGTAAAAGACCAAAGTATTTTCAATTCTTTTTACAAAGTCCTTAAAATTTTCAATGTAGTTACATTCTTAATTCCTCACTTTTGCCACTGATCAAGATACCTATCCATGATGCTTGCCATGCATCAACTTCAAGCACTGTTTAAGTAAAATGGTATACAATTCAAAGAGGACAAGAATAGTCGTCCTAACACTACCATGTCAAAAAAAGGTTCACTTGCAAAAATATAGATTTTAAATTTTTAGAAAGTAACTATATAATGAGAAGAAAACAAAATCTAGATGGTGGGCTACATAATTTTGAGGCTATATACATAAGTATTGATCATATTGCAAATATTATAATAGCTCTATGTGCAACAATGGAACATTATGCATGACAAGCTAACTAATTCTAACTCTTCCAATGTTAGGTTTTCATGCATGCATTCATTGTGACGACATGGTGTGCTTCTTGTTGCACACTAAAAATCGCTCTTCAGGATGACATAAGTGAAAGTCAGGGGTGATGATGCCTCCATATATAAAATTTTAGTATTTAAACTCATAAATCTCGTGAGGCAGGCTCATATACAATATGATTATTGTAAACTTTTTTTGGTAAGGATCACTTTGTAACAAATTAAGCATATAGTCAAATTATGCTACCTACAATACAAAATGATATATCTTGGTTAAATTCTAAATCCCTCACATACCATTGGTTAAACTCTAAATCCCTTTTATGCCACTGTCAATGACTATTGGAGTTGCCATAGATGCAATGATAGCATATGAGAGGCTACAAGTTTTCTCGGTGGCATATAAGGAAATTGCCTATATCTTGTATTTGTCTTATATGTGAAATAAAAAAAATCATCTTGCAAGATTTTGATCCTAGTACGTTTGTGATATTTTTATAACACTTGGGCTGTCATGTATAACAAAGAAAAAGATGTTGTTTCAACTTTTTGGCCAGCATTTGGATGGAAGTCCGTATTCGGCGAGTCCACACAAGTGTAAAGTGTTGGCGATGCTAGTTGATTTTATTTTACTTTTGCTAATGATGGGTGAAACTGCGGAGGGTGAGGTGCATACAAGGAAAACTAAACGTGTCCTTAGATCCAATGCACTACTGCAAAACAAGCTAAAGATCCACTTAAAAGTACCGGAATAAAGAAGATCTAGTATTAATGCTAGCATTAGTACGGCCGTATCGATCTTCTTTATGCCTGTATTTTTGAGGTGGACCGAAGCCTATGGATCCCTTCAGTATCGGGTGGTAACACCATCTGATACTAAAACATCAGACCCCATTAACACCCGGTACTAAAGGGTCCACCATGCGTTAAGGAAAGTATCTCCTACTCAATCACAATTGTTGTGCAGGTGAGATGGTAAGAGAGGTACGTACGTGGCAACAGGTTGCCAGTTCGAATCCTGACCACCGCACGTGCGCATATTTCGCGTGAAAAGTCGCATGACTCGTGAAAAAAAGGCCTCTTCCCAAGTTTAATATATTTTTTAACCCAAAATATTTTGTTACTAGGTGGAACCTCCACCCGGTACTGGTACTGAAAGAGGGACTTTTGGTAGCAGATATTTTACCCGGTAACAAAGATGGAAACTTTTAGTCTCAGCATCGCTGTACAAACTTTACCAACCGATATGGGTTTTTTCGAGCAGTGATGCTAACCAAATAACTTGGGCGGCCCGAATAGAACCTCCTGTTTCACGTTCTAAACAAATCAGGGAATTGAGTTGGTTCGGTCTGCATTTCCGCAAATTTCTCGGTAAGCGAATAAAATAATAAAATTGAAGCCCTATTCCCACTTGCACATGGATTTGAATCCCTACGGCACTACCAATTTCAGCAACCACTGGTGCGAGACGTCGCTGGGTTCAGACGTGGTCCACTGCTCAAACTGATCTGGAGCTGGAGGGCTGGAATCCCCCGAGAAATATGTACCAGCGCTGACAAGTGGGACCCACTAGACCGGGAGGCTCGCACGCCGGGATCGCCAGCCACAGATCGGATCGCAGTTCACCCAACCCACGGGCTCGCCAAGTCGCCATACAGAAAAGCTCAGACAGCCGCGCAGTGCGTGCCTCGTTGTGTCCGCCTCGAACCCGACGACGGCGACGGCGGCGGCGGCGGCAGGGGAGATGGAGGCGGCGGCTGCGGGCGGAGGGGGCGAAAGGTGGTGCGTGGTGACTGGCGGCCGCGGTTTCGCGGCCAGGCACCTGGTGACGATGCTGCTCCGCTCCGGCGAGTGGCGGGTGCGCGTGGCCGACCTGGCCCCCGCCATCGCGCTCGACCGCGACGAAGAGGAGGGGTTCCTGGGCGCCGCGCTCCGCGAAGGCCAGGCCGCCTACGTCTCCGCGGACCTCCGCGATAAGGTCCAGGTCGCCAGAGGTGTGTGTGTGTCTACCAATTCCCCCCGCCCCCCCACCCCCACCCCCACCCCCCCCGCGTCCCAGATCGTTAGCCAGGGTAGGCCGAAAGGCGATGCGCTTTCCGATTTCGATTCTCGTTGGTGTGCTTAAGAAATCGGATAGACTAGTGATGGGTGGCACGGGACCGCATGATTTAGTTCCCAATTGTTCTATGCGCCCGATACCATCTTCATTAATGTGGTAGTTCCGTATGATTTGAGTAATTTTAGAAGACTGCCCAGATACATACTTACATCGATAGATAGTACTAAATAGTGTTGATCCTACCCTTGTGGAACATTCATTTTGTTAGCTTCACATTGTATATATGACTGGTTGTAGTAGTCTAGTGCTCATTTCTTCTCAGATATTGCCCCTTACCTACCCACGTTGTTCCTGTGGAGATAATCAGTTGTTCCATAGAGGTACACCTCTGTGATATGGATGTAAATGGTGATACAAAACCATGAATCAATTTCGGATATTCAGCTCGAACATGGTATTTCGTAGTTGTTGGTTCTGGATCCTTGTTAACCTTATCGGGTGGAATATAGTGGTGTGAGAAGCATTAGGTTGATTTTATGCGGTGTACCAATGGAACATGTCTTGCTGCTTGTGAGGATTAGTTTTGAATCAGTTAATCAATGTCCCTCATTAGGTCGATATGATAGTGAACATGCAAGTAAGAACCAGTTAGTTACTGTCCCTCATTTTTGTCTATTTGTTCACTTTCAGATGTCTTGCTGTTAGTTGCTTTTGTCTTAGCAGCTCTCAAGTTTGTTCAATTTTGGCAACAGAGTAACTGTTGGTTCTGAGCTAATCTAATTTAAGTACCAGTTGGTTCTAATGTGCAAAAGTTCTGATTTGCATTACTCAATTAGTTAATTTACGTACGCAGCCTTTGTTCTTACATCCACTGCATATGTTCTCTTTCTGCAGCTTTTGAAGGGGCAGAAGTAGTTTTCCATATGGCTGCTCCAGATTCATCCATCAACAACTTCCACCTTCATTATTCAGTCAATGTCGAGGGTTGGTATTGCTAACTTGTGTGCAGCCAGGTTTGGTTCCTAGGGTGTGTTTGGTTTGTGGCCGAAGTATGCCCAAGCTAGGCAAGCCAAAATTTGGCACCTTTGACCAATTTTGGTGATCATTTGGTTGGGTTCCAAAACTTGGCTTGGTAGCCTCTCTTTGGCCTTCATTTTGGTGGTAATTTTAGTTCCAAAACTTCCACCAATATAGGGACCAAAATTGGTTTGGCTGCTAGGTGGTAATTTTAGTTGTAAGCCAAACACACCCTACTTCCTAATTACTCAAAATGGTTAACTTTGTGTAATGATTTTATTAAACATTGCACAGGAACGAAAAATGTTATTGATGCTTGTATCAGTTGCAAGGTGAAGAGACTCATCTACACTAGTTCACCGAGTGTTGTATTTGATGGAGTTCATGGAATTTTTAATGCAGATGAATCAATGCCTTACCCAGATAAGGTCTGTTCCTTATGGATTTCATTTTTTTTTTTATTTGTCACTGGTTCGCGCTTGTTTCCATCTTTCCTGACATGATGTTTTCTTACTCCAGTTTAATGATTCATATTCAGAAACGAAGGCAGATGGAGAAAAACTGGTGATGAGGGCTAATGGTAGGGAAGGGCTTCTTACTTGCTGTATACGCCCAAGTAGCATTTTTGGCCCTGGCGATAAGCTACTGGTTCCATCTTTGGTTGCTGCTGCAAGGGCAGGGAAATCCAAAGTAAGAATAGTTACTTATCTGTTGACTCCAGTATGCCAAGTTTAGTAAATTTTGATGATTGCATGTACATATTGACAACTCTCATAGACATATTCAGAATACCATTTGTTGAAGTAGTTGCTGGAATAATATGAAACTAAATAACTTTATATGTGGTGTCCCACATTTCTAACCCTTGTTTATATTTCAGAGAAGCTTCGTATGAAACTGTTTTTCATGTTAATACGCTTTCTGAAAAACACAATCTGCTTCCTGTGCAGTACATTATTGGTGATGGGAACAACTACTATGATTTCACCTATGTGGAAAATGTGGCATATGGCCATGTTTGTGCAGAGAAAACTCTATCATCTGAAGATGGTGCAAAGATAGCCGCTGGAAAAGTAAAGATCTCACTTAACATATAAACCTCTAGGGAAGTTAGGATCTTTGCTCAGGATCTTACTTTTAAGCTTTGTATTTGGTTTTTTTTTCCAGACCTATTTTATAACAAATATGGAGCCCATCAAATTCTGGGAGTTCATGTCATTGATTTTAGAAGGTCTTGGATATGAAAGGTATTAATGTTTCCATTAAATATCATCTTCCATTTGGTTAACTTTATGTTATGTGAAACATTGTAGAATGTTGAGAGCGTGTATTGTTTGAGCAGACTGTATCCTAATATTTAGGTTGCTCCTCCACATTGACTTCATGTAGAGTAATGTATATTTAGAGCTAGGACATATATTAGTACCAACCAAGTCTATGATAGTAACGATCCACATGACTAGAAAGCTCATGAACCTTATCTCAAAGGCTCAAATTCGTGTGCTAATATTTTTCCTGTTAGATATATCATGTTTCCTGTTCACTGAATTGCTCCTGTAGGTTTTCATATGATTCTGTTGTTATCTTTATTTGACTTTCAGGTTAAGCTTATTTATCAGCTAACTTTTGAGTATATCCAAATGATTTCCTTCACTTTCATCCCTAGATTAAAATAGAGCATTATTTTCGAATTCTGAAAATTTTAAGACATGGTGAGAGAAATTATTTTGTTTATTCTGTAAGCTCATTAATAGATTGTTGGGTCTCCTAATTATTTATGCTATTGAAGTTACCTTAGCTGTTACTGATCTTAGATGTTTACCTGCTACACTTATGTTTACTGTGCCCTTCCATGTTACATAAGAAAGATCACAACCTATGAAAGTATTTTAATGATGAGTAGTCCAGATGTGTTTCATTTCTGTATGAGCAGTTCAATAACAATTGTACTAATCTTTTAGAACTTCATTGCAGGCCTTCAATAAAAATACCTGTCTCTGTTATGATGCCAGTGGCTCATGTTGTAGAATGGACTTACAAGAAATTTGCCAAGTATGGAATGAAAGTTCCTCAGCTGACCCCTTCAAGGATTAGGCTGCTCTCGTGTAACAGGACATTCAGCTGCTCAAGAGCAAAGGACCAGCTTGGTTATGAGCCCCTCGTGCCCCTTAAGGTGTTTATCTATATCCTTTAGCTTCATTAGTTGTCTTTCTTCTTTTTTTGAAAGAAAATTAGTTGTATTTCTTAGCATGATGTGCTTTTGTGTTTGATGGGGTTGGAGCAATTAGTTCATTAAGGCGTATGATTCCAGTATGTTGCCTACTTTGCAATAACTAATCGATCACTATTTTGAAATTCAGGAAGGACTGAAGAGAACAGTAGAATCATACCCCCATCTGCGAGCTCAGAATCAGACAAGCATATCAAAGGCCTCAGTTTTCCTTGGGAATGGAAATTGTATGAATTGCTCCCCCCACCCACCATCTACCCACTCTATATATTTATAGCAATTTTTTTGAAATGCTCACCAGTTTATCTATCTATATGCAGTAGCAAAAACATTACTTTGGGAAGATACGAAGCAAACAGTGACAGTGCTACTACTATTGGCTGTTATCTACTACCACTTGTTTACATGTGGTTACACCTTCATCACAGCTATGGCAAAGCTTTTGTCACTGACTGCATTGTTTTTATTCATTCATGGCATGCTTCCAGCAAATGTGTATGGTCCTTTGTTATCCTTTTTCTTTTGTTGCATTTAACCACCATTTTGGTTGTTCATAGTAGCACTTTGTTGACTGTTCTAATTTACTATATTGGATAATACCTTTGCAGATTTGGCCACAAGGTTGAGAAACTTGAGGCCTCAAATTTTCACATCACACAGGTGGAGGCCCATCATGTAGCTCATTCCATCAGCTCGTCATGGAACTCTTTAGTCGGTGCTCTAAGATCTCTTTGCAGAGGAAATGATTGGCCATTGTTTTTAAAGGCATGCTAAGCCCTACTTCTGTCTGATGCTTGTACATTTAAATAGAGTTCTTTAGTACATGCTTCACAGTTCACATTCTAAATCCTGTGGGAGGCATAGTGATTCTTGGCATATTTTTCTGTTAAAATGTCATTGTCATTCCTTTGTGATTTGTGCCAGGTTGCATTATCCCTGCTGGTTGTCAGCATCCTTAGTTCAATGTCGTCGCAGGCTGCCTTCAAAATAGGTATGGAAAATCGTCACACTTCCCTTATGTACCGCAGTACAAGCAGCATGACACTTGACTGATTGTGAGGAATTTCCCATGTAAACAACAGGTACTGCTCTGGTTTTCACTGGCTTCAAAGCATATGAGAAATGGGAGGACACCATCGACAGCATGGTCGGCGACGTGTGCTCTATTCTTCTGCACATTGGTTCTACTAAGAAATCTTCCAGCCAGAAACAAAAGTAGATGTGGATCTTGCAAACGATCAGTTGCTTCATTTAGTGCTATTATATTGCTGTTTCAGCCGTTTCTTGTTTTTGTACGCCTTGAATTTCTCTGTATTCTTTTATTGACGTAACAGAATTGCCTAGCGGCTGATAAGGAAGCTTTTAGACCTTTTTCCTTTAGGTAGTTGTCTAGTTGATGTATGGTATGAAACTGTATGCTTTCTCCCCCTCTGAGAGGTTCTTTTCTCATATATATTGCTTGACAGATAAATTCATCTTGCAATAAGGGTCTATTTCGGCTTCGGGCTTCACTTGTTTTTTGAATATCGAAATATTGTAACGTGAAGCTGTTTTATAGCCCGGGCTAAAATAAATTAGAAACCGGATGAGCTTTGGCTTCTGTTTTGGGGGGGGAAACCGTCCCAAACGGCCGATAAGTTTGCTGAATGGAGTACTTCGAGGCAAATTTTCTTGATTGTACTGTGCAGCTCTCTGCAAGTTTGATTGTTTGAACCATCAGGCATCAGCCGTCGTTGCACTCACGTGGTGATTTCGCGTCGAGCTCGCGCTCAGCGTTCCACGTGTTGCCCGAAACGCGCGCTACGTGGCTAGCGAACGAGCGCCACGACACGAACCACCTCGGGGCCCGGGGTCCTCTTCATCGGCAACCGGATCACCACCGTCCGTCCGCGCCCGCGACCAACGCACGGCCCTTGCTCTTCGCACCAGTCAGTCGCACCCCCGCACACTCCGATTCGAGTCGCCGCCCTCGCCGCCGTTCCGCCGAGCACCTCACTCCCGCACACCGCAATGGCCTCCTCCCTCGCCGCGCGCCGCCTCCTCTCCCGCGCCGCCGCAGCGCGCCGCCTCGCCCTCCCCTCCGCCTCCGCTCCCGCCCCCGCGGTAGCTCCCCGCCGTTTCTCCGCCGACGCGGGGCCGCCTCCGCCGACGCAGACGCTCCCGCCGCCTCCGCTGGAGCCCGCTGCCGAGCCGCCCAGATCGGAGGGCACCGGCGCCTCGTCCTCGTCCTCGTCGTCCACCACCGCCGGTGCCGGAGGGGCCCACAGGTCGTCGCCGGGAGCCGCGGCTGGGACGCGGCGCCAGGGCGGTACGGGCTACCAGGAGGAGCAGGAGAAGGTCCTCCGCGCGTCGCTGCTCCACGTGGTTGCGATTCGAACCCGCCCCTCCAAATCCGCTTCCATTTTTGCGCGCGTCTTCGTTGTTTGAGCGAAATTTGTTGGTCGTGTGTGCTGTAGCCGCGCATGGGGTGGAGCGAGTCGGCCATGGTCGCTGGTGCCAGGGACGTCGGCATTTCGCCGGCCATTGTGGGCGCCTTCCCAAGGAAGGAGGCCGCCCTTGTTGAGGTATCATTGCTTATCAGTCAGATGATTTGCGTTTGCGAGCTTATTGATTCTATGAGATACCCAGATTAATCTCCCTAAGTAAAGAATATTTGGTGATGCTGCATACTCCCTCCGTCCCAAATTACAATTTGTTTTGACTTTTTTAGATACATAGATTTTGCTATGTATCCAGATATAGTGTACATCTAGGTGCATAGAAAATATATGTATCTAGAAAAACCAAAACGAATTGTAATTTGGGACGGAGGTAGTACTTACATTGAATTGGTGATATAGCGATGGTGCATGGTTCACTTAAGGTATCAATTCGTTGGGTTGGAAGCTAACATGACCAATCTCGTTATTGGTGGTAATGATTCTTGTTGTGTTTGTGCAGTCATCTGATGAATGATCATCACCACACTTATTCTGTGCTTTGTGCTTGCATTTTGACCTGCGTTGACGCTAGTAATGCCGTGGGAAAAGAATTTAGCTCCTCTAGTCCTAAATAAGGGTTGCTCACAACATGTGCTGCCAAAATTTTAAAAACATTGATAACTAATATACATGAAAGGATCCATCTACGTGAAAATTATACTTTTATTATTTTAAAGTACAAATGAAAAATAACTGCCATAGATGAGTGCTGGAGACCATGATGATGTCCTAAAACGGATTTGCTTAGGAACAAAATGTGTTGTTATCCTGAGGGCTTTAGTTCAAAATCAGGAGGGCTCTACGTTCTTGTTGCTTGGAATTAGGGAAAGGCCCACTTACTGATGCTTAATTCCTACCTGACACAGTTTGTATTTGAATTAACTGCACTTGGGCTCAGTATGGTTATAACCCTTGTATTTCTATAGGTTTTTCCAAATGGAGGGTTTCTATTTATTTTATTATTATGTATCCCATGTTTGCACAAATATTTTCGTTTTAAGTTAAGATTTTGATTAGCAAGGCTTGGTCAGCTGATAATGGAAGCACGAGTAATGTCTAATGACCATCCTAGTTGGGTAGGTTAGTATACATTACTAGATTTGGTTCCATATGTTGAAACCATGGATGCATTGCACATTCATAATACTCTCTTGTGTTAATATTCATGCTTCTCGCAAAGAATTTAGCCATGTTTTAGATATGCAATCTCTCTGACAATTGTATGGCAATTATTTATCAAGATCTTCCTTTGCCTCAAAATAAAAGGTGTGGTGGTTCTCGTTGAAGCTTTATGGTAGCTATGGGCTATGGACTGATGTTTATTTTCTTTAACTTCATTGTATTAACAATTCATTTCTGTCATTCATTTGCTAATGACAGTCTAAATGCTTTATATGGACATGTTGGTGAGGATTTCTTTACTAGCTAGCTTTCATCAACACCAAATGCCACTATGCCAGACAATATAGTTGAATTGGCGGTATACAGGATGATAATAGTTCTGACTATTTTTTCTATCTGGAATGCCTGCATTTCATTTTCAAGTTGACAACTGGAATTGCAGCATACAAGCTATCTGTTTTATTTCTCCTAGGGTTCTTGAATACAGGATGTTTCCTTAGTCCTTATTATATCTGAAATGTATGTGTGTTTCCTTAGATTGTTATTGTATGAGGCTAGGTTGCCTTCGTTTTTATGGTACCATTAAAGACTTCATGAAAATGAGCATACAACACCTATTTGACTTTTTTAAGAAAAATGGAGGCTTGAGCATTCCTATGCTTTGATACCCTTCCTGCTTAACTATTCTTATGCTTGAGCATTCCTACAGGACAATTATTGCCTCAGATGTGCTAGTCCTGTACAATTATCTCTTCTTTGATTTGTCAAGTTCCTCATTATTGTAATGTCTCTGGACTCCCTGGGTAGTACTGCCATCTGTGTTGGCTACAATGATTCCATTTCAGCTACTCAGTGAGCTAACACTTGTTGTCATTTGTCAATCATGACAATACTTGATGCTTTGTTTGTTGGCAATGCTTTTCACACTGACTTAGGTTACTGTATTATGTTCAAGTTGTGTATAGATGACAAACACCTTGCAGGTGTTACTTGTGTTGATTTAGTTGTGTTGAAGGGAGAGGTGGTGGGAAAGAGATATGGAAGAAAGCCATAGAGTGAGGAATAAGAAAATATAACTGAAGTGAAAATGGAGTTGGATGGCAGATCGGGATCCATGATGGGCTTAAGTTTACAGATTCTAATATTTTGAGTTTAAGGAGTGAATTATGATAAAAAGAAAGTTGTTGGTAGATTTGAGGTCATCTTGTTTGTGATGGCGACTAATTCTGAATCACGGGAAACTTGACCTCCTCTAGTCAATTCAATTATTGCATATTTTCAAAAGGAAAATCCTTGCTTCTGTGGTGTGGCTCACTTTAGATGATCCCTTGCTGTTGCCTTGTACATAGTGCCCCATTTTTCTGTTTTGAACTGATGTTATTCCACCAGTGTTCTAAACTTCTGATGCATCTTCCCAGATTCTTGAATGGCTTGACCTCCAACATGAAATTCTGCTTAACTATCAGATAAATTAAGTGAAAGACGCCTGATACGACTATACGTGTAGGCTTCTATAATCTGCACAAATAATTGGATATTCCAATGTTAACATGAAGCAATAGCATCGTGGCACATGATCCATCTTCATTTTACTTCATTGAATGAGTAATCATCTTTAGCAAAAATATTATTAGAAAAGTTCTGGAAAGTCTAAAGTTAATTGTTTTTCTCTGTTAAAATGTGCCTGTGTTGATTATCTTTTCGTATTTCTGTGTAGTTTTTCATGGATGACTGCCTTCAACAACTGATGGATCGCATTGATGCTGGCGAAGGAGAGCAGTTGAAGAACTTAATACTGAGTGAGAGGCTCGCAAAACTTGTTCGGATGAGGCTGGAGATGCAGGCACCTTATATATCAAAGTGGCCTCAAGCACTGAGTATCCAGGTGTGCCGTAGTATTCTTCCTTTTGGCTTGTGAGTTTATTTCAGTCCCATGGATATAATACCAGCTGTATCGTACTTGACAGTCTCAACCAGCAAACGTCTCAACAAGCTTGAAGCAGCGAGCTGTCCTGGTTGATGAGATTTGGCATGCAGCTGGAGATGCTGGATCAGATATTGATTGGTATGTTAAGCGTACTGTGCTTGGTGGTATCTACTCAACCTCTGAGGTGTATATGTTGACGGACAATTCTCCAGGTTTGCACTTCTCCAGAACACTATTGGTTTCCAATTCTTGTTTTTTTGCAAGTGATTTCTGGCAGCAGTTTGACTGTTTGACTTTGACAGCAAGGATTGAAATGAAAAAAAGACGTTTCTGATACACTAGTTGAACTGCCAGTGGTTTAGAAGGCAGATGATTTACCATTTCTTTTCTTTGGAAATAATGCCGGAGTGAATTGCATTTGTGACTGACAGTTCCTTTCTTTTCTTATTTGAAAGTTAGAGTTCTTTTCTTTTCCCCAAGTTATCTGGAAATGCATAATAGAAGCAGAACATTTTTTGTTACTCTGCTGTCTTACATTTTTGCTCTTTGTTTTTGCTTGTGTAATATGATTAAAACATAGAACGAAGCAGTCCAAAGAACGTGCTGGACTCAAATACTGGTCTTCTGGATTCATTGTTGAGAAAGCACATCATATAATTAACGATAAGGGTCCTTGTCTCGTTTTCTGTTAGTGTCGATCACATTCAAGTAAATAGCTTCCATTCCATATTTTGCTCCATTCTAAATTTGAGGTGTTATGGGATTCTAGATTGTCCAAGAAGTCCTGGTGTTTGCATGATAGTTATGTACTAGTCTTTGCATTTTTAATGGATTGTTCCCACTTGTGGCACTTGGCAGAGTTTCGCGATACGTGGACGTTTGTGAACCGCCGTATCAAGGATGCTCTTGATCTGCAGAAAACCTTCCAAGAGGTAGGACATCCTGTGCCCAAATTACATCATCACCCGAGCTATTTCGTCATGTGTCATGTGGCCTCCTTGGTATCAAGCATTGACCTGTTGAATCAAACAATTCCTTCTCAGGCTGCGTACCTAGCTGAAGCCGTGGGAGCAGGCATGGGCGGCACCGTGCAGGGTGTCCTGAACCGAGTCTTCCAGAACCGAGGTTCATGAACTGGAGGAGTTCTGCAGGATGCATCGACTACTTTTACATTCTCAAATGTCTCTCCGATCCACAAGCGCCTTTTTCGTTCTCCAGTTGGCATGTTGTTTAATAAAGCGAATTGTGCTGTGGTTCCATATCACGTTAGGGTTTGGTGACAGTGTATATAATAACCCTAGGTTCATTTCAAATGAACGCTGCCAGATCTTGTGGTCCCGTCCACGTGCATGCGTGCAAAGGCGTGGGATTATTCGCTTTGAGGTCAGCTTCGGTGTTAATGGGTGACGACACGTAAGGCTACGCTTCAGCTTTTCCTGAAAGTAGTTTTTTTTCTGATGAAGCTGAGGTTATTTTAAAAAATATTTGGCGAAATAGCTTTTCTTGTGGAAGCTGATCGATGCCATATTTTGTAGTTCTGTCCCGTCAGTAAGCTGAAATGAGTTTTATGAAAGGCGAAGCCGGTTTAAAACTACCTGTTTCATGAAAGGTGAAGCCGGTTTAAAACTGCCGGTTTCAAGTGAAGCTCTTCACGAAACTAGCGAAATTATTGAAGAAGTTACCTTAAAAGGGAACCTTCAGGAAAGGAGCCAGATGGATGGATGTGCCAAAACAAGGCGGATGGAATATTCCAGGAACCGACCGCCATGATTGGGGAGCACGTTACGGGCGCGCATTTGCCATGGCGTCAGTTGAGGCTTTGAGGAGGGTTTGGCTTGCTCTGGCAGAATAAGCAGCAGGTGGTCATGTGCAAGGTTACAAGGACAGGCAATGTGAAAGCATGGAAAAGGATACATGTAGTTTGGCGACGAAGACTTGGGAGTTGACGCCGATCGATCAACGATCAATTCGGCGAACGTCAGGGTGCTTTCGTCACGCACGGACCCGCACGAGCAAGCTACTCGCAAATATATACATAATGACTATAGCATAAGTGTGTTTGGTAGAGTACTGGCAGCAACAGAGCATGAACATTATCGTCCTCGTCCAGCAACCAATGACTAATGCTAGTACTAACGAGCTTTCTTGTCCTGACCAAATTAATGCCTTCACCATTGTGAACTTCATCCGGATAGTATAATTGACTAAGGGGGTGTTTTGTTCCACGGACTAAATTTTAGTCCCCATCAAATCGAATGTTTGGTTATTAATTAGAAATATTAAATATAGATTAATTATAGATCTAATTGCACTAATTTGCGATAAATCTATTAAGTCTAATTAGTCTATGATTTGATAATATGATGCTACAATAAACATGTGCTAATGATAAATTAGTTAGGCTTAATAGATTCGTCTCGCGAATTAGCATTCATATTAGTTTTATAATTACCTCATATTTAGCTCTCCTAATTAATATCCAAAGATTCGATATGACAAGGACCAAACACTCCCTAAGTAAATTTGTCATTTTTTAGCCGCGAAAAAGATTTATCATTTTTTAGAAAAAGGGTCAAAGAATAATACGTACGTTAGTATCACTAGACTACGATTGCTCTGTGCTTCGTTTCAAAAAACAAAAAAGATTCCTCTGTGCTTGGAAAGTTTTAGATCTCACAGCTTTATATCAAGATTTTTCCCCATTCACTAAGGCTAGCTTATACCATCGCATTGACTAGCCCTAGCTTTTATATATGGGTCATTAACTAGATTGTGCTTTAGCGAGGCTCCGTGATGTCATTGTCGCATTCTCGTCGGCCAGACGCATTTGTTCGTACCGTGATGACTAGGACACGCGTAAAAGTGATTCATAGTGTGTGGTGTTGTGTATAAGCATGATATAGAATCTCATGGATCACGTGAACTCGATTAAAAGAATATACTAGACTTCACAACCCATCGGATTTCATAAATTCAACATCCATCATATCATCATCGGTTATGCTAGCATCAGAGCATCCGATGCTAAAAAAAATTGAACACCCCCAACCCAGCATACTGATGTTGCAGTGAAATTTTTTTACATAATTTTGTAGCGACAAGTATGATGTGATGTTACAGCGATAAAAGGCACTCCAACCTCAATAACTGATGTTGCGGTGGACTTTTTACATAATTTTTTTATTACAATAGGGATAGGGATACGATGGTGTTGCAACAAGAGTCTAAGTTGTTTACTGGTGTTGCAGCCGGAGTTTCAATTGATTATTAATATTGCAATAGTTATTTTAAAATTATTCGATGGTCGACATGTGATGCTGCAGTGGTCACTAAAAGTATGTTTGAGATGTGACGTGACGTTGCAACAACTATTTTGGGATGTTACATAAATTTATTCTAGATGTTTCAATAGTTGACTTGCCATATTACACCTTTTTAATCTAAGCGACTAATTCTGTATTTTCTTATTTTTAAGAAAAATATTTTTAAATATTGCAATTGTGGTTCAAAAATATCATAATTTTTTTTCTAAATATTGCAAAAAGTAAGTGTCGATGTTACTTAACTCTATTTCTACACATTATTGTTCTTACATGATGTTGCATGAAATATTATGTTACGTTGCGGTGGAAATTTTATATCATAGAATCGAATAACAGAATTACATATCCTTTAACATTGCAAGCTGTGATTTTTAAATATTGTATTAATTAATTTTCAATGTTGCAGCAGAATGTCCGATGAAAAACTTTCCATCGAACGTCCCGGGTGGTAGTTACTCCGTATCATCCTACTTGCCCTCGCCCGCTCCGACACCTTACCCTCCCCCATCTATTTTTGGCTATTTTCTTGCCGCCACATCGACCCGCTCCTTCCATGCTAACTCGACTAGGTTAGGGCAAGCTTGACACCACCCTCCGGCGGTCCTCCTCTCAGCATTGTCATTCTTTTGTCCATGACTTTTTCATTGGACCCAAAAATCTTTTCCGAAACTCAAAGTCGACGGACTGAAGAACAGTAGTCGTGAAATCCAAATAATCACAATTTTTGAGATTTCCGATGTTTTCATGTCCACCTGGCGAGCGGAGGAAGCCAACCGGCTGGCCAAGTCCGCGGGCGAAGACCAGCCCCCCGCACACGCGCCGCGCACCCGCCTATATAAACAGGACGGCGGAGCGGAGCACGCCACCACATCGCATCGCATCGCACAACCCCCACCTAACCCCCATCTCTTGTAGCACGCCTCCTCTGCTCTCCTGCGCCTGCTCATCCGCAGCGTTCCGAGCGAATCCGAGCGCAAGGCCGGCCAGCGCGCGGCGGATGGCGGAGGCGGGGCCCACCACCAACGGCGGCGGCATCGGGGCCATCCTCGCCGCCGGCGACCGGGACTTCCTCGTCCGCAACTCCGGCGAGCAGGTCAAACCACCCCCGTCTCTGTCTTTGCTTTCCTCCCTCCTCCCGCTCGGTGGTCGTGGCGCGGATTCGCTAATTGGTGCTGTTCGTGGCCGGATTGTGTGTCCGTGGCTCGTCGCTTATTCCTCTTTTTTCTTCTAGTGATTCGTTCGGTTGGATGATGATCCGAGGATGGATGGGGTTTTGTGGTCGGTGGGAGACGGGGTTTTGCTTCGCCAGCTTTACTGTAGATCTCAGTATCCTTTCGGGGTAGAACTTGGAAGGTACCGCGGTGAGCAGGATTGCCAATTTTTAACCGGCTAGCATGTGAGGAGAGGCATGATCTTACTAGAAAGTTGAAACGGCTACAGTAGCCCCAATTTTCACCAACAGGTTCAATTTATTTCTTTCAGATTTTTCTGTTTTATTCATCCATTCAGGCTACTGAGCTCAAAAGTTCATCCATGATACAGAGTTAGTTTATAATGCTGTGTTCTCCTTCCTCTATGGAATCATTACGTTCTTAGGGCATCTTTCTAGGAATAGGATACTTGAATCCTGTCCTCTTGCAGGATAACCACCGGTCTCTGTGCCGTGATCTGTTGTAGTGCAAGATGGGGGCAATATTGTTCTGATCTTTCATTCTGAAAAATATGGTGGCCAATGTTAATTCTATAACTGAAGATAATGAGATTAGTTCATACATTATGATACCTTCAGTAAGTTCAGGCATGTGAGAAGACAGTACTTCTGGAATTATGCACAGATTCTTCTTCAACAATTAAAAAGCATAATTATTTACATTTGGTGAATGAGTTCAGCAATCTTGCTATCCTCAACCAGAATGTGGTAGCTGAACAGCTATGTGCCTTCTCCTTATGTTATCCTGCAGGTGAAGATCAGCAGCATAGAGGCGAGCCCTGTGGCCCTCTACTTCTCAGCCTCATGGTGCCCGCCATGCAGGCGGTTCACGCCCAAGCTAATCGAATTATACAAAGAACTGGCCTCTCAGGGCAAGAGCTTTGAGGTTGTCTTTGTTTCAAGTGATCAGGATGAGGAAGCATTCAATGCATACTTTGCAAAGATGCCATGGTTGGCTGTCCCTTTCTCTGACTCTGAAGGCCGTGAAGGCCTTGATGGCCGGTTTAAGGTCTCTGGTATCCCACACGTTGTCATTCTTGATGCAAAAACCGGTGAAGTTTACACTGAAGATGGTGTTGAGTTCATAAGCGAGTATGGTCTAGAGGCTTATCCTTTCACACCAGAGAGGATCAATGAACTGAAGGAGCAGGAAAAAGCAGCAAAGGATAATCAAACAATTCAAAGCGTGCTTGGCACATCCACTCGGGACTATCTAATTTCAAACAAGGGAGACAAGGTAATTGCTTGATGCCACTTCTTTATCACCTTTACTTGATCCATGGTTCTGCAAATGCTTACCTGTTTTATTATCGTTGTCTGTATCCAGGTACCCATCTCTGAGCTCGAGGGGAAGTATGTTGGTCTGTGCTTTGTGGTTGGTGGCTATGGTCCAGTTGATGAATTCACTGCTGTGCTTGCTAAGATCTATGAGAAACTCAAAGAAGTGGGCGAGAAATTTGAAGTTGTAGCTGTATCCTTGGATAGCGACGAGTCATCGTTTAATGAGAGTTTTGCAAAGATGCCTTGGCTTGCAATTCCTCAAGGTGACAAGATGTGTGAGAAGCTGGTTCGTTACTTTGAGCTTAGGTCTCTTCCTACCCTTGTTCTGATTGGCACCGATGGGAAGACACTGAACAACAATGTTGCGGACATAATTGAAGAGCATGGTTTTGAGGCATGGGAGGGCTTCCCCTATAGTGCTGAGAAGCTGGAAACTCTTGCTGAGAAGGCAAAGGCTAAAGCAGCATCACAGACCTTGGAGTCCCTTCTAATCAGTGGTGAGTTTGACTTTGTCATTGGAAAAGATGGAGCAAAGGTATGCGCTACTGTTGCTTGACTTCTTATATGAAAGCCCTCTTTTGGCATTGCAAAAGAGAAGTTATCACTGCATTAAGTATTATGTTTATTTTAAGATAAATGTGGCATTATCTGTGTTTGATTTCATAATTTAACAATATCCTAGTTTAAAGTTAACCACCATGACCTTGAATAGTGGTCCTTATGCTAACTTTTGGGAATTGATAGATGATAAATAGACATTTATCAAGTAAACAGAGTTCTGCAGTTGATGAGGAACTTGTTTCACGACATCATTTTATTTTATTGTCTGCTTAGTAAAGACACATACAGTTTTTATACACTTTTGGTGGTTTTTAATTATAATAATCTAATTAGCATGAGAAGACTGAAGTATACTTAATGTATATCGCAGGTTCCTGTATCAGAACTTGTCGGGAAGACTGTCCTCCTTTACTTCTCAGCCAAATGGTGTGGCCCATGCCGTGCCTTCCTGCCAACACTTGTTAAGGAATACAACAAGATCAAGGAGAAGCACAGTGATTTTGAGATCGTCTTCATCTCTAGTGACAGGGACCAGAGCTCCTTCGATGAATTTTTCTCTGAAATGCCATGGCTTGCTCTTCCCTTGGAAGATGAACGGAAGGCATTCCTGAAGAAGACCTTCAGAATCCGTGGGATCCCTTCACTTGTCGCCATTGGTCCTACTGGGCAGACTGTCAGTAGGGATGCAAAGGCCCAGCTTATGATCCACGGTGCTGACGCTTTCCCCTTCACCGAGGAGAGACTTGAGGAGCTGCAGAAGGAGCTGGATGAGATGGCAAAGGGGTGGCCTGAGAAGTTGAAGCATGAGCTGCATGAAGAGCATGAGCTTGTCCTGCTGCGCCGTGGCACTTATGGCTGCGACGGGTGCGAAGAGATGGGCAGCACATGGTCCTACAGGTGCGACAATTGTGACTTCGATCTGCACCCCAAGTGTGCGCTGGCTGAGAAAAAGAAGGGCGAGGAGGAGGACGGGAAGGCTGCTGAGGAAGCCCCGGCTGGGTATGTGTGTGAGGGAGATGTGTGCAGGAAGGCCTAGAGCCCTAGAGCTGTTCTTGTGGGTTGCTTTTGCCAGTTGCAGTGCTGTCTGAGTGGTGTGTGGTGTGGTAATAAATAATCATCAGATGGTTTGCTTGGAGTTGAGGTGTTTGGGCTGTCGATGTCTGTGTTAATCCATAGTAGTCACGCCCTGAACTTTCAGGTGTATATGTGAGTACTACTTCAGATCAAAGAAATGGTTTTGCCATGCGTGATATTTTTCTTTTCTCTAAGCATGTTGTGGGATACGCGAATTGGAGTAAGTTGGTGCAGCATGGTGGTTTTGATTTTGTTTTGCAACTTTTTGAAATAAAGATGAATCTTGCATGCTTGTTCTGATTTTGGATCCTTATCTTATTTCTGTTCTGAAGCATGCTGGGGGTTTGCATCCAGTTGAGGAAATAGTAGTAGGGTGCTGGTGGTGTTGAACTGTTGATGTTCCTTTGCGTTTGTTTGAACTTTGTTTCTGGAAGGTCTATTTTGCTTGGGTGGTGGTTTGTTGAAGTTGAGTGAGGTACTGATACAACTTTCTGGGGTCAATTTGCAGTTCGGTGATGTTTGGTTCTTGCTGGCGCAATAGTATAGTACTTGCCAGAAGTTGTGAAGTCACTTGTGTTGGGACTTGGGACACCGGCAGTGCAAGAAACTTTGGACCAATAGTGTGCTCTTACTACTCTCGTTCCTTTTATTGTGCGTTTCGTCTTGGAATCGACGGGACTTCTTGGTACCCGCCAAATTCACCGGGCGGAGACCACCCCGGCTCCGCCTGGTTGTATTACTATACGATGAACTTGCTGTCCCCGCCGCAAAACCAAACCACCTGGCGGCGGAAGCCACTAGCCAACCCCCAGCTCGCACATTTCCACTTGTTCGATCGCTCAAGCCAATACAATAACCCGAGTCCACCAGGTGATCGAGCTAGCTAGAGTGCGGAGCATGGCGGAGCAGGCGAGCGGCGGCATCGGCGACATCCTCGCCACCGGGGACCGGGACTTCCTCGTCCGCAGCTCCGGCGAGCATGTCAGCCTGGATCTTCATCTTGCTTCTTGCATTGTCTTTCTCCCAACACCTTCCCACCGTGTTTCGATGATTGGATGATGGATGCTCTGATGTACGGGTGCATGAAAAACAAACATGTCTATCGGTTTTTAGCAATCTCTTTACCGTAAATATTGGCAAAATACTCGGGAAATGAAGTTATGATCGTTTCACCTTTCTGAAAAGAGTAGATGGGAAAAACTTAGGGAGTCAAGATAGTTTGTCTGTAGAAGGAAAAAAACATTATTAAGTTCAAGCATGTTTAAACAAAGGCAAAATAAGTAACAGTTGCATGCTCATATGAATACGACCAACTTGTTCTCCTCAACCAGAATGTGGCACCTGAATAGCTCTGCATGCACCTCACCTGGTCTTTCTGCTATCCTGCAGGTGAAGATCAGCAGCATTGAGGCCAGCTCCGTGGCCCTCTACTTCTCAGCCTCATGGTGCCCACCTTGCAGGCGGTTCACACCGAAGCTTATCGAAGTATACGAAGAACTGACCACACAGGACAAGAGTCTCGAGGTCGTCTTTGTTTCTCGCGATAGGGATGAGGAGTCGTTCAACGCATACTTCGCAAAGATGCCGTGGTTGGCTGTCCCATTCTCTGACTCTGAATGCCTTCAGCGCTTCAACAAGAGGTACAAGGTCAATGGCATTCCGAACCTTGTCATCCTTAGTGGAGAAACAGGTGAAATTTACACAAAAGAGGGCGTTAAATTTATCAGCGAGTATGGTATAGGGGCCTCCCCATTCACATTAGAGAGGATCAATGAACTGAAGGAGCAGGAGAAAGCAGCGAAGGATAACCAAACTATTCATAGTGTTCTTGGCACACACACCCGTGACTACCTGATTTCAAACACAGGAGACAAGGTACCTGATCAATGCACTTGTTCATCGTCTATTTCCCTTCATTTTTCTTTTTACAAATTCAGGTTCGACGGTTCTATTCAGGTGCCCATTTCTGAGCTTGAGGGGAAGTACGTCGCTTTGTTCTTTATGGTGAGGCCAATCGATGAGTTCACTACAGTCCTCACTAAGATATATGAGAAACTCAAAGAAGTGGGAGAGAAATTTGAAGTTGTAGCGGTATACTTCAACAACGACGAGTCAGTGTTTAGTGAGAGTTTTGCAAGCATGCCTTGGCTTGCAATTCCTCGTGGTGACAAGGTGTGTGACAAACTGGTTCGCTACTTTGAGCTTAGGACTCTTCCCACACTTGTCTTGATCGGACCTGATGGGAAAACACTGAACAACAACATCGCCGATGTAATTGAAGAGCATTGTTTTGAGGCATGGGAAGCGTTTCCCTTCAGTGATGAGAAGCTGGAAAGTTTTACTGAAAAGTCTAAGGCCAAAGAAGCATCACAGACTTTGGGATCCCTTCTGGTCAAAGATGACTTGAACTTTGTCATTCAGAAAGAGGGAGCGAAGGTATGTCTTATAGTCGTACAGCGGTATACTCCAACAGATTGCTAGATCACCCGCAGTGCCTTGAATTGCTTTTATTTAGAATTTTAGATTGACCGCTTAGTAAAGCGAACTACCTGGTTTATGCAGTTTTGATTGGTTTTATTTATGGATCTATGTGATTAGCATGAGAAGGCTGAATAAAATACTCTTTTATGTACTGTCTTAGGTTCCTGTATCAGAACTTGTGGGGAAGACTGTCATCCTTTACTTCTCAGCCAAATGGTGTCCACCATGCCGAGACTTCCTGCCTACACTTGTCAAGGAGTACAGCAAGATCAAGGAGAAGCACAGTGATTTTGAGATCATTTTCATCTCTATCGACAGGGACCAGAGCTCCTACGACGAGTTTTTCTCTGATATGCCATGGCTTGCGCTTCCTTTGGGAGACGAAAGGAAGGAATCATTGATGAAAAAGTTCAAAATCCTTGAGATCCCTTCACTCATCGTCGTAGGTCCTTCCGGGGTGACACTCACCAAGGATGCCAGATCCCACCTGCTGGCGCACGGTGCCGACGCGTTCCCTTTCACCGAAGAGACGCTTCAGGAGTTGGGGAAGAAGCTCGATGGAGAGGCCAAGGCGTGGCCTGAGAAGGTGAAGCACGAGCTGCACGAGAGGCACGAGCTTGCCCTCGCGCGCCGTGACACTGCTGACACCTACAGCTGCGACGGCTGTGAAGGGCTGGGCAGCTCGTGGTCCTACAGGTGCGAACGGTGCGACTTCAATCTGCACCCCAAGTGTGCGCTGGGGAAGGGCAAGGGAGAGGCAACTGATGAATCCCCAGCTGGATATGCACGCGAGGGAGGTGTGTGCAGAAAGGCATAGAATTGTGCTCCTGATGAGCTGCCGTTCTACCTGAATCTGAATGGTGTGTGGTGTGATAAGTTATAAACATGCAATGGTTTTGCTTGGAATTGAAGTGTCTGGACAGGTGGTGTTTGTTTTATGCTGTTTCTGCCCCTGAACATTCGGGAGTAGAAATGTGCAAGACCATGTAATATTGTTGCGAATAATTAAGGGTATGGTTTCGCCCTAAAGATATCTCACTACCTCAGTACGTTCTAGGACTTATTGGTATATTCGTGTACACAATCTTACTTACAAACTAGGTGTTAGCACCCGTGCATTACTACGAGGCTGATCGATCATGTATCCAAATATATTTAACATGTTGTAAATCTGCATACAGTATTAAATTTCTGGCACTAGTGTTTGACCCCATCACCGCCGGTCCAAAACGTTCCTTCACCGCCAGTTTGGACGATGTGGAATCATGGTCGGTGGTGATGGATTAGTTATCACCACCGGTTCCCAAAACTGCGGTGAAAATTATTATCACCGTTGGTCTGTACGCTATCACCGTCAGTCTGTCACCGGCGATGATGACCGAAGTTTCATCGCTGGTCTTGGTACTAACTAGCGATGATATCCCTCCTCGAATGCCACAAATATATTTAAATTTAAATACTACACTATTTTAGTAGTATAATAATTAATAGCAATAGAATCACAAATACATATCTCATGACCACTAGCTCAATGTATCGGGATGTATCTATGTCATTCAGTTTCATGAATGAGGTCCTCTAAACTATGACCTTCGAATTTATCACATCCTGAAATTGTTCGATTTCAGAATGTGATTAGAAAGAAAAATAAAGCAACGGTTTTATCATAATTTTAAATTTTCTTGACAGGAAATTTAGTATAGGAAAAAACAAATGATTGTCCTTCTGAATTAAATAAAATGGTTCTATGTATGTTGCATTCATGCCGAGTGCATAGTATTTCTGTGTGCAAAATTAATTTAAAACCATTTCAAAAAGCTTATCGATTGGCTAGTTAAGTCTCATTCTAAGATCCCAATTAAATTTCTTGTCCTTCTATTTCCTTGATCTTTATTTCTCTTGACCTTATTTCCTTGCAAGAGTTCTTTTCCCAAGCATGCATAGACCGAACTCATATATGTCCTCCTTTTTCCGTGTCTTTTCCTTTTCTTGCCATTCTTTTCCTTGGGCCCTTATGCTATATACATGTATGTAACTTCAACAAGCAAACAACAGAGGCTACACTAACTAGTCCTTCATCTATGCTTCACAGCTAAGCGCAAGTACATTGCTACATATCATCGGTCTCATAGATCGTCTCATGCAAGTACATGTAGGATTTTTGATTAGGTGGCGAAGAGAGAGGGAGAAGAAAGAATAAGGTGGTTGTTTCGCGAGACAACCACCTCATAGGCTAAAGTTTAGGACTATGAGATCACTTTCTCATCATTGTACGAGTTGTTGTTGCCATGCAATTCACAATATTTTTACTTTTATAAAATTATATATTTATTATAAGATAACTTATAAGACAACCCATTGTATGTATTGTCTGTTACATCGTCTTAAAATAACGTGGCAATATATGAGACCGTCTATTAGACTAGAGCAGTATAGTTGCCCTGAACAAAGCCACCAACGTGAACATACAGATCCAAGACCCGGCGTTGTCCGTTCGTATCCGGGCCCGCCAGCGTCCAGCACGAACATGCATGGTGGTCTAAGTTCTTACGTTTCAGCAAAATAAACCATCCACTACTGCTTGCTTTAATCTCCACCATCTAGGAACCCAACCGTAAACTGCTGTGGCCATAAGTCTATATCAATGGCCACTCATCTTACCGTTATCTAACCTTTCAGTTTCCTTGCCGCAACTATATATAAAAGGCACCCCATCGTTCTTGCTCACGCACAACTCATCAGAGCTTCCTCCCTCTCCCTCTTGCCTCTAAAAAGCTCTCGAAACTGATTGAGAACACGTCGCAGTTTCTGTCTTGATCGTCGCCATCCACCCCGGCCGGCTGCTCCCTCCTCTCCCTCCGCGCTGCGCCACCGTCTTCCGCGCCCGCTCACCAAGCGGCCACCTCCACAAGAACGCCTGAGCCGAGCCGAACCCCCGCCGCCGGTCCTCGACGCCTCTTCGCCGCCCCGGAGCACCGTCGAAGCAAGCGGCCACCACCAAAGGCTCCGCGAGGCCAAGCTGCACGTCCGCCGCTACTCTTCGTCGTCCGCTCGTCGTTGGAGCGTAGCCGGCGCAAGAAGCCGGACCCGGCCGCCGTCCTCCGTCCGCCGTCGTTTCCGACTGCTGTCGTCGTCCTCTGCCGCCGATGAGAACCTCTCCGTGCTCCCCTCCACCTCCTCATTCCGTTGCACAACCCGCCGCAGACCCCGCCGCCCGTGCGCCGTGAGCTCTCCTCCCTACGCTGGCCTTGGTCCAAGCCAGCTACCGGCGCCTCTGTCCAAGCCAGCTACCGACGCCTGCAGCCCGGCGACTCCGTGGCCAGCCGCCGCCGCCGCCGCTCGAACCGCGGCCAAGCCCGGCCGGAGCAGAACCGCAACAGCCTGCGCCCTGACGGCCACCAGCATAGCACAGCCGCCGCCACCTGTGTTGAGAAGAAGGCAAGGCAGTTTTTCAGCCACACCCCCGATAAACTTCCAAATCGAAAATATAAAACCTGTGTCTTGTGCCTTTTTCGGAAAACCCCCTACCCAGATCCCACCTTTGCACTAAGTCCAACAGGAGACTTTTTGCAGATCTAACCCTAACCTTTACCCTTTTTCGCGAGCACTGTTTCATGTGTCCTGCAAATCTTCCTTGATAACCTTCAAGTCTAGGTTAATCACGTATAGATCCCTGCAGCCTTGTTTCTTCTACAGTTTCGTCCTTGTAGATCCATTTCGACTGGTTCCTTTTGCGTTAGTCTTCTAAAACCCTAAGTTATAGTTTAGTAGCGTTGTTGTACCGTAGTTCTTGTTTTAAAATTAAATATAGATTTAATTTGATTAATATTCTCTCATCTAGTTTTTCTAATTAAAAGCTAATTAGATGTTTACCTCAGTTTTCATAATTGATGTTAATATGCTTAATACCAACTTAAATATGTTTTTAAAAATAAATTGTTTAGTTCAACACGAGTTATAAAGTTATGTGTTTAGATGCTGTCACATATTCTTTTCTAATTAATTGTTTAATTAGTATAATTTGTATATAGACAGCCAAATATAAAATTTGACTAAGTTCTACTTCATTTTTGTTAATGCAAATATAATATGAGTTAATTATAATCCAGCATATTTTTTAAAATATCTATTTTCTAATTAAAATAAAAGCTTATAGTTCTTTTGTTTTCTTTTATAATTCAAATCTTTTGATAGTTGTGGCTTTTCAACTTTAATTCCGTTCTCAGCGTTTCTTACGTTCACGTGATCCATAGAATCGATCCCTATTCTTTAGTACTCTCTTTTAAAACTTTTGTATGATTGTTGTATTGTTCTTAGTTGTACTTGTTTATTTTGCTTGTTTGGTTGTGCTCGATGGTTGCTTCGAGTAGAAGGATCGTTGTTCGAAGCATGAAGATCAAGATTTCCATGTGAGCAAGAGCTGAAGAGCAGTAAGACTAGCTTTTCGATGGAGAAAGTCAAGTGTCCCTAACCATCCTTCTATCTATATTTTATTTATAATTAATTGGAGCATGGAGAATCACCTAGAAAAATAGTACAACCACGAGAACTATATGGCTCTAGTCTTAACTAATGAATTAGAGACTTACCGAAAGGGCAATAGGGGAGGTGGTGGATGGGGTATAATCCGGTCCTCTGGGAAGTGGGCTTTGCTAAGACACTATATCCATTAAAGAGGCTTATCCTCTGCTACCGCTTCGGGAACCTTAGCGGACTACTTCTTATTAGGAAATCTTTGCAAAGACCTCATAGCGTCCCTATGTAATCACACCTCGGAAGTGTTGTATTATGCCTGATCAGTATAGTATGGTTGGGTTCAAAGTTCTTCTGAACTTTTACGTGACTTGTGGTGAAAGTGTACAACCTCTGCAGAGTGTCTAAAATTGATATATCAGCCGTGCTCACGGTTAAGAGCGGTCTGGACCCTCACATGATTAATAAACTCAAAGATGATTTAAATTATTATTCTGGTTATTTCTTGTGGCCTTGCTGAGTAGCAACCACAAATGTACTCACCCTTACTAACCGCTGCTTAGAAGAAGAAGGTGTGAAGTCTGTTGAAGATGATGCTGAGTTTAGACGTACGCAGCTCCCAGTCGTTTGTCTCTGAAGTTTGAAGCCTCCGTTTCCAGGTTTAGCGTAATCTCTAATAGTCTCTTTTATATTTCTTTACATGATACTGTTGCTATTATTCACTAACGATGTCACTATATACATGAAACTTGATCCTGATATACATATAGGTAGCACTTGATTTTGTTTTAAAACCAGGTGTGATAGAATTTTAAAATTTTATTTCAAATAAAAATATTTTGTAAAGTATGTGGCATTCTATTTCATGACTAGTGTCCTCTATGAATGTCATATGACCTCCAATTTAGTATAGTTAATGAGCATTTTTTATGAGAAATGCTTTCTCAATTAAGAAAGAGGGTTCATATCATAAAAATCTCAACCGCAAAAATGATCTAACCAAACAAATAAGAAACCAATTACAAGAATAGATAGATACCAATCTTGAATCAAGTGAGTGATGTGCATCCTTCAAAATTTGGGAGCCTCCATGAACAATTTTGTTGAGAGTGGCCCCTAAAATGAAGAATGAGCATCTTCATCAATTACAAAATGAATGATCTCGCCAAAGGAAAAGGGTAGGAATTAAATAGATTGCTACTAGTTGCTAATCTTAAAATAAGTTGGTGTTGTGTATCCTTAAGGCTTTATAGATCAGTTACGTGATTACGTGCGTCACGTACCGTTAATTCTTACAAATGGCACAATGCAACCTACTAGAGAAGCTAGCTATATCATTAGTATTATTTGTAGGTGCTTTAGAACTTTTGGACTTGCACTACAAGGTGACAAATGCTGCAATAGAACCGACATGTTCGCCGTCCGTACAATCTAAGCAAACGATTCCAACTGGCGGCCCGCCATGGAGGAGATTCCGATGGCTCGACCGTAAGATACTCATGATGGCCCATTTTCCTCTGATCACCATTTAACTAACTAGTTACCTCCATTGTAGCAACGTCCAGTTTCCTTAATCGTTAAAGATTCTTGTTGATCAGTTTGCTAGAAAAGTTTGAGCATTTGTTTGCATGGCGACTAAGCTATCACGAAAGATTCTTCGGAGCTTCTGATGGTGCGGAGACGTGTGCGGCCGGCCGGTGTTGGCAAGCGAGGCAACCAATCGGCTTCCAGGGGAACATCATTTTTGCTTAGCTTCAGTGCGTGGTAGTAAAATATACTGACAACAATTTTGATTATAAAAACATCTGCGTGCACCAGTTTTCCGCATATGCCTAGGAATAAACTGCCAAGTGCGTATTTTGTTCAATAAATTATGTGAGACCGACGGCTCTTGAATCTTAAACAAATCAAACTGCCCATGGAGTTGAATAGTGCCCCCGAAAATGACAAGTGTGGAATTTGAGGGAGAAAAAAACTAGCCCTAGCTCAAATGGACATGTAATTCGACAAGATCAAATGGATGGAGAGAGAGAGAGAGAGAGAGAGAGTATTGAACATCAGGGGGAGGATTACTAAATTCTTTTTTCTTGGTGCTCTTTCAATGTTAAATATTCTAAAAATTAGGGGATTTGTCATGATGAATCACAAAAACAATGTGGCGTTAGCGGATATGCCTAGGAATAGCCACCTAATATTTCAATGGCTATCTTTAGATGATAGCGAATATTTATGAGGGAGGAATACGAGCCAAACTTCCGAAAGATCATTTACTTAACTACACTACTGTATTCGTTGGGGGCAACACTTGAAAACTTCTCTCTTGTAACTTTATTCATTTCAAAACAAAGCTCTCTTGTACCTGGCAAATTTTCAAGTAATAAGCTCTGTTTTTTTTATTGTGAGGGAAACCTTTTTCTTGTTGCTTTGTATCACTTATAAAAATATTTTGAAATGAGACTTATATCTATAATACTCCCCCGTTCAAAAAATATAGGTCGTTTTGACTTTTATAAATTCATAACTTTTGCTATGCATCTAGATATATCTTACATTTTCCAACGGAGGGAAGTAAGTTAATAACTCATCATGGATAAAAAAATAATGTATAACAAGATAACATGGGAAAATATTCTTATTCTAAGGTCAATCTTAGTGCATAATTTTATTGCACAGTTATCAAGACTGAAAACTAGGTAACTGTACCATTGAGTGTTATGGGGATGGAACTCCTCTCAATCTGATGAAACTCTCCTCATAAATGACCTTGCCAAATCAGTAAAATTGCTGATGTGGCATAGAATTTAATGCCCACAAAACTCTCCATAAAACTCCATTGAGAGTGGCCTGAAAGCACACGAAGTCGATAATATCGACGTACTAGTTGCACTTAGTTTTTGTTTATCTCTCCCTTTTTAGGGGATGAGGTTGCAGACCCAAAACTAAACTACTAAACATGCATGTAAAAAAAAATCCTAATATTTTGTCACAATTTATTCCATTCTCAAGGAAAAGTAAGTGAGTAAAGGAAACCTCTACTGTGCCCTTGCTTACATAAGCAAGCATCTTACAAGTATAACTCCAAGGAGATCCCTTGGAATCAAACTTTTCCTATCATTTTCTCCACAAACGCAACCGTAAACAAACACAAAGGTCGGCAAAAGAACCTGCCACTTGCTACAGCCCCAAGCACGGTATCATGCTTGGAAGTTGCAAACCTCTGTCACCCTGCTCGCCCATTGGAGCACACATTCATTTTTCAACTCTGCACACTCTAAAATTGCTACATCTACATGTTGCCATGGTAAACTCTGCATTTGGTTGACACGGCTTTCCGTGCAGATCTTAACTCCATGTAAATTACGACAGGATATGAATTTACACATTAAATTCAGAGCATTAACAAATAAGGTTATAAAAATTTGTGCACACATTTCATAAAACACATATTTTTCCTACATGGTATATACCTTTTGAAATTTCAAATATATTGTAATCGACGTCGCAAGATTGTTACATATCACGTTATAAGAGGAAATAATAAAACCAAAGGCCCACAAAAGTAAACTATGCTATCTACCCATCCCCCGGCTCACTTTGAAACATCATCTTTTTTTTAACTTTAATTCAGATTGGATTTGAAAATGGATAATTTTAACTCCAATCGAGATTACGCTTCCAAATGGCAAACTTTAACTTTGAATGCAAAAGAAGAAAGTCAAGTTTTACTCAAGGCTCTAAATTCTTAAGCAATAGCTTTTTCTTATCAAAGAACTTCGAAGAGCTGGGTTTTGCTGTTCATGCATGAAGATTGGAGAAACTATTTGCACACAAGAGATGAACGCCGGGGCACGCATCCATCTTACAAGTTTTTCGTAAAGGTGCCCACATATCGTATCAAATAGCGCTTCCAATTGCTAGGGAAACTTTCACTAATAAGGAGAGATATAAAAAAACACAGTTTTTTTAAACGAAAAAAAAATACAGTTTACAACTAAGGGCACGTTTGGGAGATCTTCTCCCAGCACGGCTCCTGCTAGGTTGCCAAAGAGGCCTATAGACTAGTGTGCCCGTCCATTTCAGCTGGGCTATATACCATACTCATGGTTGGGTCTTTGTTTTGATTGGCTAATGAGGGGGCAAAGCAAATCCCCAGCAGCAGGTGCACCGTGCACGGCCTCCCTGCCCACCTCCCATTCTCCCCATGATGCTCTCCTTGATTGACTGCACGCATCGGATATGCTCCCACATATTCGCTTCCCTCGCCTTCCTCCCCTGCCGGTGCTGCCTGCTAGCTACTGCTGCTCCAACCAACACCCACCTCTGACCTCCTCGCCTCCCTATATTAAGCTCAGCGTCGCCAGTGTTTCGCCCTCCTCATTCTCATTCCAGCAGTTAGGTGATCTACCAAGCTAGCGATCGAGTTGTCTGGTTACAGAGATATATATCTATCGGATCTTAGGATCACATCAAAATCTTGCAAGACGATGAAGTTCGGAAAGCGGCTCAAGAAGCAGATCGAGGAGAGCCTGCCGGAGTGGCGGAGCCAGTTCCTCAACTACAAGGAGCTCAAGCGCCGCGTCAACGCCGTCTCCTCCCCGGCGCCCTCCCCCGCCGCCGAGGCCGAGTTCCTCACGCTCCTCAACGCCGAGGTCGACAAGTTCAACGCCTTCTTCCTCGAGCAGGAGGAGGAGTTCGTCATCAGGCAGAGGGTGGGTGCTCTTGCAGATTGCTAATCAACGTTCTTCTGCTTCTTCTCTACCTCGATCCCGTTCTGCCTACATGGGCATGGCTGACACGTCGCTAACGTGCTCCTCTGCTCTTGCAGGAGCTGCAGGAGAGGATCCAGCGGGCGGCCGAGGCCAAGCCCTCGCCGGCGGCGGACGCCGAGATCGCGCGCATCCAGCGCGAGGTTGTCGACTTCCACGGCGAGATGGTGCTGCTGCTCAACTACAGCAGCATCAACTACACGGGCCTCGCCAAGATCCTCAAGAAGTTCGACAAGCGCACCGGCGGCGTGCTCCGCCTCCCCGTCATCGCGGGCGTCCTGCAGCAGCCATTCTTCACCACCGACCTCATCTCCGAGCTCGTCAGGGACTGCGAGGCCATGATGGAGGCCGTCTTCCCGGCCTCCGCCGTCTCCGCCGCCAGCAGGGACCTCGAGGAGCGCCAGGCGCTCGCCGCCGCCGAGCAGAGCATCTTCCGCAACACCGTCGCCGCGCTGCTCACCATGCAGGAGGTCCGCAGCGGCAGCTCCACTATCGGACACTTCTCGCTGCCGCCCATGGCGCCGCTGCCGGAGTCCGACTGGCTCGTCCAGTCCGTCCAGGCGCCGGCGTCGCCCCTCATCCCCACGCAGTGATCGATTTCCTCTCCTGCTGCGATTCACCTGCCTGGAGTATGTGTCCGTTGCACGACAGCAGAGCGTACACAAGAACGCACCCATTAATCTAATGCGGTGCTACAATTAAATTAATTAGAGGCTACCGTCTTTATTTTATTTTTTTGTCACGAAATGAGCCGCAGTGTTATACAAATGCTGAAAAGATCAGATGTGTAATTATCACCCTGTAATATCACTCCTTTTCTTTTTCTTTAGATGTGTGTGCTCTTGTCTTACTTTTACTAACTACTAGTAGGACTGTAGGGGTAAATAATGTAACAGGCAGGATCAATCAGCATTGTTCTTGCAGTGAAATTTTACCGGCAAATCCAATACCATGCTGCGGATTAAATATGCTCAAATCCTCTGTCATTTGATGTTTTCCTCAATTAACAGTTACCTAATGACAAGCCAACTCGACTGTTGAACGAATGGTGATGAAGGTTTTGACTGTTCTGCTCTAGATAAAGTATGCGGATTTGGACTTTGGAAGCAAATAATGGCATCTGTGTGTGCATCAAGCGACAACGACTGCTAGCTCTGTGCGGACGTCTTTGGTGCTGGGAAAAGAATTTACAGTTAGGCTTAGGCATAACCAAGAGTTAATGACAAGATTATAAGAAGGTCTATCATGGTAGCACAACTCTAGCTTCGGGAGGATCGGAGAATCAACTTTCCGGAGACAAGAGAACGTTCAACCTGTGCTCCTGACGAGTCAAAAGAGCCAGCAACATGACAAGGTCGAGAATTCATCCAGCCGACGGCAGGCATCGCCGATGACGAAACACCAAACAGAAAAAAAAACTCTGAACTGTGCTGTTCAAGTGGTTTACACTGTTTCTGATAAGTCAATCCATCACCATTTAAATCCTTGAGTCTCTGTAACTAATGCCTGATGACAATTCCAAAAGCGAACGGAATTCGCTCTACTAGGTCGTAAGCACAGGCAGCACGTCAGGTGAGATGATCCTCTCGACCGGGCGAATATACCTTGCGCGACCATGGGGCTGCTTGAGGAAGAACAAGCTAGGCAGCATCTGCTCCGAGGTCGATGCCAGTCGTCATGCGTTCATAAGCTTTCAGGACTTTTTCACATGCAGATATCAGTGTCCCTCTCTGTTTTTCTTTTCTTTTCTCGCTTTCAAGTTTGGAAGATGACAAAGCATATTCTTTCACAAAGGTAGGGCGACCGACGTGGACAGACAGATGGCCGGATGGGCATGTTGCTGCTCTAATAATGAACACTGCCACTGGATATTCCTCCAGAAATGCCGAAACTGGAGGGTCCCTAGCTATGATCAGATTTCACTGCGGAGAAAGGAGCAGGAAAAGCATGCGCGTTTGGATGCGCAGAAAAGGACTGGTTGGTGTAAATAGATGAAATGGCGTCGGCAACAACAGCTTCCTCGCTTGCAGAGTCCCGGAAAAGCAGGATGGAACTGGAACAGGTCATTTCAGAATCTGAAGCTCTGAACATCTTGCGTCTTGTTTTTGCATGCTTCAGTATTTGAAGGGAGAAACATACATGCCAGTAATTTCCCTATATAAAATGAAAGTGAACTTCCTTTCGGGGGTTTCTATGTCGATATTTTAGTTTCTGTTTCTGTGACCGTTTTAAGGTTTGGGAGAGGACAAGAAAAGGACAGAGGATGAGAGGAACCTGTCTCTGAAAGCCTAGTTCAGCTTGTAATATCTTGCAGATCTTTGTGTGCCAAACAAGGACACCCCCCCCCCCCCCCCCACATGTAGATGGTCACACAGGTCGCCATCTGCAATGTAAACTATAATGCAACTAGTAATCAGGATCTTACCATAAAGGAAGCACTTTAGCAATCTCATTATTAGCTTCACCAGAGAGAGAGGGAGAGAGAGAGAGGTGTTATGGTCAGTAGTCAACAAAAGACAGGCAGGAGCATATGCTTGTGTTTATGCCGAGGCGATAACCTTCTTTTCCTCCCCCTTGAGGCAGATGGACAGTTTAAGAATGGGCGATGGACAGGTAGTGGCGTTGCCTGATCGATTAGTTATAATTGTTACGAGCGAGTGAGCCCATCTTATCCTCACTTTCCGCCTTTGTGTAAAGCAGCGAATTACGTCGAGCATATGCGGCCATTTGATCTCGCTCCACTAGCCTGCCAGCTGACCAATGCGGACGGGGCAAATCTGGGGTGCAGGTAGTCTGGACAGGCTCCAAAAGCGACTCAATCTGAACCTTGTTTCCTTTTTTTTAAAAAAAAATCTGAACCCTGTGCATGAACTGCAAAGGCTTATAGAGATTTCAAGCTAGACTAGAGTACTCCATCCACATGGAAGTTTTAAGAAAATTTTGGCCAAGCCTGATGCCTTTTCAATTTTTTTTTGAAAGGAAGCATAAGATCTGTAGTATGTGATGGCCACATCTATCATGATTTCAGATGTTAGCAATGGTATCGCCTGTTTTCCATGTGACCAGAAAAACAACTGAACCCCTGAGAGGTCGAAATAAACTATGATCGAGTAGGATGGATTTTCAGTGGACAAACAGTAGGGAGTTCTACTGGCCTGATTCCTTGTCTAAACTGTTCTTCAGTGTTCTTATTTATTTGTTCCCTTTTCACAGCACCTGATGAGCATCTGCGCTGCTCTGATTCGGATTTCGGTCTCTTGGAAGTGGTTACGTGACCGATTACAGGACTTAAGCATCACGAGATCTCTACCTAGATGTTCCAGCTTCATCTCAAACTCTTCACCGTCGCTGCACTTTCGGCTTCATCTACACGAAAAAAGAAAAATCACTGCACTTTCAGCATCGGCAACTGATTCAGTTCTGTCGAGAACAGTTTCAGTTTTTCAGCATGAGGGGAGTCCAGGCTTGGCATTCTCCCAAAACAGGCGTTCGGCCCATCAGCCCAAGGTCAGCCCATCACAGCAATCGGCGGCAGCGGGGAGGATCGCAGAACCGAACCGCACATAAACCTTCCGCCGCCGCCGCAAGTGCATCGTCCGATTCGCTTCAGTTCCCGTCTTCTCCTCCTCGCCTCCCGTCTCCTCTCCGGCCGGCCGACGTCCTCCCCTGCTTGCTGGTAAGACGCCCCTGCCTTTCTTCAATCTCAACCCGGGATTATAGGTTGCGTAGTTGGACAACCGATAAGGCCAGCAGATTCCCGTCATGCGGAGAACTAGATCACGCCTTCACTCAAGTACATGCTCGTATAGGTCCTGGTTGCTGCTGCTTCGATTCTCCCATCACTATCAGCCTTGTAGGCAATAACAACAGCCGCTGGGCTAGCTGTTGAAATTGCACTCGTTAGTCTAGTGGCTGATCTTTTGTTCCGACCTGAACTCTTTCTTGATCCTTTTTTTTAACGCCTGTTGATCCTATTGATAACACTGCTGACCGCTTGCTAATTGATTATGGTTTGATTTTTTGCTGTACAATGTGGTTATACCTTAATTGTTGTGCCTGTGAGATGCTTACTTGTTATCCTCTTTGGTACAGCAGTACCTGGCAGGTCTTTCTTGTTAGAGATTCTTGCTTATTTTCCTTCGTCTGCCTACAGGTCACTCAGTAGATTTTAGACTCAAGATGGCGGTCGTTTTGTCAAATGTCAACTCCGAGGCAGGCCTCCAAAAGCTGAACGACTATCTCCTCACTCGCAGTTACATAACCGGGTATGTAACTGCATTGTATAATGTGTGTTCATGATCATTGATGGATCGTCTTGGTATCACATATCGGGCCTTAAATCTTTGTCCACTTCAGATACCAAGCTTCAAAGGATGACATGGCCGTCTTCACTGCTTTGTCATCGACTCCCCCATCAAGCTATGTCAATGTTACAAGGTGGTACGACCATATCAGTGCTCTCCTAAGGTCCAGGTGTGTACTTGAGCTACTGATGATATCTACAGTTTCATTGCATTTGTCATGTGCCTAAAAATTCTCTGATTTGATGTGCAGTGGAGTCACCGCCAAAGGTGAAGGTGTCAAGATTGAGTCATCTGCTTGTTCTGTGGCTTCAACTCCTGGAGTTACTGGCCAAAAGGTTATAAAACTGCTATATAGCATTTGTTTTGGTGGTTAACTGTTCAGTATCAGGCTCAACACCAAAATTTGTACTCTGACAGGCAATTTTTAGATACCAACAATGGGCAATTTGATTTGCCATCTTTCTGGCATCAAAGTTTCTATGTAACAAGTTTGCGCTGTGAAAATTTGTGTTTCTATCTCCTTTTTCTTAAGCAGTTCTGATTTCAGCCATCGGCAGCTGATGAAGATGATGATGATGATGATGTTGACCTATTTGGTGAGGAGACTGAAGAGGAGCGTGCAGCTGCTGAAGCACGTGCTGCAGCTGTTAAAGCTTCTGGAAAGAAAAAAGAGTGTATGTCTGTCCTTGATTTATCTCCTTTGCTGCCCAGTATTTGACTTAGTTGGACAGTGATATTGAATAGAAACAGAAAAAGAAAGGCATGGGCCTTTGCTTGGAAATCCCTAATTAGTGTTTTTATAATCTTATGAAGTGGGATGCGAAATTCAACAAGATTTTAGCCAAATTTGCACCATCATATCTTGTAGTGATTTTTATTGCATTCAGTTGCATATATGCTCATTTTGCCGTCAACCAAAACATTGAAGTTAGGTTATATATGATCTGAGAATATCCATTGCTAACTTGACGTATCTTACTTTAGCTGGGAAGTCATCAGTTCTTCTTGATGTGAAGCCATGGGACGATGAAACTGACATGCAAAAGCTTGAGGAAGCTGTTAGGAGCGTGAAGATGGAAGGTCTGCTCTGGGGTGCATGTATGTGACTCTACTCGTTCAGTATTCTACTTATCAAAGCAGGTCTAACAACTTATCGTGACCTGTTAAAAGTTCAGTTTTTTTTCTGAACTTGAGATGCCATCCTTTGCAGCAAAACTTGTTCCAGTTGGATATGGCATCAAGAAGATGCAAATTATGATGACCATTGTGGATGACCTTGTTTCTGTCGACAATCTGATTGAGGATCATCTCTGCACCGAGCCAGCAAATGAGTACATTCAGAGCTGCGATATTATGGCCTTCAACAAAATCTGTAAGTTGTCTCGAACCAGTAGTCTGAGAGCATGTTTGGACTGACTAAACTCACAACCAGTATCCTAGGAGCGTATTTGGACTAGCTTTAGGTTCAGCTTGGACTCATCTGTGATGTTTCTGAGAACTTGAGCCCTTTTCCGCTCTAAACTTGCCACTTAACTGAGAATGTATTTGACAGATAAGCTTTGTAAGTTAGCTTCAGTTTACTAGGTCCAGCAGCCCTTTGTCTTCTGCTTTGAATGGGTCTAAAGCTTTCAGTAACAGTGCCATAGAATATCTCAATATCCCACAGTAGCTCCTAACCTTTAAGTCCATAAACTGAAGCTGATTCAAACAGAGAAGCCAGAGTTAAGATTGTGGGACTTGGGAGCTGAAGCCACTTAAAAGCTGCCTTTTTGTAGCAGCTCTAGTTTGGCCAAAGTGCCCAATAGACATGCTGATAGCTAACCTTTGGAGAAAACTGATTGGTACTCCTTGTCATCATTTTGTTTTGCTTTTTTTTTCTCACAAGTACTTGGCTATGCTGTGTGCACATCATGGACATTTTTCCTTGGAATAAATATTGTACTCCACTGGACCATTCTGGATTCATTGATCTCTTGTATGTGGGAGTGGATTGTGTATGTGCTCCTTGGAATAAAATCCTAGTGTAGTCCAGTTGAATAACTAATCTTGCCAACCCTCAATGGTTTAATTAGTTCCTAGCAATAGAGTCGGTAGTCGTGCACTGCTGGGTTCTGGAGCCTGTTCCCTGGTTTCTTTATCACTTATTTCACATCACATTAATACATTATACAATTAGCGTATGTTGAGTTTATTAGGTTGACTTTCAGATCCTTTACCCTGCTGTAGTGAATCTAACTTTTGGCTTCTGCCGGAATACTGATCTGCTGAATTTTTTTTCCAGAAAACTGGATCATCAGGGAGACAGTTGAATGGAGCGCCTTGTTAAAGTTCCATTCCTGTCTGCGACGCTCATCATATCAATCACCATTATATTTGTTTTGCCTTTGAACTTGTTTGCTGTAAAACTGACTGCATTTGCCACAGAAAGATGTTAGTTTGGATGTTATTTTTTGAAACTTAGCTGGAGTTTATACCTTCAGTTCCTCCTTTTTATGTTGTCCCGTCTGTTATTTATGTTTTGGAAGCGCATCGGCAGTTTTAACTTGACAGTTTGGGAATCTCCGTTACATTGTCCGCGATGATTTGGCAGTAGCACTAGGTTGTTACCCTTCACGCAGACGGTGTTGCCAGATCGTCATTTGTCAGTCAGAAGCATTGTTGTCAGTGGCATATGCTGCTCATTGCTCCGTCCTTGTGCCGTTTATCGCACATTAGCATTGCTCATGTACTTCTGCGCGACCGAGCAAATTTGGCAGTAATTTGTAGTAAACTGTTCGGTTTTAAACAAGCTCTGTTTTAAACAGCCATGAAAGTCCTGCTTGCGTTGGATTCATCATTAACAAGGAACATTTACAAAAAAAAAAAAGAGAAAAAAAATCTGTCCTTGGAGGAGCAAGTATAGATGGTGGAGATATCGACGGAAATGTGGTAAGGTTTCCAACTGGGGTACTTGCGTAGTAGTACATTGTGGTCTCAGGACAGCCTCGTTTCGTTGACTATAATTTAGGTTATTATATGCGCCATGATAGGCTCAGATTTGACCACGATGCTGCAGAGATTAAACTATGGCGATTCCGCAAGGTTTGCAAGCGTTGCTTGCTTGGGACGCACTTGTTTGCCCTCCTTTTTGTTAACCTGAAACCGGAAGTGCCGGGCCCCTGTTACCGATCCAATTGCCAAACAGCCAAAGCAGCCTGGCTTTCCTCTTTTGGTAATAGAAGTGCTCAAGTACCTATGCGGCTGTACAGATGTTATCCTAAATGCAAAACGGTAAACAGTTGGTCACCATTTGTTTAGCGTTTAGATCGTTTAAACGGTGTTTAAACGGAATTAAATGGTGTAAACGGTTTGGCATAGTAACACTAAAATATACATATTTATGTACATAAATATCAAATATGCTAGAAAGTCTACATATTTGCACATGTAAAAAGTAAGTATTCTACCCAATAATATTTTTGAAGAAATCTAAATCCCACAACACTTCATATACTTACGATGCTAATTAGTTCGGTATTGATTGTGGTAGTTGTAATCCTCCTATTGACTAAATTATGAATTAAATGATTATTTTGCTCATTTAATCACGTTTAACTCGACTCTGTTTAGGCGGTTTAGATGGTTTTAACGGTTTAAACAGGTTTAAACGGTCCAACGGTTTAATTCACCATTTAGGGCCTAAACAACATGGGTGATCTCTGTTTACCGTTTAAACGCTATTTAAACTGACTAAACGGCTGTTTAGGTGAACATAGGTTGTACTATTCGCGTATGCTTCTCATGCCCTGGGGGGCCGCAACAAGAGTGACGTTTTCAGCATTCCGCGCTCCTAAAACATATTTTTCCCTTAAAAAACACATTTTTATTAATATAATTCACTAAGAAAACAATAGCAAAATTTCAGTGGTTGTGAAACTTCCTTTAATTTAAAGACAAAACTACTCATACAATATGCAGATGTTCAATCTCAACATACATGAAGTGATTGATAAACAAGGTTCTGGTCTGTCGTATGTTGACACTGCACAACCTAACACGTTACATGTACTCTTCTGGGAGGGAGCATGACAGCATGTACCACGAGCAAGGCCACATGAAAAATCTATGTACCGTATAAAAGCTGATTGGAAATCCTTCCAGCCCAACTATATGTGGCGCAAAATGAATTTACATATCCACGTTAGGACAAAAAAAAGGAGATTGTTATCTAAAAAAATTAAAAGAAAGGAAAAAAAAGGAGTTTTGAGATTTGATAATTTCCCCGATGCAAGAATGCAAGCAGCTCAAGGTCTTTGCTTGCAGGGTGGGCCATTTTTCTTTCTCGTCGTTACCATTTACCCAGGACCCTGATCAACTGTCACGGATGACTTGTTCATTTCTTGATCCTATTGGTCTCACGTGCACATTCACCATGGTCATAGCTCCTGTCGCTTCAAATCTCCAAAACAATGACTACACAAAGAAAAAGGTTTTCAGAAACACAATTGTGATATTGCATGTAACTAATGAGTCATGAGTAGCCAGGGACTTACATTCAGAATCTGTTCTGTCCCACCTGCAGCTCTCTTCCCTCTCCTCTTCGCAGCCACAACGACGACCACCTCGCCTCTTCCCCTTGGTTCCATCCTCCAAGAAGTACTTCCTCCTCGACGATGCCGTGCCATTGTCCGACCTGGCGTTCATCTTCTTGCCAAGCATCGTCCGAAAGAACTGCCAATAACAGAGTCGAAGTTCAGAGGACATTTGGAGACACCGAACATATTTGCAAGAATCTTTCACTATGCCTGCTGGTATCAGTATGCGCACACGCCTACCTTCTCCATTCTTGATTCTACTGGGTCCTTCAAGCTCCGAGCCGGCGCTGAGAAGCCGCCATTGCAGACAAACATCTTCTTGAGCAGGAATTTGAACGGCTTCTGCTTGATGCTGCCGCTGGCACTGCTGTTGTCGAGCAGGTCCCTGGCCCTGGTCAGTATGATCTTGGTGTCCGGTGAGAGGTCGCCGGTCTGGCCATCGCTCTCTCCGTGCTTCGGCGTCTGAACCCTCCTATCCACCTCCAGGCAGGACGGGCAGTTGAGGAACCTGTCCAGCGGCGGTCTGTCGTCGCCGGCGCCGGAGCCGCGGGCGCTGGACTTGGACTTGGCCCGTCGCAGGAGCCTCGCAAGGGCGTCCTGGAGCTTCTTCACCTCCTCCACGGTGAACTCCGGCAGGTCCTCCTCCTGCGGCCGAGCAGACTCGTCGTTGCCGAGCGTGCCAATGGAGAGGAGGCCGGCCTGAGGCCATTGATCGGTGCTGAGATGCTTCTCTGATTCATAAATGATTTGTGGCTTCTCGTGGACTCCAGCACCTATTCAGGAAACATGCGCACAGGCACATTTAGCACAGCAACGACTTACAGTGCTGATCAGTGATCACACACGCTGCAAGCGTAATGCAATGAGAGTTACCGCGAGATGAACTGACGGCGGCCGCACCGTCAAAGCTTCTGTTCTCTGTCTTCCCATGGAATCTGCTCTGCATCCATTTCATGATCTGCAGCCAACAAAAAAATTACAGAACTGTAAACTTTTTCGTACAATTCGTCATGAGCTAGTTCTTGTTTCCTGCAATGCAAGTGATGAAGTGTACTTACCCCCATTGTTGTCCCGTTCCAAGAATCTGTGATCTTAGATTCACCTCCAAGGACCTGGAGCAATTGCAATGGCAAGGGTAGGTTGCAGAAAAGAATGCAGTGGGGAACCACTGGGCAATGGCGATATATAGGACTTAGATTCAGGGGCTCTCTGGTTGGTCCCAAAGCCCTTTTTGAGTATGTTCTCACGAGGCCAATCAGGAGTTGGAGTTCTTAGTGAGTAGTAGTAGCTACCTCTGGTTTGGTCCCCTGCCCAGGGGAGGATTATGCTTAAATAGCTGGAGATTAGCATGCCATCATTAGCCATACTTGATATCTAATTGGCATTTAATTAGTGCGATGCTCCTACTTGCAGCAGCGTGCTTACACTGAATTGTAGTGGCAAATGGAATGGGCAGAATAGCTTCAAGTTTAAGGAAGCACATGTCAACTATAATATTTTCTCTTGGGAGTATTTGTTACAGAATTGGGTATTCATTATTTTTTTCTAATCTGAATTAGAAATTTTATTTGCTAAAAGAGTATTCGTGCGTGTGATCTTAGAAGATCGGAGGTGGGGAAGTGGTTCAATGTTTTTTTCTGACATGTTCGTGAGTCTCATCCCAAGCCTAAAGTGCTTCTCGACGTAGTAAGCGCTAGTCCGTCAACATAGGACGTATTCTTAATACAAGAAATCAAAAGACAATTTTGACCTTTCATGTTTCTCAACTTCTAGAAAATCACTATTACAAAATAATTTCAAATGGTTTGAATTTTCCAAATCAAAATATGCCTTTCAAGAGTGGACACTGGGAATATTGAATGTGAAAAGGAACATACCCAAATATATTTTAATATTTTGGTCTAGCCAGCCTGGTTTCCAGGTCTTAGGCTCTTAAGCTCTGCCCGAACACCAGGAGCGAAGCCACCTTGAGCCAAGGTAGTGCACAAGCTTCAGACTAGGAAAAAAATTAATTGCAGTCATCTCATTGCGACAACATGAAGCAGTTAAAATTGATGTTGTTGCTTCAAAATTACATAGCCGTGTCCTGTCTCGGAGAGCTACACCTGAGACCCAAACTAACCCAAACTGGAAAAGTTGGAGATGTAATATCTTAAATAAATAATTATTCTTCTTACCGTATTTTTTGCACACATGTCATTGACACATCAGTGGAAAATATGGAATTGATCTCGTGCACAAAGGTGTGGAGACATTATGATACAACATAAGATATGGTGCATTGAGGTGCATTTAGTTTGTCCTTACTTATTAGTAATAATTAGTTGTTGTTGTTTTTGTTATCTATTATCAATGGTAGTTAGTGTTAAAAAGCAATGATGAATGATAATGTGTGGTGTGCTTAACACAATAATGACAGCTACTGATCATAAGGGAGGTTATGAACAATTAATAAATCCTAAATTTTGTTTAAAATATGAAACATCATGCGACATGATGCATTCGTTCAAGTGACAAATTGAGGAAACAAAACTGAGATTCATGATACTATTCTCTAAATCAATGAAACAGGTATTCCAATTTTTTACCATCTAATGCAAGGCAAGGATATTCATGCTTGTTAATGGTTAAAAAATCAATCGAAATTCATATCATCTCTCTAGTCCAATTAAACAAATCCAATTGGGTAGCATTATCAAACAAATCCAAATGTTCAAAATTATTAATTAGCATTATGTGATTTAATTAAGTCGCATTACTTTCTTAATATACTTGAATGATAAAAAAAATTATTATGGTTTTCCATATGATTTTACAGAGATTGGTTAATAAAGTAATAAAGCATGCGATTGCCTCCCCCTCACCCCCTAGGCGTCTACTATTGCACTTCTGACGATGCCACATGGCCTAAGAGCTACATGATTAGTAACTTACTATTGATTGATTTATACGTGAGATTTTAAATAATGAATAACAATGTCGATGGTCCAACAATAAATCACATAAATGATACTCATATGTTTTTATTTATTGATCGATTTATGAAAATTATTTTGGTACAATTCAATGTAGATGGACCAACAATGGATATACAATGCAGACTGTTACTCCAAGAAATTCATCGACTTCATGGCCACTTTTTTTTATCCCGGGAACGTCAATCTTATCCTGAAAACATGGCATTCCCACATTGTTAAAACATCTCTTGCATGGTACAATGTTTTTCGACCTTATCAATTCGGGAATTTGGTGATACTGGATCAGATCAGCTTCCACATATTGGCACTATTTGCTAACCGCCACACATAGGAGGAAAATGTGGGGGTCAGAGATCGATCATTCTACCAGCTTCCGATCGGCGTTTAGTTTTTCCCAGATGTGATAAGCGCGAGTGATGAGCGACTAGTTTACGGGTGATATGTTGATAGATTGATTGGGTAGCTTAGAAGATATTGCCTCAAGATTCGGGCACGAGACTTCGAGAAGCTGCACATGAAGAGACAAGGTAGTGGTTTCCCGGGGCGTAATTGACGCATGCGCTGATGCACGCACGCACAGTCCTTTTGACCTGAACACGCAGCACCATCGCCACCGCACCATTATGCTATTGTTTACAATGAACAGCCTATCGGAGCTCAGTCATGTGAAGTCCTAGACATTCTTATTAAGCGCCTCGATCCGTCAAATTAGAGCAGATAGCATTAATAAAACAGCAGAAGACATCATGCTAATTTGCACCAGATTGCTCTAGAAAATCCTTTCGAAATTCTTGTAAACAATGGATACTCCCCCTCTTGGATAGAAAATCAAAAGCTTCTCCAACCTATTTTCATGGAGAAAAGAAGAGAGCCAGATTCTTACTTCTGGAGGAAGAACTTTTTATACAATTTAGTGAACAGTCGCGAATAAGCTAGCCTTGCATGTCTTGGCAAAAAAAGAAGAAGAAGAAAGAAAACACAACTAGCCTTGCATGATAACTGAACACCCATTCATATTACCCTCGCAACCGCTAAGTACTCTATAGAGGGGTTTGAAAAGTACTACCTCAGTCATAAATACTTGACATTGTTGACTATTTATGGTGAATGATACTTTTGGCCTCTTTTTTTATATTAGACTACTGTTACATTACCTAAACAAATGCATAAGAAAACAAACATACTTTTCAAGATAAATCTATGCATATGAGTACATGACTTTCACATTTCAATCTAGGTATTCGAGTTTCAAAAGGTTAACCAGATTTTAATCAAAATATCAACCTGAAGTGGTAGAAAAGCATGGGGTTAAGAAAAAATATGGAGTTCTGTATCAATGGAAATGCAAGAAAGGAAAATTAATTAAGGATTTTGGACACCCACAAAAAAAAGGGAATCTGGAGAACGATTTCTCTCATGATATTATATTGGACTTGGAAGCCATGCTAGAATTTCTCTACTAAAGGGCCACAAGATATTCCGAAAGGAAGGGAGTCTTACGGCTCCAAAAAGGAAAAACATAGCAGGCTCATAGCTAGTGTTCTCTCATTACGGAACTTGTGAAAGCAAAACTGCACCGCATAAGTACTTCGGAGAGGAACACTTCACTATGATTGGGGTACGTGTGATCATGCCCATCACGGGCCTGAATGTAGTTCATTATTCGACCTCTCCATGGTACTGTCACTGAAAAGGTATGGTACATAACCTGCAATCACGTCGTTTCATGGCGATCATATCTATCTCTTCGATGCATCTAGCTATATTTATCATTATATATACGAATAGAATGCATCGATGAGAGTGAGCAAGAACGTAACTTAAAGCTGGAGCCCAGACATATGCATCATCAGTATTGCCAGCCAATGAGATCGGCGCGCTTGATGAGTGCATTTGATTAGAACTTAAAAGCGATTGCATGCGGCTGTGACTGTGAGTGCTTAATAAGCCTAATGATGAGCAATCAAGGTAACTTGCTGGACTAATGGGAACCTTTCGTTCCAATCCTTAACATATACTGTCTTAAATTAGAACGCAAGTAAACTACTCATCAGCCTTGAAATTTGGCAACGATTCGGTCAGGATTGACCCCAACTGTGTTTAGGTCAGTAGACATACACGTACGGCAGGAGATGCTGACCTTCCGCCACGTAGGCAAGCTACTATTTGGACACGTGCCCACTAGCCCCATGCCGGGGCTCAGGAGACACCGCGGCTCCAAACCGTTCTTCTTTGCGTACGACTTTCACAGATGATAAAATCTCCACGATGATAAAATCCAATCAACAGCCATATAGAATATTTTAAGCGTATTTTACTTCAATGATACATCTAACAAGTGGCCTCAATCTGTACTTTCAAAATTTATGCACCTCGATGCATCATGCATGAACCCTCATGGTAGCTGGTTTAGGAACCGGCTTGTCATATTTTGATTATGTTTGTGATGGGTTTAGTAACTCTATAGTTTAGTCCCTAAACTTTGCCAACAGGATCATTTTGATCCTCAAAGTTCCAAAAGGGTTGATTTGGATTTTGGTCCCATAATTTACGCACTTATATAACTCAAATGAATGTGAAGATATGGCATGGCAGTTAACATTGATGCGGATGTGAACATTCCATTGTATTTAATGCATCCACGCCAAGTGCTACCTTTTATAAATTTGAGCCGTAGTATGTACTACCTCTATCCTAAATTATAATTTATTTTAATTTTTTAGATATATATTATATCTAGATATATAAAAAAAATATATATTAAAAAAAGTTAAAATAAATTATAATTTAAGATAGAGAAAGTATATATTTAGAGGCCAGACTTGCCATTTTGGAACATGGAGGACAAAACTGAGCAGCAGTTGTTTACAAGATCAGAGATCTATCCGTACCGTCAGCTTCCAGGATAGCGCCATAGTGGTACGAAGAGTAATAAAATTGCATGGCCGCAAGAAGAAAAGGACATAGTGGGAGTGAGTTACGATGCGGAATGGTCAGCTCAGCTCGCGGCGCACCCGACCGTTTTTCCGCCGTGGGCACCGCCGCGCGCGCGGAGCGCTCCACGCGTCCGCCCGGAGCCAGGCGTCCTTGCTTCTCCCCGCCGCCTTCCTTTGCAGCCGGGCTCCGATTGGTTCCTCCTTTTCCGTTGGTAAGGATCCCCTTGCTTGCGTGGATGCATCTTTCGATCGTCTCCTTCTGCAGAATCTTTTTCCCCTTTATTTTCTTGTACGGGCACTCCAATCCGTCCAGCTCGTCGCGGATTCATTTGCAGCGCGGCGGATTACTGGCTGCAGCTGATTTTCCCAGCTTCTTTTCCGAGTGCCAGGTCCTCCCCTGTTCAGTTCAGCTGCTCTGCACCCAAGACCCAAGAGAAGCGTTTGCTGCAGAGGCTCCTGGGAAGCGATGGCATCTGATGGAGGATCCTCTAGCTTCGGGGAGCTGTACGGAAACATCCACACACCCGCGGTGCTCACTGGCGCCGCGTTTGCGCTTGTCGCTCTCCTCCTCTCGCTCTGGCTCATCCTGCAGCACCTCAGATCGTACAGCAACCCAGCCGTAAGTGGGGTTTTACTTTACATCCCAAGAAAGTTGTGACCCCTTCTAGTCTGTCAGTTGTTTGGTGAAATGTCTCAAATGTAACTGATACTTATGGCTTGCTTGTTATTCCGTGTTGGACAATTGCATTTTGTCCTTGCTGAAATTCTGCAGGAGCAGAAGTGGATCATAGCTGTGTTGTTCATGGTGCCTGTATATGCCTCTGAATCTGTAAGTAACAAGCCCCACTTGTTCATATGGCTAATCGAGGCAGAAAAATGCTACTGGTAGTACAAGGTTTGCATTCAACAGCAAACTATTTTGACAAAATGTCAAGTGTAGTTGTTCACTGCTTCTCAAACAAAATTTCAATGTCGAATTGACTTTTTTGCTATCTTGCTTCAACCAGGATGTTTTGATTTAGGATATCCTCTTTTCCTTATACTTCAAGGTACTGACATGAATTGATATCCCATTCCAGTTTTCGATTCTTTTCAGATAATATCACTGTGGAATTCGAAGTTCTCTCTGGCTTGTGATATATTGCGGAATTGTTATGAAGCCTTTGCTCTTTATGCCTTTGGACGATACTTGGTTGCTTGCCTGGGTAATACTGCCTTATCGTTCATTATCTGCATCTATATCTCAATTAGTCTTGGGCCTATTGTTGAGATAATAATTGTAATCTTGTTCTCTTTTAGATGAAGTCATTGTAGCCTTGTGATGATCAACTACATATCATGCTGCCAACTGTGTCATTTCTCTGAATTTGTTGTAACATTGTGCTTCAGGTGGCGAACGGCAAGTGTTCCGGTTGCTTGAGAACAGAAAAAGGGAAGAGCTAACTGAGCAGTTGCTCAACGGTCAGGACAAGGCAGAAGCTCAAAACCGAAGCAGAGTGTGCAATTTCTTTTGTGACCCTAATGCTCTGGGAGAGAACTTGTATACAATTATAAAATTCGGTCTCGTGCAATATGTGAGCTCTTCTATAATATGTTCCCTCACCCAGCAGCACTGGCAAATAACGGCATGCCATAACCTTCTTTGACAAAATTGCAGATGATTCTGAAGACACTATGTGCTTTCTTGGCATTGATTTTGGAGCTTTTTGGAGCCTATGGAGATGGTGAATTCAAGTGGAACTACGGGTAACTCTGTTGTTTGGTTTTATAAGTTTCTGAAATCAGCAATACATCTAGCTTTAGGAAACTAGAGATGGGGTCAGGTGATCCACATAGAATTTTTTATTGCATCACTTTCAGGTATCATGGACAAAACCTTCTCTCAGCTTTCCTCTAAAATAAATAAACTAGACTTCTCTTTAAGTACTTTCTTTATAGTGTGCAAATATAATGTGCTTCACTATTATACAACTGGTATGTTGTTTTCTAACAATGTGTTATGCTTTCATATGCAGATATCCTTACATTGCTGTTGTCATAAATTTCAGCCAGACATGGGCATTGTACTGTCTTGTCAAATTTTACAATGCAACGCATGAAAAATTACATGCAATAAGGCCACTAGCCAAGTTCATAAGCTTTAAGGCCATTGTATTTGCCACTTGGTGGCAAGGAGTCGGCATAGCAATCATATGCCAAACTGGGCTCCTGCCCAAAGAGGGCAAAGTGCAGAATGAAATACAGGACTTCCTCATTTGCATTGAGGTGATCTTGTCACCTCATTGTGAACTATCTTTTCCTCTGTTACTTCAGTAAAACTCTATTATATTCTCGTAGCTTTTCCTCTTTTACTTTAGTAAAATTCTATTGTTATTCTCGTAGATGGCTATTGCAGCTATAGCGCATGCCTATGTCTTCACCGTGGATCCGTACCAACACATCCCTGTACTCGATCATGGGAAGGTCACATGTGAGGAGAGTAAAATGGACGTGAAGGTAGATGTTAACGATGACAGGAACAGTACACCAACTACCGTTAAGCAGAAAGATACCCATGTTGAAGCCCCGGGTACAAGCATCAAAGAGAGCGTGCAGGATGTTGTTCTTGTTGGTGGCCACCATGTAATTGATGAGATCTAATTTTGTTTTACATGTTGGCACCTGAATTCATCATGTGTAGCAGATGACCATCAGCTTGCTGTGTAGGTTGTCAAGGATGTTGCCCTCACTATCTCACAGGCAATTGGACCTGTGGAGAAAGGTGTCGAGAAAGGCGTTGGGAAGATTCAGGAGAAGTTCCACCACATCTCATTGAAGTCAGGGGACAAGAAAGAACCTGAAGTTGATGTTGAGGAGCACATCACTGAGAATGTGGTGGACAGCAAACCTGTTACGGTTGAAGCAGAGGTTGAAGTTGAACAGAAGGTGCAAGATGACAGTGAGGATGTTAAAACTGCTGTGATTGAAACCGAGGTGGAAATCCAAAGAACAGAGAAAGATAATGAAGTGTAGCTATCTGCTATCCTTGTTATGTACAGAAGTGGAAGCTGGAGCCTGACCCCCATGCAAACATTTCGCCATGACCCCAACCCCCTAGTATTACTGCTCACTCAAAAATATCAGAAGCATAGCTTAAAGCTTGGTAGGAACTGGAAAGGACATGTACATAGTTTATGTACTCTTCCCCCTCTGTTTTGGGATTTAATCATCTTCTGTCTTTTAATACAGTGATTAGAATTACATCCAACTTATGGTCCATTACTGCAAGATGTACATACAGATAACAGAGCCCTTTCTTGATCAAGCATTCAAGTTAGATAAACACGTGATGCCCATCCTATACAGCAATAATGCTATTCACATTACCATACAACACAATCACACCACTTGCATGCAGCTGTGCCCTCAGTTTGCCCCACCGCAGCACAGCTCCGAGCAGCACTCGAAGCATCCAAGGCACGCGAGGGCGGCACAGGCCTGCGCCATGACAATGGCGCACTGATCGTTCATCTTGCTGCACGCCTTGATGAAGCACATGCAGCAGAAGCAGTCAGCCACTCGGCTGCAGCAGCCGACGGCCTTGTCGAATATCTCAAACTTCTCTGGTGGTTTGATGTCTCCAAATCCTGTTGTCAGGTTCTCCCTTGTTGCCATGACATCACCAAATCCGAGTGTCAGGCCACGAAGCGGCATCGCTGACTGCTCATCTGGGCTGCTTTTTTTTGTCGGTTTATTCTTTGCCTGATCAAATACAGAAATATTAGATTCTAGGGCCTGTCTAGCTTACTATAAATTTTGGTTAGCTTAGTTGCACATAGAGTGAGGCATCTGGTTGGTACAAGAAGCAGTATGCTTCCAAGTCTCAGCATAGAAAGTTTGTCTACATGAGAAGGTGTGGATTTAAATCTTATGATTCTCAGCTCTTGGGAAAATGTTAACGTCATATAGCACAGTTGTAAGTCAATATTTTCAAATGGGCATATTAAAATGTTGAAGAAATAGAAAATGAATGGTCCTAAGCTAGGCTATGTACCTCTCATTTTATAGTTTGTATTCTTAATTAACTTGGATTGACAATAGCAAAAATAAAAATTAGTTGTCGAAATATAATCCTTGAACAAAGCATTCTACCTGTTGTGCTGGATCTATTTTGTCCAAGCTAGTTTGAAGTAGGACCATGCGTGTGTACTCAGAAGGAAGGCTATTCTGTATGCTTAATTTCACAACCTGTAAATTGGAGCAAAAGATATATAGAAAAAAAGAATTATTATTAAGTGTAGAGATGAATAAACAAACAAGGATATATCAATTTTTTGTTGTATACAAAAGGAGGTTTATGTAATGTTATCCAGCAGCTTGCAATAGGCTGCAGCAACTCTACATGTTGGCAGAAAGTTGCAGTGGTGTATGGAACTGTTCCAGTTACAATGCATGGTGACCATATTTTGCTCTTGAGAAGAATGAAAAGAAAAAATTGAAACAGATAAGGAAACAGCTGATCAATAACTCCATGATACTGATTGTAAGGAACCATATGACTGTTTCAAAGGATTAGCAGTTCAGAACTACTAATACCTCAGTACCTTACATAAAGGCAATGGAAGAAAAGCGATGTATGAAACTACAAGCACAATTTGAGACACTCTTATCTTTCTTCCTCAGTGTTATATGCAATATGAATGTTTCACAGGTAGATGTGAAGCTTGTCAAACCATTACCTTACTAGATGGCTCATAATAGGTAGATGTGAAGCTTGTCAAACCATGACCTTATTAAATAAATTTGTTAATGGCTCATAATTTAACACATGGAAATATTTATACGATGATTTTGGTCATTCTCTCACAGTTGTAATAATTTACTTTTTAGGATGTTAAAGACTCCTAAAACAACCTCATCAGTCATATCAAAACTTTGTACCCTACTTGCAGAGCTTCATTTAAGGACCTTGAGCCACTAGCTGATGTAATTTTAGCATTAGCCTGCAACGGATTCCATTACCTTTCTCTCGAGCTCTTTGTTCTCCAAAAGCCATGCTTTTGCTGTGAGAAGATCCATCTGTTGCCTTGCCAACACCTGAGATTCAAACAGCTAATACAGCAATCACAACAAAGCCTTTGAGTCCGAAGCAAGTTCGAGTAGGCTAGAAGAAATCTGAATGCAAGTAGACTACTTGTTCATTTCAAGGGGTAGTTTCTCATATGCCACTGCAAACTTTAGTTCAAGGTACAATGGATATGCATAGAACTTCGGTTATGTGTCTAAGTGTGCCAGGAAAGGCAATGATTCGAACAAATCAAGTCAAATAAAAAATACTTTTATTCATTTAGTGTTTCATTTGGTTACCTTGGTTAATATTGATATTGTATTAATCCTTAACTGGACACTTGGAATGATGCATAAATAGATGAGTAAGCCACTTGCAATATATATGATTAAATTGTTACACAGTTACACTAGAAGTTTCTTGGGGTCAAGAAGCCACTTCAAACTGATGCAATTAAGTTCAGCCTTAATGTACAGAAAAAGTCATTCTTAGTTTTGTACAAAGGTCTGTACCAGTAAGAACACAATTGAGAATCAAAGTTACTCGGCCACCTTTATTTGTGTATTTCATTGACTGATGTCCGTCAACAGCTCCAAGTAATTGCAAAACCAATCAACTGAGTGAAAATAACTAAATAAAGAGAATGGAGTATCTTACTTTGTCAAGAGGTATATCCTTTACATGGTGGACTTTCAGTTCAATTGATATTTCACTCATATCAGCCAAGTGACCCTTGGCGATAAGGGTCTCTGGAAGCTTGCCATGGTACCTTCCAGAAACACAGAGTGGATATTTTGCAGATACATCTGGAATATATTCAGAATCCACCTGAATGGAAAAGAAAAGCTTGAATGTAAGAAACATAAATTTTCCAGATAGGGTAACTAATGTCTTAACTCTTAAGATATGGAGACAGTTCACTCAACATCAATCAACTGCTTATTGCAATGATAATGGCATAAAAATACATGCATCTGCAAGGTATTCCTTCCTCAAAATAGCTGCACAATCTATGGGATTCATTGTTTAAAATAGTTTACTCAGCTTTTTGCTATCCTCTTTCCAGCCCAATATATCTTGGCCTGGACATTTTGTTCCTAGTTGATCTGTGTGCATCATGTAATTGAACTAGTCGATTTAATATTACATCAAGACAACAGCAGAAAGGGTGAAGGACATGGATTGCTCTTTCACAGGCACCAACAGAACAGTGAAAGTAAACTAAAAATAACTCACCTCAAAATCTTGAATATGCTTTATAGCATCAATGGAAATATTCGATACTATTGTGTTTGAGGCTTTCTGGAACCATTGAACCATTCGGTCCTCAATTGATCCTGAGGTGAAAAAAAAAGAAGAAGAAAAGTTCAGCTTTACAAATTTTATCAACTTCCTTAAATACCTATAGTCTGTAGAGTGTATTTTAGTCAACATATTTAATATGCATTTCGTTTTGCTGAACAAGATTCGTTAATTTTTTTATTTTAATCCTAGATTTGCTGTATTTAATGGAAATATAAAAAGATATCAGAAGGCACAATATGCGAATAAGCATGGTAGTAATGTTGGCAGCCAATTAAATAAAAATCATTTCATCAGTAGCAAATCCAAACTTTCCATAATGCAACAACAAAGCCTTTTAGTTCTAGCAAATTGGGTTAGGCCAAGTTTTTAGTTCATACAAGAGTGAAAAAGTTTTCATAATCTTCACTTTTGCTCTGGAAGCAACCAAGATGGTATTTGAAGTTATGCTCATGTTATCTTCTACTGATATCAGATCATCTAGGCAAACTACAGCAGGGAATGTCAAAGAAGAAAGAAAACCTAAAAGTTAGGACAAAATAATTAGAGCATAATGAAAGTTTTGAATTTTCATTACTAGATAGTGTGTGCTTGTCTAGAACAGGAAGGAGCATTTCGCTTCCAAGATAAAAGGGAGAAACATGTAAATACCTGTATCAAATGCAGCAGCATAGTGACCCTTACCAATTGATGCCAACATCCTCAAGAAATAGTTGTTGCAATATGAACCTTTTGTTTCCGGTGAAATAGAAACGATTAGAAAATGTATCAGACAAGTAAATCAGCAATTATGTAATGGAATCAAATTTTATGCCCACCACATAGAGAACAAGAAACAACATCATTGCGCTTTAGTTCCTTCACAAGAGTTAATGACTACACTTAACAAACTTGAGTGATACAAAAGCAATCAACTTAAACAGTATATATTTCGATAGAATGATGTAGGACTGCAGAATTGTATCTCGTACATGACTCTAGAAAACCAACAGAGATTTGCCAATATAGCTTAGCCTGACCAGTTACAGTGATATATAACCAGATATAACATGAGATATTACCTAGTCCAAAAGTAGAAATACGAGGAGACTTAGGTCCTTTACTCATGAGCTGAGTTTTCACAGTATGGCAGATATTCCGTTCATCATCAACTGACCCGTCAGTAATAAGATAGATTTGTGGAAGAGCATCATGAGAATTCGATAGCAAAGTCATTGCCTTGTGCCCAAAAAAGAGGGAAAATATGAGCTACAATGGTGACATTAATCATATGACAAATGATAACTTGTTATAATCTTCATACCTCACTCAAAGGATGCATGATGTCAGTGCCACCCTGAGCAACAAAGTTTAAGTTCATCCATTCGATAGCATTTTCTATTGTTTTATCATTTACTTGCTCCAAACATGATGAGAATGAGTGAAGCTCATCATTAAATGCTATTATGTTGAAAAAATCTCCTTGAATAAGATCAGAGAGAGCAGTAGACAGGGCATTCTTAACACTCTCAAGTGGCTTTCCTTGCATGCTTCCACTTGTATCAACGATATAAACAACAGCCTTTCTGAAGACCTATCAGATCACGCAAATCAGATATATTGCGTTAAAAGGATAACTTTATGGATATAAAAAAGGGGGTCACATAATAAATCTTATTTCATATTGAATAAATAATTATTCACACCACTAAATCGAGTCACTGTGGCCAAGAAACGAAAGATTCCAAGCTAAGGTTAAAAACATATCAACATGTTTGACAAACAAAGCACCAGAAATTTAGAGCTATCTGTGATTGAAAAAAAAAAAAAAGAAGGTAAATTTGCATTCAGCTTGCTAGAACATTGTACCTACTGACTTTACCTCAAGGAAAAACCATTTTTAACCATCAGCTGTTATCCGCTAACAAATGTTTACACCTGATGCTAAGACAACAAGACAATAACCAAGGTAGAGCTCTCCTCTTAATGAAACATGAGTCCAGGCGCGTTCTCTAAAAATAACCAAGGAAGAGCAACTACCTTTCTGTCCAGATTGTTTCCAGGTAAAAGAAAAAGGCAGAACATGTCTCTGTCATCATAGTCACGCAATGTTGAAGGCTGCACGAGAACTCCACCAGACAAATCACCAGAGTAAACCTATAGGCATGACAAAAAGATACGTTGGGTAAAACTAGAAGAGTTCATTCTCATCTCCAATGCAAGTATTTAGTCAAAAGCATCCATTTCAATATCAGTTGATCATTTTTTTTTCTTGAACTGGCAGGAGAGCTGCCCGTCATAATATTAAGAAGGAAAAGGGAGGTGTAAGTAATATTGCCTTGTCAGACAAGCCAGCAAAGAGTACATAAAGATGGAAACCGAGAAACAAATAAACCACACAAAACTCACACACAGTACAAGAATAAACACAACACAGGAAACCTATAGACTTAAAGGCCTGATCGTTGATCAATAAACAGAATAAGGATAAAACTTTCTCACTGTAGTAAAAAATTGAAAACATTAGATGACCCTGCAAGTTATCATAAAATTAATTTTTTAAAAAAGAAAAAGGAGAGATCTTGCATGTACATGGCTATACCTATGATCAACTGTACATACTGAACAGCAATCATAGCATAGCTTTGGTCACAGTATCAAAGTAAAATTACGTCAAGTATGCCATTTGCATAGTTGTTCTATTCAAACCACAGAGACCTTGCACTACGTGCAAGTCGTATGCCCATGATACATGGGAAGTTGATTAGAGAAGTCAAACTAGAAGTACTTCCAACTTCACATCTTAATAACTAAAAACCCATTATGCTTTGATATTTGAATGGTCACAGATACAGGACTGACAAAGAACACAAGCATAAACAAAAATATCAAATAGGTACAGGTAATCCAGAAAAGGTGTGGGGTAACTTACAGTATATGTGAAGGTAAAATCTTTGGTTGACCAATTCTCAACAGCAGCCTCATGCAGGAAAGACAATTTGTCACCTTTCCTGCTTTTTTCCTGAAAATTGCAATAAGAGGCTGTGCTGTAATTATATGTTACAGAGGTTTTCCTAGTACCAGAAAATAGCAGTAAATACTTGATTACCTTCAAGGGATGGCTTGTCCCCTGCAAAATAACCTCTTTACTCACACCACTATTAACAGTCAACTGTATTTTCTCCTTTTTCATGAAAACCTTTGGCAAAGGATTCACAAATTGTGGAAAACGAAAAGGAACTTCAACAGAAAACTGTCCATTGTCATATAGCAACTTCTGTGACCACCTGATTGTGGCAAAAATATCTTCTCCACCCCCGACCTTGTCAAATAAAGGAAAAAAACAAATTACCAAAGGCCAACATGGCTGGCAGAAGCTTGAAAATTCACAAGGTAGCAGCTGTAGAAGTGCACAGAAGGTACCTGTGGTATTGTCAAGGAAAACAATTCCTGTTTCAAGAGACCCCCACTCTCAGGCATGGAAATCTTCACAGCACTGTTTTCCTCCGTATCAATTACATGAGTATTGTACGATCTTTTCCCAACAGTAACCTCAGCGCCTAGAATTGAACCCTATTAGTGAAATTATTCTTAGATTGTGGCCAGCAGAAAATCGCATGAAAAATTGTTTCAGATAATATAAGCATTGAAAACTACTTTCAATAAAACCAAAGTAGCAAAGATATATTTTTATTAATTCAATGTTTACAGACATGGCATGTACATTTCTCAATATTCAAGATTCTGCACAGTATGCACACTAATGGCTACATAAAAGAGATTGGTTTCTCTTATTGTTGGCATCATCAAGTTGGAAAAATTTACTCACAAAGGAAACGGTTGTCAAATTCAGAACATCTGAAAGATCAAAAGGAACAGAACACTAAAAACGAAAGAAATAAAACTTCCTCATGCACAGTTCTCAAGTTCCACAGAACAAGCCTTCTCTAAAGTACTTGTCAATCAACACCAGAATGTAGAAGAAATATTATAACATAGAGCCATCAACCTAATAGGTTTTAGTAAATTTCCTGGATGAAGCCAAGCTTGTGTCCAAATTAATTGTCCATCGTATGATTTCAGTGTCTCTAAATTACAGTTGAAGATGCGCATTTCGTTTGAGCAGAATATTGGATTCCAGCATAGTAATTCTCCAAACCCTGTGCTATAATAAGTAGCACCACAGAATGCAAGTGACTTCGTCAACTGAAAGCATCTATTGGGCAAGGATACAGCGACAGCAATTCTTTTGTAAGTCCAATCGGATATGTCTTTCTTGTTGCTTGTCTTCTAGCATGGAAAGCAAGGAATGGGTCTTGCTTTGTTGCGAAACAATGCTGGAATCCACTGGCAGCAGAAAGGCAGAGCGATGGCCCCGTACAGCATGCCCAAGTGGCACCAATGCTCCAACGAAATGCAGCTCAGGAGTAATGAGATAATGGCACAGAAGTAGGTCCTGATTTTTTGCGGGAGCACAGCCCAAAGCGCATGACAGTGCACAGCTAAATCAAGGGGCCCATCCACCTAACCAGAATCAAACTGCCGGGGCGGGCATGGAACTCAATGTTAATCATTCCAAGGCCTAACCATAGCCAAATCTAGCACAGCAGCAGCAGAATGAGGAAAAAACAGATCGGTCGAGAACGAAAGCAGCAGGGGGAGGGAGGGAGGGGTAGGAAGACGGCGGATGATGGACCTGGTGTCCCATGGGCACGACGATGCGGCAGTGGCACGCGCGGCTTCGCGTGACGCAGTGCACCCACCAGCGCGCGCGCAGGGCGACCTCGGCCGTGGCGCACCCCGCGGCGGCGCAGTCGACGCGGAGGTCGGCCTCCCGCATCTGGAGCGGGATGAGCGCGGGCGGGTCGAGGCGGCCGTAGACGTGGGGCTGGTAGCTGGGCACGTCGGGGCTGTCGACGGCGCCCGGGTCGACGACGACGGCGTACGCCATGGGCGCCGCGGGGAGCAGGTGCTGCAGCCACGCGGCGTTCGCCGTGGCGGGGTCGTCCCGGTCCATGCCGTGGGGCGGGCGCGGCGGGGGCAGCCCCCCGCCGCCCGGCAGGACGAGGCGCTTGGTGAGCTTGAGGCCGTCGTCGACCGCGCGCGCGAAGGCCTCCTCCGCCATGGCTGGAAGCGGGGAGGAGGAGGCGTGGGCAGGAGAGAGAAAGAGAGGGAGTGGGAATGGCGGTTGGAGGTTGTGGATCAGCTAGCCGCGGGAGGAGAGGAGGGATGGCGGAAACGCAAGTTGGTTTTCGGCGTGGTTCAAGGGCGGCAGACTAATCCAGCTGGGAGAGTCGGGGGAGGAAGACGAGGCGAGGCCATGTGGGGTTGGGGCGGTGAGCTTACCAGCCGGGCATGGACTGACGATGGAGACCTGCTGTTTTTCTCGTGCTCCCATGGATGTGGTCCAGGCATCCAATCCATGGTGGGGTCCGGGAAATGGGACGTTCTCGCAGCTTCTCCGGTGCCTGGATTCATGGCGCTCCAAGGGGCATCACGTCTAAAATCTGAATGCCACTTCATTTGTTCTAAATCATAGCTTATTTCGATGTTATCAAATAAGTTTATTAAAAACATCAACCACTACAACATCAAATGGATCTCATCGTAAAAGCATGTTTGTGCTCATTTGATATTGCAGCCGTAATTATGTTTCTTCTAAAATAGTTAGAGTTATAAAAGCTTAAGTAGAGATAAAACTAAAATGAAAATAACAGTAAGACAGAAAAGGTAAATGAAAGACCGTTGTAGCAAAATATCTATCCAATGCGCAGATTCGGGACCGGTAACGTTACCGGAGACCCATCATTTCCGGCGTGTGGACGGCCCTCGCCTCGTCTCCCCGGCACGGCGGCATCGCTTCCGCTTCGGCTGCTCCCGGCCGGAAAGCGACCCCGTCGACCGTCGGCAAGAACCACGCGGGGCCCACGGGCCACACAAATCGAGCGTGGCCCACGCGTGTTCGTCACGCCGCGCTGGATGCGGTGGCCGGGGATGGGCGCGTCACCGGCGGCTCGCGTGCAGATCGGTAACGGCTAGTTTGGTGGGCCGCGTGGCGCGTCCAGGCAGGCTGGCAGGTCCCTGGCGCGACCGCGAGAGCAACGGCCAACGGCCAGCCCGGGCGAGATCAGCACGCAGCGGCTGTGCAGTGGCGTCCACGTGCCGGAGTGGAGATGAAGACAAGTGCAGGCTGTTTCTTTCTTTCTTCTTCAAAAAAAATGTTTAGCATACTCAATTTTCTGCGGCCTAGAACTTGATTTTCTGCTCTATCTTTCTCATGAAGAATCATTCATAGACAAGCAAAGTAACTCATTAGCACTAGTTGTCTTCGTGCCTCTCACTCGGCAACCCAACCCGGTTGGCCTGCGCCCTCACCCACTGACATCCATCTCCATCGGCCAAGGGCCCACCTGCTATATTGGCATGGGCATTCCCTTTCTCGTGAATAAAGTTTATCTCCGTACGGAGTCATACGAAGAGCTATTTAGAAAAACATAACTTCTTCATGCATGTGACTTGGTATGAAGATAAAAATTATCAATCTCGATGAGATCTATAACTTAGTGCCTTTCTTGATCTATCACCTTGATTCCTTCACCCAATTCTGTATCCCGATGGAAAACGGCAAGACAATGCATTTGCAAATTCGGCCAGCACATGTTCGAAACATGACGATGACTTAAAATGAATTATAGAGGCAACCAGCTTAAGACTCAAAACTATGAACCGTTGGCCGGGCTCCACCTCCTTGAGAAATAGTAGTGCAAACAAGGGCACTTGGTTTAACGACATCAAAACGATCAAAGTAAAGGCACAGAAAGTCCCTACTCAAACTCTTGTAGAACATTATATATATATATATATATATATATATATATATATATATATACTCCAGTAATTCAAGACTGCGTTACCTTGCTCAATAAAGTTAAGGTACGCAAAAGTTTCAGCTTATTGGCAGCCTTAATTTAGAATGAACCATAATCCAAGATTGTGCCACGAACGACTGTAAACTGTGCCACGAACGACTGTAAACTGCAGCATCACATCGAACACGTTTTGACCGTGCCTCTATCCAAAGCGTTTATGCCCACGCCTGCCACAACAGTCACGTTGGTTTGTGAGCCGTATTGGTGGGACGCCCCACGCCTTTGGCACCGCAACATGCCTTCCAAGGCCAGCGGCAATTTTTTTATTTTTGTTGATTTATACATAAGCTAGCTATCGCTTTCCATGGCTGGATGTATAGGTCATAAAGCTTGTTTGCAATACGCTATTCTAGAGTTTAAGTGGGTAAAAGGTAAAAGTAAACTATGAGCCTACACCTGAACCTTGGAGCCTCCAAGCATAAAACTATGCCCCTTGGTTTCCAATCCCTAAACCTAATCGGTCGATCGCCCCTGTTTGCCGCATTAGCAGCAAACAACATCATCGTATATTCATCCTTGAATATGCCATCATGTACCGTTGCCACAAACAACATCGCCGTATACTTTATTCCACGCTATTTTGAAGCAAATTGATCCAATATAATGTTTGAAATTTTTTTCATATAAATTTATTTTTGACTCAGCCTCTTGCCCCTCCTGCGATAAAATTCTAGCTCCGCCTCTGCTAGGCACTTTCCCGAACTATTGGTTTTTTCAGTTTCTAATGTTGGCTTCGGTTATGGTTTTTTTTATAAGTTCGGTATTAGATATCGGGATCGGTCTCGAGCGCTGCGGCAGCAAAAAAACGGAAACATCGATGTCTCCTCTTCTTGTCAGTGGCGAAGCCAAATTGACTGGTCACTGGGTCGGTTAAGCGCTGACTCTTCACAACACGGCTCCTACTGTAGTAGCACCAGCAGAGGCTGCAGAGCTCGGGGGCCGATGTAAAGAGAGAGGAAAAAAAATAGAAGGCATCACTTGCTTCGGGTCCATTTCTGGCTCAGGGCTGTAATGTCGTTTCAAAGGGCCAAGCCCCATCATGACCATGGCCCAATTACTCAATTAGCCTAGCAGGCCCCCCGCTTCCCAAGGACCCCGGCGGCGGCGGCGATTCTCGGGCGGAGGCGCGACGGGCGGCCGCGACTCCGACGAACTCACACCTGGCGGCAGATAGGATGCCAATTTTTGCCAAAGCAAAATTAAAGCATGCCAAAATGTTGGTAACAAATTTAGGTATTCATTTGGTTTAGTGCCAAAACATTTCTTTTGTAAGGATTAAGAAGTTTCCAGTAACTTGCCAATATTTTTATGACAAATGCCAACTTTTAGGCATGAACCAATTGGTAGCTAAAATATATTAGCATGCCATGATTTTGGCTTGGTAAAAATTGACATCCAACCAATAAGGCTCAAAACAACGCATCCTCAACGCGTGCATGTTGCTTCCTCAAGCTCTCAACTCCGAGAAGATTCAGAACAGTTCCCGCCAATGGAGCCCGGCCTCCTCCGCTCGCACCTGCCTATACCAACCTCGCGCACCTCCTCAAGAGACCCGGCCGCTCCACGTCACCCTCTCCAACACCTCCACCCCCTGAGCCGCGCGCCCACCTGTTCGACGCGGTGCCCCGCCCGACGGCCGCCCAATGTAGCGCTTTCCTCTCCGGCCCTCTCAAAGTTCTCGCTGCACCGGCCGGGAGCTCATCGAGGCCATATCCTCGCTAAACTGCGGGGCGCCGGCGTCCCGCTTGTCCTGAAATCAATCCTGCGCCATCTTGGCAGCGTCGTGCCAGGGCACGCGGGCAGGCAGGCAGGCACATTGCCACGACCAGGCATTGTCAGACCGACGACATGCAGTCAGCAACACTCGTGACACGAAAGCTAGACCAAAAGCAGGCCCTGCCAATATCCATCCGCATCAGAACCCATCATCCTCATTCATCATCAGGTAGCAGCAACGATCGATCTAGAAGCAGCACGCGCGCGTGCAAAATAAAATAATAAACTCTCCTCTTTGATCGCCATCATAGGCACAGGCAGCAGCGCGGGACGCAGCAAGCGCCGCCGCCGCAGGTGGGGCAGGCGCACGACGACGAGCAGCAACGCAGGCAGGCGCAGTCGCACGAGCAGCGCGGGCACGGCGCGCAGCACCCGCCGCAGCAGCCGGCGCACACCACGCGGCACCGGCAGCAGCAGCAGCAGGAGCAGCAGGAGGCGCAGAGCTTCCGAAGCTGCGCGCCGCCGCAGGAGCAGCTCGTCGCCGCCGCCGGCCTCATCTTCAGCCGGAACGGCGGGCACCCGCCGCTACCGCAGCAGCAGATCCACGACAGGTAGCTCAGGCAGCTCCTGGCTCTGCATATGCGAGTGCACGCAAACGATGATCAGCTCGGCGGTTGTTGTTAGTTAAATGCATGGTAACCCAACCCCAGCGACTAACAACAGTGGGCGAGCTACTGGTTCATGGAAATCATGATTGTTAACGACAAGTTCAGGAATCATTAAGCCAATTATGGTAACGATGAGTTGATGTTTCTGAAAAGTATCATGACTAGTAGATGTTTTATTAGCTATCAATGCGACAAGTTCAGCAATTATTAAGGTGATTAATGGTGAGTTGATTGTTCTGTCAGTGTGACATTGGTAATGGTAACAAGAGGACAAGTTAACTGTCAAAGTTCGTACAGTGGACGGTTGCAGATTATACATGAGAAAAGCTGGCAGCGATGATCTGATAAAGCTGTCCTAAATTCTAATAATGCAAGCTTAATTATTAGCTGATACAAGCTGCTGGGGCTGCTACAACGCTGGGAATCATATACATTGGCAGGTGGCCTGGTCAGAAACTTCATACAAATTGAACTGAATATGCACTTGCTTTCCAAAAGATGGACAAGTTATTTTCTTACTGAACAGATAGGTGTCATTTTAGCTGGTGTTAGTTTTATGTCTTACGCGATCGATTAACTGACTGGTTAGACAGTATAGTTTTTATACCTTCTGTTATCTAATAATGAAAGTAGAATTAGTGAGTACACACCGATGCGTGGTAGAATTTTTTGTGTGCCAATTTGTCCTTTTTCATGTGAACTGATAATTAATAAGAAATAATTAACATGATTATATGCCACAAGAACCAACAATATTACGAGCTGGAAACATAGAAATTATTACCTGAACTTCTTCAGAAACTGCTGCGGTTGCTCATTGCTTCGTTTCTCTGGCTGACTGCTTTTAAAGAGAGATAATAAGAAAATGCACCATTTATGCTAAGCTAAAGACAAATTCTCAACCTGAAAATCCATACATCGTTATGAATGGATCGGGGTTCCTTCCCACAAACTCATCAACTCTGCAAAAAAAAACCAAGAGGCAATTAAGAGACTTGAAAACTAGTTATTTAATCTTATCATTGGAATAAAACTAACGGCAAGACCTTTTTGAGGAATTATTAGTGGAAAAGTTAACCTTGCATGTAATTTCCAGTGAAATAAATTAGCTAGAGCTAGTTTGCGATGAGCTTCTGCTTGTGAATCGTTTCAACCTAACATGGCTATCTAGTAATATATCTTGTGAAAACACTAGAAGATCCGGAGTAACATTTCTGCGGCTTACTCTTTGCAGCATCTGGAGGCAGCGTGGACCCCTTCAATGGAACTTATTTCACCCTGCAAGGAAATTAAATTTGGTGTTAGCTCCGGGGTAATAATATTATAATATTGGCAGTATAATAGTAATACTGTGCAAGTAAAAGCCATGTGTTCAGGCTGTCAACTTTTCAGGTGCTGTCTGGGATATTTTTAACACGCAGCACATTCAATCAAAGCCCAGCAGCGAAGAAAATCGATCAGCATATTTGCATTAATGCGCCATCGTTGATGGAAACAGCTAGCATAAACGTTACCAAGCAAAAGACAGGCCGGGACCTTATGCATCAGAGAAAGCCATGTACTGCTGATTACATGTAAGAGCAAACTATTATAACAAAAACACTAGCATTTTGTGTTTTTTTGCAGTTGCTCCAGGATCAATACATAGCATATACATACTACTCTTTGTGGTGGAGAATCGATTGCTTGTCTTGGAATAATTCTCTCCAGTACATTAATTAATCCTGCCATACGCTGATGGCACGTAGAGATGGCCCCGGCATGCAAGGCTGTGTTTTCGCAGGCTCATCTCGGGCAGTAAACAGTGTTAATTAACAAATATTTTTTGCAGGACTCATTATTTTACACACCCCAGTGACAGTGAGCAGGATGGGCAGACGAGTAGTTGGAAATCGATCTGGAGGAGTCCCGATACAAAATCTCCCAAGCAGCTCAATGTCGTCCTGCAGCTGACGACTGATCAACTTACTCCCGCGGAACACACAAATATAATAGATTAACACATTAACGCGAGAAGCTAGCTAGCAACAAAGGCCAGCTTGGAAGTTCATCATGATGATGAGCTGAAGAAACCCTGCAGGCTGCTTAATTAAGCGTTATCTTTCGTAGTACGAACTACGAAGTACAAAATGGCTACGAGAAAGGTTTTACATTTAGGTACCTCGCCTGTGGCGGTCAAAGTCAAAGCGACGCCTTGCTACATGACTAGTCAAACCGGCTGCCCGGGGGGGGGGGGGGGGGGGCGGGGCGCTAAGCTTATTAATTTAAGGAAACGCTGGTGGGATTAATGGTTTCGTCTTGTAGATTGAATCCCAGCTAGTAGACGACTAGACCCCTTAAACCCTAGGTAGAACAAAAGGTTGTAGGAGCTATTAGCACTCCTCCAAGGGTCCAAGCAAGAGAGATGGGCGCCGTGGAAATGGTGGTAGGCAAAAGGAATAAAAGGAGCAGGGTTAGCCTTGACGCGCGCGCAAACCCATGGTACGATCCGCACGTGCCCAGAGGTGGAAGCCCCCAGCCATAGATCAAAACTGGCTAGACTGCCCGGATTAAACTAACATTTCAACATAACGGTCTTATCAATCGCTACTAGCGTCGTCTCGTCTCTCGGTCCATGGAACGAGCTAGTAATTTCGTTGACCGCAGCGTGTTTTGTTTAACTATCCTTATTATGCAATTATCTATCCATCTCCATTTTTAAACCAGAAATGGAAAGTAATGCAGCGGAGCAATGATCGATATTCAAGCTGTGTGTGTGCAGGAGCAGGATTTCAGGGGGTGGTAACTGGTAAGTTGAGGTACCTCGAGGAAGCCGATCTCCCGGTGGAGCGCGTCGACGGCGAGCTGCAGGCGGTGGCGGCCGCAGGGGTCGGGCGAGGCCGGCGGCGACTTGGGCCTGGGCGCCGCCGCCGCAGCCATCAAAATAAATCACTCGGCCTGCTTCGTGATGGCCGGGCAGCTACCGGACGGCCGCCGGCAGGTACACAATCGAGAGCGCGGCCGCTAGCTGCTGGTGCCTGGTGCTTGGCTGGAGCTGAGGTGAACGAATGGCCGGCCTGGCGAGCGCGTGATGATTGATGCGCGAACAAGAACAAGGGGCTAGGAAGGAATGATGACGGAGCCTAGCTCTGCCGGCCGGCCTGCTGCAAGCAGCGAGGCGAGGCGGGATTAAATGGCGGTGGTGGAGCGGCGAGCTGCAGGCGGGCACATGGAGGGAGGGGGAGAGTAGAGAGTCTGCTAGGTAGCTGCTGGGGATGGTGGATGGCGGGTTGCCGTTTCGGGCGGCAATGATGAGGGGAGAGGAGGCACAGCGCCAAGCCTTCGTTTCCGGAATACTACGGCCGGCCGGGGGGCCCCTGCCGGAAAGGAGGTACTCCAGCAGCTACTAGGCCGGCCGCCACCGCCACTGAGACGGGAGTATTGCGACTGAGCGAGCTAATAAGTAGAATCCAGCACGAGAAGAGAAGAGAAGAGGGAGAGAGCAGAAGCGTGAAGGGTGGCAGAGGAGAGAGAGGATGGGGCTTGAAAGATTGTCGGGGCCGGATCTAGAGAGAGCCGGGGACGGACAGTCCAGTCCAGGCCGCGTGGGGCCGACGACGATGTGTGTGTATACTGTTGCATTGCATGCTCGCTGCTGCCTATCACAAGCTGCTACACATGTGCTGGTGCTGCTAACCGAGCTACATGCTGCGCCTTCAAGAATCAGCATGGTTTGTCATCTTTCAAAAGCGAAAAAAGAAAGATGGTTTGTCATCACACGGTCCCGATCCTTTCGATTATCTCCGTCTGCTGTGGTTCCCACTACAGTCAGGCTCTCTATTAGCTTTTTTAAAAGCTAAAACCCACGAAAGCCCTTTTATTACTTGAAATTTAAACAACCTTGTTTTATTTTTCTTCTCCCTTGCTAGCTTAATTAGGGATAAGAAAAGAGCTGGTTTCTAGTAAACTCAAAATACCATGCGTAGTCAACCAAAAATCCGAGTCGTTTTATTTTAACAAAATCTGAGTTTCTCAAGTCGAAGCTGCTGCATTCCTATTTGTTTACAAATATCTATCGCTCCCTAGCTAGGTTTGAAGAAGAAGATGATGATGATGATCTGTATGCATGGTGATCATAAAATGGACGACACAAAAACCAACAATAAAGAATAACTACTTGAAAAAGGTTTAACCAGAGTCGTGATAAATTAAAACCCATTTTTTATAAACTTGGTTTCTGATCTTGATGTAAGAACCGACCAAACACTATTTTAAGCAAACCGCCGGTTACTATCAATAAGATGAGAGCTAACACGCGCTCGTCCGAGAGCGTGCCACGTGTTAACCCACATTTAAAGACATGAACAACCGACACGTTGTTCGTCAAAAATAATATTAAATCTGGTAGTCCTGGTATATGCTTCACCATATGCCTAAGATCAAGCATACGCAGATACCGTTTATAATCACATATATTGCCGATGAACCACAAAGAGCAATTTTAAATATTTTAAAGATCCAACAATTAAACATTACAAGTTCAACATAGAAGGGTTCAAATCTGAAATTAAAGGTTCAACAACAACTTACAAGCTTTGGTCTATGGAGTATGTTATTCTTTTATATTAACTCTGAAAGTGATTTGTAGGGGCGAGTGATGCCACCACCCGCCTCTAAAAATATTTTTCAGTTTTATTCCAAAAATTCATTTAAATCTTTACATATAGCAAAATAAATAAAAAAAGTGAAATTTCTACACTATGGTTATTGTGAACTATAGATAAAATAATATGCCAAGTATATTTCAGTGTATATAAAGGTTAAGATTGTTGAAACCTCAAAGTATGACTTGAGTTGTATGAGATACTATATAGTCATAGCCATATGTAGGTTCATAATAATTTTTTTGGATAATTAAAAGATATTAAATGAAAAAGCTACCAAGTATAAAGTTTTAGGTCTAGTCATTCTCAACAATTTTGATATAAAGTTTGACTTCATCCGAGATCATATGAAAAAGTGATGAATTTTTTTGCGTGGAACTATTTTTAGCCTACCCCAATTTGCTTGGGACAAAAGGCTAAGTTGTTGAACTATTTTTAGGGGCGAATCCCCTAAAATGCATTTTTAGGGACGGGTGATGCCGTCACCCACCATATAAATGCCACCATTTCCAAGGATGTGTGGTAGCGTCACCCGCCCCTAAAAATACCATTTTTAGGGACGGGTGATACCATGACTCGCCCCTAAAAATGATGCCCATTTGCAGGGGCAGGTGATAGCGAACCTGCCCCTAAAAATACTTTTCTAGGGGTAGTTCAGATGCTACATTACCCCGCTCCATTTGTAGGAGTGGGTTATCTTTTGACCCATCTCTAAAAAAGGGACGTTGCTGCAAATTATTTTTTAGTAGTGTTTCAATTCGTCGCGCACACAGCTTCACCACACCATTAGAGATCCGTCTGAGCCATTCCCAAGTTGAATCCACCACAGGAGCTCCAAGATCGCCGTTGCCTTCCTCCTTCGGACCGCCGTCGTGCAAAACTCGAGGTCCACCGGTGAGCCACACCCTCCCGGATTCTGCATCCTTGTTAGGTCCAGGTGGGGCATGGGGGCATGTGGATAGGGTGAGGGCTGTTGGCCGGCCCGTTCTAAGGCCGAGGCAGCCGGAACGCACGGCGTCACCGCAGCCGAGCCATCGCTGATGGTGCTGCCGTCGAGCCGTGTGCTCATGCTGCCCAAAAGGCCAATCTGGGGTCGTGGCGCGTTCTTGGGTTGCGGGGTGCTTGCAGGATGGTTGGTTTGGTCGGCCTTGCCGTTGTTCGGCGTGGCGCCATCGTCCGCGCCTCGTAGGCATGGGGCCGCCGCCTCTAGTCGTCGTCTTGGTGAGAGAAAGGGGAAAGGGGAGGCAAGGGAGTCCGCAAGCACCTCTGGGTGCTTGCTGGGCCAGCGATGGCTGCTGGCGGGCTCGCCACCGGCGAGCCAGGGAGAGGAGCCACCATCCCTGTTCCTCGGTTGAGAGGAGCCACCGCCGAGCCTTGCGTGGAGGAGGGAATAAGAAGTGGATGGCCCACCCGTAGGAGAGAGAGGGGAAGGGTGGAAGTGAAAGAGAGAGATGCCCAGGCGCGCGAGGGAAGGGAGAGAAACTAGGGGGTCTTTTTTAAATGTTTGCCACCGTGGCGCCATGTGGCATACCATGTCGGCATCGGATGCTCGCGTGGCGTGTTTGGGACCTCAGGTGATACTTAACACGGTTTAGAGATCTAGATGGATAATTTTAGAGTTTAGGCATCTAGATGAAACCGCGGGACAAGTTTGGAAACCTGAGGTGCAATTTACTCATTTTAAAATATAATCCGTTCCATGCCACCGCTGTTTTGCTTCTGTTAGCCTCCACCATTAGGGAACTTCGATTTATCAACATTAACCCCTGCCCAGCTATCCCTTCCCATTCCCAAATCGCACAGCCATCGTCGTACCGAGCCTCCCCAAATTGCAGAAACCCTAATCACCGCCGCCAGCAAATCGGAGAGGAGGAATGGGCGGCTCGGCAAGGAAGGGAGTGGTGGCACTGCACCTCTGATCAGCTGTCCCCAACGTCGTGCCGGCTGTCAATCCTCGCGGGTGTGGGCTCTGCTTGGCGCGTACGGCCGCACGTTCACATCTCTCGGTCTCTCTGTGATTAGCTAGTGCAAGGAAAGCTAGCTAGTACGCAGTGCTGCTTCAGACAGATTCCAATATGTGTACGTAGGTACAAAATAAATTTAGATTCCAATCTGCTGTCTTAGAAATTTGTGAAACCTATGCAAAGATTTCTAGTATTTTTCAATAATGTGTGACGTATAAGACTCCGGAGTGGTATATTAAGATTAGAAAGCTTGTGGTCATACTTATTTGCGGATTACTTAAAGTCAATTGTAGCGTACAAGGGATGAGTGAATTTTGCATCCAACTAAGGGTGGGGGCAAATAGGTCATTTTGGGCTGTCTGTTAGCAAAGACTACCGGAATCAAGTCAATATTGGCACGGAAGATATTGAAAGTTTTAGCCAATGGCTGATAAGGAATTTAACCTAAAAGAAAAGGAAAGGAAAGGAAAAAACTTATTGACGGCAGGGAAAGGGGAAAAGTGATGGAGATGAACAGTAGTCAGTAGTCGTAGCAGTACCACCCCTAGTCGATCTACTAGTGGAGCGTGGCTCGGCTTCCCCGTCTTCTTTCCCCTCGCTGTCGCAGCGCAGTGCAGCGATGGAACAGTGATACGAGCACAGTGGTAGCTATAGCCTGTAGCTAGGTGAGGCCTCCCCAGTCTACTATGGTAGCGCCTGCCTGCACGCGATGCGAGCAGCATGTCCGTACACCAACGGGCCTGGGGCTGCCTGGATGGCGCGCTGGGAACATGGCCGCGGTGCATGCAGTCACCGAGGATCGCGTCGTCGCATGCATGCGGCTGTGCCGTACGTGCCGTGGAGAAAGAACCCAAGAAGGCGGACGCGGATAGATGGTTCGTTACGCTAGGTCACGTCATCCCCTGCATGCGCTGGGACGAGGCCGTATACTATGTACGGATGCCGCAGAGGAGTAGTGCGTATGTACGTACAGGGAGCCGTACCATGCTTCCGGGTGGTCGGGTCGATCGCCAGGGATCCGACTAGCACCAAGGCGTGCAGCAGGCCGTGCAGTGCATGCGCGCGCTCCTGTCCGCCGCGCCCGGCCCAGCTCCAGATCCAAACCATGCAGACGATGCCGTGCAGGCCTCCTTTTCTTCCGTGGAATTTAGGTAGCGAGAAAAAGCATTTGGCCTGCCCTCTCATCCACGACAAACGTGGTGCACCAGCAGGCAGGCCCCGCTGGTACGTGCTAGGTCATCCACAGCCCAGTCCAAGCTCCGATTTCCTTCCAGCTAGGAAGCTAGGGAAATCGTATCTATCGTATGTTCTCCCAGTCTCAGATCCGGGCCCAGGTAATTTGGACTGCATGCATGTGCATGTCCATGACCACCCCATCCGATTAATAATAAGCTGCTGCTAAAGTAGTCGCAAGTGGGCACCTGCACTGCACCCACCGCTCCCCGTTTGTCCCAGCTGGCCGCCTGTCTAAAAAGGCTCCTTGGCCGGGCTGTGCGCGTGCCTGCCCCTATCTAGCACCCACTGCACCGCAACAACGAAAACGAGACAAGCGCCCCACTGTGCAAATCACATCCGCCATGGGCCTCACGTACCCTGCACCTCACCTTTTCCATCCATGCATGCTAGCTCCTAGTGTTTTGTTTTGGAGGATCTCATCTCAATCATAAGCATACGTAGAATGGAGTAACAACAAAAGAAGAAGAACTACTGAAAGAAAAGAAGAAAGAAAGGAGGCCAAGTCCGATACAGACCAAAATAAAGAAAACCAAGGAATTGCAGCCTCAGATTACAGCAGGGGTGCAGTAATCCTGAACCCCGGCCCCTGAACAAAATCACTACGTACTCCATCGACGACATGGACGGATCTACCACCTAAATTTACACCTCGTTTCTTACACGAACCAACAACACACCGTTAAAAAAAAAGCAAAGCCTACAGGCTGGTAGTATTTACCCCGCTACTACGCTTTGGGTTGCGCGGGCATGTGCCACTCCCAGAACTCCTGGCTCTGCCCCGGCGCCCGCCTCCTGGGGACGGCCCTCTTGGGAGACCTGGCCACCCCCCTGTCCTGCTGCGCCCGCCCCTGCTTCTCCCTCCGCTCGCCGTCCCTCCTCCTCGCCCTCTCCTTCCTCGCCGCCTCCTCCCCCGCCGCCGCTGGCGGCTCGCCGGGCGCGGCGTCGTCGTCGCCGGTGACGGCGAGGAGCGGCTCCAGGTCCTCGACGACCCTGGACATGTCCGGCCGGCTCTTGGGGCTCCCGCTCAGGCACCGGTACGCCACGAGCGCCGCCCGGTGGGCCGCGGCGGCGGGGTACGCGCCCTCCAGGGCCGGGTCCATCACCCGGGCCAGCTTCTGCGGGTCCTTGAGCCACGCGCGCATGTGCTCCACCAGGTGCCGCTCCCGGCTGGGCCGGGCCTTGTCCACCGCGCGCCGGCCCGACAGGATCTCCAGCAGCACCACGCCGAAGCTGTACACGTCGCTCTTCGCCGTGAGGTGGCCCGTCAGGATGTACTCGGGCGCCGCGTACCCGTGGGTGCCCATCACGCGGGTGGACACGTGGGTGTCGTCGCCCTCCGGCCCGTCCTTGGCCAGGCCGAAGTCCGACAGCTTCGCCTCGTACTCCTGCAAAATTTCCATCCATGGTCATCGTAACTGGCACTGTGTCTGAATGCATCCTGGGCTGATTTAAAGCGCAGTACGGCCCATTTAGCTGGGCTGCAGCTATCCCCCAACGCCCAATCCGCACTGTGCTTCTCTTTTTTGTTTTTAAGATGAGGAACTTTGTGTGCGGCACCTGAAGACTTTTTCGAGGGCTGGTGGTTGGCACGGCACGGACATCTGCTTTTCTGTACCGCTGGAAAAGGTGGTGTGAAAGGATATGGAAGGTAGCATCTTCGAATTGGAGGCGGCCCTCTGATCCCGTCAGCTCTCTCCCGCCGCCGCAGTTGAAAAGGGTTTACTACTAGCAGCGGTAGGAATCGACCGATCTGCCAGGTCAAACTGCTGACGCAGCAACTTGAACGGACTTTGATCGATGGGCAGTTGATTCGCGCCAAGTCAACGTGCGCACTCCCTCTCAGATTATTATTATTATTAGCGGAGGGAGATTATTCAACAAGCAACTGGATTTACTTACGGGGTTGAGCAGGATGTTGGATGTCTTGAAGTCCCGGTAGATGACGGGCTTCTCGGCGTCGTGAAGGAAGGCGAGGCCCTTGGCGGCGCCCACCGCGATGTTGAGCCGCGTTGACCACGACAGAACGGGCGGGAACGCTGCAAAATAGGAAAAAAAAATAAAGCACCAGCCCCGTCATCATCAGCGACTGTATGATCGGATAAAACAACGAATCGAAATGTCAACGTGTGCTGCGCATGCAACCTTCAGGGTTTTTTTTTTCCTGCTGGATCGGTTAGAGCATGCACGCATTATTACATGCGTGCACTAACAAATTAAATACTAGGAGCTGGCGAGAGGGTAGTTGGAGGGGAAAACGCACAGATGTGAAACGACCTAGCTAGCTAGCACACGGAACCCTTGCCTATCAGTTTCTTCTTCATCACCGTCAGCCCACAGGAACGCAAAAGGGTTTGTGCTGTGTGTTCGCCTTTCATTTCTACAACCAACTGGAGAATTAACCAAGGGCCCAGCAGGCACACGCTGTGCAAACAGTGCCTGGTTGCTTGTTTACCAGCTAATCCACCGATCGCCTGACGGGTTGAAGTTAGCATGGCAGTGCGAGCTAGCTGGAGCTAGTAGCACACACACATGAATGCGTGAGGATTGTCGATGAAAGGCTATAGCTAGCTACTCCACCCACCGTTTCCGTTGACGACGTGGTCAAAAACTAGCAATCCGCTGCCGCCGTAGGTAGTGCAGTACAACCAAGTAAGCAGGCTGGTCTAATCAGTTAAGGTGATGCGTGCGTGCGTGCGTGGCTCCAAGCCTAGCTAGTTTTGTCAGCTTGCCTGCTGGCCAACGGTCGTGATACCAAACCACATCCCGTTCAGCTGACGTGGGACGCAGGGCCCAACGAACAGTTAGTTATATTATTAGTTGATGGTGCTAGATTTGCTGCCTCAGATTAAGGATAGGGATTAGTTGAGGTATACTGAACTAAGTACGCAGTAGTACTCCTATACTGTAATAATCCTAGGTTGATGTTACCAATCGGTCTCAGCGGGGAGAGCAGACAGGAGAGCTTATGCAGTAATTGACGATCGAAGGCAGAATACTCACTCTTGAAGAGGTGGTTCTCGAGGCTGCCCTTGGGCATGTACTCGTAGACCAGCAGCCGGTGCTCCTCCTCGCTGCAGTACCCCACCAGCTTCACCAGGTTGGGGTGCCGGAGCTGCCCCAGGAAGATCACCTCCGACTGCACGCACGCCATTGTTGTTAGCTCTAGGCTGGCTATAGCTACTTCATCATCATCGATCAGCTATAGCAATACAATTCAAGCACGCACGTACCAGCCACTCTTTGTGCCCCTGCGTGCCCTCGGGGTCCCAGAGCTTGACGGCGATCTGCTGCGCCCGGAGCCCCGGCTTGGCGCCCTCCGCCACGGCGCCCTTGTACACGGGGCCGAACCCGCCCTCGCCCAAAAAGTTGCTGTCCACGAACCCCTGCGTCGCCGCCTTCAGCTCCCCCACCGTGAACACGTGCAGGTTCGACCCCACCAGCGACACCGACAGGTCCTGGTCCGAGCACGTGCTCATCACGTCCGTCACCGACAGCCGCTGCTGCAGCCCCGCCGCCCCCGCCGGGGGCTGCTTCGTCGCCGCCGTCCGCGGGCCGGGGCGGACCTTGTTATCCCCGCTCCCGGCCGCGCCGGCCCCGCCCATCAGGCACCCGCCGAACAGGAACCGCCACGCCGACAGCTGCTTCTCCTGGTGCTGCTTCTTCTTCTTGGCCGACGACGACCTCGCCATGGTCTATCTGTCTGTCAAATTCGAGCTCGCTCCGATGGATCGGATCCGTTGACGTACTCCTCCTCAACTGATGACCCGCGGTCGATCCGTTGACGAAGCAAGCGAGCAGGCTAAATCTGCAGGCGCTGGATGGAGGATCGACTGGAATGGAGGAGCAGTCGAGAGCTAGCTGCTGGCCGGGGAGTTGGGAAGAGGCGGAGGAGTATTTGTAGAGGGGGGCGAGCTACCAAACATGCCGAATAAATGGACGACGGGCGATGAGAAGAGAGACCATTTCTCTCGCGCCCGTGCTGCCCGCCACCGGTAACACGGGATGGGATGGACGGGCACGGCCGGCCCTCCCCGCGTGGAGGCGCTCGATCGGCTTCCGTTCCGTTCCCCCGCCGGGCCGGATGACATGTCTCCTCGCTGACCGTTGACCTGACAGCCCAACGCCTGCTTGCAGGCATTGATCTATTCCCATTTCCTTTTTCTCTCTTATACTTTTCTCGATTTTTTTTCAGAGCACTTTTGGTTTCGGCTGCTGATTAAGTGGGGTGTTCCTCTCTCAGTTCTACCGGATTTATATTAGTCTCGACGTTTTAACGGAAACATTGGAAAGAAAGAAAGAAAGTGCTAGCGACTACGTCAACAAGTCTATTCTAGTACCACTACCATTTTCTTGCAAGGCTGCTAAACGCTTTGGTGGTAATCCTTCACGTCGATGGAAAATCTGCTTATGATGCTGCTGTTACAAAATCGTACGTCTTTCCTTTGCAAATATAAATATATATAGAAAAAATGTCCTCATTCAGCGGCCATTCATCGATCCTGCCCTACCAATACAAGCTCGAAGCAAATCTATTCGTTGCCATGAACATAAATGTGCCACATGGCAAGTTTACCTTAAATTTGTTAAACCAACCAAAAAAAGGGGACTCGAACTGTCAAACCAACAACAGGGGAAGGTTGAGCCTCAACGAAACTACCAGCCATTTTTAGGTTTGAATACTTCCCAAATACTGACAGTTACTTTTTTGGAAGAAATAAATACTGAAAAAATATCTTCTTTCAAAAATAAAAATCTTTCTAAAAGAAACAAACGGCAGTGATCCCATATTATGGTGCTCAAACATGCTGTATGCCCCTAGCATCTCTAGGAGTGCAATGTGTTGGCTCTCTATAGGAAACAGCCTGTCCGGGCTTCGCTTTTGCGCAATTTTAGTCAGCCTACAAGATACAGAAGCATCATGAGGATCAGATGAGATGAAAGCAAATCATCCGCAGGGCAGACAGCCCAATCTAGGCCTTGAATTCCCCATCTCTCACAAGCAGCACACAGACTACTTGACAGCAGAAGTGGAGGTCCATGTCAATCGGAGCCCGGAGAGGACGAATTCAGACGCGCCATCAAGGTCGTTACAGAACAGAACAGAGCGCCCGCCACTGCTCCATCCCCTGCTCTGTTTTCCCCCGTCACTGAACCGTACGTAGCGAATTTGGAGAGGAGGAGAAAAAGGAAATTTGGGGAGAAAATGACAGGTTGCCGTTCCTTGCGCCCAACCTCGAAAAGGGAGGCGAATTAGGTTTCCCGGAAGAGATCGTTTGGGAACAAGCCAGAGAACGGTTGATTTCTACGGGTTTCTAACTTTTCTATCCATCTCTCGTGCAAGCATACGAGACGCTTATAAGGGTTTTCCCGTCTCATTTAGTGCGAGGAGGAGAGTAGGAACCGAACCGGATTAAGCTAGCTAGAGTCTGAATTGAAGGAGCTCTAGTAAACCAAAACGATCACAAACACCGGACATGGAGTGTATCCTTGCTCAGTTTATTAGTTTTCGCCATCATTGGAACAGAAATAACTGCGCTTTCTACCTCACGACGCGCACCGAGTTCCATTTCGGGCAGGGTTTTCAAGAGGCAAGAGCCCGTGCGTGGTTTTCGTGACTTGTAACAGGGGAAAGAATCATCGAATTTTGTGGCTTAAGGATGATGCGCCACCACTATTGCAGGTAGAAGAAAGATGCGTCACCTTGATTGGGCTCCGTTAGAATAGAATAGAACGCACATGCCATTTTGTGAAATCCCAGTCGGATGTTCCAATGAAGAACCTTCAAATCGAAGAGAAAGAAATTTTCATTCCGTCGTCGACACGTGGGATCCGTATATTTGGAGGGGCTAAAGTTAAGTGCTAAACTTTAGCGCATATTAGCACTTATATCTTTGCTAAAATTTTTAACTCTCGATTAAACTTTAACCCATGTGTTAGCACTCGTGTTTAGATACGCTAGTGGTAAAATTTAGCCCTCTCATCAATTAGCACTTGGATCCAAACAGGATATAAAGCAACTCGTTTTAAGTACCCCATGCAGCTGAAACCTGTTGTTTTCCTACGGATAACTTTTTTAGAAACACATTATAGGTCCGCCGCGCCTATCCTCTCGCGGACGAAGACGGCGGCGTGCCAACCGCGGAGGCGATAAACAATCTGGCGCCGGCCGGGCCGGCCGGCCCGCCACCACCGCGTCTGTGAAGAAGCTACTGCGCAACTGAAAAGCTGGGCCGCCGAAACCTTCGTCGCGTGATGGAAGAACAATTTTAACGGCCGAGTCGTGCTCGTGCGTGGGGGCGTGTGAACGCCACGCGAGCTGCGGCGCGTGGGCTCGGGCTCGGTCTCCTACTCTCTGCCACCGAGAGGAGGAACTGGCTGTACGGCAGTAGCTAGCCGCGGCAAGTCGCCGTGCGTCCGACTCGATCTGCATAGCCCGACTCCAAGTGGAACCACCGCGTGCGCTGGCTCATCGCCTCGTCCGCGCGCGGGGAAGGTTTCAAACCTTCGCGCGTGTCCTCTTATAGGTACGATAACTAACTCAGAACTATGACCGTACGGACGCGTGATCACGGACTGACTGCAATGGTCGGTAGAACTGGAAACGAACTGCCCAGCTAGACGTCGTCGTTCACATGCTTCATCCAAACAAAATAAGGCCTTCGAGGACTTTGAGGCACTATTTGAAAATTTAGGGACTAAATCGAGCATCTAGCTGCTAAACACTGGAAGCTGGAGGGGTCGCAAGTTCGCATGCCTGCTCACTGCACTGCTTGTCGCGTTCCCCAATCCCAATCAGAAAGCACGAGTTTGAATGTCAGCGTACACCTGACGCATGCAGCAGATACATTCTAGAACTGGAGAAAACTAAACCATCATCCATTCTCAACCAAAGGACCCAGCACATTTGATGCTAGTAGTTCAGTCAATAGCCGGTGAGCCGCGGAGAATTCCATCTTCAATAGAGAAAAAGCCGGGCTACTAGCTAGTTGGTCTGCCGTCCATTTCCATGAACGATCCAAGCTCCCCCCGAATGTCTTACCAAAGACCAGGACATGTACACCTATTATATCCATGTGTTTCATTTTATTCATTATGATGTCACCCTCCGTTCTCAATTCTTGAATAATTTTGTTTTTATCTGCGTTGGAATAGCGATAGAGCAGGCGCTTTGGTAGGTGCAACCACAGCTCAACAAAGACTCTCTCGTGTGATCTCACTGATGTAGTGATGCTAACCACACATGCTGTTCTAGACCACAGTTCTTTACCCCCAAAAAACATGGGAGGAACGTGTACGTACACATGTACGAGCTCACCATACCTTTTTTCAAGCCCCAAATCCTGGTGCTTAAATTTTAATTGGTCTACTAATATTCCCTTACGGCAGCAATGCAAGCTATAGCTATAGCATATAATGGACAAAAATATGTGCAGGGAGAATGGAAGATTGTTGACTTTCGTATCCTTTTATTAGTTTGTTAAATTGGGACACATCAATGCCGTCAGTGATGCTATACATGTCTGCTGATCAGCACCAAACTACTGCATTTTTGTCCCAATTTGCCGGCTAGAATAAAGCAAGCACTTGAAAATCTTTGCTGCCATTTAATTTAGTCAACCGCCCTTCTGCTTCCATGCTGATCTTTCTTTTTTCCAGTAGGCACTAGTAGTTGGTAATAGCGTATATGAACCCATGGGGAAACACCATGCCTAGTCACGCGCTATTTTTCTTTCACTTGGACTAATCCCAAAACAAATGACTTGCCGTTCAAGCCTTCAAGGTCTCCGTTTCGATCAGTTTTCTTCCTTGTACTGTATGCCTACAGCGGAGGAGCGGATGGGATAGGCTCTATCTAGCTTGTTCAGGTAGTACAAAACAAAATATCAACATGGCTAGGAAATCATCAACAACTTGCCTGCCATTTGGACTTGTGTGCACAAAACTGACGACTTGCCTTTCATGCTTCAATCATCGGTTTACCCTTCGCCGCCGTCACAGAACCGCCGCCTCTATCTGACTATACCGTCAGCCCGTCGCCTTTTTTCTCCAGATAATACTATCGTTAGCGTGTGCCTACGTGTGCGATCGTTGCCATGCTGATGATTCAGTTTTTATGGCAGATAGTGATGCAGCATAGGTCAATGTCCAAGAAGACTAGTGCTCAAAGCTCACTGTGGTTAAGACGATGGTTTAGGAGAGAGGGAGAAGGAAGAGATAGTGTGGCAAGCTATCCTGATTCCCATTATTTCACACACATCGGTTAGAGATCGAGCACTACTTTGATTGTTCTGTAGCACTGGGGGACGTAAACTTTTAATCGGTCAATTGCCACTAAACGTTCGTGGAAATATCTACCAGAGAAGTTTCCAAACTAAGTTGCTGAATTGACTAAAGTTCGTCTTTGTCTTCGTCAGAGTTCCCATCGAGAGATCGTTTCCCCCGGTCCTTGGTCTGAAGCATTATTTTTTTTAGTACTAATTTTGGACCACCTTGCTTCAGCAGAGCTTCTTCTTTTGTGTGCTCTCTGCAAATAGACGGCATAAACCTTCAAGCACCAATGTTGCTACTAGTGGACAGCTTATCGTTGGTAGGAAAGACAATTCTGAAAAGGAAAGACAGTTCTGAATCCGATCTGTACTGATGTTGCTAGAGTTTACTACTTTTCCCAAAGAACGGAGTTCTGTCAATCCCAGGAGTTTTGAGTTACTACGTTGCAATGAACTACACAAACCCTGAAACTTCCAGACCTTGGTTCAAGTCAGCAGAGACGGAGAGACGATAGGGGGAAAAAAAAGACAAACTTTTAGGCAGCTTCCCACTCGCACAAAGATATGCCGGCAGCGCTTCATGAGTAATTACATATACGAACGCCCATAGCGACGTGGATGCTCACTTTCGAATTTTGGTGTGCATGCTTTGCTGACGTGGATGTACGCTCGTATTTTGCACGCTCTACGTACAGGACACGCAACACACAGGAACACATCAGCATCGTAGAGGTCTTAGCTTTTGTCTCCTTACCTGAAAGAGGGCGAGACAAGTGTGTGCACATTAAAATGGCAGAAAGGCGCGTCATTTTTGGGGGGCAATGCAAAGTCGTGAGCTAGCCGACTCTTCCAGGGAATCGAAGGCACTAGTTAGACTGGCTCCAACAGGCCAGGTATTTGGACAGGCAAAGGCAATTTAGCTGGTCGACGGGTACTGTAGCGTCTCCAATGGGCTAGGTATTCAGACCATGCAAAATACATGGGAAGAGAGAGAACAACCAAACTGGCTGGTGGGAGCACGCGAGGCATTTGCCCCGTCCACAACCGTCAAGACCTCATCTTCAAGCGGTCGACGCGGACAAGCTCTGCAACGGCGCAGCTCCGTCGGCGACGAGGTGCGTCCCCCGGACAAGCTCTGCAGCGGCGCGGCTCCGTCGGCGACGAGGTGCGTCCCCAGTTCCCTTCCTCCTCTTTCCCCATGGATCCGTCTCCCAGGAGGTCTTGACGGCCGGCACTGGGCATGGCGCCGCAGAGTTGCGTACCGTCGCCGAAAATCCTCTTCGCTGTACAAAGGATTATCAACAAAGTAATCCCTCATAATTTGCGCAAAAGCTGCTTCTCTATCACGACGCTTAAATTTATATCCTGAAACTGAACCACCCCTCCTACGTTTAGAAGGTTCCAAAGCTGCGATTATTGAAGTTAACATGCATTCTTCATCTTTCTTCCATTTATTCTGCCTAAAATATGAGTCTTTTAGGCAGGACTAAGCTGTCATGTTTCACAAGTCTGAACAACATAGATTAGACATAAAGTTTTAGTACACAGATAACAAAAATGCTTTTCTGAAATCATAAGCAATTGGGGCTATGTTCAAAGCGTTCAGTTAAAGCAAGGAGGAATGTTTCAGTTTAACCATGCAAACAGAAATAAAGATACTAGCTAAAGTACACATTAAAATGTAGTTTATTCCAATTCCCAAAAGCAAGTATCACATATTTGCAATCACTGTCAAACAAAAAACACATCTGAGAGCAATGGTATTAAACGAACTGAGAGTGTCTAGGTGGGATTAAACAAACAGACTTCAAAAAAGGAGTGTAATAAAACTGGAAGGAGTGTAATAAGCAGCCATTTTCACTCGCTAAATTCGAGCTCTCCATGTGCATATGGAAAAAAAAGGCATTTAAAGTTGCCTATCACAGTATTAAGATAATGATATCAACGGACCTTCTGTTCTCTCTCACATGCGGCAACAGTTTTTTATTTTGCAGCCCTAATCCTCACGGCACATGTAGCTACCAGACTCGTCAGACGAAGAAGGGGGATTACTCACCAAATCCACCACCTGACACTGCCAAAATCCTCACGCGCCTACCGCTCAGTCCCAGATTTGGATGGGTCTCGCTCCACGGGCTCCACGACAATCCTGGACGAGAAAACAGGGGAGGAGGATGAAGCCAGACGTTCTGTCGTTGTGTACCTCGCGCGGGGTAAAAATTGACGTTGAAGCGGGAAAACAAAACGCGTCCATTGTTTGGCGCGAAATTAAATAGGGCCAACGGCCATAGCTATTTTAGCTGCTTTGTTGGGTGCAGAAGGTTTTAGCTGGCCACGCAAATTGCAGGGGGCAGCTAAACGTTAAAATGCATAGCCAATTTGCCTGCCTATTGTTGGAGGCAGTCCTAAGAGTCTGAGAGAGAGAGAGAGAGGCACTGGAGCTAGCCAATATCCGAAGCAAAACCTCTCAGAAATTCAACCTGACCGGTCGGTCAGACATCAAAGGTCCTGTCTCCTGTGGCTCTCGCTGCAGGGCAACAGTGAAATATCTTTTCAGGTAACTTGCTTTGCTGCATCTCTTCACCATCGAGAAAAGCCGCGCATGAGAAGAGCCCGAGGCTCATTGCTTTCGTTTATCACGAGCTGGAAACTAAAAGAGAAGAAAAACCTGCGCGTATGGATGCGCTCGAACGAAATCACGGCTAGAGATGGAAGCGGATCGGATCGGGACTCATCCTAAGTTCTTAACTTCGATGTAGCTATCAACTATCATAGTGTGTAATACAAAATGTAATTTGTATCAATGAAGTAGGAAGTTGATTGCTGGATTTTGGATAGCTTGATCTTTTTCCTAGCTGCCTATTTCGTGTTTCTACCCAACAAATCAAAGTTGCCATGGATAAGAGGGGATGTGCCGCTGTCAACGAACACAAGGCGAGCAACTTGTCCAGAACAAGTGGGCTCTAGAATTTCCGAGCGACCGGAACGTGACAAGCAGAAAGGAGCTGAGGGAAACAACAACGACGACGACGACAATAGAAGCAGAAAACCACTGCACCTGAAAAAGGCAAGCCGGGCGATGTTTCCGTGTGCACACTCAGCTTTACGAACTGATTGTGCCGTGAGAGCACGAGTCCTGCCCAATCACCAAGCAAATCAAAGGGGGAAAAAGAAGAAGAAGAAAATGCCTCTATCTAGGATAACCTTGATTAACTAGTGCAGGTTGGTCGTATCGTATCACCACGAGTGAATAGTCTATCCCGCTGACTTGGGCTCCCTCTGCTGGCATCTGGGCAAGACCTTGGAAATGCAGGGAGCCTTCCGCTCCACCGCGTTAGTATGAACCCCGGCCGCAGCTAGCAGGAAACGTGATCCTTGGGAGATCGGCGCGCAGCGCGTGGATGACGCCAGCCGCACCTCCTGAGCATCCGTGTCCTGCCCCCTAAAAGGCAGGGAGGGGGCTTGACGACGACGGATCGTGGATCTCTGGTGCGCGGCAGCCCGATCCGTCGCCGGCGACCTCACCTCACCCCGTGATCTTCTGATCAGGAATTCAGAGTTCGTCAGGAGTCGGCTGCGCATAAAAAGATAGCTGCAAGCAAGCAGCGCTGGCAGCTGAACTTGTTAACTCCGTGATGTGAAACAGCGCCGCCGCCGCCCTCGCCGGAGGAGCATGATCACACGGCTCCAGGCTTACGCTCACGTTAACATCAGCATGACGTATTCACTAGGTTAACCTTCTTTTCTTGTTACCTGTACTCTCTGCTATTTCTTTTCACAGCTTAGCTGTTTGCTTCTTTCCCTTCGTTTCTCCATTATTATAATGCCATATACCACTAGATCTGTAGATCAGCAGTTCTTCTGCTTGTCCAATAATGAAAAAGAAAAGAGAAAAAAGAGCAGAGAAAGTGCCTCGTGCACCAAAGTGAGCAGGTGGATCGGACGACGTGGCGCTACCATACGCTCTGTTTTGCGATTCTCGGCCAGAGGAGGAAGCCTGGTAATTCTCGGCGCAACTCCAGCACAGCTGCGTAGCTTCTCCTTTGGCTGCATCTCCCATTTTCCTCGCGTTTCAGGCCCAGAATACTGAAAGCGGAAACGTATGCGGTTTACAAGAAGAGAGTCAAAAACATGATGCCTTGCTTTTGTCACAGAACGTCGTCTTCTGAAGCACAAGGAAAATAAACAGTTTTCAGTTTAACGTTCCGATTATTGTAACAGCATTCCTATCAGTGTGGAGGACATACTAAATTCTGGCCCACTCAGGTGTGTGGCCTGATGCACTTTATTTTAACTGAATTCTCAGCCCACTGGATTGCGTGCCTTCCAAATAGGCCCTACAACCATTACGAGAATGGTTTAGCGGGTAAAGTTCTCCAAAATTGATAGCTCATGGGCCAAATGTGAAAGCTACGAGAGTACAAGTAGTCTCTGATGCAGTCGAAGCACTCTTAAAAAAATAAGAGTGTTAGATTACCATGTGAACAAGTGCGAGATTAACAATTGAAATAAGCTGAAGAGCAAGTGCACTAGAATAAATAGCAAAGCCAAAAAAAGATATGCGACGCCTGAGAGATTCGAACTCTCGCGGGGAAACCCCATGTACTTAGCAGGCACACGCCTTAACCACTCGGCCAAAGCGTCGCTTGGTGGCATACGACCCCTCGTACTTGTATACATTCGCAACTCAACGAACCATCTTCTGCCCTTACACGGTGACACACCCAGAGGGGACCCCCGAAACGAAACGGCGAAGGCACCACCAGGCACAGCCGCACCAACCATGGACGCCGGCGGCGCGCGTCCATCGGCACCGTCGGCCGCCGCCGCCGCCGCTGCCGGGGCCGGGGGCGCCTCCGGCGCGGACGAGCCCCGGGACGCGCGGGTGGTGCGGGAGCTCCTGCGCTCGATGGGGCTCAACGAGGGCGAGTACGAGCCCCGCGTAGTGCACCAGTTCCTGGACCTGGCCTACCGCTACGTCGGCGACGTGCTCGGGGACGCCCAGGTCTACGCCGACCACGCCGGGAAGACCCAGATCGACGCCGACGACGTCCGCCTCGCCATCCAGGCCAAAGTCAATTTCTCCTTCTCGCAGCCGCCGCCGCGCGAGGTACCAAACCCACCCAAAATTCTACCCTCGCTGTACCCCAATTTCGGTAAAATTGGTTGGATCCTATGTTTAATCTTCTTCTACCCGCGCATAATTGTTGCTCTCGCCATAGACTGGTGTTACCACGGCTGAGTCCACGAACCCTAGTTGTTGTGTTGCCCGTGTAGTTTCAGCTTAATTTTGAAGTAGTTGTGTATCTCTAGATTAGTGGGCAAGGACCTGTGATTTAAATGATGCCTTCTGCTTTTGTGAATACTACTGATGGGATTTTCCCCCTCACATCTCTCTAGTGTTGAAGTTATATCTATTTAATTGGGATGAAATCATGTGTTGTATTTTTTTTTTTAACTGGGCCCCCTCATTTCCATCAATAGACGGAAATTTTATCGTGCAGCATAGGTTCAGATATATGATCAGAAAGAGGATCTAAGTACTTAAAGCCACATAGATCAGAGCCAGCCCAGTGTCATAAGAGAAAATTCAGAATTCTAGATGGAACCATACAATCAACTCTTACAAAAGTCATGTTCTATGTTAAATTGTTCTATGAATGTGGTAATAAGGTTTTGAGAACTGGTACATCTTCGTCTAGTCTAAAATAAACTATTTCTTTCTAATATAAGTTATCCTTTAGGTATCGTTTGCCTGTTGATGAGGTTTCCTGTTATGTAGTCACGTTAGTGGAAATGTGGGATTGTACTTGTCATTTGTGTCCTGCATTGCAGAATATGGTAATTTTTCTGCTTCCTATATTTGCAACAATTTCAATTACTAAAAAATACTGGCCTTACAAGAGGAGCATGTTGGCTTGAAGTCCTTCAAATGAGAGAATGACAACTGTTATATAACATGCTAGATGAAATGGTCCAGCTTAAGATGAACTGACCATACCTAGTAAATGTAAGTTCCCCATGTAAAGTTGAACGATTCGTAGTCCTTTTAGGAGGTATAGGTCCCTTTGCTGGTTAATGTGAGCCGTGATAACATAGTCCAAGACTAATTATAAGTTGACATATTCTCAGGAGGAAGAAAGTAGTGTTTGATCAAAATATTTTTACAAGGCAATCCCTCTATAAAGACAACTTGACCTTTAGGGGAAAATCTCTAAATTCGGGAAAGAGTTCTCATCAGGTACAGAGCAAGAAAAGTATAAACATCAACCGACTGCTGAACCCCGGCAATCAAAACAATCTTTTTGCCATCAAATTTAACAAACACAAGTACAAACTTTTTATCTGCCTAAAGTCAAACTTCTACTCAGTCAAGAAAATCAAATCATTATTAGACACATTCAAGTTGTCCTAATAGAAAATCCGGAGCACTTCGGTTGATCTTCAGACTTCCCATGGGTCATAAGATACCTTGTTTCTATTTCTTGAAATGATAACCTCAAATGCCACATTATGTTAGTTGTACAAGTATCTTGGGGTATTAGGTACGTTCATTTGCCTTGAAATAAGATGTGATGCTAATACACGGTACTACACGGATCTCATTTGTTTTTTTTTTGTTCCTAGAACACAGAAAGCCATTAATAAATCTAGTTACGAGTCAAGCCTGTAGTTCTGATGTGATAGTCTTCAGTTATTTCTCCCGTGTCTTTCTGTGTTACAGGAAGTGGTTGTTGGATGTAGTAAGTTGAGGGTTTCGATGTGTTAAACCAGATGGGTTGCTGTTAGTTCCCTTGGTCCTATTAAAGCCCTTCATGCTGTAGTGCAATCAAGATGAAGTAGTCTTCTGGAGTTCTGGTACCTGGCACTGTGTTAACAGTCTGCGCAAAGACTTAGTAATTTCTTTGCGATCTTGTAATGAGATTCAGATTCGCCCGATCTGGAAAAAGAATTGAAAGCCTACTAGTTTTGTGGTGAAACAATGGAACTCATGTTTTGGTGTGTCTTCTGTGGTTATGATTTATTTAATATTTTGACTATAGGATTAGTATGAACCTCTTGTTGTTTGATTGGATTCCTGAAAAATTTAGTTGACCTTAGTGTTATATGTAGAGTACATATGCATAACAGTGCTTTAGGCTAACAAGTGATTTCCTATTCTTGCTAGGTTCTCCTTGAGCTGGCACGCAACCGGAACAGAATCCCGCTGCCCAAGTCAATCGCTCCTCCTGGCTCGATTCCCCTGCCACCAGAGCAGGACACACTGTTGGCTCAGAATTACCAACTCCTGCCACCATTGAAGCCGCCGCCTCAAGTTGAGGAGACGGAGGATGACATCGAAGAAACCAACCCTAGTGTGACCCCAAACCCTGGAAATCCCAATCCAAACTACTCCCAGGATCAGAGGGGTAACGAGCAACAGCACACATCTCAGCATGGTCAGAGGGTTTCTTTCCAACTCAATGCCGTGGCAGCTGCCGCTGCCGCTGCAAAGCGTCCTCGGATGACCATTGACCAGCTGAACATGGGCTAACCGTTTGCTGTCAGTTGGATTGTAGCATCTCTTTTCTCTTTCTACTAATAGTCTGCTTGTTTTGAAATTAGTGTTACATTCGTATGTTTTTATCGAGTAGCCACGAGATAGTACAGCAACCGCACGTCGCCCTTGGAAAGGAACTGTTCTAGTATTGTATGCTGTACCTGGTTCACTACTCACTAGAGGTTAAATTTCTACTGCAATGTTATCTGGGCCTGCACGCTCTTTGCATCACCGTTCTTCTAAGTAAAATTATCTCAAGAGGGCAAATCCTCAGTATTGCAAATCGAACCCAACAAATTTGATTTTTTTACTAATAACTATTCATAGAATAACCTGCCGGTGCTGCTATACTTTGCTACATGTGTTGTCACAGAGCATTGTTTATACTTCAATACTCTCTCTCATGTGCAGGCTCCATGCCTCGGATGTAGAAATTGAAATCAGCTGCAATATTTTTTATTTAGTTGCGCCCATCAGGATTCAACAGGACCTCTGTCATTGATATGCTGCATGCATCCATCAGTTCATCCTGAAAGCTTAAACTGATGGAAAAATGTGGATAATTAACTTAAACTTTAATGTGCTATATGTTAACTAGTGCTACGAACGAGATCATATTATGCTTGGTGGCAGCACTCGGGAGAGATCCTGAATGTTCCAAACAAGTCATTGTTCATCTGATCGAAGTGTGCAGCCACAGAACTATTTCTCCATCTCCATGGAAACAGCACGTGAGATTCCTGACTAGCTGCACTACTGCACTGTTAGGTCTTAACTATTGATCTGCCATCTTGATACTTGGTCCTTCTTACTGGTCGCAATCGCATGAAACCAGACCTCTTGATTTGTACTGCTACATGCTTAACACGTTTTGAGCATATATATGCATCTTGCTAAACTGCTGATACTTCAAAAATTACGCGTGCAGTGCATCGGCCAGAGAAATCAACAAAGGAATCGACCTGTACAAAAATGGCCACTGACAACGGCAGTAGCTTTCTTCTTCAGAAACAGGAGGCGAAAATGCTACACTGGTTTCGCCGTCGCTTCCTGTACACCGGCGGCGGCCGGCGCTGCCTGAGTCTGTTCGGGCCATGCACGCGACACAAGCAACGTTCCCCTGCACCACCGACCCAGCCGCAGTGCGAGATCCTCCGTCGCGCCGATGCAATGGACGCGTAGACCGGTTCCACAGGGGCGGGTGTGGTCAGCCGCTGCACGCCGGCCGCCACAGCGAGCAGAACGACACCGGTCGCCCCTTCCACCGCAGCGCCACCACGCCGGCGGCACCCGACGCCGACATCTCCCACCCGCCGTCGTACTTCCTCAGCAAGGACTTGGCCGACTCCACCGCCTCGCCCCCGAACGCCGCCTCCTCGAACCCGGCGGCCGCCATGCGCTCCCGCCACGCGTCCCTGCCCTCCCCCGCCGCGTCGCCTGTGACGGACGTGCCCGCCTCGGCCTCCAGCAGACGCCTCTCCTCCCCGTCCCTCCCCTTGAACGCCGCGGACGTCGACTCCAGGAACCGCCACAGCAGCTCCAGCCTCGCCGTGAACTCGCCCGCCGCGGTGCCGTCGCCACCGGCGTCGAGCTCCGACAGCACCACCAGCTCCGGGTTGAGGCCTCGGACCTTGCTTAGGATGTCTGTCCGCACGTCGGCGGTGGCGTGGCCCAGCCGGAACTGGAGGCAGACGACGAGCGCCTCGCCGGGGGTCGCGAAGCCGTGCACGGAGTCTAGGGAGGCTGCACGGCTGATGGCGAGCTGCAGGTTGATGGACTTGGCGTACCGGAGGAGGTGCGGCGAGAAGTCGTATCCCTGAGGCGAGGCCGAGAAGGGCGCCGGTGGGGTGGCCGCGGGGCCCCCGACGGTGAGGCGGACGGAGGGCGGCGCGCGCCCGCCGGGCAGGCGGGTCAGGGACTCCAGAAGCGTCGGCCACTGCACGCCGTGGGAGACCCCGAGGTCGACGACGTGGAGCGGCCGGGCATCCGTGGCGCCGCGGGCCGCGGCCTGCGCGATGGCGGCGTTGGCCAGCGCGTTAGGGAGCGCGAACCACGGGCTCACCTCGTGGAACTTGATGAGCGACGCGCGGAACAACCGCGGCTCGGCACCCGCGAACGCCGGCGTGGGGCACTCGCAGGGCGGTACACGCACGGACGCCGCGGCCGCCGTGCCCACGGCGGCGGGGAGCCTGCGGGCGAGCGCGTGCAGCCCGTGCGCGGCCAGGCGGTGGTTGGCGTCGCCGGAGAAGGAGGCGAGCTCGCCGAGCACGTAGAACAGGTGCTGCGCGCGAGACAGGTTGCCGGCCTCGACGGCGGCCGCGCAAGGGTTCAGCAGCTGCTCCGCCCACCTCGTGTCCCGGTCGGATCCCGCTCCGCCGCCCTTGGAACCGCTCTTCTTGCCGCCGCCACCTGGCCTGTCCTGCTCAGCGCGGCGGCGCTGATTGCTGACGCTACTGTTGGAAGCTTTGTGCGCCGGAGACTTGCGCTTCTTGGATGAAGGCTCCGATGGCGACGACACCGGCGGAGACGCAATGCTTGGGGAGGCGTGCGCCAGGGGCGAGCTGGTCGTCGGCAGTGGCGCCGGGGGCGAAAGCGTCTGCGCCACGACGCTGCCAATGTCATCTTGCTGCGCCTCCGCGGGATTAGACCACCACCCATAGCCGCTGGCGATGTCGACATCTGCTGTGAGGAAGGAGATGGAGTCCTCGAGCCAGTCGAAGCCGTTGCTGCTCGTGGCGGCGGCGAGCTCCGGGTGCTCCTGCTCGTGGCAACTCATGGGCTTCATGCATGCAAGCTTGGAAGAAGATATGTGCATGGACATGCAAGCTAGGAGCACTGAATTGTCTTGGAGCTTTGCTTCTTAATAAGGCATCGCCCTGATTTGTGGAGCTTAATCTAGGGGTTGAAGAATTGATTGGAGGTGAAGGGGGTGAGGAGCCCAGATCAGTTGGCTTTGTTTATGCATTTGTGAGGTTATTTTAGGGTTCTGCCCTCGTGGAACTGACATATTCCCTGCGTTTTGGTAGCATACGGCTCTGGGGCAGTACACCCCAGCATATCTCTCGAGATTCTGCGCTTGCTGCAATTAACAAAAGGACCTTGGGATTCTTGTATTAACATAAGGTAAACTTTGATTGGCTTGAATTTGAACTTTGAGCTCCAACTTCTTGTGCTTCTGAATTGCTCAAGTTTGACCCTTTTTTAAGGGTGCAATCTAAAGCTTTTAGCTCCCTTCGGTCTTAAAAAGTTAAAAAGTTTATAGTTTTGACTGAGATAGCTCAAGATATATGTCACAACCCTTGATTGGTTGTTCTTCTGTGACGATTGTAAATTTACATCTGTTGAGACATCACAGCTGCTGGCAAGTATTGAGACCGCAATGCAGTTTAATGACGCCATTGCCGTCCCCATTGGATGGGAGCTCAGCAAGGGCGGCTGTCACAGCATTTCGGTACAGGGATGAAGAGTTTGGTTGGAGGGCGACAGGAACGACTGCTAGTTGTTAGTTGGTATGCCTATGTTACTTGTTGCTTGGATCCATACTAAATCTCAAATGATTGGGATCCAAATGACACCATCACAGGTGCATGCGGCCTGCTGTGGGGACACCAGTCCCTGCACTGCAAAGGCCTATACTGCTCCTGCCTTCAGCGATCGCCCTTTGTTTAGTTCTTGATGACAGGCAGGATGAGCTCACTCTGGTCTATCAGCGGTCGACAGATGTTCATCCGAATAACGGCGTTGCGTATTTTAGATGATTCTCGCTGTATTCTTGTTGATTATTGATAGGCCCAGACCCCCCCCCCCCCCCCCATAATTAAAGAATAATGCCCTTCTCAGAGCTGTGACTTGTAAGCTGGAAATTTCTGCTTTCGTCTGAATAGGTTTTGAAACGCAAGAGCGCTCATTTGATGCCTGAGATAATAATAGCATTTCTCTTCTAGTTGTTATGCAGATGCAAGTGCGCGCGGCAAATGCAAATGCGCGCGTTTGAAGTATTCAGAATAACTCTTGTTCGCCAGGAAAGGCCACGGCTGGACTCTTTCAGTGCTTGCAAAAGGTTACCGCAGGCTGATTGGTTCTTGTCAGAAGCACAAATATCAGCGAGCTGGACAGAACTTTGTTTTCTTCAATACATACAGTCCACTGATACTTAATCAAGTGTGAAACTGTGCGGATGGTGATGGTGAAATTGTCATCGAAGATGCACACAAGCAGTAGTGCTGTACTATTCAGACGGCAGCATGTCTTTTATATTGATCCGTCTCAGACTCATCTTACTCCAAAGACCAAATCCATCAGCCCTGTGTTTTTGACACACTGGATACTGTACTCGAAGACAGGAATTTCTTTGTTGCATTATGATGGATGCAATGATAGTTATTACTCTAAGCCAGCAGTTTTATCCATACGCCTGACTCCAATTCCCTTTTTATCATCTTCTCAAATTTCCTCATTGAGGTTATCTAATCCAAAAGAAACTAGCAATATAAAGTTATGTCTAGGTGTTGTGAGCAGTAAGGAAATTGCATATAGTTATGCAAATTCTGATGGTGATACAGTAATCATTTAGAGCTCATTGCAGAAACCAGTTGTTAAATATTTTCGCAGCTTTCAGTGGCTTCACCCCTTCCTTTTCCAACTTCCACTTTGTGGTTGTTGACCTATCAGCATTCTTTTCCTTGCGATGTGATCAATAAGCCACTGCAATATTCCAATATGCTAGTAATTAAACTGTTTTATTTCAAGTGGCCTTGTCGATTCTAGATATCAGTTAAAAGTATGCTATTTGCTTGTGTTTTAGCTAATGCTTTGGTGCAAGTAGTCACCAAATAAACGATGCTCTCCTTTTTCTGATTCGCAGGAGGTTTCTCAGATCTAATTTATATTCTGACAAAACGTATATAATCTCGGCACATCTGGCACAAGCTTTAATTCCCCAGGCTAGTTGCCTGTTCTTATATTGCGAGTCCGAAAGTACTGAACACCTAGCGACTTGTATGCAGTTAAAAAGAGCCAAGTGACAGTGATATGCTTGACTCTTCAGTTTTGATCATTTCAGTAACATGCTAACTATGCACCTTCATGCAGGTTACTTATCGAATCTTTCGGTGTGAAGGCTTCGCATTAACTTACAGTGCACTTTACATTTACCTGAATTTATCATCTCCTGTTTCTGTCAAACCTGTTGTCTATCTCAGCTCCCCATGTTCATATATTAGACTGACCTCAGTCTTCATGCTATCCTAATTCAAGGGAAAAAATTAGAGCAGTAGTAAGAACTCAATCTGCCAATGATTCGACGAACTTAGACGCAATAATGGCGCTACGATTAAACAAACCATGTCCTTGTCCATATATTAAGCATTGAGACAACATCACACAATTAAATTAGACCCCAGAAAGTAACCGCCTCGCATATTTCTTCCACTCCTCGCAATCATCCATGTCACTGGAGCCTTGGCAGCAAGGGAGCTCCTCCACTTGAAATCCAGGACCACATCTATGAAAACCATACAAAACAATTCTCATATAATAATCTCCATGTTGCGTTGGGCGAATGCGAGGTTGGCACACAAGACGCCATCAGCTCAGTGTAAGCAACAAGCTAAATTATTCGAGATTCTTGCGGTGGCGTAACGGGCCAGGAATATACCCCAATCAAATCCCTTGTGCCTTCATAATAAAAATGGAATTTGGTTTCAGAGCAGCAATCTTATATCTTAATGTTGGCGATGTGGATGTGCCCATTGTTTATCAGGTGTACTATACAAGTATCTGAAAGAGGAAAGAGATGGTACTTTCCTTCCCTCATGGCTCGATCGATCTAGATTGGAAAACCTGCAAATTGAAGCAATTTGTCAGTTGTGGTGGCTTGCAGTGGGTTAATAAGGCAAGTGCAGTACAGCTTCGCAGCAAGTACAGAGACTGAATCACAAGAAGCTTGTACTGATGAAACCAGAACAAAAGTAACAGGTTTGATCAATGAACAAACCTTTGTAAGGTAGACAGCTAACTAGTAGTGTTCAATTTTCTCAAATGACATTATATTTCTTGGAACAGTTCAACATGAGCAGTGAGTGACACCATCTTGCAGCTAACACAAGTACGGAGCTTGCAAGTAGCTATCCTTGCAAAGCAAAATATTCATTATCTATTTTTGACTGAAACATAATCCGCATGATATCGCCTCTTGAAATTGGATATGTTTAATCCCCCTCTCGGTGCGTACACACCAACCTGCAAATCAGACCAGCAAGGCAGCAGTGCCGGTTGTTTTCTTGAGCAGAAACATCAGTTGACATCACAGGGTTAGCTGGGGTCAGGTCAGCAGCCCATGAAACCGACAGAAACCATAACCGATGAACGCTGATGCCAGGCCAGTGAAGAAGGTCAGACTGATCCAGGATGGGTGAAAGCAAAGTTAATTCGTTCGAACGAGGAGGGAGCATTCATGATTCGCTGGATGACCATGGTGTAGTTAAGTAAACAAGCAGCTCCGGCGCTTCCTTCTGCAGTTCTCTCTGGTTAACAATGACATGGGCGAGCAATATCTGAATCTATCATGTTTCTTGAACCATCCTTGTGATGTTGCCTTGTAGTAGTCAGTACTGAGGCACGCCCATAAACATCAAGAGATGTCGCTGTTTGGTAAGGCATCTTCCCCCATGTCATTGTCAACTCATTGTCTAAACAAACCAAATGGCTCTGAATTGCTTAATTCTGTCAAACTACTTTTGAAATGCTAACTGTATCTTGCATGACTCTATAACAGCAAAAGCATTCAAGCTGCCTGACCAGCGTAATGGAAACTCCAAACAAGTTGCGCCTTGCCTCTCTAGCTGTTTGTGATTTACACATCTGACCCTTTACTGTCCAACTCGTTGTGCAAATCGTATGTTCATCAGTGGTCACACAATCACACTACTGATGGGCTAGAAGAGGTTCTCAAGGAGAGGTAATGAATCTTGGGCAGTGTCACCAAGAGTGTCATAGCATATAGTTGCTGAAGCTGCATTCTGATCGTATTAGTTTCTCTGTAAACTGGAATTCTCATGCTCGAAGCTTTTGCCTGTTCCGAAATTAGGTTATGAAGATGGACCACGAACTGTAATGAATGCTAGAGCTGATTTTTTTTTCTTGAAATAATGCTAGAGCTGATTTGGTTCAGGAAAAGACCATCTTGTACCAGGAAAACAGGCCTTTGTAGCACTAAAAATAAGCAGTGGATAGTTGACAGGTCCATGGGCCACCGGATTTCTAAGGAACATATGAATAAGGTTTGGGCCCAGCTTCATTGACTGATATGGGCCGACCCAGTCCATGTCAGTATGTCACTGCCACAGTGCTACTGGTGTGATGGCATATCTTGCTACAATAGCAATATTTGGCTCGCAAATAGAATTTAAGTTTGGTTGAACTGTTGCCTGATAACAAAAAAAAAAACTCAAACGTGTGCTCATCACTCCTTAGAGCTTCCATGTACGCTATATACAGTACCACCACCAGCAGCAAGAACAGCGAAATCAGAGATCACTCTTGGTACCTCTCAAGTTATAATCAGTGGAATCTCTGATAGAAAAGCTCTTACTCAATATACCCTCCATGTTGCAGACAGCGCGCGTATATACACAAGTACATCTGGAAATAGCAGCAAAATTTGCAAAACAAAAAAGGACACGAGAGAATGTACACTATACACAGAAGTAGCAGAAGCTTCAAGATTAAAAGGAAACCTATGACCATGTGGTTGTCTGGTTGTTTATTGCTCTACATATCTAGTTAGTAGCAATATCACACCTCCAAAATGCCAAGGCAGGTTCTACTTCTCATTGCAGGACAGGTGCTCAAAGGCGTCCTTGATTGCTGCAATGGCCGCCAGGTACTTGCTCCTGCGCTCCAGGTACATCCCCTCTCGCGCCAACCGCTGGGTGATGTCATTCATCTGCAGCAGTGTTTGCTGCTCCAGGCGATCATGGATGAATAATCGTGCGATTACGAATGAGAAAGAGGCCGCAGAGTGCATCCTGCGGAATTGCTCAGCCTGATGATCTCCCCTCAGTTTCTGGTTCAGGTTCAGTTTGTCTGAAAGCATGGCCACATTCTTGAGGTGCTGCTCCACCTGCTGCATCAGGCTCCCAAGGTCATCCTGGGGCTCTGAGCTGGGATGGTCGTTCAGCACCTGGATCCTTGCAACAACATAGGGCTTTGTCCTGATGATCTCGATGACCCTGAAGCGATCTTCACCTACGCAGGTGAGGAAGAACCGGCCATCGATGAGCCTCTCGCACTCGATGACATGGGCGATGCACCCAACATCTGCCATCCTGCCATTCTTGCCACAGTAGATGACCCCAAACTTGAGGCCTTGCTGAAGAAGGGTGTGCATCATTATGCGGTACCTGAACTCAAACGCCTGCAGCTGAAGTGTGGCGCCAGGGAAGACCACTGATGGGTACATCACGATGGGGATTTCGGTCGTCTGGTCTTTGGGGGTCTGAACAACCTCGTCCATGCAGCCATGCAGATTGGCTCTGCATTTAAGGACTGATGTGGTTCTCTTCTGGTGCTTCTTTGCAGTGGTCCTTGTGTCAAGTCTCCCTGGTGGCTTTGGCTGGTAAGAAGCTGAGGATGGACTGAAGCTGTAGCTGCTTAGCCTTGCTAAGTTAGATGGAAGTTGCAGTGTATTGAGGGCCATATATATGTGCTTTGCAACGACTGTGACCGGCTAGCTCTGTTTACAAACATGAGGAAAAAAAAAAGAGATATGCGTATTCAGCATCATTTGGCAGTAACAGGAAAAACATTTGTATGCAGTGACAATACAGTTGTCTGAATACTGGGCAGCCATGAAACATCAAGTTTGAGAGACAGAAGATTTGTAACAAGCATACAAACATCTTGACAGGCTGAAGAAAAAAAAAACCATGTCTTGTATATAAAAAAAAACAGAACCAGATACGGGTTGCCTGCAAAATTGGAGAGTAGAAGTAAAAAAAACCCCATGAAAACATCCTCGCCGTGGCAGTTTAGATTTGAGCCTAATGTGCAGTGCTCTTTCATCGAAAAGTTCTCTTGTGCTTATCATCGTAAGTGCTGCTGCACCTAAAAGCAGCAGGTTGCAAGTGAATTCCAGTTAGTTGGGGGTGGATAAGGACGGGGCCCCGGATGATGATCGAGACGGTGGACTGTGGAGTAGGTAGCAGCTGCAGGGCTCCACACCGCCATGACTCGATGCCTCTTGCTTATTAAGAACCCAATCGATTCATGGACACGATTCCATACGGGTCGGGCTCAAGGGAACTTAGGAGAGATTAAAAAAACACACACACCTTTTTTTTTTCGCTCCGTCTCTCTCTTGTGTAAAACCCTGTGCTGCAACTGCAAGGATCGGGGATCCGTGAGCAGATGCTAGAGAAGCCACACCCCGAACCCAACCCGAGCATAGGCAACCAGCACGAAAAGTCGCACGCACGCACGCACACCCAAGATGGGGAAGTGATAGAGGGGAGGAGGGAATCACGGTTGGGCTATTATTGTGCAGTGAAGTAAGGCTGACGGTGCAGGGGGGTTGCTACCTTGGTGGCGGCGGCTCCTCTTCGGCGCGGGCGCCTGGCGAAGGTCCTGGTCCCGCGGCGGCGGCCGGGTCGGGGAGGGAAGGCGAAGGCGCGGGGTGGAATCCCGGAGAGGAGTGAGGAGAGCGAGACAGCGGCGCGGGGCGGGGGGCAGAGGAAGGCGAATGGATAGGAGCAGGCAGAGGCGGAGGAAGAGAGAGTGGGTAGATAAAGGCGCGCGCTTATCTGGGAGACCCCATCCCAGTCGGATCGGATCACTGGAAGAGGAGGCATGGACTGGATGGGCAGTCACTGCCGGCGGGGTCCCGCCGGCGTGCTCGATGGACTCGACGATGGGCTGGTCGTCTAGGGTGCGGCACGGGACGGCCCTGCTCTGCTGCGCGCCTCCACGTCCCGAAGCTAAACAAAAACGCACCATCGATCACCGGACACCTACCATAGATCCATTCCTCATTACGTTATTCGCAACTTGTGCCATCAGGACATAACAAAGAGCAGGAAGGAAGCGAAACCGGGTGCTGCTGTGTCTGTTGGCGCCGTGCCGTGTTTCTCCAGCCGAGAGGAGGAGAAAAAGAATGCCAGGACAGGCGGGGGGGTAGCTGGCCTATGATCCTCACCCAGCTCGTTTGGCGCGTCGTGGCCGTGGATAAGGACGCCGGGGGCCGCGCGCAGTCAGCCCTCGCCGGTCGTCGCCGCAGCCATCCATCCGAACAGCGAGGGCGCCGCGGGCGTAGCACCTGACCTCTTGCGGTTGTCCGTTCCCGAGGAATCCACCCCGCCGCGGGACAGCGAGCGCTTATCAGGGAAAAAGCAAAAGCACTTTTGCCAAACGCGTCGTCAAAAATCCACCCAAAAGGAAAAAGCGCCGTCGGAAAGGTGGGATACTAACGTTGGCACCGCCCGATCTTTTTTTCGCACCCAAATATCTCCAGCGCAGCCGGTGCACTGTGGTGACCGGTGTGCTGACGCTGAAGCCTGCGAAGAGTGAGGGTGGCCTGTACAAATATCTCTGGTAGGTTGGGCCTGTGCACATCTGGCCCGGATTTCGTTCAGCCGCTCCGCTCTTCCAGACTTGGGCCAAACTGAGGCCCAACCTACCAGCCCAACGGTCCCCTTTTTCTCTCACATGGTTCATGCAGAATTCATTAAAAGGCAGCAGGATTGTAAATCCAAATGGTTCGTCCAAGTTCAGAAAAAGGACGTGACATGACCTGCAAATACAATACCATGCGTATTACAACATCGTAATGGTAACCATTTGAACCGGTAGCAGAAAAAGGACGTGACATCCTTACAATACGACATTTAAGTACTTTCCGCGCGTTCTGCAAAAGAACACGAAAAGAAGGAAAGAATTTGGGTCTATTGATAGCAGCTGCGAACACCAATTTTACGAAACAGACCGATAGCAATGTGACAAGTGTGGTAACAGGGCAGATAGTCGACGATAAGACGGTTGCAATGGCGTTTATAACAAGTTTTCAGGGCGAAAGTATTTAAGAGCCAAACAACATCGTTTTCAGTTTCTTCCACACATCACTAAGCGGTTGAAAATGCACTTCAATTTATTTGTCGCGGCTTAAGAAACGTGATACATGTATGAAATGAATTTTGTCAACCTGTAGCAGCCGACAATTCTGCAAACGCGCCAATACCGAGAAGTTGAGCATAGTTGATTAGACAGTTATATATATCAGCATTTACAACAAATATACAGACAACGCATTTAAAAGGTAAGCAACATATATTTGCAAGATCACATTCTTAGATATAGGTCATCTCTAAAGACCGAAACGAATCAATGCTTGTAGCCTAAGAAGAGGAGGGGTGAATTAGTCAATTCTAAAAACTCTAACCTATGGTTCAAACTAGTTTGCACAAAATAAAAATATAATCTAGAATATGCTATCTAGATGTGCAACTACGATTCATCCAGTGTGAAAACCTCATCCCAAAATAAGTTTTGCAATATATAGTCAATCCTAACAAAATACTACACTAATCCATCCCTAGTCTACGCTGTTGAAGCACTTACAAAGAGTATTGCTTCCCGGTCTCTAAGTCTCTTTCGGAACTCTTCTTGACTTGCCACGAAGGCTCGGCCACTATGGTTCACGCCAAATCCCTAGTCACCTTTATGCTGCCTTCACTACAGAGCTTCCCACGAAGGAGGGGTCTCCTCATCCCCACCCAAAGCCGCCGTCGTCGCTTCACACCAAGCCGGAGGGTCGAAGACATTAACGACGAGCCACGAACACTCCAAGAGGCCAGCACACCGAGGTACAAGCTTGAGAGGTTCACTCAAGAACCAGCACAAGGTCACATCACCTTACTCTCACACTCTCTCTGTAACTAGCCTAGCACTGTCACTCACCGAGCTTGTGCTAAATCTAAGAATGAGATCTTTGATTGGCTTGGAGAACTTCAGCAAAATTTCTATAACTTGTTTCGAACTCTAGCAGCCTCAAATGATCTGGATTGAGGCCTTATATAGGCTAGAGGCAGCGCTTGGTTTCACTCAGAAAAGCATAAATCGTTGGATAAACTGGTTGCCCCGTCGGTTTAACCGGTCACACTGATCCTGCCTGTTAGCCGTTGAACTCCGACTGTCATCTTCTGCTGACATCATTGCACCGACACGCGAATGTCGGTTTAACCGGTGCTGAAGACCTTCGGGCTTCTCCAACTCCAAACGCTTCTGTATCAGTAAACTATCAATGCACCGACACCTTCTTTTGCACCATCGGTTTAACCGGTGCCTCTGTTATTTCTTTACTTGATTGCCATATCATCTCCTCATTGCACCGACACCTCCCTTCTTATAGCGTTGGTTCACCGGTGCTACTGACTTGGTCACATAGCAATTCACCAATGCACCGCTCAGTTCATTTTTGATGCCGTCAGTTCAACCGACGCATGTATTCATGTTGAGTTTTATCCAAATCATCGCTGCGGTCATTTGGACATCTCAAATACAGTCCAAATTTCTGATTTTTCACTTCAACTTGGATGTCTTGACTGCGATTTGGACTATTTTATATATGGATTGGACTCCATCCATAGGATTAGAAATTCTACAAATTTGAGCTTACAAACTCGTTAGTCCCGTTAATTATATTATCGTACAATCACCGAAATTATAATTATAACCTACTGGGGCTATGTTCTTAAAGGGGCACAAGTTGTATCTGATTATGTACCTTGCTGTTGAAGACGGACAAACAGTGGGCTTGGCACACTCGATACGACAATCATGGAGATCTCCATCAAACACTTGAGAATTTGGTACAGAAGAAGCGGTTGGAAACACCGGTACACATGTCGGCTAGAACTATATGATCAACCCGAACAAGGTGCCGCAAAGTGACAAACTATGAAGGCGCGCCAAGGCGCATTATATTTCTAGTTGAAACCACTCCTGCATCTAAAATCATGAGATCTTTCATGACCAGTGGTTTTGTGACTTTATGTATCAGTCAGTGCATCAGATCTTTCATGACCAGTGGGTTTGTGACTTTGTGTATCAGTCAGTGTCTATCAACCGACGCATATCCTGGTAACACCGTCCATTTCCAAGGGCAGTAACGGATCATGACATTAGTGCTCTCTTCGTAATCCAACTTGACTCTTATATATTTTTAGTTTAAAATTGTATAAGATTAAAATTGTATAAAATTAGAGTCCAGTCCTTTTAGACCCCGGTCCTTAGATTCTGTGCTAAAATTCGAGGCTCTTAACCACACCTACCAATGTTTGGATTAACCAACCTCGACTGCTAACTGCGCTAATAGTTACTTGTTCATCGACAAATGATCGGAAGTTGTCTAGCGAACAAAAAAGTTTGGTTGCCACATGAAATGGTACAACCTACGGGTAGCTGCCGCTAGCCAGCTTATTGCTAATCCAAATTTGGGCAAAATTCCGCTCTAAACCGCCGTTAGCACAACGGTCAGAATCTGGTCGGAACTGACGTCGTCTGAAACTATATATGATCAAAGGAGATCCCCTTTAGTTAGCGCAGCAGCACCTAGCAATAAGCAGAACCGAGGCACCCAGGTGATACTGATATGGATCAAACTAACAACACCCCCCATTTTAACCAAACAAGTTCCAAAATGTAAATGGAGATGTTACATCCGGGTGATCAGATTAAACGGGAGAGTATAACTCTCTCAGCACTTGGTCTCATCAAAGTTTCTCTCCCTCTTCCCTCTCTCTGGTTCATCGCCCACACATTATGGGTTCGATCAACTCGTTGAGGGGAGCCAGCTCTTCCTTGTCGATCAGCTGGAATTCCTGCCGGACAAAAAAAAGTTACATTAGTTTCCAGTAACAACATTTCACATGATTGCGGTTATTTTCAGATGAAGATTTTCACAAGTATTGCATAACTGAATCACAGCAATAATCAGGACGAATCAACTCCGAACTAAAGAATCCACTTATTATATATCAGGACGGATGAACGAATGTTTATCGAGATCATGTTTAGTCTAGCTACTGTTGGACAGAACGAAGGTCATTCTTGTAGGGAAGTCATGCGACAAAACGAATGTTCTTTCATCTTTGTAAGCAACAAATCGAATGTTAGTGTCCCTCTAACAAATATTTACGCGCTGAATGGTGCATGACAACTGAAAATGTCACAAAAAAGGACACCTGGAAACTGTAATAATTTCAGGTGGATAGTAGAGAATTTACCATTGTGAAGAAAGTGAAGTGCTTGAAGCAAGTATTGAGATGCTTCACTTCCTCGAGGTTCATAATCATCTGAAAATGCGAGTGGTAGATGTGCGCGTACACCCTGAAGAGGCGCTTCAGGATCGTCTTGACGACATCACGGAAGTTGGGAGGGAAAGGAGCCCCTGTTGGCATCACAATTTTCAACAAAAATACATGATCTCAGACTGTAATGACCCAAATCAATGTGCAGTTTCCAGTGTTGTACTGTGTGTTTTACAATGAACGAGCAAGTTACCAAAATGTTGAGGGAATATGTCTGCATCATCCAGATGGGCCTCTATCCAGTCCATTAGGTACTCCACGTACTTTGGTGCAGACACCGCGACAGGCCTCTTGACCTTGACTCCATCAGCCCACCTGTACTCATACCTGTGGAGATTTCATTTTCGTCAGACAGTTTGAAGTGTGACACTTCCTTGTATGACAGTCTGACAGATCCTTGTATGATTATCTGTCTGCTGACGATTGCTTTTGTGGGTACGAAGAAGAATAAGAAGAAAGATAGTGTACTTTGGTCCAGCCGACATGGTCGGGCAGGTAGCTGGCGTGCAGACCTCCATCAGGGTGCTGTATAGCATGTTCACATTGTTGAAGAAGTCAACAGCTGCCATCACAACATAAACACTGCAAGTTAGTAGTACTAGTACATATATACACTACCACAAAACTGTCAGGTTATATTAAGTAAAGCGCTGAACAAGACTACAAGACTAAAGCGCTGAACAAGACTACAAGAGTCATGGCTTGCTCCTAATCTTACTGTGAAAACACAAAATGGCTAGGGTTCTGAATTTCTTTGCATGGTAGCTAGATTAAGAACTGAAATTGAGGATCTAGAATTTACTGTTGACAGCCAGCCACTCGTTGAGGTCCTCCCCGATGGGCAGACGGACAGCCTCTCGCAGGTCACCCTCGCCGAGAGTCTTGTCAATGTACCTCTTCAACTGAATACCCTGGAAAGAATCCCAAACTTTCAGGTTATTATACTATAAGAATCGAGCATACAGACAGATAGAGATGCACAGCACATACTACTATAGTTGTGAGAAAATAACGTGATGCAGCTAAGTTCCAGAGCCTCGTTGTTTTTTTTCATAACTCTTTTTGCTAGCTTTGCTGAGAGAGTTTTGGCGTTGCAAGAAACCTACATCTACATGCGTTTCAAAGAAAACAACCCCTGCCTGACAAGACAAAAGGCAAAGAAATAAAAGAAAAGCTGCACCGTTTCAGTTGCTAGTGAAAAGGCCATCTGGAACTGTGGGTTGCATCTCCAACTAATTCTCACCAGTGTTTAGACCGAGTTGAGTCAATAGCTAATTTCTCCCACTCGTAGATCGCGAGCTTTGTTGGGGAGGGAGATAGCTAGCGGTGCTGATAAACTAGTGAAGCAAACATATACGGGTAAACAATCAACAGCAGGCAAAATATCATCACTTGCATTGACCCTAGATCAACATTCAGAAACTGCTTACACATCCTTCTAAAAAAATGCATGCCTGACCAAAATCAAATTCTGGGGAACACATAGCTAGGCAAGTGTGCGTTCGAATTCGGAGAAATAAAGCTCGAACTCACGAGTCACGACATACGATAAGAGAGAATTCAGAAATAATTCTCGTGCGGCATGCGTTTACAGTTCAAGCGAGTACAGACCTTGTTCCCAGACGGTGCGCTCTTCTTTTGCCTCAAGGTCCTCTGGATCCTGCAAGTGCGATCCATCGCCGGAGGACGCGTCAGCCAAGAGATCGAGAAAGATCGAGCGCTTGACGTCAGAATCGACTCGGACAAAGATGGATCGGAGATAGATCAGGAAGAATCGTCATCTGCTAACCTGCTGCTGCTAGGGGCAAGCGCAAGGAAGCTCATCTTCTCTCTCCGACGTACCAGCAGTCGCCGGCCGGAGCAGTAGTGGCAGTTGCTGATGAGCCGAAGCTCGATCTGATCGCGTCGACGACGAGGGAGGAGGAAGGGGTACGGTGCGGGTGACAGACAAATCCTCTGCTGGATTCACGTTTCTTCCGAGTCCCCGGACCGGTGTATATATACACCCGGAACACTGAGGGTGACGTACACTGATACGGCCGTGTGTGTTATCATCGACATCGAGAGTGAGAGGGGAAGCGAGCCGTGCTGGCGGTGACCCAGAGCGAGCAGTTTCACGTAGGGTACCTTGCCTGGTAAGCTGCGTGTACGGGGTGTTTCAGTTTCACCCGCGCCGCCCGCGCGCGGCCGCGGCGGGGCATGCGGACCTCGATCGGCCAGCCCTGGCTGGCTGTCACGGACACGGCACACATTGAGGTGTCAGGTTTAATTTTTATGACACCGACCCTAGTTTCAGGTTACTGCCTTACTGGAGATGGTGCCATGGCAGCATCTGTGAAAGGAAGATGGTGATAGCGGTGGATACCTCTTAATGAAAAACACCATCATCAATCAGGCACGTCTGCGAAAAGAAGATGGCCATGGCAGCACCATGCTCCGTGACAAAGACTAGAGCTACGGCAGCCGAAGGAACTTGGTGGTAGCTATCTCCAGTAGCAACACCGGTTACCCGAAAGGGCGACATGATATGTTCCGAACATATGTCGCGTTCCGGGCATGCATTATGTTCCCGACATATGATATTCAACGGATGGCGGAAAATAGAAAGTAGATCAGAACAACATTGAAGTACTTTTCATGTATTCCCTGAAATTGGCACCCCAGTAACGGTGGGCATACTCTTTTTAATAAAAGACATGCTCATCATGCACGTTTACGAAAAGAAGACGATGGTAATGGCCGCACGATGCTACACCACAAACATAGTGAGGTATGATAGCCGATAAAATGGTGATAAGTGTCTCTGATAGCAACACTGACTACCCGAAAAGGGTGTAAGAACACGACATATGTATGGATAAAAATAGATAGGGCTTCCGTACAATACAGACATTTAAATAGTTTCCGTGTGTTTCCTAAAATAGACACACCGGAAGAAAGAATTTGGCACTGGTAACGGCATTCGGCAACAAGATTTTTGTGGCCAGGATGGCGTCTACGAGGTAAGTAGTAACCGTGGAGATAGCAGGTAAGACGGTTACAGTTGCATCTATAATAAAGTGCAGTGCAAACATATACAAGAGGTAAACGACATGTACTCTGATTTCTATCGCAGGTGAGGAAACATCTTCAGTTTACCGGTAGACAATTAAAGAAATTAAAAGGTGATAAGATAAGAACCAACCGAAATTTGGTCGAATAATGGCAACCGCTGACATGAATCGAATACTACCAATGGGAGATAACAAGATACGCATTTTTTTATTCCTTGGAATATGAGGGCATGGGTGAAAAGGCAATTAAATTCACTTATGGGCTAAGAAAGGAGATAAAATGAGTACTTGCGGAAATTTTTGATCGGTTGCACCCAACAACATGAATTATGCGAACAGGCCAATAATTATAACAGTAATGGGACTAGACGTAGGAGATAATAAGATAAGTAAAACACTGAAACTTTGGCCTATAGATGGTAACCGCCGATATGAATTCGACAATTGGGTTAATTGGGCTATTTGGAGAGCTCCAGCTTTGAAATCTAGGTTGGATAGTTTGTAGATTAAATTAAAGTGGTCACATACTTATATTTAGTCTAAACTATAAACAAGATGATCTATTTAAATGCTCTTGACGTACCTATAGCTCCAGATCCAAGACCAAGAGCTTTGTCAGGGCCAATAATTCCATGGTATAGTAGTAAAGATGAAGATAGCCAATAAGATGTTATAGCTGTGCTGCCTATTATAACCTACAGAGTGAACACGGGACTGTGTGCATGTCCAAAATAATCATATTTTTCATGACTGGTGGGTGTAGCAGTTTCTCTTAACCAGAGTAGATCCTTGATCAGTTCTTAGTAACAGCACTCAAGTTTTTATCAACTAAAACCGACTGTTTGCCAACACGCCATGCGACGTGCCGCCACCAAACAACTTGTCTGTCATCCAAAATTGGGCAGAACTCAGGCCCAAACCGTTATTAGCCCAACAACGGTCAGAATCAGTCGTCTGAAACTATATACATGATCCACGAAGGCCCACTGCAGTTTAGCAGCAGCCACCAGCAATAGATACATTAACCGATCGAGACACCCTGCTGATGCGGATCAAAAACCACTCCATTTTCACTAATTATGTTGCGATCAGCGGCTGCTACAGAACACACCTGACTTGCGAACTGCTAGCCTATGCGTCTAAAAATGTAAATGGAGACGTTCCATCCGAATTGATCAAAACTAATCAGGAGAGACGACAAAAAAGAAGGGGGGGGGGGGGGAGGATTCTATGCACACTTGGCCTCATCAAAGCTCTCCCTGGTTTAGCACCCAAGTATTATGGGGTCAATCAACTCGCTGAGAGGAGCCAGCTCTGCCCTGTCGATCAGCCGGAATTCCTACGGGACAAAAACGAGCTACGTTAATTTGCAGTCGTCACACAACATTTGCAAGAATGCACTTTTTTCAGATGAAGATTTTCAGAATTGCAAAAAAACTGCATTACAGCAATATCTACTCAACTCCCTATTAAACAATCCACTAATCACAGAGACGGACGACCAACTACTAGCTGTCAGGCACTTAGCTCAGTTTAGTGTCTGACAGCAGATCATCATTATAATAAGCAAAGGTATGCAACAAATCGATTTTCTTTCCTTTTGTAAATTAATCGAATGCTAGTGTGTCCCCCAAACAAAGTCTTTGCGTGCTGAATGATTCATCACAGCTGCTAAAGCAACAAGCTAAAGCAAGAAGGAAAAAGCATTTGAACGATTGAATCGCTGCACCTAAGGCAACTACCTCGTCTCGTATTACATGTTAAGATGGTTTGCAACATGCTATTCAGCGCTAGCGGCAGCCAGAACAAACTTGTTTCGCTGCCAAACTCAATTTTTTTAGCTTTGACGAGAGAGAAAGTCAACAGGTAAAAGCTATCTATTTGGAGGAATATATGCCAAAGCAATCTACATATGAAACCTGAGCTGGATGCATGGCATATAAACATAGGTAAATGCCATAATCAACAAAGCAGGAGTGTTGAAAAGACGAAATCTTCAGAGAAAATAAAATCAGGTTACCATAAGCTGGAAAATGTAACAAGTGTAGCTAGCAAATCGTGTGAAAGGTAGAACCACTCATCTCTTCTTTGGGATGTAAAGTCTGTAATTCTTAGAGTAGAAAGGAGTACTAAGTCGTTTAAGAGCATACTAGCGTGAAACTAAGAATAAATAAATAAGAAAGAGAGCTATTTTCCTTGAGTCGATGGTTAAACAGGACTTGCTGAGTTGCTATTCCTTTTTTTCTGTTTTATCTACAGAAAAGGAATTTTGCTACTTTATTTTACCAATTACCCAGGAAATGTGACAAACTAGTGCATTGAGAATTACCAATGTGAAGAGCGTGAAGTGCTTGAAGCAAGTATTGAGATGCGCCTCTTCCTGGAGCTTCATAATCACCTGAAAGTGCGAGTGGTATATGTGCGCATACACCCTGAAGAGACGCTTGAAGATCGTCTTGACGACGTCACGGAAGTTGGAAGGGAAAGGAGCCCCTATGGCATCAGAAATTGGAACAGCGACACATGATCAGACTAAAAAAAAAATCTTAAAATCAAAATGCAGTTTCAAGTGATGTACTTTGCGACGAACAAACAAATTACCAAGCTTCTGAGGGAATATGTTTTCATCGTCGAGCTGGGCTTCTATCCAATCCATCAGGTACTCAACGTACTTTGGTGCAGAGACCTCGATAGGCCTCTTGATCTTGACTCCATCAGCCCATCTGTACTCATACCTGCCAAGATTTCACTTTTCATTCATCAGACATGTTTTATAATGATAGATTCGTTCTTAAATTAGTTGTTTGACTGTATTTGTGGGTACGAAGAAGAAAGATACTGTACTTTGGTCCGGCTGACATGGTCGGGCAGGTAGCTGGCGTGCAAAACTCCATCAGGGTGCCGTACAGAATGTTTACTTGGTTGAAGAAGTCAACAGCTGCACAAAAGCAGCACGGCAAGTTAGTAATACACTGCAAAGTGGAGTGCCTTCAACTCTTCAAGACATGAACGTACTATAGCGACAAGACAAACAAGAACAGTCCGGTATGGTGATGCCACAGGAAGACAGACTTGGGAATTATTCCTACTACTACATCGATCTTACTGTAAAAGCAGGGGACATGAAGTTGTAAACACGGTGGATCAAGAACTGAAATTAAGGATGAAGGAGGATTTACTGTTGACAGCCAGCCACTCGTTGAGGTCCTCCCCGATGGGCAGGCGGACCGCCTCGCGCAGGTTGCCGCTGCCGAGAGTGGCGTCGATGTGCCTTTTCAGCTGCATACCCTGCAAACCATTACAAACGTTCAGATTCAGAACTGAGCATGAAGATAGATGCACGGCATTTACGAGTATCACTACTGTATCAGGATTCAGGAAAACAGCATGATGCAGCTATGTTCCAGAGAGGCTTGTTGTTATTTTTTCATGACTGGCACCCTGAGTTTTGTCCCCCCAAGTAATCCTACTTTTCGCTAGCTGGCTGCAATTTAGCCCCTGTAAACAGCCAGTTTACAGGGTTTTGGCGTTGCAAGAAAGCGAACCAAATGCCATCAAGGAAACAACGCCGACTGACGGAAAAATAGGGTGAAAGAGAAGGTGCTCGGTTTCAGCTCCTGGTAAAGGACCATTTAGAGGTAATAATATAGTAGAAAAGAAGAGCAAGATGCGAGGTAAAAAACCGGTGAAAATATCAACTCAACAGTTTCCCCTAGCGCGAAATCAAATTCGGCAGCCGCCGGCGTACATCACCCGCAACAGCTGGCTGCAGCAAACGTTTGTTCATGCAGTAGTTGTACTCCCATGAACGGAATTGAATTATGAGAAACCAAGTCCAGCGCGTGCGGACGAATCCGGTGGGATGAACAAAAGGCTCTCGCATTCATGACGCATCATGATAAGAAAATTCTAGTCAGAGCTCGCAGGTAGATGGCCGTACCCTGTTCCCTGAGGGCGCGCTCTTCTTGGGCCTGAAGGTCCTCTGGTTCCTGCGCCGTCGTCAGGCAGGCGCAAGCGCAATCAGCCAAGAGAAACCCAGAGATGGAAGAGCGAGGGAGAATCCGCATCTATCTGCTAACCTGCTGCCGCGGGCGAAGAAGCTCATCTTCTCCTCCGACCCTCCGGGTGAGGAGCCGCCGCCGGCCGGAGAGGGAGCGACAGCTGCCGACGAGCAGACGGAGCTGAGCTGACGAAGACGAAGAAAAGGAGTTGCAGGGTTTATAAATCCTGTGCTGGATCCACGGTTATGATTTCTGAATCCCCCCTGACCCTGGCAGAGGGTAATATATATACCCGGGGCAGGTTACGTACACGGATATGGCCATCGATCGCCGTCGACGGCGAGGGAGGGAGAAGTAGAGAGAGAAACGGAGAGAGGGAGAGGGGCAGGCAGCCAGGCTGGCGGTGACGGAGAGCGACGGGTGCGGTGCGGGCGCCAACCCCTCGCCTGCTGGCTGCCCCCGCTGCCTTGCCTGGCGAGCCGCTTCAGTTCCTTCCGCTTCGCCCGCGCGTGCGCTGGGCGTGATGATGCCAGCCTCGGCTGGGGTGTGGGCCGGCTGTGATCCGCTCACCAGCCGCCCGCTGTTCCGTTGCGCGGTGATCTCGAGCGTGCCGTTTGTGCTTGGGTGGTTTCCTCCTGCCGCTGCGATTGGATTCGGAGGGTGTTGATGGACGCCTGCCTGGGCTCTCGATCGTCACCAACATCTATCATCTATCACGTCCTGGCTTTCCAACCAACAACAGCACCGATCTTCTGATCTCGTCGACAACTCCAAGCTGTTCGTCCATCTAGCTATACGTCTGCCATCATCTCCATCCACTTCGATGCTACCACGTACTCCTGCTAGCTGCTCTGCTCTCTCTCTCTCTCTCTCTCTCTCTCTCTCATGATGGGCAGTATGTCTTCACCGCTTTTAGGAATTTAAAGGTTTTCTATTTCTTGACCGTGTCGTTGGTTATTTCCACAAACGTGCACGAGCAATTTAAGTGTGACTTGTGGTCGGGGAGATGTCGGTGCCGTGGTACGAGGAGGGCGCGCACCGGAGGTTGTTGATGAGACGTGGCGCTGAATGTAGGGCATATGCGCAATACGACATTTAAGTGATTTCCTACGTACCGTAAAAAAAGAAGAATTTTTTGATAAAAAAACAACAGGAAGAATTTGCATCTTTTGGAGGTGCACATGCAAATTTAACATTTAAGTACTTTCCACTGCAGGTATGATTTTTGCACACGCATAGGGTGTTGTTTGAACAACAACGATATGGATAGTCGAAAGGCGTTTATAACCAACTACTACAAAGAGAACGACAAATTATTTGTTTCCTCACACACCAAGAAATAGCAAAAAGAATTGTGGCAATATAATAGATGAGACAGAGGAGCAAAAGCCGAACTGAGCTACTAGCTGGTGAGTATCCTTCCGGGTTTGAGTCCTCGACTCGGCATGGATGCTCGTATTCTTCTGAATTTATTTCAGGATTTAACCGGCGCTAGGCACCTCTGTCAATCTTGTGTGCGTGTGTGTATATGAGCATCTGCATCGGTACTGTATTTTGAAAAAAAATAGAGGAGCAAAAGGCAATGTCGTCAACTATTTTGTGTTGAGTAAAAGAAATTTTATTTACTGATAGAGAATAAATAAGGTAATGACTTTGTTGCATTTGCACCATTGCACCACATCCTAAATTTGCATCATTGGGCCAATGGAAGTTGCTATTGCACATCCAAGCAATTTCAAAATTTGAAAAGGTTGTAGTTCTTAAACCATCCATCAAATTCAAATTCCGACTGCACAACTGTATCTCTTTCGAAGATCTTCAAAACAAAATCCTACTTGTATATGTTTCGACAATATTTTTGAAAGAACATATAAATTGCTTTATCTATAATGAAAAATTAAAAATAAATGAATTAGTTAAAATGCTCAACTGATATGCTAAAGTTGTCTGTTATTGATCATTCAATAAACATCCCCCTACCTAATAAAGTCATCCACTAATCACACCAAACTATCTATCTTTACAACATAAACATCAATATCCACTTAACTCATGTCGGACATGTGAAGCAATATTCTGTAAAGTCATAGACAATTTTTGCAAACATCACAAACAAATTAAAATACACTAAAAATTATTTTCTCTCAAAAAAATTATATCTTGAAATATAGTGGTGTGAGCTCTTGTTTTGAAGCTCTTATTGAAACAAACATACCTGCATAATCGGATTTTGATTTGAATACTCGCTTTTGAAATTACGATCTTTTTGGAATAGTTTTTTTTTATTCCGTTGGGGTGGGCAATGGGGTGATAGAAAATATGTCTTCTGCATGCAGCGACAGCGTCAATGTAGATTGATAAAACGGAAAGATAATCTAATTGCTTTTCCAAAAATGCTGTCGTGCGGCTGGCCGTAAATCAGCCTCGTTCATACATAAACCTCCCGTATCTATACTGTGTTTCAAAAAATAATTAGATAAGTAGGAACTACTATGCATTTATATATGATACCGTCCGATGTTTTGATTACTGATTTGTACAAGGAAAAATGAATATACGACTAGCCTCCTATCCAGCTGCAGGTCGCACCTTCCATTGATGGCGACAGCTATATACCAGAGACGACCAGCAGGGGATAAGACGCTGTTGGCAGAGCTTCACCTGACTTCAGTTTCACCACTGTAGCGTGGACGAGCTGGAGTTGGTGGGGCCACAAATTATGGCTCCACCGTCTCCTTGTGGTCTTATAAGAGAGAAAAACAGTTTCCATATGCTATCGTGGTGAAGCTAGTCTGGTACAACTCCACGTGAAGCCGCAGATGGAGCTCTGCCAAAGGGAGGTGATTATCTCTGTATAAGCTAGCTGGAGCTGGGTGGCGTATACGTATTTCCTTTCCTCTCTGGAGCCTGGAAGGGTTTCGGCCCGCAAAAGAAATTGTTAGTCTGCTAACGACAGCGATTAAATAATTTTTTAAACTTCCGTAGATTTCTTCTCTATCTTTCAAAATCGTTTGACGGCTTAAAGACTCTTGTACAAATTTTTTTAATCAGCTGTTGCTGGATTCCACTCGATCCAGCTAGCAGGCGTTTGGGCATGCACTCCCTTCCCTGCCTTGAGACAGAACCCAAATGCGATCCCCTGCATGGCGCCATCACTCAGCCTCCAAGTCCAAAAAAAAAAAAACCACAAGGGAAGCAAGTCCTCGTTGGAAGAGAATTTCTTATGGAGTTTCAACAAGCAGTCGGCAACCAAATCTTAATTTGTTGCTCTCTCACTCCTGGAATATATCTTTTTTTAATTCATCCTGAGTCAAATATTTTTATCTTTAACCGACAGAGTCTCCAAAAATAATTTATTTTAAAATAGAAAAGAAATACATGTTGCGATAGTTAACTTTACGATGAATAAGCTTTTACGATATTTTTGCAATCCTTCATGGTCAAAGTTAAAAATATTGGTTTAAGGTAATACTAGTAGTAGCCATATCATGATGATTAAGCGTATGCGCAAGAACTAAGCATGTCCCTCGGATGGTTAGGGGAGTAGTTGTACCCTGACCGCCATGGATCAAGCCCCCCAGGTTCGACGTACATTCTGATAGTTGGGTGTAACTCTGACTAATTAAATTTTGAACTAAAATAATAGCCCTTCTGGCACAAATTAGGATGGCGCGTGGCAAAGAAAGCCCCCCTAGAGGCAAACCACCGATAATATCTCGCAACGGATTCTTCCGGAAAAGGAACACAATACTGAAAGTGCACGAACGCAATCTTGTCAAATTATGATCCATCATTACGCTAACCACTCTAGCAGATCACTCAATCAATTAATATTCAGAAGACGGAGTAGACGGCAGTGTCGCCTCAATGCAAGGCACTGCTGCCATTGCTTTTCCTTGATTGATCGGTCATATAAAAGGAAATCCAAAAGTTCAGAATTAATCGATCGGTTGTGCTTTCTGCAGCAGCCGGGTGCTTAATCTTTAATTAATTGGTTAGTTGTATCTGCTCTTTCTGATGATTGGAACCGGTTTCACCAGGCTATCGCCACAACGATGATCGAACATCCATGCATCTTTAGTGTCTCTGCAGCTGCCCAATGATTTGAAAGCGGGCTGACTGAGATTTCATTTCTGTTTGCCGATTGACAAAAATCTAATCAAGGTTATTGGACGTACTGTGAAAGAAACTGGAAGCTACATGGGTTCAGCTCCAATGTTGGACGGATCGATAAAACGGGAAGGGGGCAATCAGCTAGCAGACTAAGCACTATCATCCGTTGTTGGAAGGAACGGGATTTTGGGAAGGACCGAATGATAGATGATGGTGATGCTGCTGCTGCTTGATAGACCAGAGAGAGGCAGCAGTGCAAATCAGCCTAGCTGGATGGCAGTTGTGATGTTCACATTGGCCTCCTAGCTGCCCTCTGCGCTCTCTCTTCTTGGAAGTTCCTCATGTCCGGGCGATTCCGTTTCGCTTTCTCCGGCCGGGTGGTCTTCTTCCAAGTGGGCAGGGGCAGTGGTTGAGCCGTATACTCTTCCTGGGCTGATAATTCATCTCGTTGGGCCAAATAGAGCCCACCTCCATCGGGATGCATGTCGAAAGACGAATCGCAGGTAGCGGGGGATCGATCAACCGGGGAATCTGGGCTTATTATCCACACAAATAATCTGGTCTTCGAAAAAAAAAATCTTGCCTAGACTTTCAGCGAATTGGGCTGGGTCTAGTACACTAGCAGAGAGACATCACATGAGGGTCGTGCGCATACTCGTATCGCTACGTAGCAACGCATTTCGTAATGTTCTTACATTATAGTAATTTACCGTTTCGGAGCACCAAGCCCGTCTAGCTCAGTCGGTAGAGCGCAAGGCTCTTAACCTTGTGGTCGTGGGTTCGAGCCCCACGGTGGGCGATTTCTGCAATGTTTTTGCCATGTGGGAGACGGAGATTCATTTGTGGATCCCCACTCGACCACTCCCCAGCGAGCACTACATTTCTTTCTTTTTTTATCTCTCTTTAAATTTAAATGAGCCGAATGGGTAAACATAGTTTGAAGTTTGATCATGAAACTATGCCTCCCGCAGAGTTTTGAAGAACCAAATTCATCGTTCCGCCTAAGAATAGCATATGTGCAAGAGATACATCCACATCTTCTAATATATTTCTAAAAATTGGAACAATATCCCGAGATGGAAAGACAGAGAGCCTGTTGGCACAGCTTGAAATCTTCTAAGAGCAGCTCCAACAACAAAAAACAGTATGCTCTCTATAGCAATGTCCATGCAGGATATAGTGAATCTTGTAGATTACCTGTCCAACAGTCTATAGCTATAGTACAATCTCCTAAATTGGTGTGGGGTCCACCTGTTCATAATCCATGGCTTCATGCACAACTTTTTTTTTCTTGCTCCATTGTCTACGGAACGATCCCACAAAAGCTTTCGCCTATGTAGACACAGCTGACCGGATGCATGTCATATCAGCAGATTCTGAAAGAATGGCACAAAGCTTCGCATTGCAATCTGTGAGACATCAGTGGCAGCATCAACAGAAAATCTTATCAACATTCACCACTTGCACTATAGGAATTTGACCCCTTATTTGGGAGTACTACCATAATTTACAAATCGTCAACATTTCACCTACACAGACAGACCGACCTACCTTGTATCCACTGGAAAGTAAGCAAGGAAGTCACAGAAGAGCTTTAAGAACACCTAAAAGGTGGATATAGTAGCACCAGCAACTTATGTGCGAATGCAACAAACCTAAGCTTAGCTAAAATCCTTAAGCCTTCTCTTCAAAACGTCCATAGATTTCTTACGAGCGTTTTGCTTCACATTGCGGTTCGAAAGGCTCCCAAACAGACTGTCTGCAGAATCCTTGTACTTGTCACAAACGATGGCCACCTTCTTGTAGTCCAGTGATCCGTAGTTCCTCTGCCTTATCACCGGGTTCATAAAGTTCTCAGGCTGGCTACTGAGTAGGAGATTGACGAGCTGCCTAATTTCAACCAAACAATCTCTGAAAGTTGTTTCCTTGCCCAAATCCGACAGCCCTGTGCTGTCAAATTTCTCGTCTGCAAATGCCTCCAACATTTTCAAGTCGATATCAAGTCCTAAAACTGCATTGACAGTGAACCTTTTCACACCATCGTTTAAAAGTGTTGTCATTATAGAGTCCGATATGTGGCTAATTGCACCAGAAACCACCTTGTATAGAGCTTCCAAAGGTAGAATCGACTGGGCTGTTGATACTAGCGTTTCAAGATAGATCAGGACCTCATTCATGTAGTCATTCGCATCATCTGGGGCTTCCTCCGTGATCCAGTTAACATTTTCCAAAAGCACCATGAACTCGTCAACCTTGAAATTGGCCAGGTTTATTAGAGAATTATACACTGCATTCTGTGAGGCTTTTAGCACGGCTCGAGCAGTCAAACCAGAATGAGACCTCTCAGCAACTCGCTTGGGAATGCCGCACAAATGGGCAGAGTGCAAGAGGTACATATCACAAGCTTGGTCAAGAACAGATATATTACCAGCAAGTTGCATCATCTGTGACATGGCCAGCGAGCGAGCATATATCATGTTCAGAAGACTGTCGTTCAATACCTCAATCAACAGCCTGTCTAGGTACACTTTCACCACATCATAGATGTTCATGAGACCACCATATGACAAGTAGCTGACAGAATCCTCGATGAAGGACCGAACGATACGGCAAACCTCTGGAACAGAAGAGGAGAATGGTGCCACATATGGAAAATCAGGGATCGCATCATCGTGTTCCAGATGAAATGCTGTCACATTCATGTTATACTCATATTCCTTCTTTATAACCATCTGTTCATACGAGTCATTAGTGAGGATGTCATCTATCTGCTTCCGACACTCAAGAAGAAGCAATTGATGGTATTTATCCCTGCTTTTCTCAAGAACTTCAATCAACTGTGTGATTTGATAACCGTACTTGTTAACGGCTGTACCTAGAAGAGTGACATAGTCTTTTATGAGGAGGAAGTGGCTGGCTGTACGCATACGTGAGAACTGCTCCTCCAATATAGATGTTATCTTGGCAATAGCTGTCTCCCATGTTGTTTCCACTTGGCTCTCAGACAACAATCCATCTGCAGTTCGAAGAACACGTTCTTCAACGATAAAAAATCCAGCTACCTGAGAAAGGTAGGGTTGATGGGACTCCAGGAAGGGCTGTGAAATGGAAATCTGCATGTCCAAGTTGAGTTGCATGAGCCTGTTCTTGTAGTAATAGTCTCTGAACTTCTCCCCTATACCAAGACATATGTGCATGTGATGCGCCCGGTACACTGGTGTGACATCAAAATCTAATGCTGATTCTTCTTCTTTATTCTCCAGATTTAAGGAATAGAGATGCTCATCTGGTCCAGCATGGCTATGCCCTTCAGCTTCTCTCTGCCGGGCTCGCATTTCCTCATCTTTCTGGCGCGCTAAGGAAGCCTGGCTTATTGAGACCTGGCCAATCTGCTTGGCCATTCTTCTGATATGAACAAGCCAGTCATTGAACTCGCTACAAACTTTCTTCTCAATGTGCAGCTTTATCAATGGTATCTGTCTCGCCACCACCTTTTTAAGAAGCTTCAAAGGAATACTATTCAAGTAGCCCTTCTGGATCAAGTCTAACGTCTTCAGTGCAGGATGAAACTTAGCTTCTGCAATATAATTATTGCATGTCATGCACAAGCTGAAGACCTTGACACAAATCTTCAGTGTTGTTATGGCCTCCCCTACGTTTTTCTTGACAGAATATATCTCAAGAAGTTCATCAAGCTTAAACAGTAGGGCAGTAGAAGCCTCTTGCAGGTGAGAATTCTCACCAGAGAGCATGCCCTTCAGCTCCTCAGCGTCGACCAACACACCACGTAGTTCGTCGACAGCAACGATGAAATCCTCATAGTGAAGTCTACATAGCTCTTCAATCTCAACTTCCTTCTTCTTCACAATGCTTCTAAGATTCTGCATGAGAGCTTCAGGTTTCCCAGATTCGAACGAATGGCGAATGATGGGACCCAAATCCTCACCATTTGCAATAAATGCAGCAATGCCCAAACCAAGACCTCCATCTCCACTGTCCACTATAGTCCTCTTCTTTGGTGGAGCAGACATTGTTCAACTGTAAAAAAGAACAAACAGGTATATTGTTTCATTGCGGATGTAGCAGTGCATAAATGGGTAGCATCACAATTCATAAGACGGTTCACGTTACAGCCAAAATAAAGAAGGCTTGGGACAGCCAGACAGCTACACAAGAGCTTACTTGTTCCAGTTTTCTTCTCGGTGGACACAACCATACACTATAGTAGCAAAGGCAGATCAGATTGTCTTATGATCAATTAAGGGTATATAGGGTATTGACTTTGCTAAAATAGCCCTTTATAACACAAGCAAAAAAAAAACGACTTTTCCAATATTCACGGTCAAATTTGAATTTGTAATCATCTAAATATATTAGCTATATTGACAACCAACATATTTAGTCGAATCTGTAGACTGGTATTAACCAATGTATTTATGTTAAAAGACTGAAATCTCTAGCCAGGTATTTTCAAAATTTAAAGACTAAAACATTTAATATGCCATAGATAACAATGTATGCAAAGGATAATGAATTAAGCAATTGCTCATAGAAAGATATTCATGATAGACAATGCTGGAAAGGTTACCACTAAATCAATAGAAAATGTTAAATTAAGGATCCCTTAAGTTTGCCAAGGTGTAACTTTCATCCCTTAGTTTCAATTGGTGTAAATAAATCTCTTAACTAATTAAACTGGTACATAAATCATCCGTATGTTGGCTTAACAACTGTTTAGTGCAATTTTGACAACACTTTAGGACAAATAATCATTTGAAAATCACTGCTTAACTACGTCATGATTGCTAGAGTGAAATAAGCTTCTTGATGCACCTACTAATAAGAAACAAGAATAGATTCTTACTCAGTTTGTATGTTAAGTTAAACAAATCACTATAACAATCCGATGAAAATCGGTTTTGTTAATTTTCCCTAAAAAATGTCTTTCCCCTTTGTTACCACCCGAACCCTTGCCGGCTGCCAGATGGCACCTAAACAATTGTTAAGCCGAGATGTGAATTAGTGCACTGGTTTAGTCAGTTAAGGGATTGATTTGCACTAGACGAAAGTCACACTTTGCGATTGTTAAGGGATGAAAAATACCCTTTTCATTAAATTAAACCACTTCTACTAAAGAAAATAGCACCTACAGATGCACGGAAATGAAAGTGGAGGGAAAAAACCTCAATTTGATTATTGGCCGTCTGCTTAGATGTACCACGGAGGAACAATCTCTAATACGAAAGGTAAATTATCAACTCTACCAGACTGAAGAAGGAATAATCGCACGAACCACAACTAGAAGAAACACTCAAAATTATTAGCGACAGCAACTCAGCATCACAACGGGGGTAAAGAACAGAAATCTTACGGTGCAATAACACCCAGCCTTCGCCGCAGGATCCCGGCGTCTTCTCTGTTCAGAGCATATAGCAGCACTGCAACCAACCACGCATCGCCACCAACACGCTGCGATGTTAGAAACAGCAGCACCATCAGAATGGCGGACGAGCCGACGGCCGCGGGGAATTTGGATTGGCTCCAAGAACCGGCCTGATTACCGAAATCGACGAGGAGCAAGCTACCGCCGGGCTCGGCCGCGCCGGCGCCAGGGTCCGCGGAGGAGGAGGCGAGCCGGAAGGAATGGAACACGATTGGGGATGAGAGAGAGAGAGAGAGAGAGAGAGAGAGATGGCCGGTTTTCCATTTGTGAGGCCGAACAAGGCGCGGATGGATCCACGAGACGCGCGCGCGCGCCCCGCTTACCGATTCTCCGCCCTCCCTTTTCCTTCCGCAATGCCAGACACAGATCAACGGAGGGAGACGAGCCGGCGGTTTTTTTTCTTTTTTCGATTTAGACGATGAACCACACACACTCCATTTTTAGAATGTCCCTACTCTTAACAAGTGGAAAGGAGGATTAGTAATCGCAGATTTCAAATCCGTGTATCCATTTAAAGATAGAGTAAAGTATGTTTTACCCCTCTAAATTTGTGGCTGAGTTTGGATTCTAAAATTAAAAATTTCATATTAACTATTTCAGAATGGTTTTGCTAACGTGGCAATGGACTTAATATTAACTATTCCAGAATGATTTTTTACCGATCAAATCCTACCTACTTTTTAGGTGCTAACTATTTCAGAATGATTTTTCACCGATCAAATCCTACCTACTTTTTAGGTGCTTTGACTGATATGCGGGATCCATAGCTTAGCTACAGGTGTGGCTATACGTGAGGACTGGAGGGGTGAAGCTCACCACCGGCGGTGAGGTTGTGCCTACCAGCTACAACATGATGAGATAAAACTAAAGTAAGGTGTCGTAGTCTCGTGGAGCATGGTCAGTTGGAAGCGGCCGGCGACATAAGCAAAACCATCATAGAAAACTGTTTGGAAATGGTTAAGGTGTAGTTTGTCGAGTTTTGATACGTGAGGTATGCAAGATTTTTGGTTGTTGAGTTCGAGGTGTTTTTTAAATTTAGTGACAAGTTTAGGGGTAAAGCGGACTTTATTTTTAAAGAAATGTTTGTACCATTGTGATCATTGTATTTGTATCACCAACATAAGATACATATGGCATATTTTTGTCATAAAATTTTCAAAGATATATAAATTGCCTGCATTTGAATAAAAGATCCTAGACCAACTCAATTAAAATACTCAAGTGATTTTTCAACGTGACATAAAACAAGCAATACAAAAGTTTGACATATTCAACTTGATTGCCCTGCCCCTTTTAACGCATTTCACAGGTATCGAAGCAATGCATACTCACATGCATGTGATTGAACTGAAGTTTTCTGCTCTCATCAATCCTGTAGGCCCCATATCCAGTTAACTTAAGGATCACCGCACCACGTGCTGTTTCCCCCAAACGAAAAGGAGAAAGCAGGGACAGGGAAGAGGGGAAAAAAAGTTAATTGAGATTCTTGCGGGGCCGTCTGTCCTTGAGCTAACGGCGGATCAGATCGGATGGCAATCATGACTTGAAGCTTGAGAGTCAACAATCCTATCATCCACTGGATCACCACCACTTCAATTCCTCCAGAAAAAGGGCCCTCATTCTCCTCAGCATCTCCCCCTTCTCTTTCTCTGTATGTTAAGCCGGCCAAGTAGGACCTGCCTGGGGGCTGGGGTGAAGGTTAAAGATTACTTGCTCTCCTTTTTTCCTTTTGAAATTAAGGCAGGAGCACTGCCGATGCATTTAAAAAGGAAGCATGCGAGTTCAACAACAGAGAAATATTACATAAAACTTTAAAACTCCTCTACTCATGGAAAAAGAAACTAAAACACCACGGGTGTCCCACAGGCCACCCTCCTCAAGTTAACTTCTTCTTTGACCAATTGAACCACGTGATGCGGCTGTATTACTTGCGCTCCTGTGATTTAAAACCCAAACCAAAAACATGTGGAGTTTGTAAATTTTGCAGATCAAAGGTTATAAATTTTCCGACTATTTGCCACTGGATTACTCTGCTGTGCTCCAAGTCCCCAACCCTAGTCTGTTTGGATTACAAAAGCTGCAATGATATATAACAACCCACACGGAAAAAGATCTTATAAGCTACTCCCTCCATCCATTTTTATAAGATATAGTATAACATGGCACGGTCTTCCAAATAATACTTTGATCATTCATTTATCATATATTATATCGCTTATGATTATAAACTTATAATTATGGTAAAGTATATTTAATTACGAATTCAATCATATAAAGTTTATATTATAAAAATAAAAAATTAATAGTCAAATTATTGGTCAAAGATTATAAAGTTTGAATCTTGATATGCGTGTGCGCCTTATAAAAGTAGATGGAGGGAGTAAATTGGAGTGTTTTCCAAAGGCAATTACAATTATTTTTTCTACATTCTTGGATATTATGAGATAATTTAGCAAAGCCATAATAACAGTAAAATGTACATAAGTTGGTCGAGATTCTCACGGTTCCCATAATGCAACAGAAAAAACTGAAATTAATGTTTGAAATTCTAGAGCTCAGCAAGAAGTGCCAGGGACTAGGGGATAACACATGAGAATTTTAATTAAAAAATCCACATATGCAGAAATTTTCACTTAATATTGGACCAAGAATGTTTGAACAAGAGTAGTTCCTGAAAGCACACTATCAATCTTTTGAGCCGTGTTGTAAAAGTTACACTTGGCTAGTAAGAATCTGTATATATTACAAAGGCACGCCGACTATAATAACAAAGATAAAATAAGTAAAGGTCTAAAAGCGACATAGTTTACTGCAAATTAAACCAACGGATGGAATTGGATGCGATGCGTGCAAGCAACACCACCAGAAAGGGAAAACTGAAAAGTCATCCTGATCCACACTAATCCTAAACTTTCAAACTATGTTTTGTATATATTGTTAACTACTATGATAACCTTGCTTTCAGCTTCCCATGTATTATTTGCCGATCAGATTTTGGTCAATAGATTAACTTATCTCTAGCATGCCTTGGCCAAGTTGGAACCTTGAGCAAGGTATAAAAAATTCCAGTTGATGCACTCCCTTCTTCCCACTAGTAACTACACATCACTTTCATGCTCATATCTCCATAAACCAATGACTGACAAGTAGTTTGCTTTCTGATAAATCTAAGATGCATTTATTTATTGAAACCACTTTTTTCGTGACGAATCTGGGGAAAATACCTCGTGCACCAGATATATATTACCACAGATTTTATGAGCAGGAAGCGTAGAGCACACAGAAAATCATACTTCTCTGTTGCAAATAGAGTGGATGTTGTGGAACAAACATAAGACACTGAGATCGCATGAATAACTAAAAAAATAGAGACACCTTTTCTCTAAAAATTGCCTAGAAGATATAGCATTCACTCCAGGATTGGAGGCCCGTTAGCAACAACTGATGACTTGTGTTCATGGATAAATGTATAATCTCCTGTGATTTGTACTATGTTAGCAGATCATATTACTATTTTACCCAACATCTCATCGCATTAAGGATTTGTTTGAATAGTCAGCTATTAGACCAATTCACTCATTCATCACTCCAAACAGATCATACCTTCGAATTTAGCAAGCATAAGCTCGAATGAAAAACAAGTATGTGCAATACCTGCTCGGAAAATAATAATATGAAGTACCTTAGAAGTTTAGAAGCGAATGTGTCAGTACCTCCTACTAGTGTGTCCAGCCCGAGTAGCACGAGGTTATCCGTAACCACGCGCTAAGCTTTTGGGCAACAAGGCGTACGGCCCGGGCCTGATGGCTGGGGGCACGGTCTCCGGACCTCCCTCCACGCCCTGGCAGGTCCGGTGCCTCCGCGTGCCCGTAAGGACAATGTGCTCAGGAACGGCTGTCACGAGGCCGGGCCACTGCGGGGTGGTCCTGAGCCCCCACGTGAAGAGGCCGGACCCCCAGGGGCATGAGCGCCTGGGCCTGCCAGGGGGGCCGGACCTCCTATCCCTCCGGGGAGGAGGTCCGGTGCCGCCACGTGTCCCTGCAGGAGCGCCTGCTAAACCAGCGCCGCCGCGTGTCCGGAGGGTTCCAGTCTTCTACGAGAAGCCAACCCAACTACCTCGTTAAATGCGGGTGGTTGGGGTGAGCGTGCCCGAGACAGGGCATGGGCTGCCCTCTAACACGGCGGGCAAGTATGGCCGACATCATGGTAAACCCGCCAGTTACCGAGGCGGCACGTCATGTCACCGCGCCGCATGCGTGGGCAAGGGACGAATAGTCACATCACAGCGCCGCGCACGTGAGCAAGAAATCATTATGACCTGCTACAGGAAGGCCACGACGTGCACAGCTACAGTGTGAAAAGGCTACAGCACGGCAGGTCAGTGTAGCTCCTTCGCCTGTCAGCAGGAGCTGACTCTCCAGCGACAACACGACCCCCACTATGCTGATAGGACGGCACAAGACCAAATCCAGACGGAGGACACGCACGGAGGCTGATGAGGAAGATCTCCGGATCTGAGGCATTAAAGGCTCCAATGTGTACGTATGTTGCCGGGTCCATCTGTCGGGACCCCGCTCAGTGTACGCGCTCCCCTTGAGCCTATAAAAAGGAGAGCGCACATATTAGAACACAGGCTCTCTCAAGCTCGCTCAGGTGCTCTCTCAAGCTTAGGCACACCCGCACGGGCTTACTTAGGTTCACTTAAGTTCCACGAACACACAAGATTCGCAAGCTCAGGCAATACAACACAAAGTGAACGTAGGGTTTTACGCTCCGGCGGCCTGAACCACTCTAAATCCCTTGTGTGCTTTCCGTGTTCATACGCCTCTTGATCTAGCGTTCCTTGACTTCCTCAAACTCATCCTAAACTAGGATTAGGCGGGTGCAATCCGTCACCCGGCTGGAGAAATCCTCCGACAGAATGTATTGGAGTATATTATGAATATCTCTATATTAGGTAGATTAGGTAGATTAGGGTTGTATCCGTATCCTACCGTATCCGTACGAGAGGCTCCTTGCTCTCCAAGTCATATATCCTTATATATATCGGCCTAGGCCTCAGTGCAATCAATCCACCGTACACCAATTCTATTATTCTACATGGTATCACGAGTTTAGATTTTAATCCTTGATGATAAATCCTACACACCGCTTGCTTCCGTATCGCACGCCCCAGGGAGATCGATCTCCGCCAGGGGCAGCGCCCTTGTCTCAAGGCGGATCACATTTTTCTGGCCGTCGTCATCGTCATATCGTCGTCTAGCAGAGCAGTTTGTCTTCTTCGATCCATAGAGTCGTGTTGCCATCTATGTGTGGCTCTACTTCGCTTGGGTCCTCGTCAGGCTCCGTGGTGGCTCTTGTCGGGCTCCGTCATGGCCGAGCCTCTCCATCCCCATGAGAGGGGCACCGCGCCCTGCCCAGTGTCCCCGCTGCTGGACGGCCTTGCTCCTCTGCCGACCAAAGATTCTCATCTTCTACTCTCTCTCTCTCTCTCTCTCTCGCTCTCTCTCTCTCTCTCTCCGCTTGATGCTTTCGTGCAACATGAGAGAGGAGATTATGAGTTGATCCGCTCAGTGCATGGATGAAGAACAAGGCTACGTCCACGGGGTTTGAACATAGATTTACTGCCGCTGTTGTGTGTTTTTATTTTCTTCACCCGATTAGATATTGGGATTGAGCACCGTCCGTCAACCTCACGCCTCTACTTCAACATCGGCGGCGCCGACTTCACCGGCTTCTTCCTCATCTACGACTATGTGGCATGGTGAGATGGACAGCGCCCTAGGGGACGCCCGTTTGCACCGCCCACCTCACCACTTCGTCCGCGCGTCGATCTTCGCCGGCTCATCGTCGCCTCCACTGATCAGGACGTCTTCACCGACTTCACCCATCGTCGCCTCGCCTCGTGCACACTCGATCTGATCAACCGACATGCGTGATCCACCCGACTCCCGTGACATCCGTCCTCGTCGTGCGCGGCTCCACCCCGAGCATGGAGGGTTGCCGCTGTGTCGCCTCTTCGAGCAGCAACGGTGCCACCCGTGGTCTCCTTCGCTGTTGCATCCTCACTGCCACTGACCACGTCCACGACCTCGTTGTCAACTATGCGTCGCTGTGCATCGTGCACATGGCCTTCGTCAAGCTAATCGAGTGTTGCGTCGTCTTCTTCGAGCACCGCAGCCGCTTCCCACGGATTGTTCGGCCCTAACGTCGACCATCCGCCTCCCCTCTCTGACTCATTTCATTTAGCACAACCTCATCGCCAGCGTCGCCGTCTCTTCCCCTACTACTTCTTCTACTCCGGCAAGCAAGCTGCATCGACATCTTCTGCCCCGTTGTCGTTCTTCTACGCCTGCAACCGCCGTGGAGGCTTTTTCCACTGGTCCCTCAGACAATGGCGTGTCTGGTTGTGCCCTCTACCTTGCACGTCCAATATTGGTAACAACGGTGCGTGCCTTTGCCTTCAACGCATTCTCAGGCCTGGCAAACCCGGCGCACGTGTCGCCACGGCAGCCTTAACCTCATCCTCGTCCTCGGCGTCGATCTTCCTCCCCGACAACTACCTCGACGCGTCACCGTCTTCGTTTATGGCGCTTTCTCTTATGCGCCACCACCTCTGGCGCCCACCATGGCGCGCCCACGACTTCATGAGCGGCTACCTCGACTTCAGCATCCTCGGCTGCTTCAACGACCACGGCTACCATACGCACAACATCCATGACCATGGCTAACCTCATCTCGCTACCTCAACATCTGCATAAAGGGCTATCATCTGCATGAGGATTCGCCAGTTTTCTCGAGTCACAACATTCATAATGTACCGACGTTATGTCTGCGCGGGGAGGGGGGGATGTCAGTCCGTCAGCTTCTTCTCCAGTCTCACCATCCGCAATACTCCCGTTATGACTGCGGGAGAATATTAGAGTATATTAGGGATATCTCTATATTAGGTAGATTAGGATTGTATCTGTATCCTACCATATCTGTAGGAGAGACTCCTTACCCTCCAAAATCATGTACTCCTATATGTACCGGCCTAAACCTCAATGCAATCAATCCATTATACACCGATTCAATTATTCTACATAATGATTTCTAAGAGTGTAGTCATGTACTGTATCCTGATCTCCCATTATTGCAAGATTGACTTAGGTTTTTAACCTTGAATTGAAATTTTTATTCTCATCACTCATATCATATCTTCCAGATGACTAATTAGTTTTATTGTTATTTCAAGCAAAAAAAATTCTGGCATTGATTTGTAACTTGCAAAAAAAAATTGCAGGTCAAGTATGGTGACCCGTGACTTGAGCATTTGCGATAAACAAAAGATAAGAAGATCAAAAGGTAAAATAAGACCTTAAGATAAAGTGGAGCCGCAGCTACTGCAGGAAAGTGAAATAAAAAAATTAAACCACTGTCGTATTCCTATCAGGACATCGCATCATGGGGTGATGCTGGATCTGGACTTTATTGGAATCAAGTTGATATAAACAATAGCGTTAGCCTATTTTCGATACATGTCAAAAGTACAAACAAAAAAAATCATGTTGCGCACTTTATGTTTTAAAATTAAGATATCTTGTTTTGAAGTGGGGCAAGACTGTTCGTACACCTATACCATTGGCCTGCTACTGATAGGAGATTACCTTGAGAAATGATCATTTGCCCCCGCAAAGCCCAGCATATTCTTGGAAGGGTTGGTACTTAGGCACAAGTCGCTGGCCATTGGCCTATACCATTTGCCTGCTACTGATAGGAGATTACCTTGTTTTTACAACTGTGGCCAATCTAACAATTCGCCTTTTTTTCTGTGTTCTCTGCAATTACAGAATTAGTTCTTTAAAACATGATACATATTTCGTGAAAATACTGGGTGAAGGATTCTTTGCAACTGTACTAGCAGCCCTCCTGCAATCACTTCGACAAATAACCCTGTTGGAGGTAAAGGAGGTGAACTGCATGTCTGCTGTCTGCATCTCCCAAGAATGTTTTCCGGACACCCATGCCATGCACGCCATGGTTCAGAGAGAAAGGCCATGCCAACCTTTTGAAGATGACATCGTGCAGCCATTGCTGCAGCTTGCGGTGGGCGGAGCACAAGAGCGGTCAAAAAAGGCTTGGCATGCTCCCTTCCCTTCCTTTTGGTGACCAGATACTGGTCAAGTGCAGCATGATTGGAACCGGGGAGGCCTGCCAGATAAAGATCTCTTTTCTCGGTGATTGTAACTTTCTGCTGTGGTATTGCGATTGGTTGCGCATGCTTTTTAGGCTTCGTACTAGTATTTTCTCGGAATCATGGAGGCGCCTCTCTAGCCCTAGATTCTAAAGATTTCTTAAAGGTAAAGATGCCACTTTGGTCCCAGATCAAAGATAAGTTTCATCAGCTAGGCTAATCACAATGAAATTTTCATATTCCTATTTCCAAGAATATCACGTCAACTTAGGAATGAATGAAACATTATGCTTCAATGGAGAGTTTCATTTTACTGTTTCCAAAACTAACCAGTGTAATTAAATGCTAGTTGATCTATTGGCGCACGGGATCCCCATGAAACAACGGCGGTCACAGTAGTCATTTCACGCTATTTCCACCATCTTGGAAACGAGTTAGCAGAGTGTCGTGGGGATGAAACTGGTTCCTTCTCTTCCCTCATTAAATCAGTGCCACATCATTAAAAATGTTGATGTATCATGATAATTAGTGTCATAAAACTCATCATAAAACCCCATTGTAATTAGCCTTGGTTACCCGAAGCGTGCATGATAAATTTCAGTGACGAAGTGCTCAACACAAGACGTAAGCTTTGGTGGCCAATACTCCAGGATGGTCTGCCCAAAGGAAAAACTAGTAGTTTCTTCGCAAGAGGTATTTGTCCCATTGACACGTGGATCTGATCTACTGAGGAGTCTAATCTGCCCGGGGTCTTGTTCGGTCGGAAGGGAATTGAAGAAAATTAGGGAGGTTAGGAGGGATTAAATTATCAACAAATCAAAATTTCCCTCGATTCCCGATCTACCTCAATCCCTTTGTGAAAGGGATTAACTGAACAAGGAGTGGAGGATCTTAGTTGCGCTCCACTTTGTTCTTTCTACGGCTCGTTGAAACCATTATTATCCTGATTACGGCTCGTTGAAACCATAATCTTTTTTTTTTTGAAACCATTGTCAATCATTGCTTGTGCATTGGATCCAGATTATTTTTTTCAGGGCCGTACTTTTCACAGGCGAATCTTACGGAAAACCCCACGTCGACTTTAGCAAGGAGGCGCCTGCTACGACAAACATGCCCTCGCCATAAAAGGAGCGAGCGATGAAAAAGCGCTTTACAGTTTTCCCTGACGCTCTCTGACCTCTGCTACAAAAAAAATTCAGGGCAAATCCAAATTCCAACGAGGTGCTGCAATCATCATCCAATGCCGGATTTTTGCAGAAAGTGGTGTGATGCTGCTGCTGCGAGAGAGAGAAAAGTCTCGGCAAAAAGAGTGCTGCTGGAAAGAAGCAATGGTGGCGTTGGCGTAGCAGACCAGCAGGGGAAGGGCGGCATTCAGATTCAGGCGAGCAAGCCTGACGAGAGAAAGGCAAGCAGGGCGGCAGCGTGGACAAGGAGGAGGGCAAAGGGCATTCATCTCAGGGAGGCAAGCAAAGGCGCAAAGCAGCTTGCCCAATCATGGAAAGCGCCCGCAGATTCTATGCATGAGCTCGCAAAAGATCATTGCTTTCCGTGGCAGCGTAAAGCAGAGGTGAAATCAAGGAAAATTTTGCTCCGTAGCTCTGCTTCGAACATCCTAGAATTTTCTTGGATTTTGGGGGCCCATCGTAGCATATTGGCAGTGGCGTGCATCATCACTGAATTCCGTTCTCGATCCGTAACAGAAAGAAACTTTTTTTCTTCCGTCATTTTTGGTGAAAGATGCCAAGTGATATATACTATTAGTTTGACACCGACAAAGCAGTTTGAAACAACCTCTGCCAGTATCATCAGTTTTGAGTTTCAGATAGAGAATTTCAGAACAACCTCTCACACACTCTTGTGAGTTGCTGTTGCATCGTCCATAAATTGCATCAAAATGCATTATCACATACTAGCTCATAGCAACAAGATGATTAACATCAGCTACAAGAATATCATGAGTTGAGAGGATTTGCTCTTGCTCATATGTAACAGTAGTAGTCGTAATGGAGGTAGATAAGGTAGATCGGAGTACGTCGATAGATACAAGAACAGCTCAAGTCAAAGAGGGAGAGGAGAGAGGAGAGAGGAAGGAGGTCGGTCGGTCCCTGGCTAGCTAGCTAAGAGATGAGATGATGAAGTCGTCAGTCGAGGCCGGACCTGATCCGCTTGTGGCCGCCGCCGGCCTGCCGGACGGTGCCGACGGATCCGCCCTCGGACGCCGCGCGGCCGCCGCCGCCGGAGGCGGCGAAGAGCGAGGAGAGATCGGCGTAGAGGTCGACGACGCGGCGGATGTTGTTGTTGAGCTCCCGGATGAGGCCGACGTTGCGGGAGAGGTCGCCGGGCACCTTGGACTCGTGGTTCTGGTTGATCTCGTTGATGAGGACGCGGTTCTGGTCCAGCAGGCTCTGCACCTGCACGAAGCTCGTCTGGAACGCGTGCAGGACCTTGGTGTCCACGCCGGCCCCCGCGCCGCCGCCGCCGCCGCCGAACCCCGACAGCGTCGTCTCGCCGCCCTCCATGATGGGATCGGATGCGCTCTCTCCTCTCCTTTCCCTTTAGCTCCGCTTCGTCGTCTTGTTGCTGGCGTGCTGCGCCTGAATTCTTGGAGGACTTGTCAGCTTCTGCAGAGTCTGCAATGAGAACGGGGAAATTCGTGAGAATGAGGCTGCAGAATTCTCGCTAGGAGATGCCGCGATAAGGATGGATGTGTGTTCACTTGTTCACTAAGATTGCATTTTTTAAATTCGAGTGGTTGTGGCTTGGGCAATCAAGAATTGGCGGCCATTACTGGTGGTCTCGGCAAAGCAAAGGGGCGGAGACAGTTTCACTGTTGGGGCATGGGAGGACAGGGTACTGTGCTACAAGATCAGATGTACTTGGCGAATCTTTCTAGCTTGGGCCCGAAAAAATCGACAAAAATTTGGGAAGCAGCGCGCGAGATTTTCCGTCGTTTTTTCTCCCTCTCTCATCGAATGGAGAAGGTTAATCCGGCGAAACAAGAAAGAATTCGGAGAAACGCAATCAAAGGCGTCAGATTTTGTTTGGGGGAAAAGATTAATGATGATGAATGAATGAATATAAAAAGGTCAAATTGATCGATGGCGTCGCGTAGCGAGAGGGGCGGCTCGGGCGAACGACTGAGATCCGACGAGTTGGGCGCAGAATTCCCGTGAGCACGTGGAGATGGCCTCCGGAGGCAGGCAAAAGGGGGGAAACGAATCGGTTGCTGCGGGGCCACGGACCGCGAAGAAACCGGGCCAAATCGCGGCGAAATCCGCGGAGGAATCGCCGGATTCGGACGGGAAGGGAGATCGGCGGGGCGAAGGGATTCGGGCGCAAGCGCATCGGAGCCGACGGATTCGTGTTGGACGAGGGCAGCCGGAAGAACCAATCCGACCCCAGTCAACCCAGCATCAGGACGAAGACGAACAGGAAGATGAATAAAAACGGAGGGTGCAGGGGATATGAGAGGAGGAGAGAAGGCGGGCGGTGGCGCTTACCTCGGTGCTACCCGGTAGCGTCTTCGGGGAGGAGGCAGTCGGAGAACTCAGATCATGGGAGACGGAAGGAGCATCGCACCGGGGGAGCGAGAGGAGAGGGGCGGCGGAGGGAGAGGGGTGGATGAAGTAAAGAGGGGGGCGGGGGGAGGTGGATGACGATGGACAGGGGGGAGATCAGGAGATCCTCAGACACACGAAACAGGCAGCCAGGCAGGCCGGCCCGGCCCCCTCTCTCTCTCTCCTGTTTTGCTCTGCTTTTTTTATTGCCCAGTGTGCAGAGGGAGAATCTTTTGCTAGAGAGAGAGAGGGAGAGAGAGAGAGGGAGATTTGTGGCACGTTTCGCCTTGCAAAGCTCGCGATGGATGCGCTGTGCGTGCCTGCCCCCTGATATTTCTGCCGATGCAGTGGAACCCGTTCAATTCCAGGAATTCAGAATGTTTTTATATTGGGTCGTGGCCAGAATCTGACGGACATCGCACCCTGTTGCAGTTCATCAAAGTCGGGTTGAATGAATGAATGCCGGGCAATTGTAATTCTACCACATTTTTAACTTTTTACCCTTCCATGCATGGTCAAGTTCAGTTCCCTGGGATGTCAGGCAAGTTAATGTGCTGACCACATTCATAAATTCCCTGCACACGGATTCAAACTGACCATTGCAGTACTAGCACTGACATCACATCCCCCCGTCCTTGCCGTAGCGATGCTGCCATTTCTGCTTCTCAAAGAATCCGTGCCCTAGCCTATCCTTTCAACTTTGATTTTGACCACTGTTTGCTCTTCAGCTCTTGAACGGCAAGGCGCAGAACAGTCTGAAGTTCTGAACTCCAGCGTCCTTTTTGTTTACTTACAGGTGTATTGCGCCTTCACCTTAGTTTTTTTTTTATCAAACCTTCACCTTAGTTACTTACAGGCTTTCCTTCAAAAAAAAAAACTTACAGGCACCCCGGTGGTTGGGCGACGGCAAAATCTAATCGCCGGCGGCACCAACGGCATCAAACCTCCCAACCACGCGGCGACAGCGACATGTGCCAGCTCCATTCATGGAAGATTTCCTTGGAGCTCCCATCGGATCCGTCATTTTCGGGCATGTCTGTGCTTTGCAGTTGGGCATGGGAGGGGAAGCTTCCCCATAATCGCCAGGGCAAACACTTGGCAAACGGGCGCCCATCGGCTGTTAGGTCAAACAAACCTGTGTGTGGCGGGGTAAGCGCAGATGCCTCGTAGCGGGGGCGGACCAGCTAGGCCACCACGAACGCCAGATCACATCGGATCGGATCCTCCCCCACCTCGCTCCCCTTCCTAGGTTGCGGCCAAATCAGGAAGCGAATTTGCTTCGGCTACAAGGGACTTGAACACCCCCAAGGCAATAGCAGCAGCAAGTGCTTGCTGCGCTAACATCGTTCTCGGTTCATTATTGTCCAGATAGATTCTCTTCTATCACCTAGCGATGTATGAATCTTTCCTACCATTCAAGATTTCCTAGCGAGTATGGAACCTAGAAACTCGAGGATGGTCACACACACACACGTAGATGGTGAATCTTTCCTACCGTTTGTACAAGGTAGTGCCTAACTTTGGCGGCAGTGACATAAAAATATCAGCTGTTGTATGACATTGCCTTCTCTTATCCTTAAGTCAGCCTGCAGAAGCCGAACCCTGCCCTATGTCATTGACTTCTCTTAAGTCGGCCTTAGCGGCCTTATCTTCAAATTTGCCAACCAAAGAAAGGTGGTCTGGAATTAAGTGGGTATCCAATAGCGTTTTTTTCAGCTAGTTAATTACGATGGCATGCCACTCTAGCTCATTTTTCCTCCCAAATTATTTACGCAGAATGCCATTTTAATCCATTTTATCAATTGTTTGGATCGACCCAATGAGCCAAAATACACATAACTTATATCCCTATGCTACGTATTGATACCATGTTACGGACAAATACGACAGCAGCTTACATTTCTGCACAAACCCGAGGATGTAGATCCGAGGGTGCAGAGGCTGGATTAATGTTTTAGTAAAAAAAATGTTCTGCAGGAATCAAGTACCGCGTGACATTGACTTCTCTTGCGCTTGACTCATAGCCTTGATGCCATCAAGGGTTAGTAATCTTAAAGTTGACCAGCAAATAATAATAGCAAAAACGCTAGATACATGTGTAAATAAATACTCGTGGATGATTAGAAGCAATGACTTTAGAATTGTAGCACAATTGAAAATGCAGTTTCATAGTACAAGATAATGTATTGATTTGGACTTTTGGAGCAAGGGATCAAAGCTTCAGACCAACTGCACTGCCCAGGTGCACAGCCTCCTTGCAGGCCCCAAGGTAGATGTGCCTCCACGTCTCGCGCACTTTTGTTTCTTCAGATATATGATTAAAATTGCCAACTTTAGCTCTTTCCCTTTTGAATTTTTAAATCCCTTTTTTTTGGGCTCTTTTCTATTTTCCTTACAGTTCAACAGATGAAAAACACTTCTAATTTGATGTTTTTACTGAATCTCTTCATCTCTTTTGATTTGCTCTGCAAACCATGCTTTCCAGTCTGCCACCTTCTCATCACCATTTGCAACCTGCACAATGGAATAAGCTGGAAAGTCTTCTTTGCAGAACACAAAAGATATATGCACATCAGCTTTTGTTCTGTTGGTCAATCTAAAGAACAAAGGTTCCTTGGAAACAAGGAATGTCAGTCATGATCGCGATCTCAAGACGATTGAGCTAGTTGCCTACCTCAAAAATGAGCGTCTTTCGGGGAATGCCATCCAGAGCTTCCACACATATGGTAGCAGCATCCTCTTTGCTTATTCTTCCCTTAGCTGCTACGCCCTGCATATATCAAGCACCACATGAGAGACACAATAAAGTGACACATCACAACAAGGAACAGTATAGGTATTCCAAGATGAAAATATTCCTCTCCGATTCCCAACAATAGAAATGCATATGCGATATTCAATTTGTCACATGTAAATTACATCAGACATCTATCCACGCAATAATGTCTTAATGTGTCCTGTTCATTACAATATTACATGATAGTGCAACTACATAATGCTACAAAAAGAACATGAGGTAAGCTGGGTTTTCACATGATACCTCGGTGAAATCAAAACCTCTCTCACCACCAGGGGTGCTTTGGAGAGAACCAGTCCTGATTATTGTAGATGGGATGCCAGATGCCAGAACCATTTCTTCATCCCTCTCTGCTAGCTTCTTCAGTTTGCTGTTCATAATAGCTTGCAAACCACCACTACTTCTGTAGACAGCCAGCTGCACTCTTATCAAGATCTCATCGGGGCAAAATACTGATACTAGAGTCAGATGGATACCAAGGAATTACGAGAGCATTGTAACCTGTGAGAGCAGAACAATATGTTCGACACCCTTGAGGTCTATCGGTTCAGACAAGAAACCATCCTGTAAAAGTATCAAGTTCAAAAGTAAACCTTGAAAGTGAAGAGGAATGGCAATTCGTAAGTGCTAGTGGATAATATGTACCCACATAAGCACATAACTAACTTAGACATGATTCAGTGTCTTGCTTAAGATTAAGGTAAATACTATTTGGTTAACAAAAAAAGTGCAGCAGATAGAGCCATAAGTTTTCCAAAACTGTGGTGCATCTATGGATAATACCTAATTGACTCTCATACCATACCATACTCAAACTTCCAAATACCAATGGAAGTCAAAAGGAAGGAACAAGAATCTACTAATTGTCTTCTATATATATAAGAAATCATATAATGCCCTAAGGATCAGATCATCAGCTAAGTGCCTCAAAGAAGTGTCAAACAATCAACAGTTATCCAGATAATAAAAATAGCAAAGCTTATGGTTATTTTTTCAGAGGCTCATAATACACCTCATGATTTGGGAGTAGCTAACAAATGATAATAGAAACACCAAGTTCCAACATACATCGGCTGGAGAAATTACAGCACGAACGCCCCTTAGTGCTTTCTTTGTGAAGGACTTGTCTTCCATGTCACCAACCATGCACTACAAGTAAACAAAAAGGTGCTTATTTGGATGATATTCATCACACTTATTAAAAAAAGGTACTACAAGATAGAACGATAAAAAATATATGTATTTTTTCTTATATAGATAATTTCATCTCTAAAAGATGACAGTAAAGCAGTAAGTTAAAATAAATGAGAAACATATAGAATGTTCAAATACAGTCAGAGCACCAAGGTATCACCTCCACGTAAGTTCCAAAAGCTTCTTCGGTGGATCGTTTGTCTTTAACAAGTGCTTTTACTCTAGCCCTTTTCAGGATTAGTGCCAGTATCACCATCTGAAATATAAGGAAACAAACTTGAATCGGGGGTGCATTTTGGCAAAGATATACTAAGAAAAGTTCAGTTTTTGATGAATGAATAGAAACATGTTAGCCTTAAGGATTTCCCATTCAAACAACTGGTTGTGTTAGTCTGGATTAATTTTACTAGAATATAGTGTTCAGCTCTGATTACTGGGAAAAGATGATGAGAGACGAATTTCAGGATTACACTACTAAACATCGGTGCTATCGTACTCCTGCAGCAGAAGTAAAAGAGAAACATGGAGATAAAAGGAAACCTGTCCAATCTCACTGTCGCCATCTGTGACTAGCACAGCATCCCGAGGCTCCTCAATATCTATTGTCACCCCAAATCTGCCAGCAAATAAGAACAATGGCTACCAAGGAGTTTATGTTTACAGAATATTTTCTATATGTACCTGGAGACTCAGCCTCCTCATCCTCGGCACCCCCATCCTTGGGAAGCAAATCGGGTGCTCCATACCATCTCCTTAACTTCGGCCCCCCTAGAAAGATTTGAAATGCACAACTCAGGGTCTGCTTAGTTCTCTGGCACGCTTTGCCACATTCGAGTCATTCAAGTTTTGACTTGTGGCATGGGTTAGCTTTCTTCTCATGTATAGTGCTGCAACGTGGCATATTTCTTTTCCCCAAGATGCAACTTTCGCGCTTGTACACTTATTTTATGTTGTGGCGAGCATTTTCTTTTCACAAAAAAAAAACGGCTAGCCGCACTTTGGCAAAATGTGGTAGCCATGGAAGCGAACCCTTACATACTTGATTCACCAATACTTAGGCGAATGGATTAGGCTTTCAATTCTGGAGTGTATAGAGCCATTTACAATGTAATCAGGATCAATTAGATAAACAACAAAGAAAACTGATTTCTTCAGTTGTCACCACTGAGTGACCCGTGCCTAAGAATTAAAACACATTTATGTCCAAGAATTTTAAATCCAACTATGCTGATTCAGTTAAAAAAAAAGGTCCTTTCAGCTACCACTAGACGAGCAATGGTTGTTGATTACATACAACCTCATCAGCCAGTCAGCTTCCAAACAAGAATGGCCAAATACGAATCCGGTATCATTCCGCACAGTGTGCATACCCTCGATGTAGTCGAGGATGCGGTCGGCGAAGCTGGCCTCGTCCTTGCCCTTGGCCCGGGCGACGGCGAGAAGCGCCGACCTTCCTCTTCCTCCCGGGGAGGGCAGTCCCCTGTCCCTGGCGCGAAGCGGGGGCGGCGGCGTGGGTGAAAGGCGCGGGAACAGGGGAGGCGGGGGCATTGGAGCCTCGTGAGCCGTGAGGAGGCGCGCCGGAGAGGGTTGCCTTGGCCTGCGCTGCGCCCGCGCTGTCCGGCGGATTTCGCGTGCGTGAACGTGGTCGCCCGCTGCCAGGGCGGGGGGATAACGAACGCTTGGACAGTCGGGCGGATGGCCTAATGCCACGCTTCTTGCCTATAGCTCTTATATGGGCCGTAGTGGCGCAAAATGATGATGATGATGATGCAGGCCGCATCCAAGTTGGGGGCCCAATAGTTGCTCAGTTGACACCTAGGGGATATATGGGCCCGAAGCTATTGCTGACATCCGCGTTCATCACCCTAAGAAAGTCTCCGTCGGCCCACCAACCAAACGACCACCAAAGAGCATCTTCCTCCTTCCTCCCGCTGCCGTCCTCCTCGGCTCCGGCAGTAGGGCCGCTGCATCCGCTACCACCTTCTGTTCTAGCAAATTGAGTCCTCGTCCCCGCGCCACCGTCCTCCTCGGCTCCGGTTGCTCGCGCCGCCACCGGCTCCGCCAAGAAGCACCGTATTTCCGTCGTCTACCCCGCGCCACCAGATGTCCCCCGCCCACAATTTATCGCCACCGTCGGTCTGCCGCCACCTAAGGGCCCTCCCTCTACAACCGGGGAAGTGCAGAACACCGCCGGTGACAACCCGGACCCCAAAGCCTCCAAACTGCGACCCTGAATCTCTAACCCTAACTGCGGCGAGGAAACCGGCGAGCACCACGAGCTCGAGGAAGAAGGAATCTACTAGGCATTTGGGCCGAATTCGCGACGCTACAGGTAATCCTCGCGTGTTTGTCGCGCAAGCAATGTATAGCCACAGCGGTCCTGCTGAAAGGAAAAGTTAAAGTAAATATGTTTGTAAAGTTTCTTTGGTTTGTAAAGTTCAGCTTGAAATATAATCGGGCAAAATGGCACGGATCCCATTAAACATAGACGGACTAGGACCTATGGGTGTACCATTGTGGGCTATGCACAAGTGACAAGACCCCTCGTGGTTCACACGAGCAAGCTCTTTAAGACTTTGACGATCAGTTGTGGGCCCGGCTGCTACACCGAAACCAATACGGGATCGCCAAAGTTCAACGCAGCTAGAGACAGCAGACTTACGGGATGGGACAACTTTTTTTTTAATAGGCATCGGACAATTTAAGAGCCACCTTGCTGCCTCGTTCCTCGATCACCCGTGCTCTGCTTGCGCAGCCTCAGGAGGCACGGCAGGTGGTTCCCCGTGCGCCCGCTGCCGGGCGCCCTGGTCGTCAACGTGGGCGACGTCCTGGAGGTGCTCTCCAACTGCGCCTACGGGAGCGCCGAGCACAGGGTGATCCCCCACGCCGAGAGGAGCCGGACCACCGTCGTGGTGTTCCAGGACGCGTCCCTTGACGAGGGGATGGTGGCGCCGCTGCCGGAGCTCCTGCGCAGGGGAGATGAGCCGCGGTACAGGCCCGTGGAGAGGCTCGAGTTTTCCAAGGGTCACCTGAGAGAACTGGCCCAAGGGACGAAGTTCCTCGACAGCCTTAAGATATCTTCATCATAGATAACAAAATCATACAGATTATTCCGAAATGTGTTTCATATATGCGTCCTCTCCTCTTGACCTGCTTATATCAAGTCCATGTGGCTGTTGAATTAAGAATTTTCACGTTTGTTCTTTGTTTTTTGGGAATTGCTGCATTGTAGCTGCCAAACAGCACAAGGCATGTTCATGTCAACTTGTGTTATTGTCTCTCTACTAGCAGTTTTAGCTGTCTAAACACTGAGAAAATCATGGATGAATGTGGAATCACAAGATATTTACAATAAATAAATTGATTTATTTTGAAATTAATTTGGTCTTTCTAAACGACGCATATTAAAAAATCGAGGGTAATTCCAAATTGCGGGTCATTTTAATCATTTGCAAAAGCTATGTAATGATTTTATGATTGCCAAACTGACATATATACGGCCTATCATTGCGTATGTATCACTGCTACAAAATATTTTTCAGGGCGGGTACGGTATCCGCCCCTACTTTTAGCAGCTAGAAATACTATTTGCAGGTGCGGATAACCACCCGCTCCTATAAATCCATTTGTAGGACGGGTGAGGGGCTCATCTGCTCCTAAAAATTAATTTGTAGGGGCGGGTCATAGCATGACCCGCCGTTACGCATCAATTTCTAGGAAACAAGAAAAATTAGAATAAACTCGAAAACAATAAAATAAAAAAGAAAAAATATTTCACCCAACCAGCCCCTCTATTATTAAGGTATGATTTTTTGATGAAATATGTACACTTGTATAAACCGGAGTTCGAACTGTTTACCTCAAGTCTCGCGCGTACCCTCCTCTCCACCCCACCACAAAGTCACTTGTGACTTTACGAGATATGTTATTCTTTTGTATTAACTATGAAATCGATTTGTAGGAGTGGTGATGCCATCCTCCGCCCCTAAAAATTCATTTCCAGGGGTGGGTGACGCCATCACCGCCCCTAGAAATACAATATTCTTCTATTTTATTCCAAAAATCCATTTAAATCTTTAAATATAGTAAAAAAATAAAAAAAAATGAAACTACTACACTATGTCTATTGTGAACTATAGATATAGAAAAAATATAAGTATATTTTAGGGTATATAAAGGTTAAGATTGTGGAAATTTTAAAATATGACTTGACTTGTATGACATACTGTATAGTCATAGCTATTAGAAAATTTATAATAATTTTTTGAACTATTAAATGATCTTAAATGAAAAATTTATCAACTACAAAATTTTAAATCTCATCAACCTCAACAATTTTTGCATAAAGTTTGACTTCTATAATATGAAAAATTTATAATTTTTTATGTGGGACCATTTGTAGGGGCAGGTGATGGCGTCACCCGTATCTAAAAATGCATTTCTAGGGACGGGTGATGGCGTCACCCACCCCTAAAAATGGTGGTCATTTCTATAGATGGGTAACGCCATCACCTGCCCCTAAAAATACGTTTCCAGGGGCGGGTGAATTGTTATAGTAACCCCGCTCCATTTGTAAGATAAGATTATCTTTTCAGCCACCCTAGAAAAACAGGGCGTCCCCGCGAATTGTTCTTAAGTAGTGTATGGATGTATAGCAAAAGCTATATATATCTAAATTTATTAAAATAAGGTTACATTTTAGAGCGGAGGGAGTAGTAGCTCTAAATAATAACATTAGTATAAAACACATAGTGCACCACACCAGAGAAGAGTTCATATTCGATCTGTTATGGTTATAGTGTTCATCACGTGGAAAGGACAACCAGGGCAGGGGTCAAATAAATCGCCAATTACAAGCAACATAATCAAATCTCTGATCTAAATAACATGAGTACAAAACACATGGCGTGGCAGAAAAGAGAAAATATACGATATGTTATCATTATAGTCAAACAGCATGTAATATACGTCATAGTCATCACATGAAAGGACAAGGACAACTAGGGCAGGTTTCAAATCGGTCAAGGACGAGCAATATAATCAAACTTCTGAGCTAAGGGTGTGTTCGTTTCCTGGGGCCTAAAGTTTACAGGGGTCACATCAAAGAGAATCTTATCATTTAGAAGTATTAAATAAAGTCTAATTACAAAACTAATTGCAGAACCCTAGGGCTAATTCGCGAGACGAATCTAATGAGGTATATTAGTCCATGATTAGCGGATGGTTACTGTAGCATCACTATGGCAAATTATGAATTAATTAGGCTCATTAAATTTATCTCGTGAATTAGCACTCATCTGTGTAAAAAGTTTTGTAATTAGACTTTATTTAATACTTCTAAATTACAAGATTCTTTTTGATGTGATAGGTCTAAAATTTAGAGGGTAGAAAACGAACAGAGCCTAAAATAACATCTATGGAATAACCATTGCGTTGATGGCTGAGGATGGGACGCGTGCAACTTGTTTCTTACGGTCATAATACTTTAAGGTTAGCAACTACCCTCTATTCGAAATTATTTGTTATTTAAGTTTCATATGAAGTTAAACTTATCCAAATTTGTGAAAAAAGTATCGACATCTACAACATAAAATCATTTTTATTAAATCTATCATGAAATACGCTACTTTTTTTTGAGTATCTCATGAAATACGCTAATTGCTCATTGAACAAGCTCGAGTGATGCCGGGCCTGACCCAGAGACAGAGAGGGAGTTCGCTGATCACCAGTGGAGCCCGATCAGATCATGGGCCTCCTGCAAACAGCTGAAGGTCGTTGACGGCCCACATGACGAGTCGAACCTACCGCCTCAACGTCTCGATAGCGTTAGGGTTTTGGCGGCGGCGGCTGCCTGCATCCTGACCTCCCCGCCCGCCCCTTTTAAAGCTAGGCTGCTCGCTTCTGCTTGGGTCCTCGGCTGCTGCTAGGGTTTCGTCTCGAGGAGAAGGCCGGGCGAAGCTCCCACAGATCCCTTCACCTGTCTCGCGTTCGAGGCTAGGCAGCCGCCATGAGCCGATCGGGGCAGCCTCCGGATCTCAAGAAGTAAGCACTCGCCGCATCTGCCTCTCGTCATATTTTAGATCTCGGTTTATTCCTCTCCTTTATGCTGATTTGGGCGTGTCTCTTGTGCCGTTGCAGGTACATGGACAAGAAGCTTCAGAGTAAGTGAAAATCTCTCGACTCCAAATCCCAAATCCCAATAGTTTCCCTGTGGTTTTGCTTCGAATAAGTTCCTTGTGCGCATCCGGTTTCCTCTGATGTTGCGGATGAACGTGCGTGTCAAATTTGTTTAGTCTGCAAGTGGTGATTAAGCCTGTACCCGATCTTTAGTAGATCGACTAACTATACCTCTAGCAGCATTTCGGTAGTTGCTTAAAAGGCTCTATTAATCGCACCGTTTGAGAAATTATCGCTCTTTGTTGGCTTAGCCCAACCAAATTTCAAGCTATGGATACATTGAACATTTCAAGCCTGGGCTTGCATGATTATTATGTATGTTTGATGTGCTTTTGGTATTCCAAATGTCCTATATGATGAACACAATATATCAAAGCTATGGATTTATCTCCAGATGAAGCTTTATGTCATAGTTACTCTGATGGGACATTCACTAGCAATTTCTTTTCATCTTTAGAATGGCATACTGTACCAAAGTGTTCTGATAGTCTCATTTGTATTTATTGATGATTCTTTTGGTGGTCCGTAGTCATTCCTATTCTAGAGTGGCAACTACTGTATTAGGATCATTGCCACGTTTTCTTTTGATATTTGTGGGTTTTCCCCCATTGTGATTTGTTTTGGATGGCTGCCCTACATGATGATGATATTATAAAAGCTATGGATTAATTTCCAGATGGGGCTTTTATTGTCATAGTTACTCTGATAGGCTGCCATATCAATATTTTTTAATCTACTTTTGTACAAATCAGTCCATTCGTTTAGGGATCAGATAGTTTCTCTTTGTTGTCTGGATAGTTATATCAAAATCCCAGAAACAAATCATACTTTACTAGCCAAGTGATGGGTTGCATCGAACTCAATCCATTGGAAAGAAACAATTGTCCAATCTGTTTATTAATGACTGTTAGGTGGCATCTTTTCAAATGTGGGTATGCCTCCATATATATTGTCAATGTTTAAAAAAATTCTAGGTGTTAGGTGGGTGGTTGGGCTCTGGCACTTGCGTTTGCACTTTGCTCAAATGAACATATAAAAATGTAGAAAATATCACATACTAGCACCTAAAAATAGGGGAAATATGAAAAATGCATTCCATAAACCTACCGTAAGCGAAGCAGTGGATTTGAGCTTAGTACCTTGGCCTGGTATTTTAAACACTATGTAAGTGAATCAGTTTTTTTGCATGTGTGGTAGTATTTTTTTTTCTTCCTTTATTATTAATTTACAATTTATATGGAAGTGAAGTCTGTCAGTGTTGTCAATGCAATCATGTTCTGTTGTCGTTTCATTTTTGTTACAACTTGGAGGTGCTGTAGTTAGATTTATATTTTGCCATTGATAAAACTTTTCCATTGGCTAATTTGTTTCTGTTTGACCATTTCTCCAGTCAAGCTGAATGCAAACCGTGTTGTTATTGGCACACTTCGAGGATTTGACCAGTTCATGAATCTGGTGGTGGATAACACTGTTGAGGTCAATGGAAATGACAAGACTGATATTGGAATGGTGGTAGGTTTTCTTTTACTGATTGTTTGGAAAAATTTTGAACATGTACCTCAGAATGCATTGGTTATTAATATGTATCATCATATGTTGACAACCAACAATCATCTGCAGGTTATCAGGGGGAACAGTGTTGTCATGATCGAGGCGCTGGAGCCTGTTGCCAAGTCGCAGTGAATCAATCATCATTCTGCTTCAGCAGATGGAGGCACCAACTGCTTGAAAACTGATGTAAATGATATCAGTCAACCTGTTGTACTTTAACAGTATCTGCACAGCAATATAACCTTGAATGTGCGAGTCTAGTCATGTCCGTACTTGTTGATTGTGGCTATGTAATCATCTGCTGATGCTTATGATAAAACTTAATTTAACTCAAGCGTACTTGGTTGTGTGCACTACTACCTTGTCACCTTCACAGCAGGTCTGGCTACCCAGTGCTGGATCCTGGTTCAAGGGTGCCTACATGAATTGCCTTTCTCCCAGCAATCCATGGGCGATGAGCGGTTCTGCTATTGTTGCTGCATTGCCTGTTGCTTTGTGAGAGGGACAAGTTTTTCCACGGAACATACAGCAGAGTTTTGTATGTGGGCTGTTATTCCAATTGAATCATTTTGCTTCTTTTGGCCTGTTTATGTTATTAACTTCTGTTTTCTTGAGACTTGTCGGTACATCAGATGCTCTTCTGTAGATGAGCTGAATTTGATAGTTGCTGTCCGGGCCGTCAGCATGTACTTGCAGCTTGTGCTGATCCTGGTGGTGGTGGCATCAAAATCGCTGGCCAAAAGTATCAATACAAAGTCTAGCCTGCTAGCATTAATTGGCTAAAGTCGACTTAGTGCTGTAAATTGAGGGGTTGAATACTTGATTTTGAAGTTCACGGCATCGGATTGAATATATGGAAAAAATCTATCCGAATTCAAGCTTGTTTGATTTGTCCCACCAGGATATGTTTTATTATGTGGGAATGGGAGATACACTGAACTTGAATAAGCATAAGCTACATCTTCAGGCTGTCCAGGAACCGTCTCCCTTGGGCCACTGCTTCGATGGAGCCCTTTGTGTACTCGAGCTTCCCGATGGACCTGTACCGTGCCCTCGTCTCGCCTCCCCTGAGAAGCTCCGGCAGCGGCGCCACTCGCCCTTCAACGCACGCCTCGTGGAACATCGCGACGGTGACCCGGCGCCCCTCGGCGTCCGGGACCACCCTGTGCTCGACGCTGGCGTAGGCGCCGTTGGTGAGGACGTCGAGGATGTCGCCCACGTTGACGACCAGGGCGCCCGGCAGCGGCCGCACGGGGAACCACCGGCCGCCCCTCTTCACCTGCAGGCCCGGCGTGTCGTCGACCTGCAGCAGCAGGGTCAGGCCCAGGGTGTCGGTGTGCGGCGGGATGCCCACCACCGTGCCCCGGTGCCGGCACGGTGGGTAGTGGTGCATGGACACGCTCTGGCCCTTCCCATCGCCGGCGCCGAAGAAGGCACCCAGGAGCGCCTCCTGGCTGACGCCAAGGTCGGCCGCCATGGAGCTCAGCAGGCGCCTCGCGAGATTCTCGATCTCCACGGAGTACCTGTCGAGCGCGCGCCTAGGAGGGAGAGCCAAGGATCGACGGGACAGTTAATGACGACGATTAATTAATTAAGCCGCTGTCACAGCGTCACTGTCAGTCTAACCGAAGCAATGGGCACACCTGAAAGTGGGTGGGTTCGTCGGCCAGAAGAACTCCATGTTCCTGGCCTGGACTGGCCGCGTGAAGAGGAGTAGACACTCCGCCCAGTCCAGCTTATCACTGGAGGCAACTCCGCTGAAGTGGTGGCCGAATCCTTCGAACCCGTCTCCTCGGACCGCCACCGTGTTCTTGGCCTCCAGCGGCAAGCTGAAGAACTGCGCGACGCTGTCCTTGATCTGCTGCATCGCCGCTTCCTCGACCCCATGGTTCACGAGCTACAGAAGAGTAGTTCATGATCAAGCAGCAGCAATATGCAAGGAGGAGAAATAGGAAACCCATCCTGACCTGGAAGAAACCCCACTCTCTGCACGCGGAGCCGAGCTTCGCTGTCTCCTGCGCCGACAGCTCCGGGTCAAGGAGGCGCGCCATGTCCACCACCGGCAGCTCGGACGCCTCGTCCTCGCCGGCGACGACCGCACCGGCTGCCTGGACCTCGTTGGTTCGGATGAACCTCTCGGGGATCTTGACGGAGTCGGCGAACAGGGCCGCGGTGGCGTCCGTGATCTTGTCCCTGCCGACGAGCTTGCCGGCGGCAGCCTCCGCCATTGGTCTGCGTGTTTACCTCTTGACTATTGTGTGCACGCGCGGGACCGCACGGCACATCACAAGTTTATGCAGGGTCCAATGTATGCGCAGGTCCATTAATTTAAAGCTATATGCATCCCGACCCAACTTTCGAAGCTCTTTGGTTATGCCTCTGCCCCTGTGGCCCTGTCCACTCAAACACCCATATGAGGTGTGGTGGTGTGGTTGCAACTCCACCTGACTTGCAAGGTTATTTTTGAAATTTTATCAAACAACCCTAAGTTGTTGAACCTCTGAGCAAATAATTATATATAAAATATAGGTGTAACGGCTCAATTCTTTTATTGGAGTGAATTTGTCCCAGAGAAAATGATTAGAGATAAGATGTAGAGTAGCACGCATACTTAATTAGATACTACTCCAAGTTGGAGTAGCGAATTATATCTAGATCTATCATATCGTAATTTGCCCCATTGAAGTCATTATGCGCGCTCTTTTAATTAACTACTCCAAGTTGATCTGAGTATAATATTAAAAAGTACTAAGGTCATTTAGAGGTTTTAGGGCAGTCCCAATGAAGTTTCATGGAGAGTTTTAAATTCTATGCCACATCATCAATTTTGCTGATATGGCGAAAAGAGAGAAAGAGGGAGTTTTATAAAATGAGAGAGGAGTTTCATCCCCATGAAACTCAGTCGGCACGGTTACCTAGTTCTCAGTCCTGGTACTGTTCCATGAAACTGTGTATTGGGACTCGCTTTATAAGAGTTTTATGCGCATTAAATAGGGTGCCATGTCACCGTTTTAGATGATGCGGCACTGGATCAATAAGGAGAGAGATGAAATGGATTTCATCTATATGAAATCATGTATGCACGGTTACCAACTCTTGATGAGTTTTAGAATTAAAGATGATGAGAGCGTATGAAATAGCAACATGAAACAATGCATTGTGAAGTGAGTTTCATCTATAATTTTATTTGTGTTTTGTTGATGTGGCACTTTGGAAACAATAAAATCAAACTACCTTGGCCCAATGGCCTAAGGGAGATATTAATATTTATGTGTCTTACTTTTTAAAGGCACATGCAATAATTAGATAACAGCTGTCTATGTGAGCTCATGAGCTGATGTGGTTATTATTAAATAAGGAAAGAGTGCGTTGCTGTCTACTATCTTATCTACTGCTCCAGTCCATGCTCCCATACAAAATAACACCAACTAAAATATATATTAAATATCACACAGACACATAACCCATGTAAAGTTATCTATTTAGCTACCTGTACGTATCAAATAGACAATAATTATCTAAACTATTGTACATGCCCCCTAGGCGACTGCAGGAGAGATATCCGATGTATGATACGATTTCTACCAATTTATCTTCAACCTCCTGATGCGTCTTTAACTATAGTTTTTGTCCCCATCTCCCATCAACCTGCCTTCATCCTCACTCGCCTACCGGCCATCGGGTTCGGACCCACTCCTTCCGGTACGCTCACTCAACGTTGCCGGACCATTGCATGCCTGATGCCTCCCTCGCACGCACTTAGCCCAATCACTTTTCTCGTCTGCCCATGACCAATTGCGTCCTCACCTTCACTGCACCAAAACAACTTAATTTTATCAGCTCAATTTCATCAACCGCATTTATTTTTGTCGGACCAAAACAAACCGACGAAAACAACTAAATTAGTTCGTCGGCCTACCCAAGCCGACGAAATTAAACTTATTTTTATGGTCATAGCCGACGAAATAAAATAAAGGTAATATTTTTGTCGGCCTGATCACGGTCGACAAAATAAAAGTAATATTTTCGTCGGCTTTCCTTCATCACGTCCGTTTGCTGAGCCAGGCCAGCAGAGTTAGTAGAGCAGGTGCATGAGATTTTTAAAAAATGGGGTGTTTAAAATAATATCTTTCACGCTAACAATAGTATCAAACTATTTTTGATGATACATAAAATATTTACGGTGAAAAGATCGATAAAGTGTTTAGTTTAGAGAGGGAGTAATGCTACTAGAAGATAGGCTGTCACAGCGCCGTGACTATATATCACACGAGCTACAAATCATCAAGCCGTCAATTTACTACAGGGGCCATGCACGGGTCAGCGGTACGGTGGAAGCCAAAGCAAGCTGCTCCTGCTAGATCATGTCTATTATTAATCTAAACTACTGATTTTCTGTGTCCAAACTCCACATATATTAGGTCTACTCTAACCCAGTGCGGTGACCAGTGCTAATCCTGACACGATGCTTCTCAGGGATAGATCCCTAGGTACCGCAAGAAAGCTACCTGTGAGGAAAAAGAAGTCTGATTCATACTAGGATTCCACTGTAATCCTATAATCCTATTAGGACTCATACCTTATAATACTACTAGGACTCGTACCTTGTAATCCTACTAAAAACCCCGTCCCCTAGAATATATAAAGGAGGGCAGGGATACCTAAATAGGCAGAGAACCAATAGAGAATCACTATAGAGCAGCCAACACGCAACTCAACACCTAAGCGCAAGGCGCAATATACAACACCCCAAAATAGGATGTAGGGTATTACGCTACTCTAGCGGCCCGAACCTGTCTAAATTTGTATCTTGTGTCCTTGCGTTCACCTTCAATTTTCAGATCCAGCGATCCCTCACCAAATAATTACCTACCTTAGGGTATCCCTAGGTAGGTCGATGGTAAAAACACCGACAGCTGGCGCCCATCGTGGGGCCGATCGTCGAGATCGTTAGGCGAATTTGAATGACCTCTTCGTTAACATCAATCCACTCAAGGTGCCGGATTACTACTTCCTACATATGCATCGACGGATCGATTCATCGAGTTCGAGATCGGATCCTTCAGCGAACGGCTACATCGACCTCGACTACTCGGCTTGACTTCACCTTGCGCTGCAACGTTGATGCACCGCGGCTGCCCACCTCGACGACCCGGTTCAACTTTGGCTTGTGCCGCAATGTCCGCGCGCAGCAGCGACGAGTTCGACTACTTCGACTTCGCGAGGAGGCTCGGCGGCCCGCCAGCAACTATTTCGACTTCGCGAGAAGGCTCGGCGGCCCGCCGGCGATCACTTCAACTTCGTGAGGACGATCGGCGGCCCGCCGACGACTATTTTGACTACTCGTCTCGACTAGAAACTAGTCAAGGGCGAGCCTCACAGCAACGACTACATCAACTACTCGTCTCGACTTCAAAATTAGTCGGAATCGACTCCGACTAGTCGAGCTTCACCAACAAACCGTCGCAGCTCCATCAACGAGCTCTACGGCTTCGTCGACATTCGTCCACGAATCAAGCTAAGTGACTTACACCTTTTCCGACTTGTTTTTCACAAAATCGGCTACCTTTTTGGGTACGCCTCTCGACGGGCACGAAACCCTCGGGGGCTACACCATGATCGACTACCTATCTGTGTACGTCTCTCGACGGGCATTGAAACTCTCCAGAGCTACACTTCGCCGACTACTTAGCCGTGTACGTCTCTCGACGGGCATTGAAACCCTCCAGAGCTACACTTCGTTGGCTACTTATCCGTGTATATTTCTCGATGGACATGAAACCCTCCAGACGTACACTTCGCCGACTACTTATCCGTGTACGACTCTCGATGGGCATTGAAACCATCCAGAGCTACACTTCATCGACTACCTTTTGCGCACTGCGCATCCTCTTTATCTCATGACGACTATTTTCTACTCGTTGTCTTCTCTTAACGGTCGCTAATCTACTCGAGTAGCAAATGCCTTAATCCGTGAAACCTCGAGTCTCCAGTCATGACCTAAGCGACCTGTCCTGTATGAGCGAAGGTTAGAGACCTAAGCAACTTGTACATGCTATGGGCGAAGGCTAAACTGGGACCGGGTGAACGTAAAGGGTGCACTACTCGGGAGATTTAAATAGCCTAAAAAAGAACTAGACATAGCAATTTTTACACCGAATAAATTTTGGTGTCTTCACGTTATTACTGAGTACTACTCGGTATCTTCGCATTATGCTATATAATGTATGCATTATCTTTTTTCAGATCAAACTTCGGCAATAAACTTTCACACAGCACGGCGTGCCATCACAGTTCCGCTAGTTCCCAGGCTCGGGGGTTGGCGATGCACGCTACTCGACATGGCTCCTTCAGCACTCCTAACTCGTAAGCTCGGGGGACGGACGCCGCAAAACTACTCGAAGACGACTCATATGAAGACTGAGAGTGTAGATGAAACCCTAAGTCACCGCGCGGTTAAATAAACCAGCGGGAGGCTCAATTTCACTGTGCAGAAGGCGAAGAGCTTTTCTCGGGATTTCAGAGTAACACCAATGCTACGATTCTTGGATCCTTTTTCCGAACCTAAGGGTTTTGGATTCAAGACTCGGGGGCTGCAGGATACGTGTCATCGACTACTTATTTTTCGAATGTACTCGAAGGATAAGAAAAGAAGATTCAAGACTAATTTGACTCTCAGCTTGATTTTTCGATTCAACCTAAGGCTCGGCGGTACTCCATATGGAGTGCGATTTTCCATCGCACCCTATATAAATGAAGACTTGAAGCTATTCGGAGCATGAGCACCTCATAGCCTCGATGCAACCAAGGAAGTACTCGAAAAAGATCTTCAAGATGGAGTTTCAGAAGAAGCCGAGGAAGCTACCCGTGAGAAAAAAGAAGTCTGATTACTATTAGAATTCCACTGTAATCCTATTAGGACTCATACCTTATAATCGTACTAGGACTCTTACCTTGTAATCCTACTAGGAATCCCGTCCCCTGGGATATATAAATGAGGGCAGGGATACCTAAATAGGCAGAGAACCATCAGAGAACCAATAGACAGCAGCCAACAAGCAACTCAACACCCAAACGCAGAGCGCAATATACAACACTCCAAAACAGGATGCAGGGTATTACGCTACTCTAGCGGCTCGAACCTGTCTAAATTTGTGTCTTGTGTCCTTGCGTTCACGTTTAAATTCTAGATCCGGCGATCCCTCATCGAATAATCACCTACCTTGAGGTATCCCTAGGTAGGCCGACGGTAAAAACACCGACTATGTTTCTTTTATCATTTCTCTTTCTTCTCCTATTTATCTTTATTTTCTATTTTTTTCTTTTCTACTAATTTCTTTTAGCCATGGCCCAAGATTCTTTCTTTCCTTTTCATTTATGCTTTAGCTTTCTTTTCATTCCATTTTCTTATATTTTGCTTTTTTAATTCTTTACGTTATATTTTAATTTTTCTTTCTGTCTACTTTCTAATTTCGTTGGAGGTATTATTTTGATCGGAATTTATTTTCTTTGCAATTTGCTATTTTATTAGTATTTTCTTCTGTAAGCATGCAAGGCGCTGTAGCTTATCTTCTCTTTATTTTATTATTTATTAATTTTCTTCCTATTTTCTTTTTCTTCTGGTTTTTAATGCTCCAGCAAATATTTCTTCACTAGTATATAATTTATCTTCCTTTTCTTCTCATTTATTCTTATTTTATTCTCTATTTTCTTTCTTTATATTAAATGTACTAATAATTGATATATTTTTCTACTATGATTTTCCTATTTTTTCTTATCTAATATTTTTCTTTTATTCTTTATTCTTTATTCCACTTTTTTTTACCTATTCTTTATGTACTTATCCTCTTTTTTATATTTTTATATTCTTCTGTTACTCTTTTTTTCAATTTATCCATTTATTTTTAATAGATAGTAATATTTTATTTTGTTTTTATAATATAATTTTTCTAGGTGTATAATTCCTTTGTTCGCTTTGTAGATTAAATTGTTCGGCCATGTTGATTCATTTGTTCTATTATTCAGTGTATATAATCAAATATTCACGATGTTTAATATTTTATTTATTGTAAAATATTATTTGCTCATTATGTTTAATTTTTGTTCGTAAAACTAATTATTTGTTCGTGTCGTTAAAATATGTGTTCCGGATCCAAACTATGTGGTCTTATTTTGAAGATCTTATCATAAGAAAGATAATGGTGCAATCCAAATTTAATTTAGATGCTCGATTGAATATTATAGCTTTTTTTAATTTGGAATTTGCATGCAAGTGCGTGATGTCATCACGGCTGTCTTCTTTGCATGCATATAATCTTTTCTGTTTAGTTGAAGTCCGAAACAGTCCCGCAGTTGGCCTGACGACAACCCATCTAATATGTCCTTAGGTGATGATTCCAGTAATTATCACCTGAAGCGATATATAAACTCACCCTGTTACAATCCGATAATGGAGAGACGCTGTTATAATGACAGCCCATTTAGCTCCATATATGACTACATACAGCTAAAAATATGAGGTGGTATGTTAGTACTAGCTGATATGTATTGTTAGAGAAAATCTTAAATGTGACACCATGCTCTTTGAAGCTAGCAGTTTTATTAGAACTATGTATGGGAGGTGGGTACTGGGCAGGTAGGTGGCCAGAGCTTCCAGAACGAGAGCAGGTGAGCTGACCAGACCCTAAAGGCCCAAACAGGACCGAGTTAATCCGTACTTGGGCCCTAGCCTGTTAATTTATTCGTGGGTATCTCTCTGTATTTAGGCGCGGTAGAAAAGGAAAAAGTTTGTTTTACCATCTGAATTTTGGGACGAATCCGTGTTTTCTCCATAGATAATAAAATCTTCCATGTGGACTCTTCGGACTCGCGATTCCCTTCCTGACTGGTTTCTCTTAGTGATTTTTCTCTTTTTTCTTTTATATTTATTTTGGCTGAATCTTTGAAAATCGTAGTAAATAAAAAATTATAAAATAGAAAACTCAATTTTGTTGGACATATGATATGATATAATTTTATATTTTTTTAGTTTTCGATATATACTTTTCTATAATTAATTCATAGATACAGTTTCCATGGTCCAAGTAAATTTTTTATGTTGGGATAATCATTATATGCTTATAATGATTATCCCACCATAAAAATTTCATCATAATTGGACTACGGAAACAATAGCTATGAATTAATTAAAAAATATATATCTAAAAGTATGATAAAGTTTTTTACTAAATTATATATATGATATTATATGTTCACGGCATAGATCTACTCATATGTAGTTCAACAAAATTAAACTTTTTATTTTATAATTTTATAATTTACTATAATTTTTTAAAGATTCAGCTAAAATAAACATAAAAAAAATCTACCAACAGAAACCAGTCAGGAAGGTTAGCTTTAGAATATCCGGTTTCGTGAGTTTAAGAACTTTAGGCGGACAGTTTATTATCTAGGAGAAAATTCGGATTCGGCATTCGTGAAGGTAAAAAGACTTTTTTCGTAGAAAAAGAATCTCGCAGAGACATTTGGGTCGACAGCCCAACAAGCATACTGTCGGCCCATAACACCTCCCTCGTCTTTACCTCAAAATTCTTGACCTCGCACACCACCATCGCCATCGTCATCCAAGGGGAAACCGGAAACCCTCCTCGCCCCGCGCCGCCGAACCCTCCTCGCCCCGCCCCATCTGCCCCCAGCACCCGCGCCGCCTCCCACCGGACCAGCCACGCCGGCTCGAGCTTGCCCCTGTCCCGTCCCCGCCGCCGCCGTCTTCCTCCTCTCGTTTCCTGTCATGACGTCGAGAGGAGGTCACTCCGGAATTGGTGGTGAGCCCTGACCTTCTTCGGACTGGGCGCTCTTATTTGCTCTCCCCTACCATGAGCATGGAGCCCTTATCGCCCGTTCTGTTACTTCGATCCGGTTCTCCCTGTCCCTAGTGTGAGATTGATCTCGGTGGTGTTCACCCGCCCCGACCCTGTTCGCGTGTGAGTGTACGCATTAAGGTGTCTACTAACCTAACGTAGCAATTACTACCGTTAACACTTTATTTTGCAATAATCTTAGTGCACAAACTGCGCCTCCGTGTTTGCGCCCTGTGTTACGCGGACCTCTGGAGGTGTGAAGTTAAGGTGAATTGAATAGATGAGTGCTTGGTGCTATTGGTGAACGCTAGGCTAGATATTAATTCTGTGCATTAGCTGAGCCTTGACCTTCAGGTTTTTTTTGTCCATATGAAAACTATGAGCCTATACGATTTCTGGAATGCTGCAAGTGCTAACTACGGGTTTATGCCCTGTACAGATTCTTTTGGCAACGGTACAAAACGACATGACAGCAATAAAGAGGTATGGTTTATTTCTTAATCAATTTATTATTTGCACACTTGATGAGACCTGAATGATTATGTTTTTTACTTCCTTGCCCAGACTTGTTCCCCTATGCAGCGTTCACATATAGTTTTACTTGTTTTGGCCAAATGCTGCTGTTTTATTTCTCCATTTCTGTAATAAAATTATAAGCGCTCCATGAATTTCCTAATGCTGGACGCTGTTTCTCAAAGATCATATAGTGTAAATTAACAAACACAAAAGTATGTGTTCTTGTGAAGTCTGTTTCGCTGCATACTTTTGTTTTATCACTGATGCAATGCATTTGATTGCTTGGTTGATGGAATTTGCCAATAAGTATATTGTTATTCCAACTCCTGCTGTTTTATTATTGTTGTTGCATATTCAGGAGTCTTTAATTGAAATATCATGTTGTAGCTACTATTTGTAGACACAATATATGTTCTCATGCTTTCTGTGTTCTGCCATTGCAGAACAATGCTTTCAGAATGCAAAAAGAAAGGCAAACAGAATGGGCAAGACCTGGAAGAGTTTTCAATAGAAACATTAACAGAGGAGGCTACTCTCGAAGCCAATATGGTATTATGTTGTTCTTGTAAAGTAGGTCGTGCCTACCTGCTGTGTCTAAAGCCAATGAAATATAAATTATCATGATTATTATTTGTTATCCAGCTTTTCAGAGTAAAGATATTCATCCTAACCTTTTGTACATCTGATATTTTCAGGATTCACACAGGAATTTCGTGTTGTCAAAGACAACAGAAGTAAACAGAAAGAGGCTGGTGAGACTTTGCCAAAAGCATCTCACAACAGGAATTCTAGCAATGAACATAGTGTTCCAAATGTTGGAGATAAAAGGTAGAGTATGCCAACTAAACCCTTTGTATTCTCCTTTTTTTGTAAAATAGAACTGGAGTGGTACGCACAATTAGGAAATATTGTATCATCTGAAGATAATCAGATAATTGGAACTTGCAGTTGCAGTGACATAACAGAAACTGTTAATATAGCTGTAGGTGGACTTCTCTTATGCGCTGTTTTCCTTCATCATTATGTTATTTGACTGATTTGTGTTTTTTCACACGGCTGACATGTGATCTCCCCCACCCCCAACCACCACACCACACCCACCCACCCACCCCACCACCCACCCACCACCACCACCACATACACACCAATTGCTTACGTCCTTACTCATGTTTTAGTAGTTCTATCACCATATTTATGTTTGCCGTTATTGTAGTTCAGATAAATGTTTAGTAGTATTTTGGCTTCTCTGCTTTATGATCTGTAGCTGCTTTATTTCTTTTATCTACACTGAAATTTGCTGCATCATTTTGACCAGTATCACATCTGTTCATATATGTCATTGTCCTGTTCCTGAAGCTCAACTTTAAAGCTACCTGCACAACACCGTTTGGTTACTCCCAATGTTAATGGACATGAAGCAGCTCAAGCTGATAATGGTATCAAAAGTGCTGCTCAATCCCATGATAAGGAAGTCAAGCCTTCTAGTGTCCGAAAGTTGGAACAATCTGAAGGGATGCAAGCAACACTGGTTGGTTCTAACGCAGTTTTGGGGAAGGGCAACCAGAGTAGAGTGGCAATTGTTTCATCTGGGAATACTAATTTTGGCGGAGAACTTTGCTGTTCTTCATCAGATCCAATCCATGTACCCTCTCCTGGTTTGAAATCAGCTGGAACTTTTGGAGCCATAAAGCGTGAAGTTGGAGTAGTTGGTGCTAGGCAATGGCCTTCTGATAGTGCAGCAACAAACACATCTACTTCTAACAGCTTAGCCAGAGTGACATTGGCACCAAAAGATAACCCTCTGAATGAACAGCAATCTGGACTCCCTACTGCCTCTTTGAGAAACGGTCGTTCTAATTTGCCTGTACTGCTGAGCGGTAGGGCATCCCACCATGTTAGTCATACAAAAGGTTAGCACTTCCATGGGAATTTGATTGGTTAGAACTATTGACAAATAAGTAGCTTTTTATGATTAGTGTTTCCACCTCTTGTTACACATATTTTCTCTAAGACATTATGCACGGACATGCAAGTTTTATACTGCAATAGTGAAGATAGTGTTTTTTTATTTATTTATGAAAAGCATTAACCAAGTAAAACATAGTTTACAAGTGCATGTTTGGGTAGAGGTCCTCATCGCATTAGGCCCGTAGCTTCTCTTTGTGTACATCAGTACTAGCTTATCTTTATGTACATTTGTACCGCATCATTCTGAGTTGATTGGAAACTGATTACCATGCATCAATGTCTGAAAAGGTTATATAGTGTTTTTTCTCGGCATTTGACCAGCTTTCAAATAAAAAATTGTGTTAACTCTTATCACTGAGCCATGTGGAAATTTATCTGCACTTCCTGACAGAAAAGGCTGTGCCCTTTTTCATCTTTGGTAGCCCTTTTGTCTAGCATATTGAAATATAGAAGTACTTCTCACTTGTTTGCAGTTAGCCCACATCTGGAGTGGAAGCCCAAGTCAGTAAGCCCCCGCTGTGTCAATCATGAAGTTAGTGTTATGACTCCCGCTGTTGATGCTAGCCAGGCAGAAGTGGCTGGTTTGTCTAAGAAGCTCTCGCAAGCTAATGTATCCCAAGATGAACATGTCATCATACCTGAGCACATCAGGGTACCAGACTCAGAAAGAACTCATCTCATCTTCGGTACTTTCGAATCTGAAATTGATCCGAAGGCTTCTGTAGCCGCCTCCCATACTATTGTGACTAAAGAAGACTTAAATGATCATTCTCCTTCAAGGTGATTCTGCAGCATCTATAACTAGTTTTTTGGATCTTTTGCTCCCTTTGCATGATCAAGCTGGTGACTATAGCAGCTCCAGCATTTCCATTGGGCGATTCTATCTTAAGTTTCTACTTTTGCTTTTAAAACTAATTACATTAATAAATTGATTTGGACTTGTGTTTATGTGTCGGCAGCAGTCTGACAGCATTGAATTCCATCATATCAACTGATGTGGCTCATGATGACAAGACGGATCATGTTGGTTCTTGTAGCCCACTTCAACAGCCAGAGTCTGTTGTTTCAGTTTATGAGCTTCAGCAGTCACTGCATGAGAGTGTGGAGGATCCCAGTCATGGGGTTGTTGGCGAGTATGGGACAAGTGAGATGATTTCAAGCAAGGTCACACATTCTCAGCCTCAACTCCAACATCAGGACAATCCAGCTATACAGAACTTTAAGGTGACTCACTTTAAAATGGATGACAATGTTCCATTTTACTTTCTCTGTACTATTCCTTTGAGTTTTGATGTTAAACTGACACTTCCACCCTTCCGCTTCATGATGTACCAGGCATACGAGCCAGATTCTAGATTTGTCATGCCACTTATCACAAAAATTGTTGACGGTCAAACAGCCCAAAGTACAGCTTATCCATCTGAGGTAACATCAGCACAGTATTGTCTGTTGATACATTTGGTGTCTGTCATACACTGCTCTTGATTTATATTTAGAGATGGAAATTTGTCAGAACCATATGTTTGCAAATGTTTCAAGCCTGGAAGATATATATCTCGACTTGTTTTTTTTGGTATTCGATACCATTTCTCTTTTCCTTTTATACAGCCACCTATTGAGAATCTTCCTTGTAGGCTTACATTTGCTGGTGATTAGTGAATTTTGCATTGTATATGGCACCTACTTATGAACAGTTTGATGCATGTTATGGCATCTAGCTATGAGCAGTTATTTGAAAATTTGCCTAGAACTTTTGCAGTCTAGGCCAGTATGTCTTTTTAGAGGTTGGATTCATCATGACTGTTGGCTCCTAACATGCTCATGCAACTATTGTGATAGTATCTAGTTTGTTTGTTTGCTTGTTTGTTTTTTGTGTGTTAGTGCTTATCCGTAGTCCCAGGCTTATGTGAGATTCTGTTGACAGGCCATGGGCTTACATCCAGCAAATGCCTATCAATTACCTGCATCTGGTGCAGCTCAACATCCAGTGCCCCAGATGTACCCTGAACAGTTCCAAGTACCACAGTATCCAAACTTCTTGCCATATCGCCATGTTTACTCAGCACAGTATGGGTCTCCAATGGTTGTACCGAATTATTCAAACATTCCTGCATATCCTCAGTTTCCACACGCCAATAGCTATCTGGTGATGCCAAATGGAGCCTCACAACTAGCAGCGAATGGCATGAAGTACGGATCACCCCATCAATATAATCAAGTTTTTCAAGGAACCCCTGCTGGATATGGTGGCTATGCAAATCATAATGGTTACCCTGTCAGTAACGGTGTAATTGGCAGCACAGGTGCTATTGAGGATGCCAATATGAATAAATATAAGGACAACAGTATCTATGCACCCAATCCACAGGTAGCGAGGAATCTTTTCTTGACCATTAACTATTTCTTACGGCTTTTTCTTCCTGCTATATTGTTTAAGCATTACTCTTAACATTTTTATTTCCCATGCTTGTCAGGCTGAAACAGCAGATCTATGGGTTCAGGGTCAGAGAGAGATTCCCAATATGCCATCTGCACCGTTCTACAATATGGTAGGACAACCAGTGTCCCCCCATTCAGCATACTTGCCACCACACAATGGTCACCCTTCTTTCAGTCCAGCTCCTCCCCATCCTGCTCACATGCAGTACCCGGGCTTTCCGCAGGCACTGCACCCAACATCGATGACCATGGTGCAGAACCGACAGGCCATGGTACATCAGCCTGGAGCGCCGCCATTGGCAGGAAATCTGGGCCTTGACATGGCCGCCATGGTGCCTGGTAGTCAAGTTGGAGCATTTCAGCAGAACCAGCTTAGCCATCTCGGGTGGGCGCCACAATCCTTTTGAAGATTTTGACATCTTCCCTGGTGCGACTATTGAAATTTTGGTTCTATATCCAGAGAAACCTGAATTGAATGCTGTAATATGCTGGATAACCTGATGAATGCCAGTTTTTTTTGGTTTAATTATAAAAGGGGAAACCATCTTTTAGAGTGCCTTGTTGATTCAAAAAATGTCTCTAGCTTCTCCCGGAAGCCGGAACACTTGATAGTTCAGTTTCTTATGTCAAAAGTTTGACTTTGTCCTTGGTTGCTTGTACTGGTAGTTGACAGAAGGTAAAGAAGAAACGAGTCGTATAAGTTATAACTGAACCAGATAAAATAACCTAGCACAGTGACATTATACTGCTACATTGATATACTAACCTTATCATGAAGATGATCTACTCTGCAACCGGTTCCGGTCAAATTACATTGAGCAGTCAAAGTGATTCATAATGCTGGTGCTCGCTGGTTGGTAGAAGATTCACGGCCACTGAGCGAAATAGATTTGCAAGACTGCGAGCAAATGCGCACTAATAGACTGAATAGGTGTTCATACGGGTTTGAATGCCTTATGAGCATATGTGTCTAAAACCAAAACCAACTTCCGAAAATATACGCATCTATTTTGGTCAGAGTAGCTAAAGAACTTTTCAAACGTTCTCATTATCCACCATACAGAAGGACCAAAGGATCCACATTGTCAATATATGTTATTTGTACCCAACAACGGAAAAGGAAATATTATTATAAAAAATATGTGGTCTTAATCAGCTGTTACATCCATTTGTAAATGTATGTCGTCTTTGAATGTGTACAGTTAAACTTCGGACTAACATTAACAATTGATTTTAGTTATACTGTTTGGATTGATCATATATAATAATATAAATAAGATCAGTGGATTTCGTTGCGAAAAGTGGTTTCGTAATATAGTAACTTATAATTTTATCTATTGTTGTATTCACTTAAAAGTACATATTAAAGACCATGTCAATGTCTAAAATGCCATACATTTTTGCAAGTGGAGGGTGTAATTTACTGAAACTGGAACTTACATTTGAAGTGATCAAATAATGTGTTGGTTGTTTTGTTCTTTCTTTTAAAGAAAATATGAACGCTGCATCAAACTGAAAAAGTCAAGTTTCAAAAGCATTTTAACTGTAAGATCGGAAATCTTGAGCCTTGATCAAGTTTCACAAGCATTACAGAATATTGTTTTTTGAAAAAAAAACAGTACTTCAGCTGTAACCAAGTTTGAAAAGATTGAAAGCAAACTTATATTCCAAACAATTCACCGTTACAAGGTTTTCAATAAAAGAAGAAGAAGCAGCAAGTTTCAATCTTCAAGATTCTCTGAAAGCTTTCGCAAGACGATCAAGTGGATACATTGACGATCAAATACCACAGTGGTCACAACATAGCGGCTTGCTAATGCAACGATTTCTTCGCATATGAGTGGATAAAACAGTTAAAGTTTGAGGACGATTAGGACGTAGGGAATCATGTCGAGCTGGAATAACTTGAGAAAGAACATATATAAAGAGTGGATAGAAGTACTGAAGTTCGACAGTTAAAAAAGCATGTGACAAGATACCATTCTCAAGACTTTTGAAAAAAAAAACAATAGCTTTTCACATGCAACAAAGGCGTTTGATCTTATCCATCTTGTTAATTAAACAAGGTTGCTAGAGAAGAGGAGGGTACATGTTGGCGCCTCTGCATTTTTTTTTCTCATTCCTGTCCACCTTTTGAGGTTGCCGAGGTAGATCGCTGATCGGAGATCTCATACTACCGGACAAACGAAGAGAGACCATCAGATCTCATACTGTCACAATCTCTTGATGCTGGGCATGCACAAGCTTCAGAGGTGCATTTCTTCTATAAAGCAATATTTATGTTAATATGAGTATACTTAACCTTGACACATAACCAACCTGCGAGCTGAAGTATACTTTTGACTCCAGATCCACGAGATACCAAAAGGTACAAGAAATTTTGAGTTCTCCTTTTCCAGGAATAGTTTCTTTTAAGAAAAAAGATTAAATAACATACCTTACTTGCGAATAGAAATATCCAGAGCATTTGAATAATAACAGCAGATGGTAACTCCACTTTGACCCCCTCTCTCTCTCTCATACTCCAACAAACGCTTCAATTTTTTTCTTTTGGAAAAAAATAAAATTAGCATTTAATTCCCATATTTCTGCATTTCCGGCTATTTTATGCAACATCTCTTTCTAATAAATTCACGTGCTTTCTATACCAATTTAACTACTATAAAGTATAATCTTCACTAGGTTTCCTTTTAACATTTTTTCATGCGTTTTTAGGGATTTTTTTCCATGCGTTAGATAAGTGCATTCTTTGTTATAATTGGGACCCATCCATGGCACCCACAGCATTGGTCTACGAGCTATCATCCCTACCATTACGTGTGGCGCCTCGCTTTCGATAATGACCCCCGACCTGCCCATATTCGTGTCTTTGCTTAAGGATAAGGACGCAAGTGGGTATTTAATAATAATATTTTTTGGGTCAGCTAATTAAGTACGATGGGCATACCACTCCAGTTTATTTCTTCTTATTTACGCAGAATGCTATTCTAATTTATTTTATCAATCTTTTAAATAGACCTAATGATCCAAAATATATATAGCTTGCATCTTTAGTTAAGGATAATAATATATTTGATGCCAGTTTTGCCCTCCAAGGATAAAGAGAAGGAAACCTCAGCTGCACCTCACTTCCCTACCTAACTATGACTTAGGTACATTGATGCTTAAGTGATACAGAAGATGTGGTTTGTATTCAACGAGAATTTTCATGTATAGTAACCTATTCTCTTAGCCACATATGTCATTTTAATAGTTTGGTTAATCAAATATGTGGTGGTCGAAATCTCATTTCTCTAACTTGCATACTAAAATAGAGGAATATTATTGCTAAGTAGTATAGAAAATTTCAATTACTACTTCTATATTATCGTAGATTATGCGTCTTTTCAATTTAAACTTATCTAAGTTGAAATAGTGTTCCTTGATAAATATCTTTAGCATAAAAACCACAACACAGTGGTTTGAATCCATAGGTTCATGTTCATACCCAATTCTCACAAGCTTATTGCACTATCGCTATTTGATTATGAATAGAGCTATATGCGCTCATTAAATTTTAAATGGTTCATCTATTCTGTTGCAATAAGTTTTCCATGAGAATTGAATGGAACATTTATCAACAAATTTTTTGATATGATTTCACATTTCATTAGAAGAAAAGCACATATATTTGAACTACTAATACAGTACAACTTATTCTAGGTTTGTATTGGTTGAAATGGTCAATGACTTTATGACAAACCACCTCCTTTCGAATTAACACATAACCATGTGTTATGCTACATATATATTCTTTCATGAGAAAAGAAGGTGACACAGACACAATAAATAACTCTTGTAACCATGATAGTGATAGCAATCCTATATATTTACTATACTATTATTAGATCTAAATAATAAATCGCAGCTTGAGTCTAACATAATGAGCCGAATGTTAACTTATGATATGATCTATGCAACACGCACCATATAATGCTCCTATGCTGGGTACGCGTAACAATTTTTCTGGTGGATGATGTATGATAGTGTTGAGTGTGACAGATCATATTTGTTTAACACCAAAATCAGGAAAGAAAGAGAAGAACCGAGCAGACAAGATATACAAGGAATGCATATTTGGCTGCGGGGAAAGGGGCCTCCTCATGCTTCCGCAGTAGCGCCATTTAATCTTTCCAGGAGGGGAGCAGAAAGAAAGAAGGGGAGTCGATTGACGCGAGGACGGAGAGGTACTTCGCTTCTGCTTCCTCTTTTGTCACCTCGAATTTACTGTTTCTAGCCGGTGAATCTTTCCTATAGTGGATTGCGTTGGTCTCCAGCAGTCAAGCTTCCGGGATTATGGTGCCTTGTTCTTGTTGAATTGCTCTGCAGTTTTGTGTCGATTTGGTTCTTGCTTATTCTTGCTCCCCTTTCGATCTACTCATTTGTTCTCGCAGCTGGATCTTTGGCAATTATCTGTGAATTATTTGTTGGGGAGCACGTTCTTTCGGTCCACTCTTTCTTGGTTCGGCAACGAACCAATAACAGGAGTCTTCCAGGGTGTTAGAGCATGTATGGAAATCTCGCCTTCACTTTCGCTGATTTATTGCTCTTTTAAGCTATTTTTGCGAGAACTTTAAGCTAAATTTGGGTGGGCTGTACTGGTCTTCAGTGATGTTTCAGATTTAGTTGCGTTATGTTGCTATCAGACAAATGGAAATGAAATAAAGTGTAGTGAAAGGACGGAGGAATAGAATAGAAATTGCTTTAGCATGATAGGTGATAGATTTATGTTATTTGTGACAAATATGTTCTGCTTTGAGTATTATCTCAAATTACTGTGGAATTTCTGTTGCTATTCCCTGGTTGATGATAGGTCTCCAATACATGGACTATTAAACAAAATCTTATGTCGGGAAGCTAGTACAGATTAGAGATTAATCTGAATTAAATAATTCTAACGAATCTAATGGTAGTCTGAAAGTAGACTGAAGGAAGTACAGAGTTTGTCAGTTGAAGTATAGGTAAATTCTTGTCATACTGAGTATATTGAAATATGACTAATAGCAAATTCTTGGTAAACTTGAGGACCCTGCAGTCGCATACATTTTTACTCTGGACCCTGCAGTTGCATACACTGTTACTCTTCTTCTTGATTAGCTTTCAGATTTGCCATTAAACTAAATCATTACAAAGTTTACAGATTAAAAACTATTTGCTAATGAGATGATTGATGCCTCAAAATGTTCCTTCCATTTATTTATTTTTCTGTCATTTTCAACTGTTAATCTTACTGTTTTTGGTGTTTGTACTATTTAATGCTGGTCATGTTGGTACAGAATGAATAACCAAACTCAAGCTTCCATACCTGTTATTTTGGCATTGTTGTGTGTATTACTGTCAGTTCAGCTGATCTATTATTGTCATATTGTGTTAGCAATCTGTTCTCCTTATGTTTCCTATTGTTCAAAGCAGGAAGAAGCAAAATGTTTCTGGAGCTTGAATGATGCCATCTGGTAACAAAATGCTTCTGCAAGAAATGGATGGCAATCCATTCCATACCATGCACAACTATGTAAGTAGAAAATTGGTTCAGTACTGTATTGTATCCTGAGTTACAGGACATACGATAGTAGATAATATTCCACTTCTGTGAATTAGGATTTCCTGTCTGGGAATGGTTATTCAATGAAGCAGTTAACTCGTAGCAATTCCGATAAAGACTCCTTATCAAAAAAATCTGAGCAGTCTCGCCAAGACTTATCCGCAGTGAGTGACAGCAGCCTCAATGGACAACACACACCAACGCAATCTGGTAAAGCATTTCCTTACACGTTATACATCTCTACGGACCTATTTTTCTAGCTAATTTGAGATTTTTTCCCCCAAAGAACATATTTGAGATGCGATCCCTAGGTTTGCAGATTATCACAAATATGGCTGCTGTAGTATGCATTGTATGCATAAAGTATTAAAGTTGTCCTCAAACCAGATTAGATTTAAATTATGATTATTTTCGAGCTATAAGCTTCAAGAGTAAGTTACAAGCACGAGTTGTGTGTCAGTTTTTCTCGAGCATGGAGTTGTGTTTCGGTCCTGGCCATTCTTTTAAAACTGTGCTAAATCAGCTAGGCAATCAATTATTTGAGTTATGAAAAATCATTTATTAACTTGTATCGCTACCAATGGATAGCAAGACTGTCCATGGAGCTCTACTGCATCAATTATTGCATAACAGGTTTGTTCTCCCCCTCAGACAACAATGATAGTCACAGAAAGCGGGACCAGGGTATGGTGAAGACTGTATTGTCCTTTGGGAACCCAGAAGCTGCTTTTCCCACTCAAAAGTTTGACTACAGCCAGCCTTTTGTAAGCTAATTGACCTTTAATTCTTCAGTTCTTCTGTTATTCTTGGAAGTTATGTTCCACTTACCCACATCTGTGTTCCAGGCTTGTGCTTCTTATACCGCTGATCCATATTATTGCGGGTTCTTGACAGGATACACTTCAAATGCAATTGTCAGTTTTCTCTATGATTTATAGTTCTTCAGTACTGTCAATGTATACACTGATTAACATAGTAAACTTGCATAGAAAACATGATCTGCCTGTTTCGCTTGTGCTTTGCTATTTTTATTGCCCAAACACTGTCCTGCTTTTGGGTTTCAAATGAAAAATGGAAAGTGTCCAAACAAGTTGGATTTTAGGTTTTACTGTAAAAGATAGCTTGGTTAATAGAATAATAGGATTTGATAAAAGTATTAGCCAATTTAATAACATAACCCATGAGAATATGAAGCCATTTTCCTTGTAGTTTATAAGCAAAACACAAACATTTGAATTTTCTGTGTGGAATCTTATATGTTATCATGCAGGTTCATCCCCAAATTAATGGTGCAGCAAACTCCAGGGTACCATTGCCTATTGAACCTGCAGCAGAAGAGCCCATATTTGTCAATGCAAAGCAATACCATGCTATCCTCAGGAGGCGTCAAATGCGTGCAAAATTGGAGACTCAGAATAAACTGGTGAAAGGTCGGAAGGTAAGCCTAAAGTATTTCACGTTTGCTCCAAACAATTCCTCTTGTTATCTTCATGGTTTTGCACACTTTGGGATGCACTTGACTTATTAAACTAGTTAGTACACTTTCCATGATCATATTCAGAATTTCAGATAGTTATCAATCAAAGTCAGTCCAGTGCAATTAATAGATTCGTACCTTCGTTTAGCATAAGAAACCTGTTGAGTCTGCTCATAGTGTATGTGGAACTATCATGCCCGAAGATTTTCTAGCACAATTCAATATCCATTATTACCTTGTAAACAACCACTTTAGAATGTCTTCTCTACTCCACTACTTTCCCTTGGTGCTAAAAGAACCAATAGAATTTTCGACATATTCACATTCCTTACAGTGGTGTGTGTGTGTACCCTTGAGCTTCCCTGATGAACACCAGCATTACCATGTAGTATATACTTTAGTAGCCAGACACTTGGCAGTTAGTACCATTTCAAATGGTCCGTGCATTCATGTATATCCAAAATAAATGTAGTAACCATCAGACCAGGACCTTTGCCACGCCACAGAAATTATTTTATTTGGTTAAATATAGTACTTCATTTATGAAAGCATCAGCCAGCATTTTACAGTCATGGAAAATTAAGGTTGATACAGTAAGCACTTATATTAATTATATTAGTTTCTAGTGTACTGTTTACTTCACCTTAGTTATGCCACATTTGTTTCTTCCACTCCTGATTATACTTTGCCAACTCTGTTTAGCAATCTATTATCCATTTAGGACATTTTCCTGGGATATATATATATATATTATATCTCACTGGGAATGAAAATTTTCTTCTCTTGCCAGCCGTATCTTCATGAATCTCGACATCGTCATGCAATGAAGCGAGTTCGTGGACCAGGAGGTCGTTTCCTTAACAAAAAGGAGCTCCAGGAGCAGAGGCGGCGGCAGAAGGATCTGCCTTCACTCCAGACTCCAACAGGTGGGGTGGGCAAGATGGCCTTCGGCAGGAATCTATGCCCTGAAAACAGCGCATCTCACTCGCCTTCAACAAGCTCTGGTGTCTCAAGTGTTTCAAACGGGGGTGGCACGGTGGCTCATCAAGAGCACATCAGCTTCTCATCTACTAATTTCCTCCCCAGCATGAGCTTCCGCGGAGAGAACGGCAGTGAAAAGATGGCTGTCAATGGTGTCCGCCACCGCACCCCGTCGTGAGGTGAACCGCCTCAGGTGGTTGCGGTGGTGGTACCATCACTGGCGCGCTCCCCGTGTGCCCGTGGCAATTCATCCTTGGCTTATGAAGTATCTAATAATAATAATTTACTTCCCGTTTGATATGGATTGGAGTAGAGCTTGTCTCAGATCAACTCGTTTATATTTGTTGCAACTAAATCACTGGAGTTCCACTTGTTGATGTATTGTGGATACAGATACATCCTTGTGTTTCTTGATGTACCAAGTAATGTAACCGTAACCATGGTTTGTTTGGGAGAATCTGCTCTTGTATCCATCAGACCGCTGGACCATCAGACTGTCAAATGTGAATTCGTTGCTATCGTTGCATTTCAAATATCATGTTCCATTTAAGACGGTGACCCAGAGTTCTTGTTAGCAGTGTCTGTTACTGATACAAAACTAGCACCATCTTTTTGTGTCCAAGACGACTACTCACTAAGGCATCCAAATACAAGGAAATGAGCTTTTTTTCCTTTTTTTTGAGGGTAAGACAAGGAGATGAGCTGAAGAGATGGCAATGAACAGGTTGTTTTTAGAGACACGGTAAACGGTCGACAAGTTGCCAAGTTACATCCGAGACTTGAAAGCCGTTTTATTCCCTTCACAAATAAAGTAGAACTGATTTCCCAGCAAGAGTGCCACCGGCCGGTTGTCCGTTCACGTACACGTGTAGCAGCGCACGGACTGACACGTACTAGCACACCAACATCTAGAAAGCAGTACAGCAAGCGCAGAGCACAAACAAGGTCACCGCCCCGCGGCACGTCACTTGGCGCCGTCGGCGGCGGCGGCAGCAGCGTCGGCCTCCGCCTTGCGCTCCGCGTCGAGCTTGGCGGCGATCGCGGCGGCCTCGTGCTCGGCGGCCTCGAGCAGGAAGCTTCCGCCCTCGTCGTCGACGGCGACCTGGAGCGGCTGCGAGCCGAGCCCCTCGGCGACGGCGAGCATGATGCGCCGCATCTCGTCGCGGAACTCGGCGCGGTCGACGGCGCCGCTGTGGTCGGCGTCGAACTGCTCGAAGACGGCGTCGTAGAGCGCGGCGACCTCGGCGGGGAGCGGCGGCGGCTGGGCGGACCCGAAGCCGCCGCCGTCGAGGAGGCGGAACGACTCGAGCGCGCGGCGGAGCTCGGCGCGGGACAGCACGCCGTCGCCGTTGGCGTCCAGCGCCGCGAAGCGCGCGTCCACGCTGCGCGCGAACGCCGCCTCGTCCGCCACGAAGGCGCGCACCGTCGAGCCGTCCAGGATCACCACGCTCATGGCCGCCGGCCGGGGCGTGCCTTGCGAGCTGCCTACTGGGGAGGGGAGGAAGAGTGGAGTCGCGGAGAGCGGTTTGGTTTCGCCGCGGGTGCTTTGGTCCGGTTTGGGGGATGTTTATCTTGTCGCGGCGATCAGCCCTCTGCTCTGATATTTTGGGCTCTGGATGTGGTCAGTGGTCACGGGCGTGATCCCACGTGCGCCTCAGCTCTTGATGTCCTTTTCGGATGCCATTTTCCAAACCTGCGTGCTAGTACAGTTAAGGGTGCGTTTGTTTTTTTAGTCTAAAGTTTACAGGTGATAGTAAAGAATCTTGTTATTTAGAAGTATTAAATAAAGTATAATTACAAAACTAATTGCAGAACCCCAATGCTAATTCGCGAGACGAATGTAATGATGTATATTAGTCCATAATTAGCGGATGATTACTGTAGCATCACTGTAGTAAATTATAGATTAATTAGGCTCATTAAATTTATCTCGCGAATTAGCACCCAGCTGTGCAAAAAGTTTTATAAACAGATTTTATTTAATACTTCTAAATATTAAGATTCTCTTTGATGTGATGGGTATAAAATTTAGAGCGTAGGAAACGAACAGGTCTAAAAGAAGTTTTTAACAAACAGATGAAACTGAAAATTGCAGAGACGCAGGAGAGTTATTTTCAATGGTTTTCCTACTACTTGTTTGATTTTACGATATTATGATGTAAAATTCATGCTGTGAAAAATCGTAAAAGAACTCTCAGGGTGTGGTGTAGACGCCTCCAACATGGAGAGTGCATTGTACGGAATAAATACATTAGGTTTGATATGATGTTTAAAATCCTTGGACAGTAAGGGCGACGAATTATTTACATAGGATTTGCAGCGCAAGCCCAGAAAGAGATTGCAGCCCACCTGGGGCCCGTGACTCGCTCGACTCAGCCCGAGTCCAACTCCAAAGGAAACCTCATCCCCTCCCCCCTCTTCGTCACTCTCCCCTCTCCCCCCGACCTCCGCCTCTAATGGCGCCCATGACCACCATTTCCGCGCCGCTCGCCGCCCCCTCCGGCCTCCTCTCGCACCGGTGAGGACAAACTCTTGCAGCCCCAGATCTCTCCTCTTCTCGGCTCCTCCCACGGCCCAATCTCACCCTCATCTTCTCCCTGGTTACTTGTGTAGGCGGAATGGAGCAAGAGCACGCCTTGGTCCCCGAGGTGAGGTTTCCTGCACTGTTTTAGCATAGCGGAGATAGGATAGTTTTCCTTTTCCGCCTTAGGAATCGGATGGGTCCGCCCAGGCCCCAGGGAAGAGTGAGTTGTGCAGGCGAAACTGCTTGGAGCGTTTTGGTGTAATTCACTAACAACTCGTAGATTAGGGCTTCTCTTGATTCTGGAGTTGCTACAGGTCTGCGCGGCTACTGATGTTATTCAAGGATGTGCACTTGTTTCCTCAGGACAATAATTTCATCGATTGGTTGTCTACTCTGGTATCGTGTGTCCAGTTGCTTAGCTCTGTGTCTACGTTTTGGTGGGGGTCGCCATTGGCCCATTGCAGGCCTCTCATAGGTAGAGCATTGAGTTGGTGCTGGGATTGTATGAGAATTTATGTTGTATGAGTAGATTGTGCGTGGTTCGTCACTGGCTTAATCTTACTTGAACTGACTGGTTATGAAACTTAATTTGGAATAGGAGCCATGTCTTAAGGATCATACCTAGCTACCACATTTTCAACAAGCACCAGTTATGGTTCATGTAAATTTAAGCCCATGCTGTTGCATAGTGGCACCCATACATCAGAAGTGATGAATGTTTGTTCAGTTTGATATGATCTTCATGTGTTACAGCGTTTATTGCAGTTCACACTGCTGACTAGTAAAAAATAGGAACACGAGCATAGAGTTGTATGAGACTTTCATTCAAGTTGGTGTGATCTTGAAATGTGTTAGGCATGACCGTGTATTTCAACAATTCTACGTTCTTGCCTGAAGGCACAAACTTCAGCTTTTCAGCATGACAACAAGCACAGATAATCCAATGTTACACTGGTCATTCTTGTAAGATTGTGTATAATGCGTGGGATGTATTGCATTGAGCCTCTAGGGCGAATATATAGGAGTACATGGCTTGGAGGGCAAGTAGCCTCTCCTAGAGATAAGGAAGGTTATCCCGGGATTACAATCAATCCTAAACTAACCATATCTGGAGTTGCCTAATATACTCTAACATCCCCCGCAGTCGTAGCGGTAGCAACACGAACGGACAGACTGGAGAACAATGGAGATATCCCCCCGTAGTCGGAACGCCGGTGCGAATGTTTTGACTGGAGTAGCTCATGCAGATGATAGCCCCTTAGTGCCGAAGTAGCCGAGGTCGAGGTGGACGTGATCAAAGCCGTGGAGGAGGGCGCGGGTCCGAAGCGTCAACGTAGGCGTACGAGTGCACAAAATCAGCAGCTTCTTGCCGACAAGTTCAGCAGGACGATGAGCCATGGATGGCGATGGTAGATGGTAGATGGTAGATGGTAGATGGTGCAGCTAAAGAGCGCGACTCGTCTTCCTTCAGCAACATGGACGGCGGTGTCCGCGAGCTTGCAGCAATAGGCGCGGACTCCGATCGAGAGCCAGCGTGACGAGGACCGGCAGCATGTGTGGCGCCACCACCTGAAAAGGCGCCGACACCGGTGATGGTGGCTGATCATGAGTGTCGGCGCTGCAGCCTGTGCGGGCGCAGCGACAACCTCGTCCTCGGGAGTGTCGACGACGATGCGGCGATGAACGGCAGGGCGACGCAATTCGATCTCTGATCGGAAAAAAAAGGAACAGCAGCAAACAGACCATGTGTACCCGTCCCGGCGGCGGATCCCGACGGAGGGCGCCGGCATCGACCGGCAGCGCGGCGGCCCGGCTTGATCCCGGCGGCTCCAGTGGCGCGGCAGCCTGGCGCCCCCTCTTGCTTCCTCCGTAGCCACGCAGTCGCATAGAAGGCAGCGGTAGCGGCAGCGCAGGAGGAGGGAGGGGCAGCGCTGGGCTAGATGCGTCGGGGGAGACGACAAGGGGAAGCGGCACCGAGGCAGCCGGACGAGATCGAATCACCACGGGAGGTAGGTCCATCTGCTCTGCCTGACCATGATGGCGCGGCGGATCAGAGGGATCCGCGCGCAGATCCTACGAGGGCGCTGCCCCCAGCGGAGACCGATCTCCCCGGGGGCGGCGCGAGGGCAGCGGAAGCCGGAGGCCTAGGGTTTGAACCTAGACTCGTGATACCATGTAAGATTGGGTATAATGCGTGGGATGTATTGCATTGAGCCTGTAGGGCGAATATATAGGATTACATGGCTTGGAGGGCAAGTAGCCTCTCCTAGAGATAAGGAAGGTTATCCCGGGATTACAATCAATCCTAAACTAACCATATCCGGAGCTGCCTAATATACTCTAACAATTCTTCCAACCATTTTTCTATTTAATCCTTTGTACTGCTATTATTTTGTTTACTTAGCATGCTTTTTCATTATTATTTGTTGTGATTTTTTGAATTCCTATCTCACTCAAGTTATACATATAGGAGTGAAATTTGTATCACATGGTGTTTTTTCACAGCAGGATGAGAGGATACGGTGCCATTCTTCTCTCAGGTACATATTTGTAACTACCATGGTTTCTTGTGGTGTGAAGAACTTGTCTGTTTTCTTATTGAGGCTGTGTCTTATGGTTTCTTTCACCTTGATAATATCATATATATAATGTATATCTTTGTAACATTGTGAATGATTTTGGATAGGCAAAATACAATTGTAGCATCTGAGAATGAAAATCCACCATTAATGCCGGCAATCATGACTCCTGCTGGTCCTCTTGATCTCGCAACTGTGCTACTGGGAAATCGTGTAATCCTCATTGGTCAATATATTAACTCCCAGGTGGCACAACGTGTGATATCACAGCTTGTTACACTAGCTGCTGTTGATGAAGAGGGTGATATTCTGGTTAGTATGCATTCTTATGTTACTGGAGTTCCTAGGATTGTACAGTAGCAAACCCTTGATTATTCATTATTGTTCTGCATTATCTTCTACCGCCTTTTGCATAACCCAAATCATGTTCCTGTTTTATTAGATCTATCTGAACTGCCCTGGTGGAAGTCTCTACTCCATCTTAGCTATTTATGACTGCATGTCCTGGGTAAGTCATCTTTGTTCTGTATCTTTTCTGACCTAATACTGGGGCTCTTCTTATAAGTCATACATTTGGAGCATCGAAATTTACAATTTTAGCATCAGAATGTATTACAGATACATGATAAAAATATTTTACTTCTGTCTCATGAATTCTCCTTGGCTTGCAATGTGCTTAAGATGCTAGTCTTATATCGGTATTCAGTAGCTGTATATTATATGTTTTCAAGAGTTGCCATCATGTGCTAACAGTAGCACTGGCGCATGGGGCTTGTAACTCTTTCTTCCCTTTTTTTTTCTGTGTTCCATATTAGTTCTCTGTCCATTTTGGGCATGCACTGAAATGTTTAATGTGTTGTGTTTTAGCTTTCTAGTATTGTCTTTGCATATTGTAAAACATAACTACGCTTATCTTGACGAGCATACTTTATTGTCTTAGGACTAGCAAGATTTTTTTTTACTGAACAGCAGGGGAGCCCCCTATTGGATTCTTACAAATTTTCAAAAGGAATAAATATGTACAGGTTACAAAGCCATAGGCTCATAAGGAGATCCTAACTAGAAGAAGGGGGGCTAGGAAAATTACAAAACCAATGTTCTACCTCCACTTGCCAGGAGGATTTGGCTTTATAAGCATGATGGGAGCAAACTCTTAACTTGCAAGAAATAATCTTTCTGCTTCATGTAATTGTTCATCAAGTGGTCCAAACTTTAAATGCTGATATGCGCATCTTGCTTTGATGTGTCATTAATATATATTTGATTCTCTTGTTATTAAGGTTCTCTTTTTTAATAGTTTCTACTGAATCGTAGTGTTTTACTTTTTATTGTCTTAGGGCTTGCAAGAAATAATTGTTTCCGCTTCATGTAACTGTTCAGCAAGTGTTCCAAACTTTAAATGTTGATATGTGCATCTTGTTTCGGTGTGTCAATCAGACAATCACATATATTTGATTCTCCTTTTTTTTAAGGTTCTCTGTTTTAATTGTTTCTGGTGAACCTTAATGATTTATTTATATTAGATTTGACCCTTTAGTTTCTTCATTTGCCATTTTTTTTTCTAATTGGCAATACTGTAAGACATGCATCTGCAATGAAATTTATACTGATCTGAATATCTCTGATGCCCTGTGGTGCTGCATGAAACATGATTTGTGTTATCACAAACAGATAAAACCCAAAGTTGGGACAGTGGGCTTTGGTGTTGTTGCCAGTCAAGCAGCAATCATTCTTGCTGGTGGTGAGAAGGGAATGCGTTATGCAATGCCAAATACTAGAGTAATGATTCATCAACCTCAAGGTGGATCGGAGGTATGACTGTTGGCTTTCTTATTTGATTCAAGTGGTCAGATGAATTTCTAATATTGTTTGGCGAGTTTGATAATTATTATTTGGTTGGTATCACCTCTAGTTGCATTGGCTTTGTCATGTTTGTTTAAGTATACTTGGATTTTGTTTTGATACAAGCAATTGAATTACGTGTAGGGTAATGTGGAGGAGGTGAGGCGACAGGTTGGGGAAACCATTTATGCTCGTGATGTAAGTATTTTGCAATTACAAATGAGTGATATATTTTTCATTATTACATTTCCACATCAGATGGTGGATGATGCTAAGAACCAAAATAACTTGATGCCAGTTTTGGTTTGTAAACTCTAATTTTAGTTCTCGGACGTTATGCATGCAGAAAGTTGATAAAATGTTTGCTGCCTTCACTGGGCAACCATTGGATATGGTACAACAGTGGACAGAGAGGGATCGATTCATGTCTTCTTCGGAGGTATCTTTTCTTCCCTATATCATTGGGGAAAAGAGACAAAAGTAGCAAATTTTGATTTTCTATTCCCCTTGAGAACCTTTTTGAATAACTTATGTCTAACCATTTCTAGGCCATGGATTTCGGACTAGTTGATGCCTTACTGGAAACAAGATACTAGCGAAGGTACACAGACCCACATTCTCTGAACAGAGACCTGGAAATGCTGCGGAATTGGAGCTGGAGTTAGATGTTTGCTATCCACCTTGTTTGACGACTCAGATTCGCCGTCTACCACTGATTAGAGCTTCTGTACAATGTTTAGTTTAGGCCTAGATGATTCTTGAGGATCGGAGCAAACTGTTAGCTTGATTGAGCCAAGCCTGAGCGCATCTACATACACATCATTTAAATGCTCTCCATATCATGTGGCAGCTTTGATACTGGAGTATATGATACTATGGACCCCCTATATATATCATGCCAGTGTGAAGTGCGACTTTTTTTCAGTCCTGTTAACTCCTTGCCATGTTAGCAACGATCATATGTGGCAGTTAATGCTTATTATACGTGGCAGTGATGTTTTAGATATGGATATGGTCTACAGGAACATTGATTAATTCTTTTGTTACAAAATATTTATAAGACGCGGTTAGAGTATATTTTTATGAAACTACCAAAACACCCAAACTTAAGATCTGAAAAGTAATATGCGCCAAAATATTAAAATAGCTTGAAAGACAACCCCAGATCCCATTTGTTGTGAGTGGAGCCCATTTGGGTAGTGTAAGTCCATATACATGTCATTGGTTGGACCCAAGGAAGTGTTTGTTGTACTTGAGATTTGCACAGATGCCTGATGGTGTACCTAATGTAGAGTTCTGAAATTCTCCAGTCCTCGTTTCTTCATGCAGCTTCTCTCTGATTTCTCCGCCCAGTCAAACTTTCTGTCCTCATCAGATCATGTTTAGTCAGCCACCAAGCACACGCTGAACAAATTAAACACTCCTGTTTTGCACTGAACATATTTTTGTGCAACCGTCAGGAACTTGTAATAATGAGGTGCTCCTTGCACAGTTTTTCTCGAGTCAGGGAGGAAATGGACGAGAAGCGCTTTCACTCTTTTAGCAGTGTGATACTGACCCGATTGGGGCGGGCGGGCCAGTGATAGGTTTCAGTCCAATTTGGATTCAAATGTTAAACTTTAGCATTAGCTTATCCAAACGGAAGTATTAATAAGGTGGATTAAATTTTAATTAAGATTTAAAAGTTTTAGCATACGCATGAATACTAATATATTCTAAAAGTTAGCATTTAATTTTAGCTCGTCCGAACAATCCAAATACAGGCCGTTTGCAAGCTTCGACTTGGTTACAGGCGCAGTGGAGTCGGTACCGGACTACCGGAGCACGAGCACCACCATTGGGTTTTGCCGTTTTGGCCAGCATCCTTCCACTGACGCAAAAAGTTGGCCAGGCCTGGTGGTATGACACCTGAACCGGGCGGGGCCCACGCGGCCAACCTCACTAGCAGTCGCTAATTACAAAACCAGCTCACCACACCGTCAGCCGTTACTGACAAACCCACCCCCCGGCCCCCGCCCTCCCAGCCTACCAGTCCCACCCGCTGCCGTACTCCACCGCCACCGACGCCGGAATGAAGGGCGTGCCCGCCGACACCGCGGCGCCCCAGGTGCCGGCGACCAAGATCGCCATGCCGGCTTCCGCGGCGGGCGGCGCGGAGGCGGCGCTCCTGGGCAAGGGGCGGTACAAGGTCTGGGCATTGGCCGCCATCGCGCTGCTCGCGCTCTGGTCCATGTCCGCCGCCTCCGTCTCCCTGCGCTGGTCCTCCTCGGGCGACCTCGCCGCCTTCTCCGGGGACCTGGACGTACCGCTCGGCGGCGACCTCGACTCCCTCGTACGTACCCCACCTTCTACTTTACCCGCTGTCCTGTGCCTCAGGGATTCTGAGATTCATATCCTGCCTGCCGATTTTCTGTGTGGTTTGTACCTGTGCGTAAACGTGCGTGTCACCAACTATGTGTGATGGGATTTATCTCCTATTAGCAGGACTTCGTATTAAAATCTCTAGGAGGGCATGGTTCCTTTCTTCCTCCCCTTTAGGAACTGGAATGATATGGCCATATGGGGACAAAAGTTGGGGGAAACTGAACAATTTCTGTGGCCTATAGGTAGTCCTGCCAGATTCAGGTTTTTTCAGGTCAATGTCAGGGGAATCGTGCAACTCCTTTACCTTATTTAAGTTTGCTTGTTAGACCATCGGTGAGAAAACGCAGGTCAAACAATGTATCTACAAATAGTATCAGCAAAGTTGCGTAGGTACCACGCACTTATCCACAGATGTTACTATTTTACCCATTTGTCATAACATCTTAAGACGAGCAGGATAGGATCAGCAAAGTCTTCAAATCTCGGCTCAAACTGCACGGTTACCAATTTCCCTTGGTGGGTTGTGGAAGGGCCAAATCCTGGAATGCAAACAATACTGAACCCACTAAATTCAAATTTCGTACTTTTTCTGAATTCATAAAATCAAAACTGCCTGTCAGAATACCCATTACAAGTGTCAACCAAAGTGTCCAGGATTACCAGAAAAATTAGAATTTATAATCGTCCGTTGAACTAGGTTACTAGTCAACATGGGAGCACCACAGAAGACTGAGTTCATCCTACTAATACGCAGGTGGTTTACCATGTTTAAAACTTAAAATCATGGGCGTGGCAGCCATTTGTATAGATAAGGCATGTGGATTATTCTTATGTTTTGTTTGTATCTTAGAAAGCAAGATTCTGTTACTTTATATGATTTTCCGATAACAAGTAGTATCTCATTTCCTAATTGTTAAATCATGGTTCATCATCATCTTATCTATTAGTAGCATAAATTGCAAAGCACATACTTCAGTTCTGTATTTCCATGCATGGATAAGCAGCTTGTGTTTGCCTTATAATTTGACCAGGAGATGGAGGAGAGGGAGAAATTAGTGGGTCGAATGTGGGACATGTACACACGCATCAGTGATGAGGTACGGCTTCCACAGTTCTGGCAGGAGGCGTTTGAGGCTGCATATGAGGAACTTGCTGGTGATGATACGCAGGTCCGTGATGCAGCTGTTGCTGAGATTGCCCGAATGTCAGCTCACAAACTTGAGCTTGAGCAGACAGTGAATGAGAATGAGGTATGCCCGATAAGCTCTGGCTCATCACAATTGCCTCCAAATTCATTCTGGTTTCTTAATTTTGCGAGACTGCCATTTTTTCACCATGTCATTTCATCCCACTTTGACATTAGTATTGTTCTGAAGCCTAGGCATGCTAATTTATCCCATTTTAGATCAATAGTTTGAATCCAATACAAAGCCTATCAACACAGTTTGCAGTTTATATTTTTCATCCAGATGCCTTTTAGCTAGAACATTCAGGGATTGTAGGTTTCAGCTAATGGACAGGGCTCAGGAGAATTCACAATTGTCCAATGGAACATAATGACCAATGGAACTGATGACATAGAACGTAAAATCCACAATTGTCCAAACCAACACATTGTTGAAATGGCAGTACATAGTATGGTACTTCGACAGTAATGCAGGAAAGTTGCTTAGCTGCAAATAGTTTCTCTTCTTTCACATAAATTATTTTAGTACGGTGCTGTCAGCATTTTTGGTGAAACTGATATCATGCGCTGTTAGCTTGCATGTTGTCTTGTACGCTTGGTTTGCTATGGTACAATCTAACCAGCCTACCTAATCAAGTATCTTAGTAAAACATGCAAATATGAAATGCTCAGTTTACAACAGAATATGGATAGCTTGCAATGAATGACTCTAGGTCCTTAACTGATCTGGTTCTATTCTTGTAACTGAACAATCGTGTAATATCTAGATTGCTTAGAAACGTCAAAACTACTTATAAAAAAACAGAAACATTGATGCTAGTTTCCCAAAATATAGGGTGTATGTAATGATTTTCTTCAGGAATTTTCTTATCTCCGGTCACCTTGTGCAGGAAGAGAATGCAGCAAGCAACAGAGGTGGTAGGTCAATGGGGAAGTAGTAGTTTCGCAAATATCTGCGGCCTGAGAACCTGAAGATCTCTTGCTGACAAAGAACCCAAAGACCTGAAATTTGGGGTTTAGACGTGGTTGATAGTTATAATGGTTGTTCACTGGGTCTGCACCAGGTACGGTGAAAAGGGTGTATTTCTGGCACTGTGTTACGTTAGTTAGTCGCACTTATGTTTTATGCCAGATAGGGCAAAAGGCTTGTCATTGCTGATTTGCTGTAAAGTAACCTTCCACAGTGAAGATGTTCCCATATTCTCAGGCTCCCTTGGCCACGGCTTATGTGACTTGCTTCTATAATTCTGTTTGTGTTCATTGATTGTTGGATCGTTCGGAGACAAAGGTTTCTTCAGAAACAATTTTCAGTGTCAAAAGGTTAAAGAATGCAGTTCGCTCCAATTAGCCCCGATGCTGGCACAGGGAAATATCATCGAGATTGAACGAGATTATTAGGGACTTGATGTAATGACATCCACAGATCCACTTGTTGGAGGCTGATGGCCAGCAACCGGACCATGAGTTCCTGATACGTGTAATGGTTAAGAGTTCCGTTCAGATCAGTGCAGCAGCAGCTAGGCCGTGGAACACGACACGGCTTGCGCCCGAGTGGTGTGGACGGGAGAGAATCCTCGAGCCCAACCAAGTTCATTGGCTCTGGCCTCCGGGCAGACAGACGCCGAGGAGATGGTTGCTGGCCCAGCCCCAGTCCGCACGGAAGAGACGTGAGGTCCATGTGAGGCTGTGCTGGAGCTTGCCGATGGTGCCCTCTCGGGAGGCTGCGCTGGAGTGCGGAGCGCTTGCCGTCGGAGAGAGAAGGTACTAGGCTACTAGCGCCATCGTGCCGGCGCGGTGGTCGGTGGATGCCGCCGTCGTGACTCATGAACGGTCGGAAAGGCAAGGTGAGCACGTGGTGCTCCTTGTGGGCAAAGCAGCGAGGCGGCGCTAGGGCTTGAGCCGTCGAAATCGGAAACAGAGAACGATCCGTGCAGCTAGTGTTGGAATCACTCCCTCTCTAGGTGGTGTTTATCGCAAACACCACGCTCTCTCTCTCTCTCTCTGATGAATACGCACACCGTAGGAACAAAAGAAACAAGTAGAGTTGGTTGGCTCTGGCACATCCGGCCTCACCGTTTTCTCATTATATAAACTGAAGTACATGTAAATGGATAACAACCGGCCAGTCCACTTGGCCGAGACTCACGCCACATCTCGGTACATGCGGAACGTGCAAGTAGTAGCCATGCAAGAGCCCAGTCACCAGGTCCTATTCTCTTGCCAAAAAATCTCTTCGTGGCTTTGACCCCGGCTGAAGATCTTCACGGACTTCCACACGTTTACATGCACAACGAGCTCCTAATCTCACGTATATTCTATACAATTCACACACCATGCACTTGCCGTATCACACAGCATGGCCTCACGCCTAACTAGCATGTCTACTGTCTAGTGATTCAAGACATCAACTAGCACATATCACACGTTCAGCTGAGTGCTTGATCTACCAAAACCTGCAGTTCTACCATGTATAGAACACACGCATATTTATTTCTACATGCAAACTAACAAAGTAAACATGCAATGTTCTAATGACAAGATTAAATCTAACAGCTAAGGCTGTTTCCAGCGGCGGCGCGCTAGGGAGTACACAACCGGTAGCTCGAGGACGGAGTGTTTAAGCCGGAACGCGCTCGAGCAGAACGTATGGCGGCGGGGCTGGCCGCCGGCGGCGACCCTATGTCGGCACCCTAAATAATTGCAGAAAGTTCTCTGAATTGGATCGCGATCCAAATATTAACAGTTAAATTTCTAAAATTTACAAAGAGATCTCTAGTTTGGATCGTGATTACTGATGATCGCGATCCAAATATTTATAGTTAAGCCCCTGAACTCTATAAATATCTCCCTAGTTTGGATCACGATCAGGATATTTTCAAATAGATCCCTAGTTTGGATGGGGTTCCTGCTCCCGCCGTCCCGCGCCACTTCGTCGCCGGCTACCGCCGCCCTTTCCACGATCTGTCCCAGCCGCAAGCGCGAGAGCCCATTACGGTCAGAGCAGGCACTGCAACTAGCTCCACGACCCGGCTGAGCCCCGCAGCAAGAAGACAAGAAGTGGAGGAGGCGACGCCGATCGGCCGAATCGAGACGAGCGAACAGTCTCGCCATGGAAGCTCACGCTGGCCGGCTTGGCCGTAGCAAGCAAGCCCGCCTTCTCGTCTTCCCGGACCGCGGCGATTCGTCATCCATGGTGCTGTTCCAGACGGCGGAGGAATGGATGAACAGCTTTTTGGAGCTTCGCCCGCCCCCATTCAGATGGCGCTGCAGGTCGCGCTCCCAGAGCCGGACGGAGGGATGCAGCCGGCAACAAGGACAGGCAAGACAATAGCCAGTTCCTCTTCGTCCGCCGCGCTCTCGTGATTGCTGTTGACCTGAGGAGGAGGAAGCTGGAAGGAGTGGCCAAGCTTGACAGCGAAAAGAACACCAGTTTGGCAGTTTCATAGGTTGCTACCTTGCCAGTGGGATTTGCAGACATTTCTCCATGTAACTATAGAAATTAGTTATCAAGGGAGTGTGCATGTGAGACCATGTGAAATAGCACAGATCTTGTGCTTATTGCCTAAGAGGAAAAATGAAGCTTGAACTTTGTTGAATACAAATGGCGCATTCAGTGCAGGTGACTATATATTCTACTGGAGAATAGCGAAGTACTGTTGTAAAAAGTAGATGCATATGCATAATACCACATCTTTCACTTTCGTTTACTGGTTTATTAAGTGTATCGAGATGTCCACCAGTGTCATGGATTGCAAATACTATTGGCAGAGAAAGAGTATACGGAGTTCGGCTGTTGCTAGGCACAGCTTATGTGTAGGATTGGTAAATCTCTGAATAAAGTATACAGACAGTAACATTCTATTACCTTTTTCCGAGCAAAATGTTCTATTACTTGGTTATATATCTTGATCATCACATCTTGTGCCTTTGGACCCATCGTGGATGTGGTAACCGGGGGAAGTTTGGGCATTGGTCTTAGGGCAGCAATACGTGTGTGTTTGCTTAAACTTTTTACCATGATCAAATAAATGCAATGGATTCATCCAATTTCACCCATTTGGTCAGACATTCAGATTGCTTGATTCAGTTGTTTGATAGGATGAATTGAACGGATTCATTCATTCATCAACCCCATCCCTTTCCAGTACATGCTTGGGCCTGCAGACCTCTTGGGAGCTCCTTTGGATGGGTTTTTCTTTTTCCTCTCCACATTTGAGGTTAGGTGTTTTTCAGTTTATGAAAGGATCTTTAGCCTAGTGGTAGGAGTACCTGAGTAAAATCTAGCAGGTCCGGGTTTAAATCCTCGCAAGAGCGAATTTACGGGGTTGCCAAAAAACCGGGGTAAGGGGAGTTTCTAGACCAGGAGAAAGTGGGCTTATTCTGGCGTATTATCTGGGCCATCTCTACTTTCTTTTTCACATGGGCCTTTTAGTGCTGCATTGTGTGATTTGATGACCGTTGGACAGAGTCCCAGGCTCCGCGCGTCCATCCCAATAAGCGCACAAACCCGGCAAGCACCAGCAGATAAAAAGAAAACAGCAGAGTAATAAACAGGCTAACCGCACGTCTAGGAAGCAGGAAGCTGATACTAGCACGAGTACACGTAATAAACTGGTTCCATTAGCACGAAAAAAGAAGAAGAAAAACTGGTTCCATTAGGCACAGTTCTAATCCAAAGCATGTATGGAGATAAAGAAGCAAGAACAGTAAGAAATTCAACCAAAACCCATACCAACACTGGCTACTTTTTTTTTGAATAAAACAATACTGATACTGACTACTGAGGTTCGGATGCCGAAAGAGATGGATGTCCACCTACTCGCAATCTGCAGCGCAGGATACCCATGCATGCAGCTCAGTCCTCAAATTACAGGCATTGCGCGCGCGAAACGTCAGATTGCTTCCATGGATGCAAGACAAGGAGATCAGCATGGACGACGGATCATGCGTCGCCCATGTTGAGCCTGGGCAGCGCCGCCAAGCTGGAGTGGTAGCCGAACACGGTGCCCAGGCCGTCGTGAACCTCCCTCCCGGTGAGCTCCACCGCGGCCGCCGTCGCCCCGGTGCCCCTGTCGTAGCGCACCAGCGCGCGGCGCACCACGTCCTGCTTCCTCGCGACCCCGTCGACGAGGCGCGTGGCCTTGTACCCGTGCCGCAGCGCCAGGCCGACCGCCTCCTCCCCGCCGGCCTCCATCCCAGCGGGCACCACCGACCACATGAAGCACCGCTCCGGGGCCACCACGCCGGAGATCGCGCGCCAGCTCCTCCAGTGCACAGTGTCCCACCGCGCCGCCGCGCCCGCGCCGCCGTAGCTGGCGAGCTCCCACAGCCCCAGCCCGGCGTTGGTGGCGCACGCCAGCCGGAGCCGGCCGCTCCACGCGCCGAGGTCCATGTTGCCCCCGCCCGAGGCGCACGGCGGCGGCGGCAGCGTGCCGCAGAGCTCGCGCGCGACGTCGTGCCAGACGATGTTCCCCCGGTTGGTGAGCCAGTGCAAGCGCCCGCCGGCGTACGCCGGCTTCGGCTGGAGCGCCTCGAACAGCGCGAGGCGCACCGTGCCCCGCCGCGCCCGCCACCCGGACCCGGCCGCCCGGGATGAGAACCAGAAGAACCGGCACGTCTGCAGGCCCTGCGTGGCTGCCAAGATCATGTCGTAGCCCCGCTCCGCCGTCGCCGGGTCGTACGCGAGCCCGGCCACGCCCCGCGGGCAGCCGTACTTGATCAAGTGGAAGCTGCGCGTCGCCGGGTTACAGACGAAGAAGACGAGCCGGCGGCTCTCGCTGTGCACCGCCGTCAGGCAGAGGAGGCCGCCGGTGCACGCGCAGAGCTCGAGCTGCTGGTAGGCGCCGCCGGCGGTCAGGAACGAGAGGCTGGGGTCCGGCGGCGCGACGGAGGCGGCGGACCCACCGGGGGCGAGGACCTTGAACAGGCCGTTGTGGAAGCGCGCGAGCGCGGCGGAGGCCACCGAGGGGTTCTGCGCCTGCAGTGCGGCGAAGGCGGCGTTGCCGAGGATGAGGTCACACCACGCCTTGCTGACGGTGGCGAAGCGCGCGAGCGACCGGACGGGGAGGCGGGGCAGGATGCTGCCGCAGACGAGGTCCTCGGGGAGCTGCGCTGGCGGCCGCGGCGGCGGCGACATCCTCTGATCGCCCGAATCCATGCCGCGCTGGAAGAATTTGGCGCTCGACGAGAGGAACGGGGTATACATAGGGACAAAGCCTGCCGAGCTGTATAGTACGCGCGTTGTGTCACGTTTTCTTCCCGTTTCGGTGGCGGGTTACAGGAAAAGGAATGGAAAGCAAACCCGACTCGGCTTCATTTCAAAATTTTGACAGTTTTTGATAAAAGGTTTTGCTGTGCTTTAGCATTTCCACTGCTTTTTCGACCGTTGGTAAGAATTGACCGAATCCTTTTAACCTCAGTCGGAGAATTTAAGGAGGTAGCTTTTGGTCGGTGGGATGAGATTAAATAGGGTGGAGTATCTCTACCGTTGATCGAGGAGCGGCAGGATGAAGCCGTTCCTCAAGAGAATATTCTATCATATACTAAGATGAGTCCATCCTAAAAAAAATAACTGAACAGGCCTGTCCCACTTAGACGGTGTCAGTGCCGCCGCCCCTTTCGTGCTTGCCGCAGATGGTTGCAAGGAAGGGTCGGATTCGGAAGCTGCTGGCGTCATCTGCACCCACTTTTCGATCATCGGTAAGAATTGACTAAACCTTTTTAACCTCAATCGGATTGTTTAAGGTAGCATTTGGTTGGTGGGATGCCGGTGCGATCTCCACCCACTTTTTCGACAGTGGGTAAGAATTGACTAAACCTTTTTAACTCTAGTTGAAGTGTTTAAGGTAATATTTGATTGGTGGAACGAGAGCGAATGGGATGGAGCGACTCCACTCTCGAAGGTGTTTGGTTGAGGAGCGGCAGGATAGAGCCGTTCCTCAAAAAAAATATTCTGTCAGATATTAGGATGAGATCATATCCCTAAAGAATAGCTGAACGTGCTCATCCCACTCGGACAGCGTAAGTGCCGCCGCCTCTTTCGTGCTTGCTGCAGAGTGCAGATGGTTGATATAAAGGTGGGATCCGCGAGCTGCCGGCGTGATAGCGTAGTGTGAGCATGCGGGCGGCGAGCGACACGGCCACGGGCGGGCGGAGAGCGGTCGCGGACCGGAGGCAATCGGCATGGCCAGGCTCCATGACAGAGCGAAGAGCTGCTGGCGTGGTCGGGTAGGGCGAGCAGGCAGGCGGTCGAGCTCCATGGCGGAGCGGAGAGCTTCGCGGCCAGGTCATGCGGGCCAGCGTAGAGCGGACCAGACAGGCTCCATTACGGGCGGGCAGGTGGCACGGGCGGTCGAGCTCCATGGCGGAGCGAGAGCTTCGCAGCCAGGTCATGCGGCCCAGCGTCGAGCGGACCAGACAGGCTCCATTACGGGCGGACGACGAGGGCTCCCATGGTTGGGAGGGAGGGGAGGAGATAGGGGAGAGATGTACGACTGATTGGTGGATCCCATATTTAACGGTATTCAACAGATGATTGTACTTTGGATCCCATTCCACCAAACACAAAACAAAGCTATTGCATCCCTCCAACTAAACGTATGAATGGAAATATCACGTCCCTAGCTCAAAACTAGAATAGAATCATCTACTCTAATTCGCTCGCCAACTAAACACTACTTAATACTAACTTTTACTTGACTAAGTTTCTTTTGGTAAAGAAGTTATTGTCGGAGCAAATTAGAATCTGGCATACAAGCTTCTGCACTTCTGTTCACGAAACTGTTAATGTTAGCAATAGTACACACCATCCAATTCAAATACATCACATTTTACGATTTCTGCCGCTCGAATTTTTAAACTTTCACCGCCCATCTACGAAAAATTACTACATAGGTTGACAGTATATGTAGGTTCACCTTAAAAAGTGCTTTGAAATATTTAATTGTGTTTCTTCGTTAGCATTTCCAAATCGTTGGCGTATAGTACAACCATTTTAAATTATTTTTAGTGACGTAGTTTTTTAAGTCAGAAAAATACTAGTTTTTATTAACAAAATTGGAACGGTATCTTTTATTCCTTATCTCTTTCAATGGGTCAAGGCAATTCTCTTTGCCCCTAAGCTTTTGATATAGAACCAAAACATTTTAGGATTGGGCTGAGCTTATACTTGGCATCGGCCCATGAGCCCAATGGAAGGCTCCATGTCTAGCGAAACGGGATTTATCGAAACTTTACGACCCAGTACTGATGTACTAAGCAATTCTACTTGAATTGGGCCACGGTTCGAAGCGGACTGACACCCCTAAAGCAAGAGTGCAAAGGGGTCATACAGGCTTCTGCAATTTTGTTCACAAACTGTTTGCAATATTAAGGGCACGTTTGCGCGGCTTGCGCCGGTAACAGGAGCTAGAGGAGCTATATTTTGCAGCTCTGCTAACTTTCACTGTTATTGTAAAAAAAGAGCTCAAGCTCTCAGTGGAGCTTCATGTGAAACTAGCGGTGGAGCCGTTTTGTATTTAGCATTTGGTAGAGCTTCACGTGAAGCTGTTGAGGAAGCCGCGCCAAACCGACTCTAAGGACCTGTTTTGTTTTGCACTCCGGCTCCAGCTAAAATGGCTCCAGCTGCTGCTTCTCTGATGAAGCGGTTTCTGTTTTAAAAAACGTTTGACAAAATAGATTCTATAGAATGATAAAAAGGTTAAATGTCCATTGTACCCTTACCTTTTTTTTGACTTGGTTTATATCAATGGGATCATAAACAAATTTTAATATATATCGATCAATCAAATAGCAGCACTAAAAATTAATCCATTTGGTATGTACAACTGACTTGTGGGGCTACTAGTCCATGGGCTCCTCCTATGCGCACACATCCATGATCCATGGTCAATCCTTATCCATACACCACGCAAGGCTGCAAAGTGCAGACCTGTTTCTATCTTCGTGATTGATTTCCTCCCTCTTTCTTCCTTATCCAGCCCTCATCTTTTTTCCCCACCACCCAGATTCACTTCATCGCCTGCCACCGTCCTGCTCTGCAGCGGCACCCAAGCCACCGAGCTGCTCCCCGCCGCCATCCCTGACGCGGCACCCCGCCACCTCCCTCCGGCGTCTTTCACCGCGGCAGTGGGCCGACGCTGCGCGCTCCACAGCCGGCGCTGCCCAGCCGTGCGTGTGCTGCCGTGCACGGCGGTTCTTCCCACCGTTCGCTGCATCGCATCGTCGAGCACCGCATGCGCGGGGTATTTTTGCCAAGAATGACGCGAGTTGGAGACGAAGCCGCGGGGAGCCACATTTTTTGGCTCTGGCTCCGTCTCTTGGCTCCTCTCAGCGGGTTTTGTGGGGCTTTGGTGTTGGAGCTGTTTTGAGGACATCCTTGTGGCCGGGCTTCACCTGAAGCCGGTGGTGAAACCGGCGAGGGAGCCCTGCCAAAGGGGGCCCAAGCCATGAACCCATGCTAGTGCTCTATACTCCGTCTGATTTAAAACACATTTTGTTTTAGGATTCCTGCCACTCGGACTCTTTTAACTTTCACCACCGATATCTAAAAAATTTCATAGGCTGACAATGTACGATAGATGTTACTAGATTCACCTCGAAAAGTACTTTTGAAATATTTAATCGTGTTTCTTTAGAAGGCTATATTTCCAAACCGTTGGAGCACATTACATCCATTTTTTCAGAAAAAAAATTGGACGAATTTTTTAAAATCAGAACAATAATATTTTTTATTAAATCAATCGGAACTGTATCACTGTATGTTTTATTCCTCTCCCCTTTCACCGGGTCAAGGCAAATTAACGGTTTTCTCATCGCCCCTAAGCATTTGATATAAAACCAAAAAAGATTGGGCTGAATTTATGCTTGGCGTCAGCCCACCAGCCCAGTGGAAGGCTTGTGTGATGGGCTGATGGCGTATGGCTCCGTGTCTGGATAAACTGGATTCTTTTTATCGAAACCTTACAACCTTGCCTCGAGAAGTCGAGTTGATCTCTTTACCTGGAGAAATAACCCTTTTGCTGCTTTGCATCAGAAACACAACCCCCAAAGCAATTTGGCACAAATTCTCTTCAAGTCTATAATTAATCTAAGAGCTTCCAAACTGTGCAGAACTGCAGAACAATCCCATGTCTCTTTCCCTCACATCAGGTGTCCCATATCATGACAACGGCGATGACGGCCACGCCGAGCACCACGGCGAGCCACCTGCCGACCGGCGTGTCCACGGCGACGGGCCTCCGGGGCTTGTAGCCCTTGGAGAGCAGGTGGTTGATGGAGACGTAGACGAAGATGCCCGTGGCCAGGCCCATGGAGACGGCGAAGATCCAGTCGGCCACCCGGCCCTGCGTGGTGGCGTCGATGACGATGCCGATGCCGACGCCGATGGGGCTGGAGATGGCGAACGCGAAGGCGTAGGCGAAGCAGGAGAGGAGCGGGCGGTTCGGGAGCATCCGGAGCAGCGCGATGCCCATGGCGATCGCCGCGAAGATCTTGTGCAGGCTGATGGTCCACAGCGCCTTCCACGCGTCAGCCTTCGTTTCTGCACAGTTGATCAGTTTTGGCAAGTCAATGGTCAATGGTCAATGCTCCGTAATAACCGCGAAGTTGCATCCAAGAATTGGAGATGTTAAGCTAATGAAACCTCAGAATTGTTTACAGATTTTCATAGAATTGATATTTTTGTTTAAACGGATTTAGATGGGTTCTGAAATGCTAAGAAAGAACGCTTGAAATTCATTCAGAATCAGATGAAATCGAAATCTTGAGAGAACTGCTGAAGGACAGGTTAGGAAGAGAGATTCAGAGCATCTATCTGGATGGGCATCTAAATACCAAGACCGGAACAAGTAAAAGTATGCATGACAATGACTGAACTGAAACATCGCGTGAACAAATATCAGGAAAGAAATGCAAAAACGACATTTTTGGACGAACGATCAACCTATTATTCCGGCTGTACTCAATTTGTAGGCTCCTTTAGCTTGGACCGAATAGCTAGACACTAACCCAACTTTGACAAAAGATCAGTGGAGAATTCTACCTGTTCTTTATCACAACTATGGCATCAGGTAGCTAAGAACTAACAGATGTTCAGTCTAAGACTTCAGATTCAGTATGCCATCCTTCCATGCATCGCATTCGCATTTGTACCTGTCGTTGATAATCCATTCTTCTACTCGGACTAAACTAAGCTCGACAACTTTTGCCCGTCAAAATGATAGAAACATCTAGCAATGACTCATAAGTCGAGCAAAGACTGCGTCATCTGAAGCTGGAAGCAGCGAACAAAGCAGGGAAGCATCCATATACCCCTATCTCCATCCAACTTGGCCTTACCAGCAACTCCGATCGCGATGCCTTCGAAGACGGAGTGAAAGCATAGGGCGGCGATGAGCAGAACGCTATCTCCGAGGGTGCTCGCGTTGCGCAGCATTGATGCAACCGAGTGGTCAGATCCGTGTGCGACCTGCACGGCACCGCAAATCAAGCGATGAGATCATAAGGCTCTATAGAGTGTAGACTGACTGGCTTTCAGTTCTATTTTGTTGGGGGAAATTGAGCAGCGGGTATTGGCATGGTCAGACTTGGTCAAAGATCGAATTTAGAAACTGAAGTTAGTAGTGCTAGTAACTTACAGCTGGCTGTGGCTCAGAGCTGGTGCCATTTGTGGTGCTCACCTTGCCCTCCTCAAGGCCTGAACGAGAAAATAGTAAAAGAAGAAGTGAATCATAGACATCTGAGAATAGTAAGCATCGACTGAATACAGTTCATGCAGAAACAAAATTTCCTTATGGAGGAAACCTGACAGCCAATGCACAGCCAATCTTCTCTGAATGATAGCTGACTGTTCAGATTCTCGATATATATAGATAGATGTTCTCATTTCGTGTACGCATTTTGATTCCCCCACATAATTGAATCGGATAGCTCCCGTGACACCCAATTTTGTTCGTTTCGGTCAAGCCCAACTGAATCTCCCCTTAATCATTCCCAGAACATGTCAATTATTTGAAAGAAAAAGAAGAACAAATAGAATGTCAAGAACAGGATTGCTGCATACTGCAGAAAACCTGAACTTGCACCCCGTCTTGTATGTGTTGGTGCAATCAGAGTGATCATTAGCAGCCAAACCGCCCCAGAAAACCACTGCAAAAGCCAACCATTTTCACTAGACGTTGGCAATTGGATTAGCCCCCACTAATCTGAATTTGCAGTCTGTACTGGACTAGTGCCAAACTAACAATTACCACCAAGCTGGCAGCAGCAAAAAGTGAAGAAGAGTGCATTAAAACCCAACCCCAGCCGCCAGCTTCATGGCAGGCGAACAGCACACCCCGCCACTGTCAAAAGCAGAGCATTTCCACGGACCCGACCCGTGACTCGCTGCAGTTACTGACCTGCACCGTCGCCGCCGCCGCCGCCGCCCCGGGAGCCAGGGGCGGTTCGGCCCCGCGAGACGACGTGGGAGATGACGACGTCGGCGAGCGTGGTGACGACGTACCCGGCGCAGGCGAGCATGAACGCCCAGGGGTAGCCGCTGTCGGGGAGCAGGTCCCCGAACGTCTCGTCGGCGTCGCTGAGGAAGTGCATGAGCGCCGTGCCGAGGAAGACCCCGCCCGCGAACTGCGTGCCCAGCGCGAGGAACGCCTCGTTCCAGCGCATGAAGTAGGGGGACACCCCGCCGAGCAGCGTGCCCGCGAACACCACCGCCAGGCACCACAGCTTGGCCGCCACCAGCCCCCGCGCGCGCAGGTCGGGCTCCGGGGAGCCGGCGCCGGCGCCATCCGCGTCCGCGTCCGCGTCCGCGCCGCCGCCGTGCGCCCACGCGGTGGTCGCGGCGAGGGAGAGGCAGAGGAGGAGGTGGAGGTGGAGGTGGTGGTGCCGGGCGTTGGTGCCGCGGGCCATGGCGTGGCGTGGCGTGGGAAGGGGTTGTGGTGGGTCTTGGCCGGACCGGGAAATGGTAGGGGGCGCGGGGGCGGGGCGGATTTATTGGTAGGGTACGAGGCGGCGGGCCGGAGGCTCGGAGTTGGAAGTGGCTGACGTGTGGGGCCGCGGTAGTTTGTACGACAGCGGGGATGGGGTCCTCGTACGAGCAGAGCAACCCCCGGGGGAAGGTGAGAAAACTGCAGGGCGTGCCGCGGCCGTAGTACAGACAGGGACGGGTGGGTTTGGGTTTGGAAAGTCCGTTACGGCCGCGTCTGGCCCGGCCCCGACGACGCGGCGACGACTTGCCTTGCCTCTGCCTGCCTGCCTGCCTACCGGGCCATTTTTTTTTCCTCCCAGCTGTTTTGTGAATTGTGATAGCTAGCGTAGCCATGAATGATCGATGATAGCTAGCACTGGCACGCCCTTCGGATCTCCTGCTACGCCCATACCGGACGGCCAGCTTACTCAGGCTAATTTGCTGCCCTGGGCTGGAAGACCACACGCGGGTTTCGTCGCTTGGCCCGGCCCTTTCTGCATGCTACTCGACCTCCCTTCGCTGTTCGACGACACCTTCCTGCTGCTACTATGCCCATGCATGGCATGGTGGCCAGCTACTACATGGAAGCACAGAGCAGCACCGGGACTAGGGCCGGGCACATCCAACCTTAACACTAATCGGCATAGTTGGTTAACCCTACAAGTATGAGGATCTCATCAAGAGAAAAAGAAACTGAAAAATGGAAGAAATATAGCATGGGTATATCGAACTGACGTTTACGCAAAGTCTACACTTGATTTGGACCTCTCGTTGCGCATTCCAAATGAAAAGGAAATGTTTTGGTTGGTACTTGGTAGCGTAGAGAACGCATGGCAGCTAGGAGCCTGCGCGACAAGTCGGCCTTCTCTTGCCACACGCACTTTTCTCGCTTGGATGCACGTCCCTTTCTCAGCTCCTAGCTTCTTGTATCAATAACCCAGCGCAGAAAACGAACTATATTCTAACCACGTAGTACAATATCCGAATATCAAATACAATAACGTGCCGGCTCAACACATGTACAGTTCATCCCATTTCATAATACATATCGTTTAGGATACTGATATGGTCTACAGGGTAGCCCGTCATCCAATAATCTACAAAAATCTTGTAGAAGTACTTTTGTTTTCTGCTGGAATCTAGCAGCATTAACCTAATAGGTATTTCTGTGAAAAAAGTTGACCTGTAAAAATGTAACAACGCATATTTTGAATCGGATGGAATATGTATGAGTACAGACTATGTGTCCACCGTTTCAACTTAGTTTTCCGCAGGTGGAGGGGGGCCTCCAGCCCCTCCCCCTGCAGCCTGGAAACTCCATTGGAGGAGGAGGAGGAGGAGGAGGAGAAGAAAGGAAGAAGAAGAAAGAGATGAAAAAAGATGAATGCAGAAGAAAAGGAAGAGGAGAGAGAGCCCCCAAGCACCCAAACTGCATCCGCCTCTAGTTTTCCGGACATCCATACGATCCATCCAACGACATATATAAATTCATAATTAACAACGACATGGCTACGGGTTACGGTATTGTTGTCAGATCAGTGGATCAATCAACGACGCTAGATCCTGGAGGGTCGACGATGCCGACGGGTCATTGCCAACAACAAAAAAAAAAAGAGCCCGCTTGGTTCTCTTACTATATATCCTACAAATAAACACAATACTCGTATTATCTCGCAAATCCAAGGATGGGCCTTGTAATGGGTCAAAGCGAAACTTGCACGACCCAACACGTAGCGTTAGGCAAGTCCGCAAATGCAACCAGAAAAAATTTTGTCTCCCATTTCAATTTTATAGTGGGTTTAAACTTTTTTTATGCACCCTCCTCTTCTGTCTCTCAATCTCATCTTTTTTTCCCCACCGCATGGGTCACGGATGGCATTTTCGTCCAGTATCTGTGGCCCATGAACCACGTGACAAATTTCAGCCCATGTACACCTTGACTGTTGACCCGTCCATGGGCCATGGTCTCATGTGTCATCCGATCACTTCTCAAAATTTCCAAAATCATTTTGTTAGTCCTGATTTTTTTCCATTTTTTTCAGAATCAAATCCGATGACGACCTTACCTTCTTCATTTCAACTCGAATTCCGGCGTCTCTCTCTCTCTCTCCATCCGAAATCAAGTCTTATGTGTCCATTATAGTTTGGTAGTTGCCATAAGAACGTCAACATCCCCGCACCTGGTCGACTGAACAGGAGTAGATACCCTATGAATAGCAAGGAGAAGAAGAATTAGCAATTGTGCCAACTAGCCATGTGCCCTAATGAACTCAGCCTATTTCACTCCGTTCTCATACTCATTCAGCAGGAGTGGCTGTGGCAGCGTGTAGCGTGCAAAAAAATTTCGAGTTGGAGCCGCATTTGATTATTTGAGATAAGGTGATATGGATTCGGATGACCGAAATGGGTATTTGTTTATATTCAGGTTTCTCGATGTTCAAATTATAAAATGTAAGGTGATATTGCGGTAGGAATATTTCTTATGGAATTAGATGCATGAAGTGGAGTGAGTCATTTCTTTCAATTGGTTTCTACGTTGCAGATATTAGGGCTGTTTGGATGCCTGCCTTATGCGCCACACCGCGCCTAAGGTGCGGCGGCCAAATTGGCCGCCACACCTGTGGCGCGAAATGTGTGGCGTGGCGTGGCGTGTTAGGCAGGCATCCAAACAGCCCTAATTATCTGCTGACATTAAAAAATTTCTTTTTTTAAGTCGGGAGAACAACGGGAAAAAACACACAGGGGTAAAACTGGCATACCACCCACAGATTCCAAATTCCAGTTCCTTCCCAGTCCTCTCAGTCCGCATCATCTCTTTGTTCTCCTTCCCTCGCCGCTCGACAAATCGCCGCAGCCGCTCTCCTCCTCCGGATTCCGTGGCCGGCGGCGCCTAACCGCACACCTCCACCTCCTTCCCGCCGCCGCCGCCGCAATCCCTTGAATTTGCGGACCTCGGGCTCTCGCGCCCATCCGCGCCCGGAGTTCGATGTCCGTTCGCGCCCGATGGATCCGCACCGCCTGACCGGCCCCGCCGCATCCGACGCCGACGATGCCGACGACTGGGGTAACGCTCATAAACCTCTCCGTCCCGCGCGGCCCACTGTCCCCATGTTTTTTTTTCCTTTTCTGCCTCGGTTTGGTTCCCCTTTGTAGCAACGGCTTGAATTTCTCTAGGGTACGCAGATGATGAACGAGCTTTCTGTGGGGGGGGGGGGGGTGAATAGACGTTATGAGCGTGATGTAATTTTAGCTGCGTTTGCGGATATGTGGACTTCAGGCAAATCAAAGTACCATCCGTAGCAGAATCTGCAGTAAGAGACATAGAGATCTGTTGTGATGATAGCCTCACTCAAGGGTAGGCAGTTAAGCGCACTTAGGTTTGTATTGGCGTGTTGCTAGAAGAAACAGTTGTATCCATTGCAGGGGATTAAGGGCTCCGCTGCTGGAGTCTAGACAGTCAACCTGGCTGGAAAAACAAATTCTGAATTTGGGCTAGCCTATCACACGTTTTGCTAGGTAGGACAGAGCAAATTATATGGATAAGAAATTGGTTTTTGAGCTTTGCTATGTTTAGCGAACAATAGCTAGAACAAAGTTTACCACCATCATAGAGAGCTCAGACATTTGCCGTTAGCCCATTACTGTATTACGGTCCAAGTACCTCCTCTAGGCTCCTCGAGCTAGCAACGTAAAAGAATATTCAGTTTTACTAATTGCTCTTGAATACATACTAATTTTTTTTTATCATCAGTATAACTCAAAAACTTGCTTGTTGAAATATCGTAGTTGATTTTGGAACCGAAAAACTCTTTGAAGGTATATGTTTACACCATACCACTGTGTCAAACAGAAAAAAAAGCAAGCAGATAGTGTTCTTGTAGCACCAAGGTTTGTGTTTTGTAGCTTATCCATTCAAGCAATGCTAGTGATTGTCAGAAAAATGCTCACAGGTTCTGTATTAAAATCAATCAAGGTCCAATGGTAATGTTAAAAAACCGAAAGTTTCAGGTGTCTCAAGTGATCTTACATTTTTTTAATCTCTTTGAACATGTGAAATGACCAAATTATTTATACGCATCACTACAGTGCAGATTTTCTTTCCTACGGTTTTCCGCTCACCTTGTAGTACTGTTTGATATTATGTAAGATCTGATCCGCTTGACAGGATGGACATTTGTATGCTGTGGGTTGAAACAGGAGAAGGTGACTACAGTGCACTAAGAGTTGCGTGATACGCGTGGTTATCGAGTTATCACCTAAGCATAACCTAGGTGTTGAGTCATAGCCATAGCTGTTCCTCACCTTACCTTCATATGGCGATTGCCATTTGGGTAACTCGTCATTGTGGCATCTAAATTGGCAATGTGGGTACTATTTGGAGAGTTTTCTGAAGAATGTGCAGAGGGGAGGAGAAGAGCTGGGTAAAAGGAATATTGATGAAATTTTGTGTATTGTGCCTGATCCATGTCCTTAGGGAAGTTAAGCATTAATGATATTGCAAAAGCAGAGCTGTGATTCAAAGCATGCTCAGGGCGCTTTCGTTACCTGTCTTTGATATTGCCTTCTAATTTGGCTAAGTTGTAGAAACTGTTTGCCATAGGGACATAGATTTGTCACGTGTGAAGAGGGCACATGATATCTCCCATGGCAGTTGGCATACATCCTGTGGCTGGATTCTGCAAGTACTTGGCTTTTTCCTGGTGGATCAGTGAAGTTAGGTTCTGTTACTATTACTTCGTGGTTTATTTCTTTGCACGCTGTCTTGGCCCACATTGATGATTTGGTTCCTCAAGTTTGACTGGTGACCCGAATTGCGCTGGTTTGTATGGGTTGGATGCCAGTATTTTTTTGATGGGTGATAGGGATGGCATGTGAGTGTTAGTTCTTACACATCGATGTGATGGTCCAGTAAGTCGAATGGTAGGCCAAAGGAGTCCCACTTTATGTGTCCTTCGTTTGCACCTGCCATGAGTTGTGGCCTCGGAAGGCCTATGCAGGGATGATAATGAGGAATTTAGAAAGCATATTTTAGAGGATATTGAGTTACTATGCCTAAAAATATAGAACCATAGGGTGGAAGTGTTCTCCGCTTTCTGATTTCTGTATCTCCTATCCTATCCACATGAGCTTTTGTTGCTCCAGTATTCTTTTAATCTGGTATGCTTGCTAGATCTGTTTTTAGTTAGATATGATGTTCTTCTGCTGATTTGACCATATAAGTTACTCCCTCCGTTCCAAATTATAGGCCATTTTGGCTTTTCTAGATTTGTAGTCTTTGCTACGTATCTAGATAACACTATGTCTAAATACGTCGTAGAAACTATGTATCTGGAAAAGTCAAAACCCTACAATTTGGAACGGAGGGAGTATTTAGTTTCTGTGTATTATCTGTGTAAACTTTATCATTTAGTTTTCTCTGTAGATGCATCTGCACTCACATATTTTTGTGCTTTATTCCTGCTATTTGACCACATTTCTGACAATAATAGGAAATTGTTAGTCAATTTATCCTTTTCCTAGAACTTAAGTGTTGGTTTGTTTTCTAAAAATCATATTCTCACTCTCACATGCTGCGAGTTATATGTCACAGATAATGATGACTTTGTGATCCCAAGTTTGAGTGTTGAAGAATCCGATCTTGGTGACTGGGAGGCTTCACGGGCTTCTGATCCTCAACCACCTCCAAAGGTCCTTTTTTCTAATCATTCCATTTTTCTGGGTCCCTTTAAGAAAGCAAAACATCAGGGTATCTTCATTTCTTTGTTGCATGAATGAGGGCCAACTAGCTGTATGACACTCTTGTGACTGTGTTTCAAGAAACATGCTTGCATACCACAGGACAGCAAACTTGCATTGGTTGCTTCACATGGTTGATGATCATTGCCCATGCATATCTATCTTCCTAACTTTATGTTGATGCTTATTTTTGCTGCAGTCCACCAAGGATACAGAGAACATATATCTTGGACCACACGGTGCACCGCCATCTCGTGGGAAGAAGCCAGAGGACACTTCGGCTACAACCGGGTACCGCGACAAGAACAGCAAGGCGAGGGAAGCTGATCAGAAGGCATTTGGAAGTGGCCGTAACGGCAGAGGAGGAGGAAACGCTGGGGACTTCCACCGCCACAATGGCGCCAACCATGCCAAGGACCCCTTCAAGAGAGCCGCTTGACCTCGTGCCCCGTTCCTAGTGATACCTATCTCCTGCTAGCAGTTTGGCTGAGTGAAAGCCTGGTGATTTATCAGTGTACTGGAAAAATTCTTTGCCCTATTATCTTGGAGCTGCAGGTATGTACTATCTGTACGCTGCTCCGGAACAGTGTGTTTGCTTTGAATGGAAACTTTGTGTTCCTTTGCCAGCATTGCCAACCTGCGCCGTTCCACTGTTGTGGGTATTGTTGGTCGGGGTCAACTAGGGTGAAAAATGGATTAACCCTCGCGGGAGACAGGTGGTTGAGGCGTTGCTTTGCAGGCTTGTGCCCATTGCCTCCGTCCAATACTCCATGATTGCGGCGCCTCTTGGTCTCTAGTCCAAGCGTCAGCATGTCTTGTTATCACCAGCTGCTTCTGCTGCCCAGATCTTTTCGTTATCTGGACCCTGATTGCTGGTCACGCGCCGCACGGCGCATGAATATGCTCCTTCGAGCGTCAGTACAAAGGCGTCAAATAAAGCTGCTGTTAGGTCGGTGTGGTGCCCGAGCTGCAAGCTTCCCCACGTACTGCGTCGTGCAGCTGCGCTCGTCCTCGTATCCTTGCGCCGTGCGACGCGCGTCCTCGCTGATGGTAAAGTCTCGCAGGCAACGGACGGGTGCTTTTGGGCACACTGTCCTTTTGACGCCAAGGGAAGGCCCGGCGGGGGGATCCTGATCCGAGTGTGCAGGGTTATCCAGCAGTATCGGTCCCAGATTGCGCTTCCCGGGGCTTGTCGGTGCGGGTCCGTCCGGAACTCCCCCCCTTTCCCGCCGCAGCCGAGAGCGAAGGCGCACCAGCAAGCACATCAAATCGACCGATACACATCACGTCCGGGAGCAGCGGACCATCGATCAATCGGTCGGCAATCATGCGTGACAGTGGTAAGAATGGTGGTCCGTGACGGTACTACACCAAGCAAGCAGCACACAAGCCGGGATAGGGGCCGAAGCCAACAGCCCCCACGACGACGCGCACCGAAAGCCACGGGAGAGTAAGAAAGTGCCTCAGCTCGCTTCTATCTTCTTCCCCTTTCTTTGGTTTGTTTCTTGTCGCCGTCTCCACGGTTAGTTCTAGATCACTTTCCCCGTAGCTTTAGCTTAGCTCTGCAGGAGGAGATGATAGCAACCGACAACTACAACCTCTGGATCGGAACGGGAAACCGGGCGGGCCTAGCTAACCAGACGATTTGTTGCACGTTGCTATGCTAGCGCTCCGGTCGGTCAGTGCCCACTCCACTAGCCTGGGCCAGCCAGCAGGGGTTTCCTACTCAAAGCTATCCAACCATGGCAAGCACTGCCTAATTCCCGGGCACCAGTGGCGCGCCCATTCAACCGTCGACACAGCATCGTGGGGGTAGCTTAGCTTGCTGCATTATTTGCCCATCACCGAAGGTTCCTCATAGTACTCTCTTCGACTCTTTTGACCTTTTTTGTTTCCTTTTTGCTCACTTAATCCGTTGCATACTGTAACTGCCCCGAGCGAGTGAGTGAGCTGGTGAAGCCGCTCAACAGTTCGCGAGCTCGATCTCCTACCGTGTAGCAGCAAGCCAGCAATCATCGAGCCGCTTGCTTGGATACCCGCAACCCAGCTCCGGTAACTGACGCGTGTTACCGTGTAATTTTTAATGTTTCTTTTATACATAAAAAAAGCAAACCTTACCGCGGAATCCTGTAGTATTCCAGAGCAGATTTGGTTAAGCAGCTCCGATGGCTGTACCGGTGGAAAGCAGGGGGGCCGCAGGCGGGTGGGTTAAGGCGGGGCGGGCCCACGTGTCGGCCGAAGTTTGGTGATTATGGTTGCCGAGAGCACTCGAGAGCGTCACGCTGCCAGCCTGCCGTGCCAGGTTAATCGCCCCTGCTGGCGTCTCAACAAAAGCGGGCTGCGCTGAGCTGAGTGCTGAGGCGCTCCACTCAGTCCCTTGCTTGCCCACCAGCCTCCTCCTCCCTTATCTCTTCCTCCCGGGTGGACCGACTCCTCTGCACCTGCAGCAAAGGTGGCAAAGCCAGCTTCAGGCATCCTGCATCTCCATAGCAGCACAAGGTAAGCAAAGCAACTCTCTCTCTCTCTCTCTCTCTCTCTCTCTCTCTCTCTCTCTGATTTCATCAGTCCAAAGGTTAGCCCACGTTTATGCCGCACAAGCTTTCTGTTCCTCTCAAAGATCACGTTTCAATTCTTAGCTGTCAGGAAGGCAACTTATTGCTAGCAATCTAGCATTATTCCATCCACACAACATGGAGCTCTAGCAAACTCCTATGCCGTTCATCTCTCACCGCTCGATCGCTGCCGTGCCAGAGCAGAAATTAGACGAAGAAGAAGCAAGAATTTACGCGTCTATTCCGAACCTTGGTAGACTTCACCTTGCTGCTCACATTTCGAACCTGACCACGCCATGAATCTGTTCCGAGACGCCGAGATCGTTCGTTCGTTGTCGGCATCACGCTAACAAACTCCCGGTGGGATCATGCATAGCTTTCGAGTTTCGAGTGCGCTCCCCTCCCGCACACTACTCAAGTACCACGCGTGAAGTAGACAACAAGCAACATGCGATTCCTTTTTTTGCCCTTTGCCGTTTTCCCTTTTTAGTTTTTACAGAGTGGACCAGCCGCCTAACTGTTGTACATCCAGGGACATTTTGGGAAACAGGGAGTAGCTTGCAGCACACTCTGCCTTAAGCAATTAGCTAGGATGTCATGTTACTATGATCACCGCAACGGCTCCTCTGCTTCTCGGGGAAAAGATTCTTCTTTGATCTTTTGCTACATTTGTATGAGATTGAGATCCCAGAATTTGCATCCAGATGTCGACGGTGGTCATGAGGGTGGATCTCGAGTGCGAGAAGTGCTACAAGAAGATTAGGAAGGTCCTCTGCAAGGTCCAAGGTCTGTTTGATTTGCTCGCAAATTCTCTACCACAAATCTCTGCTCTGCTCCAAGCAATCCATGATGGTGAGCTGATGATCATCCGTGCCTCGCTCTGCTCACCCGCAGACAAAGTGAGCATCAGGACCATCACCTACGACGAGAAGAGCAACACGGTGACGGTGTCCGGGCCCTTCGACGGCGAGGAGGTCGCGGACCGGCTCACCTCCGACGCCGGCAAGGTCATCACCGACATACACGTCGTCGGGTCCGGGCTCGGAGGCGGAGGGAAGCAGAAGCACGCCGCCGCCGCCAACGCCAAGGCGCCCAAGCCCGGGAAGGCCAACGGCCACGGGCACGGGCACGCGCAGGGACATGGCCATGGCGGGCACGGCGGTGGAGGCCACGGCGGCGGGGGCGGCGGCAAGCCGGAGAAGAAGCACGTCAAGTTCGACGACGACGACGACATGGACGACGACTTCGACTTCGACTTCGACATGGGCAAGAAGCCGGCGGCCGGCGGGCACGCGCACCACGGGCACGGCCACGGCCACGGCCACGGCGGCGGCAAGCCGAAGATCGTGACCACCAACACCCCCGTGGCGGCGCGGCTGGAGGCGCCCCGCACCGGGCCCCCGATGTCGATGGCCGCGGCGCCGCCCGTGCGGATGCCGGGGATGATGGCGCCGATGATGCCGCAGCAGCCGCAGGCGACGGCCGTGCCGTCCATCTGGCCGCCCGCCCCCGAGTGGGGCTACAGCACGCAGCCTTACGGCAGCTACAGCGGCCCGCCGGCCGGAGGGTACTACGGCGGGCCCGCGCCCGCGGCGTACGGCCACGCCGCGTACGGGCCGTCGCCGTACGGCTACGGCAGGAGCCCCTACGGGCAGCAGTACTACGAGGAAGAGCCCAGCGCCGGGTGCAGCGTCATGTGATCAGCTCGCCGCGCCTCACCCCCGTGGTCTCAGGTCTCATCGCCCATGGCCGGCCGCGGCCGGGCAAGGAAGCCTTTCGATTTCGGAGATACAGTATATGAAAGGTCTGCAACCTCGTGATGTTTGTTGTTCATTGTAAAATCCCTACTAGTACATGTTAGCTAGGGTGTATATTTTTCACTTCCTTTTGCTTTGCTTCATGTGTTGGGGGCTTGGGGTATGTGAATACGTTCTCTTGTATCTTGTTCGTGCGTTTTGGAGAGATTAGAGTGGTTTTTACAACAGAGTGAGTAGGTGTGATTGTAGGATGAAGCGCACTCTCCAATGTAATTAAAGATGAACAACCGTATGCATGCATGCTACTCTTGCTGTCTCTGTCTCTGTTTCTATAATCTTTGTATTTATGATGTGATGGAGGAAAAGTTAGCCTGTGTATGCTGTGTGCATTCTGTACAACAGTGCAAGTGTCGTAGAGTCTTTGGGTGCTTGGTTTTCCGGGAAAGCCGCTTCAGAAAAAAGAATGCAACTTCCTGGAAAAATTCTGACGGCAACATCACAGCGGGTCTGCGCTTGCTCTGTTGCTTTTGGCCTCAGGATCGGGTGGGTTAGCGTCTTGGGAGATGGCCGGCCACGCCTATCACCATCCCATACCTCGTAGTGTACGAGTACTAGAGTAGTATGGAAAAGACGAATGCGACGACCCTACAAAAGGATGCTGGGCATTTAGCCGCGGCGGCGCCACGGATGGGGCAGGGCAAGCCGGGGCAACCCTGGTTAGGCTTCCCTGCTGCGCCTGGTCAGGTGTGCTCCGAGCAGCAGCAGCAGCAGCAGCAGCAACGGCTTAACGTTGAACTCTTTGCACCTTATTGAGGGACACGCAAAAAAGCACATCTAGCTTTTTAAATTTGTCTTGGGGTATGTAGTACATCAAATACGTTTACAGCGCCCCTAGCATGGCAGGGTATTATATTAGCTTAAAAATTCTTCGTTCGGATCTACTCGTGACCGCGATCACCCTAACGACGGTCAAGATCATGCCCTTGACATGAGGGTTCTAGTGCAGCAGTGCTAACGATGGAATCAGAGGGTGCCAGTAGGGGTCATATGCCCCTACCCCTGCTGAACTAAAAAGTTCAGAGGAAGTTAGTAACTTTAGATAACCGATGAAAAACTTACACAACATGACAGTTTGTACTAATTGATCGATGACGGTGGAAAATGGGTAGGCACATCAGGTCCCCAAACGTCTCTATAGATGCGAATGGGTGACCGGGGACTTGGGTGGACTTGGATTTCTTTAGATTTAGATGTTAATCGGATTTGCTTAGATTTGGGATATTATTGGACTCCACATTGAATTATCTATGTATATTAGCCTTCCATCAACATATCCAATTAAAATGGATTATTATTGTGCATGGTCGTCCTACCAGTTTGCATGAAATTAGGATTAGGCTCAGCGACTTTGAAGCAACCGATTCTATCCATTTTATAAAAAAATGTAGTGTGAACGTGGATTGAAATTTATGTATCGAACCTTTACATATGGTCTCACACATATGCATAGTATCTTTCCAACTTGCACAGAGTAGCTCCTAATGTAACATGGCAAATTAGTCTACAACAGTTGATAGACAATTTCTTTAGTGTAAAGATGAGGTTAAAGAGATAAAATGCCAAACTTCTGCTATAGGGCTCACATGTGCGAATATGAATATCAGCTTGCACAAAGCTGTCCTACTTTTTTTTTTTTACAGCGGCTCCCAGTTGTGTGTCTAGACGTTCAAGTCTTGCACTAGACTAGTTAAAACATCTATACCAACTTTTCCAGATGATTCTACGAAATTCTATGAACGCCAGGTTAATGGTTTAAATAACAAACTTCTATGGCGGTTAAACCATTTGCAACTCGGATGATTTGGTGAAAAATAGATTTATAGTGCGAACTCGAGGTTAAAGATTTAGACTCCGGTCTTGTGTGTCCCACTGGTGCGTCTAGGCCTGCCGAACTGCACATAGACACGTAGTACTAGCTCTTGGTTTGGAAGATGTCGATTATTTTTTACCTACGTTTTAAATGGATCTCTTCACTCGCCCACTTCTCCACGAGGACGATCTCTTTGGTGTCATCGGGCTCCTCCGCCCGTGCCGCCGACGAGGTGCATGGCGCCGCCACCGGCACGACGCGCGTTGACCGACTGAGTGAGCCTAGCTGCCGCTGGCGCTCGCGACGAGCGGGGCGCTGACGCTGAGGATGCCGGCGTCCCTGAGGACAAGCAGGAGGATGGCCTGGCAGAGCAGGGTCACGGCCCCCCTCATGCTAACCAGGAAGTCTAGTTTAGGAGGCTGCCGCCCCCTGTCCAGTAATAGTAAGGCGTGGAGCGCGGAGAGGAGGAGGTCGGCGAGGGCGCCGCCGCGGAGGAAGAGGGCGGCGGATCGGAGAAGGAAGGGTGACCTGACTGACTGAGAAGCAAGCGAGAGCCGATCAAGTCCATGGCCCGGTGCGGGGTTGACGTCAGGGCTGCGTTTACCGGCCGGACAACTAAGATCCCGTTTGGATCATCCCAGACTCTAAATTTTAGTCCGGACTAAATATTAGTTAACTAAAGTAAAGTATAGTTCATTTAGTTCATGTCTATTTGGATCTATGGACTAAAATGCGCATAGTAAGAGGTAGTTTGATTTTTTCGCAGTTCGCAGGTTGATTTAGTGCAAACTAGATGGGTTTTAAGGACTAGTTGGACTAAATTTTAGTTGGAGTAAAATTAAACTTTAATCTACATTTTAGCCCACCTAATAGACTAAATTTTATTTTAGTCCACAGATCTAAACGGGTATTAGCACCAGTAATAGCTAGCTAATAGGCACATGACACCGATGCCTGCCGAGGTACTGCATTTCCTTTGTTGGATCCGCTCGGCTGCGTCCGCCCCCTGCGGCGCCGTCCTCTAGTTTCCACCGAGACGCCGCGCGAGAAATTCCCCGGTGCCTGCGCTGCGCGCGCGGGGGCTCGGCTCGGCAGATGAGCAAGTGAACTGAAGTTTCGCTGAGGGTGGCAGAGCCCGCGAGGCCGTCACATGCAGAGTTACTACTACCTGTTAGTATAATCGTGGCTAGCAACTGGAATACAGTATTGCTACCAAACGTACAGCACGCGTCTTGGAACTTTCCGGCCAACGCGCAGCGGAGCGTAACTGGAGAGGAAATCCGAGACACTGATGATGCTACTCCCGGTCAAAAAAATAAATAAATAAAAAATCCTTTTTGTTCCTGAAAGGCAAACAAACAGTTGCTTGTCGATTGTTTTTAGGAGTGATTAGTTTGGTTTGAGAGGTTTGCAGAGCGGCAGAAGATAGGGCCATGTTTGTTTCAGCTTATAACTGATTTTAAAGATTCGATTTTAAGTAATTTAAAAGTTAGATGATTTCCAGAATCCAAAATTAAAAATCTATAATCAGCTGGATTCTCGATTCTCAATTCTGGAGGGACGTCTGACTTTTGAATTTTTTAAAATCGAGTCTTCAAAATCAACCATAGGCCGAAACAAACGGCACAGGGGATTCGGCGGTGGTACAGTAGCTTCCACGCCCCAAGACGTTCAAGTAAACGTCGTCGTTACAACTACAGTACCAGGCGGGCTTTGTCAGCGTCCGTCCACGTACCCAAATGATCTTTATTATGATGACCTTCTCTCGTATTACCACTGACTCGTCGTGTCTCGCTGACATTTCTGTACGCGTTCGATCTTGACTCCTCCGGCGTCAACACTTGCAGCGACGGCGACGACAGGCTCAGCCTCACTGCATGATCGCGATCGCGCTCTCTGCTTCCCAGTGCTTTACTCGGTTCACGCCTACTGTTCCGTCGCAATTTCTCGTTCGATCTTACATGCATCTGCCAACATGGGAAAGCTAGCTGATGGAAAGCCTTGCGATGTGACGGTGAATCGATCGATCAGCTCCAAGAAAAAAGAGTAGAAAAAAGTGGATTTTGCCGACGCACACGGCTGACGGAGAAGATTTCGGCCGGGAAAACAGAGCAACAGCACCCACATCATGAGCTCGAAGCTACTACCTAGGACGCACCAAGCCTGTCAGGCCCTGTAACATCGATCGTTATGATGCTACCATGTTGTGATCGCTTGCTGTTGGGGCGCTGCCCTGACCAGCTGCAGGCTCTCCTGCCGGATCTTGCTCCACTGCTTCTCAATGAACTCGTCGAACCTCCTGTCGTCGGCGAGCTCCACTCCCTCCATCTCCTCCGCTTCGGCAATTCCGTTTCTCTCGTCGCCGGCAACGATGATGGCACGATCGGAGTCGGTCCTGGCATCCGTCGCGCTCGCAGGAGCCAGCTGCTCAAGCTCAACGACAGCCGCGCGATCACGGTCGTCATCGAGGAGGCAGATCCTCGGGGCCTTCTCGACAGGGACGATCTCTCTGCCTACCATAGGCTGTCGTTCTGCCTGTTCCGGTTCTACGGTCAACGCTGCCGCGGCGGCCGGCCGGGGGCTTCGCCGTGGCTGACGCTTGCCGAGGCGGCGGCCGCTCTCGTCGGCGCCCGCGCTCTTGGTCCTGGCGCTGCTCCGCTGCCGCCGCCACACGACGGCGCTCCTCCCCGGCGCGTGGGCTAGATGAGCAGGAGCGGCGCAGGCGCCTTGTTCCACGCCCGCGCCAGCAGCGGACGCCGCGCCGCGGCGGCGAGCGGGGGCGCCGAGGACGCCGGCGTCCATGAGGATGACGACGAGGATGGCGTGGCAGAGCAGGACCATGTTCCTCCGCGTGGCGAGGTCCAGGAGGCCGCGGCCTTCGGGAAGGAGGCTGTCGAGCGCGGCGAGCAGGAGGTCCGCGAGGTCGCCGCCGCGGCGCCGGTGGGGCTGGAGGACGGCCTCGCGGGCGAGGAGGAGGAACGCTACCGCGGAGCAGGAGAAGAGCAGCGCCGCGGCCCTGGCCTCGGCGCTCGCCATGGCGGTCGTGGTTCGGTGCGGGAGGCAGGCAGGCAGGCAGTGAGGAAGCGGGAAGCCGAACAGGGAGCTTTTGTCGTTGCTTGCACACTACCGGCGAGCTCGGCGGCTTGCGGTGGGTGGTTGCTCCACGCTTATATACGTGGCCGGGGACGGGGGAGCTCGGGACCGGAGTAAACCGTGGGGCCCGCTGCTGGGCCAAGGGGCGAAGACTGACTACGACTTTGACGGCTTCGTTGTACAGTACTGGAGACTGGACTCTGGAGTACTAGGTGTGGCGCTCTCTGTGGATCATGGCGAGGCGCGTGACTGATGCCTCTGGTCGGGGCGAGCTCGTTCAGACAAGAGAGACCTCATCGAGTGAGAGCCCTGGGGATCGACGGGACGACAAGTGGGGGCACCCAGCACCCTACCCGAATCGAAGCAGGTCTCTCTGGATGGCCCGGCGCAGGGTTCACGTCGTCCTACCCGGGGCCCGCGGCGTTCGGCAGATCCGCAGCTGCGCGGGGGACTAGGCCCGTTCGCTTCTCGGCGGATTCCATGGCGATCGCGCGGCGGCGGGCCGGGTGCGCGCTGCTGACCGCGTCCGCGTGGTGGTTGGTGCTCCCGCTCTCGCAACATATCATGCCAATCCGCCCGTCCGTCGTTATCAACGGGGCGGATTATTAGTTGCTTTGCTCGCTGATCAGCGGCGGGGAGTGAGAACGCATGCTTTTTTTTTGTTCCTTTCTCTTTCTCGCACAAGCCACAAGACCCACCTCCACCTCGTCACTTAGCAATGACTAAGGGCCTGTTTGGTATCCTGCCTAGGGCCTGTTTGGTATCCTGCCTAAGGCGCCACAACTTGCCTAACCTTAGTCGTCCAAATTGAAGAACTAACCTTAGGCAGAAAAGTTAGGCAAACTGTGGCACCTTAGGCAGGATACCAAACAGGCCCTAAGATTTTTCAATGACAGGTCTAGCGCCCCTCGACTTCACAGTTGACCCTTCGATCTGTTCCAGTGCTTTGGTACAGTCGCGCGCGCTGTTCCAACTATCCAACACCATCGTGCATTTTTTTCTCTCCTTACAACATTGGTCACAACAAGCTTCCAAAGACGCATAGTACACGATCAAAAAGGTTTTAACTCTCATCATTCTAGGAGCTTGGTGGCTCCAGAAGTAATGACCGATGTGTCTTCAGTGGTCGGATTCTCTCCAAGAACCCAAAATGTCATACGGAACTGTCACGCATGGATAGTGCTAGGGGGGTTAGTGCGTTATGGGCGGGATGGTTTGCTCGGCCATGGTAGTTTTTTGTGCTTTCATGGCAAGATTGTCAACCTAAACTTTGTAGGGCATCTATTTAGGCGAGCGAGTGCGAGTGAGTGTGTGGTGTTGTTTTGGATGGCACTCGTATTTGGGCCTCTCTTCTCTATTTAATACAGTTATGCACAACTCTCCCATACGTTTGATTTAAAATGAAAATTATTGATGATATTAAGGACATACTATAATTGAAAGTAGCCATAAGATAAATTGATATTTCAAAACCGTTCACAAACAGACAACAACTTGCACAGCCATAACATTAGTCATGAGTGAAGGAGTTTAGGATGCAACGCTCAGTTGTATTGATCACTTTGAGTGTTCATATGTACAGGCTGGGGCATCTCATCGTGTGCCAACGATCTCCGACAAAAACGGATCGTGGAACGAGAGTGCAGCGAGTGGAAGAAAGAAAGAGTCACAAGCTAACTAAGTCTAAAAGGCTAACCAACTCTATCCTAAACGGAATGTGATCATCAGTCACTTTGACAATGAGCCATAAGGCAATACTAATTTGGAGCTACCACTCTGGAGCCAATAACGAATTTGGTCTTGCAGTACAAGAACTTTTATTGTTGTGATACGTGAAAACATTATTCTTAGGACAGTACCCTAGATGTGAATCGGTTCATCAAGTAGAACAGATATCCACTTTTTCAATATTTTTGAATCTGTGTATCCGTCTATGTCCTTGTACATTGTCTCCATCATTCTTGCAAGGTTAATCACACGAATAAGCAAATGGGATGGTATTGAAGTCCAAGTGAGGTACTCATGATTCATACTCTTCCATGCATTTTCCACTGAGCCCCAGAGCACCTCGCTTGCTTCTTGCTTTGTTGTCTTATACTCTTTCATGTAGCAAGTTACAGCTGTAGCAACATTGTTTCTCTCTGTTTCAAACTACAAGAAGCTTGTGGTTAGAATATTTACTAATAAAATGAAAGACTGATTTTAGCTATGTGTATTTCTATCATATATGGATGTTGTTTATTGTTGTTCTATTCGATTATTTCAATAAAATATATTTTCATATAATTATTTATGTGAAATATGCTTGACTATATGCATATGCACATGTATTGTAACATGGAATGTGTATATCATCGTTTTGTTGTAAAATAAATATACATGTGGCTGCAATGTAGCACAAAAATGTTGACTATCTGTAATGAGTTTTGAATGCAGTAGAACCTTACCTCATGGGCAACAATATCATCCATGAGCCGAGATATAATACATGAATCCTTTACAATTTGTGGAAATTTTGACACCCATTTCAGAAGTTCTTCTGTAACATTCTCTTCAAAGACAACAAAAGCTGTGCAATTAATCCCCCAATAGAAGCATGTAACGAGTGTGACCTTCAAATGCTCCTCTAAAGAAGGAATGTACTTGCTGTCTCTCCAGCCAATTTCAATCACATAACCTTTGCATACTTCATTGATCTACATTAACGAAATATCAGCAAAATGGAAAGGAAACGTTATAACAAAATTCCTTTATGAGAGTTGGAATACAAAATTAAACACTTCCCGAGGCTATTATACTTGGAGCACCATGTGAACACTTCCTCTAAATTATTTAATTATTTCCTACTTGGATCATTTTTTTTTGCACTTGGTACTGCGTAAAGGGGATACTTACACTACAATAAATTAATAATAGCAAGTAGCAAAATTAATCTTACCACTTTTCAAAATATAATTCTGTAATTTTCATGTCATGTTAAATAACAGAGTCATTTTTAGTGATTAATAAGATAACATGAGCTTATAACATGGTAAATGGCTCACACATTGTGACGCCCTGAAAATTTACTTAATAAAATCATGCGCTTGAGTAATTCGGTTCGACGTCAAAACCCTAACCCTAACCGGATTGCTGTTCCGCATCGCTCGCGACCGTCCGCCGTAACTAACGCAGACGCAACTCCTTTCGCGCGAATACCGCGCGCGTGGCCGACCGGCCGCGACCGCTGCCGCAATTAGCGCCGGCGCTCCTCGTGCCGCGCGCGAATCCCCGCGCGCGCGTGGCCGACCGGCCGCGGTCGCCGCCGCGACCGGCGCCGACGCATCCCTTCCCCCTCTCTCTCCTTTTCCTTCTTCTCCCTCCCATTTCTTCCTTTTCTTTTCTTTTTCCAATCTCTCTCTCTTTCTTTCCTTTCCTTTCTTCCCTTTTCCTTTTCCTCTTTTTCCTCCCTTCCTCCTTTTCCCTCCTCTCTTTCCCTGCCTCTGCTCCCGAGCACCCCACGCCGCGCGCTGCCGTGCCGCGCACGCGCTCGCCCCCGCGTGCCCCGCGTGGCCGCGCGCGAGCTCCTGCCCGGCCGCGCCGTACCCGCACCCCGCCCCCTGGCCGCGCTGTGTCGCGCCACCCGTGCACGCGCGCGCGCGCGTACGCTGCGTGCCGCGCCGCTCGCCGTGCCGCACGGCGCCCGCGTGCGCCTGCCCCCGCGCGTGCCGCACCGCCCGTCGATTGGCCGCGCCGCACGCTGCTGCCGCACACCGCCGCCGTCCTGCACCACCGCGTCGCGACGGCCGCAAGCGGCCGGAGCGCCATTAATGGCGCCCGCACCGCCCGCCGGCCCTTCCCACCGGCCTCCACTGCCCCTCCACCGCGGCTGCCTATAAGTAGGCCCTCGCCCCGCCCCTTGTTCCCCCACAAACCCCACTGCCACCGCCCGCCGCCTCCCTTGCTCCCAGTGCCGCCGCCGCACGCAGCTCCGCCGCCACCCGCAGCCCGCCGTCGCCCCGCCTCCACGCGCCACCCCGGCCCGAGGTGAGGCCGGGAACGAGTTCCCCGTAATCCCCTCTCTCTTTTCCCCCTCTCACCCGAGCCGCCCCGGGCCCTAGGTGGCCGGATTTGGCCGCCGGCGCCCCCCCCCCACTCTCCTCTGTTTCCTGTGAAGGGAGGAGGAAGAAGGAGGCCCTTTTGCGAAAAACCCCCTGGCCTCCCCTGTTTTTCCCAAAGAAACCCCCCCCTCACTCTAACACACATATCCACCCCTTTTTACAAAAGGAACCCCGCTCTTTTTAATATTTCAAACCAAGCCCCTCTCACCACGTAAACCTAATTACACTCGACACCCGTTAGTATGCCCTGAATATTTCCAGTATTCGCAAATAAGCCCCTACCCTCCTCAGATAATTGAGAATAGGCCCCTGGACCCCCGTTTAAGCCCTAAAGCCCGCTTTAGCGCGTCATTTTATGTGTGAAACGACCTCCGATTGACCCGAAACTTTACCACGCCCTTTCTAGTATAGTTTTAGCCCTGCCATTAAGAAACCACCCAAAAATATTACCCCTACCTCCGTAGCTAAATTATTTCCGATTCAAGCTCGACGATAAAAGCTTTTAGTTCTTGCGCTTGATTGTGTGTCTGTTTGTTTGCGTCGTAGGACACGGAGTGAACGAGGAAGGTCCTGACTGTGACCAAGCGAACGAGGACCAGTTCTGCGACCCCGAACCCGAGGGACAGTGCTTCGATCAGGATCTCCGGCAAGGGTTTGACGATGGCAAGTTCAATTCCGCCCTTTGATGCATGTTTCTGTCCTAGTTTTTATAAACACAACCCTGTGGCCTGTTTTATAAAATTGCATGGTTTTGCGTGCTGAAAACATGGTAGGATAGCCACCCTTGTTTGAGATAACCCTACCTTGACCACCTGATTTTATAAAGAAAATGTGTGTGTGTGGGAAGGGATACAATGTGGTTTTGAAAGACGAGTTAGACGGGATGGATGGCATTTCTGTGTGAATTGCCGTTGGTGTGCTCGTACCTGTGTGGTTGAGCGAGGAAGGGAGATATCCATCCTGTCACCCCTGTAAGCATCTAGGCCCTTAAGGTATGTTTCGGTGATTAATGACAACCATTATTGTGACTAATGAGTTTGTGCAGCATTATAGATCATTATTGCTCATTTGGTTATATGTCAAAAGAGGCCCCTAATTTTCATTATTCAAAAAGGCGATCTCGGCATTCAACTCTATAATGTGTCAAGACTAAGGATCTTTCTAGTCCTAAGTGTCATAAGGTTGAGAAGGACACTTAGGTTAGTATAGGTTTTATAGTTTTGTAGTGATCGCACTATTAAGAGGGGTTTAGGCTTAGTAACTTGAGCATGGACTTGGTCATTTGAAAATGGATGCACACAATGGTCACTCAGGTTTCTAGAAGCTCAAATAAGTGGTTCTCAACTTATATCTCAAGAATATTTGGATTTCATTCAAGACTCAAGTCAGAAAAGGCAAATTCAGAAAAATCCTTATCACCGGATTAACCGACGTCTAAAGTTTTCTATACGTCGGTTAAACGAGGTCACCAGGTCTGGACAAGTCAATACACCGGTTAAACCGACGTTATTTGAAATTGGACGTCGGTGCAGTTGTCCAGAGACTCGGTTTTCAGTTGATCATTGGACAAATAGACTCACCGGTTAAACCGACGCTATTTGAAATTTGACGTCGGTGCAGTTGTCCAGTGACTTGGTATTTCTGTTGATCAATGGATGATTACACTCACCGGTTAAACCGATGCAACGACGGTTAATCTGCCCAAGCTGTAACGGCTAGTTTTCAGAAGTGGCAGTTTACATTCACCGGTTAAACCGACGATGACTATTGGAGGGACGTCGGATTAACCGGCGCTACGCAGTTTTTCTGGCAGCTTTTTCTCCAACGGCTCTATTCGTGTGAGCTGCCCATATATACCCCTCCAATGGGTCATTCTACTACTCTTGACACCAGGCAACATCCAAACACAAATACTATAGTCAAGAGCCACCTTGAGCTTCAACATTTCATACACTTGTTCATTCAATCATTCAAGAAGCAAGATTAAGGACTTGAGTAGAGAGAAGCTTGTGTGCATCCATTCTTTGTGATTGGTTCTTGCTCAAGTGAAGGCCTTAGCTTGTTACTCTTGGTGATTGGCATCACCTAGGCGATCTTAGTGATCGAGGTGATTCTCGCGGAGCTTGCCAAGGATTGTGGAAGCCCGGAGAAGAGATTTGTACGTGGCTTGATCTCCACCACACCGGGATGGTGAACGGAGACTCTTAGTGAGCGCCCTCGTCTTGGTGACTTGGGAGGTGACAATACTCTTTGTGAGTGTCACAACGTGGATTAGGGGTGTGTGCCAACACATCGATACCACGGGAAAAATCCGGTTGTCCCTTGTCCATTTTACTTATTCAAGCATTATCTTTCATGCAACTTATTCATGTGCTTGATTTAGGGATCACTAGTTAGCTCTACCTTGCTAGGCTTTATCTCTTTTTATCTCATCTAGCTTGTGTAGGTTGTTTAGTTATCCGGTTGGTGAATTGGTGCCTTTCTAGTTTTGCATAGGTTAAGGTTGCTTTATCTTGTTTTAGAAATTGAAAAAGGCCCAATTCACCCCCCCCTCTTGGTCCATCGATCCTTTCAATTGGTATCAGAGCCTCGTTGCTCATTTGGATCATTAGGCTTCACCGCCTAGAGCTATGGCCAAGATGGGTGGTTCGCCGCCTCACTTCGAGGGCAAGAACTTTGTCTATTGGAAAGTTCGCATGGCCGCATACCTTGATGCGATTGCCCCCGAAGTGTGGTTGGCAACTAAAGTCGGGTTCACCGGAGATCCCACCCCCGACCAATTAAAATGGAATGCTAGAGCTAGAAATGCAATTTTCGAAGCTATTAGTGAGGAGGTCTTTGCTAGAGTCAATGGCATGGACCTAGCAAGTGATATTTGGAAGGAGCTCATTGAAATACATGAAGGTTCCACCAAAGTTCGTGAACAAAAATATCACTTGTTTAGAGCTAATTATGATTCCTTCAAAATGCTAGCTCATGAAAATTGCAATGATATGTATTCTCGCTTGAATGTCATTGTCAAGGACATTAATGCACTTGAAATATCCAAAATTGACAGTGCATCCATCAACCGCAAGATCCTCATGCTACTCCCGAAGCCCAAGTATAACATTATCAATGCTATGCTTCAAAAGGAGGATCTCGCCGCAATGGAAGTTGGAGAACTTGTGGGGGAAATTCGCGCTCATGAAATGAGCATTCTTGGTATGACCGAAGAGCCAACTTCAAGCAAGTCAATTGCTCTAAAGACCAAGACAAACAAATCCCGCAAGCTCAAGATGGTCAAACAAGACTCAAGTTCAAGCAATGAAGAAGATGATCATCATGAGAGCTCATCCGATGTTGAAGATGATGGAGAGTTTGCTCTCATGATGAGAAAGTTCACACGCTTGAATGAGAAGATCAATAAGAAGGGCTTCAACTTTGACTCCAAGAAGGGAATGTTCCGGCCAATGGATGTCAAGAACAAGATTTGTTACAATTGTGGCGAAAAAGGACACATCCGTCCAAATTGTCCCAAGCCGGACAAAAGAAGCAAGGACAACAAGAGTAAGCATCGCCATGATTCAAGCGATGATGAAGAAGAGGAGAGGAAGAACAAAAACAAGAGATTTGGGAAGAAGAAGACCCATGACAAGAAGACCAAGCTCTTCCCAAAGAAGAAAGGGCACACCAAGAAGAGTTTCTTGGTGGAGAAACAAGAATGGGTGACCGATGTCTCATCAAGCGAAGACTCAAGTGATGAAGAAGACATTGTCACCATCGCCCTCACCAATGAAGAACCATCTCTACCTCCGCCTCCTATGTGCCTCATGGCAAAAGGTAACACCAAGGTATGTGAGGTAGATAGTGATGATGATAGTGATGAAGAGCTTGATCCAAATGAATTTACTAACCTCATCAATGAGTATACATCCGTCATCAAGAGGGAAAAGGGCAAAGTTAAAGTTCTTGAGAGCACTCATGCCAAGTTAGAGCTTGCCCACTCCGACTTACTTAGTAAGTACAATGACTTGCTCAAAAAGCACAATGAGTCACTTGTACTTGCTAAGCAAGTTGAAGAGAGCCACAAAAAGCTCAAACAAGAGCATAGGGAGTTGGCTCACAAGTATCAAGAACTTGAATTTGCTTATGAAGTAATTGACCCAAGTCTTGAGAAAGTTGTTCTTGAAAAGGTCAATGCTTCTACCTCATGTGATGACCTACTCATTGATGCATATGCCACTAATGTTGTGCCCAAGCCTGCCTCTTCTAGGGAAAAGGAATTGATGGATCAAGTGGCAAGCCTCAAGAGTAGTGTGGAGAAACTCTCAAGGGGAGAATACATCCACAAGGAGATTCTCTTTAACAATGCCCGTGACTATGGTAAGAGAGGTCTTGGTTCATTTCCGGAGCCAAACATGGCTACAACTCCTTCTCCGGAGATCAAGACAAGCTTCATCAAGGAAGTTGGTTCATATTGCCAACATTGCCAAGTCACCGGGCACCACACTAGGAGTGCACTTTACCATCACGTCCTCTTCCTAAATTACCCAAGAATTACTCATCAATGTTTCAAAATAATCATTTCCTCTTGAGTAAAGTGAAGGGCAAGGTGAAGGCCAAGTTATTGGCAAAATTGCTAAGGAGTCGAAGAAGAAGCTCCCCAAGCAACTTTGGGTCCCAAAAGCTCTTGTCACACATGTGCAAGGCCCAAAGCTTGTTTGGGTTCCGAAAACTCAAAAATAAATTCTCATGTGTGTAGGTGAACTACAAAGCCGGTGGAAAACATTGGGTACTTGATAGCGGTTGCTCTCAACATATGACCGGCAATGATAGCATGTTCACCTCACTTGAAGACCCCGGCGATCATGAACATGTCACCTATGGTGATAACTCAAGGGGAAAGTCTTAGGTTTGGGTAGAATTGCAATCTCAAAAGATTTATCCATTTCAAATGTTTTGTTTGTAGAAGCACTTAGTTTTAACCTCATTTCTATTGCACAATTGTGTGATCTTGGACTAACGTGTGCCTTTGACAAGAATGGTGTTGTAGTGACTTATGAAAAAGACAAGTCATTGGTATTCACGGGGTTTAGGCATGGCAATATCTATTTGGTGGATTTCTCTTCAAAGCAAACAAGCACCATGACTTGCCTCTTCACCAAGTCGTCTCTTGGGTGGCTTTGGCATAGAAGAATTGCTCATATTGGCATGAACAACCTAAGAAAGCCCACAAGAGAGGGATGATCACCGGCATAAAGGACGTCACTTTTGACAAGAACAAGCTATGCAAAGCATGTCAAGCCGGGAAGCAAGTTGCAACTCATCATCCTATCAAGACGATGTTGTCTACCTCCAAGCCGCTCGAGCTACTACACAAGGATCTCTTTGGTCCAACTTCATACAAGAGCATTGGTGGTAACCTCTATTGCCTAGTAATTGTTGATGATTTTTCACGTTACATTTGGGTCATGTTTCTAGGCGATAAGGGTGAAACTCCGGAAATCTTCAAGTCATTTGCAAGAAAAGCTCAAAGGGAATACAATTCCCCAATCGTGAAGATCGGAGTGACAACGGCACCGAGTTCAAAAATATGAAGATTGAAGAATGGTGCGATGAAGAAGGAGTCAAACATGAGTTTTCCGCCACCTACACGCCCAACAAAATGGTGTGGTGGAAAGAAAGAACAAGACACTCATCACCCTAGCAAGAGCAATGTTGGATGATTATGGCACGTCCGAGAAGTTTTGGGCGGAAGCAATCAATACGGCGTGTCATGCATCCAACCGGTGTATCCTCACCGACTCCTCAAGAAAACTCCATATGAGCTCATCACCGGGAGGAAACCAAATATATCATACTTTCGAGTCTTTGGTTGCAAATGCTTCATTTATAAGAAGAAAAGGCTCGGTAAGTTTGAAAGTAGATGTGATGAAGGTTTCTTTCTTGGTTATGCATCAAACTCCAAAGCATATAGAGTATTCAATCAAACCTCCGGGTTAGTTGAAGAAACATGTGATGTGGAGTTTGATGAATCTAATGGCTCCCAAGAGGAGGTTGTTGGCTATGAAAATGTAGGGAATGAAGAGATTGAAGAAGCCTTGAAGAAGATGTCCATTGGGGATATCAAGCCGGAAGAGGTGCATGAAGGCAATGATCAAGGGGGAGGACTTCCTCATCTACACCAAGCCCTCTACGGCACCCCTAGTGGATGAAGATCAAGAAAAGTTGATCCACTACCTCAAGAAAATGTGTCAACGCCAACACCCCAAGTCCAAGAACAAGAAGAGCAAAATGTTCCACCACAAGCACAAGTCACTCATGATCCACCTCAACAAGCATCCACGCAAACACCACTAGTGAAGCATGGTCGCATCTCCAAGGATCATCCAATTGGTCAAATCATTGGTAGTCCTTCCAAAGGAGTAAGAACTCGTTCTAAGCATGCTTCTTTTGTGAACATCACTCGTTTGTTTCTGTATTGAACCCACTAGCATAGAGGAAGCCTTGAGGACTCGGATTGGGTGATGGCCATGCAAGAAGAATTGAATAATTTCACCCGCAATGAAGTTTGGGTCCTCGAAGCTCCTCCAAAGACAAGAACATCATCGGCACAAGTGGGTTTTCGAAACAAGCAAGATGAACATGGGGTGGTAGTACGCAACAAAGCAAGACTTGTGGCAAAAGGGTTTTCTCAAGTCGAAGGTTTGGATTTGGTGAAACTTTTGCTCCGGTCGCAAGACTTGAAGCTATCCGCATCCTTCTTGCTTACTCTTCACATCATAATATTAAGTTATATCAAATGGATGTGAAAAGTGCGTTCTTAAATGGCTTTATTAACGAACTTGTTTATGTTGAGCAACCTCCCGGGTTTGAAGATCCGAGGAATCCTAATCATGTTTATAGGTTGCACAAGGCACTCTATGGGCTCAAACAAGCTCCAAGGGCTTGGTATGAGAGGCTTCGTGACTTCCTAATCATGCAAGGCTTCAAGATCGGGAGGGTGGACACCACCTTGTTCACAAAAGACGTCAACGGGGATCTTTTCATTTGTCAAATTTATGTTGACGATATTATCTTTGGCTCAACTAATGATTTACTAAGCCATGAGTTTGCTACCATGATGTCTAGGGAATTCGAGATGTCCATGATTGGCGAATTGACCTTCTTCCTTGGTTTTCAAGTCAAACAAATGAAGGAAGGAACATTCATTTATCAAGAAAAATATACCAAAGATATCTTGAAGAAGTTCAAGATGGATGAATGTAAGCCAATCAAGACACCCATGGCAACCAATGGGCATCTCGACTTGGATGTGGACGGTAAACCTGTTGATCAATCCCTCTATCGTCAATGATAGGGTCTTTGCTTTACCTTACCGCATCTAGGCCCGATATAATGTTTAGTGTGTGCTTGTGTGCCCGTTTTCAAGCTAACCCTAAGGAATCACATCTTCGGCTGTGAATAGGATCCTTCGGTATCTCAAGCACACTCCTAGCATAGGCTTGTGGTACCCCAAAGGCGCTAGTTTAGATCTCTTGGGATACTCGGATTCGGATTTTGCCGGAAGCCGTGTGGATCGCAAGAGTACCTCCGGGGGTTGCCACTTGCTTGGGCGTTCTCTAGTTTCTTGGTCGAGTAAGAAGCAAAATTCCGTGGCTTTGTCCACCGCGGAAGCGGAATATATAGCTGCCGGTGCATGTTGTGCCCAAATTCTATATATGAAGCAAACCCTTTTGGACTTTGGTGTGAAACTAGGAAGAATACCACTCCTTTGTGACAATGAAAGTGCCGTAAAAATTGCCAAGAATCCAGTTCAACATTCTCGCACAAAGCACATTGATATTCGCCATCACTTCTTGCGTGATCACGAAGCCAAGGGGGACATTTCCCTTCAAGGTGTGAGATCCGAGGAGCAATTGGCGGATATTTTCACAAAACCTTTAGACGAAAGTACCTTTGTTAGGCTAAGAAATGAGCTAAATGTGTTAGATGCGGCAAACGTCATGTAAGTTGCTATGTCATATAGAAAATGCATACATATAGGACACTTGTCTAACCATGGTAAGATAGTGATGAGCAAGGGTTTAGCTAGAGGTGGTGGTCCACTTGTTTTCCTCTAGGCTTGTAGAAAGGCTCATCATGATGAAGCTTTCCGTGGGATCAAACTTGACAAGTAGATCTTAAATTCTCGCTATGCATTTCTTGTCAAATAGTTGTGCATCTCATGTTTACCTTTCTTTCGCATGTGTTTGTAATTTGCATTATCATTGCATGCGTAAAAGTCACAAAGGAGATCACTTGATGAAGATGAGACTTGTTTTACATGCAAGATCTTAATTCATGAGAAGTGAAGAAAGTAAAGTGTTAGGTGTGTTATTGCCTAGTGAGCAATGTCATTGTGAGTTTGAAGCTTTCCTCCTTCAATATTCCTATGACATGGCTCATACATTTTAAATTGGCGCTTTGTCTCTCTTGCGACTTATCCTTGATTTTGAAAAGAAAAACTATTTAAGTTATTAAGCTATCCTATTTTGAGGGGTAAAGTCGCCTATGCAAGTCCATTAACTTGAGTTTAGTTGAATCTTATAAGTTCATTGGACTTAGCATAGAAAAGTGAGCTGAGAGAGGGTTTTTGGGTTCACCGGTTAAACCGACGTTCAATGGATCTATACCCATCGGTTTAACCGGCGTTACTAAGTGTCAGCCACAGCTCAGTCATTTCAGGCGTTCAACCGGCGTATACAAAGTCTGCAGCATCGGATCAACCGATGAACAGAACACACTTTTGACCTGAAAATCAACTGATATTTGCTTCGTTCAACCGACGAGTTCACTTTTCAGATCATCGGTTCAACCGGCGTACTGATGCAGATTTGGCAGAGTTTCTGGTAAACTACACCGACGCAATCAACCGGTGTTCAAAACCTAAGCGTCGGATCAACCGGCGATAAGAAAATCTGCGGGGTCCACATGTCATATTCCTCTCTTGACCGGTCACGACCTCACTCTCGCTCGTGTTTTGCTCGACCCCTCGCCTTCACACACTCGCTCCCGTCACCGCCGCCGCCGTCCGCCGCCATCTACTGCCGTCGCCATCCGCCGCCGCTCGCCGTCCGTGCGCCGCCGCCGCTCGCCGTCCGTGCGCCACCGCATTCCCGCGCCAGCGCCCGCGCCCGCTCGCGTCCACGCACCATCACCAGCGCCCGCGCCGCCGCCGTCGTTCACCTCACTGCCGCCTGCGCCCGCGCCGTTGCCACAGTCTCATCACCGCCTTGCAGCTCCACCGCACGCCACCTGCACCATTGCATCACCTCCACCGCAGTGCCGCCCGTTCGTCATTGTGCCGGCCGTGCATCCTGCATCGCCTGCACGTCACCGCATCGTCGCGTCCGTGTTACTCACTGAGTAGTGATGGGTCGTGACAAGAGGAAGGGGAAGGAGATAGTAGTTGAGGAGCCCGCGCGCAAGCGGACTCGCGCAGCGAGAGAGGCCGAAAGGGCCGAGATGGTGGCTAAGGCCGCCGAGGAGCAGGCGTCTGGCCGTGCTCGTCCGTTCGCGATCAGGGACACGCCAGCCAGGGGCAGAGCCAGAGGCAGAGGCAGAGGCATGGGCAGAGTCAGAGGTGCCAGGGCCACCAGAGTCGTGACAGCAGCAGCAGCAGAGTCTGAGTCTGGTCAGTCACATTCAGCGGCAGAGTCAGAGACAGCTTCAGATACAGAGACAGCGCAGTCCGAGCAGTCTCAGGGGCAGGACACTCAGTCACCAGCTCTTCGACGTTCTGGCCGCACCCAGCAAACGTCCCCCGCAGAGCAGCCCTCACCTGCGACCGAGCGTCGTACCGGACCTAGGACGCGAGGAGGCCACCAGCCACAGGAGCCTCGCAGGTCCACCGCAGCAGCAGCAGCAGCTCGACGAGCCGAGGCCCTAGCGGCCGAGCGCGCAGTGTTCCGCATGGACACTGTCGTGCGTCTGGAGCCAGGTGTACTGCTCCAGAACTTGACCAAGGCCAATGCGGCGAAGGTCAAGAGGCTCAGGTGGAGTGTACAGGAGGAGGAGTGGTTTCCCGTGACACGAGACAGCCGGGTCGATCGCAGATTCTGGACACTTCTTCAGGCCAGTTTCTACGAGACCTACCAGAGGCGGGGCCACAGGATTTTCCCTCACAGGGTTCTGGACTGGGTTTCACTGAGGACAGCTGCAGGGGGAGCCGATGTCCGCGAGCACTTCGAGCACTTCAGAGGTCTGCCCAGGTTGCTCTCGATTGAGAGGAACAGATATATTGAGGACTGGGTCAGAGTTTTCTACGCCACAGCTTGGATTGCCCCAGAGCGCAGAGCAGTTCACTTCATGTTTGGGGGGCAGGTATTTGGATTGTCCAGAGCGACACTTGCTGGGATACTTGGAGTTGACCTTGTTGACGTCTCTCTACACGAGATGGTCTACGGTGATGCAGATCCACCTCGCAGGGCCATGATTGGCGGAATAGCACCTTCTCACGAGGCGATCTCTCAGTGCTTCCGCCAGCCCTTCCCGGCCTCCTACGCCAGGGTTCCCAGCCTGCTGACCCCAGAGGCTTACGCAGTTCACATGGCACTCCGGAGGACTTTGCTCCCGAGGAGTGGCTACCCAGAGGGGTTCACTGGTCTGCAGCAGCTGCTACTACTTCACATCCTCACTCACGAGCCGTTCGATATTGTTGATTTTATTCTGGCAGAGATTGAGGATGTCATCACTGATGGGATGGGAGTCGTGCGTCAGTTCCCATATGCTCACTGGATCAGTTTTATTTGCTCCATGATTGTGCCAGCTGAGTCACCCATCAGCGCTGTCTACAGACAGGACGAGGTTCCCTGGTTCCCCGTCTACCGCCCGACAGCACCCTCTGACAGGAGGAGAGGGAGACAGGCCGATCGTGCTGCCATGGCACGGCTGTCACCCGAGGTACAGGCCCGAGTGGCCCAGGAGGATGAGGCACTGCTTGCCGCAGAGGCACAGCTTCCCGGAGGAGATGATGAGATTCATTGGTCAGACCTAGAGTCAGACTCCTCCGAGGATGAGGAGTACTTCCCTGCACCAGCCCCAGCTAGTCATGATCATGAGGCAGGAGGTTCCGGAGAGCCAGCTCCAGTGTCAGCTGCTGCTACTACAGTTTCAGAGTCCCAGGTGTCTCAGCCGTCTGAGCTCACCACACTTCTACAGCAGCTGGTCACACAGCAGAGAGAGGACCGCCGGGCACAGGAGGAGGCCAGGAGAGCCCATGAGGCACAGCTTGCACAGATTCAGAGGGAGGCCGCCCGAGAGCGAGCTGCTACAGAGGAGCGTTTCGTCGGCCTTATTGACAGAGTCTCTCAGAGGACGGACGCTCAGTTTCAGCAGATGCAGCAGGGCATGATGGCGATGTTCGGGATGATTTCACAGTTATATTCTCACACCGGACTCGCCCCTCAGCAGCCAGCACAGTCAGGCCTTCAGGGCGCCGGAGCACCACCACTTGCAGTTACACCTGCTCCGGCCTCCTCTGCTCCAGCTTCTTCCGCGACCCCAGAGATCATGTTCTCACTGTCAGCATTACTTGGGTCTGCGAGTCGTCCTCTCTTCTCTCCTCTGCCTGCGACCTCACTTTTCCAGGAGTCACCCACAGCGGTACAGTCAGTTGGCCTCCCCGCAGTACCACAGCCATTACCTTCAGGGGGAGGCGGAGAGGTGTCCTTACTTCAGCAGTCGTCACAGCCGGCAGCATCAGCACTCACTACTTCAGATGTTGACACATCTTCTGCTGAGCCGGCTACTACTTCCACGGACCCTCTCCCAGGCAGTGCTAGCACCAGGGCCTCGACGACAGCCTCGACGACCGCTACACCTCCGGTCAGCTCAGCACCAGCAGGCCCTTCAGATCAGCAGCTACCGGCAGTCACTGAGGATCCACCGTCTGACGACGACGACGACGATGATGACCCGGATCGCTTCCTCGCCGTCCCGCGGCACCCAGATCAGTAGCTAGCCTTTTTGTGCTTTGATGCCAAAGGGGGAGAGGGAGTCAGGGGGAGGGTAGCACTAGAGAGAGCTCGATCAGGACTTTGTTGTATTATATATTGTCTTATATTTGGTTTTAGTTCATGGATATGTACATTTGTCATTTGAGCATGCTGAGCTTTTGAGACATATCTATGGATTTCGTTTGAGCCTTTGAGCTCTTTGGTTCCTTTCTCTCGAGTTTGCCTGTGTTTATTCTTGCCATATCTTTCTCGCTCTCTCGTTATTTATGTCAGTGTTGTCATCAATCACCAAAAAGGGGGAGATTGTAAGCATCTAGGCCCTTAAGGTATGTTTCGGTGATTAATGACAACCATTATTGTGACTAATGAGTTTGTGCAGCTTTATAGATCATTATTGCTCATTTGGTTATATGTCAAAAGAGGCCCCTAATTTTCATTGTTCAAAAAGGCGATCTCGGCATTCAACTCTATAATGTGTCAAGACTAAGGATCTTTCTAGCCCTAAGTGTCATAAGGTTGAGAAGGACACTTAGGTTAGTATAGGTTTTATAGTTTTGTAGTGATCGCTCTATTAAGAGGGGTTTAGGCTTAGTAACTTGAGCATGGACATGGTCATTTGAAAATGGATGCACACAATGGTCACTCAGGTTTCTAGAAGCTCAAATAAGTGGTTCTCAACTTATATCTCAAGAATATTTGGATTTCATTCAAGACTCAAGTCAGAATAGGCAAAATCAGAAAAATCCTATTCACCGGTTTAACCGACGCTTCAAGTTTCATATACGTCGGTTAAACAAGGTCAGCAGAGTTTGACAAGTCAATTCACCGGTTCAACCGATGATATTTAAAAAGGGACGTCGGTGCAGTTGTCCAGAGACTCGGTTTTCAGTTGATCAGTGGACAGATAGACTCACCGGTTAAACCGACGCTGTTTGAAATTGGACGTCGGTTCAGTTGCCCAGTGACTTGGTATTTCTGTTGATCAATGGATGATTACACTCACCGGTTAAACCGATGCAACGACGGTTAATCTGCCCAAGCTGTAACGGCTAGTTTTCAGAAGTGGCAGTTTACATTCACCGGTTAAACCGACGATGACTATTGGAGGGACGTCGGATTAACCGGCGCTACGCAGTTTTCTGGCAGCTTTTTCTCCAACGGCTCTATTCGTGTGAGCTGCCCATATATAGCCCTCCAATGGGTCATTCTACTACTCTTGACACCAGGCAACATCCAAACACACATACTATAGTCAAGAGCCACCTTGAGCTTCAACATTTCATACACTTGTTCATTCAATCATTCAAGAAGCAAGATTAAGGACTTGAGTAGAGAGAAGCTTGTGTGCATCCATTCTTTGTGATTGGTTCTTGCTCAAGTGAAGGCCTTAGCTTGTTACTCTTGGTGATTGGCATCACCTAGGCGATCTTGGTGATCGAGGTGATTCTCGCGGAGCTTGCCAAGGATTGTGGAAGCCCGGAGAAGAGTTTTGTACGTGGCTTGATCTCCACCACACCGGGATGGTGAACGGAGACTCTTAGTGAGCGCCCTCGTCTTGGTGACTTGGGAGGTGACAATACTCTTTGTGAGTGTCACAACGTGGATTAGGGGTGTGTGCCAACACATCGATACCACGGGAAAAAATCCGGTTGTCCCTTGTCCACTTTACTTATTTCAAGCATTATCTTTCATGCAATTGATTCATGTGCTTGATTTAGGGATCACTAGATAGCTCTACCTTGCTAGGCTTTATCTCTTTTCATCTTATCTAGCTTGTGTAGGTTGTTTAGTTGTCCGGTTGGTGAATTGGGGCCTTTCAAGTTCTTGCATAGGTTAAGGTTGTTTTATCTTGTTTTAGAAATTGAATAAGGCCCAATTCACCCCCCCTCTTGGTCCATCGATCCTTTCAGGGTTCAGCAGACGTCTTTGGAAAACACCCTCTGGCATGAATGCCTGAGTCGATGCCATCGCGGAGAGTGCATCAGCCGCTTAGTTGCCCTCGCGTGGAACATGTTGCAGTTCCAGTACATCAAAGTCCTTCTCCAGCTTCCTCACACGGATGAGGTAGGCTGCGAGCTGGGGGTTGTTGCAGCAACACTCCCCTCGGACCTGCCTGATAATGAGTTGGGAATCTCCTTTGACCAGGAGTTCCTGGACCCCTAGGGACAGAGCCGCCGTGAGTCCAAAGATTAAGGCCTCATACTCTGCCATGTTGTTGGTGGCCTCAAAGTCAAGGTTCACCATGTACTTCACTTGGTCGCCATGTGGGTCGATGAGGACCACGCCGGCTGTAACACCCCAATGTAATTTTTCCTAATTTTAATGAGTTTATTTTGGCTCACATAAAATTTCCAGGGTTTTCTCTAATTTTTTGTGGCATTTAAAGTAATTTTATAACACAAGAAAATAAAATTTAATATAAGATCAACTTGTTTGTGCATTCATGCTGGAGCATTGTTTTAAATGTGTTGAGTGTATAGGGTTTGAATTCAAATTTATTTGAATTCAAATAGATTTGTTTGATTTAGTTTAAGTTGGGAAAAGAAAAAGAAGAGGAAAAAGGAAAAGAAGAAGCAGCCCATCAGCCAGACCAGCCCAACAGGCTCTCTCCCTTCTCTTCCCCCCCCCCCCGCGGGCTCTCTCTCTCTCCCTCCCTTTTTCCCCGGCCCAAACCGCCCCGGAGCCTAGCTCCCTTTCCTCCCCGCGTGGGCCACGCCCCGGCCCAGTTTCCCCTTAGCCCGAGCGCCAGCCTCCTCCTCTCTCTCAGTCCGACGCGCGGGTCCCACCTATCGGCGCCTTTCTCTTCTCCCCGCCCGCGCGCTCTCCTTTCTCCTTCTCTCTCTGGCAACCGAGGCCCACCCGTCAGTTTCTCCTCCTCCCTCTATTTCTTTCCTTCCCGAGCTCTACCCGCCCGCGTGATCTCCGATGACTCCCTCGCCTCGGGCCCGCACGCCGAGATCACCGGCTATCCCTTTAAACCGAAGCCCGGCACCCTCACCTACCCGTGCCCTAACCCTAGCCACCACCGGAGACCCCCAGCGCCGCCACCCCTTTCCTCCGCCGCGCCAACCTCCTCGGCCTCACCGTGGTCCGGACGCTCCGCCGCACCCCCGACCCCGACAACCCCCGGATCCGCCTCTCCACGCCACCCAGAAGCTCCCCGAGCCCAGCAATTGGGCCCTACGCCTCTGCATCGCCGAGATTTCACCGAGGTGTTGCCGTCGGTGAGCTGCTCCGCCGAGTTGATTTCTCGCCGTCATCAGGCCTTTGGCCATGCTGACCCCTTGTACACCTCTGCAGGGACCCCTTGAGCCGGTCCAAGGTGATCAGCAGCTTGGATCGCCCCTGCATCACCCCTTCCCGCGAGAGCCCGATCCCCTTCGCCGCCGGTCGTCATCGTCTTTCTCCCTCCATCGCATCTCCGGCCTCCACAGCCCCTCGGTGAGCCTTGCCTCCTCTCCCTGGTTCTGTTGCGCTGGATGTCATAGTCCTTGGCAGCCAGCAGCGCCTAGAACGTGTGCTCGCTGGTGAGTCCACCGCCCCGAGCCGCCCCTCGCCGTCGTTCCGCAGCCATGGTCGTCTAGGTCGCTTCTGTTCACCCTCGACGTGTTCCCCGAGCCGCGGCGATGCTTCCTGGCCGGTTGTCATGAAGTTTGGCCCACCAGAGCGGTGGGAACGCCGAGCTCCGGCGAGTCTCGAGCCGCGCCGCCGCAGGTTTTGCCGCCGGCGTCGCAGCGTCGCCCACTCCTATCCCCTTTTGCCCTGGGCCGTCCGATCAGGAGTCAACAATCGAGATTAGATCGCGAGTCCGTCTGAGTTGAGCCGTGGGATCAAAATCTGAGCGTCCACGTCAATGCGTACCGGTTCAGGGTTATTTTAAATCCCGGCCGTCCATCCTTGATCCGGCGCGTGGGATTGGATTCCAGTTAAGTTAGGCTCTGGCGCATTAGATCCCGATCAGAGAGATGAGAATCAAGCGTACCCCTTCGCGGATCAGATCTAATTTGGGCCGTAGAGATTAGATCCAGTGGCCCAGAACAGTGCGTACCGCTTCAGCCCAGCCAGTTTGCTAAAGAACCCTCGGCTTTCTCTGGAATCAACCTGCAGTCCACCCGAAGTTCAAAAGTATTTGCAAATAGGTCCTGTTTTTATAGTTTAGACCCCTGGGCTTCCTAGATTTAGGTTTTCCAGTCCTTTCTTGGAGTTTTGGCAGGCTAGCCCCTGTGTCTACCCTTTAATTAGGTTTAGGCCCTCGGTTTTTGCACAGAACCCCCTGGTTTTTCTATTTTCTTACAGAAAAGCCCCTGGACCTTGTTTTAAGTCTAGTTTTCGCGTCTTAGCTCCGTTTTAGATGGTTTTTGCGCTCTCGCGATCATTGTAATGCGTAGAATAGTTCTAGGCTAGTTTTGTGTGTTGTTCTATTGTGTTGGTGTACTGTTTTCTTATAGTTTGCTTTTGTTGTGCATGTGTTTATGTGTGGACCATGCTTGATGATTACGATCGTGACTAGACGTCGAGCCCCGGAGCAGTACCGGGAGCCCTCTTCTGAGGAGTTCGAGCAGCAGCCGGGAGAGTACGAGGAAGGCAAGTATAACATGAATATCCTATCACTGTTTAAATACAATTTCATACTGCATTTAAATATTGTATGCCTATAAGGACTTCCTAGCCACCTTATCCTATATAAATACCTTGGGTTGCATTTTGGTTAGTTGTGCTAGGTGCCGCGCTCTCACACCCCTCGGTCCTTTTTAATTAAATTTGATTAATGGTTATATGCAACTTAATTCTGAGAGTGGCCCTCTGTGCTGTGTGCTTGAGCGGCTCACGTCTCGTTAAAAGATGTTTTTATAGAAACTTGGTTTAGGGGGCCAGCACGGTGCTTAGTGCTTGGTTGGCCACTCTCCATAAGGACCGATTCATAGAGCGACAACCTGGGACAACCGCGCAACCACAAGACTGGAATGGGACGGTCTTGACTTATTAATTAGGTCATTTTGGTTCGGGAGTAACTTACCTGCGTGGGCAAGAGGGGTGGTAAGTTTCAATGGTCCCTGCTCCTCCGGCTTGGTTTGTGCTGTGTGCTTGTACCCCCGGAGGTGGGCCCCATCGTCGCTGATCCAGAATTCTTAGCGGTTACACCTTACTAACGTGATCCTTTGTAACGGTCTCGTAGTGTGCTTGCTAGTCATCTCATCTAAGGAAGTGTGATGAACAACTAGCGTAGCTCACGACTTGTGGGTAAAGTTGTGCAACCTCTCGAGAGTGTAAAACTGATATATCAGCTGTGCTCACAGTCATGAGCGACCCAGATCCTCCGTCTGATTAGTGGGGTTATCGTGGTGGTTTGGTTGGTTTTCAGTAGTTCTTAATTAATATTGATTAATTTATTATGCAATATGGGTTTATGGTAATTCATCCACTTGTAGTAATTAGCTTTAATAAAATTTTGCCAAGACTAAAAGCTACTGCAGTTGAGTCAGCTAACCTTAGAGCCTCATAGTTTGTGTTATACTTGTTGAGTACTAGTTTGTACTCACACTTGCATCTCTACTCTTCTGGTCTATTTCGGATATCTTCGACTGCCGCTCAGTGCCCGGCAACGTGGAGGATTATGTTAGCGGCTTCGACGACTTCTAGGCGTTTGTCTCCCAGTCGATGTCCCTGTGGCGCCCAGCTCTACATGTATCTCTTTTACGCTTCCGCAACTCTTGAACCTATTCTTGATTCGGTTGCATTAAAAGACTTCATTTACGATTTATATTATTGATTCACGTGATATGTGTTATGATATCTTGATGATTCTGTTGTATATATGCGTGACTTGATCCTAGCGCATATATGATTGCTCGATTTATGTCCTTTATAAATCGGGTGTGACACCGGCCCCTGCCTTCTTGTTGCGTGCGGACCCATCAAAGAATAGCGTCCAGTGGGGTCCAGTGAACACCGGAGCCCTGGTTTCCAGACGTGGGGGGTCCGACCCATGGTTCGGACCCCCTGGGACGCTTGGTGCTGGTGTCCATTCTGCGACAAAGTCAGCAAGGACCTGGCTCTTGATGGCATGGCGTGGCTGGAAGTCGAGTTGAAGTCCAGCGAGCTCAGCTGCCCACTTGGCGATGTTGCCCGTGGCGTTGGAATTGTGGAGGATGGCCCTCAATGGGTAGGAGGTCACCACCACAATCTTATGGGCCTGGAAATAGTGACGGAGTTTCCTGGACGCAACGAGTATGGCATAAAGGAGCTTATGCGTCACAGGATACCTGGCCTTTGCCTCATGAAGGACCTCGCTGACGTAGTAGACCGGCTTCTGGACGGTCCTGACTCTGCCAGCCGGACTGGATCCTTCTGTTTGAGCTGGGGACTCGCCGAACCCCGAGTCGGCAGGTGTTTCCCCGGGTCGGAACCCGGCCGAACCCTCCGAAGCAGGGCCGGTTGTTAGACTGGTGGAGGCCAGACCTCCTTCCCCTGCAGGAGGTTCCACAGGGGCCCCCTGCAGGAGATGCTCGGACCTCTCCATGACCAGCACCATGCTGATCACTTCGGCCGTCGCTGCAAGGTAAAGAAACAGTGTCTCACCTGGGTTCGGTGCGATCAGGACCGGCAAGGAGGTGAGGTACTGCTTCATCTCCTGGAAGGCTCATTCTGCCTCTTCAGTCCATGTGAATGGACCGGACCCCCTCATCAGCTTGAAGAAGGGAAGTGCCCTCTCTGCTAGCCTCGAAATGAAGCGGCTGAGGGCTGCAAGGGACCCCGTCAACCTCTGTACATCCTTGAGGCGCGCAGGGGGTCTCATTGCCTCGATTGCCCAGACCTTGTCCGGGTTGGCCTCGATCCCCCGGTGGGAGACCAGGAAACCAAGGAGCTTTCCCGCCGACACGCCAAATACGCATTTCTCGGGGTTAAGCTTGGTGGAGGTCGCACGTAGCTTGTCAAAGACTTGAGCTAAATTTTCTAGGAGGGAATTTGATTCTCTAGTCTTGACAACGATGTCATCAACATACACCTCAACTATATCTCTAACAAAATCACCTAGAGTGATGTTCATTGCACGAGCAAAGGTGGGTAGAGCATTAAGCAATCCATAAGGCATCACTATATAATAATAAAGACCATCCACTGTTACAAAAGCAGTATGCTTCCTGTCATCCCTACTCATTTTGATTTGGTGAAAACCAGAATAGGCATCTATGAAGGACAACAAATCACACCCGGAGGTGGAGTCTACAATCTGATCTATTCGCGGAAGTGGGTAAGGGTCTTTTGGACATGCCTTATTGACATTGGTGTAGTCGATGCACATCCGAAGCTTCCCGTTAGCCTTCGGGACCACGACTGGATTGGCCAACCACACTGGGTGGTAGACCTCCTCGATGAAGCCAGCTTGCAGCAACTTGCGGACCTCTTCACGGATGAAGTTTTGCCGCTCAATGGACTGCTTGCGCGGCTTTTGTCAGACCGGTCTGGCGTCGGGCCGGATCTTCAGATGGTGCTCAATCACCTCCCTAGGGATCCTCGGCATCTATGACGGTTCCCAGGCGAACACGTCAACATTTGCCCGGAGGAAGGCGATGAGTGCACTTTCCTATTTCCCTCCCAGATTCCCACTGATGCGGGTGGTCTGGGAGGTCTCCGCTCCGACGTGGATGGTCTTCACGGGTACATCATCCGTATCAGACGGACGGACCTTGTGTGCCTTGGCCAGAGCCTTGGCACACGAGGTTGAGGGGTCAGACCCCTGGGCGCCAGCTGCGGGGGCAAGTCCTGTTGCCAGCGCGTGGAGTTTTTCAACTGCCATGATGGCAGCTGCCCGGTCACTCTGGACGGTGAGGACGCCTGCCGGAGAAGGCATCTTCAGGACCAGGTACCCGTAATGGGCAATGGCCATGAACCGGTACAGGGCCGGTCTACCGATGATAGCGTTGAAAGGGAGGTTAACTTCTGCAACTTCGAACTGTACGTTCTCAGTGCGGAAGTAATCCTCTGTCCTGAAAGTGACCGGCAGGGTGATGGTCCCTACCGGGTACACGGGATTCGGGCCCACTCCGGAGAATGGGCGCGACGGAGCTAGCTTGGACTCCGGGATGTGCAGGTGCTTGAACGCTGCATAGCTGATGACGCTGAGGCCTGCATCTCCGTCAATCAGCACATGGTGGAGGCGGACGTTGGCGATGGTGGGTGCCGTGACAAGCGGTAGCACACTAGCGCCCGCCATGTTCTTCGGGCAGTCAAATGGCCCAAAGGAGATGGTGGTGTTCTTCCTCCGCTGGTGGGGCGCCGCCTTTGGCGTCCCTGGCTTCACCGAGAGGACCTCTCGGTGAAGGGTCTTGACGTCCCGCCAGGAGACGAGCTCTGAACTGCCGCGGCCGCGTCGGCATTAGAGGCTTTCTCCTTGCCGGACCGGTGCGGAGGGGAGGAGCCTTCCCTGGAGGCTTGGTCGCGCCTCTTGCTAAGGCGCTCCGTGAGCTTCTGGATCTCGCGACACTCGGTGGCGCTGTGGCGAGCCCCAGGATGAACAGGGCACGACCCGGGGTCGGTGCGCTGTTGTCGTGGGCGCTTGCCTCGGGAGTTCTGGCCCCCGGTCGTCGCAGCAGCAACGGCCGGACCCCCTATCCGTGCCTTGTCAAAGCCACAGTTCTCCTTGTTCTTTTTCTTGCCGCTGCCAGGGGCAGCGACGCTGGGCCCGTTCGTCTGTTCGGGTCCTGCTTGGGTTGCAGAGTGCCATGCACAGCCTTCTGCAGCCCTGGCGCACTTGTCCGCTAAGGCGAACAAGGTGGTGACGGTTTCCACCCGATGAGTCGCCAGCTTCTCCAGCATCTTCTCATCACGGACCCCCTGGCGGAAGGCCGTGATGATAGACGCATCGGAGATACGCTGAATAGTCCCACGTACCTTGGTGAAGTGGGAGATGAAGGTCCGGAGGGTTTCTCCGGGTTGTTGCCTCACGGCGTGAAGGTGGGCCTCCACACCATGCTGCTGGTACGTGCTGGCAAAATTTGCCGTAAACTGTGCGCAGAGCTGACCCCAGGATTGGATGGACCCTGGGGTAAGGTTCATGAGCCAGGTCCGGGCTGGTCCAGTCAAGGCTACATGAAAGTAACTTGCCATGACGGTGTCGTTACCTCCAGCCGCCGTGATGGCGGTGATGTAGACCTGCAGGAACTCTGACGGGTTGGTGGACCCGTCATATTTTTCCGGCATGTGGGGCCGAAACTTGGACGGCCAGGCGACCCCGCGAAGGTGGTCTGCGAGCGCTGCGCAGCCCACCCTGGACACCAGTGCCTGGACAGGTCTCTGGGCATCGAGGTCACGACCCTCGATGTTGAGCCGGCGCCCACGCGCCCGCTCAATGGAGACACGGGCGTCCTCTCCTGCACGTCTGTGGTTGAGCTCTGCCCGAAGGTCCTCGGTCCGCGCACTCCTCACTGATGGTGAGTGCACAGAACCGGATGTGCCGCCCTGGCGACGGTGTTGCCTGGAGATAGACCCCCCCGCTGAGCATGGGGAAGCCTGCGCCAGGTTGAGGAGGCGGTCGACGTTGTCACGCCATTGCCTCTGGGCGTCGGGCGAGGCTGCCTCACAAGGAGGGTTGCGAAGCAACTCCCTGGCTGCCATGAGCGGCCCATTCGGTGCAGGCACCGATTGGGCCACGGAAGCCCGCTCCACAGGATGCTGCGGAGCAGCACGCGCACCCCCCCCTAGGTGAGGGACGGCGTGAGGCGTGTGGCGTCGAGGACACCACTTCCTCACCCAACAGGAGGTCGTGATTATTGTTTTCCTGCGCCATTGCGGTCTTGAGCTTCGACCAAGCGCAAACCAAACCTAAGTACCCCTACCTGGTGTGCCAAATGTCGGAGGAAATCTCCAGCCGGGTGGCGGAATGCACCCGCCTAATCCTAGTTAAGGATGGGTTTGGAGGAGACACAAGGGTTTTAGAGTGGTTCGAGCCGCCAGAGCGTAATACCCTACGTCCATTTTGGTGTGGTATTGATTGTAGAAGTCTGGATGAAACCTGAGCTGGAGTCTAAGGTTGGTCCTTGTGAGCTTGTCCTTGTGAGCTTGTCCGCTTCTGTCTAACGAGTGCACGCTCCCTTTTATAGTCCAAGGGAGGTGCTTACACTGTGCGGGTCCCCGACAGGTGGGCCCGGCCAACAGGAGCCTGTTCTATGAGAGATATGGAGATCTTCATCTCCAGCTCCTCTTTGTAGTCCTCTCGATCGAGAAGTTGATGTGCATATCTACAGCCAGGATATGGCCGTGTGCAGCCTTGTCTGCATAGTGACTGATATCAGTGTTACCCAACAGTGAAGCCGTGCTGCCACTGTTGGGTCAGAACCTTCTGTCAGGCGAGGAAGCAGCGCTGACCCGCCACGCAGTTGCCTCCGCGCGCACTGTTGCAGTGCACGCCTCGGCTCGCCTGTCGCAGGCCATCATCACCCACGCGCGCGGCGCCGTGACGGGACTACACGCCGTCTGCCTGCGCGCGGAGCACAGTGACGCGCCGCCTTCAGATCAGGCAGGCTTACCGTGGTGTCAGCCTACCTGGCCCATGTGTCAGTGGCAGGCATACTTTTGACTTGGGCACACCCAGCCCACCTACCGCATTAAATGCGGTCGTTGGGCTAGAGTCCCGCGAAGGGCCTTCTGCCATGAGCACGTGGCAAGGCCAGTCCCACTCCTGCCGCGGAGGCAGCACGTGGCGGCACCGGACCCCTACCCAAGGGGAGGGGGGTCCGAGCCCCTCGAGGCCGGTCGGAGCGGTCAGGCCCGTGGAGGTCTGGCCCCCACACGTGGCGGCCCCGAACCTCCCTGGGGAGTCCGGGTCCGTGGGGGCCACCCAAGAGCACTCCTGCCCTTACGGGCACGTGGAGGCCCCGGACCTATAAGAGCACGAGGGCGGTCCGGAGACCATGATCCTAGCTATCAGGCCCGGACCGTATGCCACGTCACCCAGAGGACGAGGAGGAGGCTACGGATAGCCAGGTGCTAAGGGTCTGGATACCCTAGCAGGAGGTACTCCTGTCCGTATGTACCGACAGTTGTAATCGAATTAAACATATTTTGAGAAAAATCAAAAGCTAAGTGTACCAAACCAGTATTCCAAAAAAAAAAGATAGTAATATTACCTTAGAGTAGCATTTGAATGAATTATACTGCTGACTTTCTACGTGATAAAGTATTACTCCTTGAACCTGTTAACTTGTGATCGACGTAATACTTATTGAACAAATGTTATAGTAATGTTGAAAGTACTTAAATGAACTATTGAACATTTGATCAACATTTGTTGAAAGGACACAAATGAATTGTTGAACATTTGATGAATAATCGTTGAATTAATTTAACATAATTGGTGAAATATAACTAAAAGAATTGTTGTCACTATTAATCATTAATGTTGCAAACAAATTGATTACATATTGAACTAAAGAAGGAATTCAAAGCTAGGTATAACAAATAATTCAACCCATCGAGTATTCATTAACTAGGTACACAAAAGATAGTATGCAAAAAATAGATGCTAATATTACCTCTTTTAAGCTACAGTAGCATTTCAATGAATTTTGCAGAAAACTTATTATGCTTGTAAGATAGTAGTTCGAAGAGTAATTTGTGACACAATGGTAACAAATCAGCCTGTCAATAGACCTAATTTTTTTAAAAAGACAAATTTAAAATTATAGTGATACTTATTGAGTTTAATTTTAAAATAGCTTCAAGATTCTTACATTTTAAATATTCTGCACAGCTTTCCCATCATAAGTTTTCATGAAGCTAAGCGTAAATATACCTGAATCATATCTGTACACCAAAAAAATGAAAAAACATGTTATTATATTTAAATAATGGATGAACCAAATTCATATCACACAGTTTAATACAAGAAGCATGTTCGTGTATAATAATAACTTAATGTTACAAAACAGTAATCTAAAAGATCATGATATGAAAAAGTACCTGAATTTCTGTTTAGGGACAATCAAATATGAAGGCTCAAAGTCTCTAATGTTGAAGCGAATACAACGAGGATAAGCTAGCATGAACAAGCATTTGAAATTGTATATCACAGTATTAATTAACTGTTGGTACTCTCCAGTACCATAATCTGAGCTTAGAATATCAAATCTCTTTTCAATAAAATTAGCCACGATAACAAACCATTGATGTTTCTCAACCCAAGGAACAAAAGCTGGTCAAAAACCAACTAAGTATTAGATACATAAGGTAATATAGCTTAGCAAGTTGCACTGTTCATTAAGCTTAAGCTTAAAAGGAAATATATACATGATCAACATTTTCAAGTTTGACATCAAGAAAAAGTTTTGAAAAAAAAACCCTCTGACATCATTGTGGAAAAGGGTATTGTTCACTAATAGTTCCTGGAAAAAAAATCCAACTGATGGAACATAAAGAATGAATTCCTACAGATTTTACAAATAAGTAATTGCACCGAAAAGATAAGGTTGAAAGATCATGAAACAATGAGAGTAGAATTCATACTGAAGTCTTTTTGTTCATGAAAAAGTAACCAATTTCACCTGCCTCATGTTGTCTGAAATTTAATCTCTCTTGCTCTTCATGATTGAATATTTTTATGACATTTCAGGTACTTAGGAGCTAGGCACACTAATTTCTAGTATGAAGTTGTGCTTGTTAGTGTGAAGTTTGTGTTTGTTTCGATAAATGCCTTTAAAAACTTAAATACATGTTAAAGGGTATTTCTGTAATATTAGAAAAATTAGGGTTCTTTTTGTAAATTGTGTGTAAATGAGAGATAATTTCAAAAATGTATGAAGGGTTGATTTGCAAATGTAAGTTTTTACTTTTAACCACTGTAAGAAGTGTAAATACTCCAAGACTTCATTGAAGAGGTAAAAATTTATTTTGGATTTATTTCAAATTGAATGATTTGTTGGCTTTTAAAAATAATTTCAAAACCCAAACTCTTTTGAAGTTGGACTCTAAAGAAAAGTGGTAGATCTTTTTAAGCTCTACACTTTTGGTTTTGGACATATTTTTATTAGAGCTACAGTTTGGAAGAAAAATTTTACTTTACAGTGAACTCCTTGAACTTTGCAAAATTTACGAACAGATCCTCATCTTCTTCCTCCTGCTTCCCCCTCTGTTTCTCTGCAGCGCTGCCCGCCGCCCATCGCCGGCATTTCCTCCGGCCACCAGCTGCCCCCTCACTGCTCTTCCTGCGCCATCTGGCCCCCCAGCTCGCCCGCCCGCCGCTCGCCCACCCCCCGCTGGCTCCTCCTCGCGCGGACACGTCGCGCCGCTGCCCGCCCGAGCCGCCATGTGTGCTGTTGACCACCAGCAGCTGCTTGCTGCCCACCCGCGTGCCTCTTTTTGGCTTTAGAATGCGCCTAGTGAACTTCTCCCTTCTTCTATTCCCTCGCGCGCACCCGCATTCCTGTTCTTTTTCCTTCTCCGCTCGACTTCTTCGCCGGAGCTCCTCTGTCCACCGCCGTCAGCCGCCTCCGCCGCTCCTCCTCTCCAATTTCATGCTCCACCAGCACCATTGCATCTCACTACCCCTTCCTGACCCGCTCTTCTTCCTCCTCCCGTGCGTGCGCAGCCCAGAACACCGCGCCAGCGATTTCACTCCCCGCCGCCGTCTTGTTTCTAGTCGAACCGAAGTTCCACCCGTTTTCCTCCCTCGCCAAGAGCACCATCAGCACCACATCTCCATGCCGAAGCTTCCTGACCAATTCCCCTTCGCCCTCGTGCACTCCAGTCACCGAAACACCACCGCTGCCTCGGAACCTCTCCGCGCCGTCTCTGTCCTTAGTCGAATCGCCGCCTCCGAGCTTCCCTTCTATGATTCCAACCACCCCCAAGTCCGCCGTGAGCTCCTGAACTTTTTCCCCACCTTTCTCTCGCCGTCGGTGAGCCTCCTCGTGACATTCAGGTACTTAGGATTAAACTACACCAGATTCTATTATAAAGTGTGCATGTTTGATCTTGTGTATGTGTGCTAAAATTTAAATGCTAAGGGAAAAGGATATTTTTATATAATTCTGAAAAATTTAGGTCCTTTAGTGTTAAATGGGTGAGAATGGGAGGTAAAATCAAAACATATGAAGGTTGTTTTGCAAAAAGTCAAGAACTTACTTTTTAACCGCAAATAGAGGTGAAACTATCCAAAGGATGCAAGTGTAGTGTAGATTTTAAATAGGATTTCTTTAAAGTTTAAAACTTTGCTAAGTTTTATGTTAGTTTCAAATCCTTAACTCTTTTGAAACTAAACCTTAAAGTAAAGTTGTAGATCTTGTTGAACTCTACACTTTTGCTTTTGGGCACTTTTCCATTTGAGCTATGGTTTGAAAGTTACCTAAGCTTTACAGTGGAGTCCTTGTATTTTTGGAAAATCACAGGTCGGCCCTTGTCTTCAACCTCCAGCCCCTCCCCCTGCTCTACTTCTGCTCGCACCCATGAACCCCGCCACCTTCACCGGCCATGTGCCGCGCACCTGCTGCCCCGCGCCGCTCTCCTCTGTGCCCCGTGCCTCCCCAGTGCCCGCGCCGCCGTTCCCCACCCCGCGCTGGCCCTATCCTCGCCCCTCCACGTCGCGCCGCCGCCGCCCGAGCCGCCACGCACCCCGCCGGTTGCCAGCAGATGCTCCCGCGCGACTGTGCCTTCTTCTGGACCCCAAGCATGTCCTGGAGCTCCTCGTGAACTTGCTCTTGCACTTGCACACACCCATTTTGCTCACCTCTCTCTTCCCCGAGCTCTCCACCTCGCCGGACCTCCGCCGCAGCTCCTGCTCGCCGTCGACAGCCACCGCTGCCGCTTCCCATCCCCGATCCAGTGCTCTAGAAGCACCCCCGCCACCATTGGTGCTCCCCAGCCCGCCCAATTTCGCTCTCTTACACCCGAACGACCAGACCACTACGCCGGTGAGCTCGAGCTTCCGCCGCCGCTCGGCCTCACCGTCGTCCCGTCGATCCACCGCCTCTTAGCCCCGGCCAAGCACACCATCAACACCACATCATTGCATAGAAGCTCTCTGGCCACTTCCCCGCCGCTCTCCTGCCCTCCGGCCATCGGAACACCGTCGACATCCCCTGGAAACTCCGCCGCCTGCCCCTGTTCGCCGTCGATATGCCGCCTCGGTCCCTCTCTTCCCCAACACCGGCCACCCCCATGACCGCCGTGAGCCCCTGAACCTTTCCCCTCACTTCCCCCTCACCGCCGGTGAGGCCCCTCACCGGAATTTGATCGGCACCGATCGGTTTTCCTGTGTAGCCCGGCCAAGGACCCAATTGTAAAGATTTAAAACTTTCCAAGGGCCTATCTGTAGGAAATCAGTACCCCCCATTTAAAGCAGCCAACTTGTAAAATTCATAAGAATTTGTATAAAAATTCAAAAATTGCCAAACCAATTTTGTTGTACTCCTGAAATTGCCAAACCAACTTGTTGTACTCCTGAATTTGTATAAAAATTCAAAAATTGCCAAACCAATTCCGTGGTACCATTAGGTTCATGAATGTTCAACACCACTATCAGATTCTGCTACACCGCGGTATGGGTCAGTTGACTGGTATAGCTCAAGGTCACTATCGAAATGCTGATTGACAGGTCACTCAGATAGAAGAGCTTCAAGCATTGGTCACGGAGAAGGAGGAAATCATCGCAGAGCGAGAGGAGACCATTATTCACCGGGAGGATCAGATCAATGAGAGTGATGCAATAATCACTCAATATAACATGATTATCGAGTTCCTCCAGGAGCAAATCCATGACCTTATCCTTGAAGTTGACGATGCCCATGCTCACATCGATGAACTTCAGTAGCAGCCAGTACCTCCTGTTGTACTTGTAGCACCTGAAGGCGGAGAAGAAGAACTCGAGGAGATTGAGGGAGTTTCTGATCTCGACCCCGAGCACGGAAACCCAAAGCCTAATCCTCAGCCAGATCATTCGTCTTCCGACAGCCAGTCCTCCGTAGGTGACCTTGACGATTTCTAGTCCCTCCACATCATCGATCTTTTCAGATGTAACTAGTGTAGACTGTTGTGACATAGGTAGTGGGTAGTCTATCGGACCCAGAGCCACTTGTTGTACTATATTTGGCATGTGTACATATGGCTTGACTCGTAGTAATCGAACCACCCGGATGTAATATGTTAAGGACAACCAGTGTCTGCTTTGTAATCTAAGCCTTGTGTTCTGTTATCCTGTTTCAATATCTTTGCACCTGGGATGAGTTGGTTGAACAGAATATGTGACTTACAAATCTGTTTAGCGGCAGTACATCTTCTGAAAATGGGAGTAAGGACATGATGTTGATAATGGACATCTCCTTTGTTTCAGATGGTTGGAACTACACGTGGAACCCCGGAAGGTTTCCGGACAGACCGAGCTAGCGGTTCCCAACAACCGCCACCAGCCCCGCAAAATCTAGCAGAAGTCATGGCCCGATAGACGGAACTTCTGAACCAGCTAGTACAGGCTCAGATGGGCTAATTTCATCACCAGTCCCGAGGTTGTGATGAACCCCCATCGGCCAGTTACCAAGATTTTCTCAGCACTCAGCCCCCACTGTTCCATAAAGTAGACGAGCCCCTTGATGCTGACGCCTAGCTCCGCACTATAGAGTCCAAGTTCACATTGTTATCTGCACCATGCTCAGAAACGAACAAGGCACTCTATGCGGCACAACAACTTTGCGGCACTGCCCGCATATGGTGGGACCATTACTACTCTATGCAGCCGGCTGGTCATGTTATCACATGGGATGAATTTCGGACCGCTTTCAGAGTGCACCACATTCCAGAGGGACTTATTGAGCGAAAGCTCAATGAATTCCTAACCTTGACTCAGGGAAACCGCACGGTTCTGCGATATGCACAGGTCTTCAATCACCTGTGCCAGTATGCGGGTTATCATGCAGACACTGATGCCCATAAGCGAGATCATTTCCGTCGAGGCCTAAACACAAAGCTTAAAGAACGGTTGAACCTGGTAAGGGCCGACAACTTCAATGAACTGGTCAATATGGCCATTACTCAAGAAGATTGCATATCAGCCCACAGGGCAGAAAAGAAACGGAAGACACCCATGGAACCCTCAACTGCGCAACCGCCAAGGTATTGGTTGGTCCAGAACCCTGCTACCCGAGCACCGCCCCGGAACAATCTACCAGGCAGATGGGTAGCCAGGCCACCCCAGCAGGCTCAATTCAATCGGCCACCGACACCACAAACCCAACAACAGCAGCTAGGCCCGAGGCCGAGCTTTCCGCCACCTAATCAAGGAAACAACAACTATCGTTGTTTTAATTGCGGCAGCCCATCCCATTTCATTAAGGATTGCCCTCAACCTAGAAGATCTTTCCAAGGGCAGACATCTAACCCGAACAACAAGGGCAAGGGCAAGAAGCAAGTGGTACAAGTCCGCTAGGGAAGGGTGAACTTCACGACTCTATCCGAACTCCCCGAGGGTGCGCCAATAATGACGGGTACTTTCTCTATAAACCATCAACCCGTGATTATACTTTTTGATTCTGGTGCAACCCATAGTTTTATCAGTCCAAAATGTGAAACAAAAGTAGGCTTGGATCTATATCCTACTAAAGGAGCCTATATGATAGCAACTCCTGGCGGTAAAATTTCATCAAATCAAATTTATAGGAAGGTGCCAATTTAGTTGGGTAGCAATATGATAAAAACAGATTTACTGTTATTGGACCTAGAAGGAATGGATGTTCTCCTAGGCATGGACTGGATGACCAGGCATTGAGTGTCATTAGATATCTCTTCCCGCGCTGTGGAGATAGATTGACCCGACCATGAAACTACTATTCTCTATCTTCCACAACGGGAGTGCAGTAACTCTTATGCCTATACTATAGAAGGGACCAAGTTAAAGGACATCCCTATTGTTTGCGAATATCCAGACGTCTTTCCAGATGATTTGCTTGGGATGCCTCCGGACCGGGATATTGAATTTGTCATAGAACTACAACCCGGCACAGCCCCCATATCTAAGAGGCCCTATCGTATGCCACCCAATGATCTAGCAGAGCCAAAAATCCAACTCCAGGATCTTCTTGAAAAGGGTTTCATTCGTCCGAGTGCTTCACCATGGGGTTGTCCAGCCCTATTCATGAAGAAGAAAGATAATAGCTTAAGGCTATGTGTAGATTATCGTCCCCTCAATGCGGTAACCATCAAAAACAAGTATCCTCTGCCCCGCATTGATATTCTATTGATCAGTTAGCTAGAGCCAAGGTATTTTCTAAGATTGGCCTCCGCTCCGGATATCATCAAATCAAGATCAGGTCGAGTGACATTCTAAAAATAGCCTTTTCCACCAGATATGGACTCTGAATATCTGGTCATATCGTTTGGTCTTACCAATGCACCAGCATACTTCATGTATCTCATGAACTCTGTCTTCATGCAAGAACTTGACAAATTCATTGTGGTCTTCATTGATGACATTGTGATCTACTCTAAAAATCCGGAAGGTCATGCGAAACATCTCCATATTGTTCTTCAGAAATTAAGAGACCACCACTTGTACGCCAAATTCTCCAAATGCGAGTTTTGGCAAGATACCGTTAAATTTCTGGGACATACCAACTCCAGTAACGGTATATCCGTTGATCCTAGCAAAGTTCAAAAAGTATTGGATTGGAAACCTCCTACGTCAGTCCATCAAATTCGTAGTTTCCTTGGTCTAGCTGGCTATTATCGACGTTTCATTCCTGACTTCTCAAGAATAGCCAAGCCCATGACTGAACGACTAAAGAGAGGAGTTAAATTCTCTTGGGATCAGAAATGCGAAGATGCATTCCATACCCTCAGAGCACATCTTACTACTGCCCCAGTTTTAGCTCAACCAGATATTTCAAAACCTTTTGACATCTATTGTGATGCTTCGGGAATCGGACTTGGTTGTGTGCTTATGCAAAACAACTGAGTGATTGCGTATGCATCGCGAGCACTCAGGACTCATGAACAGAACTATCCTACTCATGATCTTGAACTCGCAGCTGTCATCCATGCACTTAAGATTTGGAGACATCATCTGATGGGTACAAAGTGCCATATCTATACTGACCATAAAAGCCTCAAATACATCTTCACACAAGCAGATCTAAATATGAGGCAAAGACGCTGGCTAGAGCTTATCAAGGATTATGATCTAGAAGTACACTATCATCCAGGCAAGGCCAACGTCGTTGCGGATGCACTTAGCCGCAAGGCGCATTGCTCTTGCTTATCTGTTGAGGCTTTCAATGAGACTCTTTGTTGGGAGATGAGAAAGCTTAATCTAGAGATCATTCCCTAAGGTAGCTTGAACCATCTCTCAGTTGAAGCTACGCTTAAGGATAACATCATTTTGGTACAACAGCGTGACAAAGGGGTTAGAATCATCAAGCAGAAGTTAGCACAAAGAGAAGGGAAGTACAAGTGCTTTCGAGTAGATCACGAAGGGGTTCTAGGGTTCAACGAGCGTATCGTTGTACCCAAGGACCATAAGCTTCGTAAGCAAATATTGGACGAGGCTCATCTGTCCAAAATTCTCTATGCACCCTGGCAGTACCAAGATGTACCAAGATTTGAAACAGAACTTTTGGTGGACTCGTATGAAGCGAGAAATTGCAAAGTATGTCTCGGAGTGTGATATTTGTCAAAGAGTTAAGGCCAATCATCTCAAAACTGCTGGTATTCTTCAACCTCTACCCATTCCCTCTTGGAAGTGGGAGGATATCAGCATGGATTTTATCGTTGGCTTACCCAACACCTCTCTAAGGCATGACTCCATTTGGGTAATCGTTGATCGATTAACCAAAACCGCTCATTTCCTTCCCGTGCATACTATGTATAATGCCAAAAAGTATGCTGAAATCTATCTAGATCAAATCGTTTGTCTCCATGGAGTACCTAAGACGATCATTTCTGATTGTGGAGCACAATTCATCTCTCGGTTCTGGAAGCAACTTCAACATGCTCTTGGAACTAAGTTAATCCAAAGTTCCGCATATCATCCTCAGACAGACGGACAGACTGAAAGGATAAATCAGATTCTGGAAGATATGCTTAAAGCCTGCGTACTTCAGTATGATAAGAATTGGGATAAATGTTTGTCATTGGCAGAATTTTCTTACAATAACAACTATCAAACCAGTCTCAAGATGGCTCCGTTCAAAGCATTATACGGTCGCCGATGTCGAACTCCTTTGAGTTGGTCACAAACCGGCGAGCGTAAAATCTTTGGACCTGACCTTATCACTGAAACAGAGGAAAAGGTGAAGACTATTTAGAATAATCTCAAAGCTGCCCAATCCCGATAGAAAAGCTACGCTGACATATGAAGGAGACCATTACTGTTCCAAATCGGAGACTTCATGTATCTTCAAGTATCTCCTATTTGAGGTGTTCAACGATTTGGCATAAAAGGGAAGCTAGCTCCTCGATACATTGGACCCTTTGAGATTACTGAAGTTTGTGGACCTGTAGCTTATCATCTTCAACTTCCTCCTCAACTAGTGGCTATTCATGATATCTTCCATGTATCTCAACTTAGGAAGTGTGTCAAAGTTCCTACCGAGATCATCGATCCCCAAGCCATCGAAATTGAATCTGATCTAACTTATATCGAACATCCCATCAGACTGCTAGACACCAAAGAGAGAAGTACTAGAAGAGAAACCATCAAGATGTTCAAAATTCAATGGGATCATCATACTGAAGAAGAAACGACTTGGGAAACTGAATCATATCTTCAGAAAAACTTTCCAGCCTTCCTTCAAGCCAACTCCCAAATCTGATCATCCAATTCCATTCTATTCTGGAATCTCGGGGCGAGATTCTTTTTAGGGGGGAAGGCTGTGACATTCAGGTACTTAGAATTAAACTACACTAGATTCTATTATAAAGTGTGCATGTTTGATCTTGTGTATGTGTGCTAAAATTTAAATGCTAAGGGAAAAGGATATTTTTATATAATTTTGAAAAATTTAGGTCCTTTAGTGTTAAATGGGTGAGAATGGGAGGTAAAATCAAAACATATGAAGGTTGTTTTGCAAAAAGTCAAGAACTTACTTTTAAACCGCAAATAGAGGTGAAACTACCCAAAGGATGCAAGTGTAGTGTAGATTTTAAATAGGATTTCTTTAAAGTTTAAAACTTTGCTAAGTTTTATGTTAGCTTCAAATCCTTAACTCTTTTGAAACTGAACCTTAAAGGAAAGTTGTAGATCATGTTGAACTCTACACTTTTGCTTTTGGGCACTTTTCCATTTGAGCTATGGTTTGAAAGTTACCTAAGCTTTACATTGGAGTCCTTGTATTTTTGGAAAATCACAGGTCGGCCCTTGTCTTCAACCTCCAGCCCCTCCCCCTGCTCTACTTCTGCTCGTGCCCGTGAACCCCGCTGCCTTCATCGGCCATGTGCCACACACCTGCTGCCCTGCGCCACTCTCCTCTGTGCCACGTGCCTCCCCAGCGCCCGCGCCGCCGTTCCCCACCCCGCGCTGGCCCTATCCTCGCCCCTCCATGTCGTGCCGCCACCGCCCGAGCCGCCACGCACCCCGCCAGTCGCCAACAGCTGCTCCCGCATGACCGTGCCTTCTTCTGGACCCCGAGCACGTCCTGGAGCTCCTCGTGAACTTGCTCTTGCACTTGCATACACCCATTTTGCTCACCTCTCTCTTCCCCGAGCTCTCCACCTCGCCGTGTGGCAGAACCAACCTGAATTATACTGGCTCAAGTACGCGAGTCCACTCCCAAGGGCCCCAACGTGCTTCAAACGGTATAATACCTTGGCCTGTCAGGTAACGTCCCGATAAACCACCGAAAGCAGGATCAAAACAAGGTACCCCGCACGAAGGTGAGTCCAGAGATACAAAGGCCATCATATTTTATATCACAGGCAGTTATAATACATGAGTGTTTAAAAGTAACATAAACTTCCCAACCGGGGAATTATTACAAACCGACATAAGTTTTAGAACAAACGGCGATATTAAAGTACGGTAGAGTACACGTCGTCAGTACAGATGTCATGCTTGCCCGTGCATGACATCATTCGGAGGGTTCCGGGTTGGCCGGGGACGGGTCCCACTCCACGGACCAACCATCGGGCAGAGGGTAGGGCCATGGTACAGGCAGAGCTGGGTCAGCAGGAGCATTACCTGAACAAAAGTTATAAAGCAAGGCTGAGTATTCTAATACTCAGCAAGGCTTACCCGGTGATGGTATTCATAGCCATATAACTAGACTCATGAAATCTGGTAATGGTCATGGGATAAATTTTTAGCGGAAAAGCAACTAAAAGTAGATCCTTATTTTCCTCTTTTAGCTTTGAAGTTCTAGTTGAATATCCATTCTAAGTGAGCATCTAAATCTATACAAGCATGGTATAATCTTTAGTCATTCATCATTTTTGATAATATTAAAATAATTGCTCTTGTTACTCAATGTGGCAAAGGGATTAAGCAGTCTCAACCATCGTGAGAAGCGGACGATTCTGAATCGAATTTAACCTTGCAAGGTAAACCTAACTCACACGCTTGGAACACCAAAGGGTCGTTCCGAAGCAACCGTTTACCTTTCATTCCGACTCGTGGATCAGAGCCACCACAAGCGACTGCAGGACCATACGCACTTCCAAAGTGCAGGACGTACGTCTGTAGCGCGACTACAAAACCCGTACTCCTGGTTGCCCTTGCAACACGTATTCCCACACGTCGAACATAAGTAACCAGAAGAAGCAAGACGAGTGGTGGGAGGTATGTCCACTACTCGGGCCGATTGGCTACTAGGCTTACCGCTTACCATATTTCGCGGTATGTGGTTAGTACTTTCAAACGCTTAACCACCGCTACCACACATATCGACCTTATCAACTTTTAACGAAACAGACAGGGTAAACTTCCAGGTCATGCTACAGCACATGACCCTGTCCGTCATCCTTATAGTGGTTGCAGAATTGTAAACAAGCAACTCCTATATCGCGCGAGTGACAGGATATCACCCGACTTCTACCGGCCCTATTAGCATAGCAGCTAGCCGGACTCAAGTGCTAATATTCAATACATTGGTTCCTAAGAAGATGCAACTAGGGTTTCAAGCAATTCCTAAGAACTTAATGTAGAAATAGATATAATAACGTAGATTGCAGAGTAAATAAAGTAGGGTTTATGTTCGGGGCTTGCCTCCTTGTGTAGGGTTGGGGGCAGAAGGATCGAGGTCTTCTGAACCTTGGTTCGGAGCTTCAGTTAGATTCTCGACGGTGTTTCCGGAACCTACAGAAGTTTCCTCGGCTTGGTCCGCGATCAGCTCGTAATCACCGTCAGCGAGGGTAAACGGTTCTACATGATATGCAAGACAAATAACATTAGGAAATGTGTACTCTTTTACTTGAGTCACATCAAAAATTATGTTTTAAAAGATTAACACTTCAAAGAATGTCAAAACAAAGAAGATTTTAGTCTAAACCTATACTTAATGCTTAACTTATCACCATATCATTGAATTAATTCAAGAGAAGTATTAAAACATATATTAGGGTTAAATTCAAATTTAAATTTGAATTTAAACTTTGAGAATGTTATGAAATTTTGAATACAAAAAAAATAGATCACTTAATAATTCATGATCAAGAGATCTAATTAGTTAAATTTTAAAAGGTATGTTTAGCTAATTCTAGTTCAAAATAATTTGAAAGGATTTAAATTATAATATAAGTTTAGATTTGGAAGTTTTGCATCACTTCATATATCATTTATAGAAATTACACATCAAAATTACAAATAATCAAGTTAACATGTAGGAATTAAAGATATTACACTCCCTTGTTTCAAATTTAAATTAGATTAAAAAATATTTGGTTTTATATCAAATCCTTTTAACAAAAGTTATAGAGTTCATAATCTAGTTTCCAACAAAACAAGTTTTGCTAATTTTGGAATTTCCTATGATTTGTTATGCATTTTACAAGACAGTACAAGCACACCACACGAAATAACAGACACTTAGGGGGGGGGGGGTTTCGGCACTTTTGCGTCCAGGCCCCTGAGAAAGGGTTTTCTTCTCACAAACACACCCTTGCTCAGCCACGGCGACGGCCGGCTCGTCGGGCTCGACGGCGTTCCCGCCAGCGGCGAGGATCCTGGCCAGGAAGACGGGTCTAACACCATCTATAGGACCTTGGAAGAGCACGGGACAAGGGAGCGCTGGACGGTAGCAGAAGAACAGAGCGGTCGATGGACGGGGGCGGCGGCCGTGGCGGCGCATCGCCGTTCCCGGCGAAGGGGCGGGCGAACACGGGCCAAGGAGGGGCGCATGAGCATCAGTGGACCACCGGGAAGTAGTTCATATACCTGGTGGAGCTGGGGATCGGGTAGAGGGAGCTGTCGACGAGAGGATCGAGCTCGGGCGGCTCCAGCGAGCGGCGGCTCGGGGTGAGCGAAATTCCGGCGGAGGGGCGTCGGAAGCTGGGTTGTGTCAGGTTGAGGAGCTAGAGAAGAGGATGGGGTAGCTACTGGTTAAAGGAATTTGAGCGGGGCGGCGGGATTGAGAGGAAATCCGGTGGGGGAATGGTGGCGGCAAATCGGTGCTGGCAGACACAGGGGAGAGGGAAGGGGAGAAAACCACAGGGAAAAGGAGCTCTGCTCGATCATGTAGGACAAGCGCAATTCTACTGATGGAAGGGAGAGGGAGAGGAGAAGAAAGTGGTCACGATTGAGCCCACGGTGGCGAGCGGCGAGGTGGCGGCCGGCATGCACCCCGAGGGCACCGTGGCGCACGCACAGGAGGACACCGGAGAGGGCTACGACGGCGACCAGCGATGAAATGACACGTGGGGAAGGGTAGCTGCAGTTGAACGGCGGCGAGACAGAGCAAGGACCAGGGGGGCGCTCTGTCGCCGGCGCCAGAGGGGAAGCGGGGAAGAGCAGAGGGGGTGCAGAGGAAGAAGAAGGGGAAAAGAGACCAGGGACCGATTTGCAAAATCTAGAAAACTCAGGGGTTTGCTTGTAAACTAAAGATTCCCATTGATCTAAGGATCAAATGAGAAAAGTCCCAAAATGAAAGTTGTAGAGTTTTTCAAGCTCTACAAATTTGCTTTAGGACCCAAATTCAAAAACCCAAAGTTTGTAGCATTACTTGTTAAGTTTTGAATTAAGTAAAATTTAAATTACTCCTATCCTTACCAAACAAGATTTTGATTAAATTTTTGACATATTTGCAAACATTCATAGAATGTTATGATGACAATTAATTTTTTTACAAATAAGTCCCTAAGTAAGCAGGAAAGTTACTTTTACTCCTCAACTTTTTACACAAAAGACCCTATAACCTGTATTTTTACAAATAGGCCCTTATCCTTACTTAAGGGCTTATATAATCATATCCAAAGCACACACTTTACACATAAAGACTTATAAAACATGAAAATTTTCAAATACACCCTTAACATCTATGTCTATTACATCCAAGGTTTAATTTTTATGAATCTTATTATCTGGATGTCACACGCCGGACCTCCGCCGCAGCTCCTGCTCGCCGTCGACAGCCGCTGCTGCCGCTTCCCATCCCCGATCCAGTGCTCTAGAAGCACCCCCGCCACCCACTGGTGCTCCCCAGCCCACCCAATTTCGCTCTCTTACACCAGAACGACCGGACCACTATGCCGGTGAGCTCGAGCTTCCGCCGCCGCTCGGCCTCGCCGTCGTCCTGTCGATCCACCACCTCTTAGCCCTGGCCAAGCACACCATCAGCACCACAACATCACGTAGAAGCTCTCTAGCCACTTCCCCGCCGCTCTCCTGCCCTTCGGCCACCGGAACACCATCGACGTCCCTCAAAGCTCCGCCGCCCGCCCCTGTTCACCGTCGATACGCCGCCTCGGTCCCTCTCTTCCCCAACACAGGTCACCCCCGTGACCGCCGTAAGCCCCTGAACCTTTCCCCTCACTTCCCCCTCACCGCCGGTGAGCCCCCTCGCCGGAATTTGATCGGCACTGATTGGTTTTCCTGTATAGCCCCGCCAAGGACCCAATTGCAAAGATTCAAAACTTTCCAAGGGCCTATCTGTAGGAAATCAGTACCCCTCCATTTAAAGCAGCCAAATTGTAAAATTCATAGGAATTTGTATAAAAATTCAAAAATTGCCAAACCAATTTTGTATATTAACTTTATTTCCTATGAATTTTGTTGAGTAGCTTGATTAGGATATAAGTGATCTTGTTTGAAAAAATTAACCTATAGTACTGAACCCTAGTTTGAATTAATTTAAACTTATGCAAATCAAGCTAGAAATAGTTTAAATTTATTCCAGCATGTTACTAAGGTTTTCATGCTTAGATCTTTTTACCATGTGATGTTCTGCAATAGAATAGTTCATAGTAAATATTTTGAGAATTTACAATACTGTTTTGCTTAAGGTTTGCATTTAAACTTGAAATTTGAACTTAATTCAAACACTTTAGTTTTTATTTTCAGAAAATTATGAAAAATTCACAGTAAGCTCATCCACTAGAATATAGCTTACCCACAAAAATTCATGGCTAGAGCCTTTGTGGATTTCAAAACAAAAATCAAACTTGTTGACTTAATTCTATTAAATCAAGTAATTTGATATTGAATTAAAGTATACTTAGTGAATTTGAATTCAAAACTCCTATTTTATGAAGTTGTATTTATCAATTGGTTGGATTGCAACTTTATTGTGAAATAAAATACTTAACCCAAGAACCACCTAATTTAAATTATTGCATATCATGTAGAGTCAGCGACACTCGACGATGGAGACTACGAGCTAGTCCCGGAAACCGAGCAAAGGATTTCTGAAGATCCTGCGAACGTCATCGAGACTTTAATTGAAGCCCTGAACCAAAGTTCGGAAGACCTTGACATCCCTGCCCCTAGCCCCGCTCAAGAAGGCAAGCCCCGATGCATAACCTAGTATTTCAAATTACTATATTTATACAATTTTATGCTTATATATTATATCTTGAATTAAGTCTAGGAGTTGAAATGGAACCCTAGATGCATGAATACTAGGAACCTATGTATTGTGCCTGAGTCCGTGTCGCATAGATGCTCTGCTAATAGGACCGGCAGAAGTCGGGTGATTTCCTGTCACTCGCGCGATATAGGAATTGAATGTTTACTATTCTACAATCACTATAAGGATGATGGATGGGGTCATGTGCAGTATCATGACTTGAAAGGTTACCCCGTCTATGTTGATAAAAGTTGATAAGGTCGCAGTGTGTCGTAGCTGTGGCTAAACGTTTGAAAGTATTAGCCACATACCGCGAAATATGGTAAGCGGTAAGCCTAGTAACCAATCGGCTCGACGAGTGGATATACCTCCCACCACTCGTAATTTGGTTTTTCACACGCACCGACGTGCGGGAGTACGTTCCGCACAGCGGACAGGAGTACGGTCATGTAGTCGCGCTACAAACGTATGTCCTGCACATTGGATGTGCGTATGGTCCTATAGTCGCTTGTGGTGGCCCTGTTCCACGAGTTGGAATGAAAGACAAACGGTTGCTTTGGAATGATCATTGGATGTTCCAAGCGTGTGAGTTAGGTTTACCCTTGCAAAGTTTGGAAATTCAATTTAGAATCATCCGTTTCTCGCGGAGATTGAGACTGCTGATTCCTTCTACCACATAGAGTAAGAACAGTAACTATTGTTGGAATAATCTTGATGGATGCTAATCTCTACCTTGTTTGTCTAGTATAGGTGCTTACCTAGAATGATTAATGAAACTAGAATTTGAAAGCTAAAACATGAAAGTTAGATCATACTCTTTGTTGCTTTTTTGCAAAAGAAAACTAGAGCCTCTCAAATCCTCCATGGTCCAGTTATGGGCTAAGTATACCTGATTCCGGTTAAGTCTTGCTAAGTATTAGTATACTCAGTCTTGCTAGTCTATTTTTTAGGTATGACCTTTGAGAACCCCACGGATGGTCCAACATGGCCACTCTCTGTTCCGTTTGGCTGGTCCGTGGAATGGGATCCGTCCCCGGCTGGCAGTGACCCTCCGGAATGACACCACGTTTAGGGCTGAACTTGGTGTCTACCTTCGCGACATGTGTAGTCGCGTGTTAATTTCTTCTGCTGTGACTCTACACAAGCTTGCATAGCTTGTGGTTTTCAAACAATGTTTGTATAAGTATACTTAAGTTTGAAATGTTTGTATTAATGTTTAATATTCTATGAATTAAAAATTGGTGAGCTGTTGTGCGGTGGTAAACTCGCCTTCGTGCGAGGTAAACCTGCTTCGATCCTGTTGAACCGTGGTTGTATCAGGCGGTGACCCGACAGACTAATGGGTTGTTCCGTTTGAAGTGCATTGAGTTAGTATCGGTTGTATAGCGATGACTAGCGCACTTGAGCTGGAATAATTCAGGCGGTTCTGCCACACTCCTCGCCGGATTTTGATCGCTGCCGCTCGGCTTCTTCTGTTCAAGTCGATTAGGGACCCAATTGCAAGCCTCTGTTTCTTTCTAGGGTCTTTTCTGTAAAATACCAGGAATTAATCGGCTACACGTCTGTGAAGTAGATCCGATTGGCTCTATAGTAACCTTCACCAAATAGCCGTTTTGAACAAAGTTTCTACACAAAAAACTCTACTTAAGTTTATTTTTTTCAAATCTTTTTATTGTTTGTACAAATTAGTTAAGTCTTGAAGTAATGTATTGAATGTATTCTTGTTAGATTGCAACTTTATTGTGAAAGCCAAATATTAAAATAATAACCATTTGCTTCAAATCATTGCATATCATGTAGATTTGACGACACTCGTGGACGGTACCTACGAGCTAATCCCGGAACCCGATGATGGTATTTCTAAAGCTTAAGTGAACATCGCCGAGGATCTTTCCGAAGCCCCGAACCAAGGTTCGGAAGATACTGACATCACTGACCCCAGCCTCACCAGTGAAGGCAAGCCCCGGTGCATAACCTAATATTTTAAATTATGCACTTATATTGTTATATATCTATATTGTGCATTAAGTTCTTGGAGTTGTTATAAAGCCCTAGTTGCATGAAACCTAGGAACCTATGTAATGTTTTCGAGTCCTTATTGAGTAAATGCTCTGCTAATAGGACCGGCAGAAATCGAGTGATTTCTTGTCACTCGCGTGATATAGGAGTTGATTGTTTACTTTTCTGCAATCACTATAAGGATCACGGACGGGGTTATGTGCAATATCATGGCTTGGAATGGTACCCCGTCTGTGTTGATGAATTTGATAAGGCCACAGTGTGTCGTAGTGGTGGTCAAGCGTTTGAAAGTACTAGCCACATACCGTAAATATGGCACGCGCTAAGCCTAGTACCTGACTATCCCGGCAAGTGGACATATCCCCCACCACTCAAATTTTGGTTTATGTTCACACGCACCGACGTGTGGGAGTACGTTCTGCATAGCAAACGGGAGTACGGTCATACAGTCACGCTGTAGAAGTACGTCCTGCACATTGGATGTGCGTATGGTCCTGCAGTCGCTTGTGGTGGCACTGATCCACGACCCGGAATATGAGGGGAATGGTTGCCCGGAAAGGAAAGTTTCCGAGCGTGTGAGTTAGGGTCCCTTGCAAGGTTATGAAATTTGATTCAGGAATCATCTGTTTCTCGCCGTGATTGAGACTGCTTGATATTTCTGCCACATAGAGTAACAAGAGCAACAGTTGATGGAATAATATTGATGTATGCTTTAATACCTACCTGGCTTTTCTAGTATAGATGCTCACTTAGAATGGTTAATAGAACTAGAATCTGAAAGTTAAAATATGGAAAGAAGGACATACTCTTTGTTGTTTTTTAGCAAAAGAAACCTAGAGCCTTTCAACCTCCCATAGTCTAGTTATGGGCTAAGTATACCCAATTGACGGGTAAGCCTTGCTGAGTATTAGTATACTCAGTCTTGCTAGTAATGTGGTTTTCAGGTATGTCATTCGAGGACTCAGTTGCTAGTTCCCCTTGGCCCTGCACTTTACCGCCTGGCTAGTCCGTGGAATGGGATCCGTCCCCGGCCGGCAATGATCCTTCGGAATGACACCATGCTTTGGGCTAAGTATGGTGCCTACTTTTGCGATGTGTAGTCATGTTGTTGTTTCCTTTCCGCTGCCGTCTCTGAATAATGTCCATTAAAACTTGAAGTTTTCGAGCAATGCCTGTATAAATTTATTTTAGTTAGGTTTGCAGTACTCTATCAGAATCTAGTTTGTAATAACTACTTGTGCCTATTTTGTTAAAATATAGTGGTGATTGTATCTCTGGACTCGCCTTCATGCGAGGTACGCTTGATCGATCCAGAATCCAGTGGTTTCATCAGGACATTTTCCTCGACAAACCATTGGGTTGTTCCGGAACTGCGTTGAGGTCATGTTGCCTGTATAGCGATGGTCTGCGCACTTGAGCCGGAATAATTCAAGCGGTTCTGCCACAGACTGGTATTAGAGCTAACAAGTGTACACCGGAGATATGATTGACCTTAAAAATGTTTTTAGTATAAAACTGGACCAGCAAGGTATTTTGTAAAACTATTTTGGTTTCGTTAAGGATTGTGCTTAGTACGTAAAACCTTAGAGGTTTATATAGGAATTATCAGGTGGCTACTAACATATATATATACAGTACGCTTATAGTGCTGCTCTAACTTCCAGCACTACATTTCTGTACCTTACTTTCGAGCATAGTCAACTTTATATTTTGTAACAACGCATTCGACGATGAGGTAAGAGGGTAAGGATCCTCGGCCAACTGAGAGAGCTTGGCCTTCCCTTCATTGATGCGAACTGAACGCTGTTTCTCAAGCAGTGGCTTACTTGAGATGCTACTAATATACCAACGATAAGTTGATTATATTGGGAGTATATGGTTAGGCACGGGGTGTGGTAGAACCGCCTGAATTATTCCGGCTCAAGTGCGTTAGTCATCGCTATACAGCCGATACTAACTCAACGCACTTCAAACGGAACAACACATTGGTCTGTCGGGTGTCCGCCCGATGCAACCACGGTTCAACAGGATCGAAGCAGGTTTACCTCGCACGAAGGTGAGTTTACAGTCGCACAACAGCTCATCAACTTTTAAATCATAGAGAATTAAACATTATTACAAACCGTTTCAAACTTAAGTAATAAACAAATATTGTTTAAAACGACAAGCTAAACATGCTTGTCAAGTTCACAGCGGAAGAAAAATTAACACGTGACTACACACGTCGCGGAGGTTGACACCACACTTAGCCCGAAGCATGGCGTCATTCAGGAGGGTCACTGCCAGCCGGGGACGGATCCCACTCCACGGACTAGCCAAATGGAACAGAAGTTGGCCATGCAGGACTATCCGTGGGGTTCTCGAGGGTTATACCTGAAAAATTCACTAGCAAGACTGAGTATACTAATACTCAGCAAGACTTAACCGGGTCGTGGTATATTTAGCCATGTAGCTAGACTTATGCTGGCTTGTAATGGTTCTGAGTTTAATTTCAGCTGAAAAGCAACAAAGAGTATAATCTACTTTCATGTTTTAGCTTTCAGATTCTAGTCTCATTAACTATTCTAGGTAAGCACCTATTCTAGACAAACAAGGTAGAGATTAACATCCATCAGATTATTCCATAATGGTTACTGTTCTTACTCTATGCGGCAGAAGGAATAAGCAGTCTCAGTCTCCACGAGAAATGGACGATTCTGAATCGAATTTTCAAACCTTGCAAGGGTAAACCTAACTCACACGCTTGGAACATCCAAAGATCGTCCCGAAGCAACCGTTTCCCTCCTTTTCTGGGTTATGGATCAGGGCCACCACAAGCGACTGCAGGACCGTACGCACACCAATTGTGCAGGACATACGTTTGTAGCGCGACTACATGATCGTACTCCTGTCTGCTACGCAGAACGCACTCCCACACGTCGGTGCGTGTGTACAACAGAAAACTAAATAATCGAGTGGTGGAGACATATCCATTTGCCGGGCCAATCAGGTACTAGGCTTACCGCTTTACCATATTTCACGGCATGTGGCTAGTACTTTCAAATGGTTAGCCACCACTACCACACACTGCGACCTTATCAACTTTTATCAACACAGATGGGGTAAACTTCCAAGTCATGATATTGCACATGATCCTGTCCATGATCCTTATAGTGATTGCAGAATAGTAAGCATTCAACTCCTATATCGCGCGAGTGACAGGAAATCACCGGACTTCTGCCGGTCCTATTAGCAGAGCATCTATGCGATAAGGACTCAGGCGCAATACATAGGTTCCTAGTATCAATGCATCTAGGGTTCCATTTCAATTCCTACACTTAATGCAAGATATAATATATAAGTATAAAATTGTAGTAAATTTGAAATACTGGGTTATGCACCGGGGCTTTCCTTCTTGAGCGGGGCTAGGGTCATAAGTGTAAGAGACTTTTGAACTTTGGTTTGGGGCTTCAGTTATAGTCTCGGCGACGTTCACTAGGTCTTCAGAAAACCTTGGCTAAGTTTCCGGGACTAACTCGTAGTCTCCGTCGTCGAGTGTCGTTGACTCTACATGATATGCAATGATTTGATTAGATGGTTCTCGAGTTAAGAGTTTTATTTCACAATAAATTTGCAATCCAATGAAAACACAATTCACTCATCAAACATATCATTTACTCTTTTATTGGGCAGTCATTTATCGAGTATAAACTAACCTAGTTAGCTACATTAGATAACATGTTTTATTTTTACAAAAATAAATTGCCATAGCACTAGGGTTGAAACTTTTATTAATTACAGCTTAAGCTATGTCTAAGCCATTGTAAATTTATCAAGATTTTATTTTTACAGAGATTAGGCCACAAGGATAAATAACAATGGCACTAACATATTAAGTATTATTTATAACGGTACATACACACAAGATTTTGTTCTAGATTTTTGTGCATAGGTTACACTACTCAAGTTCAACACCTCAAAATATTTTCATAATTTTTAAATATCTAGAACTGTAGATATTAAATACACAAGATTAAATAAGCATTATCCATGATTAAACTCATGCATTATAAAAATATTATACAAACAGTAAGTTAATTATTTTTCCTATGTACTACATGTCAAAGCAAAATTAACTCAATTGGTTCCACATTTTTACCATTTTTCTACTATTTACTAAGCATTTTCATAGTCTACAACTACTTAAACTATCGTTTAAATTAGAGCAAAAACTACTTAGAAATTGAAAATCAACCTGTAAGGAAAGTTGTAGATCTTAGAATAAGGAATCCAACAAATTTTAGTTTGTATTTTTCTGATTTTTCCCTGACTTGCTATGGAATTTCAAAGTTTGCAACCAAAAATAACAAAGGAGTCCCTAATGACACTATTCACCTTAGTCACGGACTTCATAGACAGCCCCTTGGGCTTTTGTTTCTTTCAACCCGAGGTCCTTGGCCGTGGTCAGAGGGGGGCGCGGGTTTGACCGGCCAAATCCGGCGACGGTGATCGCCGGCGGCGAGGGTGGAGGGGCGTGGAAGCATCACCAACTCTGTACGCACCTGTAGACACCCGGGATTGAGGTCGGGGCGGCCTGTAGCGGCGGCGCGACGAGAGCAGGCGGGTCGGTGGCGGAGGAGAACGGCGGAGGCGGCGCTCCGGCAAGTTCTGGCAAGGGGAAGGGGTCGGGAAGCTTCAGGGCGATGTGGGGAAGCCAGATGTGGGGTCAATTGGAGTCGAGGAGGGTCGGGAAGGGGTGCTCCACGGCGAGCAGGGGGCGGCGGCGGATAGAGATCGCCGGCAGTGCCGCTCCGGCCGAAATCCGATGGCGGTTAGGGGCTGGTGAGTACGAGCAGGGATTGGGGAAGCTTGCTAGGGGGTCGGTGGGGGCAATGGGCGATCGACGGCGGCTACCCACGACGGCCAGTAGCTCACCGGACTAAGGGAACGGGCGGCGGTGGTGATCAGGGGTACTGGGCGCTGTGCAGATGAAGAAAAGAGCATAATTGGGTTGAGCAGGAGCTAGAGAAGCTCAAGAGCGGGAGATTAGAGGCTCGGAGGGGGTGCTCGGCCCGTGCCACGGCGGCGGCGAGGTGTCGGCCGGGCAGTGTTTGGATCGGCGTGGCGCAAGCGGGGGAGGGCCAGCAGGGGCGAGCTAGGGCGGCGGCCGGCGTCCAAGTGACGCATGGGGAGGGTGGAAGCAGGAGGTGGAGCGGCAGCGGGCAACACTGTAGCGGCGGGGAGATGCTCTGCACCGGCGGCAGAGGAAGCAGAGCGGGGAGCAGAGAGGTGCCAGAGGAAGAAGAAGGGAGGGGGGGGGGGTCCGAGGGTCTCTTTGCAATATTCAAAAATCCCAGGGATCCTTCTGTAAAGTAGAATTTCCCACTGATCCAAAACCCTAATGAGAAAATGGCCAAAATAGAAGTTGTAGACTTTTTCAAACCCTACAACATTGCTTTAGGGTTCAAGTTCAAAAATCCAAAGTTCATAGCCTAAATTTTGAACTTTGAACTAAATTCAAACTTTAATAAGGTTTTGTCCTTATGAAGGTAAATTTCTTATAATTTTGGACCTAATTGCAAGCTTTCCTGCAATGTCATGATTACTTGCATTATTACACTTTATCCCTTAGTAACTTTGAAAGTTACTTTTGTATTTCAACTATTTTGCATAAAAGGACTTATACTTTTGCAACAATTTCACATAAGTCCCTATTTTCACAAAAACACCCAAATTTCCTATATTTCAACATATTTATTGCAAATTTCTTTCCTAGTGTGATACAAACTTGACACCTAAGGTGTCACAACCTTCCTATGTTGTTGATTCTACCTCCCATTCTTACCCAATTAACACTAAAGGGCCCAAATTTTTTTCAAAATTACATAAATACCCTTTCTCCCTTTGCACTTAAATCTGAACACACATACAAGATCAAACATGCACACTTTACACTAAAATATAGGGTTTATAATTCTAAATACCTGAATGTCACACAGGGTATGGTGATCGCTGTTCATACCCCCATTTTATATGGTATCCCCATGAATACGTTGCGAAAGTAACATATGTTACGTCATCTGTACGGCGGGAATTGTACGGATGCTGTTTCTATAAGTGAACTGTAATGTTTGGGAATGTTTCATGACGTGCTGGCATGAAAGGTTCATGATATATAATTGTGATTTTTCTGCAGGAACGCTAACCCTGATTTGATAGGTTCTGAACGAATAGGATCTCTCGACTAGCTATTATAGGGAGAGACGTATATATACTATGCTACCGAAACTAACCATGTAAGTCCAAAAATATTTGGCACTTGTTTTTTGTTGTGAGGACGAGTAGTACGTGCATGCATAATTCAAGATTAAACAAAGTGAATGAATTAAGTGGCTTGTTGTTTTAAGGATATCTAGAGTGTTGCTTATCACAAGTGCAGTCTTGAAATGGTCATACAGACAGTCTTAGGGTTTAGTATCCCGGCATCTATTGTTTCATCCTCAAGATCTATATCATCTATCTGATTTCCAGGCTTTGCTATTACCAGAATCGGTTGTCTCGTACCATTTACCTTGTGAGTTCTCAGCAGGGTAGCTGCATTCCAGCTATTCCAGCATCCATCTCGATCCCTGTGGCAGCCTATCGAGATTGATGTGGTTGGTCACCGTCTAGCAGACACTTTTGAAGCAGCAGCTCTTGAAGCCATCAACATTTTCTGCGACCAGCATCCAAATGAAGTTGTTGGGTATTCTATTGGTTTGTTCCCTGCAGCAGATTCTCGTGACCCGAGTGGACATTCCGAGTATCACACTTTGGACACTTATTGGGAGATTTGATAGAAGAGATGCTACGTGCTACAGTCAAGTTTATGAATGCACAATACCGTCATCAGATACTTCAGCGCCGTGGTATGAGCCAGATGACCAGTATAGCCCAAGGTTACCGCAGAAACATTAACCAGTAGATTACCCAGATTGAAGAGTTCCAAGCCACGATCACTGCTACAGATGAGGTTATCGCACAGCGGGATGAAACCATCACTCACCGAGAGGATCAGATCATTGAGAGTGATATATTAATCATTCAGCAGCAACAGCTTGGATCAAGGCTGAACTTTCCGCAGTTCAATCAGGGAAACAACAACAATCGTTGTTTCAACTGCGGTAGCTCATCGCATTTCATCAAGAATTGCCCTCAACTTAGGAAATCATTCCAAGGGCAGACTTCCAACCCGAACAGCAAGGGCAAACGCAAGAAGCAAATTGTACAAGTCCGCCAAGGGAGGGTGAATTTCACAACTCTCTTCGAACTTCCTGAGGGTGCACCAATAATGATGGGTACTTTCACTATACACCATCAACCTACAGTTATACTTTTTGATTCCGGTGCAACCCATAGCTCTATCAGTCCAAAGTTTGGAACAAAAGTAGGCTTGGATTTCTATCATACTAAAGGAACATATATGATAGCGACTCCTGGCGGTAAAATTGCTTTAAATCAAATCTGTAGAGATGTGCCAATTCAATTGGGTAGCAACCTGATAAAGACAGATTTAATTTTGCTAAACCTAGAAGGAATGGATATCCTACTAGGTATGGATTGGATGACTAGACACCAAGTATCATTAGATATCTCTTCCCGAGCGGTTGAGATAGACTCAGCTGATTACAGAGCTATTATTCTATATCTTCCACAGCGGGAGTATATCAACCCTTGCGTTTATGCTATAGAAGGGATCAAGATTGAGGACATCCCTGTCGTATGTGAGTACCCAGATGTTTTTCCGGATGATTTGCCCGGGATGCCTCCTGATAGGGACATTGAGTTTATTATAGAGTTACAACCCGGTACAGCCCCCATCTCTAAAAGACCCTATCGTACGCCACCCAATGAGCTGGTAGAATTAAAAGTTCAACTTCAGGACCTTCTTGATAAAGGTTTTATTCGTACAAATGCTTCACCATGGGGATGCCCAGCCCAGTTTGTGAAGAAAAAGGACCATAGCCTCAAACTATGTGTGGACTATCGCCCCCTCAATGCAGTAACCATAAAAAACAAATATCCTCTTCCCCGCATTGACATCTTGTTCGATCAATTAGCTGGAGCCAAGGTATTCTCCAAAATTGACCTTCACTCTAGATATCACCAGATAAAGATTAAACCCAGCAACATCCCAAAGATAGCATTCTCCACCAGATATGGACTTTATGAATATCTAGTTATGTCCTTTGGTCTTACCAACGCACCAGCATATTTCATGTATCTCATGAACTCTGTCTTTATGCCAGAGCTCGATAAATTTGTCGTAGTATTCATCGACGATATTCTGATCTATTCATGCTAGACATCTTCATATTATTCTTCAGAGATTGTGAGAACACCACTTGTATGCCAAATTCTCCAAATGTGAATTTTGGCTAGATACAGTTAAATTTTTGGGTCACACCATCTCTAGTGACGGCATATCTGTTGATCCGAGTAAAGTCCAGGAAGTGATGGATTGGAAGCCCCCTACTTCAGTCCATCAGATCCGTAGTTTTCTTGGTCTTGCTGGCTATTATCGTCGTTTCATCCCAGACTTCTCTAAAATAGCCAAGCCAATGATAGAATTGCTGAAGAAAAGAGTTAAATTCTCCTGGAATGAGAAATGTGAAGAAGCATTCCACACTCTAAGAGCACACCTCACTACTGCTCCAGTTTTGGCTCAGCCAGATAATTCCAAACCTTTTGATGTCTATTGCGATGCGTCGGGCTTTAGACTTGGTTGTGTACTCATGCAAAACAACCGAGTAATTGCTTATGCCTCACGAGCACTCAGGACTCATGAACAGAACTATCCTACCCATGATCTTGAGCTAGCAGCCGTTATCCATGCGCTTAAGATCTGGAGACATTATCTTATGGGTACTAAGTGCAACATTTACACTGAACATAAGAATCTCAAATACATTTTTACATAAGCAGATCTAAATGTGAGACAAAGATGTTAGCTAGAGCTTATAAAAGATTATGATCTAGAAGTGCACTATCATCCAGGCAAAGCCAATGTGGTTGCGAATGCACTCAGCTGCAAAGTGCATTGCCATTGCTTATCAATAGAAGCCTTTAGTGAAACTCTCTGCTGGGAAATGAGAAAGCTCAATCTTGAGATTATTCCTCAAGGTAGTTTGAATCATATAGCAGTTGAATCCACACTTCACGATAGTATCATTATGGCACAACTACATGATAAAGGAGTAAAAATCATCAAGCAACAGCTAGTCTAGGGAGAAGAAAAGTATAAGTGTTTTCAAGTAGATCACAAAGGAATTCTATGGTTCAAGGGATGTATTGTTGTACCCAAGGACCATCAGCTTTGTAAGCAGATTTTTGACGAGGCACATCTGTCCAAGTTCTCTATGCACCCTAGCAGTACCAAAATGTACCAAGACCTAAGATAGAACTTTTGGTGGACTCGCATGAAAAGAGAAATTGCAAGATATATCTCTAAGTGTGATATTTACCAAAGAGTTAAAGCCAGTCATTTAAAGATTGCTGGTGTTCTTCAACCTTTACCCATTCCTTCTTGGAAGTGGGAAGATATCAGCATGGATTTCATCGTTGGCTTACCTAACACTTCCCAGAGACATGATTCTATTTGGGTAATCATTGATCGATTAACGAAAACTGCCATTTTCTTCCTGTGCATACTACTTACAATGCTAAAAAGTATGCCAAGATCTATCTAGACCAAATCGTTCGTCTCCATGGAGTACCTAAGATGATCATCTCTGATTCTGGAGCACAGTTCATTGCTCATTTCTGGGAGCAACTCCAACACTCTCTTGGAACCAAATTAATTCGAAGCTCCACGTATCATCCGCAAACAGACGGACAAACGGAAAGGATAAATCAAATCCTAGAGGATATGCTTAGAGCCTGTGTAATCCAATATGACAAAAATTGGGACAAATGCTTAGCTTTGGTAGAATTCTCCTACAATAACAGTTATTAGTCGAGTCTCAAAATGGCTCCTTTTGAAGCATTATACGGTCGCCGATGCCGAACTCCTTTGAGTTGGTCTCAAATCGGCGAACGTAAAATCTTTGGACCCGATCTTGTCACTGAAGCAGAAGAAAAAGTAAAGATCATTCAAAGTAATCTAAAGGCAGCCCAATCTCGATAAAAGAGCTACGTGGACAAATGAAGGAAACCATTGCAGTTTGAAATTGGTGACTTTGTATACCTAAGGGTATCTCCTACCCGAGGTGTTCAACGGTTTGGTATAAAAGGAAAACTCGCTCCTCGATACATTGGACCTTTTGAAATTCTTGAAGCTTGTGGACCCGTAGCCTGTCATCTTCAACTTCCTCCTCAGCTAGCAGCCATTCATAATATCTTCCATGTATCTCAGCTTAAGAAATGCATCAAAATCCCTACCGAGGTCATCGATTTCCAAACCATCAAAATCGAGTCAGACCTATCTTATACCGAACATCCGATCAAAATACTAGATACCAAGGAGAGAAGCACAAGAAGAAAAATAGTCAGGATGTTTAAGATCCAATGGAACCATCACACTGAAGAAGAAGTGATTTGGAAAACTGAATCTTATCTTCAGCACAACTTTCCAGACTTCCTTAGAGCCAAACCAAGTATCTAATCTTCCAATTCCATTCTCTTCCGGAATCTCGGGACGAGATTCTTTTTAGGGAGGGAGGCTGTGACATTTCAGGTACTTAGAAACTAGACACACTAATTTCTAGTATGAAGTAGTGCTTGTTAGTGTGAAGTTTGTGTTTGTTTCGATGAATGCCTTTAAAAACTTAAATACATGTTAAAGGGTATTTCTGTAATATTGGACAAATTAGGGTTCTTTTTGTAAATTGTGTGTAAATGAGAGATAATTTCAAAAATGTATGAAGGGTTGATTTGCAAACGTAAGTTTTTACTCTTTAACCACTGTAAGAAATGTAAATACTCCAAGGCTTCATTGAAGAGGTAAAAATTTATTTTGGATTTATTTGAAATTGAATGATTTGTTGGCTTTTAAAAATAATTTCAAAACCCAAACTCTTTTGAAGTTGGACTCTAAAGCAAAGTGGTAGATCTTTTTAAGCTCTACATTTTGGTTTTGGGCATATTTTCATTAGAGCTATAGTTTGGAAGAAAATTTTACTTTACAGTGAACTCCTTGAAATTGCAAAATTTATGAACAGGTCCTCGTTTTCTTCCTCCTGCTTCCCGCTCTCTGTTTCTCTGCAGCGCTGCCCGCCGTCCATCACCGGTGTTTCCCCCGGCTGCCAGCTGCCCCCTCACCGCTCTTCTTGCGCCACCTGGCCCCCCAGCTCGCCTGCCCGCCGCTCGCCAAACCTTGCTGGCTCCTCGCGCGGACACGTCGCGCCGCTGCCCGCCCGAGCCGCCACGTGCGCTGTCGACCACCAGCAGCTGCTTGCTGCCCACCTGCGCACCTCTTTTTGGCTTTGGAACGCGCCCAGTGAACTTCTCCCTTCTTCTATTCCCTCGCGCGCACCCGCATTCCTGTTCTTTTTCCTTCTCCGCTCGACTACTTCGCCGGAGCTCCTCTGTCCACCACCGTCAACCGCCTCCGCCACTCCTCCTCTCCAATTTCATGCTCCACTAGCACCGCTGCATCTCACTACCCCTTTCTGGCCCGCTCTTCTTCCTTCTCCCGCGCGTGCGCAGCCCAGAACGCCACACCGGCGATTTCACTCCCCGCCGCCGTCTTGTTTCTAGTCGAACCGAGGTTCCACCCCTTCTCCTCCCTCACCAAGAGCACCATCAGCACCACATCTCCATGCCGAAGCTTCCTGACCAATTCCCTTCCTCCTTCCTGCACTCTAGTCATCGGAACATCGCCGCCGCCTTCGGAACCTCTCTGCGCCAGCTGTGTCCTTAGTCGAACCATCGCCTCCGAGCTTCCCTTCTACGATTCCAACCACCCCCAAGTCCACCGTGAGCTCCTGAACTTTTTTCCCCACCTTTCCCTCGCCGCCAGTGAGCCTCCTCGCCGGATTTTGATCGCCGCCGCTCAGCTTCTTCTGTTCCGGTCGAGTAGGGACCTAATTGCAAGCCTCTATTCTTTCTAGGGTCTTTTCTATAAAATACCAGAAATCAATCGGCTACACATCTGTAAGATACACGCCCGTCAGCTACACACCCATCGGCCACACGCCCATCGACTCCACGTCGATCGGCTACACCTCTATCGGCTACTTTTGCCAAAGAAAAATCGGGCCGATGCGCGCACAAGTAGTTACCTAGGTTAACACCTCAAGCAAGTATCGGCTAGGCACGGCCAATATAGAACACATTAATCAGCTAAACACAGCCGATGCAGAATACACAAATCGGACTTTTCCAATGCACACACGATCGGCTAGTTAAACAGACGCTCATACAGATCGGCTAAGGCGAGCCGATGCACACCCCAATCGGCTAGACAAGCTATTTGAAAAATATGTTGTGAAGTAGATCCGATCGGCTCTGTAGTAACTTTCACCAAATAGCCGTTTTGAACAAAGTTTCTACACCAGAAACTCTACTTAAGTTTATTTTTTTCAAATCTTTTTATTGTTCGTACAAATTAGTTAAGTCTTGAAGTAATGTATTGAATGTATTCTTGTTAGATTGCAACTTTATTGTGAAAGCCAAATATTAAAATAATGACCATTTGCTTCAAATCATTGCATATCATGTAGATTTGACGACACTCGCGGACGGTACCTACGAGCTAATCCCGGAACCCAATGAGGGTATTTCTGAAGCTCAAGTGAACATCGTCGAGGATCTTTCCGAAGCCCCGAACCAAGGTTCGGAAGATACTGACATCACTGACCCCAGCCTCACCAGTGAAGGCAAGCCCCGGTGCATAACCTAATATTTTAAATTATGCACTTATATTGTTATATATCTATATTGTGCATTAAGTTCTAGGAGTTATTATAAAGCCCTAGTTGCATGAAACCTAGGAACCTATGTAATGTTTTCGAGTCCTTATCGAGTAAATGCTCTACTAATAGGACCGGCAGAAATCGAGTGATTTCCTGTCACTCCATGATATAGGAGTTGATTGTTTACTTTTCTGCAATCACTATAAGGATCACGGACGGGGTTATGTGCAATATCATGGCTTGGAATGGTACCCCGTCTGTGTTGATGAATTTGATAAGACCATAGTGTGTCGTAGTGGTGGTCAAGCATTTGAAAGTACTAGCCACATACCGTAAATATGGCACGCGCTAAGCGTAGTACCTGATTGGCCCGGCAAGTGGACATATCCCCCACCACTCAAATTTTGGTTTATGTTCACACGCACCGACATGTGGGAGTACGTTCTGCATAGCAAACGGGAGTACGGTCATACAGTCACGCTGTTGTGATAGTCCATATGCTTGTAATACTAGATATATTTTGATAGTGTGAAATATATGTTTGTTAAATGTAAAGCTTGTGTATGTTTATGTGAAACTTTTGAAAATTTAAACGTACAAATAAAAAGGATATTTTTATAATTATAGAAAAACCTAGGGTTGTTTTTGCAAAATGTATTTGGATTAGGGTAATTTCAAAATAAGTGAAAAGTGGTTTCGTAAACATGTTTTTCTTATTTTATTCCCTGTAAAAAAATATATATTTATCCAAAAGTTGCATTAGAAATGCATGTGTTGAAGTGCGTAAAATTTTTGGGTAAAATGGTAAAAAATAAGGGTGTTTATGTAATTTTATAAAAGTACAAGTCCTTTTATGCAAATATTTGATTTACAAAAGTAACTTTTAAATTTACTCAGGACTAAAGTGTAAAAGTGCAAGTCATCATGACATGTCTATCCAACCATTATGACGAGTCTATCCCGTCATTATGACGTGTCATAAATGCTTGCATTTAGGTCCTAAAATTTTATAAATTACATTTCTAGGACAAAAGCAATTCAAATCCGACTTTTGTACAAAAATTCATGTGTAAAAATATAAGTTTTGAGTTTTTGAACTTGAGCCCTAAAGCAATGTTGTAGAGTTTGAAAAACTCTCCAACTTTCGTTTTGGGCATTGCTTTATTTGGATTTTAAATCAATGGGAAATTTTGTTTTGCAGACAGGCCCTTGCAGTTTTCTTTAATTACGTATAAGTCCTTGGAGAATTCCAGTCCTTCTTCTTCTCTGTGCTTCCTTTCTCTCTCTGCCTTATCTTTTCACTGGCGCCTCTCTTCCTCCTTGCTTGGCGGCACCTCTTCCTGGGTTCTTCTTCTGCTTTTCCCCTTCCTCTCTTCAACACAGGCAACAGCAGGCGGTGCTGGCGGCGCCCAGGGGCGGCCCTGCCCCAGGCGGCGGCGCAGCATGCCGGGCCCCACGCGGGCCCAAGCAGCGCGGCGCGACTCAACGCGGTTAGGCGAGCGGAGGCGTGCAGGCGTGACTCGGGGGCCAAGCGGCGCGGGGCGCTGCGGGCGCGGGCGAACGGCTCTGCGCGGGAGCGCCCGGGCGCGCGCGCAGGGGCCCGTGCGGCGGGAGCTGGCGCGTGAGCTGCGGCAGGGCGCAGGCGCACGGGCGGTGGCAGCGCGCAGGCCAGGCGACGGCGGGCCCGGGCGAGCTAGCGCGATGCGGGCCGCAGGGAGGCGAGCCCAAGCGGGCTGGTGGCGCAGCAAGAGCAAGCGCAGCGCGCGGGGGTGGCTCGGCTGGTGTGGGCTGAGCGCAGGCGACAGCACGTGGGCGCCAGCAGAGCCAAGCAACGGCGCATGGTGGCGTTGGAGCACGGAGACAGTACCAGGGGACGGCGCCGGGCTTGGACGGAGGAGAATGGCGAAGGACTGGCGGCACAGGGGCTCGCTGCTGTTGGCGCGAGCGCTGCGCGGACGTGTGGAAGGCATGGAGCAAACGCGTGAGCGGCACGCGAACCAAGCAGCGCTGGGGCGAAGCTCGCGGCGTGGCGGCACGGATATGCTGGATTCAAGCGGCCCCGAGCGAGCAATGGCGTGCAGGACGCGTGCGAGCGCAGCAGGTGCGAGACCCGGGCGGAGGTGAGCAACCCGGAGTGAGCAGTGACGCGCGGAGTGGCCCAGGCGCGCGGGTGAGGCAGCAGGCGTGCGCGGCAGTGGCACAGGAGTGGTTCGTGGGCGATGCCGAGCGAGTGGCGCAAGCATGCGCGTGGTGGCGTGTGAGAGTTGGCGGTATGGGCAGGTGTTGAGCGGCCGGAGCAGAACGAACCCACGGGCACGAGCAGATAGTGTTGGAGTGCGACGTGACGAGCAACAGCACACGCAGGAGGAGTTGCGATGGAAGGTTTCTGCGCAAGATGCGGGAACACGGTGACATCAGCCCTAACTACGCTACGAAGATCTCTGGTGACGCAAGAGTGGCGATATCGAGGACGCGAGCTCGCTCGCTCGTAAGATGCGCAAGGGGCGGCGAGCCAGAAGAAAAGATGGTGAAGCAAAGGCGATGGTTATAGCGCGGCGAATTTGGAAGGAGTAGCCGTACAGCGGCAAGGTGATCAGGGCAGAAGTAACGCGGCGCGGGTTCGACGTGCAGCGTATGACCGGCGGCAGTGGTAGACCGGTCCTGAGGGCGTCACAATGAATGGAGAGGACGGCGGAGTTACAGGATCCAGAGGTCTGAGTGGGATTGAATCGGAGCGTTCGCGAGTGCGAGCGGAAGTATTATGTTAGTGGCCGGCTCGGCTCGATTCAGCAGGCGCGTGTGTGTACAAGACAACAGGCCATCTTCCACCCACGACAACCCTCCCCGACAAACTTCTTCGTCATCCACAGGATCCCGTCATCGTCGAGCTTTTATCGTCACCAATCCTATTCACCGCGGGAATTTACTTTCCGCGTGTCCTTCTTCATAACCAAAGCTATCCCAAGGTTTGCCCTGATCCATTAATCTCTCTAATGCCGGCGACTCCTTTGCCGGAATGTCGTCGTTAACTTCCTGTTATCTGTTTTCCCGAACCAGGGACTTAATTGTTATGTTTTAGCAAGTTCTAGGGTGTTCTTTGTAAAATTTCCAAAGCTTTCTGTATTTCAAATCGATGAACTTCTACATTTCATAGATTTTCGTAAGAAGTTCATAAAAAGGTAAAATCAGTTTTGTTTGAAATCCTAAGTCAAACTCTACAAGTTATATGTTGTGATTTTGATTTGAAAGTCTTTGGATTGTGGTCTAGGTTAAATCTTAGGAAATGAGTGCTTTATTATACCTGGTGTTGTATGCATGTGTTGTAGCTGAATATAGATCATCAGATGTATGTCTCAAGTACAGATGTGTGATCTTTAGTACTCAAATTCCTGCCATCCAGACTCTGTCCTTGTTTTGATTGCCATTTCCATAAAATTCTCTTCGTATAAAGATCTTTGTCAATTCATGCGCATCTGTTGTTTAACTTATACATCTTTGCAGCTGCATTTCAACATCAGCTTTTGGTTCAGCCGCTAAGCCTCTGTTTCCTTAAGCTATGATGTTTCTGTGTAACAACTGTCAACCGATGCTTTTCTTTTGATAGGTTCCTACCATCGGTTGGTTAACTGATATGGTTGTTACCTTTCTAGTATTGGCTACCGCCGATACCATTCTTTTGTTTTGTCCTACATCGGCTGCACATAGTCGATGCATCGAAGATGCACCCACAATCTTAGGGTTCTTGCCATCGGCCGACCCAAGCCGATTTTGGTTACTTTTCCATATCGGTCAAACACGGCCGATCGATCCTTAGTTTCCCCATCCTTATCCACACACTTCTATCAGTCGATTTATCGACTGAGAGGTCAGCTTTATACTTATCGGTCACATACCCTTAACCACACTTCAATCGGCTGTACGTCACTCAATAATTGTGCTGACGTAATCGAGTCGATACAACCACACCTAGTTACCTAGAATAACACTTAAGCACATCCAGTTAAGACACAGCTGTTTTAGGGATCATCCCTCTACTAAAGTCATCGATGTTTTCATCGATCGATTGGGAACCCAATACACTTATCAAATGGCTACACAAGCTAAAGCATACAACCCTAGATCAGTAAGCTAGCACAGTAGACACGCCTCTGTTAAACATGACCTAAGCACATCAATCAGTTAAACCCCTGTTGTATCCAATCGACTCTGTTGTAGTCTTCAACTTATAGTCCATCTTAATTAGTTGTCCCCCTAAAGCTCTATCTAAGTTAGTTTCTGATCTTTTTGATTGTTATGTGAGTAATATGTTAAATGAGTGCTAGATTGCAACTTTGTTATGAAATAAAATAGCTTTATGTGCACCCTTTGAATGTAATGTTGCATTGCATGTAGATACGACTACTTCAGCAAACGGTACCTACCAGATCTCCCAGGAGTCTGCAGAGGACTTTCCTGAAGACCAAGTGAATGTCATCAAGGATTTATCGAAAGCCCCGAACCAAAGTTCGGAAGATCTTAACTTTACTGACTTCAGCCCCACCAGTAAAGGCAAGCCCCGGACATATCCCACTACTTTATTTACACTGCAATCTATGTCTATTTATCTATACTTATGCATTAAGTCTAGGAGTTGAGATGAAACCCTAGTTGCATGATCGCTTAGGAATCCAATGTATTGAACCCGAGTCCTTATCGCTTAGATGCTCTGCTAAATAGGACCGATAAAAGTCGGGTGATTTCCTGTCACTCGCGCGACATAGGAGTTGTTTGTTTACAATTCTGCAGTCACTATAAGGATGACGGACAGGGTCATGTGTTGTATCATGACCTGAAGATTTACCCTGTCTGTTTTGTTAAAAGTGGATAAAGTCGCAGCGTGTGGTAGTGGTGGCTAAGCTTTTGAAAGTACTAGCCACATGCCGCGAAATATGGTAAGCGGTAAGCCTAGTACCCGATTGGCCCGGCAAATGGACGCGTCTCCACCACTCGACTTTTATTTTATGTTTACACGCACCGACGTGTGGGAGTACGTTCTGCATGGCAGACAGGAATACGGGTTTTGTAGTCGCGCTACAGACGTATGTCCTACACGAGTGATGTGCGTATGGTCCTGCAGTCGCTTGTGGTGGCCCCGATCCATAACCCGGAATATGAGGGAAACGGTTGCTTCGGAACACCCTGTTGGTATTCCAAGCGTGTGTGTTAGGTTTACCTTGCAAGGTTAAATTCGATTCGGATCGTCCGCCTCTCATGATGATTGAGATTGCTTATCCCTTCTGCCACATTGAGTAAAAAGTGTAATTGTTGATGGAATAATCTTGATGGATGATAATCTATATCTTGCTTGCTTAGTGTAGGTGCTAACCTAGAATGGATAATCAACTAGAATGTGAAAGCTAAAATTTGAAAGTAGTTCATACTCTTTGTTGCTTTTCAGCTGAAAATAAACCCAGAACCTTTACAATGCCTGCATGAGTCTAGTTATGGGCTAAAGTATACCCAATCCCGGGTAAGCCTTGCTGAGTATTAGTATACTCAGCCTTGCTAGTTTTATGTTTTTCAGGTAAAGCCTTTGAAGATCCTACTCTTCCCCTGTCTTGGCCCTGTGCTTTTCCAGAAGATTGGTCCGTGGAATGGGATCCATCCCCGGCCAACCCTGATGATGCCAAGTGATGTCGTGCCTGGGCTTAGCATGACATCCGTCCTGACGACGTATTGTAAATCATCACGTATGTTTTCCGCTGCCAAAAAGCATAACTCTAACAGTTTGTAATAACTTTTCTAAATTTGGAACTTCGTATTGCTTTTAAAAACTCTTGTAAAGTAATTTCCTTGTGATGTAAAATGTGATGGTGACTGTATCTCTGGACTCACCTTTGTGTGAGGTAACCTTATTGATCCTGTGTATCGGTGGTTTATCGGGACGTTACCCGACAGGCCAAGGGATTATACCGTTTGAAGCACGTTGGAGCCCTCGGAAGTGGACTCGCGTACTTGAGCCGGTATAATTCAAGTTGGTTCTGCCACAGCTGTAGACGTACGTCCTGCACATTGGATGTGCGTATGGTCCTGCAGTCGCTTGTGGTGGCACTGATCCACAACCCGGAATATGAGGGGAATGGTTGCCCGAAAAGGAAAGTTTCCGAGCGTGTGAGTTAGGATCCCTTGCAAGGTTATGAAATTTGATTCAGGAGTCATCTGTTTCTCACGGTGATTGAGACTGCTTCATACTTCTGCCACATAGAGTAACAAGAGCAATAGTTGATGGAACAATATTGATGTATGCTTTAATACCTACCTGGCTTGTCTAGTATAGATGCTCACTTAGAATGGTTAATAGAACTAGATTTTGAAAGCTAAAATATGGAAATAAGGACATACTCTTTGTTGTTTTTCAGCAAAAGAAACCTAGAGCCTTTCAACCTCTCATGGTCTAGTTATGGGCTAAGTATACCAAATTGACGGGTAAGCCTTGCTGAGTATTAGTATACTCAGTCTTGCTAGTAATGTGGTTGTCAGGTATGTCATTCGAGGACTCAGTTGCTAGTTCCCCTTGGCCCTGCACTTTACCACCTGGCTGGTACATAGAATGGGATCCGTCCCTGGCCGGCAATGACCCTTCGGAATGACGCCATGCTTTGGGCTAAGTATGGTGCCTGCTTTTGCGACGTGTAGTGATGTGAACCCGTTAGGGATTGTTCCTGATCTTTCGATGAGAGGCATGGAATAACTCAATTGATGGAGAAGATGACGTTCAGGGCCCGACTACAGCCTTCCAAGGATGCTGCGCTTTAGCAACTGATACACCACCTCCTTTGGTTGCCGCGATCTTGTGGAGCGCGACACCCGGCCACTAGGGCACTCGTCCTGCAAGCAATTGAAGAACTAGCAAGAACAAGTAGAACAAGTACTGAAATTACGAGATGTAATTGAAGGTCTCAAACCAAATCTCAATATTGATGGGGTTCCGAAAACAAGTGGACGGGCGGCTGGATCAGCACGCGCGTCTACAAGGAAGTAGCAAAAGCTAAACTTGCATCTAACAAAATCCGCGTGTTCTTGACAGCGGCTAAAGGTTATAAAGAAGTGGGAGAATGACCACAAGGGTGCTGGGGTCGTGTTCCAACCCTAGGACTTATCCGTCTTGGACTCAACTTGATACACGGCTCGTTGGGCCAAATTAGGGTGACGCAGCACTGTGGCTGAAAAGGACTCTGTAGTAAATCTAGGATTGCGGTTGAATCCAAATAGATATGGAGGTGATTCCAGATCCGTTGGAAAGTAGATTTGATAAGCTTTCCAGAAAGTACTCGATCGACCAAAATGGAGTCCGGATGAAGTCATGGCGGCCATCACAAGTCGTGTCTGTCCTACAGTCCGAATACAGCCTGCGCGATGCCTCTTCCCTTTTGATCCAATCCATTGTTCCTGAGTAAAACAAGAGTGTACGTGTCTTCATTCTCTAAATATGATGAACCTGAGCTTAAGAGTGAACTTACTTGATGGGTAAGCCGATGAGCACGAGCGCGAGTAATAGGACCAAGAGGTGTTGTTGAAGTAGATACTGGTGTAGGTGTGGATGTATCGTTAGTGGAGATGTCCTCATCATCCTCCCCTTCTTGCATTTGAGTCGTCCTTGACTCAAGCTCATCGTCCTCTCCCAAATATGGCTTCAAATCTGCAATGTTAAATGTGGGACTAACCCTAAAATCCACAGGCAGGTCTAGCTTATATGCATTATCATTAATTTATTCTAGCACTTTAAACGGTCCATCAGCCCGAGGCATCAATTTAGATTTTCTCAAAGCAGAAAACCTATCCTTTCTCAAGTGCAACCAAAGGCAATTCACCAGATTCAAAAATCAATTGCTTTCTACCTTTATCACCAGCAAGCTTATACTTAGAATTCATGCGCTCGATGTTTTCTTTAGTTGTTTCATGCAGTTTTAACATCAGTTCAGCACGTTGCTTAGCATCAAAGTTCAATTTTTCAGAAGTGGGCAAAGGCATTAAATCAATAGGAGCACGAGGAATCAAGCCATAAACAATCTCAAAAGGGCACATCTTTGTAGTAGAATGCATGGAACGATTATAAGCAAACTCAACATGAGGCAAACATTTTTCCCACAACTTAATATTCTTCTTTAAAACAGCCCTTAACATGGTAGACAAGGTTCAATTAACAACTTCAGTTTGACCATCAGTTTGGGGATGACAAGTGGTAGAAAATAGAAGCTTAGTTCCCAATTGTACCCATAAAGTTCTCCAAAAGTGGCTAAGAAATTTGGCATCACGATCAGAAACAATTGTGTTTGGCACACCATGCAAACGACAATTTCTCGAAAGAACAAATCAGCAACATGTGTAGCATCATCAGTTTTATAACATGGAATAAAGTGTGCCATCTTGGAAAATCTGTCCACAACCACAAAAACGCTATCACGTCCCTTCCTAGTTCTAGGCAATCCCAATACGAAATCCATAGAAATATCCTTCCAAGGAGCACTAGGAACTGGTAAAGGCATATACAAACCATGCGGATTTAAACGTGACTTAGCTTTTTGACATGTAGTGCAGCGTGCAACAAATTGCTCCACATCTCTTCTCATTTTTGGCCAAAAGAAATAACTAGCAAGTACATCCTCTGTCTTCTTTGCTCCAAAATGCCCCATCAAGCCACCTCCATGCGCTTCCTGTAACAACAACAAACGAATGGAGCTAGTTGGAATGCATAGCTTGTTAGCTTGAAACACAAACCCATCATTGACGATGAATTTGTTCCATGCTTTTCCATCCTTACAATGCAGAAAAACATCCTTAAAATCAGCATCATACACATATTGTATTTCAATTGTGTCCGAACCAAAAATCTTGCAATCAAGTTGTGTCAACAAAGTATATCGCCTAGACAAAGCATCAGCAATGACGTTCTCTTTCCCTTTCTTGTGTTTGATGACATAAGGAAAAGATTCAATAAATTCAACCCACTTAGCATGTCTACGGTTCAGTTTTCCTTGACTACAAATATGTTTCAAAGATTCATGATCAGAATGGATAACAAACTCTTTGGGCCACAAATAATGCTGCCATGTTTCTAATGTGCGCACAAGAGCATACAATTCCTTGTCATAAGTAGAATAATTCAGAATAGGTCCGCTCAATTTCTCACTAAAATATGCAACAGTTTTACCATCTTGTAACAAAACACCACCCAACCCAATTCCACTAGCATCACATTCAAGCTCAAAGGTCTTATTAAAATCAGGAAGTTGGAGGAGAGGTGCATGTGTCAACTTATCTTTCAACATGGTGAACGTATTCTCTTGTGTGGTGCCCCAAGAAAAGGGCACCCCCTTCTTCGTAAGCGCATTCAACGGTGCCGCAATGGTGCTGAAATCCTTCACGAAGCGACGATAGAACCCAGCAAGTCCTAGAAAACTACGCACCTGTGTGATGGTCTTTGGTACAGGCCATCCCTGAATAGCTTCCACCTTGGCTTGATCAACTTCAATTCCCTGTGGAGTGACAACATAGCCAAGAAAAGATACTCGATCTGTGCAAAAGACGCACTTCTCAAGGTTACCAAATAAACGTGCATCACGTAAAGCAGTAAAAACAGTACGTAAATGATCAAGATGTGCCTCCATGGATTTGCTATAAATCAATATATCATCAAAGTAGACCACAACAAATTTGCCAATGAAAGCACACAGAACCTCGTTCGTTAATCGCATGAAGGTACTAGGTGCATTAGTTAACCCAAAAGGCATGACTAACCACTCATATAACCCGAACTTAGTTTTGAAAGCAGTTTTCCATTCATCTCCCAATTTCATGCGAATATGGTGGTACCCACTACGCAAATCAACTTTGGTAAACACAACAGCACCACTCAATTCATCAAGCATATCATCCAAACGTGGAATAGGATGTCGATATCGAATTGTGATATTGTTGATAGCTCTACAATCGACACACATACGCCACGTTCCATCTTTCTTGGGGACTAAAATAACCGAAACAGCACAAGGACTAAGGGACTCACATACATAACCTTTGTCGAGTAGTTCTTGCACTTGTCGCTGAATCTCTTTCGTTTCTTCCGGATTGGTCCTGTACGGTGCACGGTTGGGCAGCGATGCTCCTGGAATCAGATCAATTTGGTGCTCAATCCCTCGTATTGGTGGCAGCCCAGCTGGTATTGCACTTGGAAACACATCAGAATACTCCTGCAAAACGTTAGCGACAGCAGGGGCAAAGAGTGCTGCATATCATGAATGGAAATCAAAGCATCTTTGCACACCAAAGCATAGGCAACAGAAGTGGTAGCAATCAAGTCATTAATATCAGATTTAGTAGCAAGCAAGCAAGTCCCTTTCAAGCGTATCTCATCTTGCTTATTAGCAACCGACTTGATAATTTTATTGGTCTCACTTTTAGCTTTGGCAGCTCTAGCAGTATCATCACGCACAATAGCTTCAGGAGACATAGGAAGCAACACAAGTTTCTTATCATGGTGCAAGAGCGAAAACTGATTTGATCTACCATAATGCACACAATCCGTATCAAATTGCCAAGGCCTACCAAGCATAATATGGCAAGCTTGCATAGGCACAACATCGCACTCAACAACATCATGATATGACCCGATTGCAAAATTAATGCGCACCAGCCTCGTTACCTTAGCCTTACCACTGTTGTTTAGCCATTGAATGTGATACAGGTGTGGGTGTGGTTTGGTACTGAGTGCAAGCTTCTCCACCAGTTCGCTGCTAGCCAAATTGTTGCAGCTACCTCCATCAATAATTATACGACAAGAACGCTCTTTAATGACACACTTAGTTTGGAATAGTGTGTGTCACTGATTTTGCTCCACCTTCTCCATTTGTGCACTAAGCACACGCTGCACAATGAGACTCTCGTAGTGTTCGGCTGCCCCTGCATCAATATGTTCGTCTGGTGGTCCCTCATTACCTGCATGGTCAGCAGCAAACAAAGCAAGTGTATCCTCATCAAATTCACTAGCAGAGGAATACGCACCATCATCTTTGACCACCAAAGCGCGCTTTGTAGGACAGTCACGCTGCACGTGCCCAAAACCCTTGCACCGATGACACTGGACATCCCTTGTTCTACCCGTGGATGCAACCGAGGAAGCACTAGCGGCTGGCTTCTGGACAGTCTTGGTTGCTGAATTGGTGGGAGGAGCACGTGGCTTGTCGTTGGATGGAGAAGATGCTGCTGTACGACTCGGTGAAGGAGCTGGTACAGGTGCACATCCGCCCGTAGAAGTAGTCGTGCGTGGCTGCCATGATGTAGATTTACCTGCAGAAACATTAGACCTAGTACTAGCACGTCGTCCCTATACCTCCCTTTCAGCTTTACAAGCAAGATGGAACAAACGGGTTACGTTAGTATAATCTTTATACGCAAGAATGTCCTGAATTTCTCTATTTAACCCGCCCAAAAATCTAGCCATAGCAGGTTCCTCACCCTCCACTAAATTACAACGTAGCATACCCATTTGCAATTCCTGATAATATTCTTCTACACTTCTAGTGCCCTGCCTCAATTGTTGTAACTTATGTAACAGATTACGTGCATAGTAAGAAGGAACAAATCTAGCCCGCATGACCCGTTTCAAAGCATCCCAAGTTTGTGGCATGTCATCAGCAGTTTTCTTGCCATGTTCTATCCACCAAACAGAAGCAAAATCAGTGAACTCACTAGTAGCAGCCTTAACACGCGCATTCTCAGGAAAATCATGGCATGCAAACTTTTGATCAACAGCAATTTCCCAAGTAATGTATGCATCAGGGTCATATGTACCATCAAAAGGAGGTATTTTAAATTTAATCTTGCTGAAAGCATCATCATTGTTGCGTACCTCACGACGGCGAAAACCACCCATACCTCTATGATTAGTGCGTAGCTGGCGGCGATGGCGAGCGTCTTGTTCATCCTGTTCAGTATCAGCAACATATTCATCCGCCCAATCATCACGCTGTTCATTGGTCTTCGCATGGAGCTCATCAAAATGCCGCAAAAGAGCAGCGAGACTCTTATCAATATTGCCGACCGCTGTCTCCAGGCTCGTAAGCTTGGTGTTGGTGGCAATCTGCGTAGCCTCCAATTGTCCAATCTTGTCATTCGTCACCTACATATCATTATCAAGTCCCTCTATGTGCCGCTGCACTTGCCTTTCAAAATGTTGTATGATGCCCCTGGTACGTGGAGACTGATGCAAGCTATGATCCTCCTCCTCGGAGCCTGCCATGGTGAGAAACACAAGGACAACAAGAAAAACAAGTGAAGTAGTAAAATCCCTACAACTAATAGGGTGTAGCTACTGCAAAGCGCTCACTCTCAACCTGTTGCACAAGGTCTTACCAATTCTTACCTTGCTGCTAGGAGGGGACGGCAACCAACAAGTCCGCAACCGTGGAATGAAGTGTATCAGCGCTGCAACAACAAGACCTGTGGAGCTGTAGCCGGATATGTGGAGCTGTAGGTGGGCTGGAACAAGGAAGTACTAGCATCATGTTAGTCACAAAAGCAAGCTGAATAATCGTTCAACAGTGGTACTGTGCTGGTCCTAGTCTAGACCGTACTAGAGACGCGAGCCTAGACACAAAGGAAGTCACAAAGCACCACTCCGAACAGAAGGGAAAAACAAACGCAATGAATTAGCCCCTTGCTTATTTTTGTTTTGTTTTCTTTTTTTTAACACTGATCCTTTTTTTCTTTTTTTTCTTTTTTTTCAGGGGAACCTCAAAAATAGATTCTATGAACAAAGGAATACAAGTGAGCACGTCACCACACACTCTCTCTCTCTCTAGAGTAGGCCGAACACTTAAATATATGTGGGAAGTGTTATTGCCTCTAGTGCACAGTTCGGACTCAGATTCAACCAGCACCGAATTTAACTTAGACTTAATAACAAAGAGGCACTCAGATTCGGCAACCGCAAGATGAATAGGTTACCCGAATTCAAGTCGGTCTCGACCAATACGCGCTTAACCGATTCCAAGTCGAACTTCATAGCCAAAGTGTATTCTGATTCGGCCAAAACAGTGATGAAAAGGCAGCGTACGTGACCAAACGTGACAAGAACTTGAAACTCTAAAGGACTACAACTAAGACCAGCAACTCAACACAACTGATGCAGCTGAAAACTCAACAAGCCCTAACTAAGCAGTACTAGTAAAGGCTCAAAAGGGTCTATAGGATTATGGTGGGAAAAAAATTCTACTATTTTTGGCTTTTTCTAGACTGTAGGAAAATAAAAAATAGCGAAGGATTGGAAGTCTCTCACGGAACAACCTTGCTCTGATTACCAACTGATGTGAACCCGTTAGGGATTGTTCCTGATCTTTCGATGAGAGGCGTGGAATAACTCGATTGATGGAGGAGATGACGTTCACGGCCCAACTACAGCCTTACAAGGATGCTGCGCCTTAGCAACTGATACACCACCTCCTTTGGTTGCCGCGATCTTGTGGAGCGTGACACCCGGCCACTAGGGCACTCGTCCTACAAGCAATCGAAGAACTAGCAAGAACAAGTAGAATAAGTACTGAAATTACGAGATGTAATTGAATGTCTCAAACCAAATCTCAATATTGATGGGGTTCCGAAAACAAGTGGACGGGCGGCTGGATCAGCACGCGCGTCTACAAGGAAGTAGCAAAAGCTAAACTTGCATCTAACAAAATCCGCGTGTTCTTGACGGCGGCTAAAGGTTATAAAGAAGTGGGAGAATGACCACAAGGGTGCTGGGGTCGTGTTCCAACCCTAGGACGTATCCGTCTTGGACTCAACTTGATACACGGCCCGTTGGGCCAAATTAGGGTGAAGCAGCACCGTGGCTGAAAAGGACTCTGTAGTAAATCTAGGATTGCGGTTGACTCCGAACAGATATGGAGGTGATTCTGGATCCGTTGCAAAGTAGATTTGATAAGCTTTCCAGAAAGTACTCGACCAACCAAAACGGAGTCCGGATGAAGTCTTGGCGGCGATCACAAGTCGTGTCTGTCCTGCAGTCCGAATCCAGCCTGCGCGATGCCTCTTCCCTTTTGATCCAATCCATTGTTCCTGAGTAAAACAAGAGTGCACGTGTCTCCATTCTCTAAATATGATGAACCTGAGCTTAAGAGTGAACTTACTTGATGGGTAAGCCGACGAGCACGAGCACGAGCGCGAGTAATAGGACCAAGAGGTATTGTTGAAGTAGATACTGGTGTAGGTGTGGATGTATCGTTAGTGGCGATGTCCTCATCATGTAGTCATGCTGTTGTTTCCTTTCCACTGCCATCTCTGAATAATGTCCGTTAAAACTTGAAGTTTTCGAGCAATGCCTGTATAAATTTGTTTTAGTTAGGTTTGTGTCAGACCTGAGACTACGGGATTGTGTACATAACGTAGTTCACACAGAATTAGGGGATAGTACATGTCCTATACCTTATCTATGTTGTACTCTACTCGCATGCAAAGTAGGACTAGCTGGTACAGAAGGAAACTACTCGAGTTGTACTTGAGTACGATTCCTAGGCTAGTGTCAGACTAAGATTCATGTAACCCTATCCTCCCAGATACATAAGGGTGGGCAGGGACACACTAAAACATCAATCAACACCCAAGGCAATACAAACCACCAAACAGGACGTAGGGTATTATGCACATCGCGGCCCGAACCTGTCTAAACCTTGTGTTGCTTGCACCTTTGAGTTCCTGATCTCGGCGTCACCCTACCTAAAACTTACCACCTCGGGTATACCCCTCGGTGGGCAGGCGGTAAAACACCGACAGCTGGCGCGCCACGTAGGGTTGCGCATCGAAGATCCACCGGCGAACTCGATGGCATCCTTCAAGTTCACCAGTGTTGTGCCCCCTCAGGGCACGACGTTCGTTTTTGGCTTGTGGGTTTGTGTCGCAGATGGTGCTGGCAATTTTCATCGATTCATCATCGACATGAAGCCGAAAACTCTCGCAGCGAGTTTTCATAGCGACCTCGACGAGTTCGTCAAAAATCTCGACAACTTGCCGGCCCATGGTTCTGCCAGGAAGACCATGGAGGAGTCCGTTGTCAATGCGACTCCGCCCAGCACTGCAACAACCTTGCTCAGGTTGGACTCTTTCCAATCTGAGGACTTACGTAGCCGATCGCGACTCGGTCTACGCAATTCGGCCACTAATCATCAGGAGGCCAACGATTCCAAGTCCCTCTCTACATTGGAATAGGACTTGGACTATTTACTTCGAATCGGAAAGCCCAAAGCCACCGCACATTGGTGGGCTACGGGTTGTCTTGGTGACAATGGTCTGATGATCACCTCCACTCCAGAGGGCCGTTTCATGCATTGGAAGGGCATGAAACTCTCTGATCTACTCGAGGATGAAGACCGACTTGTGGCACACCTTGAGTGATGGAACCCGCTGGGGGTTTGCTCCCGATCTTTCGATGAGAGTGGGGGATAACTCAATTTGAGGAGAATCGACGTTGTGCTGCCCGACTACAACACCACAAGGGCTGCGCTGCGCCTTAGCGACAGTTACACCGCCTCCAATTTGTGTTGTTCTTGCTGTGCCAAGAACAACCTTGAACCTGCAAGCAAATCGAAGAACAAGCAAGAACATATGGACAAGCAAACAGCACGTAGACCTTGCTCAAAAGATAAATCTGATACACATGAAGTTGGGGTTCTGAATTGAGCAAATCAGGTGGTCTAGTCGACACACGTGTTTACAAGGAAGTAGCAACAGCTAAACTTACAACCAAACAAAACCCAAGTCTCAAATGGTGGCTGCTGGTGGTTTATATAGGTGGGGGGGGGCAGCCAAGAGGCATGGGGGGTGTAAACCCTAACTTAGAATGGGCCCCTAGTGGGCTGAACTAGATACAAAGGCCTCAGCCCAAGACTGGAAGACTGAATGTTATTTTGGTGATTCTGCTTAACTCCTTTGGAATTTCATCTTGAGGTTGGATCCATCTGAAAGTAGACTTCAGGAGCTTTCCAACAAGTACTCATGGGCTTCAAACAATATTCGGAGCTAAGAGTTATGGCCTTCCGAAGTTGCCCCTTCCTGGAGGTCCGAACTGGTATGGTCCGATCTGATCATCCACACTCGCTTTCTTGTCGTGTTTGCTCTCCCTCCAATCTGGTTCATGTCCCAAGTTCCTAAGAATAAGAAAAGCATCACAAAAATTTAGTAGTACCTCATTCATGGATGATGGTTTATGGATAGCGAGGAACGAGTTTACCTGATAATTTAGCTCTCGTGCACGAGCTCTTGTCATTGGTCCTTGCTGCATAGTAGGCATGGGTGTATCGTTGGGAGGGATGTCCTCATCATCCTCCCCTTCTTGCATTTGAGTCGTCCTCGACTCAAGTTCATCTTCCTCACCCAAATATGGTTTCAAATCTGCAATGTTAAATGTGGGGCTAACCCCAAAATCTGCAGGCAACTCAAGTTTGTATGCATTATCATTGATCTTAGCTACAACTTTAAAAGGGCCATCAGCTCTCGGAAGCAAATTTGACTTCCTCAAATCAGGAAACCGATCCTTTCTCAAGTGCAGCCAAACCAAATCACCTGGTTCAAAAGTGACATGCTTCTTTCCTCTGCTACCACCAAGTTTATATTTAGCATTCATGGTTTCTATGTTCTCCTTTGTGGTCTCATGCATTTTCAACATCAACTTAGCACGTTGTTTAGCATCAAAATTCAATCTCTCAGAAGTTGGTAGAGGTAGCAAATCAATAGGGGCTCGAGGCACAAAACCATAAACAATCTCAAAAGGGCTCTTTCTAGTAGTAGAATGTTGTGAACGGTTGTAAGCAAACTCAACATGAGGCAAATATTTTTCCCACATTTTTATGTTCTTTTTCAAAATAGCCCTAAGCATGGTAGATAAAGTTCTATTCACAACCTCAGTTTGTCCATCAGTTTGGGGATGACATGTAGTGGAAAATAACAGCTTAGTACCTAATTTAGCCCACAAAGTTCTCCAAAAATGACTAAGAAATTTTGCATCACGATCTGAAACAATTGTGTTTGGCACACCATGCAAACGAACAATTTCACGAAAGAACAAATCAGCAACATGAGTAGCATTATCGGTCTTATGACATGGTATGAAATGTGCCATCTTAGAACATCTATCCACAACCACAAAAACACTATCCCTCCCCTTCTTTGTTCTAGGCAGTCTAAAACAAAGTCCATTGAAATATCCTCCCATGGTGCATTAGGAACAGGTTGAGGCATGTACAAACCATGAGGATTAAGGCGTGACTTAGCTTTTTGGCATGTTGTGCAATGATTGGGCCAAAAGAAATGATCAGCAAGGACGTCTTCTGTCTTCTTCACACCAAAGTGTCCCATCAGCCCTCCTCCATGTGCTTCCTGCAGTAATAACAAACGCACGGAGCTAGCTGAAATGAATAGCTTGTTAGCTCTAAAAACAAACCCATCAGTTAGGACAAATTTGTTCCAAGTTTTGCCCTCCTTACAGTTCAGCAACACATCCTTAAAATCATCATCATGAGCATATTGTGTTTTAATCGTTTCCAAGCCAAAAATTTTACAATCAAGTTAGGGCAGCATAGTGTAACGCCTAGACAAAGCATCAGCAATGACATTCTCCTTCCCTTTCTTGTGTTTGATGACATAAGGGAAAGATTCAATGAATTCAACCCATTTAGCATGCCTACGATTCAGTTTTGCTTGACTTCGAATGTGTTTTAAGCACTCATGATCAGAATGTATAACAAACTCTTTGGGCCACAAATAGTGCTGCCAAGTTTCCAAAGTTCGAACTAAAGCAAGCAATTCCTTATCGTAAGTAGAATAGTTCAAGCTGGGTCCACTCAATTTCTCACTAAAATATGCAACAGGCTTACCATCTTGCAGCAGCATGCCACCCAACCCAATTCCACTAGCATCACATTCAAGTTCAAATGTTTTGTTGAAATCTGGAAGTTGGAGCAAGGGTGCATGAGTTAACTTATCTTTGAGCACGCTGAAAGCTTCCTGTTGAGCTGCAGCCCAAGTGAAGGTTGTACCCTTCTTAGTGAGTTCATGCAACGGGGCTGCAATGGTGCTAAAGTCCTTCACAAAGTGGTGATAAAATCCAGCAAGTCCTAGAAAGCTTCGCACTTGGGTGACCATTGTGGGAACCGGCCAGCTGTGAACGGCTTCAACCTTGGCTTGATCGACTTGAATTCCCTGCAGTGTCACAACATAGCCAAGAAAAGAGACTCGATCTGTGCAAAAAGGTGCACTTCTCAAGGTTACCAAACAAACGTGCATCACGGAGAGCATCCAAAACAGCACGCAAATGATCCAGATGGTCTTCTAGTGATTTGCGATAGATCAGAATGTCATCAAAATATACCACAACAAATCTGCCAATGAAAGTGCGTAAAACTTCATTCATTAATCTCATAAAAGTGCTGGGTGCATTAGTGAGACCAAAAGGCATGACTAACCACTCATATAGACCGAATTTAGTTTTAAATGCTATTTTCCATTCATCTCCTAACTTCATGCGAATCTGGTGGTAACCACTATGCAAATCAATTTTTGAGAACACAATTGAGCCACTCAATTCGTCAAGCATATCATCTAGCCTAGGGATAGGATGATGATATCTGATTGTTATGTTATTAATCGCTCGGCAATCTACACACATGCGCCAAGATCCATCTTTCTTAGGAACCAAAAGGACAGGAACAGCGCAGGGGCTCAGAGACTCATGCACGTAACCTTTGTCGAGCAATTCTTGCACTTGGCGCTGAATTTCTTTAGTTTCTTCAGGGTTGGTCCTGTATGGTGCACGATTGGGCAAGGAGGCCCCGGGAATAAGGTCAATCTGATGCTCAATCCCACGAATTGGTGGCAGCCCCGGTGGCACCTCCTTTGGAAAAACATCCGCATACTCCTGCAAAAGGTTAGTGACAACGGGGGGCAAGGAAAGAGGTATGTCCTGAAGTAAAAACAAGGTTTGTTTGCAAATCAAGGCATAACAAACAGCAGTGGTAGCATCAATCTCATCCAAATCAGATTTAGTAGCAATGAAACATGCCCCTTTCAGCTTGATCTCATTTCTGTTATCATGAACAGATTTGGCACTTCTCTTTTTATGCTTCTCAAGTTCATTTGCCACAATCTGATTTTCACTTTTAGCCTGTTTCTGATTCTTCATTTTACTAGCTCTAGTAAGTTTATCTTTTAAAATTGCTTCAGGAGACATTGGATGCAACACAATCCTTTTATCATGGTATTGGAAGGAATACTGATTTGATCTACCATGATGCATAGAATCTTTATCAAATTGTCATGGCCTTCCTAGCAGAATACTACATGCTTGCATTGGCACAACATCACATTCAACAACATCTTTATAGGATCTGATGGCAAGATTAATTCGCACAAGTTTTGTTAGCTTTGCCTTACCGGTGTTATTCAGCCATTGAATGCAATATGGATGCGGGTGTGGTTGGGTGTTAAGCACAAGCTTCTCCACCATGTCGCTGCTGACCAAGTTGTTGCAACTACCTCCATCGATGATCACTCGACACGAACGCTCTTTGATGACACAATTTGTTTGGAACAATGTGTGCCGCTGATTTTTCTCCGCTTTCTCCATTTGTGCGCTCAGCCCACGCTGCACAATTAGGCTCTTATAGCGGTCGGCTTCAGCTGCATTAATATGTTCTTCCGAGCAGCCCTCACTTCCTGCATGGTCAGCCGCAAGCAATGCAAGTATATCTTTACCAAGTTCACTAGTAGATGAGTACTCACCATCATTTTTTACCACCAAAACACGCTTGCTTGGGCAGTCACACATGATATGTCCAAATCCCTTGCAGCGGTGGCACTGAACATCTCTTGTTCTACCTATGGATGCCACCGATGAAGTGGTTGCAGTAGGTTTTTGCGTTGTCTTTGCTTCTGAATTTGTAGGGTTGTCACGAGGCTTGTCGCTAGAAGGTGGGGCTGCTATTCGAGCTGACAATGAATAAGGTGCAGCAGCACATCCAGTTGATGGAATGCTTGAGCGGGGTTGCGTGGAAAAATTCCTCCGTGCAGAAATGTTAGTTCTGGTACTTGCACGTCATCCCTGCACTTCCCTTTCAGCTTTTCAAGCAAGATGGAACAAACGGGTTATGTTAGTGTACTCTTTATAAGCAAGGATGTCCTGAATTTTCCGGTTTAACCCACCCAAAAATCTAGCCATAGCAAGTTCCACATCCTCCTCTAAATTGCAGCGTAGCATGCCCATAGTTTTAACTGCTGCAGCTGGTTTAAAAGATCATGTGCATAGTAAGATGGAACAAATCTAGCCCTCATGATTCGTTTCAAAGCATCCCAAGTTTGTGGCATGTTATTAGGATTTTTCTTGCCATGTTCTATCCACCAAACGGAAGAAAAATTAGTAAATTCACTAGTTGCAGCCCTAACACATGCATTTTCAGGAAAATCATGACAAGTAAACTTTTGTTCAACAGCCATCTCCCAAGTAAGATAAGCATCCGGATTATATTTACCATCAAAAGAGGGTATCTTAAATTTTATCTTACTAAAAGCAATGTCATTGTTATGTACCTCATGTGGACGTTGTCCACCCATACCTCGACGGTTACGACGTAGACATCACTGGCCTCGATCCTCAACTTCGGTGTCAGCAGCATAATCAGCACCTGAATTTTCTGCGCCGTCCTCATCCTCTTGGCCACGTCCTCTATGCTGATCATTCGTCTTCGTGTGGAGCTTATCAAAGCGACTTAGAAGAGCAGCGAGACTCTTGTCCACGCGAGCAACCGTCATCTCTAAACTTGCAAGCTTGGTGTTGTTGGAAATCTGTGCGGCCTCCATTTGCCCAATCTTCTCATTTATCACCTGCAAATCATTATCAATTCCAAAGGTGTACTCCCTCACTTGCTTTTGAAAATGCTGTATGATGCCTTTGGTGCGAGGTGTAAGCAGACCTCCACCATCCTCGTCCTCACTCCCTGCACCTGCCATAGTTAGCTTGCAGCAAACAAAGTCACAAGAAGTTGCCTGCCAACTAAAGGAAATAGGTGGTGGCACACTATATGTTCACTCACACTTGTCCATTCAAGTTCTTACATGTTCTTACCAAGCAAGGCAGGAGGTGTCGGCAGCCAGCAAGAACAACACAAAAGGTTACACAAGCACAACCCCGTGATGTAGTAGATAATTTGTGGAGCTATAGGTGGCTGCAAACAAAACAAATCAAGGTACAGCTAGAACCATATTAGTCAAAGCAAGTTGAATAGACATTCATTGATGGTCCTATGTTGGTCCTAGTGCCAAATCAAGCTAGAGACATGAGACTGAACACAAATGTTGTCACACACCAAGACAGCAAGGAATGCAAGAAAACAACAGCTCTATTCCCTTCACTTTTTTTCTCTTCTCTTCTCTTTCTTATTTTTGCTCTTTCTTTTTCAGGGGCTAAAACTCTTTTGAAAACCCAACAACCCAAACAAAGGGATTGCTGCACACAACTCCTTTGAAATCAGTTCCAACATCTCAACTTTCAAACAGCAGGTCGTGAATCTCAAGTGCTATTGCGACGCGCTTAGAAGGAGTTAGGGAGCAAATTTAGATCCGTTGGAAAGAACACGAGATAAGCTTTCCAGATTGTATTTAAACATTCGAATCGGACATGTAACATAAGATATAGGACTGTTTTCTTCCAGTGCTCAGATCTAGGAAGATGGATTCGTGGTGGCAGAAATCACAGCGGAAATATGAATAGATTTGGTAGATTTCGTGGTGACTAAAACGTGACCAGAACTCAAAACTCTAAAGATTGAACCACTAAGAACCAGCAACTAGCCTAAACAATGCAACTGAAAACTCAACAAGCAAAAAACTAAGCAGAACAGCAAAAGCTCAAACTTGTTGTTGGGATTTTTAGATCTAGCCTATTTTTGTGTAGTTTTCTAGACTGTAGGTAAAGGGATTGGTAGAATCTCTCACCAAAAAAAACTTTGCTCTGATTACCACATGATGGAACCCGCTGGGGGTTTGCTCCCGATCTTTTGATGAGAGTGGGGGATAACTCGATTTGAGGAGGATCGACGTTGTGCTGCCCGACTACAACACCACAAGGGCTGCGCTGCGCCTTAGCGACAATTACACCGCCTCCAATTTGTGTTGTTCTTGCTGTGCCAAGAACAACATTGAACCTGCAAGCAAATCGAAGAACAAGTAAGAACATGTGGACAAGCAAACAGCACACAGACCTTGCCCAAAGGATAAATCTCATACACACGAAGTTGGGGTTCTGAATCGAGCAAACCAGGTGATCTAATCGACACACGCGTTTACAAGGAAGTAGCAACAGCTAAACTTACAACCAAACAAAACCCAAGTCTCAAATGGTGGCTGCTGGTGGTTTATATAGGTGGGGGGGGGGCTGCCAAGAGGCATGGGGGGTGTAAACCCTAACTTAGGATGGGCCCCTAGTGGGCTGAACTAGATACAAGGGCCTCAGCCCAAGACTGGAAGACTGAATGTTATTTTGGTGATTCTGCTTAACTCCTTTGGAATTTCATCTTGAGGTTGGATCCATCTGAAAGTAGACTTCAGGAGCTTTCCAACAAGTACTCATGGGCTTCAAACAATATTCGGAGCTAAGAGTTATGGCCTTCCGAAGTTGCCCCTTCCTGAAGGTCCGAACTGGTATGGTCCGATCTGATCATCCACACTCGCTTTCTTGTCGTGTTTGCTCTCCCTCCAATCTGGTTCATGTCCCAAGTTCCTAAGAATAAGAAAAGCATCACAAGAATTTAGTAGTACCTCATTCATGGATGATGGTTTATGGACAGCGAGGAACGAGTTTACCTGATAATTTAGCTCTCGTGCACGAGCTCTTGTCATTGGTCCTTGCTGCGTAGTAGGCATGGGTGTATCGTTGGGAGGGATGTCTTCATCATTGAGCCCTTGCCTTTTTAGGAGGGCTGGCCATTAGCCACCATGGCAGAAGAGTCAACCGAGCTAGTCGAAGCGAGTTCTGATGAGCTCATATCACGCCAGGTGCTGATGGCGGAGGAGGGCGAGGATGATGGCATCGCACCCAACGACGAACTTGATGTGATATCCGAAGATGAGGCCACAACCAATGCCGGCGATGAAAACGACGCCGATCGTGAGGCACAGAGGGCCAGGGACAGAGCTCGTGCAGTCCGACGAAGGAGGGTCAATGAGCGCATGCGATCTATGCATCGTGAGCTAGACGCCGAATTCACTGCCGTAAGCGAGCGGGGCTTCAGAACCCCGGTGGCCAACATCGCCAGGGTAACAGCTATACTCGAGCGCAGTAATGATCCAAACCTTCGTCAAGCACTTCGCTATGCGCAGAGGGCATGGATTCAGCTCGATCAACAAAACCCGGCGTCCGCAGTCAGAGAAGAACACGTGGGCGAAAGCCGTAGCTAGGCTCACAGTCGAACAGCAGGAGGCCGTCCTCAACCTCATCGCAGCAACAACAACGACAACGCTCGCGGGAGTTAGGCCACTGGCGGGAAGCAGCAGCCACCTCCAGGAGGCAACCCGCGACAGGCCAATCATCGGGATCCTCCAGAAGACCTGCGCCAGTGAATCAATGAAGGACGTGACGTGCGATCCATAATTGATTCTAGGCGCAGGGAGCGTGAGGTAGCCGAGACGGAGGGTACCAACTGCAGTGATCGTTTTCCAGCGTTCTCCGCACGGTTCAGCAGTTATAAGTACCCTGAGGGCTTCAAGCCGATTGGGATCACTAAGTATGATGGCAAGCAAGCTCCTCAGCAATGGCTATGTTGTTACTCCACCGCCATTGAATTCGCAGGAGGCTCCAACAACACTAAGGTCATCTACTTCCCGATGGCTTTGGACCCTGCGCAGCTCACGTGGTTGGAGAGCCTCAGCAACAACTCGATCGACTCCTGGGAGCAGCTCAAGAAAGTCTTCATCGACAACTTCCAGGGGGCGATCACCCGTGCAGGTACTCGTCATGATCTTGCTCAATGTAAACAGGAATGTAATGATTTCCTATGGTCCTATACATGCCATTTCTTCAACGTGCGCGCCACCATTGCGAATATCTCAGAGGAAGACATCATCGACTACTTCTACAACGGCATCACCAAACTAGGCATCTATAGAGACATTGGCCGGAACAGACCGAAAACTATCGTAGGGCTTCACGACATGATGCCCGACTGGTTTGAGCAGGAGGAAAAGATGCGGGAGCGGTTCCCGAGGTGCAATGACAGCAACCTGAGGTGCCCAAATGACAACCGTACCGACAAGAGCCAGTGGGACTACTCGGGTCCATCCCAAAAGCGCAAGCCAGACGACCTCATCGCGGCTGTGGATCGTCCTTCGTGAGGCAGGAAGACAACAACGCAAGAGGAGTTTGAAAAGCTCCTGCAAAAGAAATGCCCATGGCATCCAGGTGCCAATCATGCGGCAATTGATTGCTACCACCTCCAGAGGACATTCAGCAATCCCGGTGGTGGAAAGAAGAACAAGCCAGCGGACAAAGAACCTGAAGAGGATGACCAAGGGGACAAATCGCACAGCTCAAAGTTCCAGGATGCCACGACAACCATCAACATCATCTTCGGGGGAGATGAGGACTTTAGTTCCAGGCGGGAACAGAAACTGCTGCTCCGAGAGATCATGTCTGTTGAGCCGGCGGTACCACGACCACTCCGTTGGTCGAAGGTCCCCATCTCGTTCTCACGCGATGATCAGTGGACAAGCTTCTTGGAGCCTTCCCCCTGGTCCTGGACCCGGTGGTGGTAGAAGTCAGGCTCACCAGAGTACTCATCGACGGCGGAAGTGGTCCCAACCTCATCTTCACAAGTATTTTGAGAAAGATGGGTTTGGACTTCATGGACATGCTCGTTCCAAGCAAGTCTCCTTTCTACGGCATTGTTCCAGGTAATGCAGCGCACCCACTTGGCACGGTGGTTCTTCCAGTCACCTTCGGCACGAGGGAGAACTACCGCACCGAGTTCATCAAATTCGAAGTTGCCAACTTTGAATCTTCTTATCATGCCATACTGGGCAGACCGGCACTGGTTGTGACATTTAGGTATTTAGGATTAACACACACTAGATTCTAGTATAAAGTGTGTATGTTTGATCTTGTGTATGTGTGCTAAAACTTTAATGCAAAGGCAAAAGGATCTTTTTGTAATTCTGGAAAATTTAGGTCCTTTGTTGTAAAATGGGTGAGAATGGGAAGTAAAATCAAAAACATGTGAAGGTTGTTTTGCAAAAAGGCAAGAACTTACTTTTAAACCACAAATAGAGGTGAAACTAGCCTAAGGATTCAAGTGGAGTGTAGATTTTAAATAGGATTTCTCTGAAGTTTAAAGCTTTGCCAAGTTTTAAATTAGATTCAAATCCTTAACTCTTTTGAAACTGAACCTTAAAGCAAAGTTGTAGGTCTTGCTGAGCTCTACACTTTTGCTTTTGGGCATATTTTTATTTGAGCTATGGTTTGAAAGTTCACTCAGCTTTACAGTGGAGTCCCTGCACTTTTGGAGAATTGCAAATTAGTCCTCCTTCGTCTACCAGCAGTCCTCTCTCTGTTTCTCTCTACGCCGACCCCGCCGCCCTCACCGGCCGATTTTTTGAGCCCCAGCTGCCCCGCGCCGCTCTTCTCTGCGCCACGTGCCGCTCCAGCACAGCGCCTGCCGCTCCCCACCCCGCGCTGGCCCTCTCCCTGCTCCTCCACATCGCGCCGCCGTCGCCCGAGCTGCCACGCGCACTGCCGAGCTTGCCAGCAGCTGCTCCACCTGCGCTGTGCTCCTCTTGGGCTTAAAGCTCGCCCAGGAGTCCGTCTCGACTTCTTTTACACACTCCACTGCACCGCATTGCCTCTCCTTTCTTCCTCCACTCGAGTACTCTCGCCGGAGCTCCGCCGCTGCCTCGGCTCGCCGTCGACAGCCGCCTCTGCCGCCTCCCACCCCTGATCCAGTGCTCCAGCAGCACCCCCGCCAACCACTAATGCTCACAGGCCTGCCCAATTCCGCTCTCCTGCACTAGATCGACCGGACCACCGCGCCGGTGTGCTCGAGCTTCCGCTGCCGCTCGGTCTCGTCGTCGTTCCGATGATCCACTGCTTCTTAGCCCCAGCCAAGCACACCACCAGCACCACATCACCCCGTGGAAGCTTCCTAGCTACTTCCCCGCCGCTCTCCTGCCTTCCGGCCACCGGAACGCCGTCGCCGCCCCTCGGAGCACGGCCGCTTGCCCCTTCTCGCCGTCGAACCACTGCCTCGGTCCCTCTCTTCTCCAACACCGGCCACCCCCGTGACCGCCGTGAGCTCCTGAATCTTTTCCCCCACTTTCCCCTCGCTGACGGTGAGCCCCCTCGCCGGAATTTGATCGCCACCGATCGGCATCCTTGTGTAACCCGGCCAAGGACCCAATTGCAAAGATTTAAATCTTTTCAGGGGCCTTTCTGTAAAAAATCAGAACCCCCAATTTAAATCAGCCAACTTGGAAAATCCATACGAATTTCTAGAAAAATCAAAAAATGGCCAAACCAATTTTGTTGTACTCCAGAAGTTTAGCTCTACAACTTTTATTACTGAAGTGCAGTGTAAAACAAAATATTTGTTTAGTTATTTTAAAGTTTAACAAAAGGGTATCTTGAGCATAACTTTTGTATGCTAGCTCTATTGTTTGTGATTTTTGGTATGTAGCCTGTTTAGGGAATGAATAAGCTGGTGTAAAAATTTTACCTACAGTATTGAACTCTAGCTTGAAATAATTTAAATTTACGTAAATCAAGTTTGAAATGGTTTAAATTTATTCAAGCATGTTACTAAGGTTTTCATGCTTAGATCTTTTTACCATGTGATGTTCTGTAATAAAATAGTTCATAGTAAATCTTTCAAGAATTTGTAGCACTGTTTTGCCTAAGATTTGAATTTAAACTTAACATTGGAACTAAATTCCAAATGCTTTAGTTTTTTTTAGAAAATTATGAAAAATTCATAGTAAGCTCTTCTGCTAGAAGAAAACTTATCTAGAAAAATTCAAGGCCATAGCCTTTGTGGATTTCAAAATAAAAATCAAACTTGTTAACCTAATTCAATTAATTCAACTAATTGAATTAAGATACCAATAGTAGGTTTATATTTAAATCTCTTGCTTGATGAAATTGTGTATATCAATTTGTTAGATTGCAACTTTATCATGAAGTAAAATTCTTAACTCAAGAGCCACCTAATTCAAATTATTGCATATCATGTAGAGTCAACGACACTCGACGACGGAGACTACGAGCTAGTCTCGGAACATGAGCAAGGGTTTTCTAAAGACCCAGTGAACGTCGTCGAGAATTTAACTGAAGCCCCGAACGAAGGTTCGGAAGTCTCTAACATCCCTGACCTCCACCCGCTCAAGAAGGCAAGCCCCGATGCATAACCCAGTATTTTAAATTACTACACTTATACAGTTTTATACTTATATATCTATATTATGCATTAAGTCTAGGAGTTGATATGGAACCCTAGATGCATGGATATTAGGAACCTATTTATTGTGCCTGAGTCCTTATCGAATAGATACTTTGCTAATAGGACCGGCAGAAGTCGAGTGATTTCCTGTCACTCGCGCAATATAGGAGTTGAATGTTTACTATTCTGCAATCACTATAAGGATGATGGACGGGGTCATGTGCAGTATCATGACTTGAAAGGTTACCCCATCTGTGTTGATAAAAGTTGATAAGGTCGCAGTGTGCGGTAGCTGTGGCTAAGCGTTTGAAAGTACTAGCCACATGCCGTGAATTATGGAAAGCGGCAAGCCTAGTAACCAATCGGCCCGAGGAGTGGACATACCTCCCACCACTCATAATTTGGTTTTTCGTACATGCACCGACGTGCGGGAATACATTCCGCACAGCGGACAGGAGTACGGTCATGTAGTCGCACTACAGACGTATGTCCTGCACATTGGATGTGCGTATGGTCCTACAGTCGCTTGTGGTGGCCCTGATCCACGAGTCGAAATGAAAGGCAAACGGTTGTTTTGGAATGATCATTGGATGTTCCAAGCATGTGAGTTAGGTTTACCCTTGCAAGGTTATGAAACTCGATTCAGAATCGTCCGTTTCTCGCGGAGATTGAGACTGCTTACCTAGAATGATTAATGACACTAGAATCTTAAAGCTAAAACATGAAAATTAGATCATACTCTTAGTCGCTTTTCAGCAAAAAGAAAACCAGAACCTCTCAACCCTTCATGATTTAGTTATGGGCTAAGTATACCCAAGCTCGGTTAAGTCTTGCTAAGTATTAGTATACTCAGTCTTGCTAGTCTGCTTTTCAGGTATGACCGGTGTGAATCAAACGGATAATCCAGCCTGGCCTTTCTCTATTCCGTTTGGCTGGTCCGTGGAGTGGGATCCGTCCCCGGCTGGCAATGACCCTCCGGAATGACGCCATGTTTAGGGCGAAGCATGGTGCCAACTTTTGCGATGTGTAGTCGCGATGTTAATAACTTTCTTCCGCTGTGACTCTAGACAAGCTGTTTAGCTTGTTGTTCAACATTGCATTCTTTTGTTCAACAATGGATTATGCATGCACGTACTATTCATCCTCACAACCAAAAACAACTGCCGAATATGTTCGGACTTACGCGGTTAATTTCGGTGGCATAACCCATACGTCTTTCACTAATAACTAGTCCATAAATCCCATCCGTCTTAACCTATTAGTCGTGGTTAGTGTACCTACAAAAGATTACATATATATATATCATGAACCTTTCATGGCAGCACAACATGAAAGTGTCCCCAAACAGTACTGTTCACTATAGAAACAGTATCTGTACAATTACCGCCGTACAGACAACGTTAACATACGTTATCGAAACAACGTATTCACGGGGGTACCGCAAAATGCGGGGGGTATGAACAGCGATTGCCATACCCTACGCCGAACCATATACTCCCAATATAATCAACCTAAGTTGATATATTGGTAGCATCTCAAGTAGGCCACTGCTTGAGAAACAGCGTTCGGTTCGTATCACCGACGGGAAGGTTAACTCCCCAGTTAGTTGAGGATCCTTACCTTCTTACCTCACAATCGCAGGTGCCATTACAGAATGTATGGTTGAGTTGTGCATGAATTTAAGTTTAGACAGAAAGTAGTGCTGCAAGTCAGAACTATCTATACATATATATATATATTCTAGCAGCCACCTGATATTTTCCCATATACATCCCTAGGGCTTTGCGTTCTAGCACCAACCTTAACGAATCCAACGTACGTTGTAAACTCATTTGTTGGCCAATTTTATCCTGAAAATACTTTTTAAGAGCTACTGCAGTTGTAGAAGTAAACCTACAGCTCTGATACCAGCTGTGGCAGAACCGCCTGAATTATCCCGGTTCAAGTGCGCTAGTCATCGCTATAGAGCCGGTAATAACTCAACGCACTTCAAACGGAACAATCCATTGGTCTGTCGGGTCTCCGCCCGATACAACCACGGTTCAAGAGGATCGAAGCAGGTTTACCTCGCATGAAGGCGAGTTTACAATCATGGTACAGCTCATCAACTTTTAATTTACAGATATACAAACATTATTACAAACCTTGTTCAAACTTAAAGTGAAATTTTTACAAACAGGGTTTAAACCGACAAGCCAAACAGCTTGTCCATGCTCACAGCGGAAGGAAAGATAAACACGCGACTACATTCGTCACAAAGGTTGACACCATGCTCAGCCCAAGGCCTGGTGTCACTCCGGAGGGTCACTGCCAGCCGGGGACGGATCCCACTCCACGGACCAGCCATGTGGAACAGAAGTTGGCCACGCAGAACTATCCGTGGGGCTCTTGAAAGTTATACCTGCAAATGGTACTAGCAAGACTGAGTATTCTAATACTCAGCAAGGCTTACCTGGAATTGGGTATACTTTAGCCCGTAACTAGACTCATGAAGGCATTGTAAAGGCTCTGGATTTATTATCAGCTGAAAAGCAACAAAGAGTATGAACTACTATCAAATTTTAGCTTTCATATTCTAGTTGATTATCCATTCTAGGTTAGCACCTACACTAAACAAGCAAGGTAGAGATTATCGTTCATCAAGATTGTTCCATCATTAGTTTCACTTCTTACTCTATGTGGCAGAAGGAATAAGCAGTCTCAATTTCCGCGAGAGACGGACGATTCCGAATCGAGTTTCAACCTTGCAAGGTAAATCTAACTCACACACTTGGAACATCCAAAGATCGTTCCAAAGCAACCGTTTCCCTCATATTCCGGGTTATGGATCAGGGCCACCACAAGCGACTGCAGGACTATACGCACACCAATTGTGCAGGACATACGTCTGTAGCGCGACTACATGATCGTACTCCTGTCTGCCTTGCAGAACGCACTCCCACACGTCGGTGCGTGTAAACATAAAATAAAAGTCGAGTGGTGGAGACATGTCCATTTGCCGAGCCATTCAGGTACTAGGCTTACCGCTTTACCATATTTCGCGGCATGTGGCTAGTACTTTCAAACGCTTAGCCACCACTACCACACATATCGACCTTATCAACTTTTAACAAAACAGACAGGGTAAAATTTCAGGTCATGATACACCACATGACCCTGTCCATCATCCTTATAGTGCCGGCAGAATGGTAAACATTCAATTCCTATATGGCGCGAGTGACAGGAAATCACTCGACTTTTACCGGCCCTATTTAGCAGAGCGTCTAAAGCGATAAGGGCTCGGGTACAATACATTGGATTCCTAGAAATATGCAACTAGGGTTTCAATTCAACTTCTAAGAACTTAATGCACAAGTATATATATAAACGTAGATTGCAGTGTAAATAAAATAGTGGGTTTATGTCCGGGGCTTGCCTTCTTGAGTGGGGTTGGGGGCAGGAATGTCAGAGACTTCCGAACTTTAGTTCGGGGCTTCAGTTAGATCCTCGGCGACGTTTATCGGGTCTTCGAAAAACCCTTGGTCTTGTCCCAAGACCAACTCGTAGTCTCCGTCGTCGAGCGTCGTTGATTCTACATGATATGCAATAATTTAATTGAGATGGTGCTTGAGTTAAATACTTTATTTCACGATAAAGTTGCAATCCAATAATTAATATACGTGAACTCATGAAACAAGGGGGTTTAGTCTTGAATTATCATTTATAATTAAGTTATGATTATAGTATTGGATTTACTGAAAATAGGAACTAAGATATTTGAATTTGAATTCAAATTTCAAGTTTAAATTCAAAATTTAGGTAAATAGAATTATAAAGTCTTGAAAATTTAATTATAGACTAATTATTAACACATTAGATTATGACAAAAGATCTAACTACTTAGGCCTAAGGAACATGCTTAGTTAATTTCAAATCATCTCGCATTTGAATTACCAAAAATCAAAATAATTTAAACTATAAAACAGTATTAAGTTTGAAACTTTTACACAACCTCACACATGGCCTATAGAAGTTACATACCAAAAATCATAAGAAACAAAGCTAACATGTAGAAGTTATACACAATATACCTTTTAACCTTAAGTTTAAAATAGATTCAAAAGTATTCAGTTTCAAACTAAACTTCATTAATAAAAGTTGTAGGGTTTGAAATCTAGTTTCCAACAAAATTAGTTTGGCAATTTTTGAATTTTTCTACAGTTTTCTACAATTTTTACAACTCAGCAGCATCATTCACATGAAATAACAAACCATTTAGGGGGGGGGGCTCAGTATTTTGCGCTTGGGTCCCTAGAACAAAAGATGGACTTGCACATATACCCCTGCCAGGCCCCGACGGCGGTCGGACGATCTGCCCCGGTGCGTTCTCGCCGGCGGCGAGGTGACCGGCGGGGGGGGGGGGGGGGGGCTGACCGGGCAGGATCTACGGGACCTAGGGAGCTGTTTGGAAGGGAAGGTGCTCGACGGGCGACAGTGGAACATGGCCGGCGACGGGGACGTGCGGCGGCCGTGTCGGTTCACCGGCGTTCCCGACGAAGGACCAGTGAACATGAGCAAGCAAGGCGCGCACGAGCATCAGTGAGCTGCGGGGGGTCGACCTGAGTACCTGGATGAGCTGGAGATCAAGCGGAAGGGGCTGTCGACAGTGAGGTCGATCTCGGGCGGCTCCGGTGAGAGGTGGCATGGGGTGGGGGCGATTCCGGCGAAGGAGGGCCGGGGGCTGGACCGGATCAGGTCAGGTAGCTAGGGGAGAAGGTGGGGAAGCGATGGGCCGTGGGGATTTGGGCGGGGTGGCGTGGTCGAGGGGAATTCCGGCGAGGAGCATGGGGCGGGCTTCGGTGGCGCAAGGAGGAAGAAGAGGAAAACAGGCGAGGACACGGGGTTTGGGTCGGGCTTTATAGGAGCGCATTGCTTCGTAGAAGAGAGGGGGAGAAGAAGTGGTCACGGGATTGGGCTCAAGACAGCGGGCGGCGCTGGCGGTTCCCTCGGATGCGTGGCAACTGCTCGGCTCCGGCGGCCCGACGTGGCAAGGCGGGGGGAGGACAGCGGAGGCAGCACGGGCGGTGGGAGGAGGAATGGGGCGACGTGTGGAAGGGCGGCGCAGAGCTGTAGGAGCTTGTTAAGCGGCCGGCGGCGGTGGGTCACGCGTGTGCATGGAGGCAGAGGAGATCGGGGACTCGAGGAAGACGATGGAGGACTTAGATGCAAAAAGCAGAAAAGCCAGGGACCCTACTATAATGTATAGATAACTTTCCAACCAGTGTTCAAATGGAGATGGGCCCAAAAGCAAAAGTATATGGTTTTTCAAAATATACAACTTTGCTTTAAGGTTCATCCACAGAAGAGCTAAGGATTTGCAATTAATTTGAAATTTAACAAGATTTCTAAACTTTGCATAAATCCTATTTTAAAATTACACCACATTTATATCCAAAGGGTAGTTTCACCTACTTTTGCGATTTAAACACAAGTTTTTGATTTTTGCAAAATAACCCTCATACATTTGATTTCTACCCTCCATGTTTACCCATTTAGCACAAAAGGACCTTTATTAAAATATAATTATATAAATAACCCTTTTCCCTTAGTACTTAAGTTTTTAAACATTCTTTTACCCTATTTTGCACATAACCTCGCACTAAAACTTAGAGTGTGACAATACTATTTACCTGAGTGTCACAGCCTTCCCCCCTAAAAAGAATCTCGTCCCGAGATTCCGGAACAGGACAGATTGGAATGATTAGGTCCGGAGGTTGGCTTGAAGGAAGTCTGGGAAATTGTGTTGTAGATAGGATTCAGTTTCCCACGTTGCTTCTTCTTCCGTATGATGGTTCCACTGAATTTTGAACATTCTAATGGTTTCTCTTCTAGTGCTTCTTTCTTTAGTGTCTAGCACTCTAAGGGGATGTTCTGTATAGGTCAGATTAGGTTCGATTTTGATGGTTTGGGTATCGATGATTTTGGTAGGAACTTTGACGCATTTCTTAAGTTGTGACACATGGAAGATGTTATGAATGGCCGCTAATTGAGAAGGAAGTTGAAGACAGTATGCTACGGGTCCACAGATTTCAAGGATTTCAAAGGGTCCGATGTATCGAGCAGCAAGTTTTCCCTTTACGCCAAACCTTTGGATACCTCGAGTAGGAGATACTCGAAGATACACGAAGTCTTCGATTTGAAACTGTAATGGTCTTCTTCGTATATCAGCGTAGCTTTTCTGTCGAGATTGGGCTACCTTTAGATTGTCCTGTATAATCTTTACCTTATCCTCTACTTCAATAACTAGGTTGGGTCCAAAGATTTTACGCTCGCCGGTTTGTGACCAACTCAAAGGAGTTCGCCACCGGTGACCGTACAATGCTTCGAACGGGGCTATTTTGAGACTGGTCTGATAGCTGTTGTTGTACAAGAATTCTGCCAATGGCAAGCATTTGTCCCAATTCTTGTCATACTGGAGGACACAGGCTCTAAGCATATCTTCCAATATCTGATTTACTCTTTCAGTCTGTCCACCCATTTGAGGATGATATGCAGAGCTTTGGATTAACTTAGTTCCAAGAGCATCTTGAAATTGCTCCCAGAACCGAGCGACGAATTGTGCGCCACGATCAGAAATTATCGTCTTAGGTATTCCATGAAGATGAACAATTTGATCCAAGTAAATCTCGGCATATTTCTTGGCATTATGTGTAGTATGTACAGGAAGGAAATGTGCAGTCTTGGTCAATCGATCAATGTTTACCCAAATAGAGTCATGCCTCAGAGAAGTATTGGGCAAGCCAACAATAAAGTCCATACTGATATCCTCCCATTTCCAAGAGGGAATAGGTAGAGGTTGAAGAATACCAGCAGTTTTTAAATGACTGGCCTTGACTCTTTGGCAGATATCACATTCGGAGACATACTTGGCAATTTCTCGTTTCATCCGAGTCCACCAAAAGTTTTGTTTTAGATCCTGGTACATCTTGGTACCGCCGGGGTGCATAGAAAATTTAGATAGGTGGGCTTCGTCCAATATCTGTTTACGGAGTTTATGGTCCTTGGGTACAACGATACGTTCGTTGAACCATAAGACTCCTTCTGGATCTACTCGGAACCATTTATACTTTCCTTCTTCTTGTGTTATGTTCTGCTTAATAATTCTGACTCCTTTATTGCGTTGTTGAGCTAGAACAATACTATCCTTAAGTGTGGCTTCAACCGAGAGATGGTTTAAGTCACCTTGGGGAATGATTTCTAGATTTAGCTTTCTCATTTCCTAGCAAAGAGTCTCTTTGAAAGCTTCTACAAACAAGCAAGAGCAATGTGCCTTGCGACTGAGTGCATCCGCAACGACATTGGCTTTGCCTGGATGATAGTATACTTCCAAATTGTAATCTTTGATAAGTTCTAGCCAGCGTCTTTGCCTCATATTCAAATCTGCTTGTGTAAAGATATACTTGAGGCTTTTGTGATCGGTATAAATGTGACATTTCGTACCCATCAAATGATGTCTCCAGATCTTTAAGGCATGAATGACTGCTGCAAGCTCAAGATCATGGGTAGGGTAGTTTTGTTCATGAACCCGGAGTGCTCGTGATGCATATGCAATTACTCGGTTGTCTTGCATAAGCACACAACCAAGTCCGGTTCCTGATGCATCACAATAGATGTCAAAAGGTTTTGACACATCTGGTAGAGCTAGAACTGGAGCAGTCATAAGATGATCTCGGAGAGTGTGAAATGCATCTTCGCATTTTTGATTCCATGAGAATTTGACACCCTTCTTTAGTAGTTCGGTCATAGGTTTGGCTATTCTAGAGAAGTTAGGAATGAAGCAGCGATAATAGCCAGCTAGACCAAGAAAGCTACAGATCTGATGGACTGTTGTGGGAGGTTTCCAATCCATCACTTCTTGTACTTTACTGGGATTGACGGATATACCGTCACCAGAGATGGTATGGCCTAGAAATTTCACAGTATCTAACCAAAACTCGCACTAGGAAAATTTGGCGTATAAGTGGTGGTCTCTTAATCGCTGAAGGATGACATGAAGATGTTTGGCATGATCTTCTAGGTTTTTGGAATAGATCAGAATGTCATCAATGAAGACCACAACAAATTTGTCGAGTTCTTGCATGAAGACAGAATTCATGAGATACATGAAATATGCTGGAGCATTGGTGAGACCAAATGACATGACTAGATATTCGTATAGACCATATCGAGTGGAGAAGGCCATTTTTGGAATGTCACTTGGCCGGATCTTAATTTGATGATAGCCGGAACGAAGATCAAGATTAGAAAACACTTTAGCTCCGGCTCGCTGATCGAAAAGAATATCAATGCGGGGTAGGGGATATTTGTTTTTGATAGTTACCGCATTGAGAGGACGATAGTCTACACGTAGCCTTAGGCTATTATCTTTCTTCTTCACAAATAAGGCTGGACAACCCCATGGTGATGCACTTGGATGAATGAAACCCTTGTCTAAGAGGTCTTGGAGTTGGATTTTCAACTCGGCCAACTCGTTAGGAGGCATACGGTAGGATCTCTTAGAGATAGGGGCTGTACCAGGTTGGAGTTCAATGATAATCTCGATAACTCTATCTAGGGGTATTCCAGGCAAATCGTCTAGAAAGACATCTGGATATTCACAAACGATAGGGATATCCTTTAGCTTGATCCCACTTGTAGCGTAGGTGCAAGGGTTAAGGTATTGCTGTTGTGGGAGATAGAGAATGGTAGGTTCATACTCAGGTGAATCTATCTCCACAGTTCGGAAAGAGATATCTAATGACACATGATGCTCGGTCATCCAATTCATATCTAAGAGGATATCCATTCCCTCTAGGTCTAATAGTAGTAAATCTATCCTTATTAGATTTGTACCCATTTGAATTGGCATGCTTCTATAGACTTGGTTTGAGGAGATTTTGCCGCCAGGAGTTGTTAGCATATATAGCCCACCAATAGGATAAAGGTCCAAGCCTATTTTAGTTCCAAACTTTGCACTGACAAAGCTATGGGTGGCACCAGTATCAAAAAGAACAATTACTGGGTAATGGTTGATAGAAAAAGTACCCGTCATTACTGGTGTCCCTTCGGGGAGTTCGGAGAGTGTGGTGAGGTTCACCCTTCCTTGGCGGACCTAGACCACTTGCCTCTTGCCCTTGCCCTTGCTGGTTGGACCAGATGTTTGCCCTTCGAAAGACTTCCTAGGTTGAGGGCAATCCTTGATGAAGTGGGACAGGCTTCCGCAGTTGAAACAACGATAGTTGCCTTGATTGACAGGCGGAAAGCTCGGCCGCGGACCTTGTTGTTGTTGCTGCTAAAATTGAGGTGTCGATGGTCGGTTGAATCGTGCCTGTTGGGGTGGTCTAGCTACCCATCTGCCAGGCAAATTACTTCAAGGCGGGGCTCAAGGAGCAGTGCTTGGGACCAACCGATACCTTGATGGTTGCGAAGTTGTAGGCCCTGTGGGTGTCTTCCTTTTCTTTTCTGCTATGTGTGCTGAGATGCAGTCTTCCTGAGTAATAGCCATGTTGACCAGTTCATTAAAATTGTCGGCCCTTACCAAATTCAGTTGTTCTTTAAGTTTGGTGTTTAGGCCTCAGCGAAAACGATCTCTTTTGCGGGCATCACTGTCCGCATGGTATCCTACGTACTGGCACAAGTGGTTGAAAATTTGTGCGTATTGCATGACAGTGCGGGTTCCCTGAGTCAGGTTCAGAAATTCATTGAGCTTTCGTGCAATGAGTCCTTCGGGGATATGATGCGCTCGAAACGCAGTCCGGAACTCATCCCAGGTGACGACATGATTGGCAGGCTGCATGGCATAAAAATGATCCCACCATAGACTTGCTGTGCCACGGAGTTGCTGGGCTGCAAAAAGCGCCTTGTTCTCATCCGAACATGGGGCAGACAATAAAGCAAACTTGGATTCGATGGTACGAAGCCAAGCATCGGCATCGAGGGGTTCATCCGCCTTATGGAATAGTGGAGGCTGGGTACTGAGGAAGTCTTGATAACTGGCCAATAAGGGTTCATCTCGACCTCGAGATTGCTGATGGAAGTGGCCCATCTGAGCCTGCACAAGCTGTTTGAGGAGTTCTGTTTATCGGGCCATAACCTCGGCCAGATTTGGAGGTGGCGGTGGCAGTTGCTGAGAACCGCTGGCCTGATCTGCCCGGAATCTTTCCGGGGTTCCGCGGGTAGCTCCAACCATCTGAAAAAAGGAGATATCCATTGTCAATCATATCCTTACTCCAACTTCAGATGATATACAATTACCAAAATGTAATTCATATGCTCCATTCAATCAACTCATTTCAGATGCAAGGATAGTGAGCAAGATGATTAAACACAAGATTTGGATTACTACTCAAACACTGGCTGTTCTTACATCTTACATCAACGTACTTTAATTACCATAAGCCATTCATAAGTACACATGCCACATATAACACAACAAGTGGCTCAAGACCTAAGTATACTACGCACTCCCTATGTTACATCTTTCTACACTAAATACAGCTAAGACATCACCAACTCAAACCAACTAATAGTCATCAAAGTTGCCAACCGATGACTGACTGCCTGAAGAAGAATGATGGGGACTGATAACAGGATCTCCGTGCTCAGAATCGATCTCGGAGACTCCTTCAATTTCTTCAGGATCTTCTTCCTCTTCAGGAGCTGGTACAGCAGGAGGTGCTGGCTGCTGTTGAAGTTCATTGATCTGGGCTTGGGCATCATCAACCTCGAGAATGAGGTTGTGGATCTGTTCCTGGAGAAACTCAATGATCGTGTTGCGTTGGGTGATTATCGCATCACTCTAATTGATTTGGTCTTCCCGGTGACGAATAGTCTCCTCACGTGCAGCGATAATTTCATCCTTTTCTGCCACCAAGGCTTGAAGCTGCGCAGTCTGGGTGACTTGTTGGTCAGCGTTCCTAAAGTGACCTTGCGCGATACTGATCAGTTGACCCATACCGTGATGTAGTAGAAGCTGGTAGTGATGCTGAACACTCATAAACCTCATAGTACCCTGAAGCGCTTCTTCTGTCGAGCCCTCCAACCTGTGACCTTCAGGGACTACCCTGAGATTCCACTCAGGATCGTTGGGATCTGTGGTAGAAAATAATCCGATAGGCTGTCCTGCAACCTCCCTTGGATGTTGATCGCAGAACAGGTAGATAGCTTCGAGAGTGGCTCCCTCAATCGTATCAACTATACGATGACCCACCACATTAACTTCAATGGGCTGCCATTGGGAGCGAAATGGATGTTGGGGAATAGTCATTATGACTCAACATCAACGAACACCTTCTTCCTGATACTCTACTGCGTCATACTGTGGAGGCTCGGTATAGAGGAGTGAACGTAGTGACTCCTAGAGAAGACGAGGGAAACCCTCCCAATGCAAGGCATTTGTGTGGAGATGCCCTCCGGATCCCAGAAGACGTTGGAAGGGGCTGCCATCTGCAACAAGAATGCAAATGGTGAGACTTAGTTACCTTGCTGAGAAATCACAAGGTAAATGGATCGAGATAATCAATTCTGATAACAGTAAAGACTGGAAATCAGATGGATACTTAAGATACTCTATTTAGAACTACCATGAGAATCCTATCAACCCATTCTAGAGATAAACAACACACTATTCATCCTTAACAGAATTAAACATACATTGCATTCTTTTGTTCAACAATGGATTATGCATGCACGTACTATTCGTCCTAACAACCAAAAACGACTGCCGAATATGTTCGGACTTACGCGGTTAATTTCGGTGGCATAACCCATAAGTCTCTCACTAATAACTAGTCGTTAAATCCCATCCATCTTAACCTATTAGTCATGGTTAGTGTGCCTACAAAAGATTACATATATATATCATGAACTTTTCATGGCAGCACGACATGAAAGCGTCCCCAAATAGTACTGTTCACTATAGAAACAGTATCTGTACAATTACCGCCGTACAAACAACGTTAACATACGTTATCGAAACAACGTATTCATGGGTGTACCGCAAAATGCGGGGGTATGAACAGCGATCCCATACCCTGCGCGGAACCATATATTCCCAATATAACCAACCTAAGTTGATATATTGGTAGCATCTCAAGTAGGCCACTGCTTGAGAAACAGCGTTCGGTTCGTATCACCGACAGGAAGGCTAACTCCCCAGTTAGCTGAGGATCCTTACCTTCTTACCTCACAATCGCAGGTGTCGTTACAGAAAGTATGGTTGAGTTGTGCATGAATTTAAGTTTAGACAGAAAGTAGTGCTGCAAGTCAGAACTATCTATACATATATATATATATATATATATATTCTCTAGCAGCCACCTGATATTTTCCCATATACATCCCTAGGGCTTTGCATTCTAGCACCAACCTTAACAAATCCAATGTACGTTGTAAACTCATTTGTTGGTCAATTTTATCCTGAAAACACTTGTTAAGAGCTACTGCAGTTGTAGGAGTAAACCTACAGCTCTGATACCAGCTGTGGCAGAACCGCCTGAATTATCCCGGTTCAAGTGCGTTAGTCATCGCTATAGAGCCGGTAATAACTCAACGCACTTCAAACGGAACAATCCATTGGTCTGTCGGGTCTCCGCCCGATACAACCACGGTTCAACATGATCGAAGCAGGTTTACCTCGCACGAAGGCGAGTTTACAATCACGGTACAGCTCATCAACTTTTAATTTACAGATATACAAACATTATTACAAACCTTGTTCAAACTTAAAGTGAAATTTTTACAAACAGGGTTTAAACCGACAAGCCAAACAGCTTGTCCATGCTCACAGCGGAAGGAAAGATAAACACGCGACTACATTCATCGCAAAGGTTGACACCATGCTCAGCCCAAGGCCTGGAGTCACTCCGGAGGGTCACTGCCAGCCGGGGACGGATCCCACTCCACGGACCAGCCATGTGGAACAGAAGTTGGCCACGCAGAACTATCCGTGGGGCTCTCGAAAGTTATACCTGCAAATGGTACTAGCAAGACTGTGTATTCTAATACTCAGCAAGGCTTACCCGGAATTGGGTATACTTTAGCCCGTAACTAGACTCATGAAGGCATTGTAAAGGCTCTGGATTTATTATCAGCTGAAAAGCAACAAAGAGTATGAACTACTATCAAATTTTAGCTTTCATATTCTAGTTGATTATCCATTTTAGGTTAGCACCTACACTAAACAAGCAAGGTAGAGATTATCGTTCATCAAGATTGTTCCATCATTAGTTTCACTTCTTACTCTATGTGGCAGAAGGAATAAGCAGTCTCAATTTCCGTGAGAGACGGACGATTCCGAATCAAGTTTCAACCTTGCAAGGTAAACCTAACTCACACGCTTGGAACATCCAAAGATCATTCCAAAGCAACCGTTTCCCTCATATTCCGGGTTATGGATCAGGCCACCACAAGCGACTGCAGGACCGTACGCACACCAATTTTGCAGGACATACGTCTGTAGCGCGACTACATGATTGTACTCCTGTCTGCGTTGCAGAACGCACTCCCACACGTCGGTGCATGTAAACATAAAATAAAAGTCGAGTGGTGGAGACATGTCCATTTGCCGGGCCATTCAGGTACTAGCCTTACCGCTTTACCATATTTAGCGGCATGTGGCTAGTACTTTCAAACGCTTAGCCACCACTACCACACATATCGACCTTATCAACTTTTAACAAAACAGACAGGGTAAAATTTCAGGTCATGATACAGCACATGACCCTGTCCATCATCCTTATAGTGCCGGCAGAATGGTAAACATTCAGTTCCTATATCGCGCGAGTGACAGGAAATCACTCGACTTTTACCGGCCCTATTTAGCAGAGCGTCTAAAGCGATAAGGGCTCGGGTACAATACATTGGATTCCTAGAAATATGCAACTAGGGTTTCAATTCAACTTCTAAGAACTTAATGCACAAGTATATATATAAACGTAGATTGCAGTGTAAATAAAATAGTGGGTTGGGGGCAGGAATGTCAGAGACTTCCGAACTTTGGTTCGGGGCTTCAGTTAGATCCTCGGCGACGTTTATCGGGTCTTTGGAAAACCCTTGGTCTTGTCCCAAGATCAACTCGTAGTCTCCGTCATCGAGCGTCGTTGATTCTACATGATATGCAATAATTTAATTGAGATGGTGCTTGAGTTAAAGACTTTATTTCACGATAAAGTTGTAATCCAATAATTAATATACATGAACTCATGAAACAAGGGGGTTTAGTCTTGAATTATCATTTATAATTAAGTTATGATTATAGTATTGGATTTACTGAAAACAGGAACTAAGATATGATGTGAACCCGTTAGGGTTTGTTCCCAATCTTTCGGTGAGAGGGGATGGATAATTCGATTGGTGGATGGAGACGACGTTCACGGCCCGACTACAGCCTTCCAAGGATGCTGCGCCTTAGCAACCGATACACCACCTCCAATGGCTGCTGCGATCTTGTGGAGCGCAACACCCGACCACTAGGGCACTCGTCCTGCAAACAATCGAAGAACAAGCAAGAACAAGTAGAACATGCAACTCAATTGCAAATATGGAGATAAGAACCAATCTGAAATCATAAAGGTGGGATTCTAAATCGAGTAGAATGGATGGTCTAGCCGACACACGCGTCTACAAGCAAGTAGCAATGGCTAAACTTTCAACAAAACAAAATCTAAATCTGTTCATGGTGGCTATGGAGGTATATGAGAGGGTAGAGGATGACCAGGACTGGTGGAGGTCATCTCTAAACCCTAGGACGCGCCCCTGTTGGGCCCCACTTGATACACGCCCCATCGGGCCAAAATTAGGTGACGCAGCACCGTGGACAGAAAAAGGTCCTTATAGTAAATCAACGATTGTGGCCGCCTCGGAGAAGATATGGATATGAACCTAGATCCATATGAAAGTAGACTTTATAAGCTTTCCGTGAAGTCCAAGAACTCCCCAATCGGAGTCCGTATGAAGTCGTGGCAGCCGTTACAACTTTATTCTATCCTGTAGTCCGAATCCAATACCCAAAACGTGTTGGATTTGGACTCTTCCTTTCCTTGCACAAAAAGTGACCTGGTGGCCTGGTGGAGAACATTGCGAAGACTTGGGCTTGGTCCCCAATCAATTTCTTTGGTCCTTCGTGTTTTCCATGTAATTTCCACACACGGCTTTATCCAGTCAAGTAATTCTGAAAACGAGAATGCAACGAAATCATAGTGTAGCATTAATTATTCAAATGTATCAAATTTAATCTTGATATAGAGTTGATTCACCTTTGGATAAGAAGGTACTAATATGGTCGTATCCATGCTAGTGATGTCCTCATCAAGATATTTGAATTTGAATTCAAATTTCAAGTTTAAATTCAAAATTTAGGTAAATAGAATTATAAAGTCTTGAAAATTTAATTATAGACTAATTATTAACACATTAGATTATGACAAAAGATCTAACTAATTAAGCCTAAGGAACATGCTTAGTTAATTTCAAATCATCTCGCATTTGAATTACCCAAAATCAAAAGAATTTAAACTATAAAATAGTATTAAGTTTGAAACTTTTACACAACCTCACACATGGCATATAGAAGTTACATACCAAAAATCATAAGAAACAAAGCTAACATGTAGAAGTTATACACAATATACCTTTTAACCTTAAGTTTAAAATAGATTCAAAAGTATTCAGTTTCAAACTAAACTTCATTAATAAAAGTTGTAGGGTTTGAAATCTAGTTTCCAACAAAATTAGTTTGGCAATTTTTTGATTTTTCTACAGTTTTCTACAATTTTTACAACGCAGCAGCATCATTCATATGAAATAACAAACCATTTAGGGGGGGGGGGGGCTCCTCGGTATTTTGCGCTTGGGTCCCTAGATCAAAAGATGGACTTGCACATATACCCCTGCCAAGCCCCGACGGCGGTCGGCCGATCGGCCCCGGCGCGTTCTCGCCGGCGGCGAGGTGACCGCCGGGGGGGGGGGGGGGGCTGACCGGGTAGGATCTACGGGACCTAGGGAGCTGTTTGGAAGGGAAGGTGCTCGACGGGCGACAGTGGAACATGGCCGCGCGACGGGGAGGTGCGGCAGTCGTGTCGGTTCACCGGCGTTCCCGGCGAAGGACCGGTGAACATGAGCAAGCAAGGCGCGCACGAGCATCAGTGAGTTGTGGGGGGTCGACCTGAGTACCTGGATGAGCTGGAGATCAAGTGGAAGGGGCTGTCGACGGTGAGGTCGAGCTCGGGCGGCTCCGGTGAGAGGTGGCACGGGGTGGGGGCGATTCCGGCGAAGGAGGGCTGGGGGCTAGACCGGATCAGGTCAGGTAGCTAGGGGAGAAGGTGGGGAAGCGGTGGGCCGTGGGGATTTGGGCGGGGTGGCGTGGTCGAGGGGAATTCCAGCGAGGAGCACGGGGCGGGCTTCGGTGGCGCAAGGAGGAAGAAGAGTGTCACACCCGATTTATAAGAACATAAATCGAGCAATCATATATGCGCCAGGATCAAGTCACGCATATATACAACAGATTATCAAGATATCACAACACATGTCACGAATAACATGAATATAAATCGTAGATAAATCAATAAATGAATTGTTTATTACAACCGAATCAAGAATCGGTTCAAGAGTGCGGAAGCGTAAAAGAGATACATGAAGAGCTGGGCGCCACAGGGACGTCGACTGGGAGACAAACGCCTAGAAGTCGTCGAAGCCGCTGACGTAGTCCTCCACGTTGCCGGGCACTGAGCAGCAGTCGAAGATATCCAAAATAGAACAGAAGAGTGGAGAGGCAAGTGTGAGTACAAACTCGTACTCAACAAGTATAACACGAGCATGAGGCTCTAAGGTTAGCTGACTCAACTGCATTAGCTTTTAGTCTTGGCATATTTTATTAAAGCTAAATACTACAAGTGGATGAATTACCATAACCCAAATTGCATAAGAATTAATCAATATTAATTAAGAACTACTGAGAACCATCCAAACCAAAACCACCCGGGGAAATCTCCCTCGTCAAAGGTTGATAACCCCACTAATCAGACGGAGGATCTGGGCCGCTCATGACTGTGAGCACAGCTGATATATCAGTTTTACACTCTCGAGAGGTTGCACAACTTTACCCACAAGTCGTGAGCTACGCTAGTTGTTCATCACACTTCCTTAGGTGAGATGGCTAGCAAGCACACTACGAGACCGTTACAAAGGACACGTTGGTAAGGTGTAACCGCTAAGGATTCTGGATCAGCGACGATGGGGCCCACCTCCGGGGGTACAAGACACACAGCACAGACCAAGCCGGAGGAGCAGGGACCATTGAAGCTTACCACCCCTCTTGCCCACGCAGGTAAGTTACTCCCGAACCAAAATGACCTAATTAATAAGTCAAGACCGTCCCATACCAGTCTTGTGGTTGCGCGGTTGTCCCAGGTTGTCGCTCTATGAACCGGTCCTTATGGAGAGTGGCCAACCAAGCACTAAGCACCGTGCTGGCCCCCTAAACCATGTTTCTAACAAAACATCTTTTAAGGACGCACAAACCACTCAAGCACACAGCACAGAGGGTCGGCTCCAGAATTAAGTTGCATAAGACCATTAATCAAATTAATTAAAAAGGACCAAGATTTGTTATAGCGCAGCAACCTAGCACAACTAACCAAAATGCAACCCAAAGGATATATAAGGATATAAAGGTGGCTAGGAAGTCCTTATAGGTATACAATATTAAAATGCAGTATGAAATTGTATTTAAAAGTGATAGGAGGTTCATGTTATACTTGCCTTCCTCGTACTCTCCCGGCTGCTGCTCGAACTGCTCGGAAGACGGCTGCTCCTGGTACTGGTCCAAAGGCTCCGCGTCTACTCACGATCATCAAGCATAGCCCACACATACACACATGCACAAACAATAGCAAAATATAAGAAAACAGTACAACATCACATAAAAACAGCGTACAAAACTAGCCTAGAACTAATCTACGCGTTACAACGATCGCGTGGATATAAAGAACACCTGAAACGGAGCTAAAACGTGAAAACTGCGCTTAAAACAGGATCCAGGGACCTATTTGTAAGAAAAACTGAGCAACCAGGGGCTTCTGGACAAAAACCGAGGACTAAAACCTAATTAAACCCTAGATACAGGGGCTAGCACGAGAAAACCTAAGAGATGGACTGCGGGTTAGATTTCCAGAAAGCGCAGGGGTCTAAAAGCATAAAACAGGACCTATCCGTAAATACTTTTAACCTACAGGTGGACTGCGGGTTTATTCCAGGAAAACCCGGGGGTTCTTTAGCAAAAGAGGCGAGCTGAAGCGGTAAGATCTATTCTGGGCCCTCGGATCTGATCTGAGCGGCTGGGATTAGATCCACTAAACGAAGGGGTACGCGCGGATCTGGACGCTTGGATCTCGATCGGACGGCTCAAGGGAGATCTAGGGTTTGCCTTCGCGCTATCCACCGGATGTGAAATGGACGGCTGAGATCCCACCACGGTCGGGATCTAATCCGCTACGTCGGATCGACGATGAACGGCTCAGGTTAGCTACAACCGCGAACCGGTATCTTCTGTTTGGAGCCGTTGGATCTGGATCCAACCGTTGGAGTACGCCGGCCTCCGATCTAATCTTGATCGTCCGCCTCGGATCAGACGGCCAGGAGCAAAGGGCAGAAGCGGGCGGCGATCTCTCGCCGGAGGGGAGGAGGCCGCGGCGGAGGATCACCGGCGTCGTGTGAACTGGCGTTTCCGTGGCCAAGGGATGACGGGATCCGGTCGGGGAGCGGGAGGAGGGCACGGGGAAGCCGATTGGAGGCAAAGGGGGCGGAGGAGATGGTCGTAGCGGCCGGGCGACGGCGGCGTGCGGCTCGGGTGTTCCGGTGAGCGCGCGCGGCGGCGGTAGGGCGATACCGAGGAGAAAAAGAGGGGCGGGGAGGATCCTTACCACCCCGGGGTGAGCTCCCGAGGCTCGAGTGACGGCGGCGGTCGGCGAGGAGGTGGGACGGCGGCGGCCCGGGGCGCGCGGCGGCGGCGATGCGCGCGAGCTAGGGTTTCGGGCGGCGGGGCACCGAGTCGGCTAAGGGGAAAACCCTAGGGGGCGCAGGGCTTTGTAGTGCGGCTACAGCGCCCTGGCGAGCGGGCCCGAGGCGGCGGAGATCGCCGGCGTTTTCGGGGGCCGTTGCGCCGGGGAGGAAGAAGGGAGGGGGAAGGGGATGACCGGTGGGGCCGGCGCGGCAGCGGGAGAGAGAGGGGAGGGCGCGCGAGCGGGAGGGAGGCGGAGGGGAACGGGGCTGGCGCGTGCTGGGCCTGCGCGCGGGAGGGGAGGAGCTGAGGGGGAGCTGGGCCGTGGCACGGCCCACGCGGGGAGAGGAGAGGAGAGGAGAACCCGAGAGAGAAAACGGGCCAGGGAAGAGAGAGCCCGTGAGGGAGAGAGGAAAAGGGAAAAAGAAACGGGCCGGGCTGGAAGAGATGGTTTGGGCTGGCTCCTTCTATTCTTTCCCCTTTTCTTTTTCTTTACTCTACCCATTCAAACAAAACCATTTGAATTCAAATACAATTTGAATTCAAATCTATACACTTCAACACAAATAAAACAATGCTGCGGCATGAATGCACAAACATTTTAATCCTATGATATATTTTATTTTCTTGCGTTATAAAATTACTTTAAATACGAGATAAGTTAGAGGAAAGCCTGAAAAATCTATTTAAGCCCAAATAAATTAATTAAATTATGAGGAATTTACCTTAGGGTGTTACAAACCTACCCCCCTTACAGGAATCTCGTCCCGAGATTCGGATAGGCTAGCTAGCAAAGAGATCGGGATATGTCTTCCTCAGCTCGTCCTCCCGCTCCCAGGTAGCCTCATCCTCCGTGTGATGACTCCACTGAACACGGCACATCTTGACCTTCTTGTTTCTAGTGACCCTCTCAGATGTCTCCAGAATCTTCACCGGATGCTCGATATAGGTCAGATCCTCCTGCACATCCAGCACTTCTATCGGTGCTTGCTCTTCTGGCACTCTCAAGCACTTCTTCAGCTGCGATACGTGAAACACATCGTGCACTCCTGAGAGATTGAGTGGCAACTCCAGACGATATGCCACCTCACCTTTCCGTTCCAACACCTTGAACGGACCAATGTACCGAGGAGCTAGCTTCCCTCGTACATTAAACCTGCGGATTCCTCTCATCGGCGAGACCTTCAGATATACATGATCACCCACTGCAAAGGTCAAATCTCGGCGACGCACATCCGCATAACTCTTCTGACGAGTCTGAGCGACCCTCAGATTCTCTCGCACCTGCTGTACCAACTGTTCGGCCTCCTCAACAATATCCGGACCAAATACCTGCCTCTCACCAATCTGATCCCAATACAGCGGAGTCCTGCATTTTCGACCATACAGAGCCTCAAACGGGGACTTCTTCAGACTGGCCTGATAGCTGTTATTATAAGAAAACTCAGCATATGGCAGGCATTTATCCCAGCTGGTACCATACTGAATAGCACAAGCTCGAAGCATATCTTCCAACACTTGGTTGGTTCTCTCGGTCTGTCCATCTGTCTGAGGATGATAAGCAGTACTGAAGCGCAGCTTCGTATCCAACGAATCGTGCAACTGCTCCCAGAACCGTGAAGTGAACTGAGATCCTCGATCTGATATAATCTTCTTCGGAACACCATGCAGACAGACAATCCTGGAGATGTACAACTCTGCGAGTCTAGCACCGGAGTAAGTAGTGTTCACCGGGATGAAGTGAGCAACCTTTGTCAACCGATCCACTACTACCCATATGGAGTTGTACCCTTTCTGAGTACGAGGCAAGCCAACAATGAAGTCCATAGTGATTTCCTCCCATTTCCACTCCGGAATCTTCAACGGCTGCAATAATCCTGCTGGCCTCTGATGCTCTGCCTTGACACGCTGACAAGTGTCACAGATAGCCACGTACTCCGCAACGGAACGCTTCATTCCAGACCACCAGAATCGTTCCTTCAGGTCGTAATACATCTTCGTGCTGCCTGGATGGATAGAATACGCTGTATCATGAGCCTCACTCAGAATCAGCTTCCTGAGATTTGCCACATCCGGCACACATATACGACCCTTGTACCACAAGGTACCCTGATCATCCTCTCTGAAATGAGGGGCCTTGCCAATCTTGAGCAACTCACGAATCTCCTGCAGCTTCTGATCTTCCTTCTGATGCTGCCTGATCTCAGCCTCTAGAGTGGGCTCCGCCTCGAACGATGTACCTGAGGTATGATGCAAGAAACCCAGACTCAACTGCTCAAACTCCTCGCATAACTCTTGAGGCATCTGAAAAGCCACGGCCATGTTAACATAGCTCTTCCTGCTCAGAGCATCGGCTACAACATTAGCCTTGCCCGGATGATAGTGAATCTCCAGGTCGTAATCCTTGACCAACTCTAGCCATCTTCTCTGTCGCATGTTCAGCTCACTCTGGGTGAAAATATACTTGAGGCTCTTGTGGTCGGTGTAAATATCACACCTCTGCCCAAACAAGTAATGCCTCCATATCTTCAGAGCATGCACAACTGCGGCTAACTCCAGATCATGAGTGGGATAATTCAGCTCGTGCCGGCGTAGCTGCCGCGAAGCATAAGCTATCACTCTGCCTTCCTGCATCAGAACGCAACCAAGACCATCCCTCGAAGCATCACAATACACTGTGAACCTCTTGCTCTGGTCTGGCAGAGTAAGGACTGGCGCCGTAGTCAACCGCTTCTTCAGCTCCTCGAAGGCACTCTGTCGCTCATCAGTCCAAGAAAAACCCACATCCTTCTCCAGCAAGGAAGTCAAAGGCTTCGCAATCTTGGAGAAATTCTCGATGAACCTCCGATAATAACCTGCTAAGCCCAGAAAAGAGCGGACTTCCTTCACCGTCTGCGGTACAACCCAGTCAAGCACATCCTTTACCTTGCCGGGGTCCACAGCAATACCTCCCTTGGAGATAACATGACCGAGGAACGGAACCTCGTCAATCCAGAACTCGCACTTGCTGAGCTTGGCATACAGCTTGTGCTCTCTGAGCCTCTGCAACACAAGCCTCAGATGCTTCTCATGCTCCGCTTCTGACTTGGAATATATCAGGATATCATCAATAAATATCACCACAAAGGTGTCCAGATAATCCATGAAAACCTTGTTCATCAGATGCATGAAGAAAGCCGGAGCATTAGTCAAGCCGAAGGACATGACCGTATACTCGTATAACCCATACTTGCAGGTGAAGGCCGTCTTCTGAATATCCTCAGGACGAATCTTCAGCTGATGATAACCCGAACGCAGATCAATCTTCGAGAATACACAAGCACCCTGAAGCTGATCAAAGAGATCCTCAATACGGGGCAATGGATGCTTGTTCTTGATAGTGACTGCATTCAGATCCCGATAATCGACGCACATCCTCTTCGCACCATCCTTCTTCTCTACGAGCAAAACAGGAAAAGCCCAAGGAGAGAAACTGCGACGGATATAACCCTTAGCTAGCAACTCGTCGACAGTCTTCTTAACCTCCTCATGCTCGACAGGAGCCATACGATAGGGCCTCTTAGCAATAGGAGCTGTGCCAGGCAAGAGATCAATAGAAAACTCAATGTCGCGATCAGGCGGCATACCTGGCAGATCATCCGGGAAGACATCCGGAAATTCAGACACCACGCGAATACCATCCGTGGGGCTAGCCTCCATCTGATGAAGAAATCCAGAAGGCTCTGTAGCTCCAACAGTAACCTCCTGACCATCCGGTGCCGACAGAAGAACCGTCCTCTGAGCACAATCTATCCGGACTCCCCACTTAGCAAGAGTCTCCATCCCGAGGATCACATCAATGCCCTTGGTGTCTAGCACCATCAAATTCGCACTGAAATCTACCCCCCTTATAGCCACACTGACTCTGGGACAGAAGACATGCGACCTCAACTGCCCTCCCGGTGAAGATACTAACATGCACCTCTTTAATGTGCTAGTAGGAATACCATGATACTCAACAAAAGACTGGGTGATGAAAGAATGTGTAGCACCAGTATCAAAAAGCACTGTAGCAGGATGGGCATTAACCATGAACGTACCAATAACCACGTTGGGAGCCTCAGCCGCTGACTCGGCCGTCACGTGGTTCACCCTGCCCTGAGCTGGGGCCTTGGGCGGTGCTGCACGCCCCTGCTGTCCCGCCTGCGCCTTCCGAGGGCAGACGTTGGCGTAGTGCCCTGGTTCGCCGCAGTGGAAGCACACTCGAGGAAATGCAGCGGCCTGCTGCCCGGCAGGAGGAGTAGGCACTCCCTGCCTCTGAGCTGGTGGAGCCGGAGGCGCCGGAAGCCTCTGACCCTGTCCCGCCTGCTGCTGCTGCTGAGGACGAGGCGGAAGCTGCTGCCGCTGCTGGTACTGCTGGGGCGGCCTCTGCTGCTGCTGCTGCTGTGGATGCTGATAGCGGGGACGAGTGTTGCTGCCCGAAGAGGATGGAGCCATCTTCCTCTTCTTATCCTCAATCTCCCGGCGCTTACGCTCGGTGTTGAGAGCCGCATCAACCAGCTGGTTGAAGTTGTCGAAGCGGTGGTTCAGCAGCGCATACTGGATGTGATCATCCAGTCCCTCTTTGAAGTACTCCTGCTTGTCGCTATCACGAGCGACGTCAGCAGGGGCGTAGCGGGCAAGCTGAAGGAAACGGTCACGATACTCCGTCGCCGTCATAGATCCCTGAAACAACGAACACAGACAACAAGGATGGAATCGCTCAATGTGTTAGGATTTTACGGAAGAGGTCAAGGATAGATCAAAAGCTCAAAAGAAATGGTAGGGAATTCCGTTAAATTTTACCTGCTTAAGAGCACGGAACTCCTTCTGCTTCATCTTCATGATGCCCTCAGGAATGTGATGGTTCCTGAAACGCTCACGGAACTGGTCCCACGTGAGAGCGTCACGATCCCGAGCTGGGTAGGACTCCCACCAGTCAAGAGCGGAGCCTCGCAGCTGCCCTGCTGCATAAAGGACTCGCTCACGGTCGTCGCACTGCGCAACAACCAACTGGCGCTCCACCGAACGAAGCCAGTCGTCCGCCTGGAGTGGGTCCGTGGCGTGTGAGAAGGTCGGAGGGTGACCTCTCAGGAAATCCGCACGCCTGTCACGGGGCTGAGGCGGCGGAGGAGGCGGTGGCTGAGCATGGATCTGCTGCAAAGCCTGAACGGTGTTGTTCAGGGTCGCCATCATCTGCATCTGGAGCTGAAAGAACTGCTCCGGGGTCAGTGGTGGCGGCATAGGTAGCGGCGTCTGCTGGCCGGTACCCTGGTTGTTCTGCTCCTGCTGGTCAGGACCGGAACCGGTGCGCCTGGTGTTCACCATCTGATTGCAACGAACGAAATTTATGAGAAAAAGAAAGATATGGTGCCGCTGAGGAAATGAAACTTCGGAAGGATATGACAGAAAGAAAGGAATATAGGTTTTACCCCCCAACGTTCTAACTCAATTTTATTATTTAGTTCAAGTTGGGTTAGGTCGATTTGCATGAACAAGTTTAACTACTAGCCTATGCAATCAACCAAAAATCCAAATCAAACATTTGCACAATAACAAACATTCAATATTCACAACTTAGTCGAGTTTTCCACATTACTCGACTAACACACTCGTTCTAGCGTATTTTATCGGGACAACTTAAACTTATAACTTATGAGATTAGGCGACTCAGGCCAACATCTACGGAAAACTCAAGCTATTTCTCAGAAAAGACGGGGGAAATAGCCAAGCTAGGGCTTAAGACTCAAGGAACATAAGCAGAAACAATGATGGTTGAAGACCTGCGGAGGCAAGCAAGCGAACAGAAGTCCAAAACTCGACCAATTCTACCTAGGCTTCGTCCTACAGTCGACACGGCTCTGATACCAATCTGTCACACCCGATTTATAAGAACATAAATCGAGCAATCATATATGCGCCAGGATCAAGTCACGCATATATACAACAGATTATCAAGATATCACAACACATGTCACGAATAACATGAATATAAATCGTAGATAAATCAATAAATGAATTGTTTATTACAACCGAATCAAGAATCGGTTCAAGAGTGCGGAAGCGTAAAAGAGATACATGAAGAGCTGGGCGCCACAGGGACGTCGACTGGGAGACAAACGCCTAGAAGTCGTCGAAGCCGCTGACGTAGTCCTCCACGTTGCCGGGCACTGAGCAGCAGTCGAAGATATCCAAAATAGAACAGAAGAGTGGAGAGGCAAGTGTGAGTACAAACTCGTACTCAACAAGTATAACACGAGCATGAGGCTCTAAGGTTAGCTGACTCAACTGCATTAGCTTTTAGTCTTGGCATATTTTATTAAAGCTAAATACTACAAGTGGATGAATTACCATAACCCAAATTGCATAAGAATTAATCAATATTAATTAAGAACTACTGAGAACCATCCAAACCAAAACCACCCGGGGAAATCTCCCTCGTCAAAGGTTGATAACCCCACTAATCAGACGGAGGATCTGGGCCGCTCATGACTGTGAGCACAGCTGATATATCAGTTTTACACTCTCGAGAGGTTGCACAACTTTACCCACAAGTCGTGAGCTACGCTAGTTGTTCATCACACTTCCTTAGGTGAGATGGCTAGCAAGCACACTACGAGACCGTTACAAAGGACACGTTGGTAAGGTGTAACCGCTAAGGATTCTGGATCAGCGACGATGGGGCCCACCTCCGGGGGTACAAGACACACAGCACAGACCAAGCCGGAGGAGCAGGGACCATTGAAGCTTACCACCCCTCTTGCCCACGCAGGTAAGTTACTCCCGAACCAAAATGACCTAATTAATAAGTCAAGACCGTCCCATACCAGTCTTGTGGTTGCGCGGTTGTCCCAGGTTGTCGCTCTATGAACCGGTCCTTATGGAGAGTGGCCAACCAAGCACTAAGCACCGTGCTGGCCCCCTAAACCATGTTTCTAACAAAACATCTTTTAAGGACGCACAAACCACTCAAGCACACAGCACAGAGGGTCGGCTCCAGAATTAAGTTGCATAAGACCATTAATCAAATTAATTAAAAAGGACCAAGATTTGTTATAGCGCAGCAACCTAGCACAACTAACCAAAATGCAACCCAAAGGATATATAAGGATATAAAGGTGGCTAGGAAGTCCTTATAGGTATACAATATTAAAATGCAGTATGAAATTGTATTTAAAAGTGATAGGAGGTTCATGTTATACTTGCCTTCCTCGTACTCTCCCGGCTGCTGCTCGAACTGCTCGGAAGACGGCTGCTCCTGGTACTGGTCCAAAGGCTCCGCGTCTACTCACGATCATCAAGCATAGCCCACACATACACACATGCACAAACAATAGCAAAATATAAGAAAACAGTACAACATCACATAAAAACAGCGTACAAAACTAGCCTAGAACTAATCTACGCGTTACAACGATCGCGTGGATATAAAGAACACCTGAAACGGAGCTAAAACGTGAAAACTGCGCTTAAAACAGGATCCAGGGACCTATTTGTAAGAAAAACTGAGCAACCAGGGGCTTCTGGACAAAAACCGAGGACTAAAACCTAATTAAACCCTAGATACAGGGGCTAGCACGAGAAAACCTAAGAGATGGACTGCGGGTTAGATTTCCAGAAAGCGCAGGGGTCTAAAAGCATAAAACAGGACCTATCCGTAAATACTTTTAACCTACAGGTGGACTGCGGGTTTATTCCAGGAAAACCCGGGGGTTCTTTAGCAAAAGAGGCGAGCTGAAGCGGTAAGATCTATTCTGGGCCCTCGGATCTGATCTGAGCGGCTGGGATTAGATCCACTAAACGAAGGGGTACGCGCGGATCTGGACGCTTGGATCTCGATCGGACGGCTCAAGGGAGATCTAGGGTTTGCCTTCGCGCTATCCACCGGATGTGAAATGGACGGCTGAGATCCCACCACGGTCGGGATCTAATCCGCTACGTCGGATCGACGATGAACGGCTCAGGTTAGCTACAACCGCGAACCGGTATCTTCTGTTTGGAGCCGTTGGATCTGGATCCAACCGTTGGAGTACGCCGGCCTCCGATCTAATCTTGATCGTCCGCCTCGGATCAGACGGCCAGGAGCAAAGGGCAGAAGCGGGCGGCGATCTCTCGCCGGAGGGGAGGAGGCCGCGGCGGAGGATCACCGGCGTCGTGTGAACTGGCGTTTCCGTGGCCAAGGGATGACGGGATCCGGTCGGGGAGCGGGAGGAGGGCACGGGGAAGCCGATTGGAGGCAAAGGGGGCGGAGGAGATGGTCGTAGCGGCCGGGCGACGGCGGCGTGCGGCTCGGGTGTTCCGGTGAGCGCGCGCGGCGGCGGTAGGGCGATACCGAGGAGAAAAAGAGGGGCGGGGAGGATCCTTACCACCCCGGGGTGAGCTCCCGAGGCTCGAGTGACGGCGGCGGTCGGCGAGGAGGTGGGACGGCGGCGGCCCGGGGCGCGCGGCGGCGGCGATGCGCGCGAGCTAGGGTTTCGGGCGGCGGGGCACCGAGTCGGCTAAGGGGAAAACCCTAGGGGGCGCAGGGCTTTGTAGTGCGGCTACAGCGCCCTGGCGAGCGGGCCCGAGGCGGCGGAGATCGCCGGCGTTTTCGGGGGCCGTTGCGCCGGGGAGGAAGAAGGGAGGGGGAAGGGGATGACCGGTGGGGCCGGCGCGGCAGCGGGAGAGAGAGGGGAGGGCGCGCGAGCGGGAGGGAGGCGGAGGGGAACGGGGCTGGCGCGTGCTGGGCCTGCGCGCGGGAGGGGAGGAGCTGAGGGGGAGCTGGGCCGTGGCACGGCCCACGCGGGGAGAGGAGAGGAGAGGAGAACCCGAGAGAGAAAACGGGCCAGGGAAGAGAGAGCCCGTGAGGGAGAGAGGAAAAGGGAAAAAGAAACGGGCCGGGCTGGAAGAGATGGTTTGGGCTGGCTCCTTCTATTCTTTCCCCTTTTCTTTTTCTTTACTCTACCCATTCAAACAAAACCATTTGAATTCAAATACAATTTGAATTCAAATCTATACACTTCAACACAAATAAAACAATGCTGCGGCATGAATGCACAAACATTTTAATCCTATGATATATTTTATTTTCTTGCGTTATAAAATTACTTTAAATACGAGATAAGTTAGAGGAAAGCCTGAAAAATCTATTTAAGCCCAAATAAATTAATTAAATTATGAGGAATTTACCTTAGGGTGTTACAAAGAGGAAAACAGGCGAGGACACGGGGTTTGGGTCGGGCTTTATAGGAGCGCATTGCTTCATAGAAGAGAGGGGAGGAGAAGTGGTCACGGGATCGGGCTCAAGACGGCGGGCGGCGCCGGCGGTTCCCTCGGATGCGTGGCAGCTGCTCGGCTCCGGCGGCCCGACGTGGCAAGGCGATGGGAGGACAGCGGAGGCAGCACGGGCGGTGGGAGGAGGAATAGGGCGACGCGTGGAAGGGCGGCGCAGAGCTGCAGGAGCTTGGGAAGCGGCCGGCGGCGGCGGGTCATGCACGCACGCGGAGGCAGAGGAGATCGGGGACTCGAGGAAGATGATGGAGGACTTAGGTGCAAAAAGCAGAAAAGCCAGGGACCCTACTGTAATGAATAGATAACTTTCCAACCAGTGCTCAAATGGAGATGGGGCCAAAAGCAAAAGTGTATGGTTTTTCAAAATGTACAACTTTGCTTTAATGTTCATCCACAAAAGAGCTAAGGATTTGCAATTAATTTGAAATTTAACAAGATTTCTAAACTTTGCATAAATCCTATTTTAAAATTACACCACATTTATATCCAAAGGGTAGTTTCACCTACTTTTGCGATTTAAACACAAGTTTTTGATTTTTGCAAAATAACCCTCATACATTTGATTTCTACCCTCCATGTTTACCCATTTAGCACAAAAGGACCTTTATTAAAATATAATTATATAAATAACCCTTTTCCCTTAGTACTTAAGTTTTTAAACATTCTTTTACCCCATTTTGCACATAACCTCGCACTAAAACTTAGAGTGTGACAATACTATTTACCTGAGTGTCACAGGGCGGTGACCCAACAGACCAATGGGTTGTTCCGTTTGAGGTGCGTTGAGTTAGTATCACCTGCATAGTGATGACTAGCGCACTTGAGCCGGAATAATTCAGGCAGTTCTGCCACAGCTGGTATCAGAGATGTAGGTTTACTCTTACAATCGATATTAAAACCGCACCAGCTCTTAACAATATTTTCAGGATAAAATTTGGCTTAACAAAAGAATTTACAAATCGCGTTGGATTCGTTAAGGTTGGTGCATAGATCGTAAAGCCCTAGGGGTTTATATGGGAGTAATCAGGTGGCTATTAGTATGTATATGTGTATAGTCAGCTTTAACTTGCCGCACTACTTTCTGTCGAAACTTACTTTCGAGTACAACCAAACCTAGATACCTATTCCTATTGTTTTGTTCCTCAATGTTGAGACAAGAAGGTAAGAAGGTAAGGATCCTCAGCCAACTGAGGGAGATTGGCCTTCCCGTCGGTAATGCGAACCGAACGCTATTTCTCAAGCAGTGGCTTACCTGAGATGCTGCCAATATATCAACGATTAGTTGATCATATTGGGAGTATATGGTTCGGCACAGGGTATGGTGATTGCTGTTCATACCCCCGTTTTATACGGTACCACCGTGAATACGTTGCAAATGTAACATATGCTAACGTCGTCCGTACGGCGGAAATTGTACGGATACTATTTTTATAGTGAACAGTACTGTTTGGGGACACTTTCATATCATGCTGCCATGAAAGTTTCATGTTATATAAATATGGTTTTCTGTAGGTACACTAACCACGATTAAGAGGTTAAGACGGATAGAACTTATCGACTAGTTATTAGAGAGAGACGTATGTATTATGCCACCGAAATTAACCACGTAAGTCCAAAGATATTTGGCAGTTGTTTTGGTTGTGAGGTCGAATCGTACGTGCATGCATAATCCATCATCAACCAAAGTGAGTGCATTGAATGTGTTGTTCGTTTAAGGACATATAGAGTATTGTCTATCTCTAGTGTGGTTTCAATAGGATTCTTGTGGTAGCCTTTGATGAGTTTTCGATATCCTTCAAAATCTCACCATTTGAATTCTTGTTTCAGATGGCGGCTCCTTCAAACATCTTTTGGGATCACGCAGGGCATCTCCATACCAATGCCTTGCACTGGGAGGGTTTTCCCCGTCTCTTATGGGAATCCCTTAGGCTATTCTTTTACACCGAGCCCCCACAGTATGATGGAGTGGAATATAGGGAGGAAGGCGTTCCTCGATGCAGAGTTAAGATGACCATTCCTCAGCATCCTTTTCGCTCTCAGTGGCAGCCCATCGAGGTCGATGTGGTTGGCTATCATCTCGTCGATACCATTAAGACCGCAGGTCTTGAGGCCATCCACACTTTCTGCGACCAGCATCCCATGGAATTTGCAGAGCATCCTATCGGCCTATTCCCTGCAATAGATTCCAGTGATCCTGAGTGGAATTTTCGGATAGCTCATTATGGCCACATGCTGGGAGATTTAGCTAAAGAGACGCTCCGTGGTACTATCAGGTTTATGAATGTTCAGCACCACTATCAGATCTTGCTGCACCGCAGTATGAGTCAGTTGACCAGTATAGCTCAAGGACACTACAGAAATGCTAATCGACAAGTCACTCAGATAGAGGAGCTTCAAGCCTTGGTCATGGAAAAGGAGGAAATTATCGCAGAGCGAAACAAGACTATTGTCCATCGGGAGGATCAGATCAATGAGACTGATGCAATAATCACTCAACGTAACACGATTATTGAGTTCCTCCAGGAGCAAGTCCACGACCTCATCCTTGAAGTTGACGACGCCGTCGCTCACATCAACAAACTTCAGTCGCAGCCAGTACCTCCTGTTGTACCTGAAGCACCTGAAGGCGAAGAAGAAGAACCGGAGGAAATCGAAGCAGTTTCTAATCTCGACTCCGAGCACGGAAACGCAGAGCCTAACCCTCAACCAGATCACTCCTCTTCCGGCGGCCAGTCCTCCGTAGGCAATCTCGATGATTTCTACGCTATCCAAATCGTCAATCTTTTTGATGTAACTAGTGTAGAATGTTATGACATAAGTAGTGAGTAGTTTACCTGGACCCAAGGCCATTTGCTGTAATATATATATGGCATGTGTACGTGTGGCTAAACTGTTAAGGATAACTAGTTTTTGCCTTAAATCTAAGCTTTGAGACTAGTAGTGCATATCGATATCCTTGCCCTTTTGAATGAGTCGGATAAACAGAATATGTGAATTACATATCTATTTAGCAGCAATACGTCTTCTGAACATGGGAGCAAGAATATGTTGTTAATAATGGACATCTCCTTGATTTCAGATGGTTGGAGCTACACGTGGAACCCCGAAAGGTTTCCGGCCAGACCAAGCTAGTGGTTCCCAACAACCGCCACTAGCACCGCCGAATCTAGCGGAAGTCATGGCACCACAGACGGAACTCCTTAACTAGCTAGTACAGGCCCAGATGAACTAGTTTCATCACCCGTCCTGAGGCCATGATGAACATCCATCGGCTGGTTACCAAGACTTTCTCAGCACTTAGCCCCCATTGTTCCATAAAGTAGATGAGCCCCTCGATGCTGACGCATGGCTCCGCACTATAAAATCCAAGTTCGCGTTGTTGTCTACACCATGCTCAGACACAAACAAAGCACTCTTCGCAGCTCAACAACTTCATGGCACCGCCCACATATGGTGGGACCATTACTACGCCATGCAGCCGGCTGGTCATGTTGTTACATGGGACGAATTCTGGACCGCTTTCAAAGCGCACCACATTCCAGAGGGACTCATTGAGTGAAAACTCAATGACTTCCTGACCTTGACCCAGGGAACCTGCACTGTTATGCAGTATGCATAGGCCTTCAATCACCTGTGCCAGTACGCGGGTTATCATGCGGACACTGACGCCCGTAAATGAGATCGTTTCCATCGAGGTCTAAACACAAAGCTTAAGGAACGGCTGAACCTGGTAAGGGCTGACAACTTCAACGAACTGGTCAATATGGCCATTACTCAAGAGGATTACATCTCAGCCCACTGGGCAGAAAAGAAACGGAAGACACCCACTGGACCCTCGAACCTGCAATAGCCAAGGTATCGGTTGGTCCAGAACACGGCTACCCGAGCCCCATTCCGAAACAATCTACCAGGCAGATGGGTAGCCAGGCCTCCCTAGCAGGCTCGATTCAATCGGCCACCGACACCACAACCCCAGCAGCAACAGCAGTAAAGATCGAGGCCGAGCTTTCCGCAATCCAATCAAGGCAACAATAACAATTATTGTTTCAACTGCGGCAGCCCGTCCCATTTTATCAAGGATTGCCCTCAACCCAGGAAATATTTCCTAGGGCAAACATCCAGCCCGAATAACAAGGGCAAGGGCAAGAAGCAGATGGTACAAGTCCGCCAGGGGAGGGTGAACTTCACAACTCTCTCCGAACTCCCTAAGGGTGCGCCAATAATGATGGGTACTTTCTCCATAAACCATCAACCCGTGATTATACTTTTTGATTCTGGTGCAACCCATAGTTCTATCAGTTCAAAATGTGGAACAAAAGTAGGCTTGGATTTCTATCCTACTAAAGGAGCCTATATGATAGCGACTCCTGGCGATAAAATTACCTCAAATCAAATTTATAGAAAAGTACCAATTCAGTTGGGTAGAAATGTGATAAAAATAGACTTACTGTTATTGGACCTAGAAGGAATGGATGTTCTCCTAGGTATGGATTGGATGACTAGGCACCGAGTGTCATTAGATATCTCTTCCCGAGCCATGGAGATAGATTCACTCGATCATGAACCTACTATTCTCTATCTTCCACAACGGGAGTGCAACAACTCTTGTGCCTATGCTGTAGAAGGGATCAAGTTAAGGGACATCCCTATTGTTTGCGAATACCCAGATGTTTTTCCAGATGATTTGCCTAGAATGCCCCCGGACAGGGATATTGAGTTTATCATAGAACTAGAACCCGGAACAGCCCTCATCTCTAAGAGGCCCTATCGTATGCCACCCAATGAGCCGGCTGAGTAAAAAATCCAACTCCAGGACCTCCTTGATAAGGGTTTTATTCGTCCAAGTGCTTCGCCATGGGGTTGACCAGCCCTATTCGTGAAAAAGAAAGACAATAGCTTAAGGCTATGTGTAGATTATCGTCCTCTCAATGCGGTAACTGTGACATTCAGGTACTTAGGATTAAACTACACTAGATCCTATTATAAAGTGTGCATGTTTGATCTTGTGTATGTGTGCTAAAATTTAAATGCTAAGGGAAAAAGATATTTTTATATAATTCTGAAAAATTTAGGTCCTTTAGTGTTAAATGGGTGAGAATGGGAGGTAAAATCAAAACATATGAAGGTTGTTTTGCAAAAAGTCAAGAACTTACTTTTAAACCGCAAATAGAGGTGAAACTACCCAATGGATGCAAGTGTAGTGTAGATTTTAAATAGGATTTCTTTAAAGTTTAAAACTTTGCTAAGTTTTATGTTAGTTTCAAATCCTTAACTCTTTTGAAATTAAACCTTAAAGCAAAGTTGTAGATCTTGTTGAACTCTACACTTTTACTTTTGGGCATATTTTCATTTGAGCTATGGTTTGAAAGTTACCTAAGCTTTACAGTGGAGTCCTTGTATTTTTGGAAAATCACAAATCGGCCCTTGTCTTCAACCTCCAGTCCCTCTCCTGCTCTGTTTGTGCTCACGCCTGTGACTCCATCACCGCCGACCATTTCCTGAGCTGCTCGCCTACCCCGCGCCGCCCTCCTCCACCCCACGTGGCTCCTTGCTAGCCCCCCCACCGCCCTCGTCTCCCCTGTTGGCTCTCCCCCGCCCTGCCACGTCGAGCCGCCGGTGCCGAGGCCGCCACGCGGCCGAGGGTGCTCGACGGGGCACGGCGATGGCGCCGTCGGTCTGTGGCCGGCCGTGCACCTACTCTCTCCCTCTTTACCGCACTGCGCCACCCTATAAAAGCCAGACCGAAGCCTCTCTCGCTTCCCTTCCCTTTCTTCTTCCTCACGAGCGACAAGCTGAGCACCAAGCTGTCCGCCGGAATTCCTCGCCACCCCGTCCTATTCCATCTCAATTCCAGCACCCTAAAGCTTCCTCACCACCCCTGCTTGCCCCTCGACCCGCCCTAGCTAAGCTTTGTCCTCTCCTTGATCGGAATCGGGTGAATCCCGTGCCGCCATTGCCGCCGGTGAAACCCGAGCCACCCCCACGTCGACGACCCCCTTCCGCTCCACCTCCAGCCGAAGCAGGTACCGGAATAGCATCACCATGACTTCACGATGCTCGTGCACGCTTCACCTTTCCACGTTCGCCGGCCCCTCACCGGGAACACGGACATGCTGCCACGGTCGCCGCCATTACTCGCCGACGACCATGCTCCACCGCCCTTCCTTGTGTCCATCACCTACCAATGTGTGCACCTTGTCCTGTAGATCATGTAGGACCCGTTGGTCGCTCGCCAAAACCTCGCCGCCAGCGAGAACACGCCGGCCAGACGCCACGGCCGCCGTCTTGACCTGGCATGGGCCACATTGTAATTTAGTTTTTCACTTTAGGGTCCCATATGCAAAAATCCGAGGGCCACTCTACAAGTTTCTCATTTAGTATTGTTTGCAAAAGCTGTCAAATTGTAAAATTGATAGAAATTTGTAGAAAAATTCAAAAATTGCCAAACTAATTTTGTTGTACTCCTGAAATCTAGCTCTACAACTTTTATTAGTGGAGTTCAGTTTGAAAACAAATATGTTTAGAGTTATTTTAAAGTTTAATAAAAAGGTATCTTGTGTATAACTTTTGCATTTTAGCTTATTTTCATGTGATTTTTGGTATGCAGCATGTATAAAGTATATGTAAGATTGTGTAAACATTTCACCTTAATTTATGCATTCTAGCTTGAACTAATTTGAATTTATACAAATCAAGCTTGAATTGGTTAAAGTTTATTTAAGCATGTTACTAAGGTGTTCATGCTTAGATCTTTTTACCATGTGATGTTCTACAATAAAGTAGTCCATAGTAAATATTTTAGGAATCTACAACACTATTGTTCTTAAGGTTTGCATTTAAAATTGAAATTTGAACTTAATTCAAACACTTTAGTTTCTATTATCAGAAAATTATGAAAAATTCACAGTAAGCTCATCCACTAGAAGAGAGCTTACCTACAGAAATTCAAGGCTAGAGCCTTTGTGGATTTCAAAATAAAAATCAAACTTGTTAACTTAGTTCTATTAAATCAAGTAATTCGATATTGAATTAAGGAATTTGAATTCAAATCTCTTGTTTTATGAAGTTGTGTCTATTAATTGATTGGATTGCAACTTTATCATGAAACAAAATTAATAACTCAAGAACCATCTAATTCAAATCATTGCATATCATATAGAGTCAACGACACTCGACGACGGAGACTACGAGCTAGTCCCAGAGCCCGAGCTAGGATTTTCTGAAGATCCCGCGAACGTCACCGAGGATATAACTGAAGCCCCTAGCCCCGCTCAAGAAGGCAAGCCCCAATGCATAACCCAATATTTCCAATTATTACACTTATACAGTTTATTACTTATTTATATATCTATGCATTATGTCTAGGAATTGAAATGGAACCCTAGATGCATGAATTCTAGGAACCTATGTATTGAGCCTGAGTCCTTATCGAATAGATGCTTTGCTAATAGGACCGGCAAAAGTCGAGTGATTTCCTGTCACTCGCGCGATATAGGAGTTGAATGTTTACTATTCTGCAATCACTATAAGGATGATAGACGGGGTCATGTGCAGTATCATGACTTGGAAGGTTACCCCGTCTGTATCGATAAAAGTTGATAAGGTCGCAATGTGTGGTAGCTGTGGCTAAGCGTTTGAAAGTACTAGCCACATGCCGCAAAATATGGTAAGTGGTAAGCCTAGTAACCAATCGGCCCGAGGAGTGGACATACCTCCCACTACTCGTAATTTGGTTTTTCACACACACCGACATGCGGGAGTACGTTCCGCACGGCTGATAGGAGTATGGTCATGTAGTCACACTACAGACGTATGTCCTGCACATTGGATGTGCGTATGGTCCTACAGTCGCTTGTGGTGGTCCTGATCCACGAGTCGGAATGAAAGGCAAACGGTTGCTTCGGAATGATCATTGGATATTCCAAGCGTGTGAGTTAGGTTTACCCTTGCAAGGTTTGGAAATTCGATTCAGAATCATCCGTTTCTCGCGGAGATTGAGACTACTTATTCCTTCTACCACATAGAGTAAGAACAGAAACTTTTATTGGAATAATCTTGGTGGATGCTAATCTCTACCTTGCTTATCTAGAATAAGTGCTTACCTAGAATGGTTAATGCAACTAGAAGCTGAAAGCTAAAACATGAAAGTTAGATCATAATCTTTGTTGCTTTTCAGCTGAAATTAAACCCAGAACCATTACAAGCCATCATAAGTCTAGTTACATGGCTAAGTATACCATAACACGGGTAAGTCTTGCTGAGTATTAGCATACTCAGTTTTGCTATTTTATTTTCAGGTATGACCAGTGTGAACCAAACGGATAGTCCAGCCTGGCCATTCTGTGTTCCGTTTGGCTGGTCCGTGAAATGGGATCCGTCCCCGGCTGGCAGTGACCCTCCGGAATGACACCATGTTTCGGGCTAAACTTGGTGTCAAACTTCGCGATGTGTGTAGTCGTGTGTTAATCTCTTCCGCTGTGACTCTACACAAGCTTGCATAGCTTGTGTTTTTGTAAAAAACAATGTTTGTATAAGTATACTTAAGTTCGAAATGGTTTGTAATAATAATATTCTGTGAACTAAAAGTTGGTGAGTTGTTGTGCGATTGTAAACTCACCTTCGTGCGAGGTAAACCTGCTTCGATCCTGTTGAACCGTGGTTGCATCGGGCGGAGACCCGACAGACCAATGGGTTGTTCCATTTGAAGTGCGTTGAGTTAGTATCGGCTGTATAGCGATGACTAGTTGTGACGCCCAGACAATTTATCAAATCAAACTACGCGCTAAAGTCTTTCGATCAAAAACCTAATCGCCGTCAAAGCCCATCCAAACCCTAGCCCTAACCCTCTCCGTTCTCCCCGCCACCCTGACAACCGACACGAACTTGACCGCCGTCCCGTTCCGCACCGCTCGGTGGCCTGTCGCCCACGCGTGACCAACCGCCGCGATCGGCGCCGACGCGATTCCCCCCCCTCTCTTTTCTCCTCGCGCAGCGCGCGAACGCCGCGCGCGCGTGGCCGACCGGCCGCGGGCGCCGCCGCGAATATCGCCGGCGCGCGTCGCTTTTCCTTCTCCCTTTCTCTTTTCCTCCTACCATTTCTTCTTTTCTCCTCCTCTTTTCCATTTTTCTCCTATTTTCTTTTCCCCTTCTTTTCCTTTCCTCCCTTTTCTTTTCTCCCCTTTTTCCTTCCTTTTCTTTCTTTCTTCTCCCCTTCCTCCCTTCTCTCTCCCTCCTTCCTTTTCTCCTTGCCGCGCGCCTGAGCACCGCTCAGCCGTGCGCCGGCCCTGTGCGCCACGCGCGAGCCCTGCCTGGCCTCCTCCCCCCCGGCGACGCGCACGCGCAGCGCGTGGCCACGCGCCGCGCCGTGCCGGCCGCCACTCGCGCCCCCGCTCTAGCCCGCGCCTCGCCGCGCCGTGCGCGCACGCGCGCGCCCGGTCCCGCGCGTGCCGCCCCGCCCGCCGCTGGCGCTCCGCCCCGCCGCGCGCGCCACCACTGTGCCGGCACAGCGCTCCCCCACGTGCGACGCCTCGGCCCTCGCCACCACGTCACGATGGCCGCGAGCGGCCAAACGCCATTAATGGCCGCCCGCGGAGCCGCCGGCCAAACCTCCCCTCCACCGCCTTCCCCGGCCTATAAATCGGCCCCCGCGCAGCCCCCCCCCACGGCCTCCACCACCACACGGCCTTCCCCCCCCCCAAGCCGCAGTGCCGCCACCGCCCACAGCCTCGCCGCCGCCCGCTGCCGCCATCGTCCGACCTCCACACGCCACCCCAGCCCGAGGTGAGGCCGGGAACCGATTCCCCTCGCTCTCCCCTCCCTTTTCCCCCACCCCCGGGCCGCCACCGAGCCCCGGGCCGCCGGATTTGACCGCCGCCAGCGCCCCCACCCCTCTCCTCTGTTCTGTGCGGGGGAGAGGAAGGAGAAGGGCAATTTTGCCCAAAGACCCCCCTCTCCCTCTATTTCCTATAAAACCTTTCCCCCCTCCCATTTATTTACTTTTTGCAAAAGAAACCCTGCTCCTTCTATTAATACCGAACCCCTCCATAAACCTAAATATAACCGACACCCTTTAGCATGCCCAGAGTATTTCTATGATTCACAAATAGGTCCTTACTCCTTCCGGATAATCACGAATAAGCCCCTGGACCCCTGTTTAACCCCCGAACCCTCTTTAACTCGTAATTTTATGCACCAAACGACCTCCGATCGACCTGAAACTTTACCACGCCATTTCTAGTATAGTTCTAACCATGCCATTAAGAAACCACCTAAAAATATTACCCCTACTTCCGTAACTAAATTATTTCCGATTTAAGCTCAACGATGAAAGCTTTTAGTTCTTTCGCTTTATTGCGTGTTTGCTTGTTTGCGTCGTAGGACACGGAGTGAACGAGGAAGGTCCCGAATGTGACAAAGCGAATGAGGACCAGTTCTGCGACCCCGAGCTCGAGGGACAGTGCTTCGATCAGGACCTCCCGCAAGGGTTTGATGATGGCAAGTTCAATCCCGCCCTTTGATGCATGTTTCTGTCCTAGTTTTTATAACCGCAACCCAGTGGCCTGTTTTATAAAATTGCATGGTTTTGCTTGCTGAAAGCATGGTAGGATAGCCACCCTTGTTTGTGATAACCATACCTTGACCACCTGGTTTTATAAAGGAAATGTGTGTGTGTGGGAAGGGATAAAAATGTGGTTTTGAAAGATGAGTCAGACGGGATGGATGGCATTTCTGGGTGAATTGCCGTTGGTGTGCTCGTACCTGTGTGGTCGAGCGAGGAAGGGAGATATCCATCTTGTCACCCCTAAGGACCGAGTTGATGTGTCATCTCACCTAGCTTCCTGTCGTGCAAACCACTTGACCGTTGTATGGGCAACGGCTTAGCATAAATCCCACTAGTTAGTCTGATAGCCATCAGGAGGGCTGAGAGCAACGGGTGATCAAGGAGAAGGGATAAGCTCTGTGTGACTTGTGCCCCGGTTAAAACTCGGAGATAGGTCGAGTGACCCCTTGATGGACCCCGTGGTGGCTAGTCAGGTCTAGCTAGGGTGGGTAATGGCTTTGTTGGGATCTGCACCGACACTAAGGTGATCGTGCTGTGGTACCCCACCTGTGGGTAAAGTTGCACACCTCTGCAGAGTTAAAATCTATTCGAATAGCCGTGCCCACGGTATTGGGCAAGTTATGGTGTGGTCACATAACTAGTGTTTCTCTCTGGGAATGGTTGGACTGGTGTGGGTTGTTTGGGAAGTGTCCGGCAGTTGTGTCGTGTGCTACAGCGGACGGGGAGTCCGGTAGCAGTTTAAAACTTGGGTCCTGTGTGGATCAACACTATGTGCTCCTTGATGCTTAACAACTTGTTTTGGAAAATTGTTTTAAATGAACCTTTGCATATAACTGAGTTTTCCGTAAATGAACCCTAACCTTATCCTTGGACGGTCCTGTGCATTGATTTCTGATATACCCCCCCCCCCCGTGGGTGTGATTGGACTTGCTGAGTACGTTTGTACTCACCCCATTCTTACTTCTTACAGCAGAAGATCCAGACTACATCCCCGAAGACGTCGAGTAGGGTTTCGTCCTGCACCCAGTCTTGCCTGTGGTTAGGGCCACCGCTGGAGTTCCGCATGGCACAAGACTCTGATGACCCTCTTTTTGTAGCCAGTGTAGTAGTGTGGGTTTTAGTTGTAATTCTCGCGATAGTGGCGCTTCACTGCCCATTACCGCGTAGAGTTGTACGGTGATGTACCATCTGATATAATAAAAGTGTTATCAGCCTTCTGGGACTGATAAAGTAACACTTTTAAGTCCCCTCTGATGGGGGGGACGCTTCAGGTGGTATCAGAGCTGTAGGCTGGCCGTAGGACGTGACCCTAGGAGCGAGACCCTTTTTCCAGACCCTAGGACGTGTCCTGCCTTAGCTCTTTTCCTGCACAAACACTCACCACTGGTCTTTGCCCTGTTCCAGATGGCTGACAATGGATGGGTTGACGGAATCTGCCACGCAGAGCCCGGCCTTCCTATGTTATTAATACTCAGCCTGGAACTCATCGGAGTTATGGAACCACTAGAGTATGCCTACCAAGAATACACCTCCAATGGCACCCTTCGGTGCGACATGATGGTCTTTGTGGGAAAAAGCACCCGCTACCCTGATGTGGACCCCTGGTTCATCTCCACCTCTGGCTTTCGCTTCCCTGACACCCACCGAAAGGCCGCCCGTAAAGCCCTGCGACGACTGCGTGTGATCTACAAGCACCACCTTCAGCGGACTCCTATGGGATTTTTCCCACCTACCGAAGGAAGAGGACGCACTTGGATTGCCCGGATGAGAGGACTCGGAAGAGAAGAAGAAGACCTAGAAGATACGGTCTCCCACCTATCCATCTACCTTACCGGCTTGGATGAACTCTACCGCGAACAGGCGGCACAACTGAAGCAGCTAATCCATAGGGCAGAAAAAGCAACCCAGGAACTGGAAGAACAACAGTTAAGAGCCGCACGCGCCGAGTATTCCTTAGCCGCCCTCCAAGCCCAGATGCAAGAATATAAAAACCGCAGAGGAATAGGTGGATGGATAGAGGAAGAAGAGGAACCCGAGGAAACCCATTGGGATAAAGATACTCAGACCGAAGATGAGGTGATGGATCGGTGCCTCCCAATAAAGAAGCGCCCTATCAGAATCGGGGAAGAATCCCCATGATAGGAGTAGCACTCCAAGCTAGAACCCTACCCTAATAACCACGTATCCATGGAAACCGTACCCCATGTTGCAATAATAAATGTTATCTACTTCCTTTTGTACCTGTGCTAGATTGTTTACCCTGTCCTTGTTTCAGATGGCTGAGGAAGGATGGACCCAGGGCGATTGCCAAGCAGCACTTGGCTTTCCCAGCCTTTTGATCAACGCCCTGGAAAGCCTTGGCGTTACGGAACGCCCAAGGTACTATAGCAGAGAGTACGAATACCATGGTACCCTCCGCTGCAGGGTGATCCTGGTCATCGCCAGGAGCAACCGCTACCCCGACATCCAGCCATGGCGAGTGACTGCCACAGGGTTTAGGCATCAAGACACCTACCCCTTGACCGTCAGAAAAGCACTCCGTTATTTGTGCCAGATTTTTGAAGGACACCTCGCCGCCACACCAGTGAGGTTCTTCCCGTCGGCCATCAGAACCCCAGTTTGGGAAGCACGCATGAGAAGTTTGGAACGACGCCGCCATGAAGAAGGCCCTCTGTACCAAGTGGCTACTTATCTACCCGCTTTGGACCAACTCTTCGATGAGCAAGCCAACCTCCTGAGGGAGCAGACCCATCGAGCCGAGCAAGTAGAGCTCGCAGTGAGACTGCAGCAGATCCGAGCCGCCCAAGCCGAGGCAAGGGCTGCAGCCGCGGTCAGCAGCGAAGCAGTTGCCCAAGAGAGCCTCAGGCAGGCCCGAGACCGGCGTATGCAAGAATGGACCCAAAGTGGAACACCAGTCCCCGCAATTGGAGAAGACCATGTTTTACTCGGGACACCCGTCATAGGATGGGGACCTCTCTTTGGAAACACACGAGCCCCACCCGAGAACCCTGAAAGTTCTGCTGCCGCCGTTGAAAGGGATGCTGCAGCACAACCCTTGACAGATGGGAATCCAGAGAACGGCAAGCAAGGATTACTCACACTCCTCGCCCCAGAAGAAGGCACGCCCCGTGAGTAAAATAACCGACGCCACCCTAGCGATGTGTCCCCAGCCGCTTTTGTTTAAGTCTTGCCCTTAGGCCTGACCCCGGACGAGTAGTTCGAGACCTAGTTTTACCCCCAAGCTGTACCCCCTTGCAGTAATGAAGTTGTTTGAGCTTGTTGTTTGTGATGTTGTGTGCTGGTTTGTTGTGTGCTGCTTGTTTATGTGACTACTGGCAGAAGGTAGATTCTGCCTTATATACGAATTAAACAACTTAAACATCACATAATCGTAACCCCACTCTACCCAATCAACAGATGGCTCCCCGGAGCATCGCGAGGGCCTCCCGTAGCCGGAACCCCGCAGCCGCTGGTGCCGAAGCGCAGCCTGTTGGACAAAATCTTCCTCAGTGAGAACAGAAAGTAAGCCAGAACCGAGGAGAAAATCAAGGAGGAGAGCAACTACCACCACCCCCACCCCTCGGAGACCTGGCACAGATAATCCACAACCAGACCCTCATACTGGAAACACTGGCCAACGCCCTCGTTAACCGGCAACCACGAGGGCAGAACATGAATGACAAGCTTACAGCCTTTCTGAGGACCAAGCCGCCCACCTTTGCCGGATCTTGCAACCCTTTGGATGCAGACGACTGGTTACGAGTAATTCAGAGGAAACTCGAACCGTTTGAATGCCAGGACCGAGACAAAGTCCTTCTGGCAGCCCACCAACTCACCGGAACAGCATTAGCCTGGTGGGAAAATTATTGTGCCGCAGCTGAGGATGCCTCTACCATCACTTGGGAGGAATTCGTGAAGGAGCTCCGCCGTTATCACATCCCTTCGGCCACCATGAAGCGCAAAGCGGATGAATTCCGCGCACTGCAGCAAGGAAGCATGACGGTGGAAGAGTACACTCACAGGTTCATAGAGTTGGCCCAATATGCACCGGAGGAAGTGAACGATGATGACAAGAAACAAGACATGTTGAGAAGGGACTGAACCCAGAACTCCGGACCTTGCTTACCCCTCAGATCTATCCTAACTTTAATACCCTGATGAACAAGGCCATCCTTACGGAAAGGGCCAAAACCGAAGAGAGGAAGGATAACAAACGCAAATTCTTGGAAAGTAAGGCCCGCCAACAGGACCGTTCCCAAAAGCCGAGGAACTTCAGCTACACTACACCAAGATCTCAGGCCCCAATGCAGTATAGGACTCAGTCCCAAGTGACGGGACCACGGGCCCCTGACACGCAGCTTAGGAGCCAGAATACCATGAGGGCCCCGCAGAGCAACGCAAGCCTGGTCGCCTCCGACAACAACAATGTTAGGGCCTGTTTCAACTGCCGTGAGACAGGGCATTTCATTGCCAATTGCCCTTATGCCAAGAATAAGCCGGCTACATCAGCCTTCTCCAACACGGTGAATGGACCCAGACCAGCCCTGACCGGTGCCAACCGGGTACCCATCCGCAACAACGACAACAGTCAGCAGACGAAGCAGCCCCAGCAATCATTTGGACAAGCCCGCGTCAATCACATTGACGCGCAGGAGGCTCAAGAAGCTCAGGGCGTAGTGCTCGGTGAGTACCTAGTCAACTCAGCTCTAGCAACAGTACTATTTGATTCTGGAGCATCGCACTCGTTCATATCCTCAAGTTTTGTGGAAAGACACGAAATACCTACAATACTACTAAAAACACCCCTATTAACCCGGACGCCTGGAGGCGACATCAATTGTCAATTAGGTTGTCCACGGGTAAGGATCAATTTAAGTGGGGTAGAATTTCTAGCAGACTTGGTAGTACTTAAGTCTAGGGGGATAGACGTGATCCTCGGAATGGACTGGTTAAGCCGACACAATGGTCTCATAGGCTGTACTGACAAAGTGGTACACCTGACAAACCCCGAAGGAGTACGAGTAATCTGCCATACCCGGGAAAGTGAGTTTGACCCGATGGTGTTTAGCGTGGAAGCCAAGCCCTTAGAAGGAGTCCCGGTAGTAAACGAATACCCAGATGTCTTCCCCGAAGAACTTCCCGGTATGCCACCGGACAGGGATATAGAGTTCGTCATTGACCTTATCCCTGGGACCTCCCCTATAGCCAAGAGACCCTATAGGATGGCGGCCACTGAGTTGACGGAGTTAAAGAAGCAACTAGAAGAACTGCAACGAATTGGCTTCATCAGACCAAGCTCATCGCCATGGGGAGCCCCAGTTCTGTTTGTCAAGAAGAAAGATGGGAGTATGAGGTTGTGTGTAGATTATCGGGCACTGAATGAGGTTACCATCAAGAATAAGTACCCCCTTCCCAGGATTGATGACCTTTTCGATCAGCTAAAAGGAGCCAAGTACTTTTCCAAGATCGACCTGAGGTCAGGATATTTTCAGCTCAAGATTAGAGAGAATGACATCCCTAAGACAGCTTTTGTCACCCGTTACAGGCAGTTTGAGTTCACCGTAATGTCCTTCGGACTAACCAATGCCCCTGCCTATTTTATGAACCTCATGAACAAAGTATTCATGGACAAGCTAGATAAGTTTGTCATAGTCTTTATCGATGACATACTTGTCTACTCCAAGAGTATTCAGGAACATGAGCAACACCTGCGGGTAGTATTGTAAAAGCTGAGAATACATAGGCTATATGTCAAATTTAGCAAGTGCGAATTCTGGCTGGAGAGAGTAGCTTTCCTTGGTCACATTCTGACCGCGGAAGGCGTAGCAGTGGACCCAGAGAAGGTCGAAGCCGTTTCCAACTGGCAGCGACCGACTAATGTTAGTGAAATCAGAAGTTTTCTTGGATTAGCTGGGTACTATCGGAGGTTTATAGAGGGAGTCTCCAAGATAGCTCGACCCATGATGGAACTTCTTAAGAAAGAGAAGAAGTTCGCCTGGACGGAATCTTGTGAAAGAAGTTTTCAAGAATTGAAGCAAAGGTTGACAACTGCCCCAGTGCTGACCCTACCGAACATTCATCGGGATTTTGTCATTTATTGTGACGCATCCCGACAAGGATTAGGATGTGTGCTGATGCAAGACAGGAAAGTCGTTGCATATGCTTCCCGCCAACTTAGGGCTCATGAGCAGAACTATTGGACCCATGATTTGGAATTTGCAGCCGTAGTGCATGCCCTTAAGATTTGGAGACATTACTTGATTGGAAATAAGTGTGAAATTTACACTGACCATAAGAGTCTGAAGTATATCTTCACCCAGCCAGATTTGAACCTAAGGCAAAGAAGATGGTTGGAGTTGGTCAAGGACTACAATCTGGAAATTCATTATCACCCCGGGAAAGCAAATGTGGTAGCTGATGCCTTATGTCGGAAATCCTATGGACCCAACGATGACCATCTGCGCGAGGAAATGGCACGATTAAATGGGCACATTGTTCCTCGAGATTCCAACCATGTGCTGAATGTCCAATCAACACTAGAGTACAGAATTAGAGAGGCTCAAAGCTCGGATCAAGAGTTAGTAAAGATCTGCAAACAAACTGGAGAAAACAAAGCACCGGGTTTTAGGGTGGACGATAAGGGAACGCTGTGGTACGAGAATAGGATCTGTGTACCCCAGAATGGAGACTTCCGGCAGATAATTTTGGACGAAGCCCATAACTCGGCCTACTCCATCCACCCAGGATCCACCAAGATGTATATGGACATAAGGCAAAAATATTGGTGGAATGGGATGAAGGCGGATATCGCACGATTTGTGTCTCATTGTGATACTTGTCAAAGGATCAAGGCCGAACATCAAAAGCCAGCAGGACTATTGCAACCCCTACCCATTCCAGTTTGGAAATGGGATGAGATAGGAATGGACTTTGTAGTGGGTCTACCTAGAACACAGAAGGGACACGATTCTATATGGGTGATAGTGGACCGACTCACTAAATCGGCTCATTTCATACCTGTAAGGACTAATTACGGTGGAGAAAAGCTGGAAAAACTTTATGTGGAAAACATAGTAAAGTTACATGGAGTGCCTAGCAGAATTGTCTCAGATAGAGGAACCCAATTCACCTCTAGGTTTTGGAAAAGCTTGCATCAAGCCATGGGCACCAAGCTGGATTTTAGCTCCGCATACCACCCACAGACGGATGGTCAAACCGAAAGGGTGAATCAGATTATGGAAGATATGCTGAGAGCATGCGTCCTGACTTATGGAAAGGATTGGGAGCAGAGTTTGCCCTATGCAGAATTCTCGTACAACAATAGCTACCAAGCCAGCTTGGGCATGTCACCGTTCGAAGCTCTCTATGGAAGGAAGTGCAAAACTCCACTAATGTGGTCAGAAGTTGGAGAACGTGCCCTGGTAGGACCCGCACTTATAAAAGAAGCAGAAGAAAATGTAGCAGAGATCCGCGAGAAACTGAAAGCAGCTCAATCCCGACAAAAGAACTACGCAGACAAGAAAAGGTGAAAAATAAGTTTCAACCCAGGAGATTTTGTTTACGTCAAAGTCTCACCCATCCGGGGAACGCGAAGGTTTCAGGTGCAAGGAAAATTGGCCCCTCGATACATTGGACCGTATCGAGTTATGAAGAGAGTCGGAGCAGTGGCATACCGACTGGAATTACCAGAGGAAATATCGGATATACACCCCGTGTTTCATGTCTCGCAATTAAGAAGGTGTGTGAGAGTACCCGAGACAGAACACGTGCCGACAAAGGCAATAGACCTGCAACCGGATCTGCGATACCAGGAGATACCAGTCAAGATTCTAGACACGGTCACTAGGAGGACAAGGAATTCCAAAGTACGAGTTTGTAGAGTTCAGTGGAGCAGACATGGAGTAGAAGAAGCAACTTGGGAACGTGAGGAGGCTCTAAATAAGGAATTTTCCCATCTATTTAGGAGCCAGCCAAATCTCGAGGACGAGATTCATTTAAGTGGGGTAGGTTTGTGACGCCCTGACAATTTATCAAATCAAACTACGCGCTAAAGTCTTTCGATCAAAAACCTAATAATCGTCAAAGCCCATCCAAACCCTAGCCCTAACCCTCTCCGTTCTCCCCGCCACCCTGACAACCGACACGAACTTGACCGCCGTCCCGTTCCGCACCGCTCGGTGGCCTGTCGCCCACGCGTGACCAACCGCCGCGATCGGCGCCGACGCGATTCCCCCCCCCCCCCTCTCTTTTCTCCTCGCGCAGCGCGCGAACGCCGCGCGCGCGTGGCCGACCGGCCGCGGGCGCCGCCGCGAATATCGCCGGCGCGCGTCGCTTTTCCTTCTCCCTTTCTCTTTTCCTCCTACCATTTCTTCTTTTCTCCTCCTCTTTTCCATTTTTCTCCTATTTTCTTTTCCCCTTCTTTTCCTTTCCTCCCTTTTCTTTTCTCCCCTTTTTCCTTCCTTTTCTTTCTTTCTTCTCCCCTTCCTCCCTTCTCTCTCCCTCCTTCCTTTTCTCCTTGCCGCGCGCTTGAGCACTGCGCCGCGCGCGAGCCCTGCCCGGCCTCCTCCCCCCCCCCGCGAAGCGCACGCGCCGCACGTGGCCGCGCGCCGGGCCATGCCGGCCGCCGCTTGCGCCCCCGCTCTGGCCCACGCCTCGCCGCGCCGTGCGCGCACGCGCGCGCCCGGTCCCGCGCGTGCCGCGCCGCCCGCCGCTGGCGCTCCGCCCCGCCGCGCGCGCCACCACTGTGCCGGCACAGCGCTCCCCCACGTGCGACGCCTCGGCCCTCGCCACCACGTCACGACGGCCGCGATCGGCCAAACGCCATTAATGGCCGCCCGCGGAGCCGCTGGCCAAACCCCCCCTCCACCGCCTCCCCCGGCCTATAAATCGGCCCCCGCGCAGCCCGCCCCCCCCCCCCCCACGGCCTCCACCACCACACGGCCTTTCCCCCCCCCCCAAGCCGCAGCGCCGCCGCCGCCCACAGCCTCGCCGCCGCCCGCTGCCGCCGTCGTCCGACCTCCACACGCCGCCCCGGCCCGAGGTGAGGCCGGGAACCGATTCCCCTCGCTCTCCCCTCGCTCTCCCCTCCCTTTTCCCCCACCCCCGTGCCGCCACCGAGCCCCGGGCCGCTGGATTTGACCGCCGCCGGCGCCCCCACCCCTCTCCTCTGTTCTGTGCAGGGGAGAGGAAGGAGAAGGGCAATTTTGCCCAAAGACCCCCCCTCTCCCTCTATTTCCTATAAAACCTTTCCCCCCTCCCATTTATTTCCTTTTTGCAAAAGAAACCCTGCTCCTTCTATTAATACCGAACCCCTCCATAAACCTAAATATAACCGACACACTTTAGCATGCCCTGAGTATTTCTAGGATTCGCAAATAGGTCCTTACTCCTTCCGGATAATCACAAATAAGCCCCTGGACCCCTGTTTAACCCCCGAACCCTCTTTAACTCGTCATTTTATGTGCCAACCGACCTCCGATCGACCTGAAACTTTACCACGCCATTTCTAGTATAGTTCTAACCATGCCATTAAGAGACCACCCAAAAATATTACCCCTACCTCCATAACTAAATTATTTCCGATTTAAGCTCAACGATGAAAGCTTTTAGTTCTTTCGCTTGATTGCGTGTTTGCTTGTTTGCGTCGTAGGACACGGAGTGAACGAGGAAGGTCCCGACTGTGACCAAGCGAACGAGGACCGGTTCTGCGACCCCGAGCCCGAGGGACAGTGCTTCGATCAGGACCTCCCGCAAGGGTTTGATGATGGCAAGTTCAATCCCGCCCTTTGATGCATGTTTCTGTCCTAGTTTTTATAACCGCAACCCAGTGGCCTGTTTTATAAAATTGCATGGTTTTGCTTGCTGAAAGCATGGTAGGATAGCCACCCTTGTTTGTGATAACCATACCTTGACCACCTGGTTTTATAAAGGAAATGTGTGTGTGTGGGAAGGGATAAAAATGTGGTTTTGAAAGATGAGTCAGACGGGATGGATGGCATTTCTGGGTGAATTGCCGTTGGTGTGCTCGTACCTATGTGGTTGAGCGAGGAAGGGAGATATCCATCTTGTCACCCCTAAGGACCGAGTTGATGTGTCATCTCACCTAGCTTCCTGTCGTGCAAACCACTTGAACGTTGTATGGGCAACGGCTTAGCATAAATCCCACTAGTTAGTCTGATAGCCATCAGGAGGGCTGAGAGCAACGGGTGATCAAGGAGAAGGGATAAGCTCTGTGTGACTTGTGCCCCGGTTAAAACTCGGAGATAGGTCGAGTGACCCCTTGATGGACCCCATGGTGGCTAGTCAGGTCTAGCTAGGGTGGGTAATGGCTTTGTTGGGATCTGCACCGACACTAAGGTGATCGTGCTGTGGTACCCCACCTGTGGGTAAAGTTGCACACCTCTGCAGAGTTAAAATCTATTCGAATAGCCGTGCCCACGGTATTGGGCAAGTTATGGTGTGGTCACATAACTAGTGTTTCTCTCTGGGAATGGTTTGACTGGTGTGGGTTGTTTGGGAAGTGTCCGGCAGTTGTGCCGTGTGCTACGGCGGACGGGGAGTCCGATAGCAGTTTAAAACTTGGGTCCTGTGTGGATCAACACTATGTGCTCCTTGATGCTTAACAACTTGTTTTGGAAAATTGTTTTAAACGAACCTTTGCATATAACTGAGTTTTCCGTAAATGAACCCTAACCTTATCCTTGGACTGTCCTGTGCATTGATTTCTGATATACGCCCTCCCCCCCGCCCCCCTGGGTGTGATTGGACTTGCTGAGTACGTTTGTACTCACCCCATTCTTACTTCTTACAGCAGAAGATCCAGACTACATCCCCGAAGACGTCGAGTAGGGTTTCGTCCTGCACCCTGTCTTGCCTGTGGTTAGGGCCACCGCTGGAGTTCCGCATGGCACAAGACTCTGATAACCCTCTTTTCGTAGCCAGTGTAGTAGTGTGGGTTTTAGTTGTAATTCTCGCGATAGTGGCGCTTCACTGCCCATTACCGCGTAGAGTTGTACGGTGATGTACCATCTGATGTAATAAAAGTGTTATCAGCCTCCTGGGACTGATAAAGTAACACTTTTAAGTCCCCTCTGATGGGGGGGACGCTTCACTAGTGCACTTGAGCCGGAATAATTCAAGCGGTTCTGCCACATTAACCATCAAAAACAAGTATCCTCTGCCTCGTATTGACATTCTGTTTGATCAGTTAGCCGGAGCTCAGATATTCTCTAAGATTTGTGACAGTTCATGTGTTTGTAAGCTAGGCTTATAATTTGATAGTGTGAAGTGTACGCTTGTTAAGTGTTAAACTTTTGTGTGTTTGTGTGAAACTTTTGAAAATTTAAAGTGCAAGTAAAAAGGGCATTTTTGTAATTACAGAAAAACCTAGGGTTGTTTCTGTAAAATGTATTTGAATAGGAGGAAATTTCAAAATAAAGGAAATATATTTTTCTTACTTTATGTCTTGTAAAAATATATATTTATCCAAAAGTTTCATTAGAAATGCGTGTGTTGAAGTATGTAAAAATTTTTGGTAAAATGGTGATAATAAGGGTATTTATGTAATTTTATAAAAGAACAAGTCCTTTTATGCAAAATAGGTGATTTACAAAAGTAACTTTCCAAAATTACTAGAAGTAAAAAGGTAATAATGTAAACAATCATGACTTACATAGCATCTTGCAAAAATGGCCAATGTTATATGTAATTTACACTAACAAGGACAAAGATTTTATAAAATTCAAATTTAGTCCAAGACTTAAAATAAAACTTCATATTTTGAGTTTTGGAGTTCAAACCCTAAAACAAGATTGTAGAGCTTGAAAAGTTGTACAACTTTCATTTTGGTCACATTTATGTTTGAGCCCTAGAACAGTAGTTAAATTTGTTTTTACCAAGAGGTCCCTGTAGATTTCTAAAATTACAAACAGGTCCCTAGGAAAATCCCCTTCCTCTTCCTCCTCTGGCGCTGCTCTATTTCTGCTCTGCAGTCCGCCGCTGTTCGGCCACCGTTGCCACCTCCTGCTGCTGCGGTTCACCGCTGTTTCCCCCACCCTTGCCACCTCCTGCTGCAACAATTCCATGCGCCACTACCCCCTCAGTTCCTTCTCCTCTGTTCTTCCTCTCTCCCTCTCTCCTGGCGTCTCTATTTTTGCTTCTCCCCATCGGCGGCACGGCAGCTCCATCCAGTTTCTATTTTGCTTCCTCCCCTGCCTTTCTTCGTCTCCTCCACCAGACGCTCGGCCGGCGCGGTGTGGGCGCAGGAGGCGTGCAGGCGGGCGCTGGCTCGCGGGCGCGCAGGGGCGCTGCGCAGGGCACGGCTCAGGCGGGGCGCGAGCGCGGCCCTAGGCCAGGCGGCGCGGCCCAGGAGGGCGAGCGGCAGAGCAGCAGGCGCACGCGCGGGCAGGCCCAGGCGCGCGGGAGCAGCGCGCGAGCTGGCGGCGCGCGGCTCGGCTGGCGCAGGCTAGCAGCGCGGCTAGCGGCAGCAGCCCATGCGCCGAGCGGGCGACGGCCGGAGCGGAGGCGTGCGGCTCGGGAAGTGCGCGTGAGGGGAGCTGGGCCAGCTCAGCGCAGGCAGCTGGCGGCAGCGGCCAGGCGCAGGCGCGCAGCGCAGGAGCGGAGGCTGCGGGCGCTGGGCGCGTGGAGGTGATGCGGCTCGGTCGGTGCGGGCCGGACGCAGGCGAGACGCGGCGGCTCGGCCGAGCGCCTAGGTGGCAGACCGGCGCATGGCGCAGGCAGGCCCGGGCGGAGGCGAGCGGCGCACGCGAAGTGGAGCAGCCCGCGTCCCTGAGCTCCATTTTTTCCCCAAGCGCTTCCTCTGTTCCAATTGCAAGTGAAGGACCTCGTGCGACAATTGGAACAAGCTCAGGGGGTTTTCTGCAAGTTCTAGACCCATAGAAACAGTGTTGTTGAGGATCTCTGGGTAAGAGTTTATGTTATTTCATGTGAGCTGTGTTGCTGACTTATAAATTCAATAGAAAATTGTAGGAAATTCCAAAAATTGCAAAACCAGTTTTGTTGGAAACTAGATTTTAAACTCTACAACTTCTATTAAATGAGTTTGATATGAAACTAAATAGTTTTGAATCTATGTTAAATCCAAGATAAAAGAGTGTAATATTCATAGCTCCTACATGTTAACTTTGTAAATCATGATTTTTGGTATACAACTTTTATAGATTAAGTATGAATTGATGTGGAATTTTCAAACATAATTTTGTTTTGTAACTTAAATTCTTTTAAGTTAATCAATTCAATTTATTTTATAGAAGAAATAGCTAAGCATATCCACTTAAAGTTATGTTTAGTCATGTGTGCTTGTTATTGCAATATGTTCCTTGTGCTGCGTGTTCGAACCTTAATTAGACTTGTTGTGCAACTTTAAAATATAAGAGAGGTCTAATTCGAACGTGAAATGTTTGAGTTATTTTTAGCCTACTATTTGTGTGACACTAAACTTAATTAGCTGTTGGTAGCCAAAGTCTTTGCCATAGATTGACTACAGATAAAATTGTGCACCATGCCTGATGTACTTGTTGCCCTTATGGCAGACTCTTTGTGATGTTTAGTTAACCTTTTATTCATATGGATATTCATGCCTTTACTTCAGTCTTGATTGCAATATTGTTAGAGCCCCTTCCTATATGAAGGTCCTAGTCTACCTCGTGTATCGATTACTTAGTTAATATACTTTTGTAACTAGGCTTAGCAATCGGCTACTAGCTCAGCCGATTTTCGATAGGCATGACCCTATCGGCCATATGCCTTTTGGCTACGGGTCTGTAGGACACCATCGGCCATAAGCCTTTGACTTCTTCCCTATCGGCAAAAGCCCATCGGCCCGATGTTAACCACCCCATCGGTCCGATCCGATGCTAGTGCCCTGACCGACCTGGTCCGATCTAGACAACCATGCCGGTTATGCGTTAATCGGTTATTTGCTGATAACATTGAACCACTCAAACACTGATTACTCTGATTAACACTCCCGTCAATAGTTGGATAGGTATATCCAATAGAGAATGTAGTTGTCAGCTAAGCACAGCCAGTACAGCATAGGGAATCGGCTACTTGTGCCGATTCACAAATCTAACGCATGCGCATATATTAGCTCGGTCGATGTTCACACTATCGACTAGTTTACCAATGCACCATCAAATAGTTACATACCCTGATCGGCTAACATGCTGATGTTCACAGATCGACTAGCCATCCGATTTTGATAACGTATCGGCTGCACATAGTCGACGTATCAGAGATACACACACAATCTTAGAGTTCTGTTATCCACTGATCTAAGCTAATTCCAGTTGTTTCCCATAGCGGTCAAATATGACCGGTCAATCCTTAGTTTTCCTATCCTTATCCACACACTGTTATCAGCCGATTTATCGGCTGAGAGATCGGCCATATGCTTACCGGTTACATACCCTCAACCACATCCTTTTTAGTCTAAGTCTACACTTGTGGTCTCACCAACCTAGTTTAATATTAGTGTTCTGTTACACCTAATTCTTGAAATAGGTCTAACTTAGATAACCCCATCGGCTGTATGACAATTGATTGTTGTACTGACGTGATCAAGTCGATGCAACCACACCTAGTTATCTAGGTTAACACTTAAGCGCATCTCAATAAGGCACAGTTAGTGCATAATAGAACAATCAGCTACACGGCTGATGTACCCAATAGATGTAGGAGAACATTAAGGATAAAAACCAGCTACACAGCCGACCCACCCATCGGCTGAGCACGCCGAGGCCCAAACCGTACGGATACATAGTTCGACTAGTCTACCAATACACTATCGGCTAGTTACTCGCACTAATCAACTAGCTATGCTGATACATCACTCGACTAATTCTACCCGATGTATAAATCGGCGAATGTGCCGATACACTAAATCGGCTAGAAGGTCAAATCACTGCTCGACTAGTTTTGCTAAAGCATGGATCCGCTATACTGATACGCACGCGATCAGTTAAGTACGCCGATGCTCACACAGATTAGCTAGGACACAGCCGCTTTAGGAAACATCCCTCTACTAAAATGATTGATGTTTTCATCGATCAATTAGAAAACCAGTGCACCTGTCAATCGGCTACCCAGACCAAAATACACAACCTTGGATCAGTAAGATCGCACAGTAGACACGTCTCTGTTAGGCACGACCAAAGCACATCAGTCAGCTAAACCGGATGCATCCTCATCGGTTAAGGCCAAGATCTATACACCAACTAATTAAATAACTGAACATGCTACCTAATGAAGTTAGTATAGATGTTTAGGGTAAACCCCCTGTGCCTAACGAGACTAGTTAGTTTAGTTAATACTCGAAAAATGACTGCCCAGTACAGGGTAGTTAGGTTGTTTGTCGAAATGTAATGTTCCTTTATTTGGATTGCAACTTTATCGTGAGTTGAAATGAAAGTGTATGCATTCATTAAACTCCATCTTGCATATCATATAGATTCGACCACTCTCGCCGACGGAAATTACCAACTAATCCCGGAACCAGAAGGAAGTTATTCTGAAGACCCCAGGAACTTCGTCACGGGATTATCTGAAGCCCCGAACCAAAGTTCGGAAGATATTGACTTACTGACTTCAGACCCACCAATAAAGGCAAGCCCCGGACATAACCCCTACTTTATTACACTGTAACCTATGCTATTATTTATATATCTCTTTATGCATTACGTTCTAGGAGTTGTTTGGAAACTTAGTTGCATTATTCTAGAAACCAATGTATTGAACACTAGAACTTGAGTCCGACTAGCTGCTTTGCTTATAGGACCGGTAGAAGTCGAGTGATTTCCTGTCACTCGCGCGATATAGGAATTGTGATGTTTACATTCCTGTTATCATTATAAGGATGACGGACGGGAGTTTTATGAGGTATCATGGTCAAGATGATACCCCGTCTGTGTTGATGAATTTGTTAAGGTCGCAGTGTGTGGTAGCGGTGGTTAAGCGTTTGAAAGTACTAGCCACATGCCGTGAAATATGGTAAGCGGTAAGCCTAGTAACCGATCGGCCCGAGGAGTGGACATACCTCCCACCACATGTATTTGCTTCTTTTGGTTACTTTGTTCGACGTGTAGGCATATGTGTTGCTGGGCAACCAGGAGTACGGGTTTTGTAGTCGCGCTACAGACGTACGTCCTGCACTTTTGTAGTGCGTATGACCTACAGTCGCTTGTGGTGGCCCTGATCCACGAGTCGGAATGAAAGGCAAACGGTTGCTTCGGAATTACCTTGTGGTATTCCAAGCGTGTGAGTTAGGTTTACCTTGCAAGGGTTGAATCTCGATTCAGGAATCGTCCGCCTCTCACGATGAATGAGACTGCTTACCCCTTTATCACATAGAGTAACAAGAGCAACTTGTGATTATGAAAGATGATGTTTGGTTAAAGATTCTACCATGTTTGAGTAGTTATAGGTGCTTACCTAGAATGGTCAATCCACTAGAACCTGAAAGCTAAAAGTTGACAGTAAGGATCTACTCTTTGTTGCTTTTCAGCTGAAAACACTACCCAAAGCTAAAAGCCTTCATAAGTCTAGTTACATGGCTAAGTATACCATGAGACGGGTAAGCCTTGCTGAGTATTAGTATACTCAGCCTTGCTAGTTGAATGTTTTTCAGGTGATATCTATGAAGACCCTACTCTTTCCTTGCCTTGGCCCTGTGCTCTTCCAGATGATTGGTCCGTGGAATGGGATCCGTCCTCGGCCAGCACTGGTGATATCAAGTGATGTCGTGCCCGGGCTTAGCATGACATCCGTCTTGACGACGTGCTGTAGATCATCACGTATGATTTCCGCTGCTAAAAACCATAACTTTATCAGATTGTTTGGTTTTCTATAAGTTTGAAACTTTGCTCTATTGTGAAAACTCTTGTAAAGTGATTCCCTGTGATGTAAAATATGTGGTGATTGTATCTCTGGACTCACCTTCGTGTGAGGTAACCTTATTTGATCCTGTGTATCGGTGGTTTATCGGGACGTTACCCGACAGGCCAAGGGATTATACCGTTTGAAGCACGTTGGAGCCCTCGGAAGTGGACTCGCGTACTTGAGCCGGTATAATTCAGATTGGTTCTGCCACAGCTGGTATCAGAGCTATAAGGTTACCCTGGAGATACATTTTACCTTAAAAATGTTTTCAGTATAAAAGTTTGACCAACAAAGTATTTGGCAAAACTACGTTAGATTCGTTAAGGATTATGTATAGTACGTAAAGCCCTAGGGTGATGTTTAAGGGAACTAGAGGTGGCTATAATATATGTATATATAACCCTAACTACCAGCATTACTTTTCTGTCAAAACTTAAATTCATGCACAACTCAACTTTACTTTTTGTAACGACATCTTCGATGGTGAGGTAAGAAGGTAAGGATCCTCAGCCAACTGAGGGAGCTTGGCCTTCCCGTCGGTGATGCGAACCGAACGCTGTTTCTCAAGCAGTGGCCTACTTGAGATGCTGCCAATGTGCCAACTTCGGTTGACTACATTGGGAGTATATATGGTTCGGCGCAGGGTATGGCGATCGCAGTTCATACCCCCGCATTTTGCGGTACCCCCGTGAATACGTTATCTCGATAACGTATGTTAACGTTGTCTGTACGGCGGTAATTGTACAGATGCTGTTTCTATAGTGAACAGTAATGATTGGGGACGCTTTCATGACATGCTGGCATGAAAGGTTCGGTATACATATATCTTGTGATTTTCTGCAGGTACACTAACCTCGTTGCGTAAGCTTGAACGTAAGAACGACTAGTCTATATATAGGGAGAGACGTATTTATATTGTGCCACCGTACTTAACCACGTAAGACCAAGATTACTTGGCAGTTATTTTTATTTGTGAGGACGTGTAGAACGTGCATACATCATGACATCTTGGATTGACCTGATTGCCTTGGTTGTTACGTTGATATACTGAAATATGTGCTTGTACTGAATGTCTGTTTTGACTCTGTGTGGTAGAAGCCAACGTAATTTGATAGGCTAACTTAGAGTTGAAAATGCCTTTTGTGAATCAAGTGAACTGGGTTATGTTTGAACCCTATCATTGATCTTGGCTTGATAGCCAAATCAAATCCTTGATTTTGCTTTAAATCTATTTCGGCAGAACCATTGAACTTCTTCTTTGATGGTTAAACCTTGATAACTATCATCAAGTCCTTCAATCCATCATTAGTGATCCATCTATCCTCTCTTGGTGTTGTACCTTATATCGTTGGCTATTCTGGTTACAACATCTGAAACTTGTACCTTCAAATTTTTGCTCAGATGATTTTGGATAAATTAAAAAGATATATGACCATAATTACTTTTTGAATACAATCCTCCCGGCAAAAGTTATGCATCATAACACATACCATCTTGGTTAATGCATGGTGTTGCATCATTATCGGAAATCCGTAAACTGACTAACGGGTGTGCTTTTAGTACAACTTTGGGTTGTCTTCGATTTCCTAAGTCTACCTTGTTGTTGTTGGCACTACAAGGTTGCTATTCTTCTTTTGTGGTGGTGTTTAATCACATAACCATGTTGCCGTGTCGGAACCTAAGGTCTCATGTGTGCTGCAGCCATATGATTAAGCCATTAGGAGCGCACTGGCGACTAGGTATATGTGACGTAACTCCACAACAATCTCTTCTTGTGCAACCTTACTAGTGTCCTAACTTTTGATCCTCACTTAAGGATATAGAGCTAACCAGGTGTTAGTTACGAGCGAACGGTTGCAGGGTGCGAGCCGTATGCATCATCAACTCATGATAGCAGTATGCATCATACTTCATGCATTTCATACATGCATACATTGCAAATATCATCATCCTTGCATCATAGTGTATGCATCATTTGGTCAACATCATGGTAATTGCATTGTATCATATGCATCATCTCGGTCGTGCATGGGATCCCTCATCCTCATGTTACACCATCATAGTAATCATACATTATAACAGTGCATCCCGTTCATGGTTATATACCGAGCATTGCACTTTGAATTGTTTCAAACATCATCTATCCCTTGATTGCATTAGTATAAATAGGCATGTTTTGCAATCAACATCATCTAAATCATTCAGATAATAAACTCTGAGCAGAAATGTTTCAAACATCACTTATCAGTCTCTTGTGCTATCTTTACTTGCTATCCACAAAGTTTTGTGATGAATGTCGCTGACATTTATCGTCCTTATGTTGTCATCTTAGCTCTATGAGAATTTGATCACCTTTCTCTCTCTTCTCTCGTCAAACTCATCCATGTACAATCTATCTATGCTCTCGTTACACTTATCTCATCATACTCCAATGGCTTTTACTTCTCTGGTGTGTTTGCTTCCTACCGCATTTGATGGGTGATTTGCTTCTCTTCCCTTAAGAGTCTTTCGCCCGAATCTCGGGACGAGATTCTTTTTAGGGGGGGAAGGCTGTGACAGTTCATGTGTTTGTAAGCTAGGCTTATAATTTGATAGTGTGAAGTGTACGCTTGTTAAGTGTTAAACTTTTGTGTGTTTGTGTGAAACTTTTGAAAATTTAAAGTGCAAGTAAAAAGGGCATTTTTGTAATTACAGAAAAACCTAGGGTTGTTTCTATAAAATGTATTTGAATAGGAGGAAATTTCAAAATAAAGGAAATATATTTTTCTTACTTTATGTCTTGTAAAAATATATATTTATCCAAAAGTTTCATTAGAAATGCGTGTGTTGAAGTATGTAAAAATTTTTGGTAAAATGGTGATAATAAGGGTATTTATGTAATTTTATAAAAGAACAAGTCCTTTTATGCAAAATAGGTGATTTACAAAAGTAACTTTCCAAAATTACTAGAAGTAAAAAGGTAATAATGTAAACAATCATGACTTACATAGCATCTTGCAAAAATGGCCAATGTTATATGTAATTTACACTAACAAGGACAAAGATTTTATAAAATTCAAATTTAGTCCAAGACTTAAAATAAAACTTCATATTTTGAGTTTTGGAGTTCAAACCCTAAAACAAGATTGTAGAGCTTGAAAAGTTGTACAACTTTCATTTTGGTCACATTTATGTTTGAGCCCTAGAACAGTAGTTAAATTTGTTTTTACCAAGAGGTCCCTGTAGATTTCTAAAATTACAAACAGGTCCCTAGGAAAATCCCCTTCCTCTTCCTCCTCTGGCGCTGCTCTGTTTCTGCTCTGCAGTCCGCCGCTGTTCGGCCACCGTTGCCACCTCCTGCTGCTGCGGTTCACCGCTGTTTCCCCCACCCTTGCCACCTCCTGCTGCAACAATTCCACGCGCCACTACCCCCTCAGTTCCTTCTCCTCTGTTCTTCCTCTCTCCCTCTCTCCTGGCGTCTCTATTTTTGCTTCTCCCCATCGGCGGCACGGCAGCTCCATCCAGTTTCTATTTTGCTTCCTCCCCTGCCTTTCTTCGTCTCCTCCACCAGACGCTCGGCCGGCGCGGTGTGGGCGCAAGAGGCGTGCAGGCGGGCGCTGGCTCGCGGGCGCGCAGGGGCGCTGCGCAGGGCACGGCTCAGGCGGGGCGCGAGCGCGGCCCTAGGCCAGGCAGCGCGGCCCAGGAGGGCGAGCGGCAGAGCAGCAGGCGCACGCGCGGGCAGGCCCAGGCGCGCGGGAGCAGCGCGCGAGCTGGCGGCGCGCGGCTCGGCTGGCGCAGGCTAGCAGCGCGGCTAGCGGCAGCAGCCCATGCGCCGAGCGGGCGACGGCCGGAGCGGAGGCGTGCGGCTCGGGAAGTGCGCGTGAGGGGAGCTGGGCCAGCTCAGCGCAGGCAGCTGGCGGCAGCGGCCAGGCGCAGGCGCGCAGCGCAGGAGCGGAGGCTGCGGGCGCTGGGCGCGTGGAGGTGATGCGGCTCGGTCGGTGCGGGCCGGACGCAGGCGAGACGCGGCGGCTCGGCCGAGCGCCTAGGTGGCAGACCGGCGCATGGCGCAGGCAGGCCTAGGCGGAGGCGAGCGGCGCACGCGAAGTGGAGCAGCCCGCGTCCCTGAGCTCCATTTTTTCCCCAAGCGCTTCCTCTGTTCCAATTGCAAGTGAAGGACCTCGTGCGACAATTGGAACAAGCTCAGGGGGTTTTCTGCAAGTTCTAGACCCATAGAAATAGTGTTGTTGAGGATCTCTGGGTAAGAGTTTATGTTATTTCATGTGAGCTGTGTTGCTGACTTATAAATTCAATAGAAAATTGTAGGAAATTCCAAAAATTGCAAAACCAGTTTTGTTGGAAACTAGATTTTAAACTCTACAACTTCTATTAAATGAGTTTGATATGAAACTAAATAGTTTTGAATCTATGTTAAATCCAAGATAAAAGAGTGTAATATTCATAGCTCCTACATGTTAACTTTGTAAATCATGATTTTTGGTATACAACTTTTATAGATTAAGTATGAATTGATGTGGAATTTTCAAACATAATTTTGTTTTGTAACTTAAATTCTTTTAAGTTAATCAATTCAATTTATTTTATAGAAGAAATAGCTAAGCATATCCACTTAAAGTTATGTTTAGTCATGTGTGCTTGTTATTGCAATATGTTCCTTGTGCTGCGTGTTCGAACCTTAATTAGACTTGTTGTGCAACTTTAAAATATAAGAGAGGTCTAATTCGAACGTGAAATGTTTGAATTATTTTTAGCCTACTATTTGTGTGACACTAAACTTAATTAGCTGTTGGTAGCCAAAGTCTTTGCCATAGATTGACTACAGATAAAATTGTGCACCATGCCTGATGTACTTGTTGCCCTTATGGCAGACTCTTTGTGATGTTTAGTTAACCTTTTATTCATATGGATATTCATGCCTTTACTTCAGTCTTGATTGCAATATTGTTAGAGCCCCTTCCTATATGAAGGTCCTAGTCTACCTCATGTATCGATTACTTAGTTAATATACTTTTGTAACTAGGCTTAGCAATCGGCTACTAGCTCAGCCGATTTTCGATAGGCATGACCCTATCGGCCATATGCCTTTTGGCTACGGGTCTGTAGGACACCATCGGCCATAAGCCTTTTGACTTCTTCCCTATCGGCAAAAGCCCATCGGCCCGATGTTAACCACCCCATCGGTCCGATCCGATGCTAGTGCCCTGACCGACCTGGTCCGATCTAGACAACCATGCCGGTTATGCGTTAATCGGTTATTTGCTGATAACATTGAACCACTCAAACACTGATTACTCTGATTAACACTCCCGTCAATAGTTGGATAGGTATATCCAATAGAGAATGTAGTTGTCAGCTAAGCACAGCCAGTACAGCATAGGGAATCGGCTACTTGTGCCGATTCACAAATCTAACGCATGCGCATATATTAGCTCGGTCGATGTTCACACTATCGACTAGTTTACCAATGCACCATCAAATAGTTACATACCCTGATCGGCTAACATGCTGATGTTCACAGATCGACTAGCCATCCGATTTTGATAACGTATCGGCTGCACATAGTCGACGTATCAGAGATACACACACAATCTTAGAGTTCTGTTATCCACTGATCTAAGCTAATTCCAGTTGTTTCCCATAGCGGTCAAATATGACCGGTCAATCCTTAGTTTTCCTATCCTTATCCACACACTGTTATCAGCCGATTTATCGGCTGAGAGATCGGCCATATGCTTACCGGTTACATACCCTCAACCACATCCTTTTTAGTCTAAGTCTACACTTGTGGTCTCACCAACCTAGTTTAATATTAGTGTTCTGTTACACCTAATTCTTGAAATAGGTCTAACTTAGATAACCCCATCGGCTGTATGACAATTGATTGTTGTACTGACGTGATCAAGTCGATGCAACCACACCTAGTTATCTAGGTTAACACTTAAGTGCATCTCAATAAGGCACAGTTAGTGCATAATAGAACAATCAGCTACACGGCTGATGTACCCAATAGATGTAGGAGAACATTAAGGATAAAAACCAGCTACACAGCCGACCCACCCATCGGCTGAGCACGCCGAGGCCCAAACCGTACGGATACATAGTTCGACTAGTCTACCAATACACTATCGGCTAGTTACTCGCACTAATCAACTAGCTATGCTGATACATCACTCGACTAATTCTACCCGATGTATAAATCGGCGAATGTGCCGATACACTAAATCAGCTAGAAGGTCAAATCACTGCTCGACTAGTTTTGCTAAAGCATGGATCCGCTATACTGATACGCACGCGATCAGTTAAGTACGCCGATGCTCACACAGATTAGCTAGGACACAGCCGCTTTAGGAAACATCCCTCTACTAAAATGATTGATGTTTTCATCGATCAATTAGAAAACCAGTGCACCTGTCAATCGGCTACCCAGACCAAAATACACAACCTTGGATCAGTAAGATCGCACAGTAGACACGTCTCTGTTAGGCACGACCAAAGCACATCAGTCAGCTAAACCGGATGCATCCTCATCGGTTAAGGCCAAGATCTATACACCAACTAATTAAATAACTGAACATGCTACCTAATGAAGTTAGTATAGATGTTTAGGGTAAACCCCCTGTGCCTAACGAGACTAGTTAGTTTAGTTAATACTCGAAAAATGACTGCCCAGTACAGGGTAGTTAGGTTGTTTGTCGAAATGTAATGTTCCTTTATTTGGATTGCAACTTTATCGTGAGTTGAAATGAAAGTGTATGCATTCATTAAACTCCATCTTGCATATCATATAGATTCGACCACTCTCGCCGACGGAAATTACCAACTAATCCCGGAACCAGAAGGAAGTTATTCTGAAGACCCCAGGAACTTCGTCACGGGATTATCTGAAGCCTCGAACCAAAGTTCGGAAGATATTGACTTACTGACTTCAGACCCACCAATAAAGGCAAGCCCCGGACATAACCCCTACTTTATTACACTGTAACCTATGCTATTATTTATATATCTCTTTATGCATTACGTTCTAGGAGTTGTTTGGAAACTTAGTTGCATTATTCTAGAAACCAATGTATTGAACACTAGAACTTGAGTCCGACTAGCTGCTTTGCTTATAGGACCGGTAGAAGTCGAGTGATTTCCTGTCACTCGCGCGATATAGGAATTGTGATGTTTACATTCCTGTTATCATTATAAGGATGACGGACGGGAGTTTTATGAGGTATCATGGTCAAGATGATACCCCGTCTGTGTTGATGAATTTGTTAAGGTCGCAGTGTGTGGTAGCGGTGGTTAAGCGTTTGAAAGTACTAGCCACATGCCGTGAAATATGGTAAGCGGTAAGCCTAGTAACCGATCGGCCCGAGGAGTGGACATACCTCCCACCACATGTATTTGCTTCTTTTGGTTACTTTGTTCGATGTGTAGGCATATGTGTTGCTGGGCAACCAGGAGTACGGGTTTTGTAGTCGCGCTACAGACGTACGTCCTGCACTTTTGTAGTGCGTATGACCTACAGTCGCTTGTGGTGGCCCTGATCCACGAGTCGGAATGAAAGGCAAACGGTTGCTTCGGAATTACCTTGTGGTATTCCAAGCGTGTGAGTTAGGTTTACCTTGCAAGGGTTGAATCTTGATTCAGGAATCGTCCGCCTCTCACGATGAATGAGACTGCTTACCCCTTTATCACATAGAGTAACAAGAGCAACTTGTGATTATGAAAGATGATGTTTGGTTAAAGATTCTACCATGTTTGAGTAGTTATAGGTGCTTACCTAGAATGGTCAATCCACTAGAACCTGAAAGCTAAAAGTTGACAGTAAGGATCTACTCTTTGTTGCTTTTCAGCTGAAAACACTACCCAAAGCTAAAAGCCTTCATAAGTCTAGTTACATGGCTAAGTATACCATGAGACGGGTAAGCCTTGCTGAGTATTAGTATACTCAGCCTTGCTAGTTGAATGTTTTTCAGGTGATATCTATGAAGACCCTACTCTTTCCTTGCCTTGGCCCTGTGCTCTTCCAGATGATTGGTCCGTGGAATGGGATCCGTCCTCGGCCAGCACTGGTGATATCAAGTGATGTCGTGCCCGGGCTTAGCATGACATCCGTCTTGACGACGTGCTGTAGATCATCACGTATGATTTCCGCTGCTAAAAACCATAACTTTATCAGATTGTTTGGTTTTCTATAAGTTTGAAACTTTGCTCTATTGTGAAAACTCTTGTAAAGTGATTCCCTGTGATGTAAAATATGTGGTGATTGTATCTCTGGACTCACCTTCGTGTGAGGTAACCTTATTTGATCCTGTGTATCGGTGGTTTATCGGGACGTTACCCGACAGGCCAAGGGATTATACCGTTTGAAGCACGTTGGAGCCCTCGGAAGTGGACTCGCGTACTTGAGCCGGTATAATTCAGATTGGTTCTGCCACAAGATTGACCTCCGCTCCGGGTATCATCAAATTAAGATTAGGCCAAGTGACATTCCAAAAACAGTCTTTTCCACCAGATATGGACTCTATGAATATGTGGTCATGTCGTTTGGTCTTACCAATGCACCAGCATACTTTATGTATCTCATGAACTCTTTCTTCATGCAAGAACTCAACAAATTTGTAGTGGTCTTCGTTGATGACATTCTGATCTACTCTAAAAATCCGGAAGATCATGCGAAACATCTCCATACTGTTCTTCAGAGATTAAGAGACCACCACTTGTACGCCAAATTCTCCAAATGTGAATTTTGGCTGGATACCGTTAAATTTATAGGTCACACCATTTCTAGTGACGGTATATCCGTTGATCCCAGTAAAGTCCAAGAAGTGTTTGACTGGAAATCTCCTACGTCAGTCCATCAGATCCGCAGTTTTCTTGGTCTAGCTGGCTATTATCGTCGTTTCATTCCTGAGTTTTCAAGAATAGCCAAGCCTATGACTGAATGACTAAAGAAAGGAGTTAAATTCTCCTGGGATCAGAAATGTGAAGATGCATTCCACACCCTCAGAGTGCATCTCACTACTGCCCCAATTCTAGCTCAACCGAATGTTTCCAAACCTTTTGACATCTATTGTGATGCTTCGGGAATCGGACTTGGTTGTGTGCTCATGCAAGACAACCGAGTGATTGCTTATGCATCACGCGCACTCAGGACTCATGAACAGAACTATCCTACTCATGATCTTGAACTTGCAGCCGTTATCCTTGCACTTAAGATATGGAGACATCATCTGATGGGTACAAAATGTCATATCTATACTGACCATAAAAGCCTCAAGTACATCTTCATGCAAGCAGATCTAAACATGAGGCAAAGATGCTGGCTAGAGCTTATTAAGGATTATGATCTAGAAGTACACTACCATCCAGGCAAGGCCAACGTCGTTGCAGATGCACTTAGCCGTAAGGCACATTGCTCTTGCTTGTCAGTAGAGGCTTTCAATGAGACACTTTGTTGGGAGATGAGGAAGCTCAATCTAGAGATCATTTCTCAAGGTAGCTTGAACCATCTCTTAGTTGAAGCTACGCTTAGAGATAACATTGTCCTGGCACAACAGCATGACAAAGGGGTCAGAACCATCAAACAGAAGTTAGCACAAGGAGAAGAAAAGTACAAGTGCTTTCGAGTAAATCACGAAGGGGTTCTATGGTTCAACGAGCGTATCGTTGTACCCAAGGACCATAAGCTTTGTAAGTAGATATTGAACGAGGCCCATCTGTCCAAATTCTCTATGCACCCTGGCAGTACCAAGATTTGAAACAGAACTTTTGGTGGACTCGTATGAAGAGGGAAATTGCAAAGTATGTCTCGGAATGTGATATTTGCCAAAGAGTTAAGGCCAGTCACCTAAGGACTGCTGGTATTCTTCAACCTCTTTTCCCATTCCCTCTTGGAAGTGGGAGGATATCAGCATGGATTTCATCGTTGGCTTACCCAACACCTCCCAAAGGCATGACTCTATATGGGTAATCGTTGATGGATTAACCAAAACCGCCCATTTTCTTCCAGTGCATACTACTTATAACGCCAAAAAGTATGCTGAGATCTATCTAGATCAAATTGTTCATCTTCATGGAGTGCCTAAGATGATCATTTCCGATCGTGGAGCACAATTCATCGCTCGGTTCTGGGAACAACTTCAATATGCTCTTGGAACTAAACTAATCTGAAGCTCTGCATATCATCCTCAGACAGACCGGCAAACGGAAAGGATAAATCAGATTTTAGAAGATATGCTCAGAGCCTGCGTACTTCAGTACGACAAAAATTGGGACAAATGCTTGTCATTGGTAGAATTTTCCTACAACAATAGTTATCAAATAAGTCTTAAGATGGCTCCGTTCGAAGCATTATACGGTCGCTGATGCCGAACTCCTTTGAGTTGGTCACAAACCGGCGAGCGTAAAATCTTTGGACCCGACCTTGTCACTGAAGCAGAGGAAAAGGTGAAGACTATTCAGAATAATCTAAAAGCATCCCAATCTCGACAGAAAAGCTACGCTGATATACGAAGGAGACCATTACAGTTTCAGATTGGAGACTTCGTATATCTCTGAATATCTCCTACTCGAGGTATTCAACGGTTCGGCGTAAAAGGCAAACTTGCCCCTCGATATGTCGGACCCTTTGAGATTATCAAAATCTGTGGGCCCGTAGCATATCGTCTTCAACTTCCTCCTCAACTAGTAGCCATTCATGATATTTTCCATGTATCTCAACTTAGGAAGTGCGTCAAAATTCCTACCGAGATCATCGATCCCCAAGCCATCGAAATCGAATCTGATCTAACTTATACCGAGCATCCGATCAAAGTACTAGACACCAAAGACAGAAGTACTAGAAGAGAAACCATTAGGATGTTCAAAATTCAGTGGGACCATCACACGGAAGAAGAAGCGACTTGGGAAACAGAGTCATATCTTCAGCGAAATTTTCCAGACTTCCTTCAAGCCAACTCCCAAATCTAATCGTCCAATTCCATCCTATTCCGAAATGTCGAGATGAGATACTTTTTAGGGGGGAAGGCTATGACATTCAGGTATTTAGGATTAACACACACTAGATTCTAGTATAAAGTGTGTATGTTTGATCTTGTGTATATGTGCTAAAACTTTAATGCAAAGGCAAAAGGATCATTTTGTAATTCTGGAAAATTTAGGTCCTTTGGTGTAAAATGGGTGAGAATGGGAGGTAAAATCAAAAACATGTGAAGGTTGTTTTGCAAAAAGGCAAGTGGAGTGTAGATTTTAAATAGGATTTCTCCGAAGTTTAAAGCTTTGCCAAGTTTTAAATTAGATTCAAATCCTTAACTCTTTTGAAATTGAACCTTAAAGAAAAGTTGTAGATATTGCTGAGCTCTACACTTTTACTTTTGGGCATATTTTTATTTGAGCTATGGTTTGAAAGTTAACTTGGCTTTACATTGGAGTCCCTGCACTTTTGGAGAATTGCAAATTAGTCCTCCTTCGTCTACCAGCAGTCCTCTCTCTGTTTCTCTCTGCGCCGACCCCGCCGCCCTCGCTAGCCGATTTTTCAAGCCCCAGCTGCCCCGCGCCGCTCTTCTCTAAGCCACGTACCGCTCCAGCACAGCGCCCGCCGCTCCCCACCCCGCGCTGGCCCTCTCCCTGCTCCTCCACGTTGCACCGCCGTCGCCCGAGCCACCACGCGCGCCGCCGAGCTTGCCAGCAGCTGCTCGACCTGCGCTGTGCTCCTCTTGGCCTTAAAGCTTGCCCAGGAGTCCGTCTCGACTTCTTTTACACACTCCACTGCACCGCATTGCCTCTCCTTTCTTCCTCCGCTCGAGTACTCTCGCTGGAGCTCCGCCGCTGCCTCGGCTCGCCGTCGACAGCCGCCTCTACCGCCTCCCACCCCTGATCCAGTGCTCCAGCAGCACCCCTCCACCCACTAATGCTCACAAGCCTGCCCAATTCCGCTCTCCCACACTAAATTGACAGGACCACCGCGCCGGTGTGCTCGAGCTTACGCCGCCGCTCGGTCTCGTCGTCGTTCCGATGATCCGCTGCCTCTTAGCCCCGGCCAAGCACACCACCAGCACCATATCACCCCGAGGAAGCTTCCTAGCTACTTCCCCGCCGCTCTCCTGCCCTCCGGCCACCGGAACGCCGTTGCCGCCCCTCGGAGCACCGCCGCTCGCCCCTGCTCGCCGTCGAACCGCCGCCTCGGTCCCTCTCTTCTCCAACACCGGCCACCCCCGTGACCGCCGTGAGCTCCTAAATCTTTTCCCCCACTTTCCCCTCGCCGCTGGTGAGCCCCCTCGTCGGAATTTGATCGCCACCGATTGGCATCCTTATGTAACCCGGCCAAGGACCTAATTGCAAAGATTTAAATCTTTCCAGGGGCCTTTCTATAGAAAATCAGAACCCCCCCAATTCAAATCAGCCAACTTGGAAAATCCATAGGAATTTGTAGAAAAATCCAAAAATGGCCAAACTAATTTTGTTGTACTCCAGAAGTTTAGCTCTACAACTTTTATTACTGAAGTGCAGTGTAAAACAAAATATTTGTTTAGTTATTTTAAAGTTTAACAAAAGTGTATCTTGAGCATAACTTTTGCATACTAGCTCTATTGTTTGTGATTTTTGGTATGTAGCCTGTTTAGGGTATGAATAAGCTGGTGTAAAAATTTCACTTACAGTATTGAACCTGTGGCAAAACCAACCTGAACTATACCAGCTTGAGTACGCGAGTCCACTTCCGAGGGCTCCAACGTGCTTCAAACGGTATAATCCCTTGGCCTGTCGGGTAACGTCCCGATAAACCACCGAATACAGGATCAATAAGGTTACCTCACACGAAGGTGAGTCCAGAGATACAGTCACCATCATATTTTACATCACAGGGAATTACATTACAAGAGTTTCCAAAAGTAGTATGAAGTTTCAACGCAGAGAGATTATTACAAACCGTTAAAGTTAAGGTTCTTAGCAGCGGAAAACATACGCGACGATTCACAATACGTCGTCAAGATGGATGTCATGCTAAGCCCGGGCACGACATCACTCAGTATCATCAGCGTTGGCCGGGGACGGATCCCATTCCACGGACCATCCTTCTAGAAGAGCACAGGGTCAAGGCAAGGGAAGAGTAGGGTCTTCAAAGATATTACCTGAAAAACATAAAGCTAGCAAGGCTGAGTATACTAATACTCAGCAAGGCTTACCCAGGATTGGGTATACTTTAGCCCGTAACTAGACTCATGAAGGCATTGTAAAGGTTCTGGGTTTATTTTCAGCTGAAAAGCAACAAAGAGTATAATCTACTTTCGAGTTTTAGCTTTCAGATTCTAGCTTGATTAGCCATATTAGGTAAGCACCTATACTAAACAAGCAAGATAGAGATTATCATCCATCAAAATTATTCCATCAACAATTACACTTTTTACTCGATGTGGCAAAAGGGATAAGCAGTCTCAATCTTCGTGAGAGGCGGACGATTCTGAATCGAATTTAACCTTGCAAGGTAGACCTAACTCACACGCTTGGAACATCCAACGATAGTTCTGAAGCAACCGTTTCCCTCATATTCCGGGTTATGGATCAGGGCCACCACAAGTGACTGCAGGACTGTACGCACACCAATTGTGCAGCACATACGTCTGTAGCGCGACTACAAAACCCGTATTCCTGTCTGCCATGCAGAGCGTACTCCCACACGTCGGTGCGTGTAAACATAAAATAAAAGTCGAGTGGTGGAGACGTGTCCATTTGCCGGCCATTCGGGTACTAGGCTTACCGCTTACCATATTTCGCGGTATGTGGCTAGTACTTTCAAACGCTTAGCCACCACTACCACACATTTCGACCTTAAAACTTTTATCCAAAATAGACAGGGTAAACTTCAGGTCGTGTTACAGCACATGACCCTGTCCATTATCCTTATAATGGTTGCAGAATTGTAAACAAGCAACTCCTATATCGCGCGAGTGACAGAAAATCACCCGACTTTTACCGGCCCTATTTAGCAGAGCATCTAAGCGATAAGGACTCAGGTACAATACATTGGATTCCTAAGATCTTATGCAACTAGGGTTTCATTTCAACTCCTAAACTTAATGCAAGATATAATATAATAATGAAATTGTAGTAATTTGAAATACTGGGATGTGCACCGGGGCTTGCCTTTACTGGTGGGACTGGAGTCAAAGATGTTAGTATTGTTATCTTTCGAACTTTGGTTCGGGGCTTCCGATAATCCCTTGGTGACGTTCACTTGGTCTTCAGAAAAATCCTCCATAGACTCCTGGGAGATCTTGTAGGTACCGTTTGCGGAAGTAGTCGTATCTACATGCAATGCAATATTACATTCAAAGTGTGCACATAAAACTATCTTACTTCACAATAAAGTTGCAATCCAACACTCATTTAACATACCACTCACATAACAGCCAAAAAGATCTGAACTAAACTTAGACAGAGCTTTAGGGGAACAACTAACTAGAATCGGCTACTCGTTGAAGATTACAATAGAGCCGATTGGAAACAATAGAGGTTTAGTCGATGGAAAGGTGCATCGGTTTCCTAATTGATCGATGAAAGCATCGATTACTTTAGCAGAGGGATGATTCCTAAAGCAGCTGTGTCTTAACTGAGATGTGCTTAAGTGTTATTCTAGGTAACTAGGTGTGGTTGCATTGGCTCGATTACGTCAGCACAATAATTGAGTGACGTACAGCCGATTGGAGTGTGGTTGAGGGTGTGTGACCGATAGATATATAGCCGATTTCTCAGTCGATAAATCGGCTGATAGAAGTGTGTGGATAGAGATGGGAAAACTAAGAATTGATCGGCCATATTTGACCGATACGGAAAACAACTAGAATCGGCTTGGATCGGCCGATAGCAAGAATCTTAAGAGTGTGTGCATCTCCAATACATCGGCTATGTGCAGCCGATGTAGGACAGAACAGAAGAATTATATCAGCAGTAGCCGATATTAGAAAGATGACAACCGTATTAGCTAATCAGCTGATGGGAGAAGCATAACAAAAGAAATGCATCGGCTGATAGCCTTTATACAGAAACATCTTAGATTCAAAGGAAACGGATGCTTAGCGACTGAACTGATAGCCGACACTGAAGCATAGCTGCCGAGATGTATAAGCTAAGCAGCAGATACATACGAACTAACAGGGATCCTTATACGAAAAGGGCCTTAAGAAGACTGAAATCAAGACAAGGATAAAGTCTTGATGATAGGGATATAAGTATTCGTGTGAAAAGATTAACTAGATATTTCACACATTTCCACTTGAGACATACATGCTATGATTAACCCTTTAACTACAACACATGCATACAATATAAGGTACAAATAAAGCACTCATTCCCTAATATTCAACCTACCACAAATCAAAGACTTTCAACTCAAGAGCACAACATAAAACTTGTAAATGTTCACTGATTTGAAATAAAGAAAGTTTTGGAAATTTTACAGAGAACACCCTAGAACTTTCTAAATCAAAGCAATTAAGTCCCTGGTCGGGGAAAACAAGAACAGGAAGATAACGATGATATTCCGGCAAAGGAATCGCCGGCATTAGGAAGATTCAGTGAATCAGGGCAAACCTTGGTTGTGGAGAAGAACAGACGAAAGTGAATTCCCACGGTGAACAGGATTGGCGATGAAAAGAGCTCGATGAGAGGGTTCACGAGCTTTCTTGAGGTGCTGTGGTTTTGCTCGGACGATCGACGAGAGATAGGGGCTGCTGGATGTCGTGGACCCCTAGGACGAGACGATAGAGCCGGATTGGTTCGCTATGCCAACTCCTCTGCGAACCTCAGGGTTTTCCTGCTCATGGCTAAACCTTCTCTGCTCACGCACGTGTGCCGCTGAAGCATGGCCGGCACACCGCGTAGCTTCTTGTAGGACCGCCGCACTTGGTCACATCTCCGGTGCGCCGCTTCTGCTCCGCTCCCACTCCAACGGCCCCCAGCCTGCATGCGCGTGGTCGGTTGCCTTGCATATGCACTCATGCCTGTGGAAACGAGCCGAGTCGGCCACTGGTAGAACACTCTCGCTCGCATCCGCGAACACGCCGGTTCAATTCTGCTCGGACCTCCGGGTTCTGCACTCCGCCGCCCTTTTCCACCTGCTACCTGCTGTGACGCCATCAGGGCCGGCCTACCACCGCCGTCGGTCTTGCGCTGCGTGTCGAATCCGCGCCGCATTACTCCTGCCCCAGGCTCCGCGCGCGCTCGACCGCCTCGTGCCGTTGCGCAGCTTCTCTTTCCGCTGCCGTCCGCGCTAGGTCACCTCCGTTCGTCACGAGCAGCTCGCGGTGCCACCAGACCTCGCCCGTTGCCTCCTCCTCAACGACCTCCGACGTTCACCACGCGCGACTCTACTGCCCCCTGGGCGGGTCCGTCCCGAACCATCGCGCTGCAGCATCTCCACATCCGCGCGCGCGTCTGCACGCTGCCGCCGGTCCCGAGCTCCGCTCCAGCGCCCGCGCCTGCCTGCACACGCGCCTGCGTCACGTCGCACGTGCCGCAGTTCCTTCACACGGGGCCTCGTTGTTTCCCTGCCGGTTCACGCTGAGCCGCCAGTACTGCGCCGTACCTCCTCCCGCGTTTGTGCGCCTTCGCGCCATCACCTGCCGCGGCCTCGCTCTGGCGCCGCACGCGCCGCAGCTCAGTGCCACCCAAACCGCCTGCACCCGCTCGCTCCCGTGCGCCTCCACGTGCCAGCACCCGCACCAGCGCCGAGCCACGCCGCTCGCCTCAGCGTGCTGCTCCTCCCGCGCGCGCCCTCTCCGGCGTTACCGCGCGCTTGCGCTGAGCCGAGCAGCCGCTGCTTGCGCTAGCGCCCGCCGGCCACCTGGAACCCGCTGCTGCTCGCTCGGGCCGCAGTCCTCCGCTCGCGAGCCGCGCGCCTGCGCTAGCCCGCCGCTCGCCTCCGCCCGGCGGTCGCGCCGAGCCGCAGCCGAGCCGCTGCGCGCCCGTCGCCACCGCGCCTGCGGCCGCCCTTGCGCACGCCCGCGCTGCGCTCACCCGGGCCCGCTATGCCTGCGCCTGCGAGCCGCGCCTGGGCCTGCCTGCGCCGCTCAAGGCCCCTGTTCTCCCGGCCGCCGCCGTACAGAGGAAAGAAGGGAGGGAGAGGCTCCAGAAGGAGCGCCGCCTGTGGGGAGGAAAGAGAGAAAGGCGTCAGGAAACGGATAGAACAGAGAGAGAAGAAGAACAGAGGAGAAAGGGAAATAGGATTTCCCAAGGACCTTTGCGTAAATTTAGAAAACTGCAGGGACCTTTCTGTAAAGAAAAATTTCCCATCAATCTAAAACCCTAATGAAGAAATGCCCAAAACGAAAGTTGGAGAGTTTTTCAAACTCTACAACATTGCTTTAGGGCTCAAGTTCAAAAACTCAAAACTTGTATGTTTACACATGAAATTTGGAACAAAAGTTGACTTTGAATTACTTTTGCCCTAAAGAGTATAACTTTATAAAATTCAGGACCTAAATGCAAGCATTTATGACACGTCATGATGACGGGATAGACTCGTCATAATGATTGGATAGACATGTCATGATGACTTGCACTTTTTACACTTTAGTCCTGAGTAAATTTTGAGAGTTACTTTTATAAAATTACATAAATACCCTTATTTTTACCACTTTACCCAAAATTTTTACATACTTCAACACACACATTTCAAATAAAACTTTTGGAGAAATATATATTTTTTACAAGGGACAAAATAAGAAAACATGTTTGCAAAACTACCCTTCACTTATTTTGAAATTACCACCTATCCAAATACATTCTGCAAAAACAACCCTAAGTTTTTCTGTAATTACAAAAATACCCTTTTTACTTACACTCTAAGTTTTCAAAAGCTTCACATAAACATACACAAGCTTTACACTAACAAACATATACTTCACACTAACAAAATATATGCCTAATTTACAAGTACTTGAACTGTCACAGAACCCTAGCTTGAAATAATTTAAATTTATTTAAATCAAGTTTGAAATGGTTTAAATTTATTCAAGCATGATACTAAGGTTTTCATGCTTAGATCTTTTTATCATGTGATGTTCTATAATAAAATAGTTCATAGTAAATCTTTCAAGAATTTGTAGCACTGTTTTGACTAAGATTTGAATTTAAACTTGACATTTAAACTAAATTCAAATGCTTTAGTTTTTGTTTTCAGAAAATTATGAAAAATTCATAGTAAGCTCTTCTGCTAGAAGAAAACTTATCCACAAAAATTCAAGGCCATAGCCTTTGTGGATTTCAAAATAAAAATCAAACTTATTAACCTAATTTAATTAGTTCAACTAATTGAATTAAGATACCAATAGTAGGTTTATATTTAAATCTCTTGCTTTATGAAATTGTGTATATCAATTTGTTAGATTGCAAATTTATCATGAAGTAAAATTCTTAACTCAAGAACCACCTAATTCAAATTATTGCATATCATGTAGAGTCAGCGACACTCGACGACGGAGCCTACGAGCTAGTCTCGGAACACGAGCAAAGGTTTTCTGAAGACCCAGTGAACGTCGTTGAGAATTTAACTGAAGCCCCGAACCAAAGTTCGGAAGTCTCTGACATCCCTGACCTCCACCCCGCTCAAGAAGGCAAGCCCCGATGCATAACCTAGTATTTTAAATTACTACACTTGTACAGTTTTATACTTATATATCTATATTATGCATTAAGTCTAGGAGTTGATATGGAACCCTAGATGCATGGATATTAGAAACCTATGTATTGTGCCTGAGTCCTTACCGAATAGATGCTTTGCTAATAGGACCGGCAGAAGTCGAGTGATTTCCTGTCACTCGCGCGATATAGGAGTTGAATGTTTACTATTCTGCAATCACTATAAGGATGATGGACGGGGTCATGTACAGTATCATGACTTGAAAGGTTACCCCCTCTGTGTTGATAAAAGTTGATAAGATCGCAGTGTGTGGTAGCTGTGGCTAAGCATTTGAAAGTACTAGCCACATGCGGCGAAATATCGAAAGCGGTAAGCCTAGTATCCAATCGGCCCGAGGAGTGGACATACCACCCACCACTCGTAATTTGGTTTTTCGTACACGCACCGACATATGGGAATATGTTCCGCACAGCGGACAGGAGTACGATCATGTAGTCGCGCTACAGACGTATGTCCTGCACATTGGATGTGCGTATGGTCCTACCGTCACTTGTGGTGGCCCTGATCCACGAGTTGGAATGAAAGGCAAATGGTTGCTTTGGAACGATCATTGGATGTTCCAAGCATGTGAGTTAGGTTTACCCTTGCAAGGTTATGAAACTCGATTCAGAATCGTCCGTTTCTCGCGGAGATTGAGATTGCTTATTCCTTCTGCCACATAGAGTAAGAACAGTAACTATTGTTGGAATAATCTTGATGGATGGTAATCTCTACCTTGCTTGTCTAGTATAGGTGCTTACCTAGAATGATTAATGATACTAGAATCTTAAAGCTAAAACATGAAAATTAGATCATACTCTTAGTTGCTTTTCAGCAAAAAGAAAACCAGAACCTCTCAACCCTACATGATTTAGTTATGGGCTAAGTATACCCAAGCTCGGTTAAGTCTTGCTGAGTATTAGTATACTCAGTCTTGATAGTCTGCTTTTAAGGTATGACTGGTGTGAACCAAACGGATAGTCCAGCCTGGCTTTTCTCTATTCCGTTTGGCTGGTCCGTGGAGTGGGATCCGTCCCCGGCTGGCAATGACCCTCCGGAATGACGCCATGTTTAGGGCGAAGCATGGAGCCAACTTTTGCGATGTGTAGTCGCGATGTTAATAACTTTCTTCCGTTGTGACTCTGGACAAGCTGTTTAGCTTGTTGTTTTAAACAATGTCTATTTAAGTTACTTTAAGTTTTGAAACCAGTTTGTAATAATGTTTAATTATTCTGTGGACTAAAAGTTTGTGAGCTGTGGTGTGATTATAAACTCGCCTTCATACGAGGTAAACCTATTTCGATCCTGTTGAACCGTGGTTGTATCGGGCGGTGACCCGACAGACCAATGGGTTGTTCCGTTTGAAGTGCGTTGAGTTAGTATCGCCTGCATAGTGATGACTAGCGCACTTGAGCCGGAATAATTCAAGCGGTTCTACCACACTGGCCAAATTCATGGCAGTGCCGCATTATGTTTATTTGCTTCTCAAGATGCCAGGATGAAGTGCGGTACTCACTCTCTGGGGCGACTTGAAGAAGTCGTATGACTGCAACCAGGAGGCGATCCAGTATGCTTCAACTGCGCGTGTGCCAGATGCTTCAGGAGAAGTACTCGTGGCCGTGCAACAACTCTCCCAAGATAGGCTGGAAATCCCTACGAGAAAGGCTAGCAAGTCGAGCGTCCAGTCAACTGGTGATGTGGCTCTCAAGATGATCTAGCTCCAGGAGGGCGACTCATCCAAGACCGCCGTTATCGGTGCAGGCTTAGATGAGAAATAGGAATTCACACTTGTTAGTTTTCTTCGAGCTAACCGAGACATCTTCGTGTGGAAACCAGCGGATATGCCAGGGGTGCCCAGGGAACTGATCGAGCATAGTCTGAATGTAAACCCACAGGCTGTGTCCAAAAAGCAACGCCTTCGAAGGTTTGCTCACGACAAACGTGAGGCAATTAAATGGGAAATAGCTAAACTCCTCGCGGCTGGTGTCATTAAAGAAGTAATCCATCCAGAGTGGGTAGCTAATCCTGTCCTTTTAAGGAAAAAGAATAATGAATGGAGAATGTGCATTGACTACACCGATCTCGACAAGCATTACCCAAAGGATCACTTCGGGCTACCGCGCATTGATCAAGTTGTCGACTCGACGGCAGGTTGTGTACTCCTCTGCTTCCTTGATTGCTATTCGGGGTATCACCAGATTGCGCTCAAGGAGGAAGATCAAATAAAAACTGCGTTCATCACCCCGTTCGGGACATACGCCTACAAAACTATGTCTTTCAGGTTGAAAAACACAGGAGCAACCTATCAACGCGCAATTCAGATGTGCTTCGCTGATCAGCTGCATCGGAATGTTGAGGCCTACATGGATGATATGGCCATCAAGACCAGGAATCCTAATGACCTGATTGCAGACTTGGAAGAGATGTTCAGCAGCTTACGCAGGTTTCGGTGGAAGCTCAACCCAACTAAATGCATCTTCGGAGTACCATCAGGGAAACTGCTCAAGTTCATCATCGGTAACCGATGAATTGAAGCCAATCCTGTGAAGATTATGGCCATCACTGACATGGGGGCTCCGGCCACAATCAGGGATGTGCAGAAGCTAACAGGATGTATGGCAGCCCTGAACAGGTTCATCTCCCGACTCGGGGAGAGAGGACTACCCTTCTTCAAGCTCCTGAAACGCCAAGACAAGTTCCATTGGACGGAGGAGGCCGAGCGGACCCTGCAAGATCTGAAACAACAACTTCAGTCACCTCCGATCCTTACAGCACCACTGCCGGGAGAAGATCTACTACTCTACATTGCGGCGACAACTCATGTTGTCAGCAGTGCCATTGTAGTCGAACGCAGTGAGGAGGGCCATGCGTTTGGAGTGTAGAGGCCCGTGTACTTCATCAGTGTGGCAGAACCAACCTGAATTATACCGGCTCAAGTACGTGAGTCCACTCCCGAGGGCTCCAACGTGCTTCAAACGGTATAATCCCTTGGCCTGTCGGGTAACGTCCCGATAAACCACCGATACACAGGATCAAATAAGGTTACCTCACACGAAGGTGAGTCCAGAGATACAGTCACCATCATATGTTACATAATAGGGAATTATATTACAGGAGTTTCCAAAAGTAATACGAAGTTTCAAACTTAGAGAAAACATTACAAACTGCTAAAGTTATGGTTTATAGCAGCGGAAAAACATATGTGAGGATTTACAATACGTCGTCAAGACGGATGTCATGCTAAGCCTGGGCATGACATCACTTGATATCACCAATGTTGGCCGGGGCTGGATCCTACTCCACGGACCAACCTTTTGGAAGAGCACAGGGCCAAAATAGGGGAAGAGAATGGTCTTCAAAGGCTTTACCTGGAAAACATAAAACTAGCAAGGCTGAGTATACTAATACTCAGCAAGGCTTACCCGTTCATGGTATACTTAGCCATGTAACTAGACTTATGAAGGCTTATAATGGTTCTGGGTTTAGTTTCAGCTGAAAAGCAATAGGAGTAGATCCTTAATTTCAACTTTTAGCTTTCAGGTTCTAGTTGATTACCCATTCTAGATAAGCACCTATATCTACTCAAGCAAGGTAGAGCTCTTTATATCAACCATCAGCATTACTCAACACATAGTTGCTCTTGTTACTCTGTGTGATAAAGGGATCAAGCAGTCTCAATCTTTGTGAGAAGCGGACGATTCTGAATTGAATTCAACCTTGCAAGGATAAACCTAACTCACACGCTTGGAACACCAAAGGGTCGTTTCGAAGCAACCGTTTGCCTTTCATTCCGACTCGTGGATCAGAGCCACCACAAGCGACTGCAGGACCATACGCACTTCCAAAGTGCAGGACATACGTCTATAGCGCGACTACAAAACCCGTACTCCTGGTTGCCCAGCAACACGTATTCCTACATGTCGAACCAAGTAACCAAAAGAACCAAATACATGTGGTGGGGGGTATGTCCACTCCTCGGGCCGATTGGTTACTAGGCTTACCGCTTACCATATTTCGCGGCATGTGGCTAGTACTTTCAAACGCTTAACCACCGCTACCACACACTGCGACCTTATCAAATTCAATAACACAGACGGAGTATAGTCTCAACCATGATACCTCACAAAACTCCCGTCCGTCATCCTTGTAGTGATAACAGAAATGTAAACATTACAACTCCTATATCGCATGAGTGACAGGGAATCACTCGACTTCAACCGGTCCTATTAGCATAAAAGCTAGTCGGACTCAAGTTCTAGTGTTCAGTACATTGGTTCCTGGAATTATGCAACTAAGGTTCCAAGCAATTCCTAAGAACTTATTGCATAAAAATATATAAATAGATATAAATTGCGGTGTAAATAAAATAGTGGGTTATGTCCGGGGCTTGCCTTTACTGGTGGGGCTGAAGTCAGGGATGTTAGTATTGTTGTCTTCCGAACTTTGGTTCGGGGCTTCAGACAATCCCTTGGTGACGTTCATTTGGTCTTCAGGAAAAAGTCTTCCGCAGACTCCTGTGAGATCTTGTAGGTACCGTTTGCTGAAGTAGTCGTGTCTACATGCAATGCAACATTACATTCAAGGTGTGCATATAAAACTATCTTACTTCACAATAAAGTTGCAATCTAACACTCATTTAACATACTACTCACATAACAATCAAAAAGATCTAAACTAAACTTAGATAGAGCTTTAGGAGGAGAACTAATTAGAATCGGCTATTTGTTGAAGATTACGATAGAGCCGATTGGGACAACAGAGGTTTAGCCGATAGATATGCTTTGGTCGTACCTAACAGAGGCATGTCTACTGTGCGATCTTACTGATCTAGGGTTGTGTACTTTGGTCTGGGTAGCCGATTGACAGGTGCATCGGTTTTCTAATTGATCAATGAAAGCATCGATTATTTTAGCAGAGGGACAGTTGTGTCTTAATTGAGATGTGCTTAAGTGTTATCCTAGGTAACTAGGGGTGGTTTGATGAGGACATCGCCACTAACGATACATCCACACCTACACCAGTATCTGCTTCAACAACACCTCTTGGTCCTATTACTCGCGCTCGTGCTCGTCGGCTTACCCATCAAGTAAGTTCACTCTTAAGTTCAGGTTCATCATATTTAGAGAATGGATACACGTGCACTCGTGTTTTACTCAGGAATAATGGATTGGATCAAAAGGGAAGAGGCATCGCGCAGGCTGGATTCGGACTGCAGAATAGACACGACTTGTGACGGCCGCCACGACTTCATCCGGACTCCGTTTTGGTCGGTCAAGTACTTCCTGGAAAGGTTATCAAATCTACTTTCCAACGGATCCGGAATCACCTCAATATCTGTTCGGAGTCAACCGCAATCCTAGATTTACTACAGAGTCCTTTTCAGCCACGATGCTGCACCACCCTAATTTGGCCCAACGGGCCGTGTATCAAGTTGAGTCCAAGACGGATGCGCCCTAGGGTTGGAACACGACCCCAGCACCCTTGTGGTCATTCTTCCACTTCTTTATAACCTTTAGCCGCCGTCAAGAACACTCGGGTTTTGTTAGATGCAAGTTTAGCTTTTGCTACTTCCATGTAGACGCGCGTGCTGATCCAACCGCCCGTCCACTTGTTTTCAGAACCCCACCATAATTGAGATTCGGTTTGAGACCTTCAATTACATCTTGTAATTTTAGTACTGGTTCTACTTGTTCTTGCTGGTTCTTCGATTGCTTGCAGGACGAGTGCCCTAGTGGCCGGGTGTCGCGCTCCACAAGATCGCGGCAACCAAAGGAGGTGGTGTATCGGTTGCTAAGGCGCAACATCTTTGGAAGGCTGTAGTCGGGCCGTGAACGTCGTCTCCTCCATCAATCGAGTTATTCCACGCCTCTCATCGAAATATCAGGAACAAACCCTAACGGGTCCACCTCAGTTGGTATCAGAGCAAGGTTATTCGGTGAGAGACTTCCAATCCTTCGTTGTTTTTATTTTCCTACAGTCCAGAAAAAGCCAAAAATAGTAGAATTTTTTTTCCCCCACCGCAATCCTATAGACCCTTTTGAGCCTTTACTAGTACTGCTTAGTTAGGGCTTGTTGAGTTTCGGTTGCATCGGTTGTGTCGAGTTGCTAGTCTTAGTTGTAGTCTTTTAGAGTTTTGAGTTCTTGTCACGTTTGGTCACGTACGCTGCCTTTTCATCACTGTTTTGGCCGAATCAGAATACACTTTGGCTGTCAAGTTCGACTTGGAATCGATTAAGCGCGTGTTGGCCGAGACCGACTTGATTTCAGGTAGCCTTTTCATCTTGCGGTTGCCGAATCTGAGTGTCTCTTTGTTATCAAGTCCGAGTTGGACTTGGTGCCTGTTTGTTATCAAGTCTGAGTTGAATTCGGTGCTGGTTGCATCTGAGTTCGAACTGTGCACTAAAGGCAATAGCACTTTACACATATATTTAAGTGTTCGGCCCACTCCAGAGAGAGAGAGAGAGAGCGTGTGTGGTGACTTGCTCACTTGTATTCCTTTGTTCATAGCATCTGTTTTTGAGGTTTCCCCTGAAAAAAAAGAAAAAAAAGAAAAAAAAGGATCAGTGTTAAAAAAAAGAAAAAAGAAGAAGAAGCAAGGGGCTAATTCATTGCGTTTATTTTTTTCCCTTCTGTTCGGAGTGGTGCTTTGTGACTTCCTTTGTGTCTAGGCTCGCGTCTCTAGCACGGTCTAGACTAGTACCAGCACAGTACCACCATTGAACGATTATTCAGCTTGCTTTTGTGACTAACGTGGTGCTAGTACTTCCTTGTTCAAGCCCACCTACAGCTCCACATATCCGACTACAGCTCCACAGGTCTTGTTGCTGCAGTGCTGATACACTTCATTCCGCGGTTGTGGACTTGTTGGTTGCCGTCCCCTCCTAGCAGTAAGGTAAGAATTGGTAAGAGCTTGTGCAACAGGTTGAGAGTGAGCGCTTTGCAGTAGCTACACCCTATTAGCTGTAGGGATTTTACTACTTCACTTGCTTTTCTTGTTGTTCTTGTTTTTCTCACCATGGCAGGCTCCGAGGAGGATCATAGCTTGCATCAGTCTCCACGTACCAGGGGCATCATACAACATTTTGAAAGGCAAGTGCAGCGGCACACAGAGGGACTTGATAATGATATGCAGGTGACGAATGACAAGATTGGACAATTGGAGGCTACGCAGATTGCCACCAACACCAAGCTTACGGGTCTGGAGACAGCGGTCGGCAATATTGACAAGAGTCTTGCTGCTCTTTTGCGGCGTTTTGATGAGCTCCATGCGAAGACCAACGAACAGCGTGATGATCGGGAGGAGGAATATATTGCTGATACTGAACAGGATGAACAAGACACTCGCCATCACCAACGGCTACGCACTAATCGTAGAGGTATGGGTGGTTTTCGCCACCGTGAGGTACGCACCAATGATGACGCTTTCAGCAAGATTAAATTTAAGATACCTCCTTTTGATGGTACATATGACCCTGATGCATACATTTCTTGGGAAATTGCTGTTGATCAAAAGTTTGCATGCCATGATTTTCCTGAGAATGCACGTGTTAGGGCTGCTACTAGTGAGTTCACTGATTTTGCTTCTGTTTGGTGGATAGAACATGGCAAGAAAAATGCTGATGACATGCCACAAACTTGGGATGCTTTTGAAACGGGTCATGCGGGCTAGATTCGTTCCTTCTTACTATGCACGTGATCTGTTACATAAGTTACAACAATTGAGGCAGGGCACTATAAGTGTAGAAGAATATTATCAGGAATTGCAAATGGGTATGCTACGTTGTAATTTAGTGGAGGGTGAGGAACCTGCTATGGCTAGATTTTTGGGCGGGTTAAATAGAGAAATTCAGGACATTCTTGCGTATAAATATTATACTAACGTAACCCGTTTGTTCCATCTTGCTTGTAAAGCTGAAAGGGAGGTACAGGGACGACGTGCTAGTGCTAGGTCTAATGTTTCTGCAGGTAAATCTACATCATGGCAGCCACGCACGACTACTTCTATGGGCGGACGTGCACCTGTACCAGCTCCTTCACCGAGTCGTACAGCAGCGTCTTCTCCATCCAGCGACAAGCCACGCGCTCCTCCCACCACTTCAGCAACCAAGTCTGTCCAGAAGCCAGCCGCTAGTGCTTCCTCGGTTGCATCCACGGGTAGAACAAGGGATGTCCAGTGTCATCGGTGCAAGGGCTTTGGGCACGTGCAGCGTGACTGTCCTACCAAGCGCGTTTTGGTGGTCAAAGATGATGGTGCGTATTCCTCTGCTAGTGATTTTGATGACGATACGCTTGCTTTGTTTGCTGCTGACCATGCAGGTAACGAGGGACCACTAGACAAACATATTGATGCAGGGGCAGCCGAACACTACGAGAGTCTCATTGTGCAGCGTGTGCTTAGTGCACAGATGGAGAAGGCGAAGCAAAATCAGCGACACACGCTGTTCCAAACTAAGTGTGTCATTAAAGAGCGTTCGTGTTGTATGATTATTGATGGAGGTAGCTGCAACAATTTGGCTAGCAGCGAACTGGTGGAGAAGCTTGCACTCAGCACCAAACCACACCCACACCCGTATCACATTCAATGGCTAAACAGCAGTGGTAAGGCTAAGGTAACGAGGCTGGTGCGCATTAATTTTGCAATCGGATCATATCATGATGTTGTTGAGTGCGATGTTGTGCCTATGCAAGCTTGCCATATTCTGCTCGGTAGGCCTTGGCAATTTGATACGGATTGTGTGCATTATGGTAGGTCAAATCAGTTTTCGCTCTTGCACCATGATAAGAAAATTATGTTGCTTCCTATGTCTCCTGAAGCTATTGTGCGTGATGATACTGCTAGAGCTGCCAAAGCTAAAAGTGAGACCAATAAGATTGACAAGTCGGTTGCTAATAAGCAAGATGAGATACACTTGAAAGGGACTTGCTTGCTTGCTACTAAATCTGATATTAATGACTTGATTGCTACCACTTCTGTTGCCTATGCTTTGGTGTGCAAAGATGCTTTGATTTCCACTCACGATATGCAGCACTCTTTGCCCCCTGCTGTCGCTAACGTTTTGCAGGAGTATTCTGATGTGTTTCCAAGTGAAATACCAGCGGGGCTGCCACCAATGCGAGGGATTGAGCACCAAATTGATCTGATTCCAGGTGCATCGCTGCCCAACCGTGCGCCGTACAGGACCAATCCGGAAGAAATGAAAGAGATTCAGCGACAAGTGCAAGAACTACTCGATAAAGGTTATGTACGTGAGTCTCTTAGTCCTTGTGCTGTTCCGGTTATTTTAGTCCCTAAGAAAGATGGAACGTGGCGTATGTGTGTCGATTGTAGAGCTATTAACAATATCACAATTCGATATCGACATCCTATTCCACGTTTGGATGACATGCTTGATGAATTGAGTGGTGCTGTTGTGTTTACCAAAGTTGATTTGCGTAGTGGGTACCACCAGATTCGCATGAAATTGGGAGATGAATGGAAAACTGCTTTCAAAACTAAGTTCGGGTTATATGAGTGGTTAGTCATGCCTTTTGGGTTAACTAATGCACCTAGTACCTTCATGCGTTTAATGAACGAGGTTTTGCGTGCTTTCATTGGCAAATTTGTTGTGGTCTACTTTGATGATATTCTGATTTACAGCAAATCCATGGAGGCACATCTTGATCATTTACGTGCTGTTTTTACTGCTTTACGTGATGCACATTTATTTGGTAACCTTGAGAAGTGCGTCTTTTGCACAGATCGAGTATCTTTTCTTGGCTATGTTGTCACTCCACAGGGAATTGAAGTTGATCAAGCCAAGGTGGAAGCTATTCAGGGATGGCCTGTACCAAAGACCATCACACAGGTGCGGAGTTTTCTAGGACTTGCTGGGTTCTATCGTCACTTCGTGAAGGATTTCAGCACCATTGCAGCACCGTTGAATGCGCTTACGAAGAAGGGGGTGCCCTTTTCTTGGGGCACCAACAAGAGAATGCGTTCACCATGTTGAAAGATAAGTTGACACATGCACCTCTCCTCCAACTTCCTGATTTTAATAAGACCTTTGAGCTTGAATGTGATGCTAGTGGAATTGGTTTGGGTGGTGTTTTGTTACAAGATGGTAAACCTGTTGCATATTTTAGTGAAAAATTGAGCGGACCTGTTCTGAATTATTCTACTTATGACAAGGAATTGTATGCTCTTGTGCGCACATTAGAAACATGGCAGCATTATTTGTGGCCCAAAGAGTTTGTTATCCATTCTGATCATGAATCTTTGAAACATATTCGTAGTCAAGGAAAACTGAACCGTAGACATGCTAAGTGGGTTGAATTTATTGAATCTTTTCCTTATGTCATCAAACACAAGAAAGGGAAAGAGAACGTCATTGCTGATGCTTTGTCTAGACGATATACTTTGTTGACACAACTTGATTGTAAGATTTTTGGTTTGGACACAATTAAAACACAATATGTGAATGATGCTGATTTTAAGGATGTTTTGCTGCATTGTAAGGATGGAAAAGCATGGAACAAATTCATCGTCAATGATGGGTTTGTGTTTCGAGCTAACAAGCTATGCATTCCAGCTAGCTCCGTTCGTTTGTTGTTGTTACAGGAAGCGCATGGCGGTGGCTTGATGGGGCATTTTGGAGCAAAGAAGACAGAGGATGTACTTGCTGATCATTTCTTTTGGCCAAAAATGAGAAGAGATGTGGAGCGATTTGTTGCACGCTGCACTACATGTCAAAAAGCTAAGTCACATTTAAATCCACATGGTTTGTATATGCCTTTACCAGTTCCTAGTGCTCCTTGGGAGGATATTTCTATGGATTTCGTGTTGGGATTGCCTAGAACTAGGAAGGGACGTGATAGCATTTTTGTGGTTGTGGATAGATTTTCCAAGATGGCACACTTTATTCCATGTCATAAAACTGATGATGCTACACATGTTGCTGATTTGTTCTTTCGAGAAATTGTTCGTTTGCATGGTGTGCCAAACACAATTATTTCTGATCGTGATGCCATATTTCTTAGCCACTTTTGGAGAACTTTATGGGCACAATTGGGAACTAAGCTTCTATTTTCTACCACTTGTCATCCCCAAACTGATGGTCAAACTGAAGTTGTTAATCGAACCTTGTCTACCATGTTAAGGGCTGTTTTAAAGAAGAATATTAAGTTGTGGGAAGAATATTTGCCTCATGTTGAGTTTGCTTATAATCGTTCCATGCATTCTACCACAAAGATGTGCCCTTTTGAGATTGTTTATGGCTTGATTCCTCATGCTCCTATTGATTTAATGCCTTTGCCCACTTCTGAAAAATTGAACTTTGATGCTAAGCAACGTGCTGAACTGATGTTAAAACTGCATGAAACAACTAAAGAAAACATAGAGCGCATGAATTCTAAGTATAAGTTTGCTGGTGATAAAGGTAGAAAGCAATTGATTTTTGAACCTGGTGACTTGGTTTGGTTGCACTTGAGAAAGGATAGGTTTCCTGCTTTGAGAAAATCTAAATTGATGCCTCGGGCTGATGGACCCTTTAAAGTGCTAGAATGAATTAATGATAATGCATATAAGCTAGACCTGCCTGTGGATTTTGGGGTTAGTCCCACATTTAACATTGCAGATTTGAAGCCATATTTGGGAGCGGACGATGAGCTTGAGTCGAGGATGACTCAAATGCAACAAGGGGAGGATGATGAGGACATCGCCACTAACTATACATCCACACCTACACCAGTATCTATTTCAACAACACCTCTTGGTCCTATTACTCGCGCTCGTGCTCGTCGGCTTACCCATCAAGTAAGTTCACTCTTAAGTTCAGGTTCATCATATTTAGAGAATGGAGACACGTGCACTCTTGTTTTACTCAGGAACAATGGATTGGATCAAAAGGGAAGAGGCATCGCGCAGGCTGGATTCGGACTGCAGAACAGACACGATTTGTGACAGCCGCCACGACTTCATCCAGACTCCGTTTTGGTCGGTCAAGTACTTCCTGGAAAGCTTATCAAATCTACTTTCCAATGGATCTGGAATCACCTCAATATCTATTCGGAGTCAACTGCAATCCTAGATTTACTACAGAGTCCTTTTCAGCCACGGTTCTGCACCACACTAATTTGGCCCAACGGGCCGTGTATCAAGTTGAGTCCAAGACGGATGCGCCCTAGGGTTGGAACATGACCCCAGCACCCTTGTGGTCATTCTTCCACTTCTTTATAACCTTTAGCCGCCGTCAAGAACACTCGGGTTTTGTTAGATGCAAGTTTAGCTTTTGCTACTTCCTTGTAGACGCGCGTGCTGATCCAGCCGCCCGTCCACTTGTTTTCAGAACCCCACCATAATTGAGATTCGGTTTGAGACCTTCAATTACATCTTGTAATTTTAGTACTTGTTCTACTTGTTCTTGCTGATTCTTCGATTGCTTGCAGGACGAGTGACCTAGTGGCCGGGTGTCGCGCTCCACAAGATCGCGGCAACCAAAGGAGGTGGTGTATCGGTTGCTAAGGCGCAGCATCTTTGGAAGGCTGTAGTCGGGCCGTGAACGTCGTCTCCTCTATCAATCGAGTTATTCCACGCCTCTCATCGAAATTTCAGGAACAAACCCTAACGGGTCCACCTCATGGTTGTATCAGCTTGATTACGTTAGCACAACAATTGAGTGACGTACAGCCGATTGGAGTGTGATTGAGGGTATGTGACCAATAGATATATAGCCGATCTCTCAGTCGATAAATCGGCTGATAGAAGTGTGTGGATAAGGATAGGAAAAACTAAGGATTGATCGGCCATATTAGATTGATACGGAAAACAACTAGAATCGGCTTGGATCAGCCGATAACAAGAACTCTAAGATCGTGCGTGCATCTCCGATACATCGACTTATGTGCAACCGATGTAGGACAGAACAAAAGAATTGTATCGGCAGTAGCCGATATTAGAAAGATATCAACCGTATCAGCTAACCAGCCGATGGTAGAAGCATACCAAAAGAAATGCATCGGTTGATAGCTGTTACACAGAAGTATCCTAAACTCAAAGGAAACAGATGCTTAGCGGCTGAGCTGATAGCCGATACTGAAGCATAGTTGTAGAGAGGTATTGGCTAAGTAGCAGATACACACGGATTAACAAGGATCTTTATACGAAGAGAACCTTAAGGAAATGGCAATCAAACAAGGACAAGGTCTTGATGGCAGGGATATAAGCATTCGTATAAAAAGATTAACTAAATATCACACATCTCCATATAAGACATATATTCTATGATTATTTTTCAGTTATAACACATGCATATAACACAAGGTACAAATAAACCACACATTCTCTAATATTTAACCTAGACCACAAATCAAGACTTTCAATTCAAGAGCACAACTTAAAACTTGTAGATGTTCACTGATTTGAAATAAAGAAAGTTTTGGAAATTTTACAAAGAACACCCTAGAACTTTCTTAATCAAAGCAATTAAGTCCCTGGTTGGGGAAAACAAAGAACAGGAAGATAACGACGATGTTCCGGCAAAGGGGTCGCCAGTATTAAGAAGATTCAGTGAATCAGGGCAAACCTTGGGGTAGCCTTGGTCGTGGAGAAGAACGGGTGGAAAGTGAATTCCCATGATGAATAGAATTGGCGATGAGAAGAGCTCGACGGTGACAAGATTCCGTGGGTGACGAAGAAGCTTGCCAGGCGATTGTAGTGGGTGGAGGATAACCGGAGAGGTATTCCTCACGGTGATCCGTGGCGACGATAGTCGGTTTTGCCACGGCGACGATGTTTCAGCGAAGGGATCCGAAGAGGCTCGATAAGAGGGTTCACGAGCTTCCTCGAGGTGTCGTGGTCTTTCTCGGACGATCGGTGAAGGGTAAGAGCTGCTGGATGGCGTAGACTCAAGGAAGAAGCTGATAGGGCCGGATTGGTTTGCTATGCCGACTCCTTCGCGAACCTCAGGGTTTTCCTGCTCACGGCTAAGCTTCCACTGCTCACGCGCGTGGTCTGTTGCCTTGCACGCGCACTCGCCTGCGGAATCAAGTCGAGCCGACCACTGGCAAAACACTTCCGCTCGCACTCGCGAACGCGCCGGTTCAATTCCGCCCGGACCTCGGGGTTCTGCAACTCCGCCGCCCTCTCCATCTGCTGTGATGCCATCAGGGTTGACTTACCACCGCCGCCGGTCTAGCGCTGCGCGTCGAACCCGTGCCGCGTTACTCCTACCCTGACCGCCTTGCCGCTGCGCAGCTGTTCCTCCCGAGCTCGCCGCGCTATAACCGTCGTCTTTGCTTCGCCGCTTCTCCTTCCGACTTGCCGCGCCATAACCGCTCCTCCGCCTCTGTGAGAGCCGTGGTCTTCCTGCGTCAGGCCACTTCCATGTCCTCCACAAGCAGCTCATAGTGCCGCCTGACCTCGTCCGCTGCTTTCTTCTCAACGGCCTCCGATGTCTTCCACGCGCGGCTCCGCTGCTCCCATGCGAATCCGTTCGCAGCCGCCGCACGGCACGCCGTCGTCCAGAACGTCACGCAACTGCTCGTCGTTGTCCTGCACAGCTCCTCCTCCTCCTCCTGTTGCCGGTCCCGCGTTTGCTTCGGCCTTGCCGCGTTGCATCTGCACATGCCCGAGCCGCATGCGCCTCAGCTCCACGTCTGTCGCGCCACCATGCGCTCGGGGCCGCCCGTTCCAGTTTTCGCGCTTGCGCCGCGCGCACGCTCGCCTGAGCCGCACCAGCCGAACCGCCGTGCACTGCACTCGCTCGTGCGCTCCAGCCCGCCGCCGGCACTCTGCTCCTGGGCCCGCCCGAGCCGCGGATCTGCTCCGCCCGAGCCATGCCTGCGGCCGCCGCTCGGGCCGCCCGCTCGCCCAGCTCGCCAGCACCGCACTTGCACACGCCTCCCACGCCGCCTCCTGGCACAGCGCCCGCGCGCACCCGCTCCGCGCCGCGCACGCCTGCTGCCCGCGCGCGCTCCGCACACCGCCCGCGAGAGATAGAGATGCCAGAAGAGGATAAGGGAGAGAGAGAGAGAGGAAGAAAAGAGAAGAAAGAGGAATGAAATTCCCTAAGGACTTATGCGTAAATTTAGAAAACTGCAGGGACCGTTCTGTAAAACATAAATTTCTCATCAATCTAAAACCCTAATGAAGAAATGCCCAATACGAAAGTTGGAGAGTTTTTTAAACTCTACAACATTGCTTTAGGGCTCAAGTTCAAAAACTCAAAACTTATATCTTTACACGGGAAATTTTGAACAGAAGTTGGATTTGAATTGCTTTTGTCCTAAAGAGTGAAACTTTATAAAATTCAGGACCTAAATGCAAGAATTTATGACACGTCATGATGATGGGATAGACACATCATAAAGATTGGATAGATATGTCATAATGACTTGCACCTTTTACACTTTAGTCCTGAGTAATTTTAAAGTTACTTTTGTAAATCAAATACTTGCATAAAAAGACTTATACTTTTATAAAATTTACACAAATACCCTTATTTTCACCATTTTACCCAAAATTTTCACACACTTCAACACATACATTTCAAATGGAACTTTTGGATAAATATATATTTTTTTACAAGGGACAAAATAAGAAAAACATGTTTGCAAAACTACCCTTCACTTATTTTGAAATTACCTCCTATCATTTTACAAAAACAACCCTAGGTTTTTCTGTAATTACAAAAATACCCTTTTACTAGCACTTAAATTTTCAAAAGCTTCACATACATACACAAACTTTACACTACAACACATATTTCACACTATCAGTTAATATGTCTAGTTTACAAGTACATGAACTGTCACAATCAGTGAGGTACTCTCCGAATCTAAGGTACGATACCCGGTAGTTTAGAAACTTTTATATGCAATACTGACTACTTCGAGAAAGTTGCGCCATTACTTCGACGAGTATAAGATCACTGTGATTACAGATTTCTTGTTGGCAGATATTCTTCACAATCAAGACGCCACGGGGTGTATATCAAAGTGGGCAGTGGAACTGGGGGCTTTGTCAATTAACTTCAAGCCACGCACTGCAATCAAGTCTCAAGCTCTAGTCAATTTTATGGCTGAGTAGAGAGAGAATCAAATTCCAACCCCAGTTGACAAGCCAGAGCACTGGACCATGTATTTCGATGGGTCTCTTAAGCTCGACGGCGGTGGCGCTGGAGTCCTATTTATTTCTCCGAGAGGTGAACAATTGAAGTATGTCCTCCAGATCCTTTGGGAGGTATCCAATAATGAAGCCAAGTATGAAGCCTTGCTTCACGGGCTACATTTGGCGATATCACTAGGCATCAAGCGACTACTTGTATACGGTGATTCACTTCTGGTCGTTCAGCAAGTCAACAAAGAGTGGGACTGCAACAACGAGACAATGGACGCCTATGTACAAGAAGTTCGCAAGCTGGAAAATAATTTTTCCGGCCTGGAGGTTCATCATGTGATACGGGAACATAATGTTGGCGCGGACATACTATCCAAGCTGGGATCCACCTGTGCACAAGTTCCAGCGGAAGTTTTCATCAAGGAGCTGAAACAGCCATCCATCAGGTCCTCACCTCAGCTAACCACCGATGCTGGCCTTCAACATCCTGATCGGGAGGTTATGATGCTTGGAGAGGACTGGAGAGAGGCTTATATCGACTTCATCCGGGACCAAAGACTACCAGCGGGGATGGACGCAAGAGGCGCAGTGGCAGCTCGTGGCATGCGCAGAAGCAAAGGTTTTGTCCTAGTTGACAATAAACTCTACCATCGTGGCGCCCGGTCAGGGGTACTCATGAAGTGCGTCACGGGAGAAGACGGCTACGACATACTACGGGAGATTCATGAGGGCATTTGCGGCAACCACGCAGCTTCAAGAACGCTGGTGGGGAAAGCATACAGAGCTGGTTTCTGGTGGCCCATCGCAGTGTCCGATGCTGAGGACCTCGTGCGGAGATGCCAAAACTGTCAATTCTTTGGCAAGCAATCTCACGTCCCAGCTCACAATCTTATCACCATACCGCCATTCTGGCCGTTTGCTTCCTACAGCCTTGATATGATTGGGCCCTTCACAATGGCGCCAGGTTGTTTCACCCATGTATTGGTGGCTATCGATAAGTTTACCAAGTGGATCGAGTACAAGCCGATAGCCAAGCTCACACCAGATAGAGTCGTTGATTTCATCTCCGACATCTTGCATCGCTTCGGCTTCCCGAACACCATCATCACAGACTTGGGATCAAATTTCACGGCTAACCAGTTCCGGGAGTTCTGTGAAAATGCGTGTATCGAGGTCAAGTACGTCTCCGTTGCACACCCGAGGGCCAATGGTCAAGTCGAGAGGGCGAACGACATGATAATCGAGGGCCTCAAGAAAAGACTCGATGATGAAAATAGCAAGAAAGGAGGGAAGTGGATACACGAGTTGCCACATGTCATCTGGGGGCTTAGGACTCAGCTGTCCAAAGCCACAGGGAAAACACCATTCTTTCTTGTATACGGCTCCTAAGCAATCTTACCGGCCGACATCATGTGGAAATCCCCAAGGGTTGAAATGTACAATGAAGGCGAGGTGGATGAAGCTAGGCAGTTAAAGCTTGACTCTGTTGAAGAGGCTCGCTGTACCGCTCTCGTTCAGTCAGCACGATACCTACAGGGGATCCGGCGATATCACGACTGCAATGTTAGAGAACGGTCATTCAGTATTGGCTATTTGGTCCTACGCCGCATCCAAGACGAGTCCGGCCTACACAAGCTCAACTCGAGATGGGAAGGACCATTCGTCATCAAGCAGATTTCAAGACTGGGGTCTTATCGACTACAATACCCTGAGGGCCAAGACGTCCCAAATTTTTGGAACGTTCAGAACCTGCACAAGTTTTACCCATAAAGATGATGTGCAGGGATAGCTGTTCTCCGAGCGCCTAGATGTTTTTTCTTCCGATTCAATTTGGAGGCTATGTGCCACAGAATTCAGAATGTAAATTTTCTGTTAACATACGGAGGCTATAGCCACATTCATATTTTATATGAATCAACTTCTTGCCATGAGCCTTGATGGTCGTTAAATATGGAGGCTACAGCCCCGTTCATGTTTTATATGAATCGACTTCTTGCCATGAGCTTTGATGGTCGTTGCGATAACGATCGCATTTTTCCTAACAGGTTAGGTCCGCTCGATCAGATTATATCTAACTTGTTGGACGGGCTCACATGAGGATCTATTTCGACTACGCCCAGAGTCATTGCACTCGGGGTAGTTTCGACTTCTTGCCATAGGCACGGCAGTCACGCGACGATGCTCGCGTTCTTTCCTAACTAGTTAGATCCGCTCGATCGGGTTATATCTAACTTGTTGGACGGGTTCCTATGAGGAGCTACTTCGATTACTTCTAGGGTCGTTGCACCTGGGGTAGTGTCTACTACTTAGCCTATGAACATGGATGACAATCCAGAAGTCACAAGGCAAATACAAGTGGAGACATCAATGAAAGATATATATAAGGAGAAGAGTACTTGTTTTTACAATATCTCAATCCTGTATTACATTTTCCACTATTTTTTCCGCTACAGGTTGGGCTTCTAGGAGGTACTCGCTGAATTGCTCTTCAAAGCACTCTGCAGCCACACCCTGTGTGAATACTTCTAGTTGAGCCTCAGGCCAAAAGGATTTTACAAAACTAAGCGCATGGCCGACACACGTGATGGGGGCTTCGGTGAGGAAGCTGAGGACTTTTTGTGGTGCTCCGAGGAGTCGCTCCAGCAGGGATCGCCCGTCCACTTTGTCGCCTTCTTGTGGATCCACCATGTCCACAAGCTGTTGGGCGGCCCCCTTAAGGTCCTCCAGCTCGTTCTGGCGTTGCTCCAGCTCCTTCTGGCGTTGCTCCTTTTCTGTGCCCAGTGTCTTGATCTGCTGAAGGCAGTCGATGAACTGTTGTTTGGTGTTGGCGATCACCTTCTGCAGCCTCTCGACGTCATCTGTACGGCGATATAGCATATTCTTCATGTCAGTAAGCAACTCTTCTTTATATGTTAAGATTTTCCTAAGCTCTGCGGTGAAGACAGTTTTCAGCACTCAATTCAAATTGTTAAGAGAAAGTACTCGAGGGAAGAAAGGGCTTTCCTTGGTGCGCCTTTTTTTGCTCTTTGAGTTGTTCCTGGAGCTCGGAGTTGGCCTTCTCAAGGTTGCGGAGATCGTTCTTGAGGAGCCATGTTTCTCGCGTCCGCTCCAGCTTCAGCTTGTCGAGCTGTCTCTGAAGATATATGTTTTTATTCTTCTCTTCTGATATGCGTTGATCCTTTGCTCGGAGTTCCTGGAGGCCACTCATGACTGCTTTCAGCTCTTTGGATTTCTGTTGTGAGAGATTGGCCACATCCTGCATAAGGGGAGAGATTAAGACAAGCAACTTGACAGAGTTTAATGGCAGAAGAGTAATTTTGCTTTACCACGGTATATTGGTACATCTCCTTGGAGATCTTCTGGAAGTATCGCATGTTGTTGACTATCAGGAGTGGATCATCCACTAGATCTGTGGTGATGATGTTCTGGTATCCATTCCCAGACACTAGTAGATCTTCAGGGTTTCTTGTGGTACCCACAGCTTCTTCAGTTCTTGGTTGTGGGGCACCTGCAAGTCAAGACGCATTCAGTACATGAAGTTTGTGGTCTAAGCAGTTAGCCATGGGAGGTCCGACACTTACTTGTGCCATCTGCAGGAGTGGCATTAGTGGCCTCGACTTGTTCTTCACCACCTGTGTCGGCTTCGGGTTGCTGGGGCTCGGGAGGTGATGAGTCAGGCAGTGTCATGTCCTCCTCGAGGGCTGGTGGCTCGGGGGCTGGAGTAGCCGAGATAGGCTTTGGCTTAAACCCTAGGGCAGACACAGACCTAATGAAGCAGAATTAGTTTTGTCATTAAACAAGTCGAAAAGAACAGGACATGCATTATGCAAAAACGATCTGCACTTACAGCGAAGATTTCTTCATGACAGATTTCTTTAGTCTCAGGGTCCGTGGTCTTATAACCACGGTACTTGTTGCTGGTGGCGGGTTCACACCAGCTGATTACAAGGTGCCCGCCATGCAATGGTCACTATCTTTGCTGAGGTAGTCGAAGGGTCCGTCCCAGCAGTTTCTGCGGCGCCACCTGCTGGAACATCATCCCCAGCGAATTCGGTCCCAGTCACCTTTTGGCATTTGGGGTCGGGTGGAGAAGCCGAGGGACTGCAAAATAGATAATGTCAGCATGCAACAACTTCGATATTTGACAAATTTACAAGACAACAATTTCATACCTGGGGGGTTTGACTACATGCGCCTTACGTTTGTGCACTACCCAATGACCCCGAGGGACCACTGGTAAGGCTTCGGCCAACTCCACGGATGATCCTGGGGAGTTGTTCTTCTTCGCCTTCCCTTCGGTTTCCCTTTCCGCCAGGGGGCTCCCGCTTTCGGTTGTTTTGCTGTCGGGCAGAGCCTTGGCTGCTTGAGCTTTTTTCGCTTCAGCCGCAGACCAGAATATGGAGGAATACAAAGTACGGACAGGTTTGTCACCACCTGCCGCCTACCCACAACACCGTGTGGTACGAGTAGAGATATAAATGGTACGCATATTTCCCAACCGACCGACCGACCCAGAGGGGTCGGATAGTGATTCGGATATTATTTTCAGATATCTGTAATTTTCTCGGATATCAGATCGACTCCAGATACTTTCTTCGATATCTAATTCGGATACAAGATGAGTAGTATCGGTTGGGTATAGGATATCCGATCAGATAATCCAGGTAGTGAAGTCGGATAGTTGTATTATATTAAATATATACATTAATAAAACTCTAGTTTAATGTGGCAGAACCAACCTGAATTATACCGGCTCAAGCACGCGAGTCCACTCCAGAGGGCTCCAACGTACTTCAAACGGTATAATCCCTTGGCCTGTCGGGTAGCGTCCCGATAAACCACCGATACAGGATCAAATAAGGTTACCTCACACGAAGGTGAGTCCAGAGATACAGTCACCATCATTTTTACATCACAGGGAAATTATTTTACAAAAGTTTCCACAAGTAGTACAAAGTTCCACACTTAGCAAAGTTATTACAAGGTTTGCAGAAATAGCAAAGGTTCAAACTAGGAGTCATTATTACAAACCAGTTTTAAGGTTCAAGTTCTAGCAGCGGAATTTAAAGTACGATAACTATACACGTCGCCAGTAAGGACGTCATGCTAAGCCATGGCATAACATCACTCGTTATGATCAGGGTTGGCCGGGGACGGGTCCCACTCCACGGACCAACCATCAGGCAAAGCATAAGGCCAAGGCATGGGGTAAGTAGGGTCTTCAGAGATATTACCTGAAATAAACACATATAGCAAGACTGAGTACTCTAATACTCAGCAAGGCTTACCTAGAGATTTGGGTATAATTATCCCATAACTAGACTATGAAGGCTTTAGTGAGGAGGTAAGTTTTGTTTCAGCCGAAAAGCAACAAAGAGTAGGTCCTTACTTTCATATTTTAGCTTTCAGATTCTAGTTTCTTTAACCATTCTAAGTAAGCACCTGTAACTACTCAAGCAAGGTAGAGTCTTTTAAACACACACCAGTATTTCTCATTAACAACATTACTCTTGTTACTCTATGTGGCAAAAGAGTTAAGCAGTCTCAATCTTCGTGAGAAACGGACAATTCTGAATCGAATTTCAACCCTTGCAAGGTAAACCTAACTCACACGCTTGGAACACCAACAGGTCGTTCCGAAGCAACCGTTTGCCTTTCATTCCGGGTCATGGAACAAAGCCACCACAAGCGACTGCTGGACCGTACGCACATCCAATGTGCAGGACATACGTCTGTAGCGCGACTACATGACCGTATTCCCGTCTGCTTTACAGAACATACTCCCACAGTCGGTGCGTGTAAATATAAAATAAAAGTCGAGTGGTGGGGGACGAGTCCACTTGCCGGGCCGATTGGTTACTAGGCTTACCGCTTGCCATATTTCGCGGCATGTGGCTAGTACTTTCAAACGCTTAACTGCCACTACCACACACTGCGACCTTAACCAAATTCATCAACACAGACGGGGTATTCTTTCTGTCCAAGATGCTACTTATAACCCCATCCGTCATCCTTATAGTGATTGCAGAATTGTAATCAATCAATTCCTATATCGCGCGAGTGACAGGAAATCACTCGACTTCTACCGGTCCTATTAGCATAGCACTAGTCAGACTCAGTTTCTAACATTCAGTACATTGGTTCCTAGGGAGATGCATCTACGGTTTCCAGACAACTCCTAAGAACTTAATGCACAAGTATATAAATATATATAGAGGTAAATTGCAGTGTAAATAAGATACTGGGTTTATGTCCGGGGCTTGCCTTCACTGGCGGGGCTGGGGTCAGAAATGTTAATAATTTCTTCCGAACTCGGGTTCGGGGCTTCGATTGATTCTCCGACGATGTTCCCAGCGTCCTCAGAGACTTCTCTTTCGGATTCCGGAAAGATCTGATAATCACCGTCGGCAAGAAACGTCGAGTCTACATGTGATGAAAAAGATGCAATTAAGAAAATGCATAGATTGTCATTCTACTTCACGACAAAATTACAAGCCAAGAACATAACATCATATAATAGCAAACAACACAATTGCCCTTTACTGGGCAGTCATTTATCGAGTATTAAATAAATCACTGAGTTACATTAAGTAACAGGGTCATCTACCCCAAACATTTAGCTAACTACAAGAAGTAACATGGTTGACTACAAAACTAATTACACTTAACATTTTTATTTAATTAACTAGCTAATCACCTTGAAAAACCCTAAGTTATTATTTAATATAGATCTACTAATCAAGTTTTATTTATTTTAGCTATTTTACACCTAATCATAGGTTGAAATTTTGTAGTTATGCTACACTACTTAGGAACAACATCTTAGAATATTTTCATAATTTTCCAGGAATAAAAGCTAGTATAAAGAATTATCTTTAGAAACAAACCAAAAATTCATAACTTGGGGTATGACCTTTTATTAATCCTAATATTTTTACCATGGATTACACATCCAAAAAGGAGGTTATGGTAAAAATTTCAAATACAAACATCAACATAAACACCCTTAATTAAAAATTTAAGCATTTCATCAACATATAACAAAACATACTCAAAATCTAAGCAAATGAAAAGTAAATTACTCAAACTTTTTACACAGAGCTATATATAGCACATACAATCTAAGTTCCAAATTTCAGCTATAACACATGCCTACAACATGAGATACAAATAAAACACTTATTTTCTAGTATTTAATCTACAACAGAAATTATACATATATAGCTCAAGTTCATTTCACAAAAGTAGTCGAATTTAGCTCAAGGATGCCAACAAAACTGGTTTGGCATTTTTCTGAATTTCTACAATTTTCTATGAATTTTTGAAGTTCACAGCTTTTGAATTGGGGGGGCGGGGCTTTGGAATTTTACAGGGACACCCTTAACATTTTTGAAATCCTTGCACTTATACCCTTGGCTCATCGGGGAAGAAGGGCAGAGGGGGTGCCGGCCAAATTCCGGCGAGGGGACGACAAGGGGTCGGAGGAGAAGTGGTCAGCGAGCACCAGGAGGTCAAGGCGCACCTGTCAGAGGTCTTGGAAAAAGAAAGGGATGGCCGGAAGGGGTGTCTCCACGGCGGCCGAGATGGCGGCGGAAGGGTGCTCGTCGGCGATGGGATTCCCGGTGAGGAGGAGGACCAAGCTTGGGCTTTAGAGCTGCAGCAGGGCAAGGGGAAGCTAATGGGGTAGTCGAATTGGACAGAGGAGGGGTGGAGGTAGGGGTTCGACGGCGGACAGGAGCTTACCGGCGGAAGGAGAACGGCGGCGAGGTAGCTCCGGTGGAGGTCCGGCCACGGGGAATGGTTCGGGAGCTTCAGTTGAGCAAGGGGAAACTTCCTAAGGTGTTGTGGTGGTGCGGGGAGGATTGGAGTGGGTTGCCCACGGCGAACAGAAGGGCGCCGGAGATGGAGGAGATGGCGACGGTGGTGCTCGGGGTTCCGGGCAATCAAAGAGCAGAAACGGGAATGGAATGGGAAGAGAGGGAAGTAGTGCTGCTCTTGAACCAGAAGAGATGAGGCGAGAGGGCGTGCACGGGTAATGCCACGGCGATGGCGAGGTGGCGGCGGCAGAGCTGCGGGTCGGCGTGGCGCGCGCGCGAGAGGGCTAGGGAGGAAGGAGCTAGAGCGGAGCTCGGGTTGGGGTCGACGCGTGGGGTGGCTAGGAGCTGGAGGTGGCGCCGGGGAGCGACCAAGGCGCAGCACATGGCCGGGGAAACGGTGCTGACACCGGCGGAAGGGGTGCCGCGGCGGAGCAGAGGAGTTGCCAGAGGAGGAAGAAGAGAGGAGGAGGTCCGAGGGACTTGGCTGGAAATTGCAAAAACCTCAGGGACTTCACTATAAACAGAAAATTTCCCACTGATCCAAAGCCCTAATGAGAAAATAGTTAAAACAGAAGTTGTAGAACTTTTCAAGACCTATAACTTTGCTTTAGGGCTCAAGTTCAGAAACCTAAAGCACACTGAATTATTTTACCATTTTGCACTCAAAATAAACTTTACATAAAACTTGTCCTAGTAAAGTAATTTTTATGAACTCTTGGGCTTATCTGCAAGCATTTAAGGCTGGTCATGATGACACTCACCTTTTTCACTTTGACCCTTAGTAATTTTTGGAAAGTTACTTTATACTCCAACTAAGTTACATAAAAGGACTTGTATTTTCATAAATTTACACAATTACCCTTATTTTCACAACTTTGCTAGATTTCCACACAAATTAATTCACACCAAACATTATTTCTATTGGTTTGATCTATTTGACACCTAGGGTGTCACATTTAATCTCTAAAAATTTATAACTAATTGATTTCAAATCAAAAAATTATGAAACTACCAACAAAATTTTTCAAAAAAATATAATCTATCTATTGACGTTGTATTTGGAGTTGGATCTTATTTTTCCTAGTCTTTTAGTTCAAGGACTAAATTTGAACTCTAACGTTAGTTTGATAGTTAAAAATAGACTTGTTCCATATGAATAAAATCTGAAAAGGTTTTCAGACTAGAAAGTGAAGGGAGTGCAAGTTTTTTCTAAAGTATTTTTCCTATCTAATCTAAATTCAACATTTTCAGTTAAACATCCATTAATATGGTTGATTTTATTTGGTACATATATCTTGTCTTTTCTTTAAAGTATGATATAATTTTTATTCTTTCACCACAAACTAGTTAGAATTTATGCTAGTCGAGTGAATAAATAATTACAACAAGTGTGATATATATAGTTATTGCTTTTATTCCATATCCGAGGAAATATTCATGACCGATATTATCCGTCTCGTCCCGTATTCGATATATATACATTCATATTGGTAACTGAGGTAATCCATGTCCGAATCCGACTCCGAAGGAAAATATGAAAACAAATATGATATCAGTGATATCCGTCCATATCCGATCTGTTTACATCCCTAGGCACGAGGCAAACAAAGGTAATCTACGGCCTAAACACCACGTTTATGCCGTCGACTACTACTCTAGCGTCGTGCAGGGTCTTCCCATGTTTATCAAGTGCTCTCTACTTGAGTATCCGTTAAAAGAATGGATGATGATCCCTTAAATGAATAATGACAAAAGGATAACTTTACCAAGAACACACCAATAGATGAACTCAGATACTTACTCAAATAATTCATACCCACTGAGGTACAAGGTAGAAGAGAGGCCGACAAGTCCGACACTTCCCCACACTTCTCCTCACACGCTGCCTATCCTAATGATACAAAAGTGGCCTAAGGTGGAGTCTCCCTTCTCTTCTTTTTCCCCAAATTGTGTTGTCTATTGTGAGAGGGGCTCTCCTCCTCCTTATATAGCTTGGATAGGGTGGTTACTGGCATCTCTTGGTATGGAAACATTGGCCACTGCCTTTGGGAGAGCGCGGGAGAGCAGCCCACCAAAGTTGGACGCGACAGGAACCCATCCAGGTTTGGCCGAACCTGTGGTTCGGCTGATCCCCCGAGGCCACCTCTCGCACTGTCTTTCATCCGTGACACTATCCTGTGGGTCCTCATGTGGGTACATGGTGTTTGGCGGCAAGTTTAGGCGGTTTTCCATTTGATTGGTCAAGGGTGTGTTTTCTCTTGGGCCTAGGCTGATTTGCTTCGGGATGTGGGCCCTTCAATTCTCATGCTTGCATAAGATGCTCTGAAATATACTTTTTCCTTTGTTTGGGCACAGTTTTCCCCTATATGTAGACACAGTCTCCTATAAATATAGTGATTCACCAAAACTCATGGAAATGATTAGAATTAAAGTCATAACTCTAGTTTGGTGTTTGTTTTGTCATTGTTCTTTATAGGAGTTGACAATAAGATTTGGTACTTAAGGACCGTCAACAACACCCCCACACTTAGCCCTTTACTCATCCTCGAGTATATGTTAAGGACTAAGGTGAAACATCTCCTAAATTGGTATGATGCCTGCATATAAGTTATTCCAAGCCTCACTTTTACTTATGAACTTTTGAAGTATCTACCATGTCATCTTGGGTATTTGAGGGATGGAATGGATTAGAATCAAGTCTTCCTTACTTTTCCTGCTAAGATGACTTGGGTTTTTGAAAGTTTTTTAAAACAAACTTAAACTTGCTCCCCGAATGAATATGGTTCCTCACCAAGGCATTGGGTTGCCTATTTTTTTTCCTACTTCTAATAAGGCCTTTTGTGGAACTTAGGGTAGGGGATGAAAAGGAAGCATATTTGTATTGCATATGTTGCAAAATCAAAAACTGGACCCAAGGAGGAAAGCAAGTCATACATTTAGATCAAGATGTGAAGTGTATTGAGATAGTGGATGGTAAATGGTGGATGGAAACTGCTTTTGTACGATCTCTCTCCCTTTGTAAATCTTTTTGAGAACATGGCTATCTTTATGTTTTTTCTTGGACCTTCATGTGTCCAACTCTTCACTATTTTTTAGATACGTGGACCTTCATGTGTATATATTTTTTTTCAATAGCCCATGTCTCTTTTGTAATAATAGATGGAGAGAGAGACCAACACATATCGTGGAGCTTTTATTTTGTGGAATGAAATGGATGGATGGGTGAAATGTCGCTGTCAGTGTTTTACCACCAAGCCCACCGAGGGATACCCCCGAGGTGGTAGGTTATAGGTAGGGTGTCCCCGAGATTTGGAACTCGAAAGTGCAAGGAACATGATACTTTAGACAAGTTCGAGCCGCAATGTGCGTAATACCCTATATCCTGTGCGGTCGTTTGTATTGCCTTAGATGTGCATTGCTTTGGAGGGGGTCCCTACCCACCCTTATATAGTCTGGGGGGACAGGGTTACAGATATTCTAGCCGAATACAAGCTTAGGAGTCCTACCCGAGTACTACACAGGTAGTTTCCTTCCGTACCAACTAGTCCTACTTGTATGTGAGTACATTACAATAGATATAAGGTATGGGACATGCCCCATCCCTTACTCTAGAATATTCTATGCTATGTGCACAGTCTCGTGGCCTCGGGTCTGATAAGCCTCCAAGCTCTCCGTAGTCGAGTACTACAGGTTTCCGAATACTTCTGAAGTTATCTTCGAGTTCTTCAAAATTCCATCTTGAAGTTGTCTTCTGAGTACTTCTTGGCTGCTTTCAGGCTATGAGGTGCTCATACCCTGAGTAGTTTTAAGTCTTATTTTATATGGGGTGCGATGAAAATCACACTCCATATGGAGTAGCCCCCGAGCCTTAGGTTGAATCGAAAAATCAGGCTGAGGGTCAAATTAGTCTTGAATCTTCTCTCCTATCTTCAAATAGATTTGAAAAACAAGTCGATGATGACATGTGTCCTGTAGCCCCCGAGCCTTGAATCCAAATCCCAAGGTTTGGTAAAAAGATCCAAACGAACATGGCATGCATAGTAGAGTGTTGTTAAGAATTTGAATTGATGGTGAAAATAGGGTGATTGGTTTGAAATTTGAAAAACCTCTTTTTTCGGGGACAAATCCCTGAAAAAATGGTTGAACAAATAACTTCCCCAAACAAACCCTAAATTATCACTCAAAACAAAACTTATCCCGAGAAAAACTCTTCAGTTTCCGCACAGTGACCTTTGACCTTCCACTATAGCACCTGCTGGTTATTTAACCTCATGGTAACTCTAGGGTTTTTTACCCTTTCAGCCGCTAACATTACTGCCTTCTCATTTTGGATCTGTGCAAGAACCCTAGAGCCGCCGCCAGTTGCCCTGATCCTCCATTTCCTCATGAATTAGTAGTCGCACCTACTTTAATCCGCACCCGCACAAGCTAATCTTCTCTCCTCATGAGCCCCCGAGCGTATGCGTGAGAAGCGGCTCATCAATTTCCATGAGAAGATGTCGAAGAAAGCTGCTGCGGGGAGAGGTGGGAGCAAGAGGAAGGCCTGTGATGAGCAGGACGATCAGTCCCCACCCTCCAAGTTGGGGAAAACTGAAGCCAGCATTGAAGATGGTTGGAGGCGATTCAAGTGTTCTGAGAGAGATCTCCTCTGGCTTGTTGCAGAGGGTATCCTCCAGGAGAAAAGCATGGTGGAGTGGCGCCCCGCCAATAAGGATGACTCCCCTTTTGAGCTCACCGGCGAGACCGTGCTTTTTACGCATTTTGCCAAGCGGGGATTGGCCCTCCCCCCTTCTGATTTCTTTCGTGGCCTCCTCCACTCCTATAAATTAAAGCTGTTTCATCAGAATGTCAACTCGATTCATATTTCCATCTTCATTCACATCTATGAAGCTTTTCCTGGGATCTAGCCCTAATTCAACCTCTTTCGGTATCTTTTTCGCCTCAAACCACACCCTGATGCGGAGCACCCCAAACTAGTCATCGAAGTTGGGTTCCAGCTTCGCCAGAAACTTGTGGACAACTATCTGGAGTACTCAACTCTGACTAGTTTGTTAGGGTGGTACGCTATGTGGTTCTACATAGGGAATCACTAGCCTGGCCTCCTTGAGAGAATAGATGTCCCCCACAAGTATGAGAGTTTCTGGGTCGAAGATCTTCCAGTGGCTGACCTCATCGACATCCCCGAGCTGGTAAAGAGAATCCATGCTCTCAAGGCCAAGGGAGTCACCAGGGTGTCGATCTCCTACTCCTTTGAGCGCCACATCCAGCCGCTCCAGAGGAGGGTCACATTCGGGTATGAGTACCGCGGACCTGCTGACCCATCTCAGATGGCAAAAGATGTGCCCTCGATGGAGGAGATCATGCGGCGAGTACAACACATCCTCATAGAGGTGCACTCAGAGTCGTATGTTCTGAAATTGTTCAGCGCAAAGGATCTGGTGAATTTGGTATGCTTCTGCGACTTATCTCTAAGTCAAGTACTCCCCACAATATTTTTCTGACTTGTTTTATTGATGACTTTATCATTCAGGATGATCTGGCGTATTTTGTCTCACACCCGCTGTCGGTGTTTTACCGCCACGCCCACTGAGGGATACCTCTGAGGTGGTGAGTTTGTAGGTAGGGTATCGCCGAGATCTGGAACTCGAAGGTGTAAGGAACACAAGGTTTAGACAGGTTCGTGCCGCCGAGAGCATAATACCCTACGTCCTGTGTGGTTTCTATTACCTTTAATGGTGATCGGATGATCTCCTGGGTGATTCCCCCTATTTGGAGGGGGTCACTGTCCACCCTTATATAGTCTGGGGGGACAGGTTTACATGCAAGTTCTAGTCGGGTACAAGCCTAAGAGTCCTATCCGAGTACTTTTCTGGTAGTTCTCTACTATATCCGACTAGTTTTACTATTATATGAGTAGTTCTACTAGGCTACAAGTTGTTACAACCAGTGTAGGGCGTGGGCCATGTCTCACCTCTTATTCTGTAAGATGTAGGCCATATGCGCAGTCCCGTATGCCCGAATCTGACAAGCCCCCTAGCTCTTCGTAGTCGAGTACTGCAGACTTCCGAGTACTTCTGAAGGAATCTTCGAGTCCTCCTGAAATCCATCTTGAAGGTGTCTTCTGAGTACTTCCTTGGCCGCATCGAGGCTACGAGGTGCTCATGCCCCCGAGTAGTTATCAAGTCTTCTTTTCTATGGGGTGCGATTAAACTCACACTCCATATGGAGTAGCCCCCGAGCCTTAGGTTGACTCATAGAATCAGGCTGAGGATCAATTTAATCTTGAGTCTTCTTTCCTTATCTTCTAGCAAATTTGAAAAATAAGTCATTGATGACACATATCCCGCAGCCGTCAAGCCTTGAATCCAAATCCCCAAGTTTTGGAATAAAGGATCCAAAGAATCGTGGCATGCAATATATATCAGTAGAGATTTGATGGTTAAGATGGGCAAGTTGGCTCATATTTTGAAAACTGGTTTGTTCGGGATGACTTCCCTGAAAAAAATGGTTAAACGAATAACTTCACCAAATAATACTATCGGTACATATAGATAGGGGTACCTCCTACTAGTGTGTACAGCTCGAGGGGCGCGAGGTTATCCGTAACCCCGCACTAAGCTTCTGGGTGACAGGGCATATGGCTCGGGCCTAATGACTGGGGGGACGGTCTCCGGACCTCCCCCCACGTACTAGCAGGTCCGGCGCCACCACATGCCCGCATGGACAAAGTGCTCAGGAACAGATACATGGGTCCGGACCACCGCGGGATGGTCTTGGGCCCCCACGTGTAGAAGCCGAACCCCCAGGGGGCCTGAGTGCCTAGGCCAGCCAGGGGGCCTGGATGTGGCAGAATTGCCTGAATTATTTCGGTTCAAGTGCGCAGACCATCGCTATACAGGCGACAGGATCTCAACGCACTTCAAACGAAACAACTCATTGGTCTCTCAGGTCACCGCCCGATTCAACCACGGTTACACAGGATTGATGTAGGTTTACCTCGCACGAAGGCGAGTACAGCCTTACAGCAGCTCTCAAATTTTACACCACAGGATAGTTAAACATTATTACACAGGGTTTTATTTCATCCTAGCTAATACAAATTTATACAAGCAGTATTTGAAACTTCAAGTTTTAACTGACATTATTCAGAGGGCAGCGGAAAAGATACAACAACGCGACTACTCGTCGCAAGCAGGCACCATACTTAGCCCAAAGCATGGCGTCATTCCGATGGGTCATTGCCGGCCGGGGACGGATCCCATTCCACGGACCAGCCAAGCGGAACAGTGCAGAGCCAAGGAGAACTAGCCACAGAGTCCTCGAATGGCATACCTGAAAATCATATTACTAGCAAGGCTGAGTATACTAATACTCAGCAAGGCTTGCCCGACATTTGGGTATACTTAGCCCATAACTAGACCATGATAGGTTGTAACGGCTCTAGTTTTCTTTTGCTGAAAAGCAACAAAGAGTATGTCCTTACTTTCATATATTAGCTTTCAGATTCTAGTTTCTTTTAACCATTCTAGGTAAGCACCTATACTAGTCAAGCAAAGTAGATATTAAGCATTCATCAAAATTATTCCATGAACTATTACTGTTATTACTCTATGTGGCAGAAGTATCAAGTAGTCTCAATCTCCGCGAGAAACGGATGATTCTGAATCAAATTTCATAACTTTGCAAGGGATCCTAACTCACACGCTCGGAAACTTTCCTTTCCGGGCAACCATTCCCCTTGATGTGAACCCGTTAGGGTTTGTTCCTGATCTTTCGATGAGAGGCGTGGAATAACTCGATTGATGGAGGAGACGATGTTCACGGCCCGACTACAGCCTTCCAAGGATGCTGCGCCTTAGCAACCGATACACCACCTCCTTTGGTTGCCGCGATCTTGTGGAGCGCGACACCCGGCCACTAGGGCACTCGTCCTGCAAGCAATCGAAGAACTAGCAAGAACAAGTAGAACAAGTACTGAAATTATGAGATGTAATTGAAGGTCTCAAACCGAATCTCAATATTGATGGGGTTCCGAAAACAAGTGGACGGGCGGCTGGATCAGCACGGGCGTCTACAAGGAAGTAGCAAAAGCTAAACTTGCATCTAACAAAACTCGAGTGTTCTAGACAGCGTCTAAAGGTTATAAAGAAGTGGGAGAATGATCACAAGGGTGCTGGGGTCATGTTCCAACCCTAGGACGCATCTGTCTTGGACTCAACTTGATACACGGCCCATTGGGCCAAATTAGGGTGACGCAGCACCGTGGCTGAAAAGGACTCTATAGTAAATCTAGAATTGCAGTTGACTCCGAACAGATATGGAGGTGATTCTGGATCCGTTGGAAAGTAGATTTGATAAGCTTTCGAGAAAGTACACGACCGACCAAAACAGAGTCCGGATGAAGTCGTGGCGGCCGTCACAAGTCGTGCCTGTCCTGCAGTCCGAATCCAGCCTGCGCGATGCCTCTTCCCTTTTGATCCAATCCATTTTTCCTGAGTAAAACAAGAGTGCACGTGTCTCCATTCTCTAAATATGATGAACCTGAGCTTAAGAGTGAACTTACTTGATGGGTAAGCCGACGAGCACAAGCGCGAGTAATTGGACCAAGAGGTGTTGTTGAAGTAGATACTGGTGTAGGTGTGGATGTATCATTAGTGGCGATGTCCTCATCACCCCTCATATTCCGGGGCATGGAACAGGGCCACCACAAGCGACTGTAGGACCATACGCACATCCAATGTGCAGGATGTACATCTACAGCACGACTCTATGACCGTACTCCTGTCTGCTATGCAGAACGTACTCCCACAAGTCGGTGCGTGTGTGACAAAAATTAAAATTCGAGGGGTGGGGTAAGTCCACTTGCCGGGCCAATCAGGTACTAGCCTTACCGCGTACCATATTTACGGTATGTGGCTAGTACTTTCAAACACTTGACCACCACTACCACACACTGCAACCTTATCAACTTAAACCAACACAGACGGGGTACTCTTTTAAGTCATGATACCGTACATAACCCCGTCTGTTATCCTTATAGTGATTGCAGAATGGTAAACAATCAACTCCTATATCGCACGAGTGACTGGAAATCACTTGACTTCTGCCGGTCCTATTAGCAGAGCATCTATTCGGTAAAGACTCGGAAAAACATTACAAAGGTTCCTAAGTTTCATGCATCTAGGGTTTCATTACAACTCCTAAAACGTAATGCACAATATAGATATATAACATAATACTATGCATAATTTGAAAAGCTGGGTTATGCACCGGGGCTTGCCTTCTTGGGTGGGGCTGGGGTTAGGAATGTTAATAACTTCCGAACTTTGGTTTGGGGCTTCAGTAAAATCTTTGGCGATGTTCACTTGGTCTTCAGATATACCCTGCTCGGGTTCTGGGACCAATTCGTATGTTCCGTCTTCAAGCGTCGTCGATTCTACATGATATGCAGTGATTTGAATTTAGTGATTTATTACATCAATAATTTTCTTTCACGATAAAGTGGCAATCTAAAAACTCATATTCAACACATCACAAAACAATAGATTTGAATTCCAAGAATTCAAATTCACTTATCATAAATTAAACCAATTAACTCTACTAACATCATAATTAATTTCTATAACTTCAGGCATAGGAGTACTGAGGTTAGGAATTTAACTACACATACTTGAAGTTAATACAAGACTTCTGTTAATTTTTCATATTTTTAAACCTAACAGAATAGTAGTATAAAAATGAACAACTTCAAACTTAATATAACAAGTTTTATTTTTAGTTTGAAATTGACAAAGGCTCTAGCTTTGAATTTCTATAAGTCTGTTCACCTCTATCAGATAAGTTTGCCATAAATTTTTCATAAATTTTTGAAAGTAGAAACTAAGCTATTTGAATTAAATTCAAATTTTCTAGTTTAAATTAAAACCTTAAGTTAAATAGTGCTAAAAAAATTCAAGATTTACTATGAATTACTCAACATTAGAACAACACATGGTTTAAAAATCTAAGCATGAAAGTATCAGTAGCATGCTTGAATAAATTTACTTCATTTCAAGTTTACTTTGCATAAATTTAAATAAGTTCAAGTTAGAATGCAGTACTGATGATGAAATTTGCATAGAAGTTTACTCATATCACATACAAGTTGCATACCAAAAATTACATGAAATAAAACTAACATGTAAAAGATACTTAAAAGATTCACTTTTGATAGAGTTTAAAATAGAACCTAAAATATAAAGTTTCAAACTAAACTTTAGTAACAAAAGTTGTAGAACTAGACTCCTAGAGTATAATAGAACTAGTTTGATAATTTTTGGATTTTTCTACAAATTTGTATTGATTTTCAAAGCTGGCTGATTTGAATTGAGAGGGGGGTACTGATATTTTGCAGAGAAGACCCTAGAAAGAACAGAATGTGGCAGAACCAACCTGAATTATACCGGCTCAAGTACGTGGGTCCATTCCTGAGGGCTCCAACGTACTTCAAACGGTATAATCCCTTGGCCTGTCGGGTAACGTCCCGATAAACCACTGAACACAGGATCAAATAAGGTTACCTCACACGAAGGTGAGTCCAGAGATACAGTCACCATCATATTTTACATCACAGGGAAATATATTACAAGAGTTTCCAAAAGTAGTACGAAGTTCTAAATTCAGAAAAATTATTACAAACTGTTAAAGTTATGGTTTTTGGCAGCGGAAAACATACGCGATGATTTACAGCACGTCGTCAAGACGGATGTCATGCTAAGCCCAGGCACGACATCACTCGGCATCATCAGCATTGGCCGGGGATGGATCCTATTCCACGGACCAATCATCTGGAAGAGCATAGGGCCAAGGCAAGGGAAGAGTAGGGTCTTCAAAGACATTACCTGAAAAACAAGTAACTAGCAAGACTGAGTATACTAATACCCAGCAAGGCTTACCCGTCTCATGGTATACTTAGCCATGTAACTAGACTTATGAAAGCTTATAATGGTTCTAGGTTTAATTTCAGCTGAAAAGCAACAAAGAGTAGATCCTTAATTTCAACTTTTAGCTTTCAAGTTCTATGGGATTATCCATTCTAGATAAGCACCTATAACTAAGCAAGCATGGTATAATCTTTAGCCAATCATCATCTTTGATAGCCATACAGTTACTCTTGTTACTCTATGTGGTAAAGGGATCAAGCAGTCTCAATCTTCGTGAGAAGCGGACCATTCTGAAATGAATTCAACCTTGCAAGGTAAACCTAACTCACACGCTTGGAACATCCAACAATAGTCCCGAAGCAACCGTTTGCCTTTCATTCCGACTCGTGGATCAGAGCCACCACAAGCGACTGCAGGACCATACGCACTTCCAAAGTGCAGGACGTACGCCTGTAGCACGACTACATGTCCGTACTCCTGGTTGCCCTTGCAACACATATTCCCACACGTCGAATCAAGTAACCAGAAGAACCAAAATACGAGTGGTGGGAGGTATGTCCACTCCTCGGGCCGATTGGTTACTAGGCTTACCAATTACCATATTTCGCGGCATGTGGCTAATACTTTCAAACGCTTAACCAACCCTACCACACACTGCGACCTTATCAAATTCAACAACACAGACGGGGCATCACCTCATTCATCATACCTCACATAAATCCCGTCCGTCATCCTTATAGTGATTATAGGAATGTAAACATTACAACTCCTATATCGCGCAAGTGACAGGAAATCACCCAACTTCTACCGGTCCTATTAGCAGAGCATCTATACGATAAGGACTCAGGTACAGTACATTGGTTCCTAGGATTTATGCATCTAGGGTTCCATCTCAACTCATAGACCTAATGCAAGATATAATATAATGTAGTAATTTGAAATACTGGGTTATGCACCGGGGCTTGCCTTTACTGGTGGGGCTGAAGTCAGGGATGTTAGTATTGTTATCTTCCAAACTTTGGTTTGGGGCTTCAGATAATCCCTTGGTGACATCCACTTGGTCTTTAGGAATATCCTCTGCAGACTTTTGGGAGATCGCATGGGTACCGTTTGCGGAAGTAGTCGTATCTACATGCAATGCAACATTACATTCAAAGTGTGCACATAAAACTATCTTGATTCATGATAAAGTTGCAATTCAAAACTCATTTAACATACTACTCACATAACAACCAAAAAGATCAGAAACTAACTTGGGTGGAGCTTTAGTTGGACAACTAATCAAGATGGGCTATTTGTTGAAGACTACAACGGAGTTGATTGGAAACAACAGCGGTTTAGTCGATAGGATTGGTAAAGAAAGGAGCTAACAGTTTTAGGAAATCTGCTAATTTCATTTCGGAAGAGAAATCGGCATGAGCAATATCTGTATATGAGTAGAAAAGATTAGCCGATTTGGGTTCATTTGAGGTTAAATCGGCTGATATAGAGAGGAACGTTAAAGGTACAATACTCCAAGGAGAGAACAAGGAAGGATCATGCCGATTGGATTTAGTTATCAGCATGTTTTTGCCTAACTGATGGTTGGTGTATCGGCTTGCCTTAGTTGACAAGGGTGCATCCAGTTTAGCCGATTGATGTGCTTAGGTCATGCCTAACAGAGGCGTGTCTACTGTGCTAGCTTACTGATCTAGAGTTGTGTACTTTGGTCTGGGTAGCCAATTGATAGGTGTACCGGGTTCCTAATTGATCGATGAAAGCATCGATTACTTTAGCAGAGGGGTGATTCCTAAAGCAGCTGTGTCTTAACTGAGATGTGCTTAAATGTTATCCTAGGTAACTAGGTGTGGTTGTATCGGCTTGATTACGTCAGCACAACAAGGGAGTGACGTACAGTCGATGGGGTTATCTAAGTTAGACCTGTTACAAGAACTAGGTGTAACAGAACACTAATATCGGACTAGGCTGATGAGACCACAAGTGCGGAACTAGACCGAAGAGGATGTGGCTGTTGGGTTTGTGCCGATAGGACATGTTCTACAGATGTGCAGCCGATTGGAGTGGGGTTAAGGGTATATGACCAATAGATATATAGCTGATTTCCTAGCTGATAAATCGGCTGATAGAAATGTGTAGATAAAGATGAAAAAACTAAGGATTGACCGACCATATTTGACCGATATGGAAAACAACTAGAATCGGCTTTGATCGGCCGATAGCAAGAATCTTAAGATCGTGTGTGCATCTCCGATACATTGACTATATGCAGCCGATGTAGGACAGAACAAAAGAATTGTGTCGGTAGTAGCCGATATTAGAAAGATAACAACCGTATCAGCTAACCAGCCGATGGTAGAAGTATATCAAAAGAAATGCATCGGCTGACAGCTATTACACAGAAACATCATAGACTCAAAGGAACGGATGCTTAGCGGCTGAGCTGATAGCCGACCCTGAAGCATAGCTGCAGAGATGTATTGAATAAGCAGCAGATACACACGGACTAACAAGGATCCCTATACGAGAAGGACCTTAAGGAAACGGTAATCAAAACAAGGACAAAGTCTTGATGGAAGGGATATGAGTACTCGTGTGAAAGGACTAACTAAATATCACACATCTCTACTTAAGACATACATCCTATGATTTACCTTTCAGCTACAACACATGCACATCACATAAGGTACAAATAAAGCATTCAGTCCCTAATATTTAGCCTAGACTACAAATCAAAGACTTTCAATTCAAAAGCACAACATAAAACTTGTAGATTTTGACCTGAGGATTCAAACAAAACTGATTTTGTATTTTTATAAACTTCTTACGAATTTCTATGAAATGTAGAAGTTCACTGATTTGAAATAAAGAAGGCTCTGGAAATTTTATAGAGAACACCTTAGAACTTTCTAAATCAAAGCAATTAAGTCCCTGGTTGGGGAAAACAGAGAATAGGAAGATAACGATGTTCCGGCAAAGGGGTCGCCGGTATTAGGAAGATTCAGTGGACCAGAGCAAACCTTGGGGTAGCTTTGGTTGTGAAGGAGAACGGGCGGAAAGTGAATTCCCGCGGTGAACAGGATCAGCGGTGAGAAGTGCTCGACGGTGACGAGGTTCCGTGGGTGATGAAGAAGCTTGCCAGGAAGGGTTGTAGTGGGTGGAGTATGGCCGGAGGGGTATTCCTCACGGTGACCTATGGTGATGGCGTTTGGCTTTGCCACGGCGATGATGTTCCGGCATACAGGGATCGAAGAGGCTCGATGAGGGGGGGTCCAAGAGCTTCCTCGAGGTGTTGTGGTCTTGCTTGATCGATCGGCGAGAGGTAGGAGCTGCTGGACGTCGTGGACTTATGGGAGAAACCGATAGGGCCGGATTGGTTCGCTATGCCGACTCCTCCACGAACCTCAGGGTTCTCCTGCTCACGAGCTGAGTCTCCTCTGCTCACGCACGTGTGCTGCTGAAACACGGTCGGCACACCCGCGTAGCCTCCTGCAGGACCGCCGTGCCTGGTCGCATCTCCTGCGCGCTGTTCCCGTTCTGCTCCGCACCCCTAGCCCTTTAACCTGCTCGCGCGTGGCCTGTTGCCTTGCACACGCACGCGCCTGTGGAATTGAGCCGAGCCGGCCACCGGTAGAACACTCCCGCTCGCACTCGTGAACGTGCCGGTCCAGTTCCACCCGGACCTCCGCATGGGTGAAGGAAGTTCGCCGTGTCTGGCTGCACCATGGCTCCTCCGAGCTCGTCGCACCCGGTCGCCGCATTCGCTTCGCCGCCTCTCCTTCCGGCTCGCCGTGCCATAACCGCTCCTCTGCCTCCGCGAGGGTCGCGGTCTACCTGCATTAGGGTCGCGCCTTCCGTTGCCCTCTCCTCGACGGCCTCCGATCAATGCGTTGTACATCACCGCAGTTGGCTTCACTTCTCCTGCAGCCAGCATTTCGTCGAACACCCTAGCTGCGTCCTCGATACGGCCAGTCTTGCACCACCCAGAGATCACCGTGGCATAGGTGTACTTGTCAGGGTCGATGCCACCGTGTTCCTGCATCTCGTGCAGAAGCTTTCCACCGCAACTCCTCTTGCGCGTGCGCCTGGTCGCCAGCCACCGCGCGTCCACGCTCCAGCGCCGCCTGGTCCCGGGCTCCACTCCTGCTCCTGTGTCGCGCCGCTCCAGCGCCCACATACGCGCTGGTTCCCGCGCCTGCTCCAGCTCAGCGCCTGCTGCCGCGTGCTGCTCCACCCGCACCGCGCTAGTGCCCGCGCCGCCAGCTCTCGCCTGCGCCGCACCAGTCAAGCCGCCCTGCACCGCGCTCGCTTGCGCGCTCCAGCCCGCCGCTGGCTCCCGCTCGGCTCACGTGCCTGCCAGTCCCCGCGCCGCTGCCTGCCGCCTGCGCTCCGCTCCTAGGCTTGCACGCCTGCGCCGCAAGCCGTGCCGCCGCCTGGAGCCGCCCGCCGCGCGCTCCGCGCCAGCGCCCGCGCGCCTGCGCTTGCGCCGCCCGAGCCGCACCGGCTCGCGCGTGCCTGCGCGCCCGGCCGCCCTGCCACCAGCCGCTCGCGCACCCGCTGCTTGCTCGGGCCGGGTAGAGGAAAGAGAGAGGGGGAAAACCGTGGTGGGGATAAGGATGGTGCCAGAGAGAGGTGCCGCCGGTGGGGAGAAAGAAACGGGAGAGGATAAAACAAAGAGAGAGGAAGAACAGAGGAGAAGGAGAAATAGGACTTCCCAAGGACTTATGCGCAAATTTAGAAAACTGCAGGGACCTTTCTGTAAAGCATAAATTTCTCATTAATCTAAAACTCTAATGAAGAAATGCCCAAAATGAAAGTTGGAGAGTTTTTCAAACTCTACAACATTGCTTTAGGGCTCAAGTTCAAAAACTCAAAATTTATATCTTTACACGTGAAATTTTGAACAAAGGTTGGATTTGAATTACTTTTGTCCTAAAGAGTATAACTTCATAACATTTAGGACCTAAATGCAAGCATTTATGGCACGTCATGATGACGGGATAGACACGTCATAATGATTGGATAGACATGTCATGATGACTTGCACCTTTTACACTTTAGCCCTGAGTAACTTTGAGAGTTACTTTTGTAATTCAACTACTTGCATAAAAGGACTTGTATTTTTATAAAATTACATAAATACCCTTATTTCCACAACTTTACCCAAAATTTTTACACACTTCAACACATACATTTCAAATGAAACTTTTGGATAAATATATAATTTTTTTACAGGGGATAAAATAAGAAAAACATGTTTGCAAAACCACCCTTCACTTATTTTGAAGTTATCTCCTATCCAATTACATTTTGCAAAAACAACCCTAGTTTTTCCATAATTACAAAAATACCCCTTTTACTTGCACTTTAAATTTTCAAAAACTTCACATAAACATACACAAGCTTTACACTAACATGCACATACTTCACACTAACAAATTATGTGCCTAGTTTACAGGTACTTGACTATCACACAAAAGGTCTGCAATTTGGTCCCTGGCCGATTTGAACCGAGGGACAACACAGCGGTGATCAAATTCCAGCGAGGAGGATCACCGGCGGCGAGGGGGAAGTGGGGGAAAAGGTTCAGGAGCTTACGGTGGGCTCAGGGGTGGACGGAATCGAAGTAGGAAGGTGCGGAGATGGCGGTTTGACGGAGGACCGAGCTGGCGCGGTGAGGTTTCGAGGAGGCGGTGGTGTTCCAGCGGTCAAAGTGCAGGAAGGCGGCGAAGAAGTGGTCCGGAAGCTTCTACGTGTAGATGTGGTGCTGGTGGTGAGTTTGGTGAGAGCCAGGAGGGGACGGAGCGTCAGGACGACGGCGAGGCCGAGCGGCAGCGGTGGACAGGACTGCCGGCACGGCATTCTGGTGGCGTGAGCATGAGGGGATGGAAAAGAACTGGTCAGGGAGCTTTAGTGGGGTGTAGTGGTGCCGGTGGAGCACGGGATTGTGGGTGTGGGGCGGCGAAGGTGGCTGACGACGGTGAGCAGAGATGGCGGCGGAGGTCTCGCGGCGGTGCCGAGCGGAGAAGAAGCCGAGGGGCGAAAATGCGGGCGCCTGAGAGAAGAAAATAAGTCATGGAATGCTCCTGGATGTGCTGTGGAACCAAGAAGAGGCACGGTGAGCTGGAGCAGCTACTGGTGGCCGGCGGCACGAGTGGCGGCTGCGGGCGACGGCGGCGTGACGTGGCGAGGCGGGGAAAAGCCATCAGGGGTCGGGCGAGCAGCGAGCGGGCGAGCTGGAGGGCCAGGTGGTGGGGTTATGATGAGGACATCAACTACAACACGAGTACATCTACGACAGCAGCACCTTTTCCGGCGACACCAGATGCTCCTCCACCTCAGGCACCACCTCCTTCTGGGCCAATCACTCGGGCCCGTGCAAGAGAACTAAACTTCGTCATGATACTGAAGAACGAAGGCCCAAAAGAATAGATGCTGGCCCAACTGAGGCCCTTGTGTGGGCGCCTAGGGCTGGCCACCACTAGGGGCTGCGCCCCCTCCCTGGCCGCCCCTTTTCCTAGGGTTGCGCCCTCTCTCCCTCTATTTAGATAGAGGCATCTTTTCTTTCCAGCCTTGAGTTTTGTTTACATTTAGCTTTAGCTACTCTTGGCACGTGCAAAACAGCGCTGTCCTCGTGTAATTCAGAACTCCACCTTCGAGAGATAATCAGATTGCTCACATCTTTTTCTTGTTCGTTCTTCGATTGTGAACAGGAAAAGATCTTAGTGATCAGGCTGATCTTGCACCAACAAGGTCGGTAACCATAGGGACTTGGTTCAGCGATTGCATTTGCGCTTCGGGCTCGCTCGTCGTAGTCGGATCGTGAGGGTCATCTTCCACCAAGTCGAATTTATCCCCACTCACCGAAAGATCGGGCACTCCGACTCTATCAAGTGGTATCAGATTTCCAGGTTGATCGGTGAGTTTATCTAGTGTTATTCCCCTTTCCTACAGTCCACAAAACCAAAACAAACATATATTTCAGGTTAGATCATTGTCCCAGCAACCTTTTGAGCCTTGCACTTTCTTTCAATAATTTGCATTGTTGAATTTGTGTGCTTACGCTTTACATTGTTGCTGGTTGCATTGTGTCTCTCGTTCTTTCTTTTTCTCGCATCGTCACCGCCCACCCCTATGATCGCGGCCCCCCCTGATCGCCCGCCCCACCTGCCTTGTGGTTTGGCAAGTCCAAAAGAAAAAAAAAGGAAAGAGAGAAACACAACCGCACACGTGATTCCTGATCGCGCCTCTCACGCGCTGAGCCTCCCCTTTCCTTTTTTTTGTTGTCCAGATCATGCCTCCCTGTCCACCGGTTGTGTATTTCTTTCGGCAAGTATTAAAAAAAAAGAGGTCTACCTAATCCTGATCGACCTCAATTGAGAAAGTTTTGGTCGCTTCGGAAGTCCTACCATACAAAGGGATGTCGGGATTTTGAGAGAGAGAGAGAGTGTGTGTGTGTGTGTGTGGTAACTCGCTCATTTATATTCCTTTGTTCATATAATCAGTTTGTGAGTTGCTCCGGAAGGCAAAAAAAAATAGAAATGCAGAAACAAAAAAAAGGGGGACACCGAAAGGAGGTTACCTTCATTTGGGCGCATTCCGCAGGATGCGCACCTGCTGCTCCTTGTTTTCTCTCTTGTGTTTTCCTTTGCCCCCCATACCCTTGCTCAACTTTTGCACTTTGTTTCCAGCAGCTTTGATTATGTGTTTGGCACTATAATTCAACCTTGCATTATTGTTTGACTGTGCTAACCCTTGAATTGAGTGCAGCCTACCCAGAACTCCACATAGTTCTACGACGAGCAGACTTTGTTTCTCCAGGCAATCGCTCCTCCAATCTTTCGCCGGTTCTCCCTGTTGGTTGCAGATCACCCCTGTGTGCTTGGTAAGAACGGATAAGAATTTGATAACAGCACTACTGTGAGTGCCTTGTGAGCCGTTACACCCTTGTTGTCGTAGGCTTTGTTTTTGTGTTTGCGCTAACTATGGCAGGAGACGAAGGCACAGCGGATGAACAGCTGCAGGACATGCGGACACGAGTTGACGGACTTGCTGCGGACATGAAGATGATGCATGAACGGCTTGACTCGATGATCACGTCATCGGCCGAGAGGTTCGATCAGCTCGACCTCGCTCAGACGGCCGCTAGGACCATGCTCGACACCATCGTGGCACGGCTCGACGCATTGAACACAACGATCACGGAGTTGCAGCAGGATTATGGCGGTGACACGGAGCCGAAAGAGGGAGCTCACCGCGGTCGTGCCCGCCGTGTGGTACGTCATCAACATAATCACCCATTTGCTAAGATTAAATTTAAAATTCCATCTTTTAATGGCAAATATGATCCTGCTGCATATCTTGATTGGGAACTAGAGGTCGACCAGAAATTTTCATGCCATGATATTCCTGCTAGTTCTCAAGTTAAAGCTGCTATTAGTGAATTTACTGATTTTGCTTTAATTTGGTGGCGTGAATATAAGCAAAAACATCCCCCTCCCACCACTTGGACTCAATTAAAAGCTGCCATGCGACACAGATTTGTCCCTTCATATTATGCACGAGATTTGCTTGAAAAAATGCAGTGCTTTCGGCAAGGTCAACAATCTGTTGAGGACTACTATCAGGAGCTACAAAAAGGTATGATTCGTTGTGGTTTGTTTGAGACAGACGACGCTGCTATGGCACGTTTTCGCGGTGGTTTGAACCGCGAAATTCAGGACATACTTGATTATAAGGAATATAATGATATGACCACATTGTTTGCATATGCTTGCAAAGCTGAACGTGAAGTGCAGGGTCGCCGCTCGAAGACATATTCTAACTCTTTTGCAGAAAGAAGCTCGGCAACCAGCTCAGCGCCTGCCCTGCATGCGCCATCCACGACCAGCACTACACCGCGCGAGAGGCCGGCCAAACCTGCAGCACCCCCGTCCACAGGCGCTGCTCCTTCCACAGGATGTACACGGGATATTCAGTGCCATCATTGCAAAGGATTTGGGCACATGATTCGGGACTGCCCAAACAAGCGCACCTTGCTCATACGTGACAATGGTGAGTACTTGTCCGCTAGTGATTCCGAGGAAACTCATCATACTATGCTTGCCACTGACCATGCAGCTAAGGCGGAGGTACATGTCAACCCGGGTGATGCCGATAGGTATGAAAGTCTTGTTGCGCAGCGTGTTCTTAGTACACAGGTCATCCCGCCCGAGAAGAATCAGCGACACACTCTGTTCCATACAAAGGGCGTTGTGTAGGAGCGGTCGATTCGCATCATCATTGACAGCGGCAGCTGCAACAACTTGGCGAGTACCGTGCTGGTCGAGAAGTTGTCATTACCCACTCGTAAGCATCTGAATCCATATCACATTCAGTGGCTTAATGATGGTGGAAAAATTAGAGTAACACGATCGGTGCGTGTCCCTTTCTCCATGGGTGGTTATTCTGATTTTGTCGATTGTGATGTTATTCCCATGGAAGCATGCTCTTTGTTACTTGGTAGACCAAGGCAATATGATACTGATAGCTTGCATCATGGTCGTTCGAATCATTATTCTTTCATGTTTAAGGGTCAGAAAATAATTATACATCCAATGACACCTGAACAAATTGTTAAAGATGATCTTGCTCGAGCTGCTAGGAATGCTAAACAACTTGAACCATCTCCATCGACCTCTAATTCTGAAATAAAGTTGAATGCTCCTGTTTTACTTGCTACAAATGCTGATTTTCATGCTTTACGCGATGCTCATTTGCCCTGCTATGCACTTGTATGCTCTAGTATGCTCGCTTCACTTGATGATGCCCCGTCTTTGGATATTCCCCCTGCTGTTTCTAACCTTTTGCAGGAGTACGCTGATGTGTTTCCCAAAGACTTGCCACCGGGTCATCCTCCACTCCGCGGCATTGAACACCAAATCGACCTCATCCCCGGCGCCCAGCTTCCAAACCGCGCCCCGTACCGTACGAATCCGGATGAGACAAAGGAGATCCAGCGCTAGAGGCATCTTTTCTCTCCAGACTTGAGTTTTGTTTACGTTTAGCTTTAGTCACTCTTGGCACGCGCAAAAAAGCGCTGTCCTCGTGTAATTCAGAACTCCACCTTCGAGAGATAATCAGATTGCTCACATCTTTTTCTTGTTGGTTCTTCGATTGTGAACAGGAAAAGATCTTCGTGATCAGGCTGATCTTGCACCAACAAGATTGGTAACCACAGGGAGTTGGTTCAGCGATTGCATTGGCGCTTCGGGCTCGCTCGTCGTAGTCGGATCGTGAGGGTCATCTTCCACCAAGTCGAATTTATCCCCACTCACCGAAAGATCGGGCACTCCGACTCTATCAGGTTAGAGCGGCGAGGGGCAGTGGGCAGAGTGGGATATCACCAGCGAGGGGCGGCGGGCGGTGGAGCAGAGTAGCAGAGAGGAAGACGACGGGGACTTGTTCGTAATTTTTCAAAAGTTGAAGGTTTTCACTGTAAAGTAAGATTTTCTTTCAAACCATAGCTCAAATGAAAATATGCCTAAAAGAAAAAGTGTAGAGTTTAAAAAGAACTACAACTTTGCTTTAAGGGTCAGCTTCAAAAGAGTTAGGGTTTTGAATCTATTTCAAAATCCGACAAACTATCAAATTTCACATAAAACCTATCTAAAATTCACATTCCAAATGAAACCTTAGGATAATTCTACTTCTTACAGTGGTTTAAAAGTAAATTCTTGCCTTTACAAAACTAACCTTCATACAATTTGAAATTACCCTACCTTCAATCACATTTAGCAAAAGAACCCTAATTTTTCCATAATTATAAAAATACCCTTTAACTTGTATTTAGGTTTTTTAAAAGCATTCATCAAAACAAACACAACTTTACACTAAACCTAGTGTGTCTTGCTCCCCAAACACCTGAAATATCACAGCCTTCCCCCCTAAAAAGAATCTCATCCCGAGATTCCGGAACAGGGTGGAATCGGATGATTAGATATGTGGATTGGCTTTCAGAAAGTCTGGAAAGTTGCGTTAAAGATATGACTCGGTTTCCCAAGTCGCTTCTTCTTCAGTGTGATGGTTCCACTAAATTTTAAACATCTTGATGATCTCTCTTCTTGTGCTTTTTTCCTTGGTATCTAGTATTCTGATCGGATGCTTAGTATAAGACAGATCTGATTCAATTTCAATGGCTTGTGAATCAATGATCTCGGTAGGGATTTTAATACACTTCCTAAGTTGAGACACATGGAAGACATTATGAACAGCAGCTAGTTGAGGAGGAAGTTGAAGATGATAAGCTACGGGTCCATAGACTTCAAGAATTTCAAAAGGTCCAACATATCGAGGAGCGAGTTTTCCTTTTATGCCGAACCGTTGAATACCTCTGGTAGGAGATACTCGGAGATATACGAAATCACCAACTTTAAATTGAAATGGTTTTCTTCGTTTGTTCGTATAGCTCTTTTGTCGAGATTGGGCTGCCTTTAGATTACTTTGAATGATCTTCACTTTTTCTTCTGCTTCAGTAACAAGATCGGGTCCAAAGATTTTATGTTCGCCGGTTTGAGACCAACTCAAAGGAGTTCGGCATCGGCGACCGTATAATGCTTCAAATGGAGCCATCTTGAGACTCGACTGATAACTGTATTGTAGGAAAATTCCGCCAAAGATAAGCATTTATCCCAATTTTTGTTGTACTCGATTACATAGGCTCTAAGTATATCTTCTAGGATTTGATTTACTCTTTCTATTTGTCCATTATTCTGCGGATGATATGCGGAACTTTGAATTAACTTGGTCCCAAGAGAATGTTGAAGTTGCTCCCAGAAACGAGCAATGAACTGTGTTCCACGATCAGAAATGATTGTCTTAGGTACTCCATGGAGACGAACGATTTGGTCTAGATAGATCTTGGCATACTTTTTAGCATTGAAAGTAGTATGCACGGGAAGGAAATGGGCAGTTTTGGTTAATCGATCAACTATTACCCATATAGAATAATGCCTTTGGGAAGTGTTGGGTAAACCAACAATAAAATCTATACTGATATCTTCCCACTTCCAAGAAGGAATGGGTAAAGGTTGAAGAACACCAGCAACCTTTAAATGACTGGCTTTAACTCTTTGGCAAATGTCACACTCCGAGACATACTTTGCAATTTCTCTTTTCATGCGAGTCCACCAGAAGTTTTGTCTCAAGTCTTGGTACATCTTGGTACTACCGGGGTGAGTGGAAAACTTGGATAGATGTGCCTCGTCCAATATCTGCTTGCGAAGTTGATGGTCTTTGGGTACAACAATACGCCCATTGAACCATAGAATCCCCTTGTGATCCACTTGGAAACACTTATACTTTTTCTCGCCTTGGGCTAGCATCTGCTTGATGATTTTGATACCTTCATCATGCTGTTGTGCCATGATGATGCTATCCTTAAGTGTAGCCTCAACTGCGATATGATTTAAACTTCCTCGGGGAATGATCTCGAGATTGAGTTTTCTCATTTCCCATAAGAGAGTTTCACTAAAGGTTTCTACTGATAAGCAAGAGCAGTGCGCCTTGCGGCTAAGTGCATCCGCAACAACATTGGCCTTACCTGGATGATAGTGCACTTCTATATCATAATCCTTTATAACTTCTAGCCAACGTCTTTACCTCATATTTAGATCTGCTTGCGTAAAAATATACTTGAGGCTCTTATGGTCAGTATAAATGTTGCACTTAGTACCCATCAGATGATGTCTCCAAATCTTAAGTGCATGAATAACAGCTGCAAGTTCAATATCATGTGTAGGATAGTTCTGTTCATGAGTCCTGAGTGCTCGCGATGCGTAAGCAATTACTCAGTTGTCTTGCATAAGTACACAACCAAGTCCAATACCCGAAGCATCACAATAAACGTCAAAAGGTTTGGAATTATCTAGTTGAGCCAAAACTGGAGCAGTAGTGAGATGTGCTCTAAGAGTGTGGAATGCTTCTTCACATTTCTCATTCCAGGAGAATTTAATTCCCTTCTTCAGTAATTCTATCATGGGCTTGGCTATTCTAGAGAAGATGATAATAGCCAGCTAGACCAAGAAAACTGCGGATTTGATGGATTGAAGTAGGGGGCTTCCAATCTAGTACTTCCTGAACTTTACTCGGATCGACGGATATGCCGTTACTGGAGATGGTATGACCTAGAAATTTAAATGTATCCAACCAAAACTCACATTTGGAGAATTTGGCATACAAACGGTGGTCTCTCAATCTCTGAAGAACGACATGGAGATGTCCTGCATGATCTTCGAAGTTTTTGGAATAGATTAGAATATCATCGATAAAGACCATAATAAATTTATCGAGCTCTGGCATGAAGACCGAGTTCATAAGATACATGAAATATGCTGGTGCATTGGTAAGACCAAAAGACATAAGCAGATATTCATAGAGTCCATATCTGGTGGAAAATGCCTTTTTGGAATGTCACTAGGCCTAATTTTTATCTGGTGGTATCCAGAGCGAAGGTCAATTTTTGAGAGTACCTTGGCTTCGGCTAATTGATAGAACAAGATGTCAATGCAGGGAAGAGGATATTTGTTTTTGATGGTTACCATATTGAAAGGGCGATAGTCTACACATAGCCTTAGACTATTGTCCTTTTTCTTCACGAATGGGGCTGGGCATCCCCATGGTGAAGCACTTGGACAAATAAAACCTTTATCAAGGAGGTCCTGAAGTTGAATTTTCAATTCTACCAGCTCATTGGGTGGCATACGATATGGCCTCTTTGAGATGGGAGCTATGCCGAGCTATAGCTCTATAATGAACTCAATGTCCCTATCTGGAGGTATCCCAGGCAAATCATCCAGAAAAACATCTGGGTACTCACATACAATAGGGATGTCTTCTAGCTTGATCCCTGCTACAGCATAGGCACAAGAGTTGATGCACTTCCGTTGTGAGAGATAGAGAATAGTAGTGCCTTGGTAGGGTGAGTCTATCTCAACCGCTCGGGAAGAGATATCTAGTGATACTCGGTGCCTAGTCATCCAATCCATGCCTAGTAGGATATCCATTCCTTCTAGATCTAACACAAGTAAATCTATCTTTACTAGATTGCTACCCAACTGAATTGGCACATTCCTACAAATTTGATTTGAGGCAATTTTACCGCCAGGAGTCGCTATCATATATGCTCCTTTAGTAGGATAGTAATCCAAGCCTACTTTTGTTCCAAACTTTGAATTGACAAAACTATGAGTTGCACCAGAATCAAAAAGTATAACTGCGGGTTGATAGTGTATAGTGAAAGTACCCATCATTATTGGTGCACCCTCGGGAAGTTCGGAGAGAGTGGTGAAATTGACCCTCCCTTGGCGGACTTGTACAACTTGTTTCTTGGCCTTGCCCTTGCTGCTAGGGTTGGACGTCTGCCCTTGGAATAATTTCCTAGGTTGAGGACAATCTTTGATGAAATGCGATGAACTACCACAATTGAAACAACGATTGTTGTTGTTTCCCTGGTTGAACTGCGGTAAGTTCGGCCTGGGACCAAACTGTTGCTAAGGTTGCGGTATAGGCGGCCGGTTGAATCTAGGCTGTTGAGGAGGTCTGACGATCCATCTTCCTGACGGATTATTTTGGGGCGGGGCTCGTGTAGCTGTATTCTGGACTAACCGATACCTCGAGAGTTGAGCACTCAAGGGTCCAGTGGGTATCTTTCGCTTCTTCTCAGCCCGGTGGGCTGAAATGCAATCTTCTTGAGTAATGGCCATGTTGACCAGCTCATTGAAAGTGTCTATCTTAACAAGATTCAGTCATTCCGTGAGCTTGGTGTTCAGTCCATGATGGAAACGATTTTGCTTCTTAGCATTGGTGTTTGCATGGTAACCCGCATACTGACACAAGTGATTGAAAGCCTGTGCGTACTGCATTACGGTGCGAGTTCCCTGGGTAAGAGCTAAGAATTCATTGAGCTTCCGCTCAATAAGTCCTTCAGGAATATGATGCGCCCTAAAGGCGGTCCGAAACTCTTCCCATGTGACTACATGTCCTTCTGGCTGCATGGCAAAGTAATGATCCCACCAAATGAGGGCAGTGCCGCGAAGCTGCTGTGCTGCGAAAAGTGCCTTATTTGCTTCTGAACATGGTGCAGATAGTAGCGCAAACTTAGACTCAATAGTCAGGAGCCATGCATCGGCGTCGAGAGGCTCTTCAGTCTTGTGGAACAGTGGGGGCTGGGTACTGAAGAAGTCTTGATAACCAGCAGATGGAGGTTCATCCCGACCTCGATGTTGGTGATGGTATTAGTTCATTTGTTTCTGCACTAACTGATTAAGTAGTTCTGTCTGTCGTGCCATCACTTCTGCTAGATTTGGCAGTGCTGGGAGCGGTTGCTGGGAACTGCTAGCCTGATCCGGTCTGAAACCTTCAGGGGTTCCACGCGTAGCACCAACCATCCGAAGAATGGAAGATATCCATTAGAAATAACCAATACTTGCTTCCATTTCCAGAAATATACCGCACAAAAATAAAACATATGGAGATAGTGCACCAGATAACTGGGCAAGAAACTCAGTTACGGATTAGAAATTGGTAGTCCTTAATATATCACATCCCGATGGTCTGCTTATTACAAGTCAAGCCATACATATGCATGCCACATATAGTACAAGAAGTGGCCCTTAGGTCAATCTAGATTGCTCTCTCCCTATGTCACACTATACTACACTAAGTGCATCTAGAAGGTCGATGATTCGAGAAAGGCTAGAAATCGTCGAGGTTGCCAACAGACGACTGGTTGCCAGAAGAAGAATGATTGGGCTGAGGATTAGGTTCGGGATCTCCATGCTCGAAATCAAGATCAGAAACTCCCTCAATCTCTTCTGGGTCTTCTTCTTCATCTTCACTTTCAGGCTCCTCAAGTACATCAGGAGGTGCCGGCTGCTCATGGAGCACATTGATGTGGGCGATGGCGTCATCTAGCTCAAGGGTGAGATCATGGACTTGCTCCTGAAGGAACTCAATAATGGTGTTGCGCTGGATAATCACTGTATCACTCTCGAGTATCTGATCCTCTCGGTGGGTGATGGTTTCATCTCTCTGTGTGATAACCTCATCTTTAGCGGTGATCGTGGCTTGGAGCTCTTCAATTTGAGTAACCTGTTGGTCAATATTTCTATGATGGCTTTGAGCTATGCTGGTCAGTTGGTTCATACCGCGATGCTGAAGTATCTGATAGTGGTGCTGTGCATTCATGAATCTGATCATAGTACATAACATCTCTTCAGCCATATGTCCCAGTAAATGGCCACAACGTGATACTCGGAAAACCCACTCGGGGTCACGAGAATCCACAGCAGGGAATAGGCCAATAGGATACGCGGCAACTTCTTCTGGGTGTTGGTCATAGAAATTGTTGATAGCTTCAAGGGTTGCTACTTCTATAGTGTCAACGAGGCGAAAACCAACCACATTAATCTCGATGGGCTGCCACAGAGAACGAAAAGGATGTTGAGGGATAGTCATCTTCACTCTGCACCGAGGAACACCCTCTTCACCATACTCAACTCCATCATATTGCGGTGGCTTGGTGTAGCAAAATAACTGAAGTGACTCCCACAAAAGACGTGGAAAACCCTCCCAATGCAAAGCATTGGTATGAGCATGTCCCTCGTGGTCCCAAAAGATCTTCGGAAGATCTGCCATGATTCTGATAATAGCAGCGACTAGAAATCAGATGGATTTTATAGATCTTAAAGATGAAACAAAGATGCGAAGATACTAAACCCTAAGGCTGTCTGTATGACCATTTTAAGACTGTACTTATGATAAGCAACACTCTAGCTATCCTTATAACAAGAAGCCTTTTAATTTACTTTGTTTAATCATGAGCATGCATGCACATACTATTCGACCTCACAACCAAAAACAACTGCCAAATATCTTTGGACTTACGTGGTTAATTTCGGTGGCACAATACATACGTCTCTCTCTATAATAACTAGTCGATAAATCCTATGCGTCTCAACCTATTAATCGTGGTTAATGTACCTGCAGAAAACCATAGTTGTATATCACGAACCTTTCATGCCAGCACGTCATGAAAGCGTCCCTAAACATTACTATTTACTATAGAAACAGTATCCATACAATTCCCACCGTACGGACGATGTTAACATACGTTACGTTTGCAATGTATTCACGGGCATACCGTATAAAATAGGGGTTTGAACAGTGATCACCATACCCTGTGCCTAACCATATACTCCCAATATAATCAACTTATCGTTGGTATATTGGCAGCATCTCAAGTAAGCCACTGCTTGAGAAACAGCGTTCGGTTCGCATCACCGGCGGGAAGGCCAAGCTCTCTCAGTTGGCTGAGGATCCTTACCCTCTTACCTCATCGTCGAATGCGTCGTTACAGAATATAAAGTTGATTGTGCTCGAAAATAAGTTTTTACAGAAATGTAGTGCTGGAAGTTAGAGTAGTATTATATATATATTAGTAGCCACCTGGTAACTCCCATATAAATCCTTAGGGCTTGACGATCTAAGCACAAACCTTAACGAATCCAACGTAATTTATAAACTCTTTTGTTAAACAAATTTTTATTCTAAAAGTATTTTTAAGAGCTGTTTTAATCCTGGATACCTTAATATCTCTGGTACCGACTGTAAGCGTAGATACCAGTTGTGGTAGAACCACCTGAATTATTTCGGTTGAAGTGCGCAGACCATCGCTATACAGGCGACAGGATCTCAGCGTACTTCAAACGAAACAACTCATTGGTATGTCGGGTCACCGCCCGATTCAACCACGGTTACACAGGATCGACGTAGATTTACCTCGCACGAAGGCGAGTCCAGCCTTACAGCAGCTCTGAAATTTTACACCACAGGATAGTTAAACATTATTACACAGGGTTTTATTTCATCCTAGCTAATAAAAATTTATACAAGCAATATTTGAAACTTCAAGTTTTAACAAACATTTGGGTATACTTAGCCCATAACTAGACCATGATAGGTTGTAACAGCTCTAGTTTTCTTTTGCTGAAAAGCAACAAAGAGTATGTCCTTAGTTTCATATATTAGCTTTTAGATTCTAGTTTCTTTTAACCATTCTAGATAAGCACCTATACTAGTCAAGCAAAGTAGATATTAAGCATTCATCAAAATTATTTCATGAACTGTTATTGTTATTACTCTATGTGGCAGAAGTATCAAGTAGTCTCAATCTCCGCGAGAAACGGATGATTCTGATTCGAATTTCATAACCTTGCAAGGGATCCTAACTCACATGCTCGGAAACTTTCCTTTCCGGGCAACCATTCCCCTCATATTCCGGGGCGTGGAACAGGGCCACCACAAGAGACTACAGGACCATACGCACATCCAATGTGCAGGATGTATGTGTACAGTGCGACTGTATGACCGTACTCCTGTCTGCTATGCAGAACGTACTCCCACACGTCGGTGCGTGTGTGACAAAAATTAAAATTCGAGGGGTGGGGTAAGTCCACTTGCCGGGCCAATCAGGTACTAGGCTTACCGCGTACCATATTTACAGTATGTGGCTAGTACTTTCAAATACTTGACCACCACTACCACACACTGCGACCTTATCAACTTAAACCAACACAGACGGGGTACTCTTTCAAGTCATGATATCGTACATAACCCCGTCTATTATCCTTATAGTGATTGCAGAATTGTAAACAATCAACTCCTATATCGCGCGAGTGACCGGAAATCAGTCGACTTCTGTCGGTCCTATTAGTAGAGCATCTATTCGGTAAAGACTCGGAAAAACATTACATAGGTTCCTAAGTTTCATGCATCTAGGGTTTCATTACAACTCGTAAAACGTAATGCACAATATAGATATATAACATAATACTATGCATAATTTGAAAAGCTGGGTTATGCACCGGAGCTTGCCTTCTTGGGTGGGGCTGGGGTTAGGAATGTTAATAACTTCTGAACTTTGGTTCGGGGCTTCAGTAAAATCTTCGACGATGTTCACTTGGTCTTCAGATATACCCTGCTCGGGTTTAAGGACCAATCCGTATGTTCCGTCTTCAAGCATCGTCGATTCTACATGATATTCAGTGATTTGAATTAAGTGATTTATTACATCAATAATTTTCTTTCACAATAAAGTTGCAATCTAAAAACTCACATTCAACGCATCACAAAACAATATATTTGAATTCCAAGAATTCAAATTTACTTATCATAAATTAAACCAATTAACTCTACTAACATCACAATTAATTTCTATAACTTCAGGCATAGGAGTACTAAGGTTAGGAATTTAACTACACATACTTGAAGTTAATATGAAGACTTCTGCTAATTTTTCATATTTTTAAATCTAATAGAATAGTAGTATAAAAATGAACAAATTCAAACTTAAGATAACAAATTTTATTTTTAGTTTGAAATTTACAGAGGCTCTAGCTTTGAATTTCTATAAGTGTGTTCACCTCTATCAGATGAGCTTGCCATAAAGTTTTCATAAATTTTTGAAAGTAGAAACTAAGCTATTTGAATTAAATTTAAATTTTCTAGTTTAAATTAAAACCTTAAGTTAAATAGTGCTAAAAATTATTCAAGATTTACTATGAATTACTCAACATCAGAACAACACATGGTTTAAAATCTAAGCATGAAAGTATCAGTAACATGCTTGAATAAATTTACTTCATTTCAAGCTTACTTTGCACAAATTTAAATTAGTTCAAGTTAGAATGCAGTACTGATGATGAAATTTGCACAGAAGTTTACTCATATCACATACAAGTTGCATACCAAAAATTACATGAAATAAAACTAACATGTAAAAGATACTTAAAATATTCACTTTTGATAGAGTTTAAAATAGAACCTAAAATATTAAGTTTCAAACTAAACTTTAGTAATAAAAGTTGTAGAACTAGACTCTTAGAATATAACAGAACTAGTTTGACAATTTTTGGATTTTTCTACAAATTTCTATCAATTTTCAAATCTGGCTGATTTGAATTGAGAGGGGTGGTAGTGATATTTTGCAGAGGAGACCCTAGAAAGAATAGAAGGTCTGCAATTTGGTCGCTAGCCGGTTTGAACCGAGGGACAGCATGGCGGCGATCAAATTCTGGTGAGGAGGATCACTGGCAGCGAGGGGGAAGTTGGGGAAAAGGTTCAGGAGCTTACGACGGGCTCGGGGGTGGCCGGAATCGAAGCAGGAAGGTGTGGAGACGATGGTTCGACAGATGACCGAGCCGGCGCGGCGAGGTTCCGAGGCGGCGGCGGTGTTCCGGTGGTTGGAGTGCAGGAAGGCGGCGAAGAAGTGGTCTGGAAGCTTCTACGCGTAGATGTGGTGCTGGTGGTGAGTTTGGTGAGAGCCAGGAGGGGGCGGAGTGTCAGGACGACGGCGAGGCCGAGCAGCGGCGGTGGATAGGACTGCCGGCGCAGCGTTCTGGTAGCGTGAGTGTGAGGGGATGGAAAAGAACTAGTCAGGGAGCTTTAGTTGGGTGTAGTGGTGCTGGTGGAGCACGAGATTGTGGGTGTGGGGTGGCGGAAGTGGCTGACGACGATGAGCAGAGACGGCGGCGGAGGTCTGGCGGCGGTGCCGAGCGGAGAAGAAGCCGAGGAGCGAAAATGCAGTCGCGTGAGAGAATAAAAGAAGTCGAGGAATGCTCCTGGATGTGCTGTGGAACCAAGAAGAGGCACGGTGAACTGGAGCAGCTGCTGGCGGCAGGCGGCACGCGTGGCGGCTACAGGCGATGGCGCCGCGACGTGGCGGGGCAGGGAAAAGCCAGCGGGGGTCGGGCGAGCTGGAGGGCCAGGTGTTGGGGTTAGAGCGGTGAGGGGCAGCTGGCAGCGTGGGAGATCGCCGGCGAGGGGCAGCGGGCGGTGGAGCAGAGCAGCAGAGAGGAAGGGGAGAGAGGAAGACGACGGGGACTTGTTCGCAATTTTTTAAAAGTTCAAGGGTTTCACTGTAAAGTAAGATTTTCTTTCAAAACATAGCTCAAATGTAAATATGCCTAAAAGCAAAAGTGTAGTGTTTAAAAAGAACTACAACTTTTCTTTAAGGGTCAGCTTCAAAAGAGTTAGGGTTTTGAATCTATTTCAAAATCTAACAAACTATCGAATTTCACATAAAACCTATTTAAAATTCACATTCCAAATGAAATCTTAGGATAATTCTACTTCTTACAGTGGTTTAAAAGTAAATTCTTGCCTTTACAAAACTAACCTTCATACAATTTGAAATTACCCTACCTTCAATCACATTTAGCAAAAGAACCCTAATTTTTCCATAATTATAAAAATACCCTTTAACTTGTATTTAGGTTTTTTAAAAGCATTCATCAAAACAAACACAACTTTACACTAAACCTAGTGTGTCTTGCTCCCCAAATGCCTGAAATGTCACGCTGGACCTCCCATCCCTCCGGGGAGGAGGTCCGGTGCCGCCACGTGCCCTTGAGGAAGCGGCCGCTAAACCAGCACCGCCACGTGTCCCGAGGATCCCAGCCTTCTGCGAGAAACCAGCCCAACTACCACATTAAATGCGGTAGGTTGGGGTGCGTTGCCCGAGATAGGGCATGGGCTGCCCTCTAACACGTTGGGCAGGTATGGCTGACATCATGGTAAGCCTGCCAGTTACCAAGGCAGCGCGTCACATCACAGCGCCGCGTGCGTGAGTGAGGGGCGTATAGTCACATCACGTGGGCGAAGGGTTATTATGACCTGCTTCAGGAAGGCCACGGCGTGCGCTGCTACAAAGCGCAAAGGCTACAGCACGGCAGGTCAGTATAGCCCCTTCACCTGTCAGTGGGAGCTGACTCTACAGCGATAGCACGACTCCCTCTACGCATATTAGTGGCAGCAGCAGACCCTATGCTTGCAGGACGGCACAAGACCATATCGAGATGGAGGATACGGATGGAGGCTGATGAGGAAGATCTCCGGATCTGAGGCATTTAAGGCTCCAATGTGTATGTTATTTAATATATCGCCGGGTCCACCTGTCGGGACTCCGCTCAGTGTATGCGCTCCCCTTGAGCCTATAAAAGGGAGAGCGCGCACGTTAGAATGGAGGTCTCAAGCTTTCACAAGTTCACACAATTCTTCACACACACAGAAGTTCCACAAACTTCCTAGCAATACAACACACAGTGGATGTAGGGTTTTACGCTCCGGCGGCCTGAACCACTCTATACCCTTGTGTGTTTCTCGTGTTCATGCACCTCTTGATCGCTTCCTTGACTTGCCCCAAACACATCCTAAACTAGGATTAGGCGGGTGCACTCCGCCACCCGGCTGGAGAAATCCTTCGACATTTGGCGCGCCAGGTAGGGGGCGGTTTGGTTTGCGCTTGATCAAGGCTCAAGACCACAATGCCACGGGTAGTCGAGCACCATGACCACCCGATGGGGGAGGAAGTGGCATCATCTGTGCCGCATGCCTCTCGCCGCCCTCCATCGAGGGTTGTGGTGCGTGTTGCGCTGCAGCGCACTACAGAGCAGGCCTCCAAGGTCCTAACGCAGCCCACACCAAACGGGCCATTGGTGGCGGCCAGGGAGCTGCTCCACAACCCACCGGATGCGGCGGCCTCGCCCGACATGATGAAGCAATGGCGTGACAACGTTGACCGCCTCCTCAACTTGGCGCAGGTCACCCCAGGCTCAGTGGGGGGATCTGTGTCCAGACAGTGTCGCCGTTAGGGCGGCGCATCCGACTCTGTGCACTCCCCAACAGTGAGGAGAACACGGACCGAAGACCTGCGGGCCGAACTCAACCGCAGACATGCGGGAGAGGACACCCGCGTCACCATGGAGTGGGTGCGTGAGCATCGGCTCAATATCGAGGGTCGGAACCTCGAGGCCGAGCTCAATGCGGCTGTACCAAAGCCACAAGGACACGTCCAGGCCCCGGTGGCTGGGGTGGGCTGCGCAGCGCTCGCAGACCACCTCCGAGTGGTGGCCTGGCCGTCCAAGTTTCGGTCCCACCTGCAGGAAAAGTATAACAGTTCTACCAACCCGTCAGAATTCCTGCAGGTCTACATTACCGCCATCACGGCGGCTGGGGGTAACGACGCTGTAATGGCAAGTTACTTCCACGTAGCCTTGACCGGGCTAGCCCGGACATGGCTCGTGAACCTCACCTCGGGATCCATCCAATCCTGGGGAGAACTCTGCGTGCTGTTTTCGGCAAACTTCACCAGCGAGTACCAGTAGCACGGCGTGGAGGCCCACCTCCACGCTGTGAGGCAGCAACCCGGGGAAACCCTCCGGGACTTCATGTCCCGCTTCATCAAGGTACGTGGAACTATTCCACGTATTTCCGATGCATCTATTATCATGGCTTTCTGACAGGGGGTCCGTGATGAGAAGATGCTGGAGAAGCTGGCGACCCATCAGGTGGAGACTGTCACCACCTTGTTTGCCTTGGCGGACAAGTGTGCCAGGGCAGCAGAGGGCCGTGCGTGGCACTCTGCCCCTCAAGGAGGTCCCACCCAGACGGGGGGCTCCAGTGCTGCTGCCCCTGGTGGAAGCAAGAAGAAGAACAAGAAGAACCGCGGTGCAAACAAGCCACAAACTGGAGCTCCGGGTGCTGCGGCGGCAGCGGCCGGGGGCTAGAACCAGCGCGGCAAGCGTCCGCACCAGCAGCTTAGCGACCCTGGGTCGTGTCTTGTCCATCCTGGGGCCCGCCACAGCATCTTCGAATGGCGTGAGATCCTGAAGCTCGCGGAGCGCGTCAGCAAGAGACGCGAGCAGGCCTCCAAGGATGACTCCTCCCCATCGTGGTGGCCTGGCAAGGAGAAGGTCTCCGACGCCGACGCTGCCACGGCGGCATCGGAATTGGGGTACCAAACACCAAAGAAGGACCTTAAGGGTCTCTACCACCAGTCTGACTCCGAGCCTAGGGGTGACGAGCGCCGCAAGAAGCTGTACGTCATGTACGACGGTAGCTCGGAGCTCGTCTCCCAGAGAGACGTCAAGACCCTTCGCCGGGAAGTTTTCTCGATGAAGCCGAGGGCACCGAAAGCAGCACCCCACCAATGGTGGAGGAGCACCACCATCTCCTTCGGGCCATCTGACAGCCCGGAGAACATGGCGGGGGTGGGGGTGCTACCACTAATTACCGCCCCCACCATCGCCAACATCAAGCTCCACCACGTGCTGATCGACGAAGGCGCCAGCCTCAACATCATCAGCTATGCAGCGTTCAAGCAGCTGCAGATCCCGGAGTCCAAACTGGACCCGTCTCGCCCATTCTCCGGAGTGGGCCCACATCTCGTCTACCGGGTGGGGACCATCTCCCTGCCGGTCACGTTCGGGACGGAGGAAAACTTCCGCACAGAGAACGTGCAGTTCGATATTGCGGAGGTGAACATCCCATTCAACACCATCATTGGCAGGTCGGCTCTGTACCGGTTCATGGCCGTTACCCATTATGGGTATTTGGTCCTCAAGATGCCATCCCCTACAGGAGTCCTCACCGTGCAGGGTGACCAGACCGCTGCCGTAGCGGCAGTAGAGAAGCTACATGCACTGGCAGCGGGTCTCACCCCGGCTGGCGGCGCAGAGGGGTCCGACCCCTCATCCTCACGCGCTAGGGCACCAGCCAGGGGGCCCAAAGTCCATCCATCTGATACGGACGATGTCCCCGTGAAGACCATCCAGGTTGGAGCGGAGCCCTCCCTGACCACCCGCATCGGGGGGAACCTGGGAGAGAAATAGGAAAGCGCGCTCATCGCCTTCCTCCGAGCAATGTCGACGTGTTTGCCTGGGAGCCGTCACAGATGCCCAGGATCCCAAGAAAGGTGATTGAGCACCATTTGAAGATCCACCCCGATGCCATGCCGGTGCGACAAAAGCCACGGAAGCAGTCCATCGAGTGGCAGAACTTCATCCGTGAAGAGGTCCGCAAGCTGTTACAAGCTGGCTTCATCGAAGAGGTCCACCACCCCGAGTGGTTGGCCAATTCGGTCATCATCCCAAAGGCCAACGGGAAGCTTCGGATGTGCATCGACTACACCAACCTCAATAAGGCATGTCCAAAAGACCCCTATCCACTTCCACGTGTAGTTCAAATTGTAGATTCCACCTCCGGGTGTGACTTGCTATCCTTCATAGATGCCTATTCTGGTTTTCATCAAATCAAAATGGCTAAGGCAGATAGGAAGCATACAGCTTTTGTAACAGTGGATGGTCTTTATTGCTATGTTGTAATGCCATATGGACTGCTTAATGCCTTGCCCACCTTTTCTCGTGCAATGAACATTACATTAGGTGAACATTACATTAGGTTTATGTTGATGACATCATAGGCAAGACTAGAGAAGCGAATTCCCTTCTAGGAAATTTAGCTCGGGTCTTCGACAAACTGCACGCAACGTGCACGAAGCTCAACCCCGAGAAATGTGTCTTTGGTGTTTCGGCGGGGAAGCTCCTCGGGTTCCTGGTGTCACACTGGGGGATCGAGGCAAACCCAGACAAGATACGGGCGATAGAAGCAATGAGGCCTCGTGCCCAACTCAAGGACGTGCAGAGATTAACGGGGTCGCTTGCAGCTCTTAGCCACTTCATCTCGAGGCTGGCGGAGAGAGCTCTCCCCTTCTTCAAGTTGATGAGGGGGTCCGGTCCATTCACATGGACTGAGGAGGCAGAGCAAGCCTTCCAGGAAATTAAGCAGTATCTCACCTCCCTGCCAGTACTGGTAGCTCCGGAGCCAGGTGAGACACTGTTTCTGTATCTTGCAGCGACGACTGAGGTGATCAGCATGGTGCTGGTCGCAGAGAGGTCTGAGCAGCTCATACAGGAGCCCCCGTGGTCCCCCTGTAGAAAGTGAAGGTCCGACCTTCACCGATGTGACAACCGACCCTGCTTCGGGGGTCCGGTCGGGACCTGACCCGAAAAAAAGCCAGAAGACCTAGGGTCCGGAGAATCCCCAACTCAGGGAGAAGGGCTGAGTCCCGCTGCTAAAGTCAAGACCGTCCAAAAGCCGATCTACTATGTCAGCGAGGTCCTACATGAAGCAAAGGCCAGGTATTCTGAGATGCATAAGCTCCTTTATGCTATACTCATTGCATCCCGGAAGCTCCGCCATTATTTCCAGGCCCACAAAATTGTGGTGGTGACCTCTTATCCATTGAGGGCCATCCTCCACAACTCCAACACCACGGGCAACATCGCCAAGTGTGCTGCAGAGCTTGCTGGATTTCAACTCAACTTCCAGCCCCGCCACACCATCAAGAGTCAAGTCCTTGCTGACTTCGTTGCAGAGTGAACTCCTACACCAAGCGTTCCTAAGGGTCCGGACCACAGTTCGGACCCCCCCACCTCCAGAGGTTAGGGCTTCGGTGTTCACCGGACCCCACTGGACGCTCTTCTTTGGCGGGTCCGCACGCAACAAGAAGGCTAGAGCTGGTGTGGTCCTCATCGACCCAAATGGCGAACAAGTGAAATACATGGTGCTCCTCGACTTTGAGGCCACCAACAACATGGCGAAATACGAGGCCCTAATCTTCGGGCTGACTGCGGCGCTATCCTTGAGGGTCTGGCAGCTCCTGGTCAAGGGAGACTCCTAGCTCGTCATCAAACATGTCCAGGGGGAATGCAGGTGCAACAAACCCCAACTCGCAGCATACCTCATCCATGTGAGGAAGCTGGAGAAGGATTTCGACATATTGGAGCTGCAACACGTTCCATGTGAAGACAACTCAGCAGTAGATGCACTCTCCATGAGGGCATCAACTAAGGCATCCATGCCGGATGGCACCTTTCAAAGACAGCTGCTGAAGCCATCCGCCCAGCCTGCCGAACTGAGCGAAGGGGGTCAGTCTAGCACCTCAAAGCTAGCGGTCCCAGCGGCGCTCCATCCGTGGGGTCCACCAAGGATTGTGTGCACCTTCGAGGGTCCCGAAGACCTCGAGGAGCCACAACCAAACTCTCAGGGGGTCCCGATGCTTGGATCTCCGAGATCCGGGACTACCTGAAAGACAACATCCTTCCTGAAGACCAAGCATCCGTTGAGCACATAGTGCGATTGGCTAAGCGATACGCGGAGGTAGAAGGGGATCTCTACCGCTGTGGCGCTTATGGCATCCTCATGCAGTGCATCACCCAGGAAGAGAGCTGTGACTTGCTCGCAGAGATCCATGGAGGGAGTGTGGAAGTCATTCTTCATCCCACACGCTGGTAAGTAAGGCCTTCCGGCATGGCTTTTACTGGCTGACAGCGCTCCAGGATGCAGCTGAGCTGGTAAAGTCCTGCAAAGCAAGCCAGTTCCATGCAAAGCAGATACACACTCAAGCTCAGGCTCTACAAATGATTCCACCCTCTTGGCCTTTCGCTGTATGGGGGTTGGATATCTTGGGACCTTTCCCCAGGGCCGTCGGCGGGTACCGGTACCTGTACGTTGCCATCGACAAGTTCACCAAGTGGCCGGAAGCTACCCCTATGGTCAACATCACCAAGGCATCTGCTATCGCATTCGTCAAGTCAATTGTGTGCAGGTTCGGGGTCCCAAACCGAATCATCACCGACAATGGGACCCAGTTCAAGAGCCAGCACTTTCAAGAATACTGTGAGGACATCGACGCCCAGCTCTGCTTCGCTTCTGTGGCACATACTAGAAGCAATGGCCAAGTAGAGCAGGCTAATGCTGAGATACTCAGAGGGCTCAAGATTCGCACCTACAACGATCTTGAAAAGCATGGTGCGAAATGGGTTGACCAGCTTCCGAGCGTACTATGGGGGAACCAGACCACACCCAGCCGAGCAACTGGGGAGACCCCTTTCTTCCTGGTCTACGGGGCCGAAGCATGCCTTCCCCCAGAGATCACTATGGGTTCGCTACGAGTCCAAGCCTTCGATGAGGAATTGTAGGAGCGGCAGCACCGTCAAGATGTAGACCTCATCGATGAGTGAAGATGGCGAGCAGCGGTCCGAAATGCACTGTATAACCAAGCGCTCCAGCGTTACCATCAACGGTTCATGCATAGTAGGGAGCTCTGGGTCAGGGACCTAGTCCTGTGGCAAATCCTAAACCGAGAGGGGCTCCACAAGCTCTCCCCCAGCTGGGAGGGCCCCTTCAAGGTGTCAAAGGTGTGCCGACTCGGATCTATTCGCTTAGCTACGGAGGAGGGCGTGCAACTACCCAACCCATGGAACATTGAGCACCTCCATAAGTTTTATCCTTAGGGGCTTACCTGAGAATAAATTTTTTCCTTTTTAATATGGTAGCACCTCCATGCGGACCAGGGCGGTGGAGGTCTGCCCTCATAAACCCGGCCCCTGGCGTTCATCGCACATTCTATCTGTACTAGCTTATCAAGGAAAATTTATTCTCAGTCTGTCTTTGAGGTTAATGCAATTCAATTCTTTTTTGCCTCCCGCTTACCCTAACCCCCATGTGGTCCCTTATTCCTGTGCTATGCTTGATGCCCGAATTGAGTTGCTGGGCTGTGTTTCCTCCCAAGATCCCTCCTTCACAGGAAGGAGGGGTCCAATCTTCTGGGGACCATCTTCGGGGAAGCGTACTTGTCCTCGGGGAAGGCCTGGAGTTGTGTAGCCGCTTAGCCTGGTTCCGTACCCTAAGACTCCATGCTCTACCTCCCTAGGATAAGTACTGTAGTATCTAGAACTGCGGATCCGGAAGTCCGGATCCCCTCATTCCTAAAGGTTGGGTCCTGTCACTCTGATTCACTAAGCCTAGTTTTACATCTCAACGGACTCTTGCCAGCAAGATCCGGGACCCCGTGGGAATGTTGCTAAGTGCCGATCCCAAGTCATGTGTGTGGCAGAACCGCTTGAATTATTCTAGCTCAAGTGCGCTAGACTTCAACGCACTTCAAACGGAACAACCCATTGGTCTGTCGGGTCACCGCCCGATGCAACCACGGTTACACAGGATCAAGGTAGGTTTACCCCGCACGAAGGCGAGTTTACAATCTCACAACAGCTCACAACTTTTAATCCACAGGAAAAATTAAAAGTTATTACATACTAGTGTTGTTTCCCCAAGCTAAAGCAAATATATACAAAACATTGTTTTAAAACAACAAATAAATTTGTTCAGAGTCACAGCGGAAGAAATTAACACGCGACTACACACGTCGCAAAGATTGCCACCATGTTCAGTCCAAAACAGGGTGTCACTCTGAAGGGTCATTGCTGGCTGGGGACGGATCCCATTCCACGAACCAGCCAGGCGATAAAGTGCAGGGCCATGGGGAACTCGTGACTGAGTCCTCGAATGACATACCTGAAAACCACATTACTAGCAAGGCTAAGTATACTAATACTCAGCAAGGCTTACCCGACATCTGGGTATACTTAGCCCATAACTAGACCATGAGAGGTTGAAAGGCTCTAGGTTTCTTTTGCTGAAAAGCAACAAAGAATATGTCCTTACTTTCATATTTTAGTTTCTTTTAACAATTCTAGGTAAGCACCTATACTAGTCAAACAAGGTAGATATTAGGCATCCATCAAAATTATTCCATTATTGCTACGGTTCTTACTCTATGTGGCAGAAGTATCAAGCAGTCCCAATCTCCACGAGAAACGGACAATTCTGAATCAAATTTTATAACCTTGCAAGGGATCCTAACTTACACGCTCGGAAACTTTCCTTTCCGGGCAACCATTCCCCTCATATTCCGGTTCGTGGATTAGGGCCACCACAAGCGACTGCAAGACCGTACACACATCCAATGTGTAGGTCGTACGTCTACAGCGCGACTGTATGACCGTACTTCTGTCTGTTATGCAGAACGTACTCCCACAAGTCGGTGCGTGTGTGCGACAAAAACCAAAATTCGAGTGGCGGGGTAAGTCTACTAGCCAGGCCAATCAGGTACTAGGCTTACCGCATACCATATTTACGGTATGTGGCTAGTACTTTCAAACACTTGACCACCACTACCACACACTGCGACCTTATTAACTTAAACCAATACAGACGGGTACCATTCCAAGTCATGGTACTCCACATAATCCCGTCCATGATCCTTATAGTGATTGCGAAGATAGTAAACAAGCAATTCCTATATCGCGCGAGTGACAGGAAATCACTCAACTTCTACCGATCCTATTAGCAGAGCATTTATTCGATAAAGACTCGGAAACATTCCATAGGTTCCTAAGATTCATGCATCTAGGGTCTCATAACAACTCCTAACATTTAATGCACAATATAGATATATAGGAATATAAGTGCATAATTTAAAATACTGGGTCATGCACCGGGGCTTGCCTTCTTGGGTGGGACTGGGGTCAGGAATGTTAATATCTTCTGAACCTTAGTTCGGGGCTTCAGTAAGACTTTCGGCGACGTTCACTTGGTCTTTTGAAATACTCTGCTCGGGTTCCGAGACCAACTCGTAGGTTCCGTCGGCGAGTGTAGTCGAATCTACATGATATGCAGTGATTTGAAGCAATGGTTATTATCTTGCTTTCATGATAAAGTTGCAATCCAACAATTCACAGTCAAAGCATCGCAAAATAAGGATTTGAATTCCAATAATTCAAATCTACTTCTTATAAATTAAACCTATGATAACAAGTTTTATTTTTAGTTTGAAATCTACAAATGTTCTGGCCTTGAATTTTGACAAGTGTGTTTACCTCTATCAGATGAGCTTGCCACAAATTTTTCATAAATTTTTGAAAACAGAAACTAAGTCATTTGAATTTAATTTAAATTTCAAGTTTAAATCAAAACCTAAGGCAAAACAGTGCTATAAAATTATTCAAATACTACTATGCCTTACTCAATATTCGAACAACATATGGTAAAAAAATCTAAGCAGGAAAGCATTAGCATCATGCTTGAATAAATTGATTTCTTTTCAAACTTGATTTGCACAAAATTTAAATGAGTTCAAGTTAGAGTGTAGTACTAAAGGTGAAATTTGCACGCAAGTTCACTTACACCTTAAACAGGTTGCATACCAAAAATCACATGAAATAAAGCTAGCATGCTAAAGTTATACACAAGATACCCTTTCGCTAAACTTTTAAAATAACTCTAAAAGCATTTAGTTTCAAACTAAACTCTAGTAACAAAAGTTGTAGAGCTAGACTTCTAGAGTATAACAAAACCAGCTTGACAATTTTTAGATTTTTCTACAAATTCCTATCGATTTTCAAAATTAACAGCTTTGAATTGGGGAGGGTTACTAATATTTCACAGAAAAGACCCTAGAAAGATTTAAAAGCTTGCAATTGGGTCCTTGGCCGGGTTTTATAGAGAAGCCGATCGACGGCGATCAAATTCCGGCGAGAGGGCTCACCGGCAGCAAGGGGAAAGTGGGGGAAAAGATTTAGGAGCTCACGGCGGTCACGGGGGTGGCCGGAATCGAGGAAGGAAGGGGCTGAGGCGGCGGATCGATGGTGATCCGAGCCGGTGCGGCGGGGCTCCAAGGACGGCGAGGGTGTTCCGGTAGCTGTAGTGCCGGAGAGCGACGGGAAAGTGGCCGGAAAGTTTCTGCGCGAAGATGTGGTGCTGATGGTGAGCTTGTTGAGGGCTAAGAGGTGGCGAAGCGTCGGGACGGCGGCGAGCAGAAGCGGCAGCGGTGGAAGAGCTCACCGGCGCCATGGTCCAGGCTACGTGGGTGCGAGGGAATGGAATTGAACTGGTCAGGGAGTTTCAGTGGAAGGTGGGGGTGCTGGCGGAGCACTGGGTTGAGCGTGTGGGGCGACGGAGGCGGCTGACGACAGCGGGCAGGAGCAGCAGCGGAGCTCCGGCGAGTTGTGACGCTCGGGAAGAAGGAAATGAAGCAGAATGCGAGCGCATGAGTGCGTGAAGGAGTTCGTGGGGAGCTTAGGAACATGCTTCAAGTCCAGGACAAGCACGGCACGCATGAAGCAGCTGCTGGCAGCCCGGCGACTTGCGTGGCGGCCTCGGGAGCCGGCGGCGCGACGTGGAGGGCCGAGGAGAGGCCAGCGGGGGTTGCACGGGCGACGGGCGGGCGAGTTGAGAGCCACGTGGTGCGGGAAGGGCGGCGCGGGTGCAGCTGGCAGCTCAGGGAAGCGGCCAGCAGGCGGCGGGTGAGCACAGACGCGAAACAGAGGAGGAGGGGCTCGAGGTACACGATGAGGACCTGGTTGGAATTTTTCAAAAGTGCAAGGACTCCACTGTAAAGTATCTCAAATGAAAATATGCCCAAAAGCAAAAGTGTAGAGTTTAAAAAGATCTACAACTTTGCTTTAAGGGTCAGCTTCCAAAGAGTTAGGGTTTTGAAACTATTTTGAAATCCGACAAACTATCAAATTTCACATAAAACCTATTTAAAAATCACATTCCAAATGAAACCTTATGGTAGTTCCACTTCTTACAGTGGTTTAAAAGTAAATTCTGCCTTTACAAAACTACCCTCATACAATTTGAAATTACCCTACCCTCAAACACATTTAGCAAAAGAACCCTAATTTTTTCCATAATTACAAAATACCCTTTAACTTGCATTTAGGTTTTTAAAAGCTTTTATCAAAGCAACACACACTTCATTCTAACAAGCACAACCTATACTAAAATTTAATATGCCTATCTCCTAAGTACCTGAATATCACAATGTGCAGGTCTAAACCTCATTTTCATGGTAGCTAGCTGTGGCAGAACCAACCTGAATTATACCGGCTCAAGTACGCGAGTCCACTCCGGAGGGCTCCAACATACTTCAAACGGTATAATCCCTTGGCCTGTCGGGTAGCGTCCCGATAAACCATTGATACAGGATCAAATAAGGTTACCTCACACGAAGGTGAGTCCAGAGATACAGTCACCATCATATTTTACATCACAGAGAATTACATTACAAGAGTTTCCAAAAGCAGTACAAAGTTCCAAATTTAGAAAAATTATTACAAACTGTTAAAGTTATGGTTTTTGGCAGCGAAAAACATACGTGACGATATATAGCACGTCGTCAAGACGGATGTCATGCTAAGCCCAGGCACGACATCACTCGGTATCATCAGTATTGGCCGGGAACGGATCCCATTCCATGGACCAATCATTCGGAAGAGCACAGGGCCAAGACAGGGGAAGAGTAGGGTCTTCAAAGACATTACCTAAAAAACATATAACTAGCAAGACTGAGTATACTAATACTCAGCAAGGCTTACCCGGGTTTGGGTATACTTTAGCCAATAACTAGACTCATGAAGGCATTGTAAAGGTTCTGGGTTTATTTTCAGCTGAAAAGCAACAAAGAGTATAACCTATTTTCAAGTTTTAGCTTTCAGATTCTTGCTTGATTAGCCATTCTAGGTAAGCACCTATACTAAACAAGCAAGATAGAGATTATCATCCATCAAGATTATTCCATCAATAATTACACTTTTTACTCGATGTGGCAGAAGGAATAAGCAGTCTCAATCTTTGTGAGAAACGGACGATTCTGAATCGAATTCAACCTTGCAAGGTAAACCTAACGCACACGCTTGGAACATCCAAGGATCGTTCCGAAGCAACCGTTTCCCTCATATTCCGGGTTATGGATCAGGGCCACCACAAGCGACTGCAGGACCGTACGCACACCAATTGTGCAGGACATACGTCTGTAGCGCGACTACATGACCCGTATTCCTGTCTGCTTTGCAGAACGTACTCCCACACATCGGTGCGTGTGAACATAAAATAAAGGCAAGTGGTGGAGACATGTCCATTTGCCGGGCCATTCAGGTACTAGGCTTACCGCTTACCATATTTCGCGGCATGTGGCTAGTACTTTCAAATGCTTAGCCACCACTACCACACATATCGACCTTATCAACTTTTAACAAAACAGACAGGGTAAAACTTCAGGTCATGATACAACACATGACCCTGTCCATCATCCTTATAGTGCCTGCAGAATAGTAAACATTCAACTCCTATATCGCGCGAGTGACAGGAAATCACTCGACTTTTACCGGCCCTATTTAGCAGAGCGTCTACGCGATAAGGACTCAGGTTCAATACATTGGTTCCTAAGATTCATGCATCTAGAGTTTCATCTCAACTCCTAGACGTAATGCAAGATATATAGTATAATAATGAAATTGTAGTAACTTGAAATACTGGGGTATGCATCGGGGCTTGCCTTCTTGAGTGGGGTTGGAGTCAGGGATGTTATTATTATTATCTTTCGAACTTTGGTTCGGGGCTTCCGATAGTCCTTTGGTGACATTCACTTGGTCTTCAGGAATATCCTCCGCAGACTCCTGGGAGATCTTGTAGGTACCGTTTGCGGAAGTAGTCGTATCTACATGCAATGCAAACATCATATTCAACGTGTGCACATAAAGCTATTTTATTTTACGATAAAGTTGCAATCCAACATTCATTTCACATATTACTCGTATAACAATCAAAAGATCTGCAACTAAACTTGGATAGAGCTTTAGGTGGACAACCAATTAAGATGGGCTATTTGTTGAAGACTACAACAAAGTCGATTGGAAATAATAGAGGTTTAGTCGATAGAATTGGTAAAGAAGGGAGCTCTCTATACAGTTTTAGGAAATCTGCTGATTTCTATTTGGAAGAGAAATCGGCAGGAGCAATCTCTGTATATGAGTAGAAAAGATTAGCCGATTTGGTTCACCTGAGGTTAAATCGGCTGATATGGAGAGGAACATTGAAGGTATAGTACTTCAAGTACAGAAAAAGGAAGGATCTTGCCGATTGGATTATCAGCATGTCTTTGGTCTATCTAATTGGTTGGTGTATCGGCTTGCCTTATTTGACAAGGGTACATCAGGTTTAGCCGATTGACGTGCTTTGGTCGTGCTTAATAGAGGCATGTCTACTGTGCTATCTTACTGATCTAGGGTTGTGTATTTTGGTTTGGGTAGCCAATTGATAGTTGTGTCGACTCTCTAATTAATCGATGAAGGCATCGATTATTTTAGCAGAGGGGTGATTCCTAAAGCAGTTGTGTCTTAACTGAGATGTGCTTAAGTGTTATCCTAGGTAACTAGGTGTGGTTGTATCGGCTCGATTACGTCAGCACAACAATTGAGTGACGTACAGCCGATGGGGTTATCTAAGTTAGACCTGTTACAAGAACTAGGTGTAACAAAACACTAATATCGGACTAGGCTGATGAGACCACAAGTGCGGAACTAAATTGAAGAGGATGTGGCTGATATGTTTGTTCCGATGGGGATATGTTCTACAGATGTGCGGCCGATTGGAGTGTGGTTAGGGGTAGGTGACCGATAGATATATAGCCAATTTCCTAGCTGATAAATCGGCTGATAGAAATGTGTGGATAAAGATTGGAAAACTAAGGATTGATCGGCCATATTTGACCGATATGGGAAACAACTAGAATCGGCTTGGATCGGCCGATAGCAAGAACCCTAAGATCATGTGTGCATCTCCGATACATCGACTATGTGTAGCCGATGTAGGACAGAAGAAAAGAATTGTATCGGCAGTAGCCGATATTAGAAGGGTAACAACCGGATCGGCTAATCAGCCGATGGTAGAAGCATATCAAAAGAAATGCATCGGCTGATAGCTGTTACACAGAAACATCATAGACTCAATGGAAACGGATGCTTAGCGGCTGAGCTGATAGCCATTGCTGAAGCATAGCTACAGAGATGTATTGGATAAGCAGTAGATACACACGGACTAACAAGGATCCCTATACGAAAAGGACCTTAAGGAAACGGCAATCAAAACAAGGACAAAGTCTTGATGGCAGGGATATGAGCACTCGTGTGAAAGGATTAACTAAATATCACACATCTCCACTTGAGACATACATCCTATGATTTACCTTTCAGCTACAACATATGCATATCACATAAGATAAAAATAAAGCATTCATTTCCTAATATTTAACCTAGACCACAAATCAAGACTTTCAGCTCAATATCACAACATAAAACCTGTAGATTTTGATCTAAGGCAAACAAAACTGGTTTTGTACTTTTATGAATTTAGAAGTTCACTGCTTTGAAATAAAGAAGGCTTTGGAAATTTTACAGAGAACACCCTAGAATTTTCTAAACCAAAGCAATTAAGTCCCTGGTCGGGGAAAAACAGAGAATAGGAAAATAACGACGATGTTCCAGCAAAGGGGTCGCCGGCATTAGGAAGATACGGTGGATCAGGACAAACCTTGGGGTAGCTTTGGTTGTGGAGGAGAATGGGCAGAAAGTGAATTCCCGCGGTGAATAGGATCGGTGGTGAGAAGAGCTCGATGGTGACGAGGTTCCGGTGTGGGACGGACGGTGAGGTGGGACTGAAAAGGTTCAGCGAGCAACGAAGAAGCTTGCCAGGGGAAAAGTTGTAGGGGGTGGAGGATGGCCGGAGGGGTAGTCTCCGCGATGACCCGTGGTGACGGTGGTTGGTTGAGCGATCAACGAGGGGTAGGAACTGCTGGACGTCATGGACCCCTGGGATGAGACGATAGATCCGGATTGGTTCGCTATGCCAACTCCTCCGCGAACCTCAAGGTCCTCCTGCTCACGAGCTGAGCCTCCTCTGCTCACGCACGTGTGCTGCCGAAACACGGCCGGCACACCCGCGTAGCCTCCTGCAGGACCGTCGTGCCTGGTCGCATCTCCTGCGCGCTGTTCTTGTTCTGCTCCCGCACCCCTGGCCCTCAACCTGCTCGCGCGTGGCCTGGCTGTACCGTGACTCCTCCGAGCTCGTCGCACCCGGTCGCCGCCTTCGCTTCGTCGCCTCTCCTTCCGGCTCGCCGCGCCATAACCGCCTCTCCGCCTCCGCAAGGGCCGTGGTCTACCTGCATTAGGGCCGTGCCTTCCGCTGCCTTCTCCTCGACGGCCTCCGACGTCCTCCACGCGCGGCCCCGCTGCTCCCGTGCGGATCCGCCCGCAGCCGCCGCCCTACACGCCATCGCCCTGCACACCCGCGTGCCGTGCCGCAGCCGCTCACGCGCTGCTCTGCTCCGCCGCCGCTTGCTCGGGGAAAGGAGGCCCTGGTCGTCGCTGGCCCCGAGCCCCGCGCCGCAGCTTCACCCGCGCGCGCCAGCTCCGCACCCACTCCAGCGCTGCTAGCCCCGCGCCTACTCCAGCACCGCCGGCCTCGCTCCAGCGCGCCTGCCGCCTACGCCACGCTCTGCTCCAGCGCGCCTGCCGCCTGCGCTCCGCTCCTGCGCCGCCCGAGCGCCCGCACACGTCGCCAGCGCCGCGCCCACTCGCGCGCGCGCCTGCGCCGCGCCCTGCCCGCACCGCCCGAGCCGCGTGGAGGAGAGAGAGGGGCGGCCGGGGTGGAGATAGATAAGGGGGGAGGCAAGAGAGAGAGACGCCAGGGAGAAGAAGAACAGAGAGAGAGGAAAAACAGAGGAGAAGGAGAAAAGGGATTTCCCAAGGACTTGTGCATAAATTTAGAAAATTGCAGGGACCTTTCTGTAAAGCATAATTTCTTATTAATCTAAAACCCTAATGAAGAAATGCCCAAAACGAAAGTTGGAGAGTTTTTCAAACTCTACAACATTGCTTTAGGGCCCAAGTTCAAAAACTCAAAAGCTTATATCTTTACATGTGAAATTTTGAACAAAGGTTAGATTTGAATTACTTTTGTCCTAAAGAGTGTAATATCATAACATTTGGGACCTAAATGCAAGCATTTATGACACGTCATGACGACGGGATAGACACGTCATAATGATTGGATAGACATGTCATGATGACTTGCACCTTTTTACACTTTAGCCCTGAGTAACTTTGAGAGTTACTTTTGTAATTCAACTACTTGCATAAAAGGACTTGTGCTTTTATAAAATTACATAAATACCCTTATTTCCACAACTTTACCCAAAATTTTTACACACTCCAACACATACATTTCAAATGCAACTTTCGGATAAATATAGATTTTTTACAGGGGATAAAGTAAGAAAAACATGTTTGCAAAACCACCCTTCACTTATTTTGAAGTTACCCCCTATCCAATTACATTTTGCAAAAACAACCCTAGTTTTTCCATAATACAAAAATACCCCTTTTATTTGCACTTTAAATTTTCAAAAGCTTCACATAAACATACACAAGCTTTACACTAACAAGCACATACTTCACTCTAACAAATTATGTGCCTAGCCTACAGGTACTTGAACTGTCACAGCCTTCCCCCCTAAAAAGAATCTCGTCCCGAGATTCAGGACGGAAGACTCTTAATGGAAGAGAAGCAAATCACCCATCAGAAGGGGTAGGAAGCAATCACACCAGAGAAGATTGATGTTGATGGTAAAAGCCGTTGAAGTATAACGAGATGAGTATAACGAGAGCATGGATAGATTGTACATGGATGAGTATGACGAGAGAAGAGAGAGAAAGGTGATCAAGTTCTCATAGAGTTGAGATCACAATCATGAGGACGATAAATGTCGGCGACATTCATCACAAAACTTATGGATAGCAAATAAGGGTAGTACAAGAGATTGATTTACGAGTGATGTTTGAAACACCTGTGGCAGAACCAACCTGAATTATACCGGCTCAAGTACGCGAGTCCACTCCAGAGGGCTCCAACGTGCTTCAAACGGTATAATCCCTTGGCCTGTCGGGTAACGTCCCGATAAACCACCGATACACAGGATTAAATAAGGTTACCTCACACGAAGGTGAGTCCAGAGATACATTCACCATCACATTTTACATTACAGGGAATTACATTCAAGGGTTTCCAAAAGAGGTACGAAGTTTCAGATTTAAGAAAAGATTACATACTGTTAAAAACTATGGTTTTTAGCAGCGGAAAACATACGCGATGATTACAACTCGTCGTTTAGTCGCATGTCATGCTAAGCCCGAGCACGACATCGCTCGATATCACCAGTGCTGGCCGGGAACGGATCCCATTCCACGGGCCAACCTTCTAAAAGAGCAAAGGGCCAGGGCAAGGGAAGAGTAGGGTCTTCAAGACATTACCTGCAAAACATAAAACTAGCAAGGCTGAGTATACTAATACTCAGCAAGGCTTACCCGGGATTGGATATACTTAGCCCATAACTAGACTTATGAAAGCTTATAATGGTTCTGGGTTTAGTTTCAGCTGAAAAGCATCAAAGAGTAGATCCTTAACTTCAAGTTTTAGCTTTCAGATTCTAGTTAATTATCCATTCTAGGTAAGCACCTATAACTACTCAAGCATGGTTGGATTTTTATCTCAATCATCAGTATTACTCATCATATAGTTACTCTTGTTACTCTGTGTGATAAAGGGATTAAGTAGTCTCAATCATCGTGAGAGGCGGACGATTCGAATCGAATTTAACCTTGCAAGGTAAACCTAACTCACACGCTTGGAACATCCAACGATAGTTCCGAAGCAACCGTTTACCTTTCATTCCGACTCGTGGATCAGATCCACCACAAGCGACTGCAGGAACATACGCACACCCAATGTGTGCAGGACATACGTCTGTAGCGCGACTACAAAACCCGTATTCCTGGTTGCCCTTGCAACACGTATTTCCTCAGTCGAACATGAGTAACCAAAAGAAGCAAATCGAGTGGTGGGAGGTATGTCCACTTCTCGGGCCGATTGGCTACTAGGCTTACCGCTTACCATATTTCGCGGCATATGGTTAGTACTTTCAAATGCTTAACCACCGCTAACATACCCCGCGGCCTTATCCAATTCAACAACACAGACGGGGTATCACCTCAACCATGATACCTCACAAAACTCCCGTCCGGCACCCTTATAGTGATAACAGGAATGTAATCATTACAACCCCTATATCGCGCGAGTGACAGGAAATCACCCGACTTCTACCGGCCCTATTAGCATAGCAGCTAGTCGGACTCAAGTACTAGTATCCATCACATTGGTTCCTAGGAGAATGCAACTAGGGTTTCAAGCAATTCCTAAGAACTTAATGCATAGAATACGTAATAGATATAGATTGCAGTGTAATAAAAATAGTAGGTTATGTTCGGGGCTTGCATTTACTGGCGGGGCTGGGGTTAGTCAAGCTAATAACGTCCGAACTTTGGTTCGAGCCTTCAGAGAATTCCTTGACGAAGTCCTTAGGGTCTTCAGAACAACCTCCTCCTTGTTCCGGGATTAGCTGTTAATTTCCGTCGGCGGGAGAGATCGAGTCTACATGATATGCAAGATGGAGTTCAATGGATGCACACACTTTCATTTCAATTCACGGTAAAGTTGCAATCCAAAAGTTAACATTCAAGAACTCATGGTATAAAAAGGAATCTAAGCCTTGAATCATAGGCATTATCCCATGACTAAAGCATTAATTTAATTGAAAATAGAAATTAAGTATTCAAGTTTAAATTAAATCCAAATTTGAATGTGAACCCTAAGTAATTAGAGTTATAAGGTTTTGAAAACTTAAACACAACTTATTGTTTATTTAAAAGATTTTGATTAAAAGATCTAATTAGATAAGCTTCACTGGAAAGATTTAGTTAATTGTATTATAAACAAATTGAATTAATCCAAGATAAATATTAAAACATAAATTAGAGTTAAATTCAGATTTAGATTTGAATTTAAACTTTTTGAGTAAAGAATTGTTATAAGATTTTGAATATTTAAAAATAGATTACTTCATAATTCATGATTAAGAGATCTAATTGATTAAAGTTCAAAAGGTATGCTTAGCAAATTTTTGCTCCAAATAATTTGAAATGGTTATCTTAAAAGAAATCAAATTATATCATGAATTTAGATTTGAAGATTTTATATCACTCTATATGTCATCTATAGAAATTTGTATATCAAAAATCATGATCACAAAGTTAACCTATAGGGTTAAAATTGGAATTACGGATTGGATATTACATTTCCATGTCTTAGATTCAATATAGATTCAAAAATATTTTGTTTCATATCAAAGTTACTTAATAGAATTTGTAGAGTTCAAAACCTAGTTTCAAACAAAACTGGTTTTGCAATTTTTGGAATTTCCTACAATTCTCTATTGATTTTACAAGTCAAAAATATCACTCACATGAAATAACAAACATCCATTCACTTCCATTCTAAATACAGTACAAACCATCCATTTTCACAGCATGGTCATAAAACAAAAGTGATAGAATTTGAAATGAAGATTCACATGCAACTGGTTTCATATTTTTTTGAGTTTTCTACGATTTTCTAGGAGTTTTCCAAGTTCAGCACATTGGAAAGGTTGAAAGGGCTGAAAACTTCCATTTAGACCCTTGGAAAGAACTAAACTCTCGCAGATAGGCCCTCCTGCCATGGCCGGCCGGTACAAGCTCGGTTGAGCTCAAATCCGGGGAAGAAGAAGCTCGGATGGCAAGAGGGAAGGGGGTGGGAAGCAAGAGGGGACTACGACGCACCCGATTGAGGGCTTGGCCGAGCTTGGGGAGGCCGGAAAGATGGTCGCCGGCGGTGAGCAGTATGGTGGCGGCGGGGCGGCTCTGGTTGCAGTACTCCGGCGAGGGGAACGGCGCAAAGGGGGTGGGGATTAGCTTCAAGAGGGCTTAGGGCAGCTACTTATAGGGATGAGAAGATAAGGGAGGGCACAGGGCCGGGAAACCACGGCGGCTGCTCAGGTGAGCTGCACCGGTAGCTTGGGCGGGCGGCAGTCGGCGCGTGGCGGCACGGGAATGGCCGGGGAACAGAAAGGATAAGGTTGGGGAAGAGATAGGCGGTGCCCAGGAGTGGAGAGGGGGCAGGGGGAACGCACTGACGGCCGGAATTAAAGAAGAAATGCGGCGGCGGCGCTGAAACAGGGAAACAGGGGAGGCGTCCAGAGGAAGAAGACAGGTTGAAGGCGCCAAGGACCTGTTTGCAAATTGTAAAATCTTCTAGGGCCCGGAAGTAAAACTAAATTTCCCACTGATACAGGGCTCTAATGGAGAAATGACCAAAATGAAAGTTGTACAACTTTTCAAGCTCTACAACTTTGCTTTAGGGTTTGAACTCCAAAACTCAAAGTATGCATCTTTATTTTGAAACTTTGGACTAACTTTAAATTTCATAAAGATTTGTCCTTGTTACATATTTTACACACAACTTGGGCCTAAATGCAAGTTTCCAGGTAAGCCATGATTACTTGCATTCTTATAATTTGGCCCCTAGCAATTTTTGAAAATTACTTTTGTTACTCATGCATTTTGCACAAAAGGACTTATATTTTTATAAAATTACACATAGGGTCTTACTTCTACGAATACACCCAATCTTTATACATTTCAACACATGCATTACATCTTATACATAGCATGGTACAATTTTGACACCTAGGGTGTCACAGCCCTCCCCCCTAAAAAGAATCTCGTCCCGAGATTCGAAGGCGGAAAGAATCAGACTATTAGGTTTGGGGATTGGCTTGAAGGAAGTTTGGGAAATTTTGTTGGAGATAAGATTCTGTTTCCCAGGTTGCTTCTTCTTCGGTGTGGTGATCCCATAAGATCTTGTACATCTTAACTGTCTTTCTTCTGGTGGCTCTTTCCTTGGTATCCAAAATTTGAATAGGTTGCTCGGTGTAAGACAGATCAGGTTCAATCTCAATGGCGGTGGTTTCAATGATCTCTGTAGGTACTTTAATACACTTCTTAAGTTGAGAGACATGGAAAACATCGTGAATGGCAGCCCATTGAGATGGAAGGTGAATTTTGTAAGCCACTGGGCCACAGACTTTAAGAATCTCAAAGGGTCCAACATACCGAGGTGCTAACTTTCCTTTTATGCCGAAACGCTGGATGTGGCAGAACCAACCTGAATTATACCGACTCAAGTACGCGAGTCCTCACCGAAGGGCTACCTCGTACTTCAAACGGTATAAAACCATTGGTCTGTCGGGTAACGTCCCGATAAACCACCGAACTCAGGATCCAACAAGGTACCTCACACGATGGTGAGTCCAGAGATACAATGCCAAAATATCTTACACCACAGGTAGTTACATTACAAAAATGTACAAAGCATCATTAGCTCCCACAGAGGAGAGACTATTACAAGACAGGTTTTAGTTTTCAGTCAAAGCAGCGGAATTTGAAAAGCGTAACCATTATACACGTCGTCATTACAGATATTATGCTAGCCCTGGCATAATATCACTCGGCGGGATCGGTGTTGGCCGGGGACGGATCCCATTCCACGGACCAACCATCAGGCAAAGGGTAGGGCCACGGTGTAATGAATGCTGGCTCATCAGAAGGATTACCTGAAGCAAATCAATGAAAGCAAGGCTGAGTATACTAATACTCAGCAAGACTTACCCGGAATTGGGTATACCTTAGCCCATAACTAGACTCATGAAGGCTTTTAGCTTTAGGTAGAGTTTTCAGCTGAAAAGCAACAAAGAGTAGATCCTTATTTCCAACTTTTAGCTTTCAGGTTCTAGTTGATTAACCATTCTAGGTAAGCACCTATAACTAATCAAGCATAGTGAAATCTTTAATTAAGCACCATCTTTGATAATCATAAAGTTGCTCTTGTTACTCTATGTGGTAAAGGGAATAAGCAGTCTCATACATCGTGAGAGGCGGACGATTCTGAATCGAGATTCAACCCTTGCAAGGTAAACCTAACTCACACGCTTGGAACACCACAGGGTCGTTCCGAAACAACCGTTTGCCTTTCATTCCGACTCGTGGATCAGTGCCACCACAAGCGACTGCAGGTCATACGCACATCCAAAGTGCAGGACGTACGTCTGTAGCGCGACTACAAAACCCGTACTCCTGGTTGCCCAGCAACACGTATGCCTACACGTCGAACAAAGTAACCAAAAGAAGCAAATACATGTGGTGGGTGGTATGTCCACTCCTCGGGCCGATCGGTTACTAGGCTTACCGCTTACCATATTTCACGGCATGTGGCTAGTACTTTCAAACGCTTAACCACCGCTACCACACACTGCGACCTTATCAATTCATCAAAACAGACGGGGTATCATCTTGACCATGATACCTCATAAAACTCCCGTCCGTCATCCTTATAGTGATAACAGGAATGTAAACATTACAACTCTTATATATCGCGCGAGTGATAGGAAATCACTCGACTTCTACCGGTCCTATAAGCAGAGCAGCTATTCGGACTCAAGTTCTAGTGTTCAATACATTGGTTCCTGGAACAATGCAACTAAGGTTTCCAAACAACTTCTAAGAACCTAATGCATAAAGATATACATAAATAATAATATAGGTTGCAGTGTAATAAAGTAGGGGTTATGTCCGGGGCTTGCCTTCGCTGGGAGGATTGGGGTTAGTCAAATTATTTTCTTCCGAACCTTGGTTCGGGGCTTCAGAGAAATCCACGACAAGATTCCTGGGGTCTTCAGAATAACCTTCTTCTTGTTCCGGGATTAGTTGATAATCTCCGTCAGCGAGAGTGGTCGAGTCTACATGAGATGCAAAATTACAAGTTACGGGATGCCTTTACTTTTATTTTATTTCCCGATAAAGTTGCAATCCAATATAAATAACATTTTATTTTGATACTTTTCCTAATTACCCTGTACTGGGCAGTCATTTATTGAGCAATAATAAGTTTACTTAGATTCATTAAACAACAAACTTAGTTAGGTTAAGTATTCAATTAGTAACATGGGGCAACAGGTGGTGTGGTTCCCATTAAAAACTTTATACAATGACTATACTAAATATTTATATTAACTTTAAGTTATCATTGTATTATAGATCAATTATATTATATCCAATTTATTTAATACCTAGCCCTTGATTGGAAATTTAATAACATGTGATAATATTACAAAACAGGACCTTTAATCTATTTTCATGGTTTTAGAACATTTAGAACTATATTTATTAATTATACTAAGGAAACTACTCCTTATTCCTAACAAAATTTATACAACAAGAAAATAATACTAGAGTACAAGGCTAAATATTTTTCTTCAATTCTACATGTCAGAAGAAAATTATCAGCACTGGTTTTACTAATTTATCATTTTTCTATGAATTACTATGTATTTCTTGAGCCTACAAGCAATTAACTTTGCTATTTAAATTAGGTCATCAAATATTCAAAAACTGAAGTCGACCCTTAAAGCAAAGTTGCAGATCTTTGTCTAAAGATTCCAACAAAATTTAGTTTACTATTTTATGACTTTTCCTTGAAGAGATATGGTATTTCTAAGTTGACAGCAAAAATTACATAAGGAGGTCCCTCGGCACTATTCCTCTGGGTCTATTCCTTTGCATAAAACCCCTTGAAGTTCTATTTCTTCTAACCCGAGGCCCTTGGCCGTGGACCCGAACAGAGCAAGGTGAAGGCGACCGTGTTCCGGCGACGGTGGTCGCCGGCGGCGAGGTCCAAGTGCAGGAATCAGGTCCGGAGCTTACTGTGGTCTCGATGCGCTACGTGTCGTGGACGGGGATGGCCGGAACAGTGGGGTTCGACTTGAGCCCGAGGTGACGGCGGAGGGGTCACCGTCGACGGCGGAGCTCCGGTGGCGAACGTTGGCAACCGACCTGTGCAAAAGCTTCAGTGAGACACAGGGAAGGTGTAGGTACTATCAATTGGAAGAAGTCGTGCTGGATTAGAGGAGACCGACGGGGACCGAGGCGGCGGCGATGAAGAAGAACGCCGGCGAGCGTCGGGGAGGCACTGTGATGCACCAGAGGGTCAATGGATGGGTCAAACAGCTTCAGGGTGATGATGTGGTGCTGTTTATGGTGATGTGGTGGCTCGGGACTACTTGAGTGGTGCTGCCCACGGTGAGGCCGAGGGCGGCGGCGGATGGTGATCGTCGGCGATGAGTTTTCAATGGAAATTGGAGGGCCACGAGTGGTCGAGGAGCACCAGGGGACTACGGGAAAGCTTGTGCCGGTGTTGGTTGAGGCGGAGGAGGTCCGGTGTGGGCTGCCCACGGGCGTGCCGTGCGCGGCCGCAGTGGAAGGGGACGGCGGCGGCGGAATGCAGCTCGGGTACTGGAAATTGGACACTGGGAGTAGCAGAACAGCTTGTAGGGGTTGATGTGGTGCTGCTGCGCGCGAGAGCGAGAGGGTTAAGGCACTGGGGTGGCCTGTCCACGGTGACCAGGAGGTGGCGGCCGGAGGAAGCTCGGGGATGGCGTGGCGCGCGCGCGTGCGGCCAGGAAAGGAGAGGGAAACGGCCGGAATGGAGGGGAGATGACGCGTGGATGTGTGCTGCAGCTGGTGGTGGTGCTCGGGAAGCTGTGCCGGCGGTGAACGGCGGTGACAGGAGCAGAGCAGAAGGGGGAAGCGGCGCGGTCAGAGGAGGAAGAAGCAGACTGGAGTCAGAAGGACTAGTCTGTGATTTCCAAAAACTCCAGGGACCCCTCTGTGAACTAAGATTTCCCATTAATACAAAAGTCTAATGAGAAAAGTGTCTAAAGCAAAGTTGTAGAGAATTTCAAACCCTACAAGACTGCTTTAAGGTTCAAATTCAAAATCTCAAAGAATATAGTTTTATTTTAAACTTTAAAGCACCATTCAAATTATAAACTTTGTCTTGTAATTCAAACATAATGCTTTAATGTTTAGGGTCTTTTTGCAAGATTTCCTGCAGTAATCATTACTAACTCTTTTTACACTTTAGTCCTTAGGTAAAACTAAGTTTTACTTTTATCTTTCTACCATTTCACATGTAAGTCCCTTATGTTTGTGTTAACTACACATGGGTCCTTAGTTTCTTTCAAAATATATTTCTCTTAGGTTTTATTTGACTTTTGCATTGTTCTTTTCTATAGCCATCTGAAATTTGACACTTAAGAACATTTTCACACACTTGCACATAAGAATTTATAAAACTCATAATTTACAAATATACCCTTATTGCTTTGTACAACTTGTATACACTATAACATGCTTACATGTAATACACCCAAACTTGGTATCTAATTGTCTAACTACCTGGATATTACAGCCTTCCCCCTTAAAAAGAATCTCATCCCGAGATTCCGAAGCTGAACAGAAATGGATAATTAGATTTGGGGATTGGCTTGAAGGAAGTCTGGAAAATTCCGTTGAAGATAAGACTCAGTCTCCCAAGTCGCTTCTTCTTCGGTGTGATGATCCCATAAGATCTTGTACATCTTAATTGCTCTCCTTCTGGTGAATCTCTCCTTAGTATCCAGGATTCGAAGAGGTTGTTCGATGTACGACAAATCAGGTTCAATCTCAAGGGCACCTGTCTCAACGATTTCTGTGGGTACTTTGACACACTTCTTAAGTTGAGAGATGTGAAAGACATCGTGAATAGCCGCCCATTGAGATGGAAGATGAAGTTTGTAAGCCACTGGGCCACAAACGTTTAAAATTTCAAAGGGTCCGACATATCGAGGTGCTAACTTTCCTTTTATGCCGAAATGTTGGACACCTTTGGTAGGAGATACTCGGAGATAGACAAAATCTCCTATCTGGAATTGCAGAGGTTTCCTTCTTTTATCTGCATAGCTCTTTTGTCTGGACTGAGCGGTTTTAAGATTAGATTGAATAACCTTAACCTTATCTTCGGCTTCAATGACTAGGTCGGCTCCAAAGATTTTGCGTTCACCGGTCTCTGACCAACTCAAAGGAGTTCGACACCTGTGACCATATAACGCTTCGAAAGGAGCCATTTGAAGACTAGCTTGATAACTGTTGTTGTAGGCAAATTCAGCTAGAGCAAGGCACTTGTCCCAACTTGTACCATAGTGAATAATACAAGCTCGGAGCATGTCTTCAAGAATTTGGTTAACTCGCTCAGTCTGCCCATCAGTCTGGGGATGATACGCAGAGCTTCGAATCAATTTGGTTCCTAGAGCTGATTGTAACTGCTCCCAGAACCGTGCGATAAATTGGGGCCCACGATCAGATATGATAGTTTTCGGAACCCCATGCAATCGAACGATTTGTTCCAGATAAACTTCGGCATACTTCTTAGCAGAGTAAGTGGTATGCACCGGAAGAAAATGAGCTGTTTTTGTGAGTCTATCGATGATTACCCATATGGAGTCATGTTTTTGAGATGTGTTGGGAAGACTGACAATAAAATCCATGCTAATGTCTTCCCATTTCCATGATGGTATGGGTAATGGCTGAAGTGTACCAGAAGCCTTGAGATGACTGGCTTTGACTCGTTGGCACGTATCGCACTCAGACACATATTTGGCAATTTCTCTCTTCATTCTGGTCCACCAAAAATGTTGCCGAAGATCTTGATACATCTTGGTGCTACCAGGATGAATAGAGAATTTGGACAAATGTGCTTCGTCGAGAATTTGCTTACGAAGTTGATGATCCTTAGGCACAACAATTCGATCGTTGAACCATAGGACTCCTTGATGATCAGTGTGAAAACACCGATATTTAGCTTCTCCCTGGGATAGCTTGGATTTAATAATTTTGACACCCTCATCATGTAGCTGCGACATGATGATTTTATCCCGCAAAGTAGACTCAACGGAGATCAAGTTTAAACTACCTTGGGGAATAATCTCAAGATTGAGTCTCCGCATTTGATGGCAAAGAGTGTCATTAAAGGTGGATATGGTTAAGCAGTGACAATGTGACTTGCGGCTAAGTGCATCCGCAACCACGTTAGCTTTGCCCGGATGATAGTGTACCTCAAGGTCATAATCTTTGATTAACTCCAACCAACGCCTTTGCCTCACATTTAGATCAGCTTGAGTAAAAATATACTTGAGGCTCTTATGGTCAGTGTAAATGTTACACTTAGCCCCCATAAGATGATGTCTCCAGATCTTGAGAGCATGGATAACTGCTGCCAATTCAAGATCATGTGTTGGATAATTTTGCTCATGAGTCCGAAGTGCTCGGGAAGCATAAGCAATAACCCGGTTGTTTTGCATAAGGACACAACCAAGGCCAATTCCAGAAGCGTCACAATAGACATCAAAAGGCTGGGTACTATCTGGCTGAGCTAGTACTGGAGCAGTCGTCAGAAGTTTTCTCAAAGCGTGAAATGCTTCCTCACACTTATCATCCCAACGAAACTTAATTTCTTTCTTAAGTAGCTCAGTCATGGGTTTAGCTATCTTGGAGAAGTCTGGAATGAATCGGCGATAATATCCTGCCAATCCAAGGAAACTTCGTATTTGATGGACTGAAGTGGGAGGGTTCCAGTCCATAACCTCTTGAACTTTGGTTGGATCAACCGATATGCCTTGACTAGAAATAGTATGTCCCAAAAATTTCACACTATCCAGCCAGAATTCACATTTTGAAAATTTGGCATAAAGGCGATGATCCCGTAGTCGTTGAAGAACGACACGTAAATGTTTAGCATGGTCTTCTTTGGTTCTGGAGTAGATCAGAATATCATCGATGAAGACCACAACGAATTTATCAAGTTCCGGCATAAATACGGAGTTCATGAGATACATGAAATATGCCGGTGCATTTGTAAGTCCAAATGACATGACCAGATATTCATAAAGTCCATATCTGGTTGAGAAGGCCGTTTTTGGAATGTCACTAGGCCTGATCTTGATCTGATGATAACCGGAGCGTAAGTCAATCTTGGAAAAGACCTTTGCTCCAGCTAGTTGATCGAACAAGATATCAATGCGGGGAAGAGGATACTTATTTTTGATGGTAACCGCATTGAGTGGACGGTAGTCGACACATAGCCTCAGACTATCGTCTTTCTTCTTGACAAAGAGAGCAGAACAACCCCAAGGTGAAGCACTTGGACGTATATATCCCTTATCAAGAAGATCTTGAAGCTGAATTTTCAGTTCTGCTAATTCATTTGGAGGCATGCGATACGGCCTCTTTGAAATAGGAGCAGTGCCTGGTTGAAGTTCAATGATGAACTTGATGTCTCTATTTGGGGGCATTCCAGGCAAGTCGTCTGGAAAGACATCGGGATATTCACATACTATCGGAATATCCTTGACTTTGACATCTGTGATAGCATATGTGCAAGGGTGTAGACATTCTGGCGGAGGCAAAACAAGAGTAATGGCCCCACAATATGGTGAATCAATTTCGATAACTCGGGAAGATATATCTAACCGGACTCGATGTTCAGTCATCCAGTTTGTCCCAAGTATAATATCAATACCTTCCAAACTTAGTAAAATCAAATCAGTTTTGATTTCAATGCTACCTAACTGAATTGGCACATATCTACTTATTCGGTTGGAAGTAATATTTCCTCCAGGGGTAGAGATCATATATGACCCCTGGATAGGACAAGAATCAAGTCCTAGTCGGGTACCACAGTTGTTACTAATAAAGCTATGTGTTGCTCCAGAATCAAATAAAGTAACAACTGGTTTGTGGTGAATAGAAAATATACCCGACATGACGGGAGCTCCATCTGGAAGTTCTGTCAAAGTGGTGAAGTTAATCCGTCCTTGCCGGACTTGCATCACCGGCTTCTTGCCCTTATTCTGGTTACCCTGGGTAGAACCTTGTCCTGGATTAGGTTTGTAACACCCTAAGGTAATTTCCTCAAATTTTAATTAATTTATTTGGACTTAAATAAATTTTCCAAGCTTTACTTTAATTTTCGTGGCATTTAAAGTAATTTATAACGCAAGAAAATAAAATTAATTATAAGATCAACTTGATTGTGCATTCATGCTGGTGCATTATTTTTGTTGTGTTGAATATATAGGTTTGAATTCAAATCGTATTTGAATTCAAGTAGAATTGTTTGATTTGGTGGAGTGTAGAAAAAGAAAGGGAATGGAAAGGAGCCCAGCCAGCCGGCCCACTCATCTCTCTTTCCCCCCCTCGGGCCCAGCTCTCCCCTCTTTCTTTCTCTTTCCCCGCGTGGGCCGAGCCCCGGCCCAGCTCCCCTCAGCGCTGGCTCCCCTTCCCACCTCTCTCTCTCTCTCTCTGACCGTGGGGTCCGACCTGTCAGCGCCGGTTCTCCCCTTTCTTCCTCCCCTTCCTCTGTTTTCCCGGCGCCAACGAACCCCGAGAACTCCGGCGAGCTCTCCTCCCCGGGCCCGCGCGCCAGGGGGACTCCGCGCGCTACAAAGGGCCGCCCCAAACCCTCCGGTGCCCTAACCCCGCCGCCACCCAGAACCCTAGCACCACCGGCCTCCTTTCCCTCCGCCGCGGGTAAGTTGCACGCCGCCGCTCAATTCCTCACCGCCGGCGCGCCATGCCCCCGTTGACCCCCTTTTACACCTTCACAGGGCCTGCACGTGGTGATTGGGTGGACCAGCAGGCCGGGAAGAGCACCACGCCGAGCTGTCCGCGAGCGCCGCCCCGTTTCCTCCGCCGGTCGTCGTCGGTGTCCTCCCTCCGCGGCAACTCCGGCCCTCACAAGCCCTTGGTGAGCTTCCCCTACCCTGCCTGGTCGTGATGCACCGAAAACCGTAGTGGTTAGGACTCGATTGCGCCCGGAACGCACGCACGCCGGCGTGACCGCCGCCCCGAGCCGCCCTCGCCGCGGGAATCGCCCACCCGAGCCCCGATCCGCCACGATGATAGCCCGGGTGGATTACCCGTACCGCCAGCTTCCTCCACGGCGTGGTCCCGAGCCAAACGAAGCCCGGACGGCCAAGTTTGGCCATCGCCGGCGTAGCGCCGCCGCGGGAGCGCGTCTCCGGCGACCTGCACCGCCGCTGGCGCGTCCGCGTAGTCCTGGCCGCCCGATCTGAGTCCAATGCTTCGGATTAGATCCAGCCGGGGTCGTGTGAGGGTCGTAAGATCCTGATCCGAAGGCTGATAGGCGCGCGTACCGGTTCGGGGTAGGAAAGGGGTTAGAGCCGTCTGATTCAAGATCCACGGCGAGGATTAGATACCGTTTAAGATGGATGCCGTCCGTTGGATCTAGATCCGAGGGACCCAAATCGCGCGTACCCCTTCGATTAGCAGATCTAATCTGAGCCGCCCGAGGAAGATCCAACGATCCAGAACAGATCTTACCGCTTCAGTCACGTCGTTTTTGCTAAAGAGCCCTTGTCTTTCTTGGAAACCAACCCGCGGTCCATCTTAAGTCAAAAGTAATTGCAGTTCAGCCCTGATTTCATTCGTTTAAGCCCCTGGCTTCTCTGGATTTTGAACCCGCAGTCCATCTCTTGAGTTTTCTCGAGCTAGCCCCTAGATCTAGGCTTTAATTACGTTTTAGTCCTCGGTTTTTGTCCAGAAGCCCCTGGAAGCTCCAGTTTTCTTACAAATAGGTCCCTGGATCCTGTTTTAAGCGTAGTTTTCGCGTTTTAGCTCCGTTTTAGGTGTTCTTTATATCCACGCGATCGTTGTAACGCGTAGAATAGATCTAGGCCAGTTTCACGTGTTGTTTTATTGTATTGGTGTACTGTTTTTCTTATATTTTGCTATTGTTTGCATGTGTGTGCATGTGTGGCCCATGTCTTGCTGTTACGATCGTGAGTAGACGCGGAGCCTTTGGATCAGTACCCGGAGCAGCCGTCTTCCGAGCAGTTCGAGCAGCAGCCGGGAGAGTACGAGGAAGGCAAGTATAACATGAACCTCCTATCACTTTTAAATACAATTTCATACTGCATTTTAATTCTGTATACCTATAAGGATTTCCTAGCCACCTTTATATCCTTATATATCCTTTGGGTTGCATTTTGGTTAGTTGTGCTAGGTTGCTGCGCTATAACAAATCTTGGTCCTTTTTAATTAATTTGATTAATGGTCTTATGCAACTTAATTCTGGAGCCGACCCTCTGTGCTGTGTGCTTGAGTGGTTTGTGCGTCCTTAAAAGATGTTTTGTTAGAAACATGGTTTAGGGGGCCAGCACGGTGCTTAGTGCTTGGTTGGCCACTCTCCATAAGGACCGGTTCATAGAGCGACAACCTGGGACAACCGCGCAACCACAAGACTGGTATGGGACGGTCTTGACTTATTAATTAGGTCATTTTGGTTCGGGAGTAACTTACCTGCGTGGGCAAGAGGGGTGGTAAGCTTCAATGGTCCCTGCTCCTCCGGCTTGGTCTGTGCTGTGTGTCTTGTACCCCCGGAGGTGGGCCCCATCGTCGCTGATCCAGAATCCTTAGCGGTTACACCTTACCAACGTGTCCTTTGTAACGGTCTCGTAGTGTGCTTGCTAGCCATCTCACCTAAGGAAGTGTGATGAACAACTAGCGTAGCTCACGACATGTGGGTAAAGTTGTGCAACCTCTCGAGAGTGTAAAACTGATATATCAGCTGTGCTCACAGTCATGAGCGGCCCAGATCCTCCGTCTGATTAGTGGGGTTATCAACCTTTGACGAGGGCGATTCCCCGGGTGGTTTTGGGTTTGGATGGTTCTCAGTAGTTCTTAATTAATATTGATTAATTCTTATGCAATTTGGGTTACGGTAATTCATCCACTTGTAGTAATTAGCTTTAATAAAAGTTTGCCAAGATTAAAAGCTAATGCAGTTGAGTCAGCTAACCTTAGAGCCTCATGCTCGTGTTATACTTGTTGAGTACTAGTTTGTACTCACACTTGCCTCTCTACTCTTCTGTTCTACTTCGGATATCTTCGACTGCTGCTCAGTGCCCGGCAACGTGGAGGATTACGTCAGTGGCTTCGACGACTTCTAGGCGTTTGTCTCCCAGTCGACGTCCCTGTGGCGCCCAGCTTTTCATGTATCTCTTTTACGCTTCCGCAACTCTTGAACCGATTCTTGATTCGGTTGTAATGAAACAATTTATTCATGATCTATTTACGATTTATATTAATGTTATTCGTGACATGTGTTGTGATATCTTGATAATCTGTTGTATATATGCGTGACTTGATCCTGGCGCATATATGATTGCTCGATTTATGTTCTTATAAATCGGGTGTGACAGATTGGTATCAGAGCCGTGTCGACTGTAGGACGAAGCCTAGACAAATCTGGACGAGTTTAGGACTTCTTTTCACTTGCCTTGCTTCCGCAAATCTTCAAGCATCATTTTCTGCTTCTATTCCTTGAGTCTTAAGCCCTTGATTTGCTACTTTTCCCCGTCTTTTCTGAGAATTAACTTGAGCTTTCCGTAGACGTTGGCCTGAGTCGCCTAATCTTACAAGATCTAAGTTTAGGTTGTCCCGATAAAAATACGCTAGAACGAGTGTGTTGGTCGAGTGGTGTGATAAACTTGACTAAATTGTGAACATTGAATATTTGTTATTGTGCAAATGTTTGATTTGGATTTTTGGTTGATTGCATAGCCTAGTAATTAAACTTATTCATGCAAATCGACCCTAACACAACTTGAACGAAATAATAAAATTGAGTTAGAACGTTGGGGGTAAAACCTATATTCCTTTCTTTCTGACATATCTTCCCGAAGTTTTATTTCCTCAGCTACACCATATCCTTCCTCATAATTGTCGTTTGTTGCAATCAGATGGTGAACACTAGGCGTACCGGTTCCGGTTCTGACCAGCAGGAGCAGAACAATCAGGGTACCGGCCAGCAGACGCCATTACCGATGCCGCCACCACTGACCCCGGAGCAGTTCTTCCAGCTCCAGATGCAGATGATGGCTACCCTGAACAACACTGTTCAGGCTCTGCAGCAGATTCATGCTCAGCCCCCGCCTCCTCCGCCACCTCAGCCCCGTGATCGGCGTGCGGATTTTCTGAGAGGTCATCCTCCGACCTTCTCTCACGCCACGGACCCACTCCAGGCGGACGACTGGCTTCGCTCGGTGGAGCGCCAGTTGGTTGTTGCGCAGTGCGACGACCGGGAGCGAGTCCTTTACGCAGCAGGGCAGCTGCGAGGCTCCATTCTTGACTGGTGGGAGTCCTACCCAGCTCGGGATCGTGATGCTCTCACGTGGGACCAGTTCCGTGAGCATTTCAGGAACCATCACATTCCTGAGGGCATCATGAAGATGAAGCAGAAGGAGTTTCGTGCCCTTAAGCAGGTAATTCTGAATAAAATTATCTGCAATTTCTTTTGAGCTTTTGATCTATCCTTGACCTCTTCCGTAAAATCCTAACACATTGAGCGATTCCATCCTTGTTATCTGTGTTCGTTGTTTCAGGGATCTATGACGGTGACGGAGTACCATGACCGTTTCCTTCAGCTGGCTCGCTATGCCCCTGCTGACGTCGCCCGTGACAGCGATAAGCAGGAGTATTTCAAGGAAGGACTGGATGATCACATCCAGTATGCGTTGCTGAACCACCGCTTCGACAACTTCAACCAGCTGGTTGATGCTGCACTCAACACCGAGCGCAAGCGCCGGGAGATTGAGGATAAGAAGAGGAAGATGGCTCCATCCTCTTCGGGCAGCAACACTCGTCCCCGCTATCAGCATCCACAGCAGCAGCAGCAGAGGCCGCCCCAGCAGTACCAGCAGCGGCAGCAGTTTCCACCTCGTCCTCCGCAGCAGGCAGGACCAGTTCAGAGGCTTCCAGCGCCTCCGGCTCCACCAGCTCCGAGGCAGGGAGTGCCTACTCCTCCTGCCGGGCAGCAGACCGCTGCATTCCCGCGAGTGTGCTTCCACTGCGGCGAGCCGGGGCACTACGCCAACGTCTGCCCTCGGAAGGCGCAGGCAGGACAGCAGGGACGTGCAGCACCGCCCAAGGCCCCAGCTCAGGGCAGGGTGAACCACGTGACGGCCGAGTCAGCAGCCGAAGCTCCTAACGTGGTTATTGGTACGTTCATGGTCAACACCCATCCTGCTACAGTGCTTTTTGATACTGGTGCTACGCATTCTTTCATCACCCAGTCTTTTGTTGAGCATCATGGTATTCCTACTAGCACATTAAAGAGGTGCATGTTAGTATCTTCACCGGGAGGACAGTTGAGGTCTCATATCTTCTGTCCCAGAGTCAGTGTGGCCATAAGGGGGGTAGATTTCAGTGCGAATCTGATGGTGCTAGACACCAAGGGCATTGATGTGATCCTCGGGATGGAGACTCTCGCTAAGTGGGGAGTCCGGATAGATTGTGCTCAGAGGACTGTTCTTCTGTCAGCACCGGATGGTCAGGAGATCACTGTTGGAGCTACAGAGCCTTCTGGATTTCTTCATCAGATGGAGGCTAGACCCACGGATGGTATTCGCGTGGTGTCTGAATTCCCGGATGTTTTTCCAGATGATTTGCCAGGTATGCCGCCTGATCGCGACATTGAGTTTTCTATTGATCTCTTGCCTGGCACAGCTCCTATTGCTAAGAGGCCCTATCGTATGGCACCTGTTGAGCATGAGGAAGTTAAGAAGACTATTGATGAGTTGCTAGCCAAGGGCTATATTCGTCGCAGTTTCTCTCCTTGGGCTTTTCCTGTATTGCTTGTAGAGAAGAAGGATGGCGCGAAGAGAATGTGCGTCGATTATCGGGATCTGAATGCAGTCACTATCAAGAACAAGCATCCATTGCCCCGTATTGAGGATCTTTTCGATCAGCTTCAGGGTGCTTGTGTATTCTCGAAGATCGATCTGCGTTCGGGTTATCATCAGCTGAAGATTCGTCCTGAGGATATCCCGAAGACGGCGTTCACTTGCAAGTATGGGTTATACGAGTATACGGTCATGTCTTTTGGCTTGACTAATGCTCCGGCTTTCTTTATGCATCTGATGAACAAGGTTTTCATGGATTATCTGGACACCTTTGTGGTGATATTTATTGATGATATCCTGATATATTCCAAGTCAGAAGCAGAGCATGAGAAACATCTGAGGCTTGTGTTGCAGAGGCTCAGAGAGCACAAGCTGTATGCCAAGCTCAGCAAGTGCGAGTTCTGGATTGACGAGGTTCCATTCCTCGGTCATGTCATCTCCAAGGGAGGTATTGCTGTGGACCCCGGAAAGGTGAAGGATGTGCTTGACTGGGTTGTACCGCAGACAGTGAAGGAAGTCCGCTCTTTTCTGGGCTTAGCAGGTTATTATCGGAGGTTCATCGAGAATTTCTCCAAGATTGCGAAGCCGTTGACTTCCTTGCTGGAGAAGGACGTGGGTTTCTTTTGGACTGATAAGCGTCAGAATGCCTTCGAGGAGTTGAAGAAGAGGTTGACTACGGCGCCAGTCCTTACTCTGCCAGACCAGAGCAAGAGGTTCACAGTGTATTGTGATGCTTCGAGGGATGGTCTTGGTTGCGTTCTGATGCAGGAAGGCAGAGTGATAGCTTATGCCTCGCGGCAGTTGCGCCGGCACGAGCTGAATTATCCCACTCATGATCTGGAGTTAGCCGCAGTTGTGCATGCTCTGAAGATATGGAGGCATTACTTGTTTGGGCAGAGGTGTGACATTTACACCGATCACAAGAGCCTCAAGTATATTTTCACGCAGAGTGAGCTGAATATGCGGCAGAGAAGATGGCTAGAGTTGGTCAAGGATTATGACCTGGAGATTCACTATCATCCGGGCAAGGCTAATGTTGTAGCAGATGCTCTGAGCAGGAAGAGCTATGTTAACATGGCCGTGGCTTTTCAGATGCCTCAGGAGTTATGTGAGGAGTTTGAGCAGTTGAGCCTGGGTTTCTTGCATCACACCTCGGGTGCAGCATTCGAGGCAGAGCCCACTCTAGAGGCAGAGATCAGGCAGCATCAGAAAGATGACAAGAAGCTGCAGGAAATCCGTGACCTGATCAAGATTGGCAAGGCACCTCATTTCAGGGAGGATGATCAGGGTACCTTGTGGTACAAGGGTCGTATATGTGTGTGCCGGATGTGAATGACCTCAGAAAGTTGATTCTAAGTGAGGCTCATGATACGGCATATTCTATTCATCCAGGCAGTACGAAGATGTATTACGACCTGAAGGAACGATTCTGGTGGTATGGAATGAAGCGTTCCGTTGCGGAGTACGTGGCTATCTGCGACACTTGTCAGCGTGTCAAGGCAGAGCATCAGAGGCCAGCGGGCCTATTGCAGCCATTGAAGATTCCAGAGTGGAAATGGGAGGAAATCACCATGGACTTCATTGTTGGCTTGCCTCGTACTCAGAAGGGGTACAACTCTATATGGGTAGTAGTGGATCGGTTGACGAAGGTTGCTCACTTTATTCCGGTGAACACTACTTACTCCGGTGCTAGACTTGCAGAGTTGTACATCTCCAGGATTGTTTGTCTGCATGGCGTTCCGAAGAAGATTATATCTGATCGAGGATCCCAGTTCACTTCACGATTCTGGGAGCAGTTGCATGATTCGTTGGATACGAAGCTGCGCTTCAGTACCGCTTATCATCCTCAGACAGATGGGCAGACAGAAAGAACCAACCAAGTGTTGGAGGATATGCTTCGAGCCTGCGCTATTCAGTATGGTACCAGCTGGGATAAATGCTTGCCATATGCAGAGTTTTCTTATAACAACAGCTATCAGGCCAGTCTGAAGAAATCCCCGTTTGAGGCTCTGTATGGTCGGAAATGCAGGACTCCGCTGTATTGGGATCAGATTGGTGAGAGGCAGGTGTTTGGTCCGGATATTGTCGAGGAGGCCGAACAGCTGGTACAGCAGGTGCGAGAGAATCTGAGGGTTGCTCAGACTCGTCAGAAGAGTTATGCGGATGTTCGTCGTCGAGATTTGACCTTTGCAGTGGGTGATCATGTATATCTGAAGGTCTCGCCGATGAGAGGAATCCGCAGGTTTAATGTACGAGGAAAACTAGCTCCTCGGTACATCGGTCCGTTCAAGGTGTTGGAACGGAAAGGTGAGGTGGCATATCGTCTGGAGTTGCCAATCAATCTCTCAGGAGTGCACGATGTGTTCCACGTGTCTCAGCTGAAGAAGTGCTTGAGAGTGCCAGAAGAGCAAGCACCGATAGAAGGGTTAGATGTGCAGGAGGACCTGACCTATATTGAGTATCCGGTGAAAATTCTGGAGACATCTGAGAGAGTTACTAGGAACAAGAAGATCAAGATGTGCCGTGTTCAGTGGAGTCATCATACGGAGGATGAGGCTACTTGGGAGCGAGAAGACGAGCTAAGGAAGACATACCCCGATCTCTTTGCTAGCTAGCCTATCCGAATCTCGGGACGAGATTCCTGTAAGGGGGGTAGGTTTGTAACACCCTAAGGTAATTTCCTCAAATTTTAATTAATTTATTTGGACTTAAATAAATTTTCCAAGCTTTACTTTAATTTTCGTGGCATTTAAAGTAATTTATAACGCAAGAAAATAAAATTAATTATAAGATCAACTTGATTGTGCATTCATGCTGGTGCATTATTTTTGTTGTGTTGAATATATAGGTTTGAATTCAAATCGTATTTGAATTCAAGTAGAATTGTTTGATTTGGTGGAGTGTAGAAAAAGAAAGGGAATGGAAAGGAGCCCAGCCAGCCGGCCCACTCATCTCTCTTTCCCCCCCTCGGGCCCAGCTCTCCCCTCTTTCTTTCTCTTTCCCCGCGTGGGCCGAGCCCCGGCCCAGCTCCCCTCAGCGCTGGCTCCCCTTCCCACCTCTCTCTCTCTCTCTCTGACCGTGGGGTCCGACCTGTCAGCGCCGGTTCTCCCCTTTCTTCCTCCCCTTCCTCTGTTTTCCCGGCGCCAACGAACCCCGAGAACTCCGGCGAGCTCTCCTCCCCGGGCCCGCGCGCCAGGGGGACTCCGCGCGCTACAAAGGGCCGCCCCAAACCCTCCGGTGCCCTAACCCCGCCGCCACCCAGAACCCTAGCACCACCGGCCTCCTTTCCCTCCGCCGCGGGTAAGTTGCACGCCGCCGCTCAATTCCTCACCGCCGGCGCGCCATGCCCCCGTTGACCCCCTTTTACACCTTCACAGGGCCTGCACGTGGTGATTGGGTGGACCAGCAGGCCGGGAAGAGCACCACGCCGAGCTGTCCGCGAGCGCCGCCCCGTTTCCTCCGCCGGTCGTCGTCGGTGTCCTCCCTCCGCGGCAACTCCGGCCCTCACAAGCCCTTGGTGAGCTTCCCCTACCCTGCCTGGTCGTGATGCACCGAAAACCGTAGTGGTTAGGACTCGATTGCGCCCGGAACGCACGCACGCCGGCGTGACCGCCGCCCCGAGCCGCCCTCGCCGCGGGAATCGCCCACCCGAGCCCCGATCCGCCACGATGATAGCCCGGGTGGATTACCCGTACCGCCAGCTTCCTCCACGGCGTGGTCCCGAGCCAAACGAAGCCCGGACGGCCAAGTTTGGCCATCGCCGGCGTAGCGCCGCCGCGGGAGCGCGTCTCCGGCGACCTGCACCGCCGCTGGCGCGTCCGCGTAGTCCTGGCCGCCCGATCTGAGTCCAATGCTTCGGATTAGATCCAGCCGGGGTCGTGTGAGGGTCGTAAGATCCTGATCCGAAGGCTGATAGGCGCGCGTACCGGTTCGGGGTAGGAAAGGGGTTAGAGCCGTCTGATTCAAGATCCACGGCGAGGATTAGATACCGTTTAAGATGGATGCCGTCCGTTGGATCTAGATCCGAGGACCCAAATCGCGCGTACCCCTTCGATTAGCAGATCTAATCTGAGCCACCGAGGAAGATCCAACGATCCAGAACAGATCTTACCGCTTCAGTCACGTCGTTTTTGCTAAAGAGCCCTTGTCTTTCTTGGAAACCAACCCGCGGTCCATCTTAAGTCAAAAGTAATTGCAGTTCAGCCCTGATTTCATTCGTTTAAGCCCCTGGCTTCTCTGGATTTGAACCCGCAGTCCATCTCTTGAGTTTTCTCGAGCTAGCCCCTAGATCTAGGCTTTAATTACGTTTTAGTCCTCGGTTTTTTGTCCAGAAGCCCCTGGAAGCTCCAGTTTTCTTACAAATAGGTCCCTGGATCCTGTTTTAAGCGTAGTTTTCGCGTTTTAGCTCCGTTTTAGGTGTTCTTTATATCCACGCGATCGTTGTAACGCGTAGAAATAGATCTAGGCCAGTTTCACGTGTTGTTTTATTGTATTGGTGTACTGTTTTCTTATATTTTGCTATTGTTTGCATGTGTGTGCATGTGTGGCCCATGTCTTGCTGTTACGATCGTGAGTAGACCGGAGCCTTTGGATCAGTACCCGGAGCAGCCGTCTTCCGAGCAGTTCGAGCAGCAGCCGGGAGAGTACGAGGAAGGCAAGTATAACATGAACCTCCTATCACTTTTTAAATACAATTTCATACTGCATTTTAATTCTGTATACCTATAAGGATTTCCTAGCCACCTTTATATCCTTATATATCCTTTGGGTTGCATTTTGGTTAGTTGTGCTAGGTTGCTGCGCTATAACAAATCTTGGTCCTTTTTAATTAATTTGATTAATGGTCTTATGCAACTTAATTCTGGAGCCGACCCTCTGTGCTGTGTGCTTGAGTGGTTTGTGCGTCCTTAAAAGATGTTTTGTTAGAAACATGGTTTAGGGGGCCAGCACGGTGCTTAGTGCTTGGTTGGCCACTCTCCATAAGGACCGTTCATAGAGCGACAACCTGGGACAACCGCGCAACCACAAGACTGGTATGGGACGGTCTTGACTTATAATTAGGTCATTTGGTTCGGGAGTAACTTACCTGCGTGGGCAAGAGGGGTGGTAAGCTTCAATGGTCCCTGCTCCTCCGGCTTGGTCTGTGCTGTGTGTCTTGTACCCCCGGGGTGGGCCCCATCGTCGCTGATCCAGAATCCTTAGCGGTTACACCTTACCAACGTGTCCTTTGTAACGGTCTCGTAGTGTGCTTGCTAGCCATCTCACCTAAGGAAGTGTGATGAACAACTAGCGTAGCTCACGACTTTGTGGTAAGTTGTGCAACCTCTCGAGAGTGTAAACTGATATATCAGCTGTGCTCACAGTCATGAGCGGCCCAGATCCTCCGTCTGATTAGTGGGGTTATCAACCTTTGACGAGGGCGATTCCCCGGTGGTTTTGGGTTTGGATGGTTCTCAGTAGTTCTTAATTAATATTGATTAATTCTTATGCAATTTGGGTTACGGTAATTCATCCACTTGTAGTAATTAGCTTTAATAAAAGTTTGCCAAGATTAAAAGCTAATGCAGTTGAGTCAGCTAACCTTAGAGCCTCATGCTCGTGTTATACTTGTTGAGTACTAGTTTGTACTCACACTTGCCTCTCTACTCTTCTGTTCTACTTCGGATATCTTCGACTGCTGCTCAGTGCCCGGCAACGTGGAGGATTACGTCAGTGGCTTCGACGACTTCTAGGCGTTTGTCTCCCAGTCGACGTCCCTGTGGCGCCCAGCTTTTCATGTATTCTTTTACGCTTCCGCAACTCTTGAACCGATTCTTGATTCGGTTGTAATGAAACAATTTATTCATTGATCATTTACGATTTATATTAATGTTATTCGTGACATGTGTTTGTGATATCTTGATAATCTGTTGTATATATGCGTGACTTGATCCTGGCGCATATATGATTGCTCGATTTATGTTCTTATAAATCGGG